>NC_136431.1:172704369-175104369 GCF_052849685.1 Lactuca virosa
ACATGAACAGTAACCTCTGAATGGTTAATACTATCAGCCTCTGAATGAATCATTATTGCCTTTGAATCGACACATCTGCATAACACTTCTTTGTCATTCTTGCGAAATCAGTCTTGGAACTGAACTCGCTTCAATCATTCCCAATCCTTTCTTCATTTTCGGATCCTGCAACAGAATTATTATCATTAATTCATGAAATTCATCATTTCATCAAGATTTATGGTTTCAGTATCATTATGCTCCCCTTTGACATAATTGTCATTCTGATGCTCCCCCTCGAAACTTTCATTTACACTGCTATTCTCCCCCTCGAAAGGATGCTCCCCCTCAACAGTTGAAGGAATATTCAAATGCTCCCCCTCCACTTGAGCATCTAGCATACTTTCACCATTATCAGTAGTATCTGATGTGATTGTCGAATCATCGGTATGTTTCGAAGATTCAGGAGTTTGATTATCAGCAGCGCGGATTTCAGCATCTACTGCCGTTATTTCCCATATCCTTTTTACTTGACATTTGTGATTGTTCCCGAACATCACAACACCATCATTTTCTAAACTTCTAAAAGCTCTCAAATTCTCCTTTCTTCCAGTCATGTGACATGAGCAACCACTATCAATGTACCATTTCTCATCATATTGCTCGTCACATAGTACCAACAAACATTAAAAAGAATTTTGGTACCCACGGCGGTTTGGGACCTTGGTCATTAGTTTGAAAAAGCGAATGAAATTTAGAACCTAAAGCCCAATTTCGAACTTTGGTTTTGAAAGTATCAATTATGTCAACATCATCAGTTAAAGGTACCGAAACATAATTTTTCGATAGTTTTGGACTTTCACTGACTTTCTTCTCAATCTTCTCAGTGTGTTTTTCCTTTGAAATTGGTTTCCATTTTTTCGCAGGAATATTTGATTCTTTGGAAGAGGAGCTTCCGTTTGAAAATCATTCAAATATTTCTCATAAGCTTTGCGAATTTGTTGGTTTGAATACTTGCGAGATTGAAACATTTTTCCTTATCCATCAAGCCAATGGTCGATATTTTTCACATTTGATGAACCTTTTGTGAATGAAACTTTCGAATCCTGTTTCCCATAAGGATATGGAAATTTTGGTTTTTGAGGAATAAATTTTGCAGATGTCTTGGATTTATCATTCACAAATGTTTGATGGTCTGCAAACTTTAGAACGTTTTCAAATTTTCGAACATTCTCAGATTTTCGAACATTGTCAAATTTTCGAACATTGTCAAATTTTCGAACATTGTCAAATTTTCTAACATTTTCATATTTTCGAACATTCTCAAATTTTTGAACATTTTCATATTGACGACCATTCGCAAAATATCGACTTGTTTTATTTGAAGAAAATCGGTTTTGATTGTTTGTTGGTTTTGGAAAAGATGAATTTGAAGTTGAAAACTTTTGTTGGCTTTGTGAATGAAAATTCTTTTGTTGTACATTTGTTTGAAAAATCTTTGAAGATGTTGATTTTGAAAACTTTGTTGAAGGTTTTTTAGTATCAGACGAAATTGGCTGAGCGGGATTTTCCTTTTTATCCAAACGAGTTGAAAACTTTGTTTTTATTGATTTAGGCAACTCATTTTCAGACATATTCTTGGTTGGTATGTTTGATTGTTTTTCATTGGACACTACTTGCCAAAAAATTCTCTTTCGTGCCTGTTTTTTCGAAATTCCTTTTTCATTCGAAAATTTTTCAAAAAGATCCTTAAATTCTTGTGAATAAAGTTTCACATTTTCATTTGTGTCATTAGATTCTTGTTTCAAAATCTCTTTTGTTTTTTCTTCTTTTTCAACCCATTTTCTTTGTCGTTTTTGTCTTTGAAAAACATATGAATTCTTTGTTAGATTGTTTTCGACAGTACTTTGGTTTGAAAAGAATCCATCGTCTAATGTTTTCTTATTATCTTCTTCAACCATTTTGTTGAACTCAGGTTTGATGTTTTCAACATTTCCAGTAGTGACAAACACTTGATTCGGAAATACAACATCATCTGAACACTTAAAATTTGGATACACAACTGTATTTGTTTCCAAATAATGAGCTCCTTTGTCGGATACAATTTTGTCGAAATTTTCAATGTCTCCAAACACTTGATCCACAACAACTTTTTCTTCATCCTCATCATCACTACTATCTGTTTGACTGTCTCTTACACTCACATTATCAAAGTCACACACTTTCGAAGTAGAGGGTCTATCAGTGTCATCCTCAACCATCGAATCATTACAAATTTCTTTACCTTTTGACTTAGATGGGACATTAATGACAGATAACTGAGAACAATCGATACTTTCTTCCTCCTCAATTTCACTGATTTCGCTAAAACTATCATAATTATCATCGACATCAGCAAAATTTGATTGAGAGTCGGGTTTCGAATTCTCAGTTCTTTTCAAAATTTTGATTTGTTCACTTTTGGTCAAAGTATCATTCATTATCTCAACAAGTTCATCAGCATTCAAATATTCGTCTATCTTAACAATACCATAAGCAAATCGATTATCAGGCACTTTATCGAATTCTGCTATGGATTGCTCACAATCATAGGACAAACTGTTAACTTTCTCTCTTTCGAAAACAAGAAAAGGCAACAATTTCCTATGTTGTTCTTTGCTAATGTCAGATGAATGATGCAATGAAGTCAATTTAGCATATAATCTTTTTGCTGAATTACAGTAGATGTTTCTCTGAGCAAGTAACATTCGAAAATCCTTATCTAAACTTTCCCTATCATTATTCACATTATTCAATTGCAATTCCAAATACTCTAACCTGCTTCGTTTCGAATCTAACAATTTCTGGGTCTCTAGCAACTAGATGTTCAGTTTCTTAGCTTTATTACTAGCAGATACCACAATTGTATCAAAGTAAGCAACAGTATCATCAAATGCAATTACTTCAGAATCATAAGCTTGTAAAGGAATGTTAAAAGACTGAAGAATAGCACGTAACTTGGTTGTCATCGGTGATTTGTCTGCTGATTTGGTCATTAAACAGCGACCAGTCACCATTTCGTCCTCATCTTCTTGAAATTGTGCAAACATAACAGGATGCGTCGGATTACGCATCTCTTCATTGTTAGATCCTAAAGACCAGATCTTATACATACTATCCTCCTTACCTTCGCCTTCAGCAACCAAAGATAACCACTTCGTCTTTGCACGAACTTCTTCCAATCTTTCAACATAATAGGCTTCGTCCTTGACCCTATTCTTTTTCCCTTCTTTCTTACGAAGCATACAATCATTAGCCAAATGATTTGCTCCGATGCAGTAATGACAGTCAATGCCCGAATCTTCCTTAAGTTTCTTCTCAATTTTGGCTTCAGTTGCCTTCACATCATTCTTCTCAAATTTCTTCTTCTCCTCGCCAACAGACTTATTCACGAAACTTCCTTTCACATCCCTCTACTTCACCTTAGGATTGAAAGGTTTTTTGAAAAACTTTTTAACTCGGTTGTTTGAGTAAAAAGCAACCGCTTCATCATCCGAATTCATTAGAAAGCTGTCTTCATCAGAATCATCTTTCTCAACAGCCTCTTTCTCAGACACCTTCGAAACAAGAGCCAAAGGACCTCCCAAACTCAGTTTCGACTCTTCAACCATCTCATTTACTTCACTTTCGTGAGTTTTCAACTGATTATACAAATCATTCAAAGATGAAGTATCGAAGCTTTGTTGATTCTTCACCATCATGCTGACACTTCTCCACTCCTTACGAAGTCCCATCACAAAAGTGAGATTGAACTCCAATGATGACCTTCTGATTCCATAACGATTGCATCTATAGATTAGTTCATTAAGACGATCATAGTAAACTTCAATCGTTTCATTCTCTTTTTGTCTGAACTCTTTCAGCTCCACAAGACACTGCTTAATAGAATTTATCTTCGTTTTATCGCTTCCCTGATACTTTTCATTAAGAGTATTCCAAATATCTTTTGCAGTTTTACAACCTCGTACGTAGTTGTAAATAACAGGTGGCAAGGCACCTCGTAATTCCCTCAAACAACGCTTTTCATTGTTCTTCAGCCTGGTGGATTGATCAGAAACTGCAGGTGCTGATCCAGATGATCCAATATTATGAACATTTGAAGGAGGTTGAGTTATTCCTGTAATACAGCTCCAAAGTTCCTCGTCCAATCCGTTCAAGTAATCCTCCATTCGATCAGCCCAATGATCATAGTACTCTGGAATCAACATAGGAATCTTCGTAGAAGATCCTAACATATGAGAAAATGAAGTCATCGTGTTCATGTTGAAATTCGCCATCAACGTACGGATGAGATTTTTCAGAAAAACTTGAAGAAACTTGAAATTGAATGACTGAATTGATTAGAAACTCAAAAACGATTACTCGATTACACAATTCAAACACAGAATCAAATCAAAATTGTAGATCAGAGATGATTTTCAGAATCAGACAGTGCGGAAACTTTTGAGACAAACTCGCTACTCAAAAACTATAGATTCAATTGAAAATCAGATCTTAGCATTATTGATTCCTACTCTGATAACAATTGTAAAAGAGATTAATCGAGTACGAGAATCAAAATCAGAGTAAAGATGAACACAAGAAGTAAATAAGGTCTGGTTAAGCTAATATTACTTCCAATGAACAAGAGTACAAAACGATAGTAAAAATGGGAAAACTCTACTATGAACTCTATGTTCAGCTCCTATTTATAGGAGGCTGAAAGTACAAAAATACTAACGCTAGACTTTAAAGCTTCGTTAAACGGATGCCTTAGCAAATACATAAAGAAACATAAGAAACATACAATTACACAGACTTCGACATATAACAATACATTTCGACTCTACAAAAACAAATGGTATTTTTATCACCAATGTTTTGTAATCAAAAAAATACATACTTGAAACATTACTTAAAGCGTTAAACAACGGGATACAATATTCGCGTAAACTTAGTTAAGGCTCTTGTGAGACACGCCTTCGTCCGTACCTACTTAGTGTACACCATAATCCCTATAGTTATAACTAGAGTCTCCTGGAGGGAGAGCGAGAATTTGTGTATAGATCTATACGAGGCTGACAACCCCGCACCTAAGTTGTTCACTACAGCTAGACAGGCCAGTCTAGGGTGAAAAATGTCTTACCTAACGTGACGCTTGAAGAACGTCATGACAGGCATAACAATCATATCAAGCATGGTTATAGCAACTCAAATAGAGAATAACAAACAAGTAAATTTATGGAATATACATAATATACTCTTGATACATTGTGCGAACTATACGTTTACTACATTACTCGGGTCTTAAGATCAAGACCACACCTTTTCATTTATACAGAAAATATAGGATTTTCTGGGGAAACTCTCTTCATACATTATCATACAAGAACACACATGCTCTAATACAAGATTTGAAACAAAACTTACAAACCATTTTTACAGAAAATATCAGATTTTCTGGTGTTTACAAATTACTACTACACTTTTGATACAAACATACTTATGAACTCACCAACATTTTATATGTTGACGCTTTTCAAAATAACTTGTATTCCCAGGGACTGATTAATCAACTTGGTCGTCAAGGAAATGTGGACTTTTGTTGTAATGTTTTTTTCATCATACATTTAATATTTTTGGGATGTAATTTGAGAACAAACACACTTATGTAAAACTATGATTATTGTTATATTTCATGTACGATGATGATGTTGTCTTTGATTCATTTATATACACTGTGATGATATTACAAGATGAAGTCACCCAACCGCCAGACGTTTCCGCCGTCTGGTTCGGGGGTGTGAAAGATTGGTATCAGAGCAATGTGTATAGTGAACTGGCATATCTAATTATACAAGATATGCAACTATAAATACATTGAGACTAAAATACTCTGAACAAAAAAAATACACACCTATGTATGCATTTTAGGGTATTGTCACAGTAAGAAACAATAAAAGTCTTTAGAGGAGTTGAACATCGCGGTTAAACCCGGGCAGTTATGTAATCGTATTGAGGGTAAATATAGCCTGATCAACTATATTTATTCAAAATACAACCAACATGTGCTTGGGAGTGATCGTGGTGGGCAAAGAATATAGAAACTTACCAACCCTAAATCCAAAAAGTTTTAAGGAACCCAAACATAATCAATTAAAATACTATAGGAGTATTCTTACATGTTATGCCTTTTCTTGCATTCATATAGTTTTGTGCTGACTCTATGGTTGGATTTCATTTACCCGGAGATCCTTACTTCCCCAACCAGGGGAACGGAGGATGGCTGGAGTCGGAACCAGAAGAGGAACCAGAGGAGGAACCAAAAGAGGAACCACACGAGGAACCAGAAGTGGAACTAGAGGAGGAACCCGAAGAGGGACCAGCAGAACTAGTAGTGGACTCAGTGGAGGAGGATTCTTACGGGGATGATGCAAATGACTCGGACGCGGAGTCCGAAGTCATCAATCCACCTTACGTAGCTAGGGTTCCCCGCATAGGATGGGCCCTAACGGCCCTACGCCCCCATGGGGACATGAGACTTGGAGATGGATCAGGCAACAGGGAGTGCGTCCCCCATTCGGCATGAACCGGGACTATTACGACCTTAGTCATGGCGGACCTACAGATCGAGCCCTACCAGTGATGGTCAGGAGGATGCGAGATATAGGTGAGCAGGCACAGACAACCGCCGGGCAGATGGTTGTAATGAGGGCTGTGGTAGAACACGCAGAGAGACTGACTCAGGAGGTGGTTAGGGACTACTAGGCGAGACAGGCAACGTTGGAGGACAGGCTACGTGCCAACGAGCGTCATCTGGCCAAACTTCAGGGTGCATCCACCTCATCTTCAGCACCACCAGATGTTTTCCGCCGCGAATAGGATCAGTTTCACCCACCATCTCTCCCATTGGGCATGTTCTTTTTATGTACTATTATATGTAGGACCGACTTTATGATTAAGTGACTACACTACTTATATAGTCATTATGCTTGTAGAATTTCTTTTCTTTATGTACTATACGCCTTCCTAAAGGCGAATTTTCATGCATTGTACAACGAATATTATATCACTAGTAAAACAATTATGTGCTCTTATTGTGATGTTGTTATCTGCTATTTGTTCTATTTTCCTTATTTCATGATATTGTATGAATTCACTTATATGCACAACCGAACCACCGAAACCACTATATGCCAAAGGAACTCAAAACCCCAGACTTTCATGTACTCAACATCTTTCTATTCCATGACAGAAGATGCCTTGAAGACCAGTGCGCAAAAATAACAACACGGCTGCACCACCACCACCGCCGCCTCCGCCAAAATTAAACTCAGCTGAATTTCAGGCAGCAGTATCGGTTGTTGTCACAGAAGCATTGGCTCATATTCAAAATGGGAATAATGGTGGCGAAAATGGTCAAGGAAGTTCTAATCACGGAGTGAACCAGGGACCTACAAAATTATGCACTTACAAATATTTTACTAACGCAAAACCTCGAACGTTTAATGGAACCGGTGGGGTAACAACGTTGAAGCGCTGGAGATCGAGTCGGTCTTTGAGATATGCGGATGTCCAGAAGAAAATAAGGTGAAATTTGTAGCTTGCACGTTTGTCGACCAAGAACTATCGTGGTGGAATGGTCACATTGAAGCCTTGACACTCCCAGTGGCAAATGCCATGCCATGGGAGGAACTCAAAGAAATGCTGATGGCAGAGTACTGTCCCCATGGGGAAGTACAGAAATTAGAGCAGGAGTTATGGAACCTCACAGTGTAAAACTCAGATATCGAGGCTTACATATTCAGATTAAAGTGAATTAGCACTTTTGTGCCCGAGTATGATCACGTCAGAAGGAAAGAAAATTGAGCATTTCATTTGGGGGTTAACTCCTCCAATTCAAGGAAACGTGATTGCAGCAAACCCTGAGACTTTTGACAGTGCAAAACGATTAGCTCAGAAGCTTTATGATCACGGCAACAAGACAGGTACCAAAACTATTGAGACTGACACCAAGAAGGAAGGGAATAACAAGAAGAATGGGGTAAAGAAACGAAAGGGACGACAGAACCAGGGATCCTCTAAAAAACAGCAAACCGTAGCAGTCCACGCTGCTACCGCTCGAGTTGCACCAGCCCCAATTGCTCCAGCCTCATCGTCGCAAACTACTACCAAGCCTTACGCAGGGACCTTACCGAAATGTAACAAATGCAACTATCACTACCATGGCGGTTGCCGATAAATGAAGTGTACCAACTACAACCGTAAAGGGCATACCGCCCAGTACTGCAGGTCTCAGCCTCAACAAAATCAGCAGCCTAACAACAACAACATCGGGGCCAGTCAAACGTGTTATGGATGTGGAGAGACTGGTCATTTTAAATGAAACTACCCCAAGGCCAACACTCGGGATGCAGGAGGACCAGGCATGGTCCTAACAATAGGTCAGGGGGGAGGCGGTTCAATATTCGGCAGTGGTGACTGATACGTTTCCACTTAACAACACTTACGCATGCATTCTATTTGATAGTGGGGTTGAGCGGAGTTTTGTGAGTAATAAATTCAAACACTTACTAAACGAACAACCCTAAAAGCTAAACGAAGCCTTCACGATGGAGATGGCTAATGGGAAAACTAAAACAACCAAAGATGTTCATGTAGGATTCACGTTAACATTAAAAAACCACTCATTTCAAATAGATTTGATGCCAGTTAATATTATGAGTTTTTATGTGATATTCGGCATGGATTGGTTAAGCCCCCACCATGCCGAAATTATGTGTCACAAGAAGGCCATTCGCCTTCACCTCCCCAACCACGAAACCCTAATGATCTATGGCGATAAACATGGCGCCAATCTCTGTCTTATCTCGTGCATCAAGGCACAATAATGTCTGCATAAGAAAAATTATGCCTTCCTCGCTCATGTTGTGGATAAAACAAAAGAGGAAATCAACATCAAAGATATCCCATTGGCATGTGACTTTCCCGATGTATTTCCCGAAGACCTTCCGGGAATACCCCCAGAAAGATAGGTCGAATTTCGAATCGACCTAATACCGGGAGCCACATCAATTGCCAAATCACCCTACAGGTTAGCTCCCGCCAAAATGCAGGAGTTATCAAGTCAATTAAGTGAACTCTTAGACATAGGATTCATTAGGCCGAGTTTCTCACCCTGGGGAGCTCCAGTCTTGTTTGTCATGAAGAAGGACGGATCCTAAACAATGTGCATCGACTATCGGGAGTTGAACAAACTCACCATCAAGAACCGATATCCACTCCCTCGGATTGATGATCTATTCGACCAGCTTCAAGGAGCCAGTTATTTTTCTAAAATAGATCTAAAGTTCGGTTATCATCAGCTCCGAGTCCGGGAAGAAGATATTCCTAAAACTGCTTTCCGAACTCGATATGGCCATTTTGAATTCGTTGTTATGCCCTTCGGTCTAATGAATGCTCCCGCAGCATTTATGGACCTCATGAATCGAGTCTGCCACCCATTCCTCGATAATTTTGTAATCGTTTTCATTAATGACATACTCATATACTCTCGAAGCAAGGAGGAGCACGGTCAGCATCTACGTCAGATCTTGGAAACTCTTAGAGATGAAAAGCTATATGCAAAACTCTCCAAATGCGAGTTCTGGATTCACAATGTGAATTTCATAGGTCATGTAGTCAGTGAGGAAGAAATTCATGTGGATCCTTCCAAGATCAAGGCTACCGAAGGCTAGGCAATTCCGAAAATGCCAACGGAGATCAGAAAATTCTTGGGCCTTGTTGGTTATTGTAGAAGGTTCATTCAGAATTTCTCCATTAGCAAGCCCCTCACCACTTTAACCCAAAAAGGCGTACCCTTCAACTGGACTGACAAGCAAGAAGCTGTTTTTCAGACCCTGAAGCGAGCCCTCTGTAGTGCTCTGGTGTTATCTTTGCCAGAGGGAACTGAAGACTTCGTAGTATATTGTGACGCCTCAAATCAAGGGTTAGGCTGTGTTCTTATGCAGCGTGGAAAAGTAATAGATTACGCGTCGAGACAATTGATGACACACGAAGTAAATTACACCACCCATGATCTTGAGCTGGGAGTTGTGGTCTTCGCCCTAAAAATTTGGAGGCACTACCTTTATGGTACAAAGCGCGCCATCTTCACGGACCACAAAAGCCTCCAGCACATTCTAAATTAAAAGGAGCTAAACATGAGACAGCGAAGGTGGGTAGAACTGCTCAACGATTATGAATGCGAGATCAAGTATCAACCAGGCAAGGCTAACGTGGTGGCCGATGTCCTGAGCAGGAAGGAATATACGAGTCGACGAACGAAAACCCTAACATTGACCATCAAATCCCACTTGTCCATGCAAATCAGGGATGCTCAATTGGAGGCCCTGAAGCAAGAAAACGTTGCGACCGAAGCATTACGTGGGATGGACAAGAATCTTGAAATCAATGAGGATGGAGCTTATTACCTCATGAACGGAATCTGGATCCCAAAGTTTCGATCTTGTCGTGTGTCTCTCGTCTTACAAAAGCCTCGTAACCCCAAACCTTGATATGTGCTAACGAGGGAACCTTCCCTGTCCGCATCTCGTTAGGTGTTTTGGCAACCTTCTTAGTTGGGGCTAGACTAAGGATATGGGCGGCAGTCTCTAAGGAATACCCCCAGAATGAGATAGGTAACGAAGCTCAACTCATCATGGAACGAACCATGTCTAACAAGGTTCGATTGAGCCTCTCAGCTACACCATTAAGTTGTGGTGTCCTAGGTGGCGTCAATTGTTAAACAATTTCACATTCCTTGAGAAAATCGTGGAACTCGATACTAAGATACTCACCACCTCTATCAGTTCTGAGCATCTTTATCTTCCTGCCCAATTGATTCTCTACTTCTTGTTTAAACTCTTTGAACTTTTCAAAGGTTTCTGACTTATGCTAGATTAAGTAGATATACCCATATTTGTTATAATCATCAGTAAAAGTCACGTAGAAGCGATTCTCATCCCTTGTGGTGGATCTTAAGGGTTCACACACATCTGTATGTATGAGATCCAACAAACCCTCACTTTTTTCACAAGAATCAGTGAAAGGTGACTTGGTCATCTTTCCAAGCAAACAATACTCGCATGTGTCATCCGACCTAAGGTCAAATGACTCCAACACTCCATCCTTTTGGAGTTGGGATATACGCTTCTTGTTGACATGTCCAAGACGACAACGCCACAAGCATGCTTTGTCTAGACCATTAGACGAATCAATATGCAATACATCATTTCCTAAGTTATCAACAACCATCACAGTTTCATACACTCCATTACAAGGCAATGCTTCAAAATAAAGAGTACCATTATAGAAAGCGTTAATAAAACCAATTTCATTATTAAACAAAAATATAAAACCTCGTCTATACAAACCATGAAAGGAAATAATATTCCTCTTCATTTTTGACGAGTAGCAACGATTATTCAATTCTAACCCTAACCCACTACTAAGCACTAAAGAATAAACTCCAATCTTGGTGACAGGCGACGATTTCCTATTTCCCATGATCAAGTTCATCTTCCCATGCTCCACATCCCTACTTCTTCTTAGACCCTGCAAATCAGAACAAATGTGAAAACCACATCCTGTATCAAGGACCAAAGAACTAGTATGTGATGAGTTTTTAGATTGAATAGTGTAAATACCTGCAAAGCTGGGCTTTATCTTCCCATTCTTAATGTCCTGCAAGTATTTAGGGCAACTTCGTTTCCAATGCCCTTTTTCATGACAATGGAAGCACTCTGCTTCCTTTGGATTGGATGAGGGAGTACCAGAACCACCTTTGGACCCACTTGAAGAGGATCCATCATGAGACTTTCCCTTGTGGTTCTTTGAAGGAGCTTTCATTTTCTTCCCTTTCCCATGTCCAATTGCTACGACTAGGGCAGCAGCAGTAGGAGTGGGTACAAACTGACTTGCCTTTTAAACTACTTTCGCCAGTTCTCAGTAAGCCTTGAAGCTTGCTTAGAGTGACTTCCTCCTTGTTCATATGATAAGTAATTCTGAACTGATCATAACAAGGAGGCAAAGATTGTACGATAATTTCAATAGCCAACTCTTCGTCAAAGTTGACATTCAACTTCAACAAGCGGTCCACATATCTTTGCATCTTCTGCAAGTGGGTCGGGATGGACTCTCCATCCTTCATTTTAGTTGTTATCATGTAGGCAATGATCTTGTACCTTTCTTGTCGAGCACTTTGATGGTACCTTCCCATCAAGTCTTGGTGCATCTCGTAAGGCCAGAAGTCCTCGTAGGACTTCTGAAGCTCAGAAGTCAGAGTGGCTAGCATGATACATGACACCTTTGTCGCGTCCTTCTCATGATCCCTATACTCAGCCAGTTGTTCAGGAGTAGCAGTTTCTTCATTAATATCCTTCATCTCTTTGTCGAGGATATATTCCTTTTCCTCGTATCGGATGGCCATGAGAATGTTTCGAATCCAGTCGTTGAAATTCGACCCATCGAAAATGACCCTCCCACATAAGTTCATGAGGGAGAAGGATCCAAAATCATTGGAGTTTGAAGCGTTGTTTGAGGTAGACATTTGAAAAAAGAAGAACAAATTTTATTAGATAGAAATTCCTTAATATAACACCCAAATGAAATATTAAGGCTAGGACCCAATCACAATAACTCACAATTCAGAAAAAAGGGATGTCGTAATCTAATTGCAAATTATTTGAAGGGAGGTAAATGACGATTTACCAATTTCACCACCAAAAACCAAAATTTAAAAGAATTAAGTTTTATGAAATTCCTAGTTCCTTGAGATTAATTGAACTTTTCAATGGCATGTTTAATCTTGATTATGACCTTCAAGTTTGTGACTGGGATACCGAGGATCACAAACAAGGTGTGAATAACCATGCAAATATGCGTGGTACTCTCGATGTCATTTATCACCTAGTCAATGTGTTGGTTAACCACACACGCTCCATTGATCTATGATAATTCTCGATCTACCCTTTGCCACCCTTGTTAGTCTATATTAGTGTGCCAGTTAGCCACGTACGCTCCACTAACGACTTGGCAAGGGGCAAAGTGAAATTTCATTGAATAGCACCATTTTCACATTTTTCCTAAAGTAACTAAGATTAGAAATTTTTTGAAAAACATTTAGTTACTTCTATAATTATCATTATATTTATTAATGAAAATTAATGTCATATCCTACTCGTTCGGCTAACGACCCTCCACAAGTTAAAGAAGTGGTGGGTGAGAGTGGGCACCCATTCAATCGTCATTTTATAGGCAATTTCCTTATACCTCCCTTATACATCATCTTGTACATATATATAAGTATTAGTCTTTTAATATTATAATAGTATAAGGGTTAAATTTTAAACTTTTAAAACCCTAAGGTTTAGAATTTAAATATTTCAAAATCAAAAATTTTTAATCATATTTTAAATTCCAAAACTTGAGGGAAAATTTTGAAACTTTTCAATAAGTCTTAGATCAAATTTGAAAACAATTAAATTAATCATATAATTCATTTTTATCACTTAATTTGACCTAATCTAATATCATATGGAAAGATAATTCAAATCAAATTCTACAAATAATTAATTTATCACATAATCAATTAATTATATTAAAATTGACAATTATCTTTCAATTGGATGAGGATAATCATTACCTTATCAGAAAAATCAAATTTTACCAGTCAAAACAGTTTATGGTAATGATCCTAATCAAATTCTGGTAAAAATCCCGAAAAATCTGCCAACAGACGAACCAACTTGTCAAGTCAGGGCATGGACTCATCGAGTTGGCCCAACTCGTCGAGTCCTACTATCGACTCGTTGAGTTCATCATGTAGACTGCAGAGTTCGATTTGCTTCAGCTTTGAACAGTTAACCAATGATTCAATATAACCGAAAACACCCTAAGCTCTGATACCACTGATGGGTTTTGAGCACTATAACAATCCTATGGTGCACATACTACCCTAATGCTTTGGATCTAGGTTTTCTCAAGTTATACATTCAATTTTAATTATCCAAATCATGAACCCTAACTAGCATACAATTTTGAGATTTACAACATAAAAACAAGTTAGATGAATACCTATTTGTTGTAACTTGTAGATCTTGACCTTTTGAGAGCTTAGTACCTCAAATGTGATACCTCTAATAAGTCACAAACACCAAGAGCAATGGAGGATTATAAGAGAGAGAGGGTAGGAGACACCAAAAATTGGCTAGGGTTTCTTCTTAGAAGCATTGGCCGATTTTGGGAGTTCTAGGGGTCCTATTTATAGTGTGGGGTCATTAGGGTTTTAACTTGGAAACCCTAATTCACTCTCTTAGGCCTTAAGCAATCCAATAACCCATATGATAGCCCCCTTTGATGAAATCTTCATGGACCCTCACACAGATTTCGTCCATCCCAAATCAATATATATCATTAGCCCAAACAACAAGTATTACTGATTTACCTAATCAGTCCCCGTTAATTTAATCAGTCTATTTTGATAACTAAATTAATTCGAAATTAATTCTTGATCAATACCAATCAAATAATATGATTTCTCAATTAATATATTATTCTTATAATATATTAATAAATAACAAATAACCTCTTTTTGAAATATTCATCCTATCAAATTGCTATGGTGAAGGCAACCCAAAAGGACCCTGCTACTATCGTGTGACATCCCCATTTTCACGGCCATAAAAGACCGATTTTGTTTATGCTTTATAAAAATCAGAGTACTTCTTTTAATAAAAATGTTGCGGAATTTGTTCCCAGTAAAACATGATAAATACGTTATCAAAGCATTTCCGAAGAAAAGTATTTTTATTCATTTTAAAACATTTGGGATGTCATCGTCAATACAGAAACATAAGCATAAACAGAACTTACATTCATTATCACTAGTGATTTATATCTCCTTAATCTCTCAGTGTAATGTGACTTCATATCAACACCTGTGATATAAATAAACTGAGTGGGTCAGGTTGGGAAACCTGGTGAGTACATAGGGTTTTCAACCCACAATAAATAAGTTTGTTAACTTTATCAAACCAAACAAACCCGATTACCTGTTCCCGTTATCCTCACTTTACGTCCCTAAAACATCTAACACAAGGGACCTAGTCTAAGGACTTTCATCGGGGTGACAACACATGCTTCGGGGATTCCTCAGAAATTCATGTCAAATAAGGAAACCATGTGGGGGATGGAGTACTGCTGGTAAACACACAATTCAAATAAACACCTACAGGTTGCGAGCCTGCTAGCGTTCCACTGGATTGTCTAGAATAGTCCGTGGTCGTCATCTATACTCCGCTAGATGAATGGATCATCAATAACATCTATAACGAGGCCTCCCATTATTTTATTTTGTCACACAACAACTATTACATCTACCCATGTTTTACCCAACACGTTTTGTAGATATAAAATACATATACAGTTTAAATCATTTAAAACATGTATAAAATCGTTCATCCAACATAGATAGCAAGTATATAGATAATATGCACACGTAGCACGTAATTTTTATAAAATACTTCATATCTATGTGTAAGATGAAAGTAACTATGCACTCACTTGAAAAGGTGGTGATTCCGAACTCAAACAGCGCTTCGCTTCTTAAAAATAATTTCCTTCGACGAAACCTAGTATTATTACCACTAGAGTTTAGTATATTATTCGCCTAGACTAATTAATAGTCTAGCTATTATTACTATTATATAAGCATTAAAAAAATACTTATATAACCCATAATAATAGCCCACGTACTTATTATAAGTTCCTAATAACATTACTATAATTAAATAAAAGCTATATTAAAAATAGTGTAGGTGTAGCTCACTTACAGCGGGTTTTATAGAAAACCGGGCTTTGCATGGAGCAGCGTTCCCGAGCCGAAAAGCTCTTCTTCTCGGAGCCATCGACCACTCTGTGGCTTCCGCCTCGTGCTAGGGAGGTTCCCTAGGCTTTTCGGGGGGTTTCGGGGCTAGAGAGAGGTTCTAGAGAGAGAGTAAAGAGAAGAAAGAATGGGAAATGTGTGAAGAAAATGAGGGTGGGAGAGGTTCTATTTATAGGGTGAAAAATGGCTGAACTTGGTGCCACATGTCACCATCTAGTGGCAAGACTTGGGGAGAAAGCAATGGCCAAGATTGTGTCACATCACCAATTTTCGCACAGCACACTTCCGACTTCTAAAATCTATAACTTTCACATACTACCTCGGTTTTTGACGTTCTTGATATCCACGCGTAGGCAAAAATAAAATCTACAACTTTCATTTTGACTCCGTCGGCTAATTCTCGACTGATCTTAAATTTAACAGTACGAGGAGATTATACTGTTAAATGTCCGCGTAAAATTCATAACTTCTACATACGGACTCTGTTTTCGTCTGTCTTTTTGCCGTTGAGTTCCTATTAATGAGATCTTCAATTCTCATTTAGGTTATGTAGGGCGAAAACCGCTCGATCTAAAATTCGAGTTTCGGGCTGTACACTGCTAAGCCAAATCTTAGAAAATTCATAACTTCCTCATACGAAATCAGATTTGGGCGTTCGTTTTTTGTATGTTCTCAGTTTAACGTATACTACAACTTTTGTTTAGATTTCTAAGGCTAAAAAGTCCTCCATCGTAAATTCACTATTTACGTCTCCCGGTGTCGTGCCGGTTTTGCCGTAAAACTTCGACGGACCATAACTTCTTCGTTATAACTCGGATTTCAACGTTCTTTATGTGTACGAAACCCTTGAGACGTATTCTACAACTTGGTTAAGATTATTTATTCTAAATAATCTTTTGTCAAAAAGTCGTTTTCGACCCCTATTATCTCTAAATTGACTAGCCTGGATCTACGGGCGTTACAATTATCTCCCCCTTAGGATGATTACGTCCCGGAATCATCAACGAAATAGGGCTCACATGATGACTCCATACTATATCTCTTCATCCTAAGTAATAACCGTAACTTTGATGTTTCTTCGAACGAATATCTAACTCTAAGACTTCTTGATTGCAGGCGGTGCTCGATCTTGCACTTGCTCCCTATCTCACATTAGACTCCAAATTATGACCTTCAAGTCACAATCTCGATCCTTACTGGAGACTGCTTCTTCTTCTTAACAAACTTAAGATAAGTTATTTTATTACTAAAATGGACCGATGTGTTATATTCTAATGACTTATCATCGTATGTTCCCACACTTAGACTTAGGTCTCTTAGAGTCTTCCAGAACAGACTATACATTTCTTCATGTTCTAATCACATCTTAAAAGGTAGCATTTCTAGGTACAAGCAACTATCGTGATACCTCTACCGATCGCTTTGATTATCTTTTATTTCAATCTTCTGACTTAAGTCAGATGCTACATCAAACTTGGTTCTCTGAACCACGTAACATACTTATCGTAGTCGGACTCAATTCGATATGACCACTAGGCTCGGAATAACAATCATCATCTTAGTCATTACCGAAATGATGGTAACGACATATTTGAATAAAACGGTATCAATTACTAGCTTCTTGGTAACCTTGTGACTTTCCCTGATCCAAGTGTGAGTCATGTGCTTCCGGTAGTATAGACCTCTACTACCTTTCACACCTACTCATACTCGTCCCAAGTATTGTCTTGAAGTTCACCCAAGTCACCATACAAGAAAATCACATAACAACTTGACACATTAGATAACAAAACGAAGGCTTTATATTATTCCTTGAAACGATTACATCATAGATCCTCATTCATGATCCCTTTCATTTCCATCTTCTTCGTCAAGGATCATATGGAACGCTCTTGCCTTCGGTTTCGGTGGAATGTTTGGTCTTGCCGCCTCTTTCTTCTTCGGGCAATCCTTAGCAACGTGTCCTTCTTCACGACATTCATAACACACCTTTTTGCTGGCGGTGCACTCGTTGGCGTAATGTCCGGTCTTCCCACACTTGTAGCAAGTCACTTGCTCGCTACATTTCCCGAAGTGCTTCTTCTTGCACTTCTCGCACCATTTCACTTTGTTTCCTCCTCCGCTAAACTCCTTTAAACCAGACTTGATCTTTTTATTGGGCCTCGTAGACCCCTCAAACTTCCTCTTCTCGCCAAACTCAATCTTGTTGGCAGCTCTTCCCTTAATCATATCCTCCACAGACTTGGCAGCCCAGATAGCTGCCTCCAGAGTAGGTTCCTGACGCACTGGCACCGCGTACTCCCATGGAAGTCCCTTTGCGTACTTGTCGATTTTCGTCAGCTCATCCGGAACAAGACGCAAGGAGAACTCCATCTTCTTTGTGAAGTTGTTGGTGTATTCATCAATTGACATGCTTCCTTTCTTCAAGGTCAGGAACTGGTTCTCTAGCTCGAGCAGGTTTTGGACTGAGCAGTATTTGCGTTTGAACTGCACCAAACACTCTGCCCATGTCAGTTGCAGGGGCTCATTGGGGCTCAGAGTCTTCCCCAGGGTATTCCACCAGCGCACAACACCTCCTCGGAATTGACGTACTGCAAAGGTGGTCTATAACTTGCCTCTGCAACCACATGTCATAAAAGCTAACTCCATCTCCGAGATCCAATCCATGACTCCGATCGGATCTTCCTTTCCAGTGAAAATCGATGGATTGCAAGTCAGAAAATCCTTGTACTTGCATCCATTCCTCTCGACTCCGTCATACTGGTTGTTTTGTAGAACTATTGGTGGGTTGGCTTGACTAACGGTCCCACTGTAGTTCCCTCCTTCTGACTGCCCATCGTTCAATTCAGGGTGTTCAACTGGCATTGTAGGTTCGTCCCTATTTTCATGCAACATTTGCCTCATCTCTTCCCGTTGTTCAGCCAACATAGCCCGTATCATGGCTTGTACTCCGGCCATTGTAATTGGCTCAGGAGCATCTGCTACAACATGTATTTGTTCAATCACTGGTGGTTGATTCCTGTTCCCATTTGCATTCCCGGCTCCACTACGGGTTCTTGCCATTTTAATCTATATACCAAATCAGACGTTCGGTGTGGAATGACGACAATTAAGATAGGAAAGATTTTATTTATGATCGACGTGTAATTCTCCCTATTTCTCCGAAAAGTTATATGCCAGTTCTAATACCGTAATTAAAAGTTTAGAAATCTGAACACATAAAGTTTCTAGATCCGGTCGGCAACAGACCATAGATCTGATCATACAATGCATATCATAAATCATTTAGCACATAAAAGCATGTTAGACATTTTCCCTAAATTAGCTAGTGCTTGTGTCTATTCAGGTGCTTTACCTAAATTTTATTAGACACACTCCTCACAATCCTTGCTTAGCATTCTAAGTTTAAGTCTAGAAATAAATCCATATTCCTAGTTCGCTTAAACTAATGCTCTGATAACAACTGTGACATCCCCATTTTTATGGCCAGAAGAGACCGATTTTGTTTATGCTTTATAAAAATCAGAGTACCTCTTTTAATAAAAATGTTGCGGAATTTGTTCCCAGTAAAACATGATAAATACGTTATCAAAGCATTTCCGAAGAAAAGTATTTTTATTCATTTTAAAACATTTGGGATGTCATCGTCAATACAGAAACATAAGCATAAACAGAACTTACATTCATTATCACTAGTGATTTATATCTCAATAATCTCTTAGTGTAATGTGACTTCATATCTACACCTGTGATATAAATAAATTGAGTGGGTCAGGTTGGGAAACCTGGTGAGTACATAGGGTTTTCAACCCACAATAAATAAGTTTATTAACTTTATCAAACCAAACAAACTCGATTACCTGTTCCCGTTATCCTCACTTTATGTCCCTTGAGCTGCCAGGTGGCAAGAAATTAAGATTGAACAAGTTCGGTCCATATGAGTTTGGATTTGTCACTAAACCTGTCTTAAGATTTGGGTTATGAAAAAATCACAGGGATAAGAACACATACACCATATTAAAAACCTAAGTGTCATAAGGTTTCTCTCTAATTCATGAAAATGATTGTGAGGAAACGCTTTCACCAAGTAGATTTTAAAGAGTTAGCAATTGTGATATTTTCATTCTAAAATTCGATTATGACTACGGCATCACTCTTCATAGTTCGAATTGTGAGAAATGGCAAAAGGTCTAAACTTTTCAGACTTATTGTTGTAAGTTCTAAAATTCTTTAGACACACATGCAAGCTATCTAAGGAAAGGTGTATGAGTTTGAGAAGCTTAGATAAAGGCTTCTCGAACCATCTCGTGTCTGAAATCTGAAGTTTTGTAAGAAAGTCAATAAAGTATTGATTTCTAGAAGTCCAGCTGATTTCTGGATTTATGTCACAACTAGTGGGAACATAAATGTTATGCAAGAAACAAAATAATTGTTCTACTAGTGGGAGCATAATTATTATTGTAACTGTTGCAAGTTAGCAATGTTAATTTTAGAAAACAAAGTTTTCAATTCGCAAAGTTGCAGGGTATAGGATCGATTGCATATGCTATAATATTCATGTGTTCTAATTTTCCAAAATGCCTTGGGCATTAAGATGGAAATAGGAATAAAACTGGATATGACTAAAGTTATTAAACAATTGTTAAGAAAATCCAAGGTTCGCCAAAGATTGGTTGCTTATGGATAGTTGGAAGTATAGTAATCGATGGACCATATTGACATTATTATGAATAGAAGAGATTCTATTAACAATGAGTTGTCATATGGAAAATATGGAAATGTTTCCATAATGGGAGATGGATATCAAGAATCAATGAGAAAGTTAGAAACTTTTATGCAAGAAGGATGTTCAAAGGAATGTGCTTTGAATATGAGACTTCAGATCTATGGAATTGTCTTGTAACAATCTCCAGTGGAAAGTTTTGTAATTGACAAAGTCTCTAAGACTTGTGTACATAGTCATTACAAAAGGATCACTGCATATAAGTTTAGAGCCTAACAAATTTCAGTAAGTGGCAAGAACTTGGTATTCTTACACTTACGATAAGGATTTGGAATTGTGAAATGAGTATCGTTGGAAATGTTTACAATTGATCTATTTCACAAAGTAAGGACCATAGGCAAATATAGTGTGCATGCTTGGAGCATAGGATAACTATTGTGTTAATTCAAGTATTAAGTTGATAAATCGAAACATTATACAATGAATAATTTTTAATCAATATGGTGATTAAATAAAAGGTGTTTTATTTACACTCAAAAGTTTTGGGGACATATAGGATTACTATTATTCTTGTGTTTCACTTTTCATATTTTGAGTTCCCGGATAACAAGGCTATCAAACTATCCATAGTTGATCATACATTGGAAGTAAGTATGAAAGAAGACTGTCATAAGTTGGCTTGTAGATTGTCTAGGGCGTTAGACATAGCAAAAGTGTGCTACACCATTCATGAGTACTCCTGAAATAAGATTTGAGTATTGGACTCAACCCACGCTCATCTGAATCACTTCATGGAGTTTATCACGAGTGATTGTGAGACGATAATATCATATAATCTTCAAACTAAGATATATGAGTTGTTGACTACGAGTTGGTTGTGCATTGATTATACGAAAACGCATCAGTAACTTGATGTTATAAAATGTATTGTTATGCATGACTTAATGAGTAGTTAGTACAAGCATATAATGTCAAAGTTTATCGTGTCCTTTTATCCTAAGAGGATTAAAAGTGATATCTTGGGCCCCTCGATGATTCTGTTTTGATTATGTGCCGGACCCAGTTAGAACTAAATTGATGTGTTCATTTATGTTCTATGTCAGACGAATCAGAAATCGGGAAACAAAATTGTAGGACAGTAAGTATGACTATGTTCGATGTATTTATCCGCATAGATATCTTGAGAACAGAGGAATATATGATTCCTTATCTGAAGGATGCGTCACTGACTAGATTAGAGTTCGACAACTGCTTTTGAAAGCTTACGATTGCTAAGTCGGATCTTGAAGTCGCATTGGCAGTTATAGTTATTAGACTTATCCAAGTGGGAGACTGTTGGATTTGGTGTCTAAGTCCATAACCATAACTCGGATGTACATGACCCGATTGTAGCATGGTCCTTTTTGGGTTGCCTTCACCAATGCAATTTGATAGGATGTATTTTGAGAATAAGGTTATTTATGGTTTATTAATATATTACAAGTATAATATATTAATATGAAATCATATTATTTAATTAGTATTGATCAAGAATTAATTTGGAATTAATTTTGTGGTCATAAGAGACTTATTAAATATATGGGGATTGATTATGTAAATCAATGATTCTTGTAGTGTGGGCCAATGATCCATGATTATGTAGATGGGTTAAACTAATCCATGGATGGTCCATGGAGGTTAAATCCATGGAGCATGAGAATGTGGAAAGTCATGGGTCATTAGGGTTTACAAAGTGTAACCCTAGCATGTGCAACACTATAAATAAGCCCCTCCTAGAGCCAAAATCAGTTGCCACTTACTTTCCAAGAGGGTGAAGTTGATTTGATGCTAGTACCCTATTCTCTCAAGCCCCCTCTTGCATATTGGTGTTTGTGAACCAATAGAGGCATCACACTTGAGGTGCTCAAGCTTTCAATGGTCATGAACTACAAGTCCTTCTAAGAGGTAAGTTATCTAACTAGTTGTATCATTCAATTGTTCAAATGTATGCTACTTATGAAAATGCTTTGGAAAATTGAAATTATGCATGTATAATTAGAGAAAACATAGATCCAAAGCATTTAGGGTTGCATGTGCAACGTAGGAGTGTTATAGTCCTCAAAACCCAACAGTATGTTGATCATGTGGACTTTTTTTCTGAATCCCACATCAGGAGTTTCAACACTGCAGTTTAGGTACATTGGTATTATTCAGCAGAGTAGAGGTTTTTCATGCAGAGTTATTATCTGTTACTTTAGTATTTGTTCTAGCAGTTTTTCGGTGACAGAATCAACCAACTACAGATGACCGGAGAGTATTTATTTTACTCTCATTCTCGTGTTTTATCGAGACCCTTCATACATCTAGGGAGGGCATGCAAAGCTCTTGGTATCCGACACTCTCCATCCAGATGATTTGTTTATTTTTGATATCGGTCATTGGTTATCAAAAATAGGGAAATAATATTATTTTATCATCCGGATGTGATTTTATGATTGTTTGAGTTTGGATTTTTGAAGACTTCTGAAGAGGATGATTTATTTAGTGTTGCGACGTGGCACTGATTTTTGGTCATCTTTTAATCAAATTTTTGGCATTACTAGATGCTTACCGGATCCAAATTATTTATTATTCAGACTCTACCACAAGATGTTTCATATTTTTAGCAGGTTATTCTTTTGAAGAATTTTGGGTGTATTATGATATGAGAACTAGAGATGTTTTTCTGAATTTTTGATGCCAAAGTGTGACTTGATTATGGGACATACAGTTCAAAACTTATTGGTACACTTTTTGAAGTTGATCAGCTTGGTTCACTGATCACATCTGTGGATTGGAATCTCACTCTTCAGCACCGTAGATGCTTAAGCCTCGGTACTTAGAAGACTTTGACTAGACTGTAGAGATTTCGTCGTGCGACTTCAGAGATCACAGACACTTCAGAGTTTCAAAGACATTTCAGCATTTGCTTCTCGTTATGTTTCATTTTTATTACCACACTTGCTAGTCGGTTACTGTGTATTTTATCCTTTTATCACTTATTTGTATCCCTCATCATTTACGAGCATTAAGGAGAGATTGTAGGAGCATGGAAATGCTCTACAAATTATGAGAGATTGTTAGGATATTTTATTCCCTTTATTGTATTGTTCGGTTTCGCTCTCCTTATAAATAGAGAGAGATGGTCATGTATTATTAAAAAGAGTGCACCAAATATATAGTTTCTAGAGAGAAAGAGTGTGTGGTGGGATTTCTCCCACCAAGGGAGATTTATCTTTACCATCCCATGTTCTTCATGTAATATTTATTTCTCTCTTTCTAGTAAAATCATGAAATTACTCATCTTTTATGTTCTTCATATTTATTATGATCGTTAAATCTCAATATCTTCTTATTCAGCACATACCGATTGTCAAAATGGGCTACAACAACTAGTATTAGTGCTAAAGTGGTTGCCTTTAATCGCTTTAAAAAAATCGAAGCTTTTGTTCTCAAAACTCTGATTTAAAAGGCCTTCTATACCACTGAAGCTCAAAAGAAATTTTCAAAAAAAAAACAAAGAAAATGGCACAAGGTTATTCTCTAAACATTTCAAACAATGTTAACAGTTCTAATAGAGCCCCAATACTCGTTGCAAGTGAATATCATCATTGGTACCAACGAATGGAAAGATATCTTAAGAGGCTCGGTAGAGATGTGTGGGGATCTGTGGAAGAAGGACCTCATGTCCCTATTCTCACTCATGTTGCAGCAGACGGTGCTAACGCAATAATTGGTAGAGGTGCAGCAGCTATGAACAGACCTACCAACGATGATCTAGAGAAGATGGAGGAAGATGCTATCGTTTTCTACGAAATCTTTTGTGGTGTTACTCCTGACAACTTCGACATCACCATCAATGGTGAATTTGCTAAGGAGATCTGGGATGTTCTCAAAACTATTTATCAAGGGTTGGAACATGCTCAAGACAAGAAGCTTACTACAACTCTTAACGAATTCACCGACTTTAAAGCCTTACCTGGTGAAATCCTCGACGACTCCTTCAAAAGATTGAACCTCATCATCACCGAACTTTCCAACGCTGGCACTATAAGAAGCAATCATGAAACAAACTTGCAGTTCTTAAATGGACAGGGAAGACATTGGACTACAGCCAAAATGATAGTCCAAGGAGATAGAAAGATCCAAAATCTCTCACTATTCAAGCTATATGGAGAACTTCAAGCCCAAGAATCAAACATGTTAAAGGAATGTGCAGACCTAGGTGGACCACTCGCCCTAATGGCTCAAACTCCACAGTTTAAAACTCCTCGGTACCCATATCCCACAGAGTCATCTTACCAACACTCATATGACAGCTCACTGCAGTTATATGAAGCTGATGTAGAAACTGATGATGAAGAAGAGTTTTAGAATGTCATCACCTTGGTCAGCCAACAGTTCAACAGACTTCCACCACCATCCAAAAACCCTCACCACCCATCTCAGCCATAAAATACTCATCAAACTAAAGATACCCCGTAGATCAACAAACCCTTAGACTCTGGTACCACTACCGAAGACAAATACGGAGTCATTCTTTGTCATAAGTGTCACAAATAAAACCACTTTGCCAAAGACTTTAAAGCAAACATGGAAAAAATACGACATTCTATCTCATAATGGCTCAAGAGATGGGGGAGAAGGAAAAGCCAAGGTCTTATGTTACTAAAGTTAAAAGGGACCATCAGGTATGGTCCTCGGGGGATGAAGATGAAAATATTGATATCAAAAGGAAGAAAGTGAAATTTTGCATGGTGGCAACCACTGAATAGGACGGATCGATGAATCTGCAGAGGAATTACTGCTACATGACAAATGATAGCACCCTCAGCATCGTCGAACAGGTAAAAATTATGATTCAGTCTAATGATTACAACATGCATGATTGTGAACCTTATTTTGTCAGAACCCCAAACCAAAACGGCGGAAATGTTCGGGGTCGGAGGACGTCATGTACAGTATCACAACAATTTAATAATAGTAATCAAACCAACAACAACCATTGTATTAATATTAAAATGTTTACATTGTATTCGAATCATATATGATTTACTCTAAAAGTAAATAACAAAGTAAAGACTTGAAGCTACTATGCTCCGTCTTCTAGAAACACTGTACGTGTACCTGTCTATTAGTGACCTGAGAATACAAGTGGTTTTGAAAGTGTCAAAATTAAAGTTGATGAGTTAATAAGCATTTGTATTCAGAAAGTATGTTCTTTGTTCCTTAAAAACCTTAGTTTGTTCTTCCAGAAAATCCTATATTTTCTGATGTAATGAAATGTATGTTCTGTTGATTCGAACTTATAAAAGTGATGTATTACTGTTGTGTATGTATGCAACTCTGTTTGTATGTATGCCCCGAGTTAACGTTCTTTCGGAAAAGTATGTTTTGTACTAAAAAGTAGAAATTGTACTTGTATTTAATGATCCTGGTTATACTTGTACTTAGATTGTAAATTATATCAGTGCACTTGGTGCTAGAAAATAGTGAGTTTTAGTAGTGTCAATAGTAGTGTATATACTGTAGTAGTGTTTGTAGTATCCATAGTGTCTGCAATAGTGCCTGGAATCCACCATAAGTAGTGTAAAATAGTGGACTGTAGTGTCTATACTGGTGCCTGGAATCCACCTGATGTCGTGTAGAGTAGTGTAATGTAGTGTCTGTAATAGTGCCTGGAATCCAGCAGAAGTAGTGTAAAAAAGTGTACTGTACTGTCTGTAATAGTTCCTGTAATCCACCAGAAGTAGTGTAAAATAGTGTACTGTAGTGTCTGTAATAGTTCCTGGAATCCACCAGAAGTAATGTAGAATAATGTACTGTAGTTTGATTAATTATCAAAACATTTGAATGAATGATTTCCCAAAATGTAAGTGTATTGTACTAGGAAAGTAGTGTAGACAATATCTAATATTAAAATAAAATATTTGAAGTAGTGTTAATCCCGTAAACCTTGTTTATACTATTGTGAGTTTCATATATACATACTAATATGAACTAGTGTCCTCTACGACGTTCTTCAGACGTCGGTATTTATGACATTTGTCACCCCCAGGCATGCCTGCCTAACTGTAGCTAGCAGTTTGGGCGTGGGATTCTCAGTCCCGTATAGATCTATACAAAAATATCACGCTCTCCATCCGGGAGACTCTAGTTATAATTTATAGTTATTGAACCTGTACCCTGGTGGGTACCCGAAGTAGTGCCTCACAACCATGTATTAGCTAGTTTATGTGTAGTGTTATAGTTTTCTCTTGTGATTGAAACTGTATGTATTACTTTGTAGTGCAAAATAATTATACTTAATAATTATTTTAGTAGTCTATCCTTAAAGTAGTCAAATAGAGTAGTGTTCCATAAACTATACCTATTATAGTTTATATACTTGTTTTTGTGTAGTTTCCTTGAACTTTGTAAAATGATGTTGCGTTTTCCCCAAACTATACTTTTAGTAGTTTGTACGTATGTTATTGTATGTTTCTTGAACTTATTAAAATAGTGTATTGGTTCACAAACTATACATATTATAGCTTAAATGTATGTCTGGTAAGCAATAAAAGTCTTACTAATTTAACAGTTTGAATAAGATGATAAAACGATGAGATAGGTACCCTTTTTCTCGACATGTTACATAAGTGTTAAAACTTTATTTAGATAAGATTATATGCATATATGCAGAAGACATATATATATATATATATATATATATATATATATATATATATATATATATATATATGTCTTCTGCATATATATATATATATATATATATATATATATATATAAAGATGTACTTTGGGAAATAAAAGTATACAACATTTGTAGTAGTTTGAAATACAGTTTCAAATATTTCAAATCAGTTGAAACGACTTGATATGCTTTAAAACCGTTTGATATCTTTTGAAAGTTAACATAAAATTATTTTGTGTTTTACTTGTATTCCCCCCCCCCCCCCCGCCCCCCCTAAAACATTGGAAAATAGTGAAAACATAGGGGTATGAGCTCACCTCAAATGTGTGTTAACTTGACTTAGTGAGTTGTAGAGAAGATCCTCGGGTAAGCGTACGCGCGAATAACGTTATCCTAAAGTAATTATATTCGACGTCGTATTTAAATTAATAATAATATTAATTTAAATAAAAGGGTTAAAAAATTATTTGATTAGGTAAAAAATTCTTAAAAATTAAATAGGAATTATTTGGAATGTTGTAAAACGGTTCACGGTTGACTAAAATGGGTTTACGGTTGCATGTAAATGAGTTCACTGTTGGATCATGTGAACTTATGAAGATTTGAAGATATGATGAATGTTCTTGGGGGAAATGGTTGAAGATTTGAATATTCTGGGCGTAATCTCTTGAAGATTGAAAGGAAATGGAGTTGTTCACGGTTGAAGATTAAGAGAATTTTGGAAGTGGTTCACGGTTAAGAAATGGGGAAATCAATTGATTCAGGAGTGAAAACATATATATACGGGGTGTTTACGGATCATAATGGGCTTGGGCCTTGGGGTTTATGGATTTAGGCCAACCGTAAACACCATTTTGCATTGAAATTAATCTGTGAACTACTTTGTAATTATTCCCCAAACCGTGAACACCCTTAGTGATTTGATTTTGGACTGTGAACCTAGCTTCTAGATGCTATTTGGATCGTGAACTACATTTCCTTTGTTTATTTTGGCCGTGAACATCCTTCCATGTTTTGTTTTGGTCGTGAACATCTTGGCAATTAATTCCTTGGGCGTAAACACCTTTAATGCATTGATTTCTTGGTGAAAACTCAATTAATGAGGTTTATTTATGTTTTAAACCCTTAGTCTTTCAACCTATTTTCATTTATAACAGCCTAATTTAGCTTAAGTTTTCAATTCATATCTCTTTGTTAACTTTTTAAACAAGCCCTAAGGTTATAGATGATAAAATGCAACAAGGATTGCACTGTGGTTCGCTTGTACTAGGTTAGGGTTTTTACCATGCTAGGTCTAAAATTTCGAGTTGTGAAATCATCCCCCCTTAGAGGGAATTTCGTCCCGAAATTCAAATACTGTATGGTTACTCGGAACTAGGAAAAGAGGTGGGTACTTCGGTTCCACATGATCTTCTTGTTCCCAAGTGAATTCTGATCCTCGCTTGACATTCCAGCGGATCTTCACTGTTGGGTCTGCTGTTCTGATCGGTGGAGGGTGTGTGGGTTTGGCTTACTTGTCTATGTTTATCCGACTGGTAAGATGTCCACTCATAGTTCTTGGTAGCTTTTGTCCTGAAGTTCATAGTAGGATTCATACATTGTTCATCCATCATCGTCTGGTGTATACAAGTCGTATATAATTAAGATTTATAAGACGGTCGGATGGGTGAATTTGCCCCAAGTGCACAACCAGAAAAGGAAAAGGAGATAGGGCGCAAACACACATCCTAAGTCTGTAACATTTTAATTATATACCACCCTCACGTATACACCTAATAGTTATAGGTTAACCGTATTTGTCCCTAGCCTCTGTGCTTGAACTTGACTTGCTGCATATGTGGTATTCCCAAAAGGTCTACGGGAAATACTCCGAGAGGGTTTCAGAAGGTATGGTACTCTTCGCATGAGTACTTCGGAGGTTTGATGCAAGAGACGATTCTAAGGTTCGTATGTAGTTTGTCGTTAAAAGTGACGAGAGCTTTGTTAATCGGTTGGTTAAAGCAAAGGGTCTTTTCGTAGCACATACAATTGGCATGGTGAGGACCAAGCCAACCCATGACGAATGAAGACATCAGAACTTCTTAGTGAAACGTGTGTTAAGTTGATTCGAAAGAAACGTTTGTTAGCATGATAGTGCCTTATGTGTATACTCTCTAGTGCTTTCAGCTTTATCCTTGTTATTACCACTGCGATTGATTCGTACCACATTAAGTGAGCACTAGCAGTAAGAGTGTTCTGATAGATAGTGATAATGTTTCGTGCTATGATCCCCACTTGTTCTGTCTATTATCGCTTGGTGTCTACAAATCATATATAATTAAGCCTGAGTAAACAGTCGACTGAGTGATTCTGCCCTAAATCCACAACCAAACAAGGAACAGGAAATAAGGCGGAATCACGCACTCTAATCCTGTAATCTTAATTATATATAACATTAATGTTTACACTAATCCATCACAGCTTACCTGTAGGGTACTTAGTTTTCATATAAGTGATGTGCTTTGTTCGAACGAGGAAGTAATTTGGTTACTTTTTAATTGATACTCGTTTTAGTAAAAATTTAAGTTGTAAGTATTATTGTTTAGAGGAGTACCAAAAACAATCCCAGGAGTGATCCTCGTTGTTTCGACATGTCTTAACGTTAAACTCCTCTCGCTCCCCCATCTTTCCTTTCTGTTGGGCAATCTCTCTTGAAATGCCTAGTTTCACCACAAGCATGGCATATTTTGCTCGTACCATCATTGGTAGTGGAAGTGATGTGTTGGGTCGGAGTTCTACATATACGGGCAGTGTGCCCCTTCTTATTGCATCTATTACAATGCAACTCTCTGCAGACTCCATGGTGATGGTAGTAGCACTTATTACATTTCGGGAGGGTTCCAGCATATCGACTGACAGGGGCTGGAGTGACAGATGTAGTGACGGATGTTGAGGCAGATGTGGTGACTGCTATTGTGACTATAGGGACAGCCGCGGGCTGTTGTCTCTTGGAAAGACCTTGAGTCGAGTATTTCCCTTTCTTGTTCCAGAATTTACGTTTCTTGTTCTTAGGTTTGCGGTCTGAGGCGTCCTGTTCAGTAGACACTCGCTGGTGCCCTTAATTGTTACTTCAATTAGCATTTCTGGCACAGCTTCTGCTACCGTTGGTGTTGTTAGCAATGAGTTGTGCCATGACGGCTGTCACGGCTACTGTAACCGCAGCTTGAAAAGTAGCGGAGTCTATCTGCTGAATTGGTGTCTCGCCGGTTGGCTGATTTCCTCCTTGTGAAGACATGATTATGTTGCATGGCGAGAAATGATCTCGTAAGTAGCGATGATCATTGCTAGTTGTATTCTTACAATTTATATACACATATATAAATTTTGTGCTTTGCAGAACTATTGTCAATGTTTCTGCTAAACATTCGTGAGATGGAGTTATGGTAGTGGGTAGAAGTAGGTTCTGTAAGAGTGTTAAGTTTTCCCAAGCACACTTAACTGCAGAGTTCTGATGGGATCCGGTGCATTACTGCTGGTGTGATCGCACCCTATAGGTCTATGAAGAGGCATCTTTCAACCATAATGTTTACAAGATGAAATGGTAATAAGTCTTTAGTGGGGACTACTAGTCGAGTGTTATTTAAACTAAGCTATCTTAGTTTCGAGTGTATCGTGTTCCAACTTTTATAGTGTTCTAAAAACAATTCATAACAAAGGTCTATATAAAATAGACTTATGAATTAGTAGTGGCTACCATCGAATGAATTTCCGGTGGATTGTGTAACTGTTACTAGTTGTTACGAAAGACGAGATAAACCTAACACATAGTGTAATAAGTGTAATCTCTAACTCACTAGGTTATATTAGTTTATTAAGTGTTAGTGTGACGTATATACTGCTTATTCCCTTCGCGTATCTCGTGAGTGGTTTCCCTTGTTCTATGTCCTTACTATGATTGTCCTAGTTTCGGTTGGTAGGGATTGGTTGCCTCTGAGCATTCCTATGGTGTTCGCGTTCTCCATAGGTGTGTTGAATCCTTAATCTGTAATGATTCGGGTTTTATCACCGACCTCCATTACTTCATGATGGAAAGTCTGAATCCTCGTATGATTCCTTCTCGAAATCCACTCTATGAATCCTCTCTTGTTCTCCCTTGACTCCTCTGTTGGTTGTTGTAGCGAAGTGGCTATATCTATCTAGGTTATTCGTGCGAGAATGGGTCTAAAGAATCTTATGAGATTAAGTAAAACATTTTTTTTGAATTTTTTGATGATCAAAACTGGGTCCTCCCATAACCACGCAGTGCATGCAAGTTGTATATAACAAGGATCAAATAGACCTTCGAATAATTGATCCTATTCTAAAACCACAACCAAACAAGGAACAGGTAGTAGAGCGAAGATCATAAATTCTAAGTCTATAAGATCCCAATTATATATATAACCCTAGAAGCATTCACTTCACAATTATAGACCTTCCAGCAAGGGTCTTTTGTTTTTCCATAAGTTAGTTATAGTGCCTAAAATACTCCTATAGTGTTTTAATTGTATGATTGTTTCTGAAGTTTCTTGGTATATGGACTTGGTAAGTTTTCAGACTTGTTGTTATCTAATAGTACCATAAAATACTCCTATATTATTTTAACTTTATGTTTTGTTCTAGAGATCCTTTGGATAGAGGGTTGGTAAGTTTTAGACTCGTTGCAACACCACTGTCACTCCCAAACACATGTTGGTCGTATCTCAAATAAATATAGTTGATCAGGCTATATTTATCCCAGAGATGATTACATAACTGCCTGGGTTTAACTGTAGTGTCCAACATCAAAATACTTCTGTTTTGTTCTTCTTATGATACTTGTTCTACTATGTATGTTTGTTCGTATACTTCTCGTAAAATACTTATATTTTAAAAGTATATTTTTAGTCAGAGCACTTCGGCCCTATTGTATTTATAGTTGTATATATTTTAGAGGTTGATATACTTAGTTCACTATAAACAAGGCTCTGAGACCAATCTGTCACACCCCCAAACCAGAACGGTGGAAACGTTTGGGGACGGAGGACGTTATGTACAGTATCACAACAATTGAATAATAGTAATCAAAGCCACAAAAACCATTGTATTGATATTAAAATGTTTACATTGTATTCGAATCATATATGATTTCCTCCAAAAGTAAATAACAAAGTATAGACTTGAAGCTACTATGCTCCGTCTTCTAGGAACCCTATACGTGTACCTGTCTACTAGTGACCTGAGAATACAAGTGGTTTTGAAAGTGTCAAAATTTTAGTTGGTGAGTTCATAAGCCTTTGTATTTGGAAAGTATGTTTTTTGTTCCTTGAAAACCTTAGTTACACTTCCAGAAAATCCTATATTTTCTGATGTAATGAAATGTATGTTCTACTGATTCGAACTTATAAAAGTGATGTATTACTGTTGTGTCTGTATGCAACTCTGTTTGTATGTATGTCCCTTGTTAACGTTCTTTCGGAAAAGTATGTTTTGTACTAGAAAGTAGAAATTATGCTTGCATTTAATGATCCTGGTTGTACTTCTACTTAGATTGTAAATTATATCAGTGTACTTGGTGCTAGAAAATAATGACTTTCAGTAGTTTCAATAGTAGTGTAAATATTGTAGTAGTGTTTGTAGTGTCCATAGTGTCTGCAATAGTACTTGGAATCCACCATAAGTAGTGTAAAATAGTGTATTGTAGTGTCTGTAATAGTGCCTAGAATCCACCAGAAGTAGTGTACAATAGTGCACTGTAGTTTGATTAATTATCAAAACATTTATATGAATGATTTCCCAAAATGTAATAGGAAAGTAGTGTAGAGAAGATCTAATATTAAAATAAAATCATTGAAGTAGTGTTAATCCTGTAAACCTTGTTTATACTATTGTGAGTTTCATATAACCATACTAATATGACCTAGTGGCCTCTACGATGTTTTTCAGGTGTCGATATTTATGACATTTGTCACCCCTAAGCATGCCCGCCTAACTGTAGCTAGCAGTTTGGGTGTGGTATTGTCTGTCCCATATAGATCTATACACAAATCTCACGCTCTCCATCCGGGAGACTCTAGTTATAATTTATAGGACTTGAACCTGTACCCTGGTGGGTACCCGAAGTAGTGCCTCACAACCCTATATTAACTAGTTTATGTGTTGTGTTATAGTGTTCTCTTGTAATTGAAACTGTATGTATTACTTTGTAGTGCAAAATAATTATACTTAATAATTATCTTAGTAGTTTATCCTTGAAGTAGTGAAATAGAGTAGTGTTCCATAAACTATACCTATTATAGTTTATACACTTGTTTCTGTGTAGTGTCCTTGAACTTTGTAAAATCATGTTGTGTTTTCCCTAAACTATACTTTTAGTAGTTTGTACGTATGTTATTGTATGTTTCTTGAACTTAGTAAAATAGTGTATTGGTTCACAAGCTATGCCCATTATAGCTTAAATGTATGTCTGGTATGCAATGAAAGTCTTAGTAATTTAACAGTTTGAATAACACGATAAAACGATGAGATATGTACCCTTTTGCTCGACATGTTACAAAAGGGTTGAAACTTTATTTAGATAAGTCTATATGCATATATGTAGAAGCCATATATGTAAAGATGTACTTTGGGAAATAAAATGATAAAACATTTGTAGTAGTTTGAAATCCAGTTTAAAATAGTTTGAATCAGTTGAAACGACTTGATATGCTTTAAAACTGATTGAAATCTTTTGAAAGTTAACACAAAATTATTTTGTGTTTTACTTGTATTCCCCCCCCCCCTAAAACGTTGGAAAATAGTGAAAACGTAGGGATATGAACTCACCTCAAATGTGCGTTAACTTGAATTAGCGAGTTGTAGATACAATCCCCGGGTAAGGGTACGCGCGAATAACGTTATCTTAAAATAATTATATTCGACGTCGTATTGAAATTAATAATAATATTAATTTAAATAAAAGGGTTAAATAATTATTGAATTTGGTAAAGAATGCTTACAAATTAAATAGGAATTATTTGGAATGTTGTAAAAGGATTCATAGTTGACTAGAATGGGTTTACGGTTGGAGGTAAATGAGTTCACGGTTGGATCGTGTGAACTTATCAAGATTTGAAGATATGATGAATGTTCTTGGGGAAATGGTTGAAGATTTGAATATTTTGGGCGTAATCTCTTGAAGATTGAAAGGAAATGGAGTTGTTCACGGGTGAAGATTGAGAGAATTTTGGAAGTGGTTCACGGTTAAGAAATGGGGAAATGAATTGATTCAGGAGTGAAAACATATATATATATATATATATATATATATATATATATATATATATATATATATATATATATATATATATATATATATATATATATATGGGGTGTTTACGGATCATAATGGGCTTGGGCCTTGGGGTTTACGGATTTAGGCCAACCATAAACACCGTTTTGCATTGAAATTAATCCGTGAACTACTTTGGAATTATTCCCCAAACCGTGAACACCCTTAGTGATTTGATTTTGGACCGTGAACCTAGCTTCTAAATGCTATTTGGACCGTGAACTACATTTCCTTTGTTTATTTTGGCCGTGAACATCCTTCCATGTTATGTTTGGTCGTGAACATCTTGGCAATTAATTCCTTGGGCGTAAACACCTTTAACGCATTGATTTCTTGGTGAAAACTCAATTAATGAGGGTGATTTATGTTTTAAACCCTTAGTCTTTGAACCTATTTTCATTTATAACACCCTAATTTAGCTTAAGTTTTCAATTCATACCTCTTTGTTAACTTTTTAAACAAGCCCTAAGGCTATAGATGATAAAATGCAACAAGGATTGCACTGTGCTTCGCTTGTACTAGGGTAGGGTTTTGACCATGCTAGGTCTAAAATTTCGAGTTGTGACATATTTAGATAGAGTTAATAAAACATGTGTTTCCATCCTTACAGAATACAACAATGCCTTAGACGAAAAGAACATAACGACCTAAGAGTTGTACCACATAAGAGGAAGATTGGAAGACAAAAAGCATAAGCTCACTATGTTAGAAAAGGATTTGTTGTTAGAGAAAGATGTTTGAATGTTGAGTGAAAGTCAGTTAGATAATGCTTTGAATCAAGGAGATCTTTCCCAAAAAGTAATTGTACGCTTGAATCGGTTAATAGAAATTTTTTTTAGTGAAAATGAGGCTATTGAGAACCTAGTTAACAATGGGACCATAGACAACACTTATAATTGGGGATGGTCCAATGGGTACTCTACCGAAGAGAACTCTCCTCCTTGGTGTTTTTCCCAGTCTTTCAACCTCTTGATCTTAGCATTCCTGATGACAAAAGACTCCCCATGGATTTTGAGCGATTAAACCTCTTCCACGCAAAACACGGTGGAAAGTTTGAAGATCTCTGGTCCAACGATAGACCAAACGGGGTGAAGAATTACCAAGTTAGAAAATTCATGAAATGTGAATTTTTCCAATACACCCCGACCAGAAGAGGATATGAGTACATCGGAAGTCAAGATGATTTTGTTTGCATGAACCCTTAAGAAATCTTTCTGATAGCTCGAGTGTTTCAGTTTAAGGATGAAAAATACCCGAAGATGAAAGTAGCATATGAAAGGGCCTGTGAATTCCTGAAGGCTTTGGTTTGTGACATTGGAAAAATTAATGTTGAAATACATTCGGTCCTTTCCAACAAGTTCAACTTTCCTCCCTTCGAGCTTGTGCTAACCATCACTAATGGATTTGTGGAAATGTCCCTTGGTGCAACGAGCTACCCGAAGCTAGGAGTTATGTACAACAAGAGTCAAGATGGTCCCAAGTACTTCATTCCGGTAACCGTAATCCATTGACTAACAAAAAGGCAACTGGATGTCACCATGGCCTCAGTGAAAAGATCAAAGCACACAACTGATGAGGTCAAGTTCGAGATTACAAGAAGAATCTAGTGGCTGTTTAAAGTTAGAAAATTTTGGTGGATTATCATCAAATTCCTGGAAATGAACAAGTGAAGAAAATAGTTGAGAGGTCAGTTTGGGGGAAATTTTTGAAACAAAAAGTGACCCTCTTCAGCTAAAAGGAACCACAGACTTTTGCACTTGGTGATACCGAAGAGAAGCTACTACCGGAGATTGTTTTGTACGTTGATGAACCGCAAAGTTGAAAGATGAACCACAGAATGAAGATTTGCATGAAGATAGTGTAGTTTACTTTAACTGACATTGCTTGTATTCCATGTATTATCCGGTGATACATTCATGGTCACCGTAGTCAGTTACTTTAGATTATTTTACTATTTCGATGTAACTTTTGGGACTCTATAAATAGAGCCTCCCACTTCATGTAATCCTTACCAATTATCAATCAACAATCTATCGATCTTTGAAAGTTTATATGAGATTGTTCATCTCTATATCTTAAGTTATCTTAACTGATACATAACCAACTCCCTCTTCACTTGTGTTTTTCATCTTATACTAACGTTTGTTCATCTCTATATCATAAGTTATACATAATGATTAACTTTAATTCTGTAACTTATTATCTTGTGACTAACGTTTGTTGAAGTTTTTCTCTTAACAAAAAAGGAACTTAATTTGTTAAGTTCTCTAGGGTTAGGTTGGAAGGGATTTAAAGTCAAATTTTGAGGAACTAATGAGTGAAATCTGGATTATAACCTACATGGCAATGGATTGATTATAACCTACATGTCCGTTTCTCATTGTATTGATTAAGAGGATGCCGAAAAGCAAACAAAACTACTCCTTGGGTTTCCATTGTTTGCGTCGACTAGCAAGGAACGATCGAGTGTTGGGACAGCGGGAACGATCGTAGAGAGCGAGATGGAGAAGGTATCAGCAACGCAAGTATTGGGGGAAGGCGGTCAGTAAATTTTTTTATGAAATTGGAGTTTTAGGATTTATCTTCCTTCGATTTTAAGTCATTGATTATCTTTCTCTTGTGATTAAACTCCAAATTTCTAGCAATTGCATTGAGTTAAGAGATTGAATTGCCTTCCAAAGGATTCTAAAAATCTTCTTCTTCCTACTCTAATTCTAGTGTTTTTGTGTGGTCAATTTTCGGAAACGTTGATGGTAATTTTTATGGCTTACTACTATTAAAATATTTCTATGAACACCCTCAAGGGTTTTGTGGTTAGTGTCCTTGAATTGCCCCAAGTTTTCGAGTCATTGTCTTCTTTGTTGATTGCTAAAACCCTTGTTGATTTCCATCTCAATTCTGGTGAGTAATTTTCTATAAAAATACCATGTTTTGAACCATTCAAAAGGTCTTAAAAAATAGTCCCTAAAAACCATTTAATGAGGCTTAATGGTGGAGGAAACTCAAGCCCTAATGGTGTTTTTTCTTTTAGCAATGAATTTTGTTTTTCCCATAAAAGCAATGTACTCTGAGTCATGGTTTGAGGTTTTAATTATTATTTTAACTTCTTGACATGTTTCTACATTTAAGAACTAAATTTACATCTTTATAGTTAATTTTGGTTATGCTTAATGGGTTAAGTTGTCAATTAACCCTTAAAATTCAATGCGGAAAAATTCAGGAAAATTCCCATTTTGCACCTGTTTTCAAAAACATCAAGAAAAATCATCAGGAATAGGATTGGGGATCGGTAAACTCTCAAAGTTTTCATTTTGAGTCTAGTATGTCCATGATTTTTCCCCAGACCTGATAGTCTCTAATCAAGGTGAAAATCGACCTTTTCATTGGCTGGTCATAAATTAGCTACATGGATATGTTGTTTTGTAAAATTCATATAAAATTCTAGAAAAATCGTATGGACGTGTGCGAGCACTTTGTAGAAAGAAAAAAGTCTAATATACTATAATGCGAAAGAAACTTTAAGTTCTGTAGGTCTTAGTGGTGCTAAAACGACCCTAAGAAGGTTGTTGTTTTAGTTCCAAAGCTGGGAATTTTGTTTGATAATTTATTTATGTGTTTACTTTATGGAATTGTCACCTTTGGCATTGCAGAATTCTAATAACCTTTTTATTTATATTTTAATAGCGTTAAGGGTGACATTTTAACTATCACAAGAGTTGAAGTGTGAGGAGGACACATCTTTGGAAAATGTGAGTTAATTTCGTGGATTTTAAAGTACATTGTTAGCAGAATCCCATATCTTTTGAGAAACTAACATATCGGATGGATTGTTCCGAGATTCTTTGGAAAAGAAGTAGAATGTCATGCTCTTTTCATTTAACGAAAATCGTATTCAACCAAAGTTTGTTTGGATACTGCTTTTCTCAGACAAACATTTTTTCAAGATTTTGTAGGAATCACTGTGTTGACAGATGTTACAGATGCGCTTTCAACCTTTTTTCCCTTCCACTCAAATTTTTGTTTTGATCATTTTGAGGATTCCTGAACGATAGTGTTCTTAGCAACCTGTTCTTTGCTAGCTACTTTTGAGGGCACATTTGGTTTCGGAAATTGTTTTTGTTTGATAATCGTGCCATCGGATTTAGCAACAAAAACAGAAGAAACTGTCCGAGGAGAGTCAGTTTTCACAGAAGGAGTCTCAGCAATTTTCTTTTTCCGACTATCATTCACAGATTTGTTATGAGCAACCGAACTACGAGGATTGGATGACCTTTTAAGGATCTTAAGAGGCATAAAGGTATTGTGGTTCCTAGTCTCTGGACTAACTGTGCGAGACACTTTCTTTATGGATTTTTCAATGAATCTGGAATATTGCCTAGACATAATTTCTTTCTTAAGAGCATTATTTGCTTCAGTCTTGGGGTGGTCAACATCTTTTTTCTTTAACCAAGGTTTCTTCCAAGAGTAAAATAATGACTTGGAAGTTTGTCCTGACAATGGATTATAGAACTTAGGTGTAATAAGGACTAGAGTTGTTTTCGAAATCACATCCGAGTTAGAGATAGAAGAGTTAGATGAATCGTCACATACAATATATTCATCAACATCACTATAAAATGATGCTCAAATGAAGTCGGATATATCAGAGTAATGTCCAGTTGTCTCGGGAATTATTTCCTCAACAACACAATTGTTGGGAGGATCGGAGTTCGGAATTTGAACTCTAGTACAGTTGGTGTCATGGAATGAATCTGAAGACTGATTCAGGTCCAGGGATATCAGAGGCGGAAGAGGCATGGAATCATGAAATTTGAAAATGATAGTTTTAAACTCAAGAATCAGATATTGGAACTGGTCCGAAGTCTCAGGAAGGGGTGACAATATTGAGACAGGGTATCCAAATGATTGTGATTTCGAACGTCTCCCATAAAAGTTAGATTCTGTTATTCCTTCAATGGACGAATAACAGGTTTCAAAAAATCGCTTTTGAGGCCTGGTGCTTTGGACCATGGGTGACAAAAATTATGTATCATCCGTTCGTTTGCTTCAAGAATATCAATAGAGTTAGCAAAGCATCAATTTTGTCACTAAGACGATTCTTATCAGAAACTAAGATATTCGTTTCATAAAAAGTGATGTCACATTTTTCTTTTAAAATGATACATTCATCTTTTAACATTACATGCTCTCTTTTTAGTGATTCTAGCTTAAGATTTCGATCTTCAGAGTGTAACCTAAGGCGAGTAAGTTCACTCTCCAACTTTTGACTTACTTAAATAGAATACTAATAGGCTTTATGAAATCCATTCATATCTTATTGGATCTAGGTTATATATATGTTTCACAAATAAATAAATAAAAATTATTTTCAGTGATCATAGATCTTACCTGTTGGACGATGCTTCTGCCTGGTGGATCATTTGTTTCCACGTAGCAAAATTTTGGCACAACATCTTCCTCATCTTCTTCTAATCCTGGAGACCAGTATCCTTCATCACAATCAATCGACTGTCTTGCCATAAAACACATATTCCTTCTAGTTCTCACTTCATCCTCATCTACAGAAGACCAGTACCCAGCAACATCTCTTGGCACAGTAGTAACAAAAGCTTTCTCACTTGTTGCCATCTCTTAAGCTCTGCGGGCATAATATGATGAATCTTTTGCCTTTGGTTTTTTGAGAGGTTTCAGCCAAACAATATTTAGCAAAATGGTTACTGAGGCCACATTTATGACAGACTATCTTCGGTTTGACTGATTTCGAAATTTCTTGGGATTTCGACGAGTAACTTGATGATGGGATTTTGTCGGTAAGTAGGTCGGTTTTCTGAAGGTTTAGGAAATGGTTGAGGATTACTTTGATAAGGGGCTTGAAATTGGTTTTAATAAGGTTTATGACTAGGATTCCTGGGACGTTTATATTTCATGGATAAGAGTGTGAATTCTTCTTGAAAATGAAGTTTAGATTCGGCTGGATCGAGATCAAGATTTTCATCAAATGAACGATTCAGAATAGGTGGAGTGAGTTGAGTAGGAAATGTTGGTTCACTAGGGGAAATAGGTGAGCTAGTTCCAAAGGAATCCGACATAGATGGGCTCGTAATAAGTGGATTAACAGAACTAACCAAGGCAATAGGACCTCCTGTCAGTTATCTTAACGTTTGAGCAACGTTAGATTCGTGGCCTTGTAGTTCGTCAAATATTTGATAAAGCTTCAGTTTCATCAGAGATCCATTACTCTGAAGACATTATTTGACGTTCCCCCAGCCTTTTCCCAGGCTACTGATAAAATTCAGATTGTACTCGAGAGGAGTTCTAATTATGCCATGTGCAATCATATTGTTGACAACAATTTAGTACCTATTTAAAGTTGAGGCTATAGATTCACCTGGAGTTGTGGTGAAGGTGTCAAAATTCTTGATAACTGAAGTCAGACGCTTATCCTTCATGTTTTAGGGCCCTTGAAACAAGTCCTGACGAGTGTACCAAATCTCTTTTGCAAATTTGCACAACTTAATGTGCTCAAAGAGAGATGGAGGAACACCAAACACCTTATCGGAAAATGCAATCTCGTCTACATGCAGCTCCTCGATGTCTGAAGTACTAAGAGGTGTTGGAAATTGTTCTTCTTAACCCATAAAAAGTTGCAGCAGCATCTCTGATCAAGTGTCTGGCCGGAACATGAGGAATTTCTTTCACAGATCTCCATATTTCTTCATATTTTCTTTGCCAAGTAAAAACCTTTCCATTCTTACTTTCTAGTGATCATACTCTTCAACAACTAGCAGTGGGGCTCGAGAATGGAAACCCAAGCTATTTACAATTTGCATTCAATACATTTATTGAGTTGTATTATTAAGAGCAGCCACTAAAGTTAAATTATTTGATCAGAAGTGGTATATAGAAGAGCTTTAATCCTGAACACAGATATGATTGAGATACCAAGGTAATCTCAGATCAATTATAAAGTGTTCTTATGGATTCAAAGGACAACCACTCAAGCTTTGATACAAATTGAAAGTGCAAGACTTAGTGCGCGGACAAGGTTTGAAAGCTCAAACCTTGAATTAAATTAAGATCAATGTATGCTGCTAATATTTTGGTCCAATCAAGTCTAGTAAACCAATCTTGTCTTGAAGTATGAAGATCAAAAAATTATTCAACAAAATATTTTAAGTAAAGTAAAACGAGTATGAGAAAAGTAAAGATAATTTTAGAACAAGAAGAATGATGATGAAAGAGTGTTGACTTGCAAGATATTTTGTAATTGATGTGAAGAGAATATTGCTACTTCTGTGTTGCAATGCATGGAAGATCATATCTTTTAAAAAGCAAAGGAGAGACATAATACAAACAATGAACATTCTATGGATTAGATAAAATAGCGAACTAACCAAATCAGACATATAAAAGATTTACTTGATTTGGTCTTATTAACTGTTCACTCACTAAAAACGACAAGAAGCATTAAAGGCTTATACATACTCTATCACATCAAAAGACTAATTTCAGAAATGTCTTCATCTCGTAAGACGACAGACTTCGAACTCTTCAGATCTCAGACTGAGGTTGAGTTTGGATCTAGTTTGGATCAAATTGCTAGAGGTTCACTTTTATGTATCAACAGAGAGAGAGAGAGAGAGAGAGAGAGAGAGAGATTCCGGTTAATGTTTTTAGTGAATCATATAACCGAGCTATGTGACTGAATGTACCCCCTACAATGCTTCATTAGACGTTTTAGTAACAATTGTAGACATTTATCACCCGCTTTGATCGATCGGTCGAGGTCATAGCTAGCAACTGTAGGTGGGGATGTCAACCCCATATAGATATATACATATGTATCTCGCTCCGAAGATTAACGGTTATATTAGTGTGGGTATGATAGGTGTTTAGACTCAGCTAATGAATATAGTCTCACTAAAAAGCCCTTAACCAAAGTATGTGAATAGCTCTCAGCCCTAACTTAATTGTGATTAAGTCACTAGGCATAATGAATTTCATTGTATAAAGTTTATAAAAGCTGTGTATGCTTGGTATGTATGTAAAAGTGTAATGTACTCGCTTTATAATGATGTATGTTTAAAAATAATGAACATATGTACATGTATAAACTTTTTGTATTTAAACACATAAATAGACATGAATAGTAATAGGTTGAATCCTTGAAATACTACAAAGTTTTATAAAGTTTTTTTTACAATATACAATATCACATAAAAATCTTATATTTTTGTATCATGTTGCATTTTTTGTGTGGACTAGTTATTTCACGATAAAATAACCATAATACGTATACAGAAAGTTTATACTAGTTTATTTGTAATGATATGTTACACTGTTAATGATGGGTTTTGAGCACTATAACAATCCTATGGTGCACATACAACCCTAATGCTTTGGATCTAGGTTTTCTCAAGTTATACATGCAATTTTAATTATCCAAAGCATGAACCCTAACTAGAATACAATTTTGAGATTTACAACATAAAAACAAGTTAGATGAATACCTCTTTGTTGTAGCTTGTAGATCTTGACCTTTTGAGAGCTTAGTACCTCAAATGCGATACCTCTAATAAGTCACAAACACCAAGACAAATGGAGGATTAGGAGAGAGAGGCTAGGAGGCACCAAAAATCGGCTAGGGTTTCTTCTTTGAAGCATTGGCCCATTTTAGGAGTGCTAGGGGTCCTATTTATAGTGTGGGATCATTAGGGTTTTAACTTGGAAATCTAATTCACTTGCTTAGGCCTTAAGCAATCCAATAACCCATATGACAGGCCCCTTGGACGAAATCTTCATGGACCCTCACAAAGATTTCGTCCATCCCTAATCAATATAGATCATAAGTCCAAACTACAAGTATTACTGATTTACCTAATCAGTCCCCGTTAACTTAATCAGTCTATTTTTATCACTAAATTAATTCCAAATTTATTCTTGATCAATACCAATCAAATAATATGATTTCTCAATTAATATATTATTCTTATAATATATTAATAAATCACAAATAACCTCTTTCTCAAATATCCATCCTATCAACTTGCTATGGTGAAGGCAACCTAAAAGGATCATGCTACTATCGGGTCAAGTACATACCAATTATAGTTATGGGTTTAGACACCTAATCCAATAGTCTCCCACTTGGATAAGTCTAATAACTATAACTGTCAATGCAACTTCAAAATCCGATTAGCAATCGTAGCTCTCAAAAGCCGTTGTCGAATTCTAACCTAGTCAATAACGCGTCCTTTAGATAAGGGATCATATAGCCCTCTGTTCTTCAAGATATCGTGTGGTCAAAGACATGTAATAAAGTCATACTCATTTCCCGGTTGTTTGGTTCCCGATTTTTGATTTGTCTGAAATAGAACTTAATTGAACACATCAATCGAGTCCTGACTGGGCCCGGCACATAAGTCAAAACAAAATCATCGAGGGGCCCAAGATATCGCTTTTAATCCTCTTAGGATAAAAGGATCAGATAAACTTCGACTTATATGCTTGTACTAATTACTTGTAAATTATACACAACAATACATTTTATAACATCAAGTTACTGATGCGTTTTCGTACTATCAATGCAGAACCAAGTCGTAATCAACAACTCATATATCTTGCTTTGAAGACTATATGATATTATCGTCTCATAATCACTCTTGGTAATTCTATGAAGTGATTCATGTGAGCGAGGTTTTAATCCAATACTCAAATCTAATTTCATGAGCACTCATAATTGTTGTAGCAAACTTTTGCTATGTCCAAACACCTTAGACAATCTACAAACCAATTCATGACAGTCTAACCTCATAACCTACTTCCAACGTATGATTGATTGTGGATAGTTCGAATAATCTTATTATTCTGGAAGTCAAAACATGCAAAAAATGAAACACAATATAAACAATTGACAGAAGATTGTAAACTTTACTCATAAATAAATCATCCATTATTTAATCATGAAATATCAATTACATTTAAATTGTTACAAGTTTCTAGTTATCTATCTAATCACTAAAACTAATATCATCCCTCAGGCCAATGATCCTAGCATGCTGAAAATGCTTAACCCTACTCAGTCCCTTCGTAAGGGGATCTGTTGGGTTCTCCTCTGACGATACCCTCTTTACTACGAGGAGTCCTTCTTCTACACGATGTATTATGAGTGATATTTTCTGTCGAACTCTCTGCATCTGCCAGATCCCTTGGTTCCTTGGTTAATGCGACCGCACCCTCGTTGTCATAGAAAATCTCCATAGGCTCCTTTATAGATGGTGCAACTTCAAGGTCTCCAATGAAGTTCTTTAGCCATATTGGCTCCTTCGACGCTTCGCTCGCTGCTATGTACTCTGATTCGCATGTTGAATCAGCTACAGTCTCCTGCTTGCAACTTTTCCATGTTATTGCTCCTCCATCCAGGGTAAATACCAAGTCCGACTGAGAGCGAAAATTATCTATGTCGGTCTGAAAGCTGGTGTCACTATACCCTGTCACTCTCTAGTCATCACTCCCACCGAGGGCAAGGACCCAATCCTTAGTCCTTCGTAGGTACCTAAGAATGTTCTTTACTGCTATCCAGTGAGCTCTACCAGGATTCCCTTGATATCGACTAACCATGCTCAAAGAAAAAGCCACATTAGGGCGAGTACATGTCATAGCATACATGATCGAGCCAACGGCAAAAGCATATGGCACTCGACTCATCTCTGCCATCTCGGCATCGGTACTCGGACTCTGAGTCTTACTCACTTTGGTATTGCTTTGCATAGGCAATTCTCCTTTCTCGGAATTCTCCATGTTGAAATGTTTCAACACCTTGTCCAAGAAGGTACTTTGACTAAGTCCTATTAGTCTTTTACTCCTATTTCTCAATATCCTTATCCCTACAATGTAAGCAGCTTCCCCGAGGTCCTTCATAGCGAAACACTTCCCAAGCCAGGAGTTAACTTCTTGTAAGGTTGGAACGTGTCACAACTAGAAATTTCAGGTCAAAACCAAGTCCAAGAGTCTTATATGTGTAAGTGTTTTAGCTATGATACAACTATGATATATAATTGAAGTTCATATTACCATAAGCCCTAATGATTATGGAAAATCAAATAAGGATCATGATGTAGACATAAATACTTGTGTATATGTTACAATCTTGAACATTTGAATTATAAGGCCCACATAATTAAGTTGCTAAGACCATGAACCTCCTTAGTGGGCCCCTTTGGGGTGTAAACACCTTTAGTAAACCAAAGCTAGGCCGTGAACACCTTCCTATATTGTGTCTTGGGCGTAGACTATTGGATGATGTGGTGTTTGGGCGTAAACTACTCCATGATGTGATGTTTGGGCGTAAACTACTTCATGATGGGATGTATGGGTGTAAACTCCTTAAAGAAGCAAGGCTTGGATGTAAACACCCTTGGTGGACCACACATGGGGCGTAAACACATGTGTTATGCCTAGACTTGGAGGATTTGAAGTGTTTACGGATTATGACTTGTCATTCAACACTTTCCCATGCAAATGTTAGTAAAACATGTATTAAGCACCAATAACTAAGCTTTATCCATCAGTAATCTAAGCAAATATCACATCATTTCCTTATCTCTTAAAAGGACCGTAAACCCCACTCCCCATTTCACCAAACTCATTTTCACATACTGATAAGTCCGTGAACACTCTCAAAGAATTCAAAGCAAAGTTCCAGGAACCTTATTTCTTCACAATCTCTTCTTAATCCTTGTAAGTATTTTGTGCCTAGCTAAGGATTTTTACAAATTGCTTCGTTTAAATTCTTCCTAATCACACTTAAATTTATGTGTTAACAACCTTAGGGTATCAAAGCCTCCAAGAGATTCATCAAACACTCCAAGTGTTCTAGGCTCTAAACTTTCACCTCATCACTTCCACTACACCTCCTCTCTACCCAAGGTGAGCTTCATACCCCCTAGTTTTCAAGTTTTAATCCATTCTTGGGGGAGAATATAAGCTAGTTTTGTGATTTATCTTAGTATTATGCATGTATGTGTGTATTTTTCATGATAGGTTGTGATTATGCCATGAAAACATGTTAAACACTCACAAAAATATGTAATATCTTCCAAGTCTTGTGATATTTGTAAACTAACTACTTGAAGTAACTTTACATAATGTTGAAGAGATTAAACATGGTAAAGTTGATAGAAAAACAAAGAAAGAATACAAAAAGGGCCATATTTGTCAATAAAGATAAACAAAAAGGTCTTTTAGTGCCATCTTAGGTTTTAGTGGACTAACTTGGTAAGTCACGATTATTGTGGTCTTAAAGTGCAAATTTTCCATAAAAATGGGCTTTACTTGGAAACTCATGGTTTCATGGACCAAAAATGGGCCTTTATAGTAAATTTTCGGCTTAATGGGCCAAAAATGTCATTTTAACAAAAATGGGCCTCAAATACCCATTTACATGCTTATTGGGCCTTATATACTCATTTCATGATTTTTGGGCCTTACATACTCATTTCATGATTATTGGGCCTTACATACGCATTAAATGTTTATTGGGCCTGTTATACTCGATTTCATGTATATTGAGCATCACAACACATTCTATGTTAATCGGGATGATAACAATAAATACTCGACATTTTGATAAAAACTGTAGAAGTGATTAATCGAGTATGAGAATCAAAATAAGAGTAAAGATGAACACAAGAAGTAAATAAGGTCTGGTTCAGCTCATATTACTTCCAATGAACAAGAGTACAAAACGATAGTAAAAATGGGAAAACTCTACTATCAACTCTATGTTCAGCTCCTATTTATAGCAGGCTGAAAGTACAAAAAATACAAAGGCTAGACTTTAAAGCTTCGTTCAACAGATGCCTTAGCAAATACATAAAGAAACATATGAAACCAACAATTACATAGACTTCGACATATTACAATACATTTCGACTCTACAATCTCCCCCTTTGTAATGATGTTGAAATTCTCAATTCGTTAGAATCTGTGCAGCAAAATGCATCAACCTTCGTATCTCCGAGTATCATGTCATAATCTTCCTTAAATCCACCTTATCACCATCATTGTTCTTCTCGCAATTATTCATACGAACAATGAAGTTCGTATCTTACGAAGTGGTATATCTTTCAATCTCTGAAGTCTGGAACAAAAACCTCTTGGCTTTGCCATTTTGTCTTTTCCAACAAAGACCATTCCAAAAGGCTTTAAGCATATCTCCCCATCAGCATATTTCTTCTGTTCAAATTGAGTCTTCGACAATTCCATTGCAACTTTCACTTCCTTTCCCATTTCTGTTGCTACTTCCACATCATTCAATGCCAGAAAATCATAGTAATTGTCTATGAAGATTTTGATATGCCCAAGACCAAGGCTCAAAACATCTTTGTCAGTCCCTTCAAGTTGCGAAACCTCTATGTCTTTCAAAATCAATGCAACTTGAATCAGATAATTCAAGTTCATTAGAGGGAAATCAGCAACCGAGAAATCACACACTTGATTGTTCGCTCTTACAACATGATACCGAAAGTTCTGTATCATATTCTCGAACATCACATCCTTCGTTATACTGACAACTTTCTTGATCTTCACCAAATACCATATCTCTTCTGGTTCTTTTCCAACAACTGCATGAAACCTAAGTTTCATATGGATATAATCTTCCTCATTGTCGAACTTCTCAACTATCTTGTACTGAGCCATGATAAATATCATTTCGTTCACTGGAAAATCAAGCTGACTCATATCAGTGTTAGTGATAGAGTAGCTTTTCTTTGGCTTCTTCTCAAACGAATACATGCGATTGTAAGAAACTCTTTCTTCAATATTCTCATAACTATACAACTTCTTTGGATCTCCCTTTTCAATACCAGGTGGATCATTTTCACGAAGTCTCAGTATGCTCTGTATTTGCCTTTGCTTCTCCATTTCAGCTTCAATTTCGGCCTTCTTCTCTTTCTCTGATTTTTGAACCACAATCACTTTTCCTTTATCTCTATCCCCTTCTGAAACCTTTGGCTTTGACGAACTTGAAATCCCTCTTTCAGTTGTCGAACCAAACACAATCCCCTTCAGAATGGGTCTTGTTGTTGTCTTGATTGCTTCTGTTGTATTCACTTTTGGAACTATAGGAATTGTGACTTGAGTAGATACAACTTTTTCTCTTTCTCTGATTTTTGAACCACAATCACTTTTCCTTTATCTCTATCCCCTTCTGAAACCTTTCGCTTTGACGAACTTGAAATCCCTCCTTCAGTTGTCGAACCAAACACAATCCCCTTCAGAATGGGTCTTGTTGTTGTCTTTCACTTTTGGAACTTTCGCTTTGACGAACTTGACAAACACAATCTCTATCCCCTTCTGAAACCTTTCACTTTTGGAACTTTCGTTACTTCACCAGCAGTAATAACAATCTTCTCAATCTTTTTCGGCTTATCATCCCCTTTTGAAATTTTCGAAGATTTGCTTTCTTGACTTTTCTTTTCTCCCCCTTGCACCCTGTGACAACAGGTGGGGCACCAGTGGGTAACATGTTTGCAAACTTCGAAATAGGAGCAACAGCCTTCTGAATGGATTGATCCAAAGAATATAACTTCTGAGTTAAAACCTCAGGAGTTAAAAATGAAGTAGGAGTTGGCTTCGACACTAACGCTTTCAGTTCCCCAAGCAAAATACCCATCTTTTCAAAATTCAGAGCATCTGCTCTATCCTTTGCGTCAAACTTTGGAGTTAATGCTTGATACCACTCAACAATCATTCGGACAGCAGCAGCAATAGTATCAACATTCGACTGGAGTGCCGAACAATTTTAATTCAGCTCATGTAGTTCTTTGGAAACCTCAGCCTTCAGATCCTCAAGTTTCCTATTTACATCTTCCCGAACTGTCTTGACATCTTTAACAAAAAGAACATGTCGTTCTTTTGTTTCCAAACGAAGATCTTTGAGTGCAGAGTTAAACGAATCCATCTGAGGTTTGACCCTTAATTCGTTATTTTTATCCATAACATCCTTTTGTTTCTGCATTTGAAGCTCTACAGCCTTGAGCATCACATCAACTTCAATCCCAGACACTGAGTTCTTGGCTTCGGAATCAGCTTGTGATTGAAGAATAGCATTGAGTTTTCGATTGAGAATCTTGAACTGCTTACCAGACATCAACATGTGATCTGGTATATCCTCTTCTTTCGAATCGAAATGGCGATTCTCAAACGTTCCTCCGAGACCTCCGCCATTTATTTCATCATTGGAATTTAGTTTTGGTGGATCGGTGGATTGTGATGGGAAAAGTGTAGTGAATGGTTGGTTTAAGACTTGATCGAAATTTGGTGAAGGATTGGTAGTGGAAACGGGTTGAATAAAAGGTGGAAGTGAAACAAAGGTACTGGAAATAGGTTCAGAAATACCTTGAGAAGATGGAGGAACACTCACCACCACATGTGCATCCGTATTAGATACGTTTGCAACAATTGGAGAAATTGGAACTGTTTCAGAAATTGATTTGGTGACAATAATCTCGATTGGAACTGTTGTTGTTGTAGTCGAAACATTTTCTATGATGAGTGGTTGTGAGACTTTTGGAGAATTCGAACCCAAAGGGGATTCTGGAACTATCTCACTATCTGATGACTCTGCACGAACCACCATCTTTCGTTTCTTCCTCTTCTTGTTGATATGCTTCTCCACATCCTCAGCTCTTCGCTTCTTGGAGGATGGGGAAAAGGGTGCAGGAATCTCACGAAATTTCACTCCTTGGCGATTAAGCTGAGGTTTACGAACAGTAGGAGACTGATCTTTTGATGAAGTTCGTTTCTGATAAGTGAAATTCCTTAATCTCTTGAACACACCTGATTTCGAAGGGATGAATTCCTTCAAAGATTCAGGAACAACTTTCTCCTTAGGCTTCTCAGTTTCAAGTGCAATGTTCTTAGGAGACTTGGTCTTAGATTGTTTCTTGGGACTTTCTTGAACAACAACCTCTTCAGAAACCTTCTTTGACTTCTTCAACTTTTTGGATGACCCTTCATCACTTGTTTTCAGCAAAATTCAGTTTCGATTGAAGGATTAACATGTTGAAAATATGCCACCAATACAGAATTTGTTGGGTCAATTTTCGTCAACATCCCATCAGGAATTCGAGCAACAGTTGGGAAATCTTCTGAATCATCTCCAACATTCTTTGGAAAATGATACTTTGCGAATTCTGCCTTAGCCTCATCAGCAGGAACTGGAATACCTTCTTTCTCATATACATACTGAAGAACCAAACTCCAGTAACGTGCACAAGAAATCCCTTTGACCACATTCGTGTTTTCCAGGCTCTTGATAAACTCTTTCCAAATCTGAGTAGCATAATCAACATTGAGATCATAGTACAACCCTGCTACCATAGCATAAACTTCCATTCTCCCCTTATTAAGCCCTACACTTCGCCCAGTTAAGCAACGAAGGTATATGCCAAACAAAAAACTCCATATGCAAGGAAGACCGGATTTCATGAAATCGCTGATCTTAATGAGTGGTGGCTGATGACCCATCTCGTTAAACGTGAACATAACTTGATCAGCAGTAGGTTTAAAGAATAGAGGGGAATTTTGAATTACCAAGATTTGAGTAAACAACTTCTTCGAGTGTCGAATTCGCTTTTCATTCACTAGATTGAATGTGATAATATCAGTGGCTTTGCTGTAAGAACCAGTGGAACCAGCCATTGATAACCATGACAACGGAACTTCAAAAGCATTAAACATCGCAGTTGCAAGACCTGAATGTTTAAGAGCAACAATCAGCATCTTGAGTTCCTCTGGATACAGTGACACATCTCCTTCAACCTGATAGTTGGCACTTTGAATCTTCATAAGTGGTTGAGATGCAAGTTCTTCATTAGTGGAGGTTGGATCAGCCGCCATTGATTAGGGTTTTGAGAAAAGCTTGAAGAACAGAGAAATTTAGGGCTTTTTGATCGTCTGAGAATTTGAATGCGTAATTGTAAAAGGAGATTGGAAATTCATTTTATATATAACCCCGATTGAAATCCAAACGTTTTCTTGAAAGAGGAAGCCACGTCTGTTCTTGAAAGTCGCACCACTAGTCGTTAAACGCACCATGTCAGATAAAGTTCCTTGAAAGTCGGGCCACGTTGCCAAACCGTCACATCAGACTGTTCGTGAGTACCAAGTGGATAAGATCGAAAACCTTTGGCATGGAGGTTAGCCTCTTTCGTCTTTGGGATTATACACGAAGTCATATGCCAGACTGGTGTAATCATCAGCCTGAGTTGGTATTACTCATAACCTCAAGGATTTCGTGAGTGCAGTGTGCCAATAGAATAAGATAAGAAGCAAACTAACAAAAATTTGGGATCTGTGATGTCGAAAAATAAAATTTCGACACAAAGGCAGTTAAACCCCGGGCAAAGGTTACTTCATTAATTATCAAGAGAGATAATCAACAGCTTATGTATGTTCTCGTGAATTACAATCGAATACTTGTAGAGAAGTATCGAAGGGCTTCGTTAAATCTGGAACATAGTTCCCCGTTAATTCCTTAAAAATTTTGAAAATTGGGTTTCACTTTCATCACGGCCTCATGAATCAAGATCATAAACACAGAGTTTTGATATGTCTAAGTCATGATTGGTTTTAACAATGACCTCTTGGACATACGTCATTGCGTGTGAAATGTGTTAGAAGTTTGAGATGAAAAAGGTTGTTTCACGAATTCAATTGTACCCCTGTTATGCTTGGACCAAGCAGAAAACTCTTAACTCATTTCAGAAGAGTTAGGTAGCTCAGTAGACTAATGTGAATGCAAGCCTGATTAGGAAGAAATTTTCGTGATGAAAAATATCATTAAGGCTTTCGAAATCAGACATTGAGTCAATGGAGGCTTAGGTCGACATGCTGCAGCATGCTTCTAGGGACATCCTAACTAGTACAGAGTTTCAAAATTATACCTAACCCTAGAAACGCAAGCATGACCCTTGTAAAACTTCGTTTGAATCTGCACTAAGAAAGAAAGGACAAAATTCAAAATAACAAAAATCTTTTTTGGATTTTATAGTTTTGAAAAGAGAAAAATATTTTTGGTATTTTTGATTTTCCGAAAACAAATACAAAGAAACAAAAATATTTTTGATATTTTTGATTTTTCGAAAACAAATACAAAGAAACGAAAATATTTTTGGTTTTTCCAATTTTTCGAAATTAAAAAATAAACGAAAACTTAAGAATGTCCCAAACTAACGAAACTTTTGTTTCCCAAAAGTCGAAAACGAAGCGTATTGAAGCGCTGAACATGAACAGTAACCTCTGAATGGTTAATACTATCAGCCTCTGAATGAATCATTATTGCCTCTGAATCGACACATCTGCATAACACTTCTTTGTCATTCTTGCGAAATCAGTCTTGGAACTGAACTCGCTTCAATCATTCCCAATCCTTTCTTCATTTTCGGATCCTGCAACAGAATTATTATCATTAATTCATGAAATTCATCATTTCATCAAGATTTATGGTTTCAGTATCATTATGCTCCCCTTTGACATAATTGTCATTCTAATGCTCCCCCTCGAAACTTTCATTTACACTGCTATTCTCCCCCTCGAAAGGATGCTCCCCCTCAACAGTTGAAGGAATATTCAAATGCTCCCCCTCCACTTGAGCATCTAGCATACTTTCACCATTATCAGTAGTATCTGATGTGATTGTCGAATCATCGGTATGTTTCGAAGATTCAGGAGTTTGATTATCAGCAGCGTGGATTTCAGCATCTACTGCCGTTATTTCCCACATCCTTTTTACTTGACATTTGTGATTGTTCCCGAACATCACAACACCATCATTTTCTAAACTTCTAAAAGCTCTCAAATTCTCCTTTCTTCCAGTCATGTGACATGAGCAACCACTATCAATGTACCATTTCTCATCATATTGCTCGTCACATAGTACCAACAAACATTAAAAAGAATTTTGGTACCCACGGCGGTTTGGGACCTTGGTCATTAGTTTGAAAAAGCGAATGAAATTTAGAACCTAAAGCCCAATTTCGAACTTTGGTTTTGAAAGTATCAATTATGTCAACATCATCAGTTAAAGGTACCGAAACATAATTTTTCGATAGTTTTGGACTTTCACTGACTTTCTTCTCAATCTTCTCAGTGTGTTTTTCCTTTGAAATTGGTTTCCATTTTTTCGCAGGAATATTTGATTCTTTGGAAGAGGAGCTTCCGTTTGAAAAATCATTCAAATATTTCTCATAAGCTTTGCGAATTTGTTGGTTTGAATACTTGCGAGATTGAAACATTTTTCCTTATCCATCAAGCCAATGGTCGATATTTTTCACATTTGATGAACCTTTTGTGAATGAAACTTTCGAATCCTGTTTCCCAGAAGGATATGGAAATTTTGGTTTTTGAGGAATAAATTTTGCAGATGTCTTGGATTTATCATTCAAAAATGTTTGATGGTCTGCAAACTTTAGAACGTTTTCAAATTTTCGAACATTCTCAGATTTTCGAACATTGTCAAATTTTCGAACATTGTCAAATTTTCGAACATTGTCAAATTTTCTAACATTTTCATATTTTCGAACATTCTCAAATTTTTGAACATTTTCATATTGACGACCATTCGCAAAATATCGACTTGTTTTATTTGAAGAAAATCGGTTTTGATTGTTTGTTGGTTTTGGAAAAGATGAATTTGAAGTTGAAAACTTTTGTTGGCTTTGTGAATGAAAATTCTTTTGTTGTACATTTGTTTGAAAAATCTTTGAAGATGTTGATTTTGAAAACTTTGTTGAAGGTTTTTTAGTATCAGACGAAATTGGCTGAGCGGGATTTTCCTTTTTATCCAAACGAGTTGAAAACGTTGTTTTTATTGATTTAGGCAACTCATTTTCAGACATATTCTTGGTTGGTATGTTTGATTGTTTTTCATTGGACACTACTTGCCAAAAAATTCTCTTTCGTGCCTGTTTTTTCGAAATTCCTTTTTCATTCGAAATTTTTTCAAAAAGATCCTTAAATTCTTGTGAATAAAGTTTCACATTTTCATTTGTGTCATTAGATTCTTGTTTCAAAATCTCTTTTGTTTTTTCTTCTTTTTCAACCCATTTTCTTTGTCGTTTTTGTCTTTGAAAAACATATGAATTCTTTGTTAGATTGTTTTCGACAGTACTTTGGTTTGAAAAGAATCCATCGTCTAATGTTTTCTTATTATCTTCTTCAACCATTTTGTTGAACTCAGGTTTGATGTTTTCAACATTTCCAGTAGTGACAAACACTTGATTCGGAAATACAACATCATCTGAACACTTAAAATTTGGATACACAACTGTATTTGTTTCCAAATAATGAGCTCCTTTGTCGGATGCAATTTTGTCGAAATTTTCAATGTCTCCAAACACTTGATCCACAACAACTTTTTCTTCATCCTCATCATCACTACTATCTGTTTGACTGTCTCTTACACTCACATTATCAAAGTCACACACTTTCGAAGTAGAGGGTCTATCAGTGTCATCCTCAACCATCGAATCATTACAAATTTCTTTACCTTTTGACTTAGATGGGACATTAATGACAGATAACTGAGAACAATCGATACTTTCTTCCTCCTCAATTTCACTGATTTCGCTAAAACTATCATAATTATCATCGACATCAGCAAAATTTGATTGAGAGTCGGGTTTCGAATTCTCAGTTCTTTTCAAAAATTTGATTTGTTCACTTTTGGTCAAAGTATCATTCATTATCTCAACAAGTTCATCAGCATTCAAATATTCGTCTATCTTAACAATACCATAAGCAAATCGATTATCAGGCACTTTATCGAATTCTGCTATGGATTTCTCACAATCATAGGACAAACTGTCAACTTTCTCTCTTTCGAAAACAAGAAAAGGCAACAATTTCCTATATTGTTCTTTGCTAATGTCAGATGAATGATGCAATGAAGTCAATTTAGCATATAATCTTTTTGTTGAATTACAGTAGATGTTTCTCTGAGCAAGTAACATTCAAAAATCCTTATCTAAACTTTCCCTATCATTATTCACATTATTCAATTGCAATTCCAAATACTCTAACCTGCTTCGTTTCGAATCTAACAATTTCTGGGTCTCTAGCAACTAGATGTTCAGTTTCTTAGCTTTATTACTAGCAGATACCACAATTGTATCAAAGTAAGCAACAGTATCATCAAATGCAATTACTTCAGAATCATAAGCTTGTAAAGGAATGTTAAAAGACTGAAGAATAGCACGTAACTTGGTTGTCATCGGTGATTTGTCTGCTGATTTGGTCATTAAACAGCGACCAGTCACCATTTCGTCCTCATCTTCTTGAAATTGTGCAAACATAACAGGATGCGTCGGATTACGCATCTCTTCATTGTTAGATCCTAAAGACCAGATCTTATACATACTATCCTCCTTACCTTCGCCTTCAGCAACCAAAGATAACCACTTCGTCTTTGCACGAACTTCTTCCAATCTTTCAACATAATAGGCTTCGTCCTTGACCCTATTCTTTTTCCCTTCTTTCTTACGAAGCATACAATCATTAGCCAAATGATTTGCTCCGATGTAGTAATGACAGTCAATGCCCGAATCTTCCTTAAGTTTCTTCTCAATTTTGGCTTCAGTTGCCTTCACATCATTCTTCTCAAATTTCTTCTTCTCCTCGCCAACAGACTTATTCACGAAACTTCCTTTCACATCCCTCTACTTCACCTTAGGATTGAAAGGTTTTTTGAAAAACTTTTTAACTCGGTTGTTTGAGTAAAAAGCAACCGCTTCATCATCCGAATTCATTAGAAAGCTGTCTTCATCAGAATCATCTTTCTCAACAGCCTCTTTCTCAGACACCTTCGAAACAAGAGCCAAAGGACCTCCCAAACTCAGTTTCGACTCTTCAACCATCTCATTTACTTCACTTTCGTGAGTTTTCAACTGATTATACAAATCATTCAAAGATGAAGTATCGAAGCTTTGTTGATTCTTCACCATCATGCTGACACTTCTCCACTCCTTACGAAGTCCCATCACAAAAGTGAGATTGAACTCCAATGATGACCTTCTGATTCCATAACGATTGCATCTATAGATTAGTTCATTAAGACGATCATAGTAAACTTCAATCGTTTCATTCTCTTTTTGTCTGAACTCTTTCAGCTCCACAAGACACTGCTTAATAGAATTATCTTCGTTTTATCGCTTCCCTGATACTTTTCATTAAGAGTATTCCAAATATCTTTTGCAGTTTTACAACCTCGTACGTAGTTGTAAATAACAGGTGGCAAGGGACCTCGTAATTCCCTCAAACAACGCTTTTCATTGTTCTTCAGCCTGGTGGATTGATCAGAAACTGCAGGTGCTGATCCAGATGATCCAATATTATGAACATTTGAAGGAGGTTGAGCTATTCCTGTAATACAGCTCCAAAGTTCCTCGTCCAATCCGTTCAAGTAATCCTCCATTCGATCAGCCCAATGATCATAGTACTCTGGAATCAACATAGGAATCTTCGTAGAAGATCCTAACATATGAGAAAATGAAGTCATCGTGTTCATGTTGAAATTCGCCATCAACGTACGGATGAGATTTTTCAGAAAAACTTGAAGAAACTTGAAATTGAATGACTGAATTGATTAGAAACTCAAAAACGATTACTCGATTACACAATTCAAACACAGAATCAAATCAAAATTGTAGATCAGAGATGATTTTCAGAATCAAACAGTGCGGAAACTTTTGAGACAAACTCGCTACTCAAAAACTATAGATTCAATTGAAAATCAGATCTTAGCATTATTGATTCCTACTCTGATAACAATTGTAAAAGAGATTAATCGAGTACGAGAATCAAAATCAGAGTAAAGATGAACACAAGAAGTAAATAAGGTCTGGTTAAGCTAATATTACTTCCAATGAACAAGAGTACAAAACGATAGTAAAAATGGGAAAACTCTACTATGAAATCTATGTTCAGCTCCTATTTATAGGAGGCTGAAAGTACAAAAATACTAAGGCTAGACTTTAAAGCTTCTTTTAACGGATGCCTTAGCAAATACATAAAGAAACATAAGAAACATACAATTACACAGACTTCGACATATTACAATACATTTCGACTCTACAAAAACAAATGGTATTTTTATCACCAATGTTTTGTAATCAAAAAAATACATACTTGAAACATTACTTAAAGCGTTAAACAACGGGATACAATATTCGCGTAAACTTAGTTAAGGCTCTTGTGAGACACGCCTTCGTCCGTACCTACTTAGTGTACACCATAATCCCTATAGTTATAACTAGAGTCTCCTGGAGGGAGAGCGAGAATTTGTGTATAGATCTATACGAGGCTGACAACCCCGCACCTAAGTTGTTCACTACAGCTAGACAGGCCAGTCTAGGGTGAAAAATGTCTTACCTAACGTGACGCTTGAAGAACGTCATGACAGGCATAACAATCATATCAAGCATGGTTATGGCAACTCAAATAGAGAATAACAAACAAGTAAATTTACGGAATATACATAATATACTCTTGATACATTGTGCGAACTATACGTTTACTACATTACTCGGGTCTTAAGATCAAGACCACACCTTTTCATTTATACAGAAAATATAGGATTTTCTGGGGAAACTCTCTTCATACATTATCATACAAGAACACACATGCTCTAATACAAGATTTGAAACAAAACTTACAAACCATTTTTACAGAAAATATCAGATTTTCTGGTGTTTACAAATTACTACTACACTTTTGATACAAACATACTTATGAACTCACCAACATTTTATATGTTGACGCTTTTCAAAATAACTTGTATTCCCAGGGACTGATTAATCAACTTGGTCGTCAAGGAAATGTGGACTTTTGTTGTAATGTTTTTTTCATCATACATTTAATATTTTTGGGATGTAATTTGAGAACAAACACACTTATGTAAAACTATGATTATTGTTATATTTCATGTACGATGATGATGTTGTCTTTGATTCATTTATATACACTGTGATGATATTACAAGATGAAGTCACCCAACCGCCAGACGTTTCCGCTGTCTGGTTCGGGGGTGTGAAAGATTGGTATCAGAGCAATGTGTATAGTGAACTGGCATATCTAATTATACAAGATATGCAACTATAAATACATTGGGACTAAAATACTCTGAACAAAAAAAATACACACCTATGTATGCATTTTAGGGTATTGTCACAGTAAGAAACAATAAAAGTCTTTAGAGGAGTTGAACATCGCGGTTAAACCCGGGCAGTTATGTAATCGTATTGAGGGTAAATATAGCCTGATCAACTATATTTATTCAAAATACAACCAACATGTGCTTGGGAGTGATCGTGGTGGGCAAAGAATATAGAAACTTACCAACCCTAAATCCAAAAAGTTTTAAGGAACCCAAACATAATCAATTAAAATACTATAGGAGTATTCTTACATGTTATGCCTTTTCTTGCATTCATATAGTTTTGTGCAGACTCTATGGTTGGATTTCATTTACCCGGAGATCCTTACTTCCCCAACCAGGGGAACGGAGGATGGCTGGAGTCGGAACCAGAAGAGGAACCAGAGGAGGAACCAAAAGAGGAACCACACGAGGAACCAGAAGTGGAACTAGAGGAGGAACCCGAAGAGGGACCAGCAGAACTAGTAGTGGACTCAGTGGAGGAGGATTCTTACGGGGATGATGCAAATGACTCGGACGCGGAGTCCGAAGTCATCAATCCACCTTACGTAGCTAGGGTTCCCCGCATAGGATGGGCCCCAACGGCCCTACGCCCCCATGGGGACATGAGAGTTGGAGATGGATCAGGCAACAGGGAGTGCGTCCCCCATTCGGCATGAACCGGGACTATTACGACCTTAGTCATGGCGGACCTACAGATCGAGCCCTACCAGTGATGGTCAGGAGGATGCGAGATATAGGTGAGCAGGCACAGACAACCGCCGGGCAGATGGTTGTAATGAGGGCTGTGGTAGAACACGCAGAGAGACTGACTCAGGAGGTGGTTAGGGACTACTAGGCGAGACAGGCAACGTTGGAGGACAGGCTACGTGCCAACGAGCGTCATCTGGCCAGACTTCAGGGTGCATCCACCTCATCTTCAGCACCACCAGATGTTTTCCGCCGCGAATAGGATCAGTTTCACCCACCATCTCTCCCATTGGGCATGTTCTTTTTATGTACTATTATATGTAGGACCGACTTTATGATTAAGTGACTACACTACTTATATAGTCATTATGCTTGTAGAATTTCTTTTCTTTATGTACTATACGCCTTCCTAAAGGCGAATTTTCATGCATTGTACAACGAATATTATATCACTAGTAAAACAATTATGTGCTCTTATTGTGATGTTGTTATCTGCTATTTGTTCTATTTTCCTTATTTCATGATATTGTATGAATTCACTTATATGCACAACCGAACCACCGAAACCACTATATGCCAAAGGAACTCAAAACCCCAGACTTTCATGTACTCAACATCTTTCTATTCCATGACAGAAGATGCCTTGAAGACCAGTGCGCAAAAATAACAACACGGCTGCACCACCACCACCGCCGCCTCCGCCAAAATTAAACTCAGCTGAATTTCAGGCAGCAGTATCGGTTGCTGTCACAGAAGCATTGGCTCATATTCAAAATGGGAATAATGGTGGCGAAAATGGTCAAGGAAGTTCTAATCACGGAGTGAACCAGGGACCTACAAAATTCTGCACTTACAAATATTTTACTAACGCAAAACCTCGAACGATTAATGGAACCGGTGGGGTAACAACGTTGAAGCGCTGGAGATCGAGTCGGTCTTTGAGATATGCGGATGTCCAGAAGAAAATAAGGTGAAATTTGTAGCTTGCACGTTTGTCGACCAAGAACTATCGTGGTGGAATGGTCACATTGAAGCCTTGACACTCCCAGTGGCAAATGCCATGCCATGGGAGGAACTCAAAGAAATGCTGATGGCAGAGTACTGTCCCCATGGGGAAGTACAGAAATTAGAGCAGGAGTTATGGAACCTCACAGTGTAAAACTCAGATATTGAGGCTTACATATTCAGATTCAAGTGAATTAGCACTTTTGTGCCCGAGTATGATCACGTCAGAAGGAAAGAAAATTGAGCATTTCATTTGGGGGTTAACTCCTCCAATTCAAGAAAACGTGATTGCAGCAAACCCTGAGACTTTTGACAGTGCAAAACGATTAGCTCAGAAGCTTTATGATCACGGCAACAAGACAGGTACCAAAACTATTAAGACTGACACCAAGAAGGAAGGGAATAACAAGAAGAATGGGGTAAAGAAACGAAAGGGACGACAGAACCAGGGATCCTCTAAAAAACAGCAAACCGTAGCAGTCCACGCTGCTACCGCTCATGTTGCACCAGCCCCAATTGCTCCAGCCTCATCATCGCAAACTACTACCAAGCCTTACGCAGGGACCTTACCGAAATGTAACAAATGCAACTATCACTACCATGGCGGTTGCCGATAAATGAAGTGTACCAACTACAACCGTAAAGGGCATACCGCCCGGTACTGCAGGTCTCAGCCTCAACAAAATCAGCAGCCTAACAACAACAACATCGGGGCCAGTCAAACGTGTTATGGATGTGGAGAGACTGGTCATTTTAAATGAAACTACCCCAAGGCCAACACTCGGGATGCAGGAGGACCAGGCATGGTCCTAACAATAGGTCAGGGGGGAGGCGGTTCAATATTCGGCAGTGGTGACTGATACGTTTCCACTTAACAACACTTACGCATGCATTCTATTTGATAGTGGGGTTGAGCGGAGTTTTGTGAGTAATAAATTCAAACACTTACTAAACCAACAACCCTAAAAGCTAAACGAAGCCTTCACGATGGAGATGGCTAATGGGAAAACTAAAACAACCAAAGATGTTCATGTAGGATTCACGTTAACATTAAAAAACCACTCATTTCAAATAGATTTGATGCCAGTTAATATTATGAGTTTTTATGTGATATTCGGCATGGATTGGTTAAGCCCCCACCATGCCGAAATTATGTGTCACAAGAAGGCCATTCGCCTTCACCTCCCCAACCACGAAACCCTAATGATCTATGGCGATAAACATGGCGCCAATCTCTGTCTTATCTCGTGCATCAAGGCACAATAATGTCTGCATAAGAAAAATTATGCCTTCCTCGCTCATGTTGTGGATAAAACAAAAGAGGAAATCAACATCAAAGATATCCCATTGGCATGTGACTTTCCCGATGTATTTCCCGAAGACCTTCCGGGAATACCCCCAGAAAGATAGGTCGAATTTCGAATCGACCTAATACCGGGAGCCACATCAATTGCCAAATCACCCAACAGGTTAGCTCCCGCCAAAATGCAGGAGTTATCAAGTCAATTAAGTGAACTCTTAGACATAGGATTCATTAGGCCGAGTTTCTCACCCTGGGGAGCTCCAGTCTTGTTTGTCAAGAAGAAGGACGGATCCTAAACAATGTGCATCGACTATCGGGAGTTGAACAAACTCACCATCAAGAACCGATATCCACTCCCTCGGATTGATGATCTATTCGACCAGCTTCAAGGAGCCAGTTATTTTTCTAAAATAGATCTAAAGTTCGGTTATCATCAGCTCCGAGTCCGGGAAGAAGATATTCCTAAAACTGCTTTCCGAACTCGATATGGCCATTTTGAATTCGTTGTTATGCCCTTCGGTCTAATGAATGCTCCCGCAGCATTTATGGACCTCATGAATCGAGTCTGCCGCCCATTCCTCGATAATTTTGTAATCGTTTTCATTAATGACATACTCATATACTCTCGAAGCAAGGAGGAGCACGGTCAGCATCTACGTCAGATCTTGGAAACTCTTAGAGATGAAAAGCTATATGCAAAACTCTCCAAATGCGAGTTCTGGATTCACAATGTGAATTTCATAGGTCATGTAGTCAGTGAGGAAGAAATTCATGTGGATCCTTCCAAGATCAAGGCTACCGAAGGCTGGGCAATTCCGAAAATGCCAACGGAGATCAGAAAATTCTTGGGCCTTGTTGGTTATTGTAGAAGGTTCATTCAGAATTTCTCCATTAGCAAGCCCCTCACCACTTTAACCCAAAAAGGCGTACCCTTCAACTGGACTGACAAGCAAGAAGCTGTTTTTCAGACCTTGAAGCGAGCCCTCTGTAGTGCTCTGGTGTTATCTTTGCCAGAGGGAACTGAAGACTTCGTAGTATATTGTGACGCCTCAAATCAAGGGTTAGGCTGTGTTCTTATGCAGCGTGGAAAAGTAATAGATTACGCGTCCAGACAATTGATGACACACGAAGTAAATTACACCACCCATGATCTTGAGCTGGGAGTTGTGGTCTTCGCCCTAAAAATTTGGAGGCACTACCTTTATGGTACAAAACGCGCCATCTTCACGGACCACAAAAGCCTCCAGCACATTCTAAATTAAAAGGAGCTAAACATGAGACAGCGAAGGTGGGTAGAACTGCTCAACGATTATGAATGCGAGATCAAGTATCAACCAGGCAAGGCTAACGTGGTGGCCGATGTCCTGAGCAGGAAGGAATATACGAGTCGACGAACGAAAACCCTAACATTGACCATCAAATCCCACTTGTCCATGCAAATCAGGGATGCTCAATTGGAGGCCCTGAAGCAAGAAAACGTTGCGACCGAAGCATTACGTGGGATGGACAAGAATCTTGAAATCAATGAGGATGGAGCTTATTACCTCATGAACGGAATCTGGATCCCAAAGTTTCGATCTTGCCGTGTGTCTCTCGTCTTACAAAAGCCTCGTAACCCCAAACCTTGATATGTGCTAACGAGGGAACCTTCCCTGTCCGCATCTCGTTAGGTGTTTTGGCAACCTTCTTAGTTGGGGCTAGACTAAGGATATGGGCGGCAGTCTCTAAGGAATACCCCCAGAATGAGATAGGTAACGAAGCTCAACTCATCATGGAACGAACCATGTCTAACAAGGTTCGATTGAGCCTCTCAGCTACACCATTAAGTTGTGGTGTCCTAGGTGGCGTCAATTGTTAAACAATTTCACATTCCTTGAGAAAATCGTGGAACTCGATACTAAGATACTCACCACCTCTATCAGTTCTGAGCATCTTTATCTTCCTGCCCAATTGATTCTCTACTTCTTGTTTAAACTCTTTGAACTTTTCAAAGGTTTCTGACTTATGCTAGATTAAGTAGATATAACCATATTTGTTATAATCATCAGCAAAAGTCACGTAGAAGCGATTCTCATCCCTTGTGGTGGATCTTAAGGGTCCACACACATCTGTATGTATGAGATCCAACAAACCCTCACTTTTTTCACAAGAATCAGTGAAAGGTGACTTGGTCATCTTTCCAAGCAAACAATACTCGCATGTGTCATCCGACCTAAGGTCAAATGACTCCAACACTCCATCCTTTTGGAGTTGGGATATACGCTTCTTGTTGACATGTCCAAGATGACAACGCCACAAGCATGCTTTGTCTAGACCATTAGACGAATCAATATGCAACACATCATTTCCTAAGTTATCAACAACCATCACAGTTTCATACACTCCATTACAAGGCAATGCTTCAAAATAAAGAGTACCATTATAGAAAGCGTTAATAAAACCAATTTCATTATTAAACAAAAATATAAAACCTCGTCTATACAAACCATGAAAGGAAATAATATTCCTCTTCATTTTTGACGAGTAGCAACGATTATTCAATTCTAACCCTAACCCACTACTAAGCACTAAAGAATAAACTCCAATCTTGGTGACAGGCGACGATTTCCTATTTCCCATGATCAAGTTCATCTTCCCATGCTCCACATCCCTACTTCTTCTTAGACCCTGCAAATCAGAACAAATGTGAAAACCACATCCTGTATCAAGGACCAAAGAACTAGTATGTGATGAGTTTTTAGATTGAATAGTGTAAATACCTGCAAAGCTGGGCTTTATCTTCCCATTCTTAATGTCCTGCAAGTATTTAGGGCAACTTCGTTTCCAATGCCCTTTTTCATGACAATGGAAGCACTCTGCTTCCTTTGGATTGGATGAGGGAGTACCAGAACCACCTTTGGACCCACTTGAAGAGGATCCATCATGAGACTTTCCCTTGTGGTTCTTTGAAGGAGCTTTCATTTTCTTCCCTTTCCCATGTCCAATTGCTACGACTGGGGCAGCAGCAGTAGGAGTGGGTACAACTGACTTGCCTTTTAAACTACTTTCGCCAGTTCTCAGTAAGCCTTGAAGCTTGCTTAGAGTGACTTCCTCCTTGTTCATATGATAAGTAATTCTGAACTGATCATAACAAGGAGGCAAAGATTGTAGGATAATTTCAATAGCCAACTCTTCGTCAAAGTTGACATTCAACTTCAGCAAGCGGTCCACATATCTTTGCATCTTCTGCAAGTGGGTCGGGATGGACTCTCCATCCTTCATTTTAGTTGTTATCATGTAGGCAATGATCTTGTACCTTTCTTGTCGAGCACTTTGATGGTACCTTCCCATCAAGTCTTGGTGCATCTCGTAAGGCCAGAAGTCCTCGTAGGACTTCTGAAGCTCAGAAGTCAGAGTGGCTAGCATGATACATGACACCTTTGTCGCGTCCTTCTCATGATCCCTATACTCAGCCAGTTGTTCAGGAGTAGCAATTTCTTCATTAATATCCTTCATCTCTTTGTCGAGGATATATTCCTTTTCCTCGTATCGGATGGCCATGAGAATGTTTCGAATCCAGTCGTTGAAATTCGACCTATCGAAAATGACCCTCCCACATAAGTTCATGAGGGAGAAGGATCCAAAATCATTGGAGTTTGAAGCGTTGTTTGAGGTAGACATCTGAAAAAAGAAGAACAAATTTTATTAGATAGAAATTCCTTAATATAACACCCAAATGAAATATTAAGGCTAGGACCCAATCACAATAACTCACAATTCAGAAAAAAGGGATGTCGTAATCTAATTGCAAATTATTTGAAGGGAGGTAAATGACGATTTACCAATTTCACCACCAAAAACCAAAATTTAAAAGAATTAAGTTTTATGAAATTCCTAGTTCCTTGAGATTAATTGAACTTTTCAATGGCATGTTTAATCTTGATTATGACCTTCAAGTTTGTGACTGGGATACCGAGGATCACAAACAAGGTGTGAATAACCATGCAAATATGCGTGGTACTCTCGATGTCATTTATCACCTAGTCAATGTGTTGGTTAACCACACACGCTCCATTGATCTATGATAATTCTCGATCTACCATTTGCCACCCTTGTTAGTCTATATTAGTGTGCCAGTTAGCCACGCACGCTCCACTAACGACTTGGCAAGGGGCAAAGTGAAATTTCATTGAATAGCACCATTTTCACATTTTTCCTAAAGTAACTAAGATTAGAAATTTTTTGAAAAACATTTAGTTACTTCTATAATTATCATTATATTTATTAATGAAAATTAATGTCATATCCTACCCGTTCGGCTAACGACCCTCCACTAGTTAAAGAAGTGGTGGGTGAGAGTGGGCACCCATTCAATCGTCATTTTATAGGCAATTTCCTTATACCTCCCTTATACATCATCTTGTACATATATATAAGTATTAGTCTTTTAATATTATAATAGTATAAGGGTTAAATTTTAAACTTTTAAAACCCTAAGGTTTAGAATTTAAATATTTCAAAATCAAAAATTTTTAATCATATTTTAAATTCCAAAACTTGAGGGAAAATTTTGAAACTTTTCAATAAGTCTTAGATCAAATTTGAAAACAATTAAATTAATCATATAATTCATTTTTATCACTTAATTTGACCTAATCTAATATCATATGGAAAGATAATTCAAATCAAATTCTACAAATAATTAATTTATCACATAATCAATTAATTATATTAAAATTGACAATTATCTTTCAATTGGATGAGGATAATCATTACCTTATCAGAAAAATCAAATTTTACCAGTCAAAACAGTTTATGGTAATGATCCTAATCAAATTCTGGTAAAAATCCCGAAAAATCTGCCAACAGACGAACCAACTTGTCAAGTCAGGGCATGGACTCATCGAGTTGGCCCAACTCGTCGAGTCCTACTATCGACTCGTTGAGTTCATCATGTAGACTGCAGAGTTCGATTTGCTTCAGCTTTGAACAGTTAACCAATGATTCAATATAACCGAAAACACCCTAAGCTCTGATACCACTGATGGGTTTTGAGCACTATAACAATCCTATGGTGCACATACTACCCTAATGCTTTGGATCTAGGTTTTCTCAAGTTATACATTCAATTTTAATTATCCAAATCATGAACCCTAACTAGCATACAATTTTGAGATTTACAACATAAAAACAAGTTAGATGAATACCTATTTGTTGTAACTTGTAGATCTTGACCTTTTGAGAGCTTAGTACCTCAAATGTGATACCTCTAATAAGTCACAAACACCAAGAGCAATGGAGGATTATAAGAGAGAGAGGGTAGGAGACACCAAAAATTGGCTAGGGTTTCTTCTTAGAAGCATTGGCCGATTTTGGGAGTTCTAGGGGTCCTATTTATAGTGTGGGGTCATTAGGGTTTTAACTTGGAAACCCTAATTCACTCTCTTAGGCCTTAAGCAATCCAATAACCCATATGATAGCCCCCTTTGATGAAATCTTCATGGACCCTCACACAGATTTCGTCCATCCCAAATCAATATATATCATTAGCCCAAACAACAAGTATTACTGATTTACCTAATCAGTCCCCGTTAATTTAATCAGTCTATTTTGATAACTAAATTAATTCGAAATTAATTCTTGATCAATACCAATCAAATAATATGATTTCTCAATTAATATATTATTCTTATAATATATTAATAAATAACAAATAACCTCTTTTTGAAATATTCATCCTATCAAATTGCTATGGTGAAGGCAACCCAAAAGGACCCTGCTACTATCGTGTGACATCCCCATTTTCACGGCCATAAAAGACCGATTTTGTTTATGCTTTATAAAAATCAGAGTACTTCTTTTAATAAAAATGTTGCGGAATTTGTTCCCAGTAAAACATGATAAATACGTTATCAAAGCATTTCCGAAGAAAAGTATTTTTATTCATTTTAAAACATTTGGGATGTCATCGTCAATACAGAAACATAAGCATAAACAGAACTTACATTCATTATCACTAGTGATTTATATCTCCTTAATCTCTCAGTATAATGTGACTTCATATCAACACCTGTGATATAAATAAACTGAGTGGGTCAGGTTGGGAAACCTGGTGAGTACATAGGGTTTTCAACCCACAATAAATAAGTTTGTTAACTTTATCAAACCAAACAAACCCGATTACCTGTTTCCGTTATCCTCACTTTACGTCCCTAAAACATCTAACACAAGGGACCTAGTCTAAGGACTTTCATCGGGGTGACAACACATGCTTCGGGGATTCCTCAGCAATTCATGTCAAATAAGGAAACCATGTGGGGGATGGAGTACTGCTGGTAAACACACAGTTCAAATAAACACCTACAGGTTGCGAGCCTGCTAGCGTTCCACTGGATTGTCTAGAATAGTCCGTGGTCGTCATCTATACTCCGCTAGATGAATGGATCATCAATAACATCTATAACGAGGCCTCCCATTATTTTATTTTGTCACACAACAACTATTACATCTACCCATGTTTTACCCAACACGTTTTGTAGATATAAAATACATATACAGTTTAAATCATTTAAAACATGTATAAAATCGTTCATCCAACATAGATAGCAAGTATATAGATAATATGCACACGTAGCACGTAATTTTTATAAAATACTTCATATCTATGTGTAAGATGAAAGTAACTATGCACTCACTTGAAAAGGTGGTGATTCCGAACTCAGACAGCGCTTCGCTTCTTAAAAATAATTTCCTTCGACGAAACCTAGTATTATTACCACTAGAGTTTAGTATATTATTCGCCTAGACTAATTAATAGTCTAGCTATTATTACTATTATATAAGCATTAAAAAAATACTTATATAACCCATAATAATAGCCCACGTACTTATTATAAGTTCCTAATAACATTACTATAATTAAATAAAAGCTATATTAAAAATAGTGTAGGTGTAGCTCACTTACAGCGGGTTTTATAGAAAACCGGGCTTTGCATGGAGCAGCGTTCCCGAGCCGAAAAGCTCTTCTTCTCGGAGCCATCGACCACTCTGTGGCTTCCGCCTCGTGCTAGGGAGGTTCCCTAGGCTTTTCGGGGGGTTTCGGGGCTAAAGAGAGGTTCTAGAGAGAGAGTAAAGAGAAGAAAGAATGGGAAATGTGTGAAGAAAATGAGGGTGGGAGAGGTTCTATTTATAGGGTGAAAAATGGCTGAACTTGGTGCCACATGTCACCATCTAGTGGCAAGACTTGGGGAGAAAGCAATGGCCAAGATTGTGTCACATCACCCATTTTCGCACAGCACACTTCCGACTTCTAAAATCTGTAACTTTCACATACTACCTCGGTTTTTGACGTTCTTGATATCCACGCGTAGGCAAAAATAAAATCTACAACTTTCATTTTGACTCCGTCGGCTAATTCTCGACTGATCTTAAATTTAACAGTACGAGGAGATTATACTGTTAAATGTCCGCGTAAAATTCATAACTTCTACATACGGACTCTGTTTTCGTCTGTCTTTTTGCCGTTGAGTTCCTATTAATGAGATCTTCAATTCTCATTTAGGTTATGTAGGGCGAAAACCGCTCGCTCTAAAATTCGAGTTTCGGGCTGTGCACTACTAAGCCAAATCTTAGAAAATTCATAACTTCCTCATACGAAGTCAGATTTGGGCGTTCGTTTTTTGTATGTTCTCAGTTTAACGTATACTACAACTTTTGTTTAGATTTCTAAGGCTAAAAAGTCCTCCATCGTAAATTCACTATTTACGTCTCCCGGTGTCGTGCCGGTTTTGCCGTAAAACTTCGACGGACCATAACTTCTTCGTTATAACTCGGATTTCAACGTTCTTTATGTGTACGAAACCCTTGAGACGTATTCTACAACTTGGTTAAGATTATTTATTCTAAATAATCTTTTGTCAAAAATTCGTTTTCGACCCCTATTATCTCTAAATTGACTAGCCTGGATCTACGGGCGTTACAATTATCTCCCCCTTAGGATGATTACGTCCCGGAATCATCAACGAAATAGGGCTCACATGATGACTCCATACGTTATCTCTTCATCCTAAGTAATAACCGTAACTTTGATGTTTCTTCGAACGAATATCTAACTCTAAGACTTCTTGATTGCAGGCGGTGCTCGATCTTGCACTTGCTCCCTATCTCACATTAGACTCCAAATTATGACCTTCAAGTCACAATCTCGATCCTTACTGGAGACTGCTTCTTCTTCTTAACAAACTTAAGATAAGTTATTTTATTACTAAAATGGACCGATGTGTTATATTCTAATGACTTATCATCGTATGTTCCCACACTTAGACTTAGGTCTCTTAGAGTCTTCCAGAACAGACTATACATTTCTTCATGTTCTAATCACATCTTAAAAGGTAGCATTTCTAGGTACAAGCAACTATCGTGATACCTCTACCGATCGCTTTGATTATCTTTTATTTCAATCTTCTGACTTAAGTCAGATGCTACATCAAACTTGGTTCTCTGAACCACGTAACATACTTATCGTAGTCGGACTCAATTCGATATGACCACTAGGCTCGGAATAACAATCATCATCTTAGTCATTACCGAAATGATGGTAACGACATATTTGAATAAAACGGTATCAATTACTAGCTTCTTGGTAACCTTGTGACTTTCCCTGATCCAAGTGTGAGTCATGTGCTTCCGGTAGTATAGACCTCTACTACCTTTCACACCTACTCATACTCGTCCCAAGTATTGTCTTGAAGTTCACCCAAGTCACCATACAAGAAAATCACATAACAACTTGACACATTAGATAACAAAACGAAGGCTTTATATTATTCCTTGAAACGATTACATCATAGATCCTCATTCATGATCCCTTTCATTTCCATCTTCTTCGTCAAGGATCATATGGAACGCTCTTGCCTTCGGTTTCGGTGGAATGTTTGGTCTTGCCGCCTCTTTCTTCTTCGGGCAATCCTTAGCAACGTGCCCTTCTTCACGACATTCATAACACACCTTTTTGCTGGCGGTGCACTCGTTGGCGTAATGTCCGGTCTTCCCACACTTGTAGCAAGTCACTTGCTCGCTACATTTCCCGAAGTGCTTCTTCTTGCACTTCTCGAACCATTTCACTTTGTTTCCTCCTCCGCTAAACTCCTTTAAACCAGACTTGATCTTCTTATTGGGCCTCGTAGACCCCTCAAACTTCCTCTTCTCGCCAAACTCAATCTTGTTGGCAGCTCTTCCCTTAATCATATCCTCCACAGACTTGGCAGCCCAGATAGCTGCCTCCAGAGTAGGTGCCTGACGCACTGGCACCGCGTACTCCCATGGAAGTCCCTTTGTGTACTTGTCGATTTTCGTCAGCTCATCCGGAACAAGACGCAAGGAGAACTCCATCTTCTTTGTGAAGTTGTTGGTGTATTCATCAATTGACATGCTTCCTTTCTTCAAGGTCAGGAACTGGTTCTCTAGCTCGAGCAGGTTTTGGACTGAGCAGTATTTGCGTTTGAACTGCACCAAACACTCTGCCCATGTCAGTTGCAGGGGCTCATTGGGGCTCAGAGTCTTCCCCAAGGTATTCCACCAGCGCACAACACCTCCTCGGAATTGACGTACTGCAAAGGTGGTCTATAACTTGCCTCTGCAACCACATGTCATAAAAGCTAACTCCATCTCCGAGATCCAATCCATGACTCCGATCGGATCTTCCTTTCCAGTGAAACTCGATGGATTGCAAGTCAGAAAATCCTTGTACTTGCATCCATTCCTCTCGACTCCGTCATACTGGTTGTTTTGTAGAACTATTGGTGGGTTGGCTTGACTAACGGTCCCACTGTAGTTCCCTCCTTCTGACTGCCCATCGTTCAATTCAGGGTGTTCAACTGGCATTGTAGGTTCGTCCCTATTTTCATGCAACATTTGCCTCATCTCTTCCCGTTGTTCAGCCAACATAGCCCGTATCATGGCTTGTACTCCGGCCATTGTAATTGGCTCAGGAGCATCTGCTACAACATGTATTTGTTCAATCACTGGTGGTTGATTCCTGTTCCCATTTGCATTCCCGGCTCCACTACGGGTTCTTGCCATTTTAATCTATATACCAAATCAGACGTTCGGTGTGGAATGACGACAATTAAGATAGGAAAGATTTTATTTATGATCGACGTGTAATTCTCCCTATTTCTCCGAAAAGTTATATGCCAGTTCTAATACCGTAATTAAAAGTTTAGAAATCTGAACACATAAAGTTTCTATATCCGGTCGGCAACAGACCATAGATCTGATCATACAATGCATATCATAAATCATTTAGCACATAAAAGCATGTTAGACATTTTCCCTAAATTAGCTAGTGCTTGTGTCTATTCAGGTGCTTTACCTAAATTTTATTAGACACACTCCTCACAATCCTTGCTTAGCATTCTAAGTTTAAGTCTAGAAATAAATCCATATTCCTAGTTCGCTTAAACTAATGCTCTGATAACAACTGTTACATCCCCATTTTTATGGCCAGAAGAGACCGATTTTGTTTATGCTTTATAAAAATCAGAGTACCTCTTTTAATAAAAATGTTGCGGAATTTGTTCCGAGTAAAACATGATAAATACGTTATCAAAGCATTTCCGAAGAAAAGTATTTTTATTCATTTTAAAACATTTGGGATGTCATCGTCAATACAGAAACATAAGCATAAACAGAACTTACATTCATTATCACTAGTGATTTATATCTCAATAATCTCTTAGTGTAATGTGACTTCATATCTACACCTGTGATATAAATAAATTGAGTAGGTCAGGTTGGGAAACCTGGTGAGTACATAGGGTTTTCAACCCACAATAAATAAGTTTATTAACTTTATCAAACCAAACAAACTCGATTACCTGTTCCCGTTATCCTCACTTTATGTCCCTAAAACATCTAACACAAGGGACCTAGTCTAAGGACTTTCATCGGGGTGACAACACATGCTTCGGGGATTCCTCAGCAATTCATGTCAAATAAGGCAACCATGTGGGGGATGGAGTACTGCTGGTAAACACACAGTTCAAATAAACACCTACAGGTTGCGAGCCTGCTAGTGTTCCACTGGATTGTCTAGAATAGTCCGTGGTCGTCATCTATACTCCGCTAGATGACTGGATCATCAATAACATCTATAATGAGGCCTCTCATTATTTTATTTTGTCAAACAGCAACTATTACATCTACCCATGTTTTACCCAACATATTTTGTAGATATAAAATACATATACAGTTTAAATCATTTAAAACATGTATAAAATCGTTTATCCAGCATAGATAGCAAGTATATAGATAATATGCACACGTAGCACGTAATTTATATAAAATACTTCATATCTATGTGTAAGATGAAAGTAACTATGCACTCACTTGAAAAGGTGGTGATTCCGAACTCAGACAACGCTTCGCTTCTTAAAAATAATTTCCTTCGATGAAACCTAGTATTATTACCACTAGAGTTTAGTATATTATTCGCCGAGACTAATTAATCGTCTAGCTATTATTACTATTATATAAGCATTAAAAAATACTTATATAACCCATAATAATAGCCCAATTACTTATTATAAGTTCCTAATAACGTTACTATAATTAAATAAAAGCTATATTAAAAATAGCGTAGGTGTAGCTCACTTACAGCGGGTTTTATAGAAAACCGGGCTTTGCTTGGATCGGCGTTCCCGAGCCAAAAAGCTCTTCTTCTCGGAGCCATCGAGCACTCTGGGGCTTCCGCCTCGTGCTAGGGATGTTCCCTAGGCTTTTCGGGGGGTTTCGGGGCTAGAGAGAGGTTCTAGAGAGAGAGTAAAGAGAAGAAAGAATGGGAAATGTGTGAAGAAAATGAGGGTGGGAGAGGTTCTATTTATTGGGTGAAAAATGGCTGAACTTGGTGCCACATGTCACCATCTAGTGGCAAGACTTGGGGAGAAAGCAATGGCCAAGATTGTGTCACATCACCCATTTTCGCACAGCACACTTCTGACTTCTAAAATCCGTAACTTTCACATACGACCTCCGTTTTTGACAATCTTTATATCCACGCGTAGGTAAAAATAAAATCTACAACTTTCATTTTGATTCCGTCGGCTAATTCTCGACCGATCTTAAATTTAACAGTACGAGGAGATTATACTGTAAAATGTCCGCGTAAAATTCATAACTTCTACATACGGACTCTGTTTTCGTCTGTCTTTTTACCGTTGAGTTCCTATTAATGAGATCTTCAATTCTCATTTAGGCCGTGTGGGCCAAAAACCGCTCGATCTAAAATTCGAGTTTCGGGCTGTGCACTGCTAAGCCAAATCTTAGAAAATTCATAACTTCGTCATACGAAGTCAGATTTGGGCGTTCGTTTTTTGTATGTTCTCGGTTTAACATATACTACAACTTTTGTTTAGATTTCTAAGGCTAAAAAGTCCTCCATCGTAAATTCACTATTTACGTCTCCCGGTGTCGTGCCGGTTTTGCCGTAAAACTTCGACGGACCATAACTTCTTCGTTATAACTCGGATTTCAATGTTCTTTATATGTACGGAACCCTTGAGACGTATTCTACAACTTGGTTAAGATTAATTATTCTAAATAATGTTTTGTCAAAAAGTCATTTTCGACCCCTATTATCTCTAAATTGACTAGCCCGGATCTACGGGCGTTACATATCGGGTCAAGTACATACCAATTATAATTATGAGCTTAGACACCTAATCCAATAGTTAAATCACATTTTTATAAACCATGATTGTTGTATTTTCGCATAAAGGATAATTTGTTTGTATAAACGAAGTATGTAGGCACATGTATTCCTCCACCCCCCTCCCCCCCCCCCCCCTTAATTCATGGACCCTCACATAGATCATCGGGATGGAGTGGGTTATGAATGGAACCGTCTTTTGATTTAATCGGGCATTTGAAAGGGGACACGAACACAGTCAAGGTAGTCACGAAGGAACACGAAGGAAAGTACGGAGGCAGAATCGATTGGGAGGAAGAGGAGTTTGATTCTCGTCTGATAGAGAAGAAGAAATATGAATGGGAACAGCCACAAGGTCGATCGATGGTCCAATGGCCTAATCGCGAGGAGGGGCGAGCAAAACAAGAGGTCGTTGCCTCTTTCGTTCATCAGGGAAAGAAACTACCACCTCTCGGTGTTTCACTTGTCCGGAGCGGAGGATGAAGCGAGGGCAGCAAGGCCTGCTTGAGCAGCACTTGTGCTCTTCTTTCTAGGATGAAGGGTGCGAAGGGAAAGAAGCCAGAAAAGGGGTTGGTGGAACAAGGAAAGTAGAGGGGTTCGGTGGTGTTGATGGGGGAAAACGAAGAGGAAGAAGAGGCTATTTCCATTTGCTCGATAATCACAGATTTTTTTATATATATATATTTTTTTTAATGTTTGACGGTAATGGATAGAACCTAAGTGGGTGTATGGGTTTGATTTTTGACAGAAAAGAGTGAAGAAGAATGATAGTAAGGAGATTGTCTTGTTGCTTGCAATCGATTGGAAGAAGAAAACGGGGCTGCCTCTTCTTGGCTTTCACAAGTGAAAATCCTAACTTTTGGTGTGTGTTCTTGGCTGAAACAACAAAAAATAGGAGGATACTAGCATGACCGACTCCTCATATTTCAGATGGGTGTTGATGTATTGTATATTTGATTGCAGGGAAGAAGAAAGGTACTAGGGTGTATGATGCTCACGTGAAGTATTGGATTTCCTTTGTGTATAGTTTTGTATAAGAAATATTTATTTTGTGTGTAAAATTGGGTGAAGAAAGAGTTCAAGCATGCATCCATTTGTCAGCCAAATTTGAGTGTATAAGTACACATTTTGTATTTTGATTGAATTTGTACTTAGATTGAATTGTAGAAGCAAAAATCATTACCCGTTTGTTTATGCGTTAGCTTGGGTAAGTTGTATTGTGGAGGTAATATTATAGATTTGGCTATCAAAATTAGGATATGTGTTTTGGTTTTAACTTGCAATCAATTTGTAAGTCAATAAGTATGTAATTTATGTGTATTGATGTGTTTGATTTCATTGGATATATATTTTATGTAATACATACTTTAGATTATATGTTTTCCTCTTGTATACATATGTATGTATATTTAAGACTTTGACAAACCATTTCTTGATAAATATAATCAATTTTCATTTGTTATGAGTATGTTACATAAATTTATGTAACATATATATATATATATATATATATATATATATATATATATAAATTTTAACCAACCACATGTAATTGATCATGACATATGTCGCGTATCCGTGTGTGTGTGTGTGTATATATATATATATATATATATATATATATATATATATATATATATATATATATATATATATATATATAGTTGATCACGAATTTAAGAGTGTTAGACTATTTCCATCGTTAAAATTCATATCAAACTTTTTGACTTCTTATATCCTTCTCGGAATACATTACCAATAATAAAAATCATGTTGAAATCAATAGTTTATGGTTTCACGATTAATAAATTTAAATACGTCTGATTTTTCAACTTTTATAAATATTTTTACTAAAAATATTTGAAGTATGAAATTAAACATTAGACTATGACCTGAGTCTAAAAACGTTCTCGGAAATACCATATATGGTGTGCAAGTCCCTCAACAGATAGAAATGGTTTTGACAATTTTAAAAAAATCAATATTATACTGGTTTTGGATTCTTAAAACGGTCGAATCTTTTGCATACAAACTCCATTTTGGACTTTCTTAATATTTTTGGAAACATGGAAACATGTACTATAAGGCTATAATGTTTGCTTTGCTCACAACACCTTAATATGAAATTTCAGTTTTTCAGACGCATTCTTAGGATTGTAGTTTGAGATGTTTGATTTGATTTTTCCAGATTATATATTTGGAAGAAATATATAATCTGATATCTTATAATAGTTAAAATGAGCTCATTTATTTTATGAAATGTTCACTAAAACTCAATGAGTCAAATGACAAAGAGATTTACTGTAAGCTTGACCGTGCACAATCTTTGACCTAAATTTCGGGACGTCACAGTGCCTAATGATATTTGATGTATGTTTGAGGATTGGATTATCAAAAAAATACCCTTTACTTTTAGTATTCCTCCTAGTAATGAGTTATTAATTTTTTTGTTATTCACCTATGACTCAAAATTAAAATTAATCAACTGTTTAAGTATCCTCTTTCCCTGTACTTTTATTAGTCATACACCATAGCATAATAAAATGACCAAAAAACCCTTTCCACATAAAATTCACCATCTTTAGATCCTAAGAAAATTTAAATCGCAATTATTCTACAAATGACCAATGTGTCCTTATGTACGTGATGATTTTCCTAATTTCCTCTTGAGTACTAATACATTATACTTTGACATATTTTCCAAAATACAATGATTGATTAAGAAAAAGATTGAAAGTATGTTGATATTATGGGTCAAATAACGAAAGTATATATGTTGCGTTTTATTAACCAAATTGACCCTCCTTTGTAAACCAAGAAAACATCCTGATATGTTTCACATTTGAACAATTCTTACTTGTTATGGTAGATTATATACATAATTATATTTCCTAACAAACATAGAAACTTTATTATATTACTTAATAACAAAGTAACTGTAGCACCCGGTTCCTGGTACGTATTTAATTCCAAGTATTATTGTATTTTACCCTGGGACTCGGCGAGGTGAAGGCCTAACTCGTCGAGTAGACTCGGCTTTACGTGCGGATTCTAAGTAACCTACTCGACGAGTCGGGAGACCGACTCGGCGAGTAGGAGCTGTCTGAGTGAAACCCTAAATTTGAGGGTTTACACCTTATTTAAACAACTTATCTCCTCCCATATTAGCCTCCATCGTCCCTCACACTTCCAGAAGACCTTAAACTGAAACCATAGCCTTGTTTCAGTGCTCTTAAGCCATTTTTGTGCATTCTTTGGTGATTGTGAAGTTTGAGAAGAAGAAAGGAGCTTGGGAGTTCCAGTTGAAGCTAGAAGATCCAGAGATTGTGTTTCATCTCCAGCTCATTTAAGGTAAAAAGCTTCAATCTTGACCTTCCATGTGCTTAATCATCTTTAGGGCTTGGGTTTTGGTATCTTTAGGGGCATTTCTAAGCCATTTTCGGGTTGTGGGTTGTAATGTGAAATTATGGCTTCAGATCTCGGACTTTGGAAGGGTCTCATGGCATAAAGGTGCCAACTCTATGGCCATAAGAGCCCCATGCATCTTGTAGGTCTCATTTTTGGTTCTTTTGAGCTTAAAGACCCATGCATGGACGTAAAGTTCATGACTTTACGTGTTAGATCGACCCAACCCTAAGAGGTCAGATCTACCCTTTGGATGAGATGAGCTCAACAGAAATCGAGTTTATGGACATGAACTTAGTGGACTCTGCGAGTTGTTCTTGGGACTCGGCGAGTCGGGAAATGCTTCCCCGACCTTTGCTGTTTTGAGGAGTCTGGTTGAGTCTAGAAGAGGACTTAACAAAGATGGACGTGATTATAGACCTGGAAATCATGGGACTCGACGAGTGTATGAACAAACTCGACGATTGTATGAACAAACCTGGAAGTCATAGACTGAACACATTCTTATGAGGGAGATAAACTCGACGAGTTCAAGCGGTACTCGGCGAGTCGGTTGAAGATGGTCCCGATATTATGGTTGAAGAAGGACCCGTCGGGTTGTTTCTAGACTCGACGAGTAGAGTCGGGAGTTGGATCATTTTGGAGGAATAGGGTCTCGACGAGTTGGTAGAACAACTCGACGAGTCAAGTCAACTGGAGGTTGACTTTGACCAAAGTTGACTTTGACCAGGATTTAGGTTGGCCCTTATGGGGGTTGTGAGTACGAATTGATAACTTAGTAGAGTTGTCGTGTAGGGATTGAGGAGTCGAGGAAAGTCGATTTTCACGCCGGGGACAGTTCTGACACTACGCGACTTTGAGGTGGGTTACCTTCTAGTAGAAGAGGGTCTAAGGCACCAAGGCCGACCCACTAGTAGTTGATTACAGTGGAGATGACTGTCTTTGTGATAATTGTCTGGTTTGTTATTACTTGACCTGTTCTATGTGCCAGTATCATATGTTCTATGTAATAGTGGTAGTACGAAGGGAATAGTCCCCTGATCGGTTGTGAGGACCGAAGGGTAGGTCGGACACCCCAATTATGTCTGATAGTATGTTTATGATAGTTTATTATGTGATAGTAGTAGGGGGTGAAATAGTCCCCGTGACCGGGTGAGATAGACCGGAGGGTAGGCAGGCACCCCAGAATGGCCTGACACGGGTAGTCAGCACCCCAGAATGGCTTGACACGGGTAGTCAGCACCACAGAATGGCTTGACATGGGTAGCTCGGGCACCCCAGAATTACCCGACAGCATGTATGATTGTATAGTATGTGGTATGATGGGGGAACTCACTAAGCTTTGTGCTTACAATTTCAGTTTTGGTTTCAGGTACCTCTTCATCCAAGGGGAAGGAGTCGGCTGTGTAGCGGCGCATCACACACACATGGTTTCCGCAATGAGTTTTCTGGGATTGTACTCTGATTTATATTATCGTTCGATGTTTTGATTTTGAGACATGTTCATGATGGTTTATGGAATGATATGATATTGACAATGTTTTCAGTAAACAATTATATAAATTACTTAATTACAAACGAAATTTTTGGGATCGAAATTTGGGATGTTACAAGTTGGTATCAGAGCCTTGGTTTGAGGGATTCGGACACATCCTCGGGGGTGGCTGGACTCAAATCGAGGGCTTGAAAGATTTTTACAAGAAAATATTTTTCTAAAATCTAAGTTAAGAAATTTGGAGAAAGAACAAGGTGTGTGATGCGTGCGACCGGCCGAGCTCAATTAAGTTTTCCCCAAGATACCCATACTTGTTATGTTATGCTATATGATATGATTATGAGAACTGCATGCTAGATTAGGGCTAAGGATCTAGGAGGATGCCGTGTATGCCTGATGTATATGATTCTGAGAACTACATGCTAGATTAGGGCTAAGGATCTAGGAGGATGCCTTGTATGCCTGTTATATGATTCTGAGAACTGCATACTAGAATAGGGCTAAGGATCTAGGAAGGATGCCTTGTATGCCTGCTGTAGGAGCTTATTGAGCTGTATGTTAGAGCTGATAGTCAGCAATATGGTAGCCTGAGTAGGTTATGCTTGATTTGCTTACTCAATGCACGAATGCTGATTGCTTTGTGCTATAGGGGTTCTGGCTAGCTTTAACTAACTAGTAAGCGAATATGTAACAGTATTCGCAAACTAGTTAGGGAAGGGTGGTAGGGACTCCTAGTGCAGCTGATGGCGGAGAGTAGGTCGTACGCTGCCCTAGGTAAAGCCTTGGATGAGATTAGTTGGAAAGCAGTGTCGGTAGAGGGACTTGGTGAAGTTGAAGCAATCAATGAGGAAAGTACGAATAGATGTGGAAGGTAGTATGGGCCCGTACTACTGGAAGCAGAGGATCCGTACTCGAGTCAAGGAGGGCCAAGATGGAACCAGGAAACTTGGAGAGTGTGCGAGACCTCTCGAGGATATGTATGATCCTGACGTTTATGTGTATATTTTCAGTATGACGATTACGCGACATGGAGCAGGATCTGGGTGAGGATCACGTCTGAGATTACTAGAGGTATCCTTGAGTCGACCCTTATCATTTTCGGGTCGATCAAGGAGGGGATTGTTGAGCTGATGGAGGATCGCCTCCAGGCATGCAGGAGGGACTCGGCGTCCAGCCAGTCGGGTATGCGCACACTGTCCTTCAAGGACTTCAGGGGGAGTAGCGTGCCAGACTTTCACGGGATGAAGGACCCCATTGCTGTCAGGAGATGGATCACCGACATTGAGTCTGCGTAGTTGACGAGCTTCTGCCCGGAGGGGTCGATGGTCCGCTTTGTTACAGGTTGTTTGAGGGATAGAGCTAGGGATTGGTGGGAGTCAGTCGGTGACTCACTGGTAGCCCCAGCCATCGAGGCTATGACGTGGTCAGATTTTGTGACCAGGTTCAGGGCTGAGTTTGTGCCAGCTGTGGAGCTTCAGCAGCTGGCTAGAGAGTTTCATGACATGAGACAGACGACCAAGACAGTGGCGGAGATCACTGCCAAGTTCAGGGAGAGGGCCTTGTTGTTACCTTAGTATGCGGGGGATGAGGAGATGCGGAAGACCCGCTACCATGATATGTTGAGGGCTGATATCCGGGAGCATGTCAGCTATTTAGCTTGCCCGACCCTAAAGTCCATGATTGCCAGGGCGCGGGAGAGGTAGATTGATTTGGAGCAACTCAAGAAGACGAAGGCAGATACTAAGCAGGTTACGGGGGTTTCAGGGAAGAAACCCAAGGGATTCGACATTATGTTGAAGGGCCAGCCGGGCCAGAGCCGCTGCAGGAAATGCGGCAGGCCGCATGAGGGAGCTTGTAGAGCGGGATCATCAGGCTGCTACAAGTGCGGCACGATGGGGCACTTTGGCAGGGATGGTACTGCCCCCGCCCCCACAGTTCAGACATCAGACCTGATTTGCTTCCATTGCAATCAGAACGGCCATAAAAAGGCTAACTGCCCTAGTTTGTCAGCAGCATCAGCAGGAGCGCCGGTGGTGGCACCGACTCCAGCATCAAGACAGAGGCTCTAATGGTGCGGAGCCGAGCGTTTCAGTTGACAGCCGAGGAGGCACGCGCCGCACCCGATGTGGTGACGGGATCGTTCCATGTGAACGGTATTCCAGTTCAGGTATTGTTTGATTCTGGTGCTACCCAATCGTTTGTCTCCCTTGCGCTTAGCAAGAGGTTCCTCGAGTCTTCGTGCATGTTGGATTGCCCTCTGGAGGTCGAGATTGCGGACGACCGGTCAGTGTGAGCATCAGAGGTTTTCAGGAATTGTGTTTTGAGGTTGTTCGAAGAGCGCTGCCTGGTAGACTTGGTTCCCATACCGTTGCGGGGGAATAAGGTTATTATAAGCATGGATTGGTTGAGCCCCAATGAGGCGGTGATCGACTGTGCGCAACAGTTGGTCAGGCTCAGGACCCTATGTGGGGGAGAGCTGGTGATTCAGGGCGGGAGGGCACAACATGGACCAGCTGTATGTTCAGCAGCGAGAGCTAGGTGCTATCTCCAACAGGGGTGCGCAGGGTATGTCGCCTATGTCTTGGATACCCGGGAGGCATGTAAGGCGGCGGTGAGTGATGTGCCAGTGGTGCGAGAGTTCGCGGATGTATTTCCAGAGGAGTTGCCTGGAATGCCTTCGGAGAGGCAGGTAGAGTTCAGGATCGACCTAGTCCCTAGTGCGGCTCCGATAGCCAAGGCACCGTATCGGTTGGCTCCTCCTGAGATGCAGGAGTTTTCTACATAGATGCAGGAGCTATTAGACAAGGGATTCATTAGACCGAGCAGTTCACCATGGGGAGCCCCGATTTTATTTATGAAAAAGGACGGGTCACATCGAATGTGTATAGATTATCGGGAGTTGAATTGTAACGCCCGTGTTTCTAGGCTAGGCACTAATGATGATGTAATAGTCTAGGTCAACCTTTCTAACTTGTTTTGAAATAATAAGATGTATTATTTGATTAATATGTGTTTTATGCTTAATTATTATAATTTAATGAATTAAGAATAAAAATAACCGTCGAAAATAAATATTAGATAAACCCAATATCTATGAAGGAAGTTGTAGTGGTCGTGACAAGGATTTCGGATATATAAAGAATGTCGAAATCCGAGTTATAACGAAGAAGTAACGACCTGTCGAAATTTCGCGACAGAACCGGTACGACACTGCGTGACGTAAATAGTGAATTTACGATAGAATATTTTTTAGCCTTAGTGATCTAAAAAAAAGTCGTAGAGTTAATTAAACCGAGAATTTTCATATAAAGAACGCCAAAATCTGACTTCGTATGTGGAAGTTATGATTTTTCTAAGTTTCAGCTTAACAGTAGACAGCTAAAAACTCGAATTTTAGATCGAGTCATTTTTAGCCGACACAACCTAAACGAGAATCGAAGGTCTCATCAATAGTAGTACAACGGTAAAAACACAGACGAAAACGGACATCGGATGAAGAAGTTATGAATTTTTAACGGATTTTCTTGTCCCGGTCTATTAAAAATAATAATATTAAAATTAATATCAAAATTAGGCGACGGAGTCTAAACGAAAGTTGTAGAGCTTAATTTTACCTACACGTGCATATAAAGAACGTCGAAAACGGAGTTCGTATGCGAAAGTTATGGATTTTATAAGTTTGGGACACAAAATTCGAGAAAAATGCTAAAACCGAGGAATTTCGCATGGCTGGGGTTCAGCCACGTCATGTCGCATGCGAGGACGCATCGTGTCCGCCACGTGCTCGTTGCTGATTCGACCGAAGGTGCGGCCCAGTAAGAACTCGACACGCCTCGCACCGGTGGCAGATCCGAAGCGAGCCACGTGCATCACCCTCGCATCCGATGCGCGTCCCACTCCTCGCCTCCTCGCCTCGCTGCTACTGCCGCGTGTCATGGTTTCCTTATTTGACATAAATTGCTGAGGAATCCCTAAAGCAGTGTTATCACCCCGATGAAAATCCTTAGACTAGGTCCCTTATGATAGGTGTTTAGGGACGTAAAGTGAGGATAATGGGAACGGGTAATCAGGGTTATTGTTTGTTGATGAAATTAATAAATTTATTTTTGGTTGATGAATTTAATAAGTTTATTATTATTTATGGGTTGAAAACCCTATATGCTTACCAGGCTCCCAATCCTAAACCACTCAGCTTTTTATATTACAAGTAGTGGACCCTGAGCATAGTCGAATGATGATGAGAGATTTTCAGATTATAGGCCAGTAGTTGTGAATAACTGTTGTAAGGCTTATAATGTACTGTTTATGCTTTTCATCTGTATCGGAACATGACATCCCGAGGTTTTGATATAAAATGAAAATATACATTTCTTTAAGAAATGTTTTGATAAATTTTTATCATGTTTTGTTTTGGGGACAAATTCCGCAACATCTTTTAAAAAGATTACTCTTACTTTATTTTAAAAGCATAAAATAAATCGGTCTTTTCTGGCCGAGAAATTTGGGGATGTCAGAGTTGGTATCAGAGCATTAGTTGAAGCGAACTAGGAATTTGTAGGATTTCTAGACTTAAACTTAGAATGCTTAGTGATGATCGTGAGATGAGTGTCTACCATATTTTAGACATGAGCACTAGTTTATTTTAGGAAATATGCCTAAAATACTTTTATGTGCTAAGTGCTATATGTTTGCCATATATGCCATTATTTGTTCGGATCTATGGTCTGTTGCTGACCGGATCTGGAAACCTTATGTGTTTAGGATTCTAAGCGTACGATTACGATATTAGAACTAGCATGTAAACGTTTCGGAGTGATAAGGAGAATTTAAATATCTATCGTGGATAAAGATCTAATTTCGCCTTATTCGGTGTATAGATTATAATGGCAAGAACTCGAAGTGGAGCTGGAGATGCAAACAAAAACCAACAACCTCAACCCCAAGTGATGGAACAGGTGCCTATAGCAGGAGCTGCAGCAGAACCCATCACCATGGATGGAGTACAAGCCATGATTCAGGCAATGATGGCTGGACAAAGGGAGGAAATGAGGCAACTATTGCTGAACAACAAGAGTGAACCTTCAGTACCTGTTGAACAGTAGATCTGTTGGTCAAAGTGAACCGCTTGTGGTTAGGAGAAATAACTACGAGGATGGAGTGGAGAGAAATGGATGCAAGCATAAAGACTTTATGACTTGCAAGCCATCAACTTTCACTGGAAAAGAAGATCCCGTCAGAGTAATGGATTGGATCTCGGAAATGGAATTGGCTTTCATGACATGTGGTTGCCAAGGAAAGTTACAAACCACATTTGCAGTGCGTCAGTTCAGAGGTAGCGCTGTTCGCTGGTGGAACACTTTGGGGAAGACCCTAAGCCCTAATGAGCCACTGCAATTGACTTGGGCAGAGTTCTTGGTGCAATTTAAGCGCAAGTACTGCTCGGCCCAAAATGTGCTTGAACTAGAAAACCAATTTCTGACATTAAAGAGGAAAAGTATGACCATTGATGAATACACCAATAACTTCACATACAAAATGGAGTTTGCTGTGCGTATTGTCCCAGATGAGCTGCCGAAAATAGACAGGTACGCAAAGGGACTTCCATGGGAGTATGCAGTGCTAGTGCGTCAGACACTTACTTTGGAGGCAACTATCTGGGCTGCCAAGTCTGTTGAAGATATGATAAAGGGGAGAACCGCCAGCAAGGCTGAAGTTGGCGAAAAGAGAAAGTTTGAAGGAACTTCAGGTTCCAATAAAAAGAACAAATTCTCGAACACTGGTTCGAGGAAATTCGGAGGAGGAGCCGAAGCAAAGTGGTGTGACAAGTGTAAGAAGAAACATGCTGGGAAATGTAGCGAGGAAGTCACTTGTTACAAATGTGGAAAGCCTGGGCATTATGCCAATGAATGCACCTTCAAGAAGAAAGTCTGCTATGAGTGCAACGAAGAAGGGCACATTTTGAAGGATCCCCGAAGAAGAAGGATACAGCAAAGCCCAATCTTCCACCAAAGCCAAAAGCCAAAGCTTTCCAGATGACACTGGAAGCTGCAAAGGATGCAATAGATGTCGCATCAGGTACCTTTCTTGTAAACGAAATGCCTGCCCAAATTCTGTTTGATTCTAGAGCCAACTACTCCTTTATTTCGCATGAATTTGGTAGAAAACTAGCTTTTCCTGTTGATAGACTAGTTAATGCTTTAATAGTCGAGGTTGCTAGTGGCAAGTTTGTACCTGTTAACCATCGTATGAAAAACATCTTCATTGACTTGAATGGGAATAAGTTCCATGAGGAATTATTGCCTATTGAGTTAAATGGTTTTGACATCGTGCTGGGAATGCATTGGCTTAGCGCCAATGATGCCGAAATATTATACAAAAAGAAGATAGTAAGAGTAAAACCACCATGGAAAGAGTCATCTATGGTGTATCGGGACAAACGCAGAGTAAATTCTGGAATCATTACCCTAATGAAAGCAAGAAAGTGTTTGGCCAAGGGATGTACATCATATCTAGCATTCGTGATCGATGCTAAGAAGCAAAAGAAAGAGGTGCAGAATATATCGGTCGTATGTGAATTTCCGGAAGTATTTCCCAAAGATCTTCCTGGATTATCACCTGATAGACAAGTGGAGTTCAGAATAGACTTGTTACCAGGAACGACGCCAATAGCACAAGAACCGTATCGACTAGCACCAACAGAGATGAAGGAGCTTATGAAACAACTTCAGGAATTATTGGACAAAGTTTTCATTCGACCTAGTTCATCACCCTGGGGAGCTCTAGTGCTATTCGTAAAGAAGAAGGATGGAAGCATGCGAATGTGTATAGATTACATAGAGCTGAATAAGGAAACAATAAAGAATAACTATCCGTTGCCAAGGATTGATGACCTGTTCGATCAGCTACAAGGTTCAAGCTATTTTTCAAAGATCGATCGAAGGTCAGGATATCATCAGCTAAAGTTGAGAGAGCAGGATATAGAGAAAACTGCTTTCAGAACAAGATATGGACACTACGAGTTTTTGGTTATGTCATTTGGACTAACCAATGTTCCAACAACATTCATGGATTTGATGAATAGGGTTTGTAAACCCTTCCTTGATAAATCTGTGATAGTCTTCATAGATGAAATTTTGATTTACTCGAAAAGCCAAGAGGAGTGTGGCAAACACTTGCGAGAAGTGTTAGAAGTATTAAATAAGGAGAAGTTGTATGCTAAGTTCTCCAAATGTGATTTTTGGATTCAAGAAGTTCAATTCTTGGACTATGTGGTCAACCGAGAAAGGATAATGGTTGATCCAACAAAGACTGAAGCTGTGATGAAGTGGGAACAACTGAAAAGTCCCACGGAGATCCGAAGCTTTTTAGGATTAGCTGGATATTACCGAAGGTGTATCCAATGCTTTTCTTCGATCGCTACTCCATTAACAGATTTGACCCACAAAGGAGCTACTTATACATGGAGTGAGAAGCACAAAGAAGTATTCGAGTTGCTAAAGAAGAAATTATGTGAAGCACCGATTCTTTCTCTACCCGACATAGTTGAAGATTTCGCTGTCTATAGCGATACGTCTGGTGTTGGGTTGGGTTGTGTTCTGACCCAAAGAGAAAAGGTGATCGCGTATGCATCTTGACAGTTGAAAGAGCATGAAAAGAACTACCCCACTCATGACCTAGAGTTGGCAGCGGTAGTATTTGCTCTAAAGATATGGAGGCATTACCTCTATGGAACAAAGTGCAAACTTTTCACAGACCATAAGAGTCTCCAATATCTCTTTAATCAGAAAGAATTGAATATGAGGCAAAGATGCTGGCTAGAGTTACTCAAAAACTACGAATGTGAGATACTTTACCACCCCGGAAAAGCCAATGTTGTCGTTGATGCTCTCAGTCGGAAAGTCAACCTTGAAAAGAAAAGGCCAAGAGCATTGGGAAGTGAGGTTGTCTTGGAAAGTATAAAGAAAGCTCAAGAGGAAGCTTCAGATAAAAATGACCAAAAGGAAGAACGTTTGGGAAAAACGTTAGTGTTCGGGTCAAACAACCAAGGGTTGAAGGTATTCCAAGATAGGATTTGGGTACATAAGACGGGAGGATTAAGAGATCTTCTGATGGAAGAAGCTCACAAGACCATGTACTCGATTCACCTCGGCAGCACGAAAATATATAGGGATCTGAAACCTTACTATTGGTGGCCGACGATGAAGCTCGATGTTGCTAAGTATGTGGCCGAGTGTGTGACTTTTGCGAGGGTTAAGACACAACATCAGAAACCGTATGGGAGTTTAGAACCTTTACCTGTACCCATGGGTAAATGGGAAGACATCACTATGGATTTTGTAACTAAACTGCCCAGAACAAAAAGCGGTCACGACATGATTTGGGTGGTCGTTGATCGATTCACAAAAGGTGTACATTTCATAGCAGCCAATGAGAAGTGGTCTATGGAAAAGCTTGCAAAGGTTTATGTGAAAGAAATAGTGAAAGAACATGGTATTCCCCTGACGATTGTGTCAGATCGCGATAGTCGTTTCACGTCGAGGTTTTGGAGAAGTCTACAAGAGGAACTGGGTACGAAATTGTGTCTAAGTACAGCTTACCATCCGCAAACTGATGGTCAGAGCGAGCGAAAAATTCAAACATTGAAGGATATGCTAAGAGCATGTACCCTGGAATTCCAAGGTAACTGGGATGAACATTTACCTCTGGTAGATTTTTCCTATAATAATAGTTTCCACTCAAGCATCAAGATGGCACCTTAGCAAGCTTTGTATGGAGAAAAGTGTCAAACGTCGTCGTGTTGGATGGAAGCTAGGGAAAATCAGTTTATGGGACCTGAAATAGTCCGTCAGACTGCTGAAAAGTTGAAAGTGATTAGGGAAAGGATGTTAGCAGCTCAAGATCGTCAAAAGAGCTATGCTGACAAGAAAAGACAACCGATATCATTCGAAATTGGGGATTCGGTTTTACTTAAAGTATCGCCGTGGAAGGGACTTATAAGATTTAGTAAAAGAGGAAATTCGAGTCCAAGGTTTATTGGACCGTATAAAGTTCTTCAGAGGATTGGGAACCAAGCTTACAAGATAGAATTACCAGAAGAACTAGATGGTATTCATAACACTTTCCATGTGTGTTATTTGAGGAAGTTTACGGGAGATGTCCCCGATATAATTCCAATTTCTGAACTAAAGTTGGATGAAAGCAAGAGGTTAATCGAAGAACCAGAAGAAATCGTTGACCATAAGACTAAGAAGTTGCGACGTAAGATGGTCGATTTATTGCTTGTGCGATGGAAATATACGAATAGGCCAAATCTCACCTGGGAAACGAAGAGTGTCATGATGAGTCGCTATCCGCATTTGTTTGTTGATTTGTGATTCCGGGGACGGAATAAATCCTAAGGGGGAGAGAATTGTAATGCCCGTGTTTCTAGGCTAGGCACTAATGATGATGTAATAGTCTAGGTCAACCTTTGTAACTTGTTTTGAAATAATAAGATGTATTATTTGATTAATATGTGTTTTATGCTTAATTATTATAATTTAATAAATTAAGAATAAAAATAACCGTCAAAAATAAATATTAGATAAACCCAATATCTATGAAGGAAGTTGTAGTGTTCGTGACAAGGATTCCGGATATATAAAGAATGTCGAAATCCGAGTTATAACGAAGAAGTTACGACCTGTCGAAATTTCGCGACAGGAACCGGTACGACACTGCGTGACGTAAATAGTCAGTTTATGATAGAACGATTTTTAGCCTTAGTGATCTAAACAAAATTCGTAGAGTTCGTTAAACCGAGAATTTTCATAAAAAGAACACCCAAATCTGACTTCGTATGAGGAAGTTATGATTTTTCTAAGTTTCAGCTTAGCAGTAGACAGCTAAAAACTCGAATTTTAGATCGAGTGATTTTTAGCCGACACAACCTAAACTAGAATCGAAGGTCTCGTCAATAGTAGTACAACGGTAAAAACACAGACGAAAACAGACATCGGATGAAGAAGTTATGAATTTTTAACGGATTTTCCTGTCCCGGTGTGTTAAAAATAATAATATTAAAATTCAAGTCAAAATTAGCCGACGGAGTCTAAACAAAAGTTGTAGAGCATAATTTTACCTACGCGTGCATATAAAGAACGTCGAAAACGGAGCTCGTATGCGAAAGTTATGGATTTTAGATGTTTGGGACACAAAATTCGAGAAAAATGCTAAAACCGAGGAATTTCACATGGCTGTGGTTCGGCCATGTCACCTCGCATGCGAGGCCGCCTCGTGTCCGCCACGTGCTTGTTGTTGATTCGAGCGAAGGTGCGGTCCGGTAAGAACTCGACGCGCCTCGCACCGGTGGCAGATCCAAAGCGAGCCACGTGCCTCGCCCTCACATCCGACGCGCGTCCCACCCCTCGCGTCCGAGCCTCGCTGTTGCTACTGCTGCGTGTCCCTTCCTTCGGCCGGAGCTCCGAACCTCGCCCCTATAAATAGAAGGGTTGCAAGATCTCCCGGGTAATTTTGGAAAATTGCCACTTTTCACCCCTTAAACAATATTTTTATGATTTCGACTTCCCCCGAAGCCCCGATATCATTTCCAATACCCAAAATACGTTCCGGAGTGCCCGAAGAGCCCGATAAAATTATCTTTTCGGTTTGAAGCCCAACCCTCGCCAGCCCCGATTTTTGGGAAAACATCCTGGTTTTATCGGAAAAGATTATTTTAAGAGACGAGGTGCTGCCCAATTATCGTCATAACATGTGAGTGTATAGTCACTTTTATCTTACACATAAATATGAAGTATTTTCTATAAAATACGTGCTATGTGTAATTATATTGTTTGTTTATTTGAAATGAGTGTTGAATAGATATATTATACAAGTTTTAAGATGTATATTTATTTTTATCTACAAATATGTTGGGTAAAACATGGGTAGACGAAATAGTTGATGTGTGTTAAAATGGTGAGAGGCCTCGATGTTGTGGTTGTTGTTGTAGTCATCTAGCAGAGTATAGATGACGACCACGAACCTTTCTAGACAGTCCAGTGGAACGCTAGCAGGTTCGCAACCTGTAGGTGTTGGTGAACTATATGCTCGCTGGTGTACTCCATCCCCCTCATGGTTGCCTTATTTGACATAAATTGCTGAGGAATCCCTAAAGCAGTGTTGTCACCCCAATGAAAATACTTAGACTAGGTCCCTTATGATAGGTGTTTAGGGACGTAAAGTGAGGATAACAGGAACGGGTAATCAGGGTTATTGTTGGTTGATGAAATTAATAAATTTATTTTTGGTTGATGAATTTAATAAATTTATTATTATTTGTTGGTTGAAAACCCTATATGCTCACCAGGCTCCGAAGCCTGACCCACTCAGCTTTTTAAATTACAGGTAGTGGACCCCGAGCATAGTCAAATGATGAGGAGAGATTTTCGGATTACAGGCCAGTAGTTGTAAATAACTGTTGTAAGGCTTATAATGTACTGTTTATGCTTTTGATCTGTATCAGAACATGACATCCCGAGGTTTTGATATAAAATGAAAATATACATTTCTTTAAGAAATGTTTTGATAAATTTTTATCATGTTTTGTTTTGGGGACAAATTCTGCAACATATTTTAAAAAGATTACTCTGACTTTATTTTAAAAGCATAAAATAAATCGGTCTTTTCTGGCCGAGATATTTGGGGATGTCACATGAATAAGGTAATGGTGAAGAACCGTTACCCACTCCCGAGGATTGATGATCTCTTTGACCAGCTTCAGGGAGCATCTTGGTTCTCCAAGATTGATTTGCATTCGGGCTATCATCAGATGAGAGTCAGAGAGGAGGATGTGTAGAAGACTGTTTTTTGGACGCGATATGGTCACTATGAGTTTGTGGTGATGCCTTTTAGGCTCACCAATACTCCTGTCGCGTTCATGGATCTCATGAACCGCATGTGTAGGCCGATGTTGGATAGGTCTATGATCGTTTTCATTGATGACATCTTGGTTTGTTCCAAGATGCAGGAGCAGCATGAGGAGCACTTGCGGGAGGTTTTGGATACCTTGAGGAGGGAGAGCTTGCATGCTAAGTTCTCCAAGTGCGAGTTCTGGTTACACGAGGTGCAGTTTCTTGGGCACCTTGTCAACCAAAACAAGATTTCGGTTGACCTGGCCAAGGTGCAGGCCGTGATGAGGTGGGAGGTTCATTTAGACCATGACGAGGAAAGTCATGGTCTTTCGCTGGGGGCCTGAGCAGCAGGCCGCATTTGAGACGTTGAGACAGAGATTGTGCGAGGTGCTAATCTTAGCCCTGTCGGAGGGCATGTATGATTTTGTAGTGTATTGCGATGCATCCATCTCGGATTTAGGTGTGGTATTGATACAGAGAGGGCATGTTATCGCTTATGCTTCGAGGCAGTTGAAGCCTCACGAGGCAAACGATCCGACACATGATTTGGAGCTGGGGGGATGTTGTTTTCGCCCCCAAGATTTGGAGTCATTACCTCTATGGGGTTCGTTGTACCATTTACACGGACTACAAGAGCCTGAGGTATCTCATGGATCAGCCAAATCTTAATATGAGACAGCGTCGGTGGCTTGATGTGGTAAAGGATTATGATTGCGATATCCTCTACCACCCGGGGCAGGCCAATGCCGTGGCCGACGCGCTTAGCCGTAAGGCAGCGCCGATCAGGGATATCTGTATGAGGATGACGGTTGTGACTCCGCTGTTGGAGCGGATTCGAGAGGCCCAGCAGGAGGCCATGAAGGAGGAACACCGTAAGAGTGAACGTATTGTCGGTCAGGTTTCTTCCATTGATTATGACAGTCGTGGATTGTTGACACTACACCGTAGAGTGTGGGTCCCGTATCATGGGGGTGTGCGCCAGGTATTGATGGAGGAGGCGCACAAATCCAGGTTTTCTATTCATCCCAGGGCGATGAAGATGTAAAGGGATCTTCGTCTTGATTATTGGTGGCCCTGCATGAAGAGGGACGTAGCCTGGTTTGTTGAGAGATGCCTGACCTACAGGAAGGTCAAGGCCGAGCACCAGAGGCTGCACGGCAAGACGCAGCCGTTGGATATTCCCTTGTGGAAATGGGAAGATATTACTATGGATTTCATCACAAAGCTTCCCACGACTGCACGGGGAGTGGATTCGATTTGGGTCATCGTGGATCGGTTGACCAAGAGGGCCCATTTCATACGGATCCAGGAGAGCATCTCGGACGAGAAGTTGGCTGATGTCTACATTCCAAAGGTAGTCGCTCGGCATGGAGTGCCAGTCTTAGTGATTTCGGATCGATACATGCGATTTACTTCCAGATTTTGGAAGAAGTTTCATGACGAGTTGGGCACTCGTCTGCACTTCATCACTGCTTTTCACGCGCACACGGATGGTCAGAGTGAGCAGACCATCCAGACTCTGGAGGACATGTTGCGGGCTTGTGTTTTAGACTTCGGAGATAGTTGGAATACTTACCTTCCTTTGGCTGAGTTCTCTTATAATAACAACTATCATGCGAGTATTGACTGTCCTCCTTTCGAGATGTTTTGTGGGAGGAGGTGCAGGACCCCGATATGCTGGGGTGAGGTTGGTAAGAGGGTCATGGGGAGTACTGAAGTGGTACTCAAGACTACAGAGAGGATCCATCAAGTTCGGAGCAGGCTTCAGACTGCTCAGGGATGGCAGAAAAGTTATGCCGACGAGCATCGATCGGACCTGGAGTTCCAGGTCGGGGATATGGTACTCTTGAAAGTGTCGCCTTGGAAGGGCGACATTCGATTCAGGAAGCGGGGCAAGCTGGGCCCCAGGTATATTGGACCTTTCAGGGTTGTAGCCTGGGTAGGGAAGGTGGCCTATCGGCTGGACCTACCGGCCGAACTCAGTCAGATTCACAGTATGTTCCACTTCTCCCAGTTGAGGAAGTGTCTAGTGGACGATTCAGCAGTGGTGCCTTTGGAGGATATTCAGGTGGATGACAGCTGAACTACATCGAGCAGCCAGTGGCTATCCTCGATAGGAAGTCGAAGGATCTGAGGTACAAGAGGGTGGAACTAGTGAAGGTGCAATGGCAGCACCGCAAGGGCTCGGAATGGACCTAGGAGCTGGAGGACGAGATGAGGGAGCACTACCCCGAGCTGTTTTCGGATTCAGCAGCAGACTTCAAGGATGAAGTCTAGAATAAGTGGGGAAGATTTGTAACACCCGGTTCCTGGTACGTATTTAATTCCAAGTATTATTTTATTTTACCCTGGGACTCGGCGATTTGAAGGCCCAACTCGTCGAGTAGACTCGGCTTTGCGCGCGGATTCTAAGTGACCTACTCGACGAGTCGGGAGACCGACTCGACGAGTAGGAGCTCTCTGAGTGAAACCCTAAATTTGAGGGTTTGCACCCTATTTAAACAACTTATCTCCTCCCATATCAGCCTCCATCGTCCCTCACACTTCTAGAAGACCTTAAACTGAAACCATAGCCTTGTTTGAGTTCTCTTAAGCCATTTTTATGCATTCTTTGGTGATTATGAAGCTTGAAGAAGAAAGCAGCTTGGGAGTTCCAGTTGAAGCTAGAAGATCTAGAGATTGTGTTTCATCTGCAGCTCATTTAAGGTAAAAAGCTTCAATCTTGACGTTCCATGTGTTTAATCATCTTTAGGGCTTGGGTTTTGGTATCTTTAGGGCATTTCTAAGCCATTTTCGGGTTGTGGGGTGTAATGTGAAATTATGGCTTCAGATCTTGGACTTTGGAAGGGTCTCATGGCATAAAGGTGCCAACTCTATGGACATGAGAGCCCCATGCATCTTGTAGGTCTCATTTTTGGTCCTTTTGAGCTTAAAGACCCATGCATGGACGTAAAGTTCATGAGTTTACGTCTTATATCGACCCTAAGAGGTCAGATCTACCATTTGGATGAGATGACCTCAACAAAAATCGAGTTTATGGACATGAACTTAGTGGACTCTGCGAGTTGTTCTTGGGACTCGACGAGTCGGGAAATGGTTCGCCGAACTTTGCTGTTTTGAGGAGTCTGTTTGAGTCTAGAAGAGGACTCAACAAAGATGGACGTGATTATAGACCTGGAAATCATGGGACTCGACGAGTGTGTGAACAAACTCGGCGAGTCCAAGACAATCACCCAATCCATGAAGATGGGCTCGACGAGTTGTTCATACAACTCGGAGAGTCATAGACTGAAGACATTCTTATGAGGGAGATGAACTCGATGAATTCAAGGGGAACTCGGCGAGTCGGTTGAAGATGGTCCCGATATTATGGTTGAAGAAGGACCCGTCGGGTTGTTTCTAGACTCGACGAGTGGAGTCGGGAGTTGGATCATTTTGGAGGAATAGGGACTCAACGAGTTGGTAGACCAACTCGGCGAGTCAAGTCAACTGGAGGTTGACTTTGACCAGGATTTGGGTTGACCCTTATGGGGGTTGTGAGTACGAATTGATAACTTAGTAGAGTTGTCGTGTAGGGATTGAGGAGTCGAGGAAAGTCGATTTTCACGTCGGGTACAGTTCAGACACTACGCGACGTTGAGGTGAGTTACCTTCCAGTAGAAGTGGGTCTAAGGCACCAAGGCCGACCCACTAGTAGTTGATTATAGTGGAGATGACTGTCTTTGTGATAATTGTCTGGTTTGTTATTACTTGATATGTTCTATGTGCCAGTATCCTATGTTCAATGTGATAGTGGTAGTACGAAGGGAATAGTCCCCCGATCGGTTGTTAGGACCGAAGGATAGGTCGGACACCCCAGTTATGTCTGACATCATGTTTATGATAGTCTATTATGCGATTGTAGTAGGGGTGAAATAGTCCCCGTGACCGGGTGAGATAGACCGGAGGGTAGGCTGGCACCCAAGAATGGCCTGACACGGGTAGTCAGCACCCCAGAATGGCTTGACACGGGTAGTCAGCACCCCATAATGGCTTGACATGGGTAGGTCGGGCACCCCAGAATTGCCCGACAGCATGTATGATTGTATAGTATGTGGTATGATGGGGGAACTCACTAAGCTTTATGCTTACAGTTTCAGTTTTGGTTTCAGGTACCTCTTCATCCAAGGGGAAGGAGTCGGAGGTGTAGCAGCGCATCACACACACTCATGGTTTCCGCAATGAGTTTTCTGGGATTGTACTCTGATTTATATTACCGTTCGATGTTTTGATTTTGATACATGTTCATGATGGTTTATAGATTGATATGATATTGACAATGTTTTCAGTAAACGATTTTATAATGGCACTTATAAAATTATATACAGTTAATTATACTAATATAATATTGATATTTCCATATTTATACATATTTTTAGGCAATATTTATTTACATTTTTATTAATAATTTGGTTATTTGCATAGAATAATGGCACTTATAGGCTTAAATTATATTTTTGCAGCCAAATAGAAGTATTTTCGAAGAGAGGGACTAAAGTTGACAAAACATGGAACTTTGGAGGCTTGAGGGAAAGAAGAAATAAAAACTCAGCAAAATACGTACTCACGACGTGAGTAATGGAAGGCTCACGACGTGAGTGGAGTATTCTAGAAGATATGCACCGGATAAAAGAAGAATCCTTGTCGAGCACGTTTATCTCATACTCACGACGTGAGGCTTATCTGCTCACGACGTGAGGTTGGAAAAATCATAAATTATATAAATCCTTGTCGATTACGACTTGAGAGATTTTTGGCTGCCTTGGAGGGTTCCTGGAGACGATTTTGCAGCAGAAGAAAAGTTCTGGAATTGGTTGTTAGCATCCAAGGAGAAGAGAAGTTCATATTAGTTTAAGAATTTGGTACATTTTTATTATGTCTTTGGATATGAGTTATTTGTGTTTGTTAGCTAGTATGTCCAGCTAAATCTAGCTGCTTCTGTTAGCTAGATGAAGCTGGAACTCATGGTTTTAATATATTAGATTTGACTTTACTTGTTGGTATTGTGATTGTGTTGATTGATCCTACCTAGCATGTTTGATTCAATTTTTTATTTCTTTAATCTCTTGTTCTGTGTAGTTAGTGAATACAAATCTGTATGAATTTGAATACCAACTAATTCAGTGAACACTAGTTTATTAGAGCTAAGATCAAACCAATCTTAGATAAGCAATTGGATCATTGAATTAGGCTGTGCTAGAGAACTCAAATTATGACCATACTTGTGTTTATCAAATCAATCTTACATGGCTTCAATCATATTCAATAATTGATTATGTGTTAACTATTGTGTGACCATACATAGACTTACATGAATTAATTAATGTTAGTAGATTTAGAACTAAATTGCTAATACTATCTTAATTGGTACCAATAGTAATTGTCATAGCTAAATTATAAACCATTGAGGGAAAGTGGATTCGAACTAACAGAAGTGTTTTGTTAATTGATTGAATTTGGTATTAAGAATTAAGTTCATCTAAACTTGCAAAATTAGATAAAACCCCTTGCTTTGTTAATAATTAGGTTAATTTAGTAGTAGATAAATTAATTAGTCAAAACCGTTCCCTGTGATCGACACCCAACTTACCCCAAGAAATACTATAGTCTGACTAGGTACACTGCCTAGGTGCAATTAGTTAGTTAAGGTAGTTAGGTTATAAATTTAAAATTAGGTGTAGCTATTTGCACGTGTCAAGTTTTTGGTGCCGTTGCCGGGGAACGGCTTAATTGTTAGATGATTTATTTGCTTTAGGTTGATCGATCCTTTTTGTGGGGTAAAACCTACAAAAAGTTACCTTTTTAGCTTAGGTTTTATTTTCAGTACTAGACTCACGATGTGAGCCTTACGCTCACGACGTGAGTTCAGTAGTTTTTAGATTTTCTTCGTTTTCTTTTCTGTTACTTTTCTACGACAACACGAGGTGGTAGACTTTACCACGTCCTGGTGGCCAGTCTGTAGGAAATTTTTTATTTAGTTTTTGTTTATTTTTACGTTTTTATTTTGTCTATTTTGCAGGAGTATATGACCAGAGGTTCTAAAACACCTTTGGTGCCACCACTTGAAGATCCAAAGTCGGTCCTTCATAACAAGAAGGATAAGAACATGAAAGAAGATCAAACACCAAAGAAGTCACCTTTACAAGAACTCAAGTCAGTGTTCTCAACGAAGTCGGGGAAGAAAACCGGAGAATCGAGCTCATCTACAAAGGACAAGAGCAAGGTTGAAAGCTTAGATCAAATACCTATCCCAAACGAATCTGAATACGAGTCCGAGAACGAGTTTGGACTATATACGAGCGAACCCGAACACGAGCCAATGAACGAAATGGCGAACATTGAAGAAATGTCAATGGGTGCTTACAAGAAGCGTATTCGAGAGGATGTTGATCCAGGATTAGTACAACCCGCAATTCCTGCCACTGCCACATTCGAGTTAAAGGGACACATCCTTACTGCACTTAAGGATGTTCCATTTTATGGAAAGGATGATGAGGATGCTTTTAAACATCTAGATGAGGTCAATGACATTGCGGATTATTTTAATGTCCCGAATGGTAATAGAGATACCATCTTGCTAAGTATACTTCCCGTTACTTTTAAGGGAGCTGCTAAAGATTGGTTAAAAGCACTTCCACCTGGTACAATCACTACTTGGGTTCAGATGCGCGAACAATTTTTGGACCAATTTTGCCCACCATCCAAGATTGCTAAACTCAAGAAGGCAATAGCCAACTTTAAGCAACAACCGGGGGAGTCACTATACGAGGCTTGGGAGCGTTACAAAGGATTGTTAAGGAATTGTCCTCAACATGATCTTAATGTTCAACAAGAGATGTCTATTTTCTATGATGGGGTCAATGTTATGACAAGGGAACTCCTAGATTCTCAAGGACCGTTGACAAAGAAAAATCTAAGGGAGGTCAAGGAGTTAGTTGAAGAATTCGCAAAACACTCTCGTGAGTACCACAACCCAAGACAAGATGGAGCAAAAGGCAGTGGAAGTGCACATGCTGAAGAGATGGCTGCTATGATGGCAATGCTAAATATTATGGACCGAAGATTGACCCAAATGGACCAATCAATTCATGCAATAAGAGTTGGATGTGAGAGATGCAGTGGGCCACACTTGACTAAGGATTGCCATTTGGATGAATATGGGAACAAGAAGGCTCAAGTTTGCTACTCGAGTGGGGACAAGTATGATAAAGATTGGAGAAAACCAAAGAAGGAGTGGCTGCCGTACGATGAATATAAGAAGCAAAAGGAGGAGAAATTTAGACAGACTGGCCGAGGCTTTTATCAAAAAGAGCAACCACCAGCTGAGAAGAAAGCTAATTTAGAGACCATGTTAATGAAATTTATGGAAGCTTCAGAAAAAAGGCATGATGATACGGATGCAGCATTGAAGGATCAAAGAATAATGATAAAGGAGCATCAAACTATGATGAAAAATCAGCAAGCAATGATGATTGACCAGCAAACATCATTAAGGAATCAAAAAGCCTCCATCCACAACCTTGAAGCTCAACTTGGTCAACTTACTACTTTGGTGAATGAGAGATAATCTCCCCAATTTCCCGAAAAGAAGACAAATTACCATGTTATGATGATAGATATTGAAGAAGACGCCATCTCTGAGTTCCTAGAAGCACTAGAAGTGGAACCAAAGCCATACGGACCAAAGCCAAAGAAGTCGAAGCTCGAAAACGAAATTATTGGTGAAACACCAGACTCACGTCGTGAGCCCGCCATGCTCATGACGTGGGCTCGGTCTGAACATAAAAGTTCAGAATCCGTTCGGGCTTACCGACCACCTTTGTCGTTTCCGTCTCGAGCACATCTAAGTCCACTGGAAAGGGAACATCTAGAATTTATTCAGCAAATAAAGGGTATTCCTATTAATACCCCTTTTATCGATTCACTTTCAAAAATTCCAGAATACGCGAAGTTCCTACAAGATCTTATAGACACTCGTCAACAATTAAAGAAGAACTCTAAAGTAATTCTTAGTGAACAAAGTTCAAGAGTGGTATTGGGATACATACCTAAGAAGATGGGAGATCCTGGACGCCTCACTCTTCCATGTGAGTTTGGTAACAACTTGAAGACATATGCTTTAGCCGATTCTGGGGCCAGCATAAATTTGATGCCATATTCATTCTATTAAAAACTGAATATTCATAAAATGAAGGCTACAACGATGACCAACCACATGGCTAATCGTTCGGTGACGCACCCAAAGAGAATCGTAGAAGACATCCTCGTTAAAATTGGGAAATTCGTTTTTCCAGTTGACTTTGTGGTTATGGATATGAAGGAGGATGTTAATGTCCCAATTATTCTTGGTCGCCCTCTACTTAATACTGCTAGAGCTTTAGTTGATGTTCGTGAATCCAAGCTTACATTGAGGGTTCGTGATGATGAAGAGACTTTTGGAATACAAGATGGTTTTCAAGGAGAAGATGTAAAAGGTGAGGTGTTCAATATGGATGAAGATAATGATCTTGAAGAATTGGAGAAGCTCATGGAGGAAGAAATCAAGACAATTCATCAAGTCAAACGCACCGAACCGAGAGCATCCGTCCCGTTCTTCGTTGAAGTCATTACCTACACAAAACCAACAACTTTGATGAGTGAGGAAAGCGATGAATTGTCGAGTGATGAAGACGAGGTTACTTCAATGGAGACGAGTCAATTAGTGAAGGAAGATAAGATTCCTAGGGAGCTTAATAAAAGAGTAGAAAAATTGGAGACTAAAGAGATCAAACGCAAGCTCGATGGTGACGAGACCAAAGCTAAAAAGGAGAAATCAAAGAAGGTGTACATTAAACGTGTTCAAGCGTACAAGAGGCGATGGAAAGAACAAAAGGTGCAGGTGGTGGACTCCTCTAATAGCTCCACATAGGAAGTACGGAGTCCGGCTCACGACTTCATCAAAAAGAAGCGCTTCTCGGGAGGCAGCCCGAGTTTGGTTTGGATTTCCTTTTCTTTTTAGTTTTTGCATTTTAATTTTTCTAGGAAAATCGATCATATCATCTACAACATTTTATAATAAAACACTTAGTGTGAGGTCCCTAAAATTAAGTGGTAATAATTTTAAAATATATTTAGGAATCTTGGGATTAATTATGAAGTTGTGTGCTCAGACAGACTTCACGTCGTGAGCCATTATGATTCACGACATGAGTTAAAGAAAACTTACGTGAATCTGTTACTTAGCCCATTTAAGTATAAATTAGAATGGACCAATTTCCCAGCCCAATTGTTCATAAATGGAATGGTCCAAATTTTTAATCCATGCGAACTCACGACGTGAATCTTAAGAATTCACGACATGAATGATGAAAAGGTCATGGGACCACAGATATGGAACCGATTCTTTTGACCTACACACATAGTTTATTCCCCACGAAGTGAGGCTGTCTTCTGGTCCCCCATCTTACCGATTGCGGCCAATTCCAACTCTTAATCTCTTTTTGCTTACGTAATCTTCAAATTTAAGGTAAGATTTCTTAGTTCTCATGGCTAATTTTGCATTAATAAGTTGCATTTAGGGCTAGGGTTTGGTATTTAGTAGATTTTTTTACATGCCCTAGAATTCGTGATTTAGCACATGCATGTTTCCGGATTGTGCTTAGATTTAACATATGAATAAACCCCATTGAAGAATTTTGGACCGATTCGTGCATAGCTAGACCGATTCTGACCGGCCGCGACGAACTCATGACGTGAATTCCTACACCATCAAAACAGTTTTCTGTTTAATCATAATTTCTTGGATTTTTGTTTTGTGGTTATTTGCTGTTTTGTTTTGCAGAAATGAGTCCAAGAAGAGAGGTTCCAATAGGGGTGGCTAGTTTGCACCCATTTTACGTCTTCCCAACCACTTTGCCTCGGGATATTTTGACACGGTGCAACAATCGGTTGGGGTGGCTTTACAACCGTGAGATTGCTGTTGCCCCTACAGTTAATTGGGCGAGGTTAAGGGAGGTTGGCCTTGTTGATCGGCTGTCCCAATATCTCACAAAAATATTTTTGGGAAATGGATTTTCATTTACGTGTAAAGGGTGGAACAACTTGTTCAGAATTCAAGAAATATTGTACAAAGAACTTTGTGTGGAGTTCATTGCAACTTTGTCATTTCATGAAAATGTCCAAGATCCTACCTTTCAGCAAGCATTAGTTTTCTGTCTCGGGGGAGAATACCGAGAATGTAGTTTGGTGGAGTTCTCTTGGCGTATGGGGTTGTATGAGGCGCATGAGGCCATGACTCCTGAGTTTGAGATGTTTCTGAGGGAGGCTGCCCGAGGGTATGAGAATGGAGTTTTGGGGGTTGGTTTTTGGAGCAACATTGCTTCCGGAGTGTTTAACTCCGGGGTGTCACCAGAAAACAACATTAAGTCACCAATCCACTGCCTACTCCACTGCCTTATCACTTTTTCCATCCACCATAAACGTCATGGGGAGAAGGTCACAAAGATGAACTTGTTCTATTTGTGGTCAATTTCACAGCCGGGAGTATGCTGTAATATTCCATACTTCTTGGCCCGCTATTTGGCGGAATATGCTACGAGTTCCCGCCCCGGGAGCCCTATTTGTGGAGGCCACTTTATCACTCGTTTGGCCCGGTCTTATGGTTTGATTGTTCCCGACATCACCCGCTCTTTGACTTGTATAGAGGGGAATGAGTTCACAATGGGGTATTTAGAGACGATGAGGGTAGTAACGAATTATGGGTCTCATTGGGGAATTCTTCATTCGGATGATGATGATGTTGACGAGCAGGAAGATGATCAACCCGAGCCACAACCACAACCACGGCCTCGGCGGAGGAATGTTAGAGGTCGAGGATAGAGAGGGTAGCCGGTGCATCAACAAGCACTCTTTGGAGGAGCACCTCTTGGAGGAGATATGGCGGGATATTTTGATCAATTATCCTTGAGTACTAATTGGATCGGGGGTACAATGGAAAACATGGTTCGACATTTCGGTATTGAGTAACCACCACACTTAGGGAATCAATACCCCATTTTTCCTACATGAAGCTCTTATCAACAGTCAAGGGGAGAAGAAGCGGGCACAAGTGGAGCACATAACGATGAAGAAGATGATTGATCGTTTGCTTTTATTTTGATTAATTTTTTTTTGGTTTAATTTGGGTTGTGTTGATTTTGAACTTGTTTGGGTTGTTAAACTTTTGAACTTGTTTGTTTGTTTTGATTATGTTACTTCTATTTTTCCTTTGGTTGCTATATTTCACATTGCTAAGGGAGTCTCGGGAAGGAAAGTCGAGTCGAGAGCATTACGTCTAGACAAGTGTCATTTAGAGTCTAAAGTCGAGAGTCGAGACCTACAATTAGAAATAAGTGTGGGGTGAGTCGAGAGAAAGGATATAGTTAGAAGAGTAGTCAAATAATGCAGTTAGAAGGATCTTAATTCATTAAGACATTGGTTGGAGTTCATTCATTTGCAAAGAAAAAGATGGGCTATTTCAGGTGCTGTTTTCCCAGTTCTCACGTCGTGAGGCCTTATTCCTCATGTCGTGAGATGGGTTACAAAATTATTCTGAATTTATTTTGAACGTCCTCACGTCGTGAACACTTATCCTCACGTTGTGAGTCGAAAATTATCACAACAATGAAGCCTTTTCATTCACTCTTTCTACATGCTTCACCACCATTCTCTTGGGAGTTATTTTGAAGATTATTCTGGCTTATTTACTTTACTATATAATGTGGCGTATGCTTTCCCACATTATTCTTCACGTTTTGGAGATTTACGCCTCATTTGTTGAAGATTGAAGTTTCGATTCGTTATTGGTGCTTTACATATCTAACAAGCTCAAGATCCAAGTTCCGATTTAGAAGCAGTACATATTCGAGATGCACAGTTCATCCACACTTGTGGAGTTCGATCACGCCACTGCTATCCCAGGGGAGTCTGTTCCTTTTTCTCCTTTTTATTGCTTTTAATTTAGTTTATGCATACAATGAGGGCATTGTATGTAATAAGCGTGGGGTAGGGGGTCGAAAAAGTAATTGCTAGGGTCGAAAAAGTAAATTGATAGAAAATATTTGTAAATTTAAAATTTTTGGACATAGATTTGAAATAATAATCTAAATAAAAATTCTAGTAATAATGATTAATTTGAACTTAAGTTGCTAGTGTTGTGTGGGATGATCCGATGAGAGCCCAAATGTTTAGTTGAGCCAATATACGTTATAGTGCAGTTGTGGCCTCCTTTATTCTAGTGAAATCACGGGACAAAAACACAACATCGCTTAGTTTGAGGGATTCAATATGTTTAGCAGCCTGTACCTGAAATGTATCTAGGAAAACTAATACCTTAACCAATAAGGGTTGAAGTTAAGCGTCCCTGCTTAAGCATGTATATAACACCCCAAATTCAGAAGATCCTTGAAAAGGAAGAAAACCTCAAAATGAGGAAGCGAAACGTCGAGTAGAAGGAGTGACTCGAAGAGTAGGAGCGCGTTTTGGGTCGCGGGTTTAGTGACCTACTCGACAAGTCGGTAGACCGACTCGACGAGTTGGTCTGGGTTTGGGAAACCCTTAATGTGGGTCTTGTACCCTATTTAAAGAAAATTATAACCTCTCATCAGCCTCATTGATACTCTCTTAAGTTCAGAAACGAAACCCTAGCCACCTAACTTCATTATTGAGCATTGTGAAGCTAAAAGTTGTACTGGTGGTGAACTTCTTGGAAGATTGGAAGCAAGGAACGAGGAGGAGAGTTTAGATCTAGCATCATCATCCCATTTCCGTCCTTTTCTGGTAATAAAGTCTCCACCTTGGTTTATAGTTTCTTAGATCTCTTTATGTCCACTTTATGAGAGTTTTGGTTCATGGAGCTTGATTTATGGGACAAGGACGTCCCAAGCAAAGATCTTTTCATATCTGGTGTCCCTAAGAGTGGTTAAGGCATAAAGGTGCAAGCTTTGTGAAATTAAAAACCCTCATGCAAGCTTAAAGGGGTTATTATGGCCTTTTAAGCCTCAAAAGGCCATGCATGGAAGGAAAGGCGGGGACTTTACGTGTTATACCGATCTTAGGAACCCAGATCTACCTTTGGGAGAAGCTATTTGGCTTAGAAATTGTCTGAATAGAATGAGACATAGAGGAACTCAGCGAGTCACTTATGGGACTCAGCTAGTCAGTCTGCTTTCTTGCCCTAAAACCCATCTGTTAAAGGGTATGAGTTGAGTTGGTATGGGACTCAGTCAGTCTGGGTCCATAGCGGGCATGAAGATCATCGTAATCGGTGAGTCTAATGAGGAACTCGGCGAGTCTAAGGCAATCTTCTTAGTTTATGAAGATGAACTCGACGATTTGTCAAACAACTCGGGGAGTCATTGTCTGGACATTCATAAGAAGGAGATGAACTCGACCAGTTTAAGGATGAACTCGACGAGTCGGTTGAGGATGGTCCCGATTGTAAGACTGAAGGAGAACCCGTCGAGTTCTTGCTATACTCGACGGGTAGGATTGGTGGTTGTATTGAGTTGGAGAAGTATGGACTCGACGAGTTGGTAGACCAACCCGGCGAGTCAAGTTAGCTGGAGGTTGACTTTGACCTGGATTGACTTTTGGAATATTGTGGTCTAAGTGTTACTTTGGGATATTGATAGTTCGGGAGTTAAAGCATCAACAGTCCGGGGATTGCCAGCTAGCAGCAAGAAGGCTATCAGCAGGTCTTCAGCAGTGTGAGGTGAGTCTCCTCACTGTGTGCATGGGTCTATGCCACAATACCGACCCATTATGTTTATGCTTATGGTTATGTGTAGTAGGAAGACCCGGGGGTTAGCCCTAGGCACTTATTGTGATTTGTTCGGATTTAGATATGTTACTGGGGTTTGCCTGATGCAGTTTATATTTTTCTGGATTTCGGTCCGATGTCGGGTGATACCCGAGGCAGTAGTGCATGTGTAGTTATACTTGTTGTCTTTGTGATACTTGTATGTACCTGGTAGGGAGGTGAGTCGGGCGAGGTCCCGTATCTCATCACTAGCCGAGTATGGACGAGGTTCCGTATCTCATTAGTAGCAGAGAAGGGGTGAGCCCCGAGTTAGGAGGGAGGTGAGTGTGGGCGGGGGCCCGTATCTCACTATCAACAGGAGCGTGAATGGGGTTCCATGACTCACCAGTAGCAGTAGAGTATGTTTAGCCTTATGACATGTGTTATGATATATGCTTGTATATGCTTAGCGGGCGAGGCCCAGAGACAGGCGGGGCCTAAGAGAACAGATCTATATACCGAGCGGGGCCTGATGCCAGGCGGGGCCTTATGCCGGGCGGGCCCGATGCCGGAGTTAGTCTGATGCCGGGTAAGTGCTGATGCAGGGGGCGGGGGGCTCAGTACGTGGATATGTATGTGGTATGTGGTAGGTTGGGGAACTCACTATGCTTCGTTCTTATGGTTTTCAGTTTTGGTTTCAGGTACTTCCGGTAGCGGAGGGAAGAGCTCGGGATGATCGCATGGCACACACCAAAGAAGTTTAGCCTGGGATCTTTACTCTGATAAAATGAACAAGTGTTTTGAAAAGATACTCTTATTTGTTATATAACCCTTTTTGGTATGTTTGAAATAATGTTTTAAAAAGAAATTTTTGGTCATGATTTTTGGGATGCGACAATGTAGGGTTTTGAGTGAAAGTAAAAAAGTGAGAACATGTAAAAAAAAGAGAGAAATTACCAAAAAGTGAAAAGTTGAAGAATTTTTGGAGCAATAGAAGTATCAAAAGTTAAAGATCAAAGATAAAAAATTCTGAAGAAATTCAAAAGGTTGAAGATACCAAGAATTACACAAGTAGGTGGTGAATTCCAAGAAATCAAATATCAAATATCAAAGTAATGAAGAATTCAAGAGCTCCATAGTGTGGTATCTAAAAAGTTGTAATTCTCTAGCTTATGTATGCTTGGGTAAGTTTACAAAAACACCTTGAGGTTAGAAAGATTTATGCGGATGGATTCGGAGGGATGCATAAAATGAGCATTGTTCAAAAGAAGTGGGCAAGTGTTTATGAGGATTGTGAGTATTTAGAATTGAGGGGGGTTACTTAGGAAACATTTTAGACACAAATGCACGCGTTGAGGTCTTGGCATAATGGCTGAGTTTGAGTTGGATCATTCTATGTGATGTTGGTTCAATTTTAAAATAATTAGAATTTGCTTGAGGGCAAGCAAAGCACAAGTGTGGGGTATTTTGATATTGCCATATTTATACATATTTTTAGGCAATATTTATTTACATTTTTATTAATAATTTGGTTATTTGCATAGAATAATGGTACTTATAGGCTTAAATTATATTTTTGCAGCCAAATAGAAGTATTTTCGAAGAGAGGGACTAAAGTTGACAAAACATGGAAGGAGGCTTCAGGGAAAGAAGAAATAAAAACTCAGCAAAACACATACTCACGACGTGAGTAATGGAAGGCTTACGACGTGAGTGGAGTATTCTAGAAGATATGCACCGGATAAAAGAAGAATCCTTGTCGAGCACGTTTATCTCATACTCACGATGTGAGGCTTATCTGCTCACGACGTGAGGTTGGAAAAATCATAAATTATATAAATCCTTGTCCATTACGACTTGAGAGATTTTTGGCTGCCTTGGAGGGTTCCTGGAGACGATTTTCAGCAGAAGAAAAGTGCTGGAATTGGTTGTTAGCATCCAAGGAGAAGAGAAGTTCATATTAGTTTAAGAATTTGGTACATTTTTATTATGTCTTTAGATATGAGTTATTTGTGTTTGTTAGCTAGTATGTCCAACTAAATCTAGCTGCTTCTGTTAGCTAGATGAAGGTGGAACTCATGGTTTTAATATATTATATTTGACTTTACTTGTTGGTATTGTGCTTGTGTTTATTGATCCTACCTAGCATGTTTGATTCAATTTTTGATTTCTTTAATTTCTTGTTATGTGTAGTTAGTGAATACAAATCTGCATGAATTTGAATACCTAATAATTCAGTGAACACTAGTTTATTAGAGCTAGGATCAAATAAATCTTAGATAAGCAATTGGATCATTGAATTAGGTTGTGCTAGAGAACTCAAATTATGACCATAATTGTGTTTATCAAATCAATCTTACATGGCTTCAATCATATTCAATAATTGATTATGTGTTAACTATTGTGTGACCATACATAGACTTACATGAATTAATTAATGTTAGTAGATTTAGAACTAAATTGCTAATACTATCTTAATTGGTACCAACAGTAATTGTCATAGCTAAATTATAAACCATTGAGCGAAAGTGTATTCGAACTAACAAAAGTGTTTTGTTAATTGATTGAATTTGGTATTAAGAATTAAGTTTATCTAAACATGCAAAATTAGATAAAACCCCTTGCTTTGTTAATAATTAGCTTAATTTAGTAGTAGATAAATTAATTAGTCAAAACCGTTCCCTGTGATCGACACCCGACTTACCCCAAGCTATACTATAGTCTGACTAGGTACACTGCCTATGTGCAATTAGTTAGTTAAGGTAGTTAGGTTATAAATTCAAAATTAGGTGTAGCTATTTGCACGCATCAAATATAAATACAATTATTGAAAGTCATTAAGACTTAATAATTACATGCATTTTTCTTTTTGTCTTACAGAAAATATATATGTACAAATATATGTACAATATAAAAAGTATCCACAACACTTACAAACTATTAATGTCCATTATTAACCACATTTTTTTCAAAACATATAAATTTTACCATATTCCACATACCAACGGCAAACCATGCAATACCTTCGTGGAACCTCATCCTCTTCTAAACCAGCCGAAAATGCCCCTTCATCCGAATGACCTTTCCTCTTCACATTGGAATTTGATGTTATTCGTTGTAAGTTTATGAACAACAACTAGATTCATCAAGAAATCTATGGCACTTTTAGAAACACATGTGTACTCCCCATAATCATGAAATTACCTGCCAAAGTACTCTTCAAGTAGTTGTAAAGCTACACATTAAAACACTATGAATCCAATGTAGCCGTTTCAACACAACACTAAATATTATACAAAACGCCACTAAATATTATCAACTACAAAGTGTAAACATGTATTAATTAACTATATACAAAATGTAATGTAGATATATACTATACGTACCTTGATCACACTTAGGAGTCCCTCTTGAAATGTAGATCATACCAAGAAAATAAATTACCTCGAGATGATGCTCATCTGCTGCCTTTGTCATGAAAGTCATTCCCAAATCAAAATTGCCATTACAAAAGCATTCCTCTTATTAACAGAATAACAATATCATTAACATCAATGACACCAAAAATAAATTAAATTAAATTACATAAAATTACTTAAATGACACTTACCACTCCTTGTCTATACATGGATTCAATGTTATTATGCTCAACATATAAATACTATAGAATTAAGATGTTTGGGACCCATCCCTTCAACCATGTCCGTGAATGTTGTTATGAACACTTCAGGATCTACCCCCGCTTCATACATCTTTTTTTTACTTCAAAAATTGAAATATACAGTTAATAACTAATAAATCAAGTTATATTCATCAAATACACATTCCTAACTTAATGTTTATCGAGAATTACGAAATTCTTGTAGAGATGATGTGTTTTGCATCTTCTGACCATAACATTACAATAATATGACTCAAAATCTCTATTGGAAGATCATCCAATGAACTACAACATCTTTTATTCGACATTTAACTAACAAAATACACATGCTATAATTTGATATCATACTTTAAGAAAAAATTAGGCGCAAATGTAAAATATAGTGTAACACGGTAAGAAAAAAACCTTATTTGTGATGGACTAGTCGAGGACTAAGTACCGACTTCAATATTATCGGGAAAATCGATTATTAGAGCGATTATCTATCGACGATTTTGGGGTTTTCTTTGGCCGTCGGCAGTTTGATCTTATGGAAGATTGCAGATGTTGTGAATGGCCTGAAGAACTGGAACGACATGATGGCGTCGGCGCCTAAACGATATAGAGTGCAAAAATACCAAATTTCCCTTAAAATAATTCCAAATATGTGATTACTAAGGGTAGTTTTTGATGGGTTTTGATACAAAATATAAATGTGTTTTTCTTAAAAACCGTCAATAGAAGCTTTAAAAATAACAATATTATTTTCGAGTTTATAACAAAACCAAACCATCTAGGATCCATTTATAGAGGTTTAAATGATATTAGAACAACCATAGGATGTTTTAGAGATAACCTTTGAAGCCTTTGAATACACTTGGTTTTGGGGTGTTGATGAAGATGTAAAGATCAAAGAACATGGTATTCTCTACAAGTATCCACCATCAAGATCAAGGCACTTGGAATGCTAGTTCCTTCTTGTATGCTTGAGTGTCTTAAAGAGGAGCTTTAAACCATCAAACTAACTTCAAAAAAAAAAGAGGAGGAGGATGAAGGATGGTTTCGGCCACACCAAAGATAAGAGGAAAACTAGTGAAAAAACTCGTTAAAATCAGGCAAGACACCTCCTTTATATACCCATACAAAAGCAAAAAGCAACCCCATTAAATAATACAAATTAATCACTTTACTTTAGAGGAATGGGGATAAAGGAGGAAGGTTGACAAGCAATCTCCCATGCCTTTATGATTTTTTTTAGAACAATAAAGAATAGATCAATAGGTTCTAAACTGGTATATGAATCAAAACAGTAAGAACAGTGATTGAAGTTGTGCCGAATGATTAATAATCTATGCCTTAGAAGAGCTCGATGAAGAACTTCTCTGTAAAGGCACCATAGGGAATCCCAAAACAATTAACCCTAATACAATACATGCATGCAGTATTTAAAGCCTAACCCTAGTATCATAAATATGGATGGACATGCCCCATCCGTAAAAAGGCTAACTACATACAAAATAAATTTGACACAATCTAATAAATAACCCAACAATCTCCCCCTCTGTGCCATATAAGGAAGGAAGATTTTTCAGTGTTGTTGGCACTTTTGAACTTTGATGAGTAACGACATTAGGCAAAGAAAAGATTTGCGAACAGTGATGTACCACTTAATCATATCTGTGAAACATTTCTTGTCAGCAACATCATTCCCTTTGTAACCACTTGCTAATTCCAAAACATATTCCAGGCACGGAGTGGAGTACAAATGATTGTCAGGCAAAAAGAAGCAACATCTTTGAAAATTTGCACCAGCTCTTTCTCGTATCTGGAATGCCATACTCCAGTTGTCCTTCCGAATATGTCCCAATTTCATATTGTCAATATCTTTTGGAGGCCTTTGGGCAGCACTGTTGGTTTCTTTCGAAGAACAGTCACAATCTCCACATCCATCTTACCAACTACTTGGATGTAAGAAACCAACATTATTTTGAGATGTGCAACAATAGGTTCGAATTTCTGTTCATCCTTCAACAATAGATGCAATAGAGAAATCCAGTCAAATAGGTTAAGACAGGGCAAATCAGCGAGAGTAAATTCAAACACAGAACTCCAAGCCCCTCGAGCAACCTTGAAACGAGCATTGACGAAGGTTTCTGTTTCAATTGGGCCAAAGACTTTCACAACAATAATCTTCTTAGAACTCCAGATTTGGTATTGAGGCTTTCCGTGTTTGAGGTAAAACGAGAGAAGCATATGATGAACATCGTGGTCCGAATCAGGTGCACTCGCAACCCTGTCAAAGCTTCTAAACAAGAAAGATTTCAGAGTTATTGGAAAGTCAAGTCGCGAATCCAAAGTGTTTTCTAATTCAAACAAAGTAACTGGCTCCAAACAGTATACATTCGGATTGTCTATCGCCTCATTCAAAATCCTTTCCATAGACCAAGCAGGGAATATAAGCTTTTGAGTTTTCAGTGTAACTTGGGCTTCATGAGCTTCTTTTTCAGCTTCTTTTGGGACACGATGAGCTTCATCCGACTCTTGGTCACATTTCTTTCTTTTCAGTAGAGCTTCTTCTGATTGATCTTCTTCTTCCTCATCATCATCAACCAACTTTCCTTTTCCTTTCGATCCCGAAGCTTCATTATCCTTCATATCTTTTGGTTTCAGCTTTTTTTCATGCTCATCAAAGCCACCAGCTGGTTTCTTGATTTCCACACCAGATGCCTTCTTCGCTTCTCCCCTTTTTTTAAAAGAGTACCCAATGCCTAAACACCTTCTATTCGATCGAGCATTAAGAATATTGGGCAGAGTTTGTTAGCCAGATGCTGTCGAACAGACACTGTGAGCGTTGAATCACGAGTCTCAATGAGAGTTTGCAAATACCGATTAACATCGGTAACAACACTTTTGACCACAACTTTTTCAGACTTGAGCTCTTGTATCTCCTTGTTGGCATGAGAGAGGTGGGCGGAAAAAACTTTCACTTTTTCAGTTTTGCTGGCAAGCTTATCCATGAGAGCATTCTCAGTAGCATGATCTGCTTGAAGCTTTTCAATCTTGGAAGAGATCGACGCTTGCTGCTCTGCATTATCAGTGTGGATGCCAGTGCGAACCTTGGAAAGAGCATCTTTCTCAGTTTGGAGAGTTGTACCAAGGTTCGTAATTGCCTTGTTCGCAGTAGTTGTGTTTCGTTTCGAAGAAGTTTGGAAGTCTTCCATAAACTGTTTGACATCAGAAAGTAGTTTATCGAATTTTTCGGTCACATCATGAACTGTCTTCCAGAATTTGCCATAGCTTTTGTAGATGCATCAAGACGTGTCGCATGCTCCTTTGTGAATGTTACGATTATCTCTTTGACAGACTCGTAGGAGTATTTAGTACTTGACGAAGATTTGGAAGACTCAAAGAGATTATCCAACTTTTCATTGACAGCTTTGAATTGCCTCTTCGTCATCAGTGTATCTTCGTCATCACTAGAGGATTTAACGTTGAATGGGCTGTAGTGGAAGCCTTGCAAATAATCTCGGTTATCACCAAACACCGCGTCAGGATCATCAGTTCTTAGAGGTGAGAAGGAAGTGAAATAAGGACCAACAGTGACACCAGAAGCACCTGCCCACGTATCAGATACGTTGACAACTACTGGCGGTGTAGTAGTGGTTGTTGTGGTTGTTGGTATAGAATCTGTGAAAAATGGAGCAGATTGTGGAACTGAGACTTGTGGCTGCGAAACTCCAACAGAGATGTTCGTACATGGAGCAATGGTAATTGGAATGGTGGTTTGAGTAGGGGTGTGTGTGACAACCGTCAAAATTCGAGACAGTTCTAGATTTGAATAAACTTAGTTGCACGTATAGACAGGACACATACTAGACTTGGTAACTAGAAGCTAAGTTATAACCTACTAGAAACTTAGAAACAAGTAGAATCGAAGAATAGTGTACTTAGAATTCACATTGGTATGTGAATTCTACAACTACTTAACTGTAATGACTATCCATATTCGGGTCATTCCTTGAGTTCAACATCTTTGCATGAATCATGTAGACACATCAGGCACTTGACCTAGAAGTATAAATTAGGTCAAAGTCTCATAAAAACTTAAGTCAAAGTTGAAAACTAGGACTAGTAAACTTGATTCCTCAATTTCACTTGAATCTCGAAATCACTACATAGAAATGCCAATAAACCGACAAAAATAAATTAAAAACATTATTTTGACCTTGAATAAGAGTTATGAAACTCAAAAATAGTTTGAAGTCTCAAAGATTCAATTTATTTTGATAACCAAAGATTTACAAAATTCCTCAAAACCCTAAAAGTCCTAAAAATTTAAATTTATGAAGTTTTACATTAAAATCCCATTAAATTTTTATGAACTCTATAATGTCAAATTAAAATATTTAAAATGTGGAAATATAATAAAGGAAATTAATTTATTTCATTAACATTAACCTTACTTTTATAAGCTAAAAATCTAAGAGTTATGAACAAAATTTATATAAAATAAACATTTTATATAAATTGAAAGAAATTATATAAAAATTTAGGGATTAATACAAAATAAATAAATAAAATAAAAAGAAATCTCCTCTCACTCCCTCAAATTCGGAATCCCTCTATCTCTCCTCATTTATCCTTCCCAATACTAATCATTTCGATCACCCATTCACTCCACCTATCTCTTTCTCTCTCTAAAAACTTCCCTCTTCATTTTGTCTTAAAATGACGAACATAGAAGCTGAATGTGTGGGAGAGATTTTTGCAGTCCATTCTTCATGAGCTCTTAAGCATTACATTAATTTGGTGGACAATTTTGGTGGAGTATAATTCCAAAGAGATGACGAGAGAGATGAGCTATCCAGAGAGATAGAATCTCTATTTTCTCTCTTTTCTTCTCTCCAAAACCCCCATTCTTTCCCCCTATGAAATATCTCCAAAACCCACGAAATTTCCAGAAAATATCCCTCATTTTACTCAAGAATATTCATCATACGAAGTTGTTCTTCAAGGTAAACACAAATTCCCTTCATCCTCATTCACTTTCCTATCAAAAATTAAAAGTTTTCTTGCATTTTTCTTCTCCATAAACACTTTTCTTTCACATTATTCACATGCATGTTCATGCATGTCGAATTTGATGATGATGGTAGGATTTCACCCAAAAACAACATGCATGTTGTTAGAAGGTGAAATCCAATGATCAAAACCTAAATCAAATCCATCCACTTAAGTTTTACAAGTTTTAAAGATCCAAAACCACATGCATTCAAGTTTTTCATTTAGAAACATCATTTTGAACAAAATAAGTTCATTCATGGTCTTAATATCATAATGTGTGTGATGAACATCAAGCAAAAGGCTTGATTATCAAAGTACATTGTTAAGAATGCTTATAAATGATTTATTCATAAATAAATATCTAAGACTCATTTTCTGCTCAAATCCGATTTTTCCTAGAATCCAAATAACAAAATAAGATGATCTATAAATTTTCAGAAAATAATTCATTTTTCTCGATTTATTGTAATGTTTGCAAGAAAATAGAGCAATAATTCACATAAAATACTTTTTATGGTCAGTAAATTCTGGTAAATTTCTGATACGACCTATGCATTGATTAAAGACTTTTCATGAAGTTTCATGCATTTCTATGATTTTTTTCTATTGATCTCAAATATATTTTTATTGAAGAGAAATAAATTGTAAAATACAGTTAAGAATGTCCAAAAGCATATTTCATAAATTTCGCATCTTCTAGACATCATGAGGACTCCAAGAAAAATTTTCCAGATTTTTCCAAGAGAATTTTTTATTTTTCCCGATTTAACAAATGTTTAAGGGATTAACTGATGAAAAGTAGCTACACTTATCCAAAAATTATGAAACTTCATCAGAACATATAAATCATAAATAAAAAGTTTACTGAATTATTACCTACTGTTTAACAATTTTTAACAAATTAATGCTTATTTAAATGAATAAAAAAAGAAAAATAGTTAAACTGTTTGAAAACCAACTTTGATATCTTTCCCAGCTTATACATGTTAAGTAACAGTGACATAAAATGTTTGGAGAATTATATAAACTATTTCGTATTTATTTCGAATTTGTGTTGATTTGAGCAATTAAATAAAGGAAAAATATCTATACATATATAAAATTCATGCAAAATTTTATGAAAGTCCTAAACTTCGGTTGGAACACAAGTAAAAAGTTTGGTGATTTTTCACTACTATTTTGTATTTAATTAAAATTTCTTGGTGCAAAAGATTTTTAAATTATAAATACCGGGTTTTATTGATCAAAATTGGAATTTAATAATTTTCCCGGCTTAAGGACATTATGAAGCAATAACACAGCAAATATAATAATTTTCCATGATCATTTACCATTTTCCCCAAATTTTATGATGTTTTCAACGAATTAAATTGGTGAAAAATAGTTAGACAAATAAAAAATTCAAGAAAATTTATTTTAATGTCTTTGACTTCAGTTAAGACTGAATACACAGTTTGAAACATTTTCCAAAATGTTTAACAATTTGAAACATTTTCCAAAATGTTATAGTTACACTTCAATTGACATTGCCAAAAATGAGATTTTTCACTTGAATTTGTTATATAACAAATTGATTCATAGAAATCTAAATTTAACAGAAAAATATTTGTAACTTAACAATGTTAAATTTTGACACAATATTGGCATAATCTTGTTGTAGTAATAAGTATACTAGTATTATATTTCGATTAGAGACTCATTAGTGTGTAACATCATTGTAGGAATCGATAGTGGTACAATCGGAACATAGTTCAAGGCATCATTTGCATCAACTCAATGCAATGTGAGTATTCACGCATCCCCCTATTTCAGTTTTTAAACATGTCCGAAAAACTATTTATTGTTCGTTGTATTTAAATTGATTTGTATCAAACATGATTGCTATATTTTGCAATGTATGTCTATACAACTTGAAACATGAGGCCTTATCGTCTTAAGTCCCTTCCCTTACACTTTACTCCAACCATTAACTCTTTGAGCCAATGGTCATTATGGATAGCGCTATTAGGAATTCACACTCCTCACTCGCCCGATTGCTTGAGTGCATGATACCATATTAATCTATGGAACGATAAGCATAGATCTTGATAGGGCATCAGTCATAGGCTTGGTTGTGAACTCATTGGTTGCTTATATACATACAATGATACAAACTTGTTTATTAATTATAGCAATGAACTTTGTTTCTCATTATAGCAATAAAGTTGTTACTTATTATAGCAATAAACTTTGTTTCTCATTATATCAACGAACTTTTATTACTAGAAACTTATTTACTTGTCTTAGCAACGAACTTGGTTGCTCCTTGTAACAACGAACTTGTTTGCTCCTTGTAGCAATGAACTTGTTTGCTCCTTGTAGCAACGAACTTGATTGCTCATTATACCCATGAAACTTGTTTACTCGTTTTAGTAACAAACTTTATTTCCCATGAGAATATGAACGTTGCATCTCGTTTGGGCAACATACTTTATCTCTTATGATGACAACAATCTTTGTTTATGCAAACTTATTTACTCATTTTTGCAATATATTTCTATTTATGGAAACTCCAATCAACACTTTGATTACGATTCATGAAACCAATATTATTTTTAACTTGCGAAATCACCAAATATTTTTATAGTTGACGCTCGTTTTACATGTTTTTTCAGAAATCATCTACTAAGAGGCACGTAGAGACACAACACTTGTAGGAGAATTTGCATGTGTTGACTTTTTAATACATTGTAATTTCTTTTAAAGAGTTGTTCAAACTCATTGTAAATTTGTAATGATTTTTAATACTATGGTTAGTGTTGTCTTTTAACTTTTGCTATGAGACCCTTTGTACTGCCACACCCCGTGTTTCCGCTTTGGCGAGGTGTGACAGAAATGGTATCAGAGCCGAAAGGTTATAGAGAATACCGGTTTTCCTTTGGAGAACCACAACTATAGCCAAAAAATTTCAAAACGTTTTTAAAATACTGAACATACTACTGATATAACTAATTCGAGTACGCATTATTGGAGTTTAACTAAGTATAGCCTGGCCAACTGTAACATCCCGACTCCCAGGTATAATATTTTTACATATTTATTTTCAAGTCAATTGAGAGATTCGACGAGTGGGTGCTCCAACTCGTCGAGTAGAGGCGGGCTAGCCACGTGGGTTTAATGACCAACTCGACGAGTCAGAGAGTCGACTTGCCAAGTTCGTGTTGTTTGAGGAAATCCTAAATCTCTGGGTTAGTGTCCTATTTAAAGGGCCTTAAGCCCTCATTTCCGCCACCCTAATCAACCTTGAGCACTGTGAATAACCTTAATCGAGTTTTAGCTTGTTGTATGAGAATGAGAGGTTATCTTGAGCGTTTTGGTGCACCATGAGAGAATAAGAGGAAAGCATTAAGGCTTGGAGTAAGGAGGCACATTTGGATCTAGAGGTTCTCAGTGGATAGCTTCTGTTTGAGGTAAAAAGATGTTATGTTGATCATTTTTCTTATGAGATCTTATTTTGGGGAGTTCTAGGGCTTTTCCCCATCCTTCTTGTGTAATTGAGTCCCTTGAGCATATTTTGAGGTTTCAACCTCAGATCTGGATTGTAGGAAGTCTTATGATTCCAAAGACCCAAGCTTTGTGGAGCTAGAGGCAAGCCTATGAGAACCAAACCCTTGTTGGAGCTTGTATTGGCATTATGGAGCAAATATTCCATGCATGAACGTAAAGATCGAAGCTTTACGTGACATTCGAACCTTGGGAGACTAGATCTAGAGTTTGGAGTGGTAGATCTACCATAAAACATCTAAATAGGAATACAGACTGAATGGACTCGCCGAGTCAATGAGCTGACTCGACGAGTCGGCTAGGGTTTTCCCCGATGAGTCTGGACATGGGTAACTCGGCGAGTTGACGAGACAACTCGACGAGTTAAGTTGGGTTTTCGTGACATCTCATAGGAAACAAGGGGACTCGACGAGTAACATAGATGCACTCGGCGAGTCAGGTCAACTTGGACTGTTGACTCGAGTGTTGACTTCTGTTGACTTTAGGGTTTGGTCAAACTTGAGTGATAAAGGTCATGGAGGGGTAAAATGGTCTTTTACCCATCCCAAGAGTTAAAAAGGGTCTATCATGAGTTTATTTAGAGTTATGGTATTTAAGTGTTAATTAGAGATGCTTATTACATGTAGGTGGGGATAAGACAGTTCGAGGGGTATTCAGTTTCCTTGCTTGCTTACGAGGTGAGTCTTCTCACTATACTTACCTTGAGTGGTAATTTGTGTGACCGGAGGGTCTTATGTGCTTATATTGAGTATTGTGATATCCTGCATTAAATTTTTGTGATTTATGTTGTGTATTATTCTGAGCCTTACTGAGTTTGGACCAGAGGGTCCACCCGAGTTGTGGGACCAGAGGGTCCCACTGAGATACATTGACCGGGGGGTCTTATTTGAGTTATAGCCATGAGAGGCTAATGAGATATGTGTGGTATTTTTTGGAACTCACTAAGATTCGAGCTTACCGTGTTATGTGATATGTGTTTCAGGTACTTCCCAGGATCGCGGGAAGGCGCCGGATTGATTGTACACACACACACACACTTGAGATGGAGTTTATGTTTTGTGGATCCTGGATTTTATTCAAACAATTATGATCATGTGTTTTTGGATAATTTGACAATTGGGGACTTTTATGAAATGTTTTGATGAGATTTATATGATTTTAAAATGAAAATTTTGTTTGAAAATTTACGGTGTTACAAGTTGGTATCAGAGCCTTGGTTTGAGGGATTCAGATATACCTTCAGGTGTGTCTGGACTCAAACTGAGGATTAGAGAAAAATTTTCAAAAGAAATGATTTTTCTAAAAACGAGCAAGAGTTTTAAGTGAAAACAAGTTGGAGCAGTGTGTACAATCAGCCAGAGCCCGAAGATGATTTCCGAAAATACGCTTACTTATTTGTGTTATGAGATACTTATGAGATGTTAGGGATGCATGGTAGATAATAGGCTAGGTACTTCATATTTAGGGCTAGTGTTGCCTGATTTGTGATGCCTTCGCCTAGGAGTTGCTACTATCTGGGTATATGTTGTGTAGGAGTATGTAGCAAGAAATCACTTAGAGAGAGTGTTCTGAGTTGAGGGATAATCTAAGGGAGATACGTAGATGAGCATATGAGGGGTCTACCGAGAGAGTAGTCTGATATCCGTGAGGGATAGAGTACTGTGAATTAGGAACTTAGGAGGAGGACTTAGGATGACTACAGGTTGGTGTGCAAGGTAATATTGGGCTCGTACTACTGAAAAAACTGGATCTGTATGCAACCCAAATAAGAATCCTTAGGATACTAAGGAGCATGTAGGGGCGGGTAATCGAGTGTGAGCATGCTCGAATGAGTCTCTGATTATTTTCGTGTTGTATTTCAGAGACATCATGGTGGGTACACACCACAACCCAGGGAGCACCATGTTGGGTTTTGAGCATTCTAACACTTCTAAGGTGTACATGCAACCCTAGAAACCTTGGATCTATGTTTTACTATGATACATGCAAAATTGATTTTCCAAGGTTCTTAACCTATCTAGCATACATGGGGAAATTTTAAACATAAAAGATAGTAAGAAGTACATACCTTTAATTGCTTGGATTCCTTGAGAACCTTGTGAGCCTAGCACCTCAAGTGTGATGCCTCAAATGTCTCCTAAAATAAGAACTACATACCTTTAATTTCTTGGATTCGTTGAGAACCTTGTGAGCCTAGCACCTCAAGTGTGATGCCTCAAATGTCTCACACAACATCAAATACACTTGGAATAACCTTGAAAGAAATAGAACACTTCTAAAATCGGCTATGCCCTCTTCTTCTCACACTAGTATCAATTTTGGTTGCTCACATATTCCTTTTATAGTGTGTCATAAGTAGGGTTACACCATGTAAACCCTAACTTGACATGGCTCTTCATTTCCATGATCCATGGGTTCAAAAACACCATGGAGCCTCCATGGAGCATCCTATGGGTTTTAGCCCAACTTGATAATCCATGGAGCATTAGCCCACTATACAAGTATGGGTGATTTACACAATCAACCCATATATTTAATTAGTCTTCTTTTGATCACTTAATTAATTCCAAATTAATTCTTTATCAATACTAATTAAATAATATTATTAATGTATTAGAACTTATAATATATTAACAAACCTTAAGTGTTATTTCTCTCATTTTGGTCTATCCAAATGCATAATGCCATGCAACCCAAATGGACCATGGTAATCGGGTCAAGTACATTCAAGAAATAGTTATGAACTTAGACACCTAATCCAACACACCAGTGGTACCAGTGACGAGGAGATCCGCAAGATCATCCATGTTGAGGTGGGTGCAGCTATCCGAGAGACGATACCGGAGATGTTTGGGTCTATTAAGACCACGTTGATTGAGACCTTTGATGAGCGATATGCTGCCGTTACTGAGACTCCTTCTGCCGCAACCCTAGCTGCTTCGAGACCATAGGGTTGACTCGTTGTTGTTCCGGGAGTTCAGCAACACGAAGCCACCACATTTTGATGGGACACTGGATCCGATTGCTACTATGAGATGGATCTCCGATATTGAGGGATGTTTTTAAATGTGTTCATGCCCTGAGCACTTGAGAGTTCGATTTGCACTAAACCAGCTTCTCTTGGGAGCGAAGGACTGGTGGACGTTTGTGACTGCCAGCTTTACTCCTGCGGTTCATGTTGCAGTGACATGGGAGAGGTTTACACAGTTGTTTCGAGATGAGTATGTTCCCCCGATGGAGAGGGAACGTTTGGACCAGGAGTTTCTGTCTCTCAAGCAGAAGACATAAACTGTGACCGAGATCACGAGGATGTTCCATGAGAGGGCGTTGTTTTGCCTTGAGCACGTGTCTACTGAGCAGGCACGTCCGAGCCGATATCTGAGTATACTGAGGAGGGATATACGAGAGTTTGTGGTGAACTCGTCATACCGGACATTGGCTGAGCTGTAGACCAATGCCCGTTCATACGAGGGTTGGGGGCTAGAGTTACAGGCTAGGGAGGAGGGAGAGTCTCAGGGGACAGACCGGCGACTAGTGCAGTCGCAGCTGGCGACGAAGCGGGCAAAGCCCGCTAATACGAGGGTTGGGGGTTAAAAGGGCCGCACTTGTGGCAAGTGTGGCACGAGTGACGAGGGATTGTGTCGGGCAAGGATTTGCTACAAATGTGGCAAGGAGGGGCACCTGGCGAAGGATTTCCCCAAGGGATTAGCAGTTTTCTTTCACTGCAACCAGACCGGCCATCGAAAGGCCGAGTTCCCTCAGCTCCTTCAGGGATCATCCCAAGGTTCCGCTCCTGCAGCTTTGCGAGCTACTGATAGTCGACCAACGAAGGTTGAGGTACCGAAGGCTCGTGGGAGAGCTTTTCAGCTGAAAGCAGAGGAGGTCCGCGCAATACCTGATGTCTTCGTTGGTACGTATTTCCTTATTCCTGTTATTTTGAGATTTATTTTGCTTATACTGTGTTGTATATAGGTACTTTTCTTGTGATTTATGTACCTGCTTTGGTGTTATTTGACTCAGGTGCTAGTCGATCCTTCGTGTCTTTAGCTTTTAGTCGTCACACAAGTGTCCGACAAGAGGTGTTGAGTCGACCCCTGATGGTTTCTATAGCCGACGAGCATGCGGTATTTGCCACTGATGTATTCTGAGGATGTGTATTAGAGATTTTTGATGTTGAGTTTCCGATAGATTTGGTACCGATAGCCATGGGTGATATCTGTGTCGTAGTGGGCATGGACTAGTTGATTCGGTTCGGAGCTGTGATCGACTGTGACCATCAGATGGTGACCATACGAGACCCTAGTGGGGGAGTGCTTATGGTGTATGGCGAGGGTACCAGATCTAGATTAGCTTTCTGCTCTGCTGCCAGAGCGAGACAGAGTCTACAACAGGGTTGTATGGGCTTTTTGGCGTATGTGATGGATATGCGGGTTGCTACAGAGAGGCCGAGTTCTATCTCTGAGGTTCCGATAGTATGCGAGTTCCCAGTCGTTTTCCCCGAGGAGTTGCCGGGTGTGCCTCCCGAGAGGCAGGTAGAGTTCCAGATTGATTTGGTTACGAGTGTGGCACCTATTGCCAAGGCACCTTATCGCCTTGCGCCGCCAGAGATGCAGAAGTTATCCTCACAGCTCAAGCAACTTTTGCGGAAGGGGTTCATCAGACCGAGTAGCTCACCATGGGGAGCTCCGATCCTTTCTCTCAAGAAAAAGGATGGTTCACACCGGATGTGCATTGATTACCAGGAGTTGAACAAGCTGACGGTCAAGAACCGTTATCCACTTTCGAGGATCGAGGATTTATTCGATCTGTTGCAGGGGGCATCTTGGTTCTCCAAGATTTATTTGAGATCTGGATATCATCAGAAGAAAGTTTTAGAGGAGGATATTCAGAGGACGGCCTTTAGGACACGTTATGGGCACTACAAGTTTGTGGTGATGCCTTTCGGGCTCACCAATGCACCGACGGCGTGCATGGACCTCATGAACTGGGTATGCAGGCCTATGTTGGATCGATCGATGATCGTGTTCATTGATGATATTTTGGTGTATTCGAGAACCAGAGATTAGCACCAGGAGCACTTTAGAGAGATCCTTGGAGTATTGAGGTCGGAGAGGCTTTATGCCAAATTCTCCAAGTGTGATTTTTGGTTACGAGAGGTCCAGTTCTTGGGACATCTCGTTAATCAGAATGGGATATTGGTTGACCCAGCCAAGATTAAGGAATTTATGAGATAGGATGTGCCGAGATCCCCGTCCGAGATCAGGAGTTTTCTGGGTATGGCCGGTTACTATCGGAGATTTTCCAGAGACTTCTCCAAGATTGCCATTCCTCTCACCAGATTGACCCGGAAGGATGTTACTTTTGCTTGGAGGCCCGAGCAGCAGGCCTCATTTGAGATTCTTCGCCAAAGATTGTGCGAAGCCCCGGTGTTAGCCCTTCCCGAGGGAGTGGATGACTTCGTAGTTTACTATGATGCAACTATATAAGGGATGGGAGCGGTGTTGATGCAGAGGGGACACGTTATTGCAAATGCATCGAGGCAGTTGAAGGATCATGAGACGAGGTATCCCACCCATGATTTGGAGTTGGGGGTGGTGGTGTTCGACCTCAAGATATGGCGCCACTGTCAGTATGGAGTCTGGTGCACCATATACACAGACCATAAGAGTCTGGAGTACCTTATGGATCAGCTCAATCTGAATATGAGGCAGATGAGGTGGTTGGATGTAGTGAAAGACTATGAATGCGAGATCTTATATCACCTAGGCAAGGCTAATGTGGTAGCCGATGCCTTGAGCCGTAGAGCAGAGAGTGCTCCGATCCGAGACGTGTGCATGAGGATGACGGTGATGAATCCTGTTAGGTGACATTTTGTTGGTTTGGGCTAGGCATCAATCTGTATAGGTCTTGATAGGGTTTGGTCTTGTAATGTATGGGTGTACGGTTGTGTTTGTGGCTGTATGGGTGTTCACGGATGTGAACCTGTTTACGGTCGTGAACGTGTTTGCGGTTGGTTGCCCCCTATAAGTAGTTGTCAGATGTGTCAGATGAACAGTTGTTGCATGTGTGTGTTATCCAAGTGTACCAGGTGTTTACGACCTAATAGACGTGTGCATTGTTGGATCATTTTCTGCCTCTACTCCTACTTGATTCTTATTTATTTCATCTTGATTGTGTGTTTGATCACTAGTTGGTTCCAGATTTAAGGACTTACACATGGTATTAGAGCCAATCTAGTGTCAAACTAGTTCAAGTTGAGTTTGCGGTTGGAGGATTCTTCATTTTCATGACTGTTTCAAGCTTGGTTGCTGAGTTTCTGCATTTGCTCGTGAAGTTTAAGGCCAAAGGAATCGAAATTTGCTCAAAATCATCTGTTTTCGTCAAAATCTGGGTGTTTACGGCTTCATCTGTTGAATTGATTACGGTCGTGAACACTGTGTACGGCCGTGAACAATTCATTCACTGGACCGTGAACCATTCATTGGACCGTGAACTATTCATTGGACCGTGAATTATTCATTAACCGTGAGTGAACTCCTCTGTACAGCCGTGAACCCTTTGCGGCCGTGAACCCCTCTTGGTTATAGAACTCTTTTCGTTTTCGGTTACACTTTCATTTCAAGTCTTGTTTCATTCAAATTAAAAAAAATTAAAAAAATGGATTCACAAAACTTGAAAGTTCATCAGGAGTTGGACTCAATCATGGGAAGTGATATCAACAAGTGATAACAGGCAATTTTAATTTGTGTAAGGTACCAACGCTGAATTAAGTAGGCTGTGTGTTTAATACGCTGGTAGGCACGAAAGATTTAAATGGACTGGACTAGGCATAGTTGGACTAAGAAAAGACTTGACAATCATTGACTTAGATAGTCCCGTTTAGTCTGATGATACGACGCTCGGGTAGATTGAGCAGCGAGATATACATGGGAACCTACGGGATACACTAAATAATCTGTATCTAGAACTATGGTTTAACTTTTCCTCGATGTACGGACTCATGTCCTTAATTCCGGTACTGACGGGGCGACTGGGGAATTCCGATAAAGTAGATCTGTAGAAGGTTATTTTCTTGCTTTCTTTCTGTCAATCATATGTTGCCTCCTCTGCGTGATCGAAAGATCCGACCTGGACTACAACATATGCAACTCTATCTTTCTGCATCTTCTTATATATGTAATTCTTTCTTTCTGTTAGCCATATGCTGTCTCCTCTGCGTGATTGGAATACATCAGACCTGGAACACAGCATATGCACCATTCTACTTCTCAACCCCTCTAACTCTGGTTAGTCATATGTTAATTCCTCTGTGTGATTGGAAGAGACCCGACCTGGGTGTACACCATATGCATTCTAAATCTGACTTCTCCCATAATAATTGTCTGCTCATCTAAAGTAAGAAGTACTTTGGAAGTCCTTGATTATTGGGGTATATCAGGAAGCGGGAAACATGTTCTAGTACATCTAAAATTGAACATTTAATAGGTTGTCTGTAGATCTCACTGCTAAATTTAGGTGGACAACAATATCCTTGGTCCTCATCAGCTGAATGGTCCTTTAGGAATATTATTTAGGATTATAGGGTCAAATGTCTTGTCACTTGTAGCATGTCCAAATTTGTCACAATTTTTCATGTTAAAGTGGACCACAATACCGACTATTGACCAGATTTATTCATTAAGGTGGAGGTACCGAAAAACAGATTAAGGCTGTCTAAAAACTTTGATCCCAAAATCGCAAAGATAATATCAGCAATGATGAAGGAGGAATTAGTGTTATACAATTTTATTTTTATTTTTTATTTTTCTAAAAATCAAAAATTAAAAAAATAGTGTAGTTTAATTTTTTTAGATTTTATTTTATTTTAATTTTAATTTTTTTAAGTCTTCAAAATTTTTTATTTTTTATTAAAGTTGAAGTATTGGGCTTAGATTTGAAGCTTCTTGGGTTTGCAGCCCATGGGTATTGGACCGGGTATGGGTCCAGGTATAAATAGAAGGATTGACGGTTGAACTACCTTTTACCCTTATTATATGATTACGGCCATGAACCCTTCAACCGATTCTCTCTCTCTCAATCTTCGATTCATCACAAATCTGTTGTTTTCATCCGAAATTGCTTGCTAATTCTTGTAGGTACACTCAAGGCGATCTCATTCATGCAAAATTTACCCAGAATCAACCGTGTTTTAAGGGTCTATTGGAAAAAATCGTGATTTTCGGCGCTGTTGTGACGTTCACAACCGATGAAGTGTTCACGACCGATGAACCGTTCACGGTCGATGAAGCGTTTACGGCCATGAACCTGTTTGCGGCCGTTAACTTTCTTTTGACCATGAACTCAATTTTAAAAAAAATCAATTCATTATTAAAAGCCTAATTAATTGACTAATGAGAAAACTTAAACTTAACTGATTAAATCATTTGTTTTATCACTTGGCTTGGTTGATGCAGATGAAAAATGGTTGATTTGAAGATTTCAGACAATCACAACGTCGCCGTCTTTCTGATGGATCCACCAGCTGCGCACAGTGGCTTCAAGTCCATGATTCATGGACTGAAGAAATGTTTTCTGGCATATGCTTTCACATCCAGTCCAATAATTTATCAAGATCTTGTGAAGCAGTTTTGGAACAAAGTTGTGGTGCGCAAAGGAGAAGATGATGTAGTCTCTGTGGACGAGCACACCATCCGCGAAGTGTTACGGATCAATGACCAGCTAGGGTTTCCAACCGAGATCCCCATGGACCAGACTGAGGAGATCATCGATCAAATGGGCTATGAGGGTGTGTTTCCTCCCACAATCAAGAAATTGCTGCCACCTTATTGGAGGTTCCTTGTCCATGTGTTCGTCAGCTGCATCTCTAGAAGGAGAACCGGTGCTGACGAGATCTCGTTACTAAACATGGGTGCAATTGCTTCTCTCACTACGAGTCTCGACTTCAACTTTTTGAGATACATCTTGAACGAAATGGTTGGGAATGAAGAGGGAAAAAGAAAAGATAAATTTCTCATGTTTCCGAGGTTTCTACAGATGATTTTCAACAACAAATACCCAGAGCTTGAGAAAAGAGAAGAAACACTTGATTTGAAGTCCCTTGGTTCCAGAACTTTCGGGCTCATGAAGCAAAACAGAAAAGGAAAGTTCATGTTCGAAGGGAATTTTCCATTGGTGAAATTTGGGCAATTCGCAGAAGTTAGTGATGCATCCGAGACTGAAAGCTCTTCAGTTCATGTAAAAATTGAAGATGACATGATCACTGCTTCTGAACAAGAGGAAGAGCCTGTTCCTAAAGTTGCAATCGTGGCAGAAGATCATGTGCCAATAAAAAATGTAGATGCAAATGAAGATGAAGATGCAAAAAATGATGATGAAAGTGATTTTGAGAGAGGCTTGATGGTTAATGTTGTAGAGGATGATAATGATGATGATGATGAAGATGATGATGTAGAGGATATGGATATAGATTTTGAGCAGGGTCAAGATGTAAGGTTAAGCACTGAAGACCTTGATGCTTTCTTTGACAACGTCAATGATGTTGCAGAAATTGCAACGGAGACTGAGGGATCTGGTGATATTCTCAAGGCAACGCGTCCTACTTCAACTCAGATGGCCGACCTTTCAACCGATATGGATACAACTTCAAGGATTCCTCCCCTTCCAGTTGCTATTCCAACTTCCTTGCCATCTGATAGTGATCTCAATATGACACAAGCCTCCCAGCCTCCAATTAAATGGAGAAAAGCTTATCCCACGCCAGGAGTGCTAGTAAGGGAAAAAGCACCGCATGTTCATCCATCCGCTGCTGCTGCAGCACCTGCCCAACCAACCCCTGAAGAAGGTCCAAGTGTTACTCGATCTTCTCATGAAGACGGGAGCTCTTCAGCTCTTGGGGGTTCCTCTCCTCCTCGACCTGCGCATGACGCTGCCTCTAAGAGGCTTGCCAGGTTGTTGGCCCAACAAGATTCAGAACCTTCACCTCGCGTAAAAGGAATATCTATAGGGGAAGGAAATTGAGGGGGAGCGGACTCATCGATTGCTGATCTTAGAGCAGAGATTGGGGTACTGAACCAGAAAATGATTGAAAAAGATGTTTTGATTAGAAACCTCGATGTTCGAGTTTCCGAGCTTGAAGAAGAAAACATATTAAAGTCAAAACAAATCTCTACTCTTCAAGTCAACCTTGGAGCCTTGACGGATGGATATTACGACTTAAAGAATAAGCTCATTGCTGAATTTGGTGACAAGTTCAAGACCACAGTCAAAGATTCAAATGCAACCCAGACTTCTCAATCAGCCCCAGCTAATACATCACAATCTGATCAGCTTGATAGCAATCCTCCAGTCAGAACCACAACAATCGTTGACCAATTTGAAACTAAACCAGCTCAAGCGCCTCCAAGAGTTACTCTTAAGTGAGCCCAGCAATCGGCATCTTCTAAGAAGAAGGGGAGATGGTTCTTCATGAAAAATTCTGATCAGAATGTTCATGGAGACCAGCCCCAACTCACTGTGATGGTCTCGGAAAAAGGCGGTTCAGAGATAGATACGGTGACCGGTCAAGGATTCATATGTGGGGTTTTCACGATCAAATAAACTGGTGGCTGATCAAACGCAAGAGTGGGAATATGGAATACTACAAGCACAAAAATGATTTCTCTTCTTTGACGAAGGTGGATCTTACCAAGCTCTCTGAAGCTCCATTCTACAATCCTGCCAATGACCCTCGTGGAACAAACTTTAAACTCTTCTTGGAAAACAAAGTTAAGAGACAATTTGATAGGATGAAGACCGCTGAATCTTTCCTGAAGAGAGCTAAAGATGTGTTTGAACCAAAGACCAATAAAAACTTAACGAATGTCATGTGGCCCCCAACAGACCAGATCAAACATATTCTGATTGTGAAGAACTTTTGTGATGGATCACTACACAAGATGGAATAATGGGTCTATGATGCTGTCACAACTTCTGCTGTCATCAAATTCCTAGATGGTGTGTTTCGCATTGTTGACAAAAGGGATGCTACAATTTGGTGAAAGGGACATCCACACTTTGGCTTACCATCAAATTTTATGCAATGAAGAGATTTTTAAAGCCGCTGCTAAGGAGTTCACAAGCATGATTGCAGATATTATCGAGAAAAAGATGTGGCGGGGTGCAATGGGAAGATCGGACGTGCTGGTCGTCGAGAAAGACTGAATCTATGCTAGCTCAAACCAAGGGGGAGACTGTTAGGTCGCATTTTGTTGGTTCGGGCTAGGCATCAATCTGTATAGGTCTTAATAGGGTTTGGTCATGTGATGTATGTATGGGTGTGCGGTTGTGTTTGCGGCTGTATGGGTGTTCACGGCCGTGAACCTGTTTATGGTCATGAACGTGTTTGCGGTTGGTTGCCCCTATAAATAGTTGTTAGATGTGTAAGATGAACAGTTGTTGTATGTGTGTGTTATCCAAGTGTACCAGATGTCTACGCCCTAATAGACGTGTGCATTGTTGGATCATTTTCTGCTTCTACTCCTACTTGATTCTTATTGATTTCATCTTGATTGTGTGTTTGATCACTAGTTGGTTCCAGATTTAGGGACTTACAACTCCAGTCCTAAATACCATCTGAGAGCCCATGTGGAGGCCGTGAGACCGTAGAACCGCAAGAGGGAGCGGGTGATTGAGCAGGTTTCTGAGTTTAAGACGGATCGTCGTGGGCTTATAACTTTCGGTGGGCGGATTTGGGTGCCCCATGTAGGTGGGGCTCGACGTATACTGATTGAGGAGGCACATAGATCGAGATTTTTGATCCATCCAGGAGCCACTAAGATGTATCTGGATTGGAAGAGAGATTACTGGTGGCCCTGTATGAAGAGGGATGTGACATGGGTTGTTGAGAGGTGCTTGACTTGTCGCCGGGTTAAGGCGGAGCACCAGCGTCCACAAGGCTTGTTGCAGCCTTTAGAGGTTCCCCAGTGGAAGTGAGAACAGATTTCCATGGAGTTTATCACCAAGCTACCGAGAACCGTGCGAGGTGTCGACACGATATGGGTGATTGTGGACCGGTTGATGAAGAGTGCTCACTTCCTTGCTATCATTGAGAGCTCTTCTGCAGAGAAATTGGCTGAGATTTATGTGAGAGAGGTGGTGGAGCGACATGGAGTGCCGACATCGATAGTGTCAGATCGGGATGTGCATTTTACTTCCAGGTTATGGAAGAAGTTTCATGAGGAGTTGGGTACCGATTGCACTTCAGTACCGCATAACACCCATAGATAGACGGGCAGAGTGAGCGGACGATTTAGATGCTTGAGGACATGTTGCGTGCATGTGTTATGGACTTCGGAGGAAGTTGGGACACCTATTTTCACTTGGCTGAGTTTTCTTATAACAACAACCATCATTCCAGTATTGGTGTGACATCCCCATTTTCACGGCCAGAAAAGACCGATTTGTTTATGCTTTGTTTTATAGATCAGAGTAATCTTTTAAAGAAAACGGTTGCGGAATTTGTTCCCAAACAAGATATGATAAAACTTTATCAAAACATTTCTCAAAGAGAATGTACTTTTCATTAAATAATAAAATCTCGGGATGTTATGTTCCGATACAGACCAAAAGCATAAACAGTATAAAATAGACCTTACAACTGTTATTTATAACTACTGATCTATAATTCAAAATCTCTCGTCAAGTCCACCAACTTATACCCTTGTGCCATTACCTGTAATGCAAAGAAAACTGAGTGGGTCAGGCTTGGGAGCATGGTAAGCATGTAGGGTTTTCAACCCACAATAATATAATTATTATATTTAATCATCAAACAAACAATCCAATTACCCATCCCCATTATCTTCTTTATTTCTTAAGGGCTTACCCTAAGAATCCACTATCCTTCATTCATTTGTTCCTAAGGATTGACCTAAGGAATTGGCACAAAGTCCATTGCTGCCCGAGGTTCATCTACACAGTACTAAATCCATAGCTACCATGGTTCATCTACACAGTAGTAAATCCATAGCTACCAAGGTTCATCTACATAGTACTAATTCCATTGCTACCATTGTTCATCTACACAGTACTAATTCCATAACTACCATTGTATTTATATAAGGCACTAAATCTATAGCTGCCAGGGTTTTTAGAGTACACCGGTGAACACATCGTTCACAACACCTACAAGTTGCGAGCTTGCTAGTGTTCCACTGGACTGTCAAGAATAGTCTGTGGTTGTTATCTCTACTCTGCTGAATGACGGGGGCCATCGTTTGGGTAAAGGTTTCACTCATTTTTCACCTGTCACCGTCATCTCATGATCAATATCATCTTTCGTCTCATCCTCATACAAATCTTTCATTACTCACCAACTGTTTCATCTACCCATATTCTACCCAACATGTTTGTAGATATAAATTACATATATATTTTAAATCATATACAAACCTGTATAAAACATTTATCCAACATCCATCTCAAATAAACAAACAATATAAACACCTAGCACGTATTTCATAGCAAATACTTCATATATATGCGGTAGAAGAAAGTGACTACACACTCACCTGATTAGACGATGCTCGGACAGCACTACGGCTCTCCAAGTAGTAACTCTTCAGTGAAACCGGGATATCTTCTCACACCGGGTTTCTCGCGGGCAGAGCTTTGGCTTGAAACTCTTTTCTCCTCGGGATCTTCGGAGCTTCGGGACTCTCTTCGGGTCTCGGGATGATATCGGGGCTTCAGGAGGGATTCCAGAAGGCTTAGAGAGGGTATAGAGAGTGGGAGAGTAAGAAAATAGCAACCAAAATCGGCTGACCCTCGAATTCTATTTATAGGGCCAACATTCTGTACTCACGTCGTGAGTTTTAAGTGTTCACGTCGTGAGCACAGTAGGTCACTGCGTTCGACATTCGTCCACTTGCTCTGGAGGACGTCCAGTCCGTTCTCACGTCGTGAGCACTGTGCTCACCTCGTGAGTTCTGACACAGCCTCGAATATTGTGTTCCGAACTTCATAAATTCATATCTTTCGCATACGAGCTTTGTTTTCGACGTTCTTTATATCCACGCGTAGGTGAGATCATGCTCTACAACTCTCGTTTAGACTCTGTTGGCTAATTTTGAATTTAGTTTTTATTATATTATTTTTAGTAGGTCGAGACAGGAAAACTCCGTTATAAATCCATAACTTCTTCATCCGACGTCCGTTTTCATCTGTCTTTTAACCGTTGCACTACTATTGACGAGATCTTCATTTCTCGTTTAGATTGTTTCGGCTAGAAATCACTCGATCTCAAAATCGAACTTCGGGCTGCATACGACTAAGCTGAAACTTAGAAAAATCATAACTTCCTCATACGAAGTCAGATTTAGACGTTCTTTTTATGCACGCTCTCGGTTTAATGTATTCTACAACTTTAGTTTAGATCACTAAGGCTAAAAATCGCTCTATCGTAAATTCACATTTTACGTCGCGCTGTGTCGTGCCGGTTCTGTCGCGAAACTTCGACAGGTCATAACTTCTTCGTTATAACTCGGATTTCGACGTTCTTTATATGTACGGAATCCTTGTAACATATACTACAGCTTAGTTAAGATTAATCCTTCTAAATAATCTTCCATCAAAAAGCCATTTTTGATGCTTATCGTCTCTAAATTGAGTAGCCCGGATCTACGGGGGTTACAATTGGAATGCCTCCCTTTGAGCTCCTATATGGGTGGAGGTGTCGGACTCCCATATATTGGGGAGAGGTAGGGCAGATAGTGATGGGTAGCACTGAGATAGTGCTTAAGACGACTGAGCAGATTTTGCAGGTCAGACAGAGGTTACTGACAGCACAGAGTCGCCAGAATAGTTACGCAGACCGGCGACGATCCGAGCTTGAGTTCCAAGTTGGAGATTTTGTCCTACTGAAGGTATCCCCATGGAAAAGGTGATCCGATTTAGGAAGCGGGAAAAGTTGGGTCCCAGATATATCGGTCCTTTCAGAGTGTCTGCCAGAGTGGGGAAGGTAGCTTACCGGTAGGAGCTACCTGCAGAGTTGAGCCAGATTCATAACTCCTTCGTTGTGTCTCAATTGAGGAAGTGTATAGCCGATGAGAGGGCAGTGGTACCCTTAGAGGACATTCAGGTGGATGCGAGCCTAAATTACATTGAGAAACCAACAACAATTTTGGACCAGAAGGTTAAGACCCTTAGGAACAAAGAGGTGTGACTGGTTAACGTGCAGTGAGAGCACCGCAAGAGATCTGAATGGACTTGGGAGCCGGAGTCCAAGATGCGCGAGCAGTATCCAGAGTTATTTCCAGAGCATGACTTCCAGGGCGAAGTCTGATTCTAGTGGGGGAGAGTTGTAATATCCTGACTCCCATGGATAATATTTATACATATTTATTTTCAAGTCAATTGAGAGAATCGACGAGTAGGTGCCCCAACTCATCAAGTAGAGGCGGGATGGCCACGTGGGTTTGATGACCAACTCGACACCCGAAGATTTAGGGTTTCCTCACACAGTGCCAACTCGGCGAGTCAGAGAGCCGACTCGCCGAGTTGGCGCTGTGTGAGGAAACCCTAAATCTTCGGGTTTATGTCCTATTTAAATGGCCTTAAGCCCTCATTTTCGCCTCCCTCATCAACCTTGAGCACTGTGACGAACCCTAATCGAGTTTTAGCTTGTTGTGTGAGAAGGATAGTATATCTTGAGTGTTTTCGTGCACCTTGAGAGAAGAAGAAGAAAGCATTAAGGCTTGGAGCCAGGAGGGACGTTTGGATCTAGATTTTCTCAGTGGATAGCTTCTGATTGAGGTAAAAAGATGCTATCTTGATCATTTTTCTTGTGAGATCTTAGTTTGGGGAGTTCTAGGGCTTTTTCCCATCCTTCTTGTGTTATTGAGTCCCTTGAGCATATCTTGAGTTTGAAACCTCAGATCTGGATTGTAGGAGGTCTTATGAGTCCAAAGACCCAAGCTTTATGGAGCTAGAGGCAAGCCTATGAGCACCAAACCCTTGTTGGAGCTTGTATTGGCATTATGGAGCAAATATTGCATGCATGAACGTAAAGATCGAAGCTTTACGTAACATTCGAGCCTTAGGAGACTAGATCTAGAGTTTGGAGTGGTAGATCTGCCTTAAAACGTCTGACTGGGAATACAGACTTAATGGACTTGCCGAGTCAATGAGCTGACTCGACGATCAGCTAGGGATTTCCTCGATGAGTCTGGACGTGGGTAACTCGACCAGTTGACGAGACAACTCGACGAGTTAAGTTAGGTTTTCGCGACATCACATAGGAAACAAGGGCACTCGATGAGTCATATAGATGCACTCGGCGAGTCAGGTCAACATGGACTGTTGACTTGAGTGTTGACTTCTGTTGACTTTAGGGTTTGGTCAAACTTGAGGGATAGAGGTCATGGAGGGGTAAAATGGTTTTTTAGCCATACAAGAGTTAAATAGGGTATATCATGAGTTTATTTAGAGTTGTGATCTTTAAGTGTTAATTAGAGATGCTTATTACATATAGGCGGAGATTAGACAGTTCGAGGGGTATTTAGTTTCCTTGCTTGCTTACGAGGTGAGTCTTCTCACTATACTTACCTTGAGTGGTAATTTATGTGGCTGGAGGGTCTTATTGATGGGTTTTGAGCATTTCTAACACTCCTAAGTGTACATGCAACCCTAGAAAACCTTGGATCTGTGTTTGTCTAAAATACATGCAAGATACTTTTTCCAAGGTTCATAAACCTATCTAGCATGCATGGGGAACTTTAATCATAAAAGATAGCTAGAATTACATACCTTGTTGTTGTTTTGATTCCTTGCAAACCTTGAGAGCCTAGCACCCCAAGTGTGATGCCTCAAATGTTTCACGCAACACCAAATACTCTTGGAATGACTTTGAGAATGTATAACACTTGTTTAAATCGGCTTGCCCTCTCTTGTTCTTAGTGTAACCGATTTTGGTGAATAACATAGTCTTTATATAGTGTGTCACATCTAGGGTTACACCATGTAAACCCTAATGTGACATGACTCTTCATTTCCATGACTCATGGGTTTGTAACTCCCATGGAGCCTCCATGGAGCATCCAATGGGTTTAACCCAACTTGATAATCCATGGAGCCTTTTAGCCCACTATACAAGTTATGGATGATTTACATAATCAACTCATATATTTAATTAGTCATTTTTGATCACTTAATTAATTCCAAATTAATTCTTGATCAATACTAATTAAATAATACTATTAATATATTAGAACTTATAATATATTAATAAACCACAAGTGTTATTTCTCTCATTTAGTCAATCCAAATGCTTGATGCCATGCAACCCAAATGGACCATGCCGGGTCGGGTCAAGTACATACCAGAAATAGTTATGGACTTAGACACCTTATCCAACAGTCTCCCACTTGGATAAGTCCAATAACTATAACTGCAAGTATGACTTCAGGAACCGATCCGCAATCGTAGCTCTTTTCAAGGTCTCTCGAAACTGAGAAGATGATGGTACGCCATTTCAGATAAGTGATCATATAATCCTCTGTTCTAGATATCAGCCGGACAAATACATGGAACAATGTCTTACTTTTGTCCAGCAGTTTGTTTCCCGATTTCCGATTTGTTTGACATAGAACTTAATTGAACACATCAACTTAGTTCTGACCGGGCCCGGTACATGGGTCAAAACAAAATCATCGAGGGGCCCATATATCGCTTCTAATCCAAGAAGGAACTGATAAACTTCGACTCATATGCATGTTCTACTACTTGTTAAATTACACACAAACGCACGTTTTATAACATCGAGTTACCAATGCGTTTTTGCACGATCAATGCATAACCAACTCATAGACAACAAGTCATATCTCTAGGTTTGAAGACTTATATGATATTACCGTCTCACGATCACTCGAGATAAATTCCATGAAGTGATACCAACGAGCATGGGTTGAATCCAATACTCAGAACTTATGAGCACTCATGAGTGTTGAGGCCATGTCCAACATCTTAGACCTCTACAACCAACTCATGACAGTTTTAATTCATATCTACTTCCAACATATGACCGACTGTGGATAATTTGAATAATATGTAAACTTCAACATAAATATTCTGGAAGTCAAAACATGCAAAAGAAATAATAGTAAACGATCGACAAAAGATAGCAACACTTTACTTATAAATAAACACAACTTTTATTCATCATCAAATGTCAATTACACTTTACATATTTCAAAATTATCTAACTACTAAAACTAATATCATCCTCCAGCCCTATGCTCCTTGCATGTTGGAGATGCTTAACCCTACCCAGTCCCTTCGTGAGGGGATCTGTCGGGTTCTCATCCGATGATACCCTCTTTGCCACGAGGAGTCCTTCTTGTATACGATGTCTGATGAAATGGTATTTTCTGTCAATGTGTCTGGATCTCCCGTGATCCCTTGGTTCCTTTGCTAAGGCAACTGCACTTTCACTATCACAGAAAATTTCTATGGGCTCCTTTATAGCTGGTACAACTCCAAGGTCTCCAATGAATTTCTTTAGCCATATAGCCTCCTTTGTTGCCTCGCTTGCCACTATATACTCTGATTCGCAAGTTGAATCAGCCACTGTCTCCTGCTTGGAACTTTTCCAAGAGATTGCTCCTCCGTTTAAGGTAAAGACCCAGCCCGACTGAGAGCGGAAATTATCCCTATCAGTCTGGAAGCTAGCATCACTATACCCTACAACTCTCAAGTCATCACTCACACCAAGGGTAAGGACCCAGTCCTTAGTCCTCCGCAGGTACTTGAGAATATTCTTTACCGCTGTCCAGTGAGCCTTACCAGGGTTCCCCTGATACCTTCTAACCATGCTCAAAGCAAAGGCTACATCAGGACGAGTGCAGGTCATAGCATACATGATCGAGCCTACTGCAGAAGCATAAGGTACTCGACTCATTTCTGCTATCTCAACCTCGGTACTCGGGCTCTGAGTCTTGCTCAATCTAGCGTTACTCTGGATGGGTAACTCTCCTTTCTTGGAATCTTGCATGCTGAATCTCTTCAGCACTTTATCCAAGTATGTACTCTGACTAAGTCCAATTAGTCTTTTACTCCGATCTCTCAGAATCCTTCTCCCTAGGATATAGGCAGCTTCTCCAAGGTCCTTCATAAAAAAACACTTCCCAAGCCAGGACTTCACTTCCTGCAAGGTTGGGATGTCATTTCCTATGAGTAGTATGTGATCCACATACAGTACCAAAAAGCTAACTATACTCCCACTAGCCTTGACATATACACAAGATTCATCTTCACTCCTCGAAAAGCCAAACTCTTTGACTTTCTCATCGAAATAAAGATTCCATCTGCGAGGTGCTTGCTTTAATACATAAATGGATTTCTCAAGCTTACACACTTTATTAGGGTACTCTGTGCTGACAAAACCCTCTGGTTGATTCATGTAAACATCCTCAGCCAACTTTCCATTGAGGAAAGCGGTTTTGACATCCATTTGCCATATTTCATAGTCATGAAATGCAGCAATGGCTAACAATACCCTAATAGACTTAATCTTGGCTACTGGTGAAAAGGTCTCATCATAATCAACTCCTGGAGTTTGAGAAAATCCCTTTACCACCAGTCGTGCCTTATAAGTGTGTACATTACCATCCATGTCGGTCTTCTTCTTGAAGATCCATTTGCACCCAACTGTCTTACGACCTGGTACATTGTCAACCAAATCCCAGACCTGATTGTCATACATGGACTGTATCTCGTTGTCCATTGCCTCTTTCCATTTAGCAGACTCGGGACGTGCCATGGCTTCCGCATAGCTGTTAGGTTCATCTAGATTTACCAGTGTCTCATCACTGATAAGTGTCTCACCTTCCGCAGTAATATGGAAACCATAGTACTAATCAGGTGCATTCTAACCCTTGTGGAACGCCTCAGAGGTACTGACTCGTCAATTGGATCAACAGGAGTTTCCTCCTCAAGTTGACTGCTAGGGTTTGAGGTTCCTTCACCACTTGACTCCTGAATTTCTTCAAGGTCAATTTGCCTCCCACTGTTTCCTTGGCTTATGAACTCTCTTTCTCGAAAGACACCCCTCCTTGCTACAAAGACCACATTCTCACTAGGTCTATAGAAGAGGTAAGATTTGTAGTACAAGTTGTTGAATGGTAAGATTTGGTGAATGGTAACAAGTGTTTTCGTGAATGGTAACAATTCTAAAAGACTGAACAATTAGTGTGTATTTGCAAGTTTGAATGGTAACAATTGGTGTGTATTTGCAAGTTTGAATAACATTGCATAAAATGATATATTGCATAAAGAATTAGTGAATGGTAACAATTCTAAGAGATTGAACATAATATATAGGGGGGTGTATCCATTACATATAGTTTAATTACATACTACCAATATGTAGCAGCCATCCATTTGTACCAAAATGCCTAAACAATGCACAAAAAAGGGAACCTAAATGGTAAGAAAATTAACAATTGGATGCATGCTACAATCAAAATGCCAAAAAACAAAGTTTACAAAAGTGGAAACCTATACCATTCCCCCTACACCCCCATCCCCCTTCTTGCTAACAAACATCGACAACAACCCAAGCAATTGGGTAGACCTGATTATTGGCATCTCTACCTATGGCTGTCAACAACTCACCTTTTACTGCTCCCTTCAAAAACACCCATCCAAAACAATAACTCTTCTACACCCTCTTTTCCAGCCTTCACATATAGCTTTGAAACCAATATAAAACCTATGAAAATAGTTTATCCCATCTGGATTGACAGTAACACACACCTTACATGTAGAACCTGGATTGGATCTTAACAACTCTTGTGCATAATCCCATATTCTGGCATAATGTTCAGTCAATTTACCTTCAATTAGCTCCTTGGCCCATTTCTTCGCCCTACGACATTGGCATATAGACACATCACACCTAAACCTTTGTCTGATGTCAGTAATCATCTCTTTAAGCTTCACCTTAGGTTTATTTGCAATTTCAGTTATGTAGTGTCTACCTATCCATTCAGGAGTAACCATAGAGCCAAGTTTGAACTTCCTACCACAAACATGAGTAGCTTCTAAAGTCTTGATTTGAATAGATCTTTCATTGAACATCCATGAGGCATATAGTCTAAAAGGGCAACAATTATCCTCATTTATTTTCCCACATCTTACAACTATTCTTATACTGTCACACATGTCAAAGTAGAGTTGATACCCATTGTGGATTGCGTAGTTTTGGATACAAAACTTCAGTTGTGTAACATTCTCAAAAATGTCACCAAGTTTTTGTTCCATTTTGTCCGATCTTGTTTTTGGATCATGTAATATGCACTTCTTTATCACCTGTTCTTGCTCTTCTTCATCTTCATCACTTTGCAAGTCACCACGATGATACACTTGTGCTCTTACATTATTAGTCAAACTAGAGTTTCTAATATTTTCATCAGTTAGTAACACATTAAGAAATGCATCCTTACACTTGTCCAGTGGAGTAATGAACTCTTCGACTGGTTCATGATCCATGTAGATGCCATGAAGTTCAAAATCCATCTCATTAAGACCAGAGAAAGGCTCGCGTAAACCAAAAAATGGGTTTGTGTTACCTTCGTGTTCTGAATCCCAATCCATCATAACAACCAGAAAAAAACACAAACACATATTGTCATTATTCGTTAACCTTTGAAGAACAAAGAATTGTAATAACACAATCTTCAAAGAAATTACACATACCCTGTGAAATCGACTCTCCAATAACCTAATCTCCTTCAAAAACCATAAGCCCTAATTTTGCGATGAATGATGTCGACTTTCTAAAGGATTATGAGAAAGTGTACGTATATGTGCAAAAGGGTGAGATTAGGTGGTGGGTAAACGGACGTAACGGAGTAACGTCCGTGCCAACATGTCAATTAAGTGCCAAATCAGCACATGGTAACCGGCTACAAAGGGTCCAACTTATTAAATGAGATATTTGATAGGTTTAATGAAAGTGTCCGGCTTTAATGCCCCCAAAACTCATCCAAGGGTAAAACTGTCACTTTTTGGAAAACTTAAGGGCTTTTATGACAATTTCCCTTACTTTTACAAGCTAAAAATCTAAGAGTTATGAACAAAATTTATATAAAATATGCATTTTATATAAATTAAAAGAAATTGTATAAAAATTTAGGGATTACTACAAAATAAATAAATAAAATAAAAAGAAATCTCCTGTCACTCTCTCAAATTCGGAATCCCTCTATCTCTCGTCTTTTATCCTTCCCAATACTAATCATTTTGATCACCCATTCACTCCACCTATCTCTTTCTCTTTCTAAAAACTTCCCTCTTCATTTTCTCTGCAAATGACGAACATAGAAGCCAAATCTATGGGAGAGATTTTTACTGTCAATTCTTCATGAGTTTTTAAGCATCACAGTAAATTGGTGGACGATTTTGGTGGAGTATAACTCCGAAGAGACGACGAGAGAGATGAGCTATCCAGAGAGATAGAATGTCTCTTTTCTCTCTTTTCTTCTCTCTAAAACCCACATTCTTTCCCTCTCTAAAATAGCTCCAAAACCCACGAAATTTCCAGCAAATATCCCTCATTTTACTCAAGAATATTCATCATATGAAGTTGTTCTTTAAGGTAAACATAAATTCCCTTCATCCTCCTTCACTTTCCTATAAAAAATTAAAAGTTTTCTTGTATTTTTCTTCTCTATAAACACTTTTCTTCCAGATTATTCACATGCATGTCGAAATTGATGGTTGTAGGATTTCACCCAAAAACAGCATGCATGTTGTTAGAAGGTGAAATCCAATGATTAAAACCTAAATCAAATCCATCAACTTAAGTTTTACAAGTTTTAAAGATCCAAAACCACATGCATTCAAGTTTTTCATTTAGAAACATCATTTTGAACGAAATAAGTTCATTCATGGTCTTAAAATCATAATGCGTGTGAGGAACATCAAGCATAAAGGCTTGATTATCAAAGTACATTGTTAAGAATGCTTATAGATGATTAATTCATAAATAAATATCTAAGACTCCTTTTCTACTCAAATCTGATTTTTCCCAGAATCCAAATAACAAAATATGATGATCTAGAAATTTTCAGAAAATAAATCATTTTTCTCGATTTATTGTAATGTTTGCAAGAAAATTGAGCAATAATTCACATAAAATACTTTTTCTGGTCAAAAAATTCTGGTAAATTTCTGATATGACCTATGTACTGATTAAAGACGTTTCATGAAGTTGAATGCATTTATATGATTGTTTTCTATTGATTTCAAATTTATTTTTGTTGAAGAGAAATAAATTGTAAAATACAGTTAAGAATGTCCAAAAGCATATTTCATAAATTTTGCATCTTCTAGACATCATAAAGACTCCAAGAAAAAATTTCCAGATTTTTCCAAGAGAATTTCTTATTTTTCCCGATTTAATGAATGTTTAAGGGTTTAAATTGATGAAAACTAGCTACACTTATCCAAAAATTATGAAACTTCATCAGAACATATAAATCATAAATAAATAGTTTAGTGAATTTTACGTATTGTTTAACAATTTTTTACGAATTAATGCTTATTTAAATTAATAAAACAAAGAAAAATAGTTAAACTGTTTGAAACCAACTTTGATATTTTTCCCAACATATATATGTTAAATAACAGTGGCACAAAATGTTTGGAAAATTTTATAAATTATTTCCTATTTATTTCAAATGTGTTGATTTGAGAAATTAAATAAAGGAAAAATATCTATGCATATATAAAATTCATGGAAAATTTAATGAAAGTGCTAAACTTCAGTTGGAACACAAATAAAAAGTTTGGTGATTTTCACTACTATTTTATATTTAATTAAAATTTCTTGGTGCAAAAGATTATTAAATTATAAAATCGTGTTTTTTATCAAAATTGGCATTTAATAATTTTACCACTTTAAGCACATTATGAAGCAGTAACACAACAAATATAATAAGTTTCCATGATCATTTACTATTTTCCCCAAAATTTATGATGTTTTCAAGGAATTAAATTGGTGAAAAATAGTTAGACAAATCAAAAATTCAAGAATTTTTTTTTTAATGTGTTTGACTTCAGTTAAAACTAAAATACAAAGTTTGGGAAATTTTATAACTTATTTGATTTAGTTTTAAGTATTTAACCATTTGAAACACTTTCCAAAATGATATAGTTACACTTTAATTGACATTGCCAAAAGTGAGATTTTTCACTTGAATTTGTTATACAACAAATTGATTCATAAAAATCTAAATTTCACAGAAAAATGTTTGTAACTTAACAATATTAAATTTTGACACAATGTTGGCATAATTCTATTGTAGTAGTAAGTATACTAGTATTAGATTTGGATTAGAGACTCATCAGTGTGTAACATCGTTGTAGGAATCGATAGTGTTACAAATGAAACATAGTTCAAGGAATCATTTGCATCATCTCAATGCATTTGATTATTCACGCATCCCCCTATTTTCGGTTGTTATGTTTTGGGGTGGAAAAGCATGTCCGAAAAACTATTTATTGTTCGTTGTATTTAAATTGATTTGTATCAAACATGATTGCTATATTTTGTTATGTATGTCTTGCAACTTGAAACATGAGGCCTTATCGTCTTAAGTCCCTTCCCTTACACTTTACTCCAACCATTACCTCTTTGAGCCAATGGTCATTATGGATAGCGCTATTAGGAAATGACAACTCCTCACTCGCCCGATTGCTTGAGTGCATGATACCATATTAATCTATGGAACGATAAGCATAGATCTTGATAGGGCATCAATCATAGGCTTGGTTGTGAACTCATTGTTTGCTCATATACATACAAACTTGTTTATTAATTATAGCAATGAACTTTGTTTCTCATTATAGCAATAAAATTGTTGCTTATTATAGCAATAAGCTTTGTTTCTCAATATATAAACGAACTTTTATTACTAGAAACTTATTTACTTGTCTTCGTAACGACCTTGGTTCCTCCTTGTAACAACGAACTTGTTTGTTCCTTGTACCAACGAACTTGTTTGCTGCTTGTAGCAACGAACTTGATTTCTCATTATAGCCATGAAACTTGTTTACTCGTTTTAGTAACAAACTTTAATTCCCATGAGATTATGAACGTTGCATCTCATTTGGGCAACATACTTTATCTCTTATGATGACAAAAAACTTTGTTTGTGCAAATGTATTTACTCATTTTTGCAATATATTTCTATTTATGGAAACTTCTATCAACACTTTGATTTCGATTCATGAAGCCAATATTATTTTTAACTTGTGAACTCGCCTACTATTTTTATAGTTGACGTTTGTTTACATGCTTTTTTAGGAATCATCTAGTAAGAGGCACGTAGAGACACAACACTTGTAGGAGCATTTGCATGTGTTGACTTTTAAATACATTGTAGTTTTTTTTTAAAGAGTTTTTCAAACTCATTGGAAATTTATAATGATTTTTAAGGCTATGGTTGGTTTTGTCTTTTAACTTTTGCTATGAGACCCTTTGTATTGCCACACCCTGTGTTTCCGCTTTGGCGGGGTATGATAGTGTGACTCGGAGAAGATGGAGGAGTAAGGCTTGAAAGAAATCTTATGTTAAAGGAACAGAGGTGGGCATGGAAAAAGTTACCTCCGGATTGGTCTCAGTAGCAGATGGTTGCGAGACCATTCGTTACGAAGTCGCAGCTGTGTCTTCAGGTTCGTGTTGGACTTGCTCAGTGCTACGAACGTCTGAAATTGTGTGAGAGTTCGAATCTCCCTCCGCGACAGGATTAGGTGACCTTGGCTTACGAGCGGCCTTTTTGACTTTCTTTTTCTAAGTTGGAGGGGACTAGGAGGTATTAGCAATCATTGTAACACCAGTCAAAATAGCTAAATAACAATCACATATGATTATACCAATTATGTAATGTGATAAACTTACTATGTAATTCATGATAAATTCAAATACAAGTATGAGCTTGCATACAAACTTTATGATACAACTCAAAGTATACGTCCATGCGATTCCAAAAATGTATGAAACGTTTAAATCTGACTTCGCATGAAGGAGTTATGATAAATTCTACCGCTATAAACCCTTATAACAAAAGGAATTTAAAATAGACTTAGAACTATCTATTGGAGTCTTAAAGAAAGTTGTAGTGTACGTCTCCACCTACGCGTCGATATAAAGAACGTCAAAAACGGAGCTCGTATGAAAAAGTTATGACCTTCCGAATATACAGCTGTCTGAGAGCATGACACGTGTCAGAAACCCTAATTTGACTGGACTCACGATGTGAGTGTTAATTCTCACAACGTGAGGAGTCAAATGGCCACTTTTCAAGCCTAGAGTGCAGATGGCAAGTCTACGTTTAAGGCTCACGACGTGAGCATGATTTCTTACGATGTGAGGAGTCAAACGGACACTAATCGATGCTAGAAAACACCTGGGAAGCCTACGGGATGACTCATGAAAACTCACGACGTGAGCAAGTGAGGCTCACGATGTGAGAGGCCAAAAATCAGCCTGTAAATAGCAATTTTGGCTCTTAGCATCCTTACACCTAAATATCTCTCTCCCTCTCTCTCTCTCTCTCCCTCCCTCCCTCCCTCTCTCTCTTTCTCTTGTTTGTTGAGGCCATTTCGCATCCTGAGCCCGAGAATCACGAACCGATGACTGTTTCTAGTTAGATTCTAACCGCAATCACACACAAGGTGAGTTCATACCCCCACTCTTCTTCAAGTTTTTTTTCTATGTTTTAGGGTGGGCGCGGGGGATGGAATACTAGTAAAACACAAGAAATATTGTGATTAAAAATATAAATCATTTATTATGCTTTCACGCACTTTATATATATTTTCGCAAAAATGCTAAAATCGTTATTACCAAACTTATAAACTCTTACGTATAAACTTGTTAAAAATACAAAGGTTTTACTATTTCATCGAAACACACATTTTTAAACTATAATATGTATAGTTTGGGGAAACATTCACGTTACTTTACTCTTATGGGTCAGAAGAATGATTATATAAAAATATAGTTATTTTATACATTGTTAACACTATAAAAGTATAATATATAGGATAACAAAAAAAGGAAACTTCAACATAATTTATGTAAACTAGTTAATATAGGATTGTGAACCACTTACTTCGTTGTACCAAACATGGTACCCATTAAAATCCTAAATTATAACCAGAGTCTCCTGGAGGGAGAGCGTGAGTTTGTGTATAGATGTATACATGATTGACAATCCCGCGCCCTGACTGTTAGCTACAGTTGGAACGGAAGTTCTGGTGTGAAAAATGTCATAAACTTTCCGACGCCTGAAGAACGTGGTGCGGGCCATTAGTCATATTAGTATGGTTATAATGAACTCTCACAAAAAGAATTAACTAAATATTTACGTAATGATATATTTTCAAACAGTCTTAAAGGAGTATTAACTCTGTGATTACTTAGTATATACATCATGGTTATATAAAATTAATGTCCGGTAGACAGTGGAATGTGTGATTTCCGCCATATTTCCTGTTCCTTGCTTGGTTGTGGGCTTAGGGCAGAATCACCCATTCGACTATCTGTTGGATCTTGATTTTATATAACTCGTATATACTAAGTGATCATAGGAGGGTATTAACATCACATCTAGTTTACAGTGCAAACACGTCTTTAGCTAGTTTTACTTATGAATAAAACTACATATCATTAAATTAAGTATGATAATTATACTTGTACTTTTCGGTCTTGGAACGTTTAAGACTACAACTCGGTTTTATGGAAAATGTAGGATTTTCCAGGGTAAACATCATTATTTTACAAGTAAACAATTTACAATTCAACTTTCTGGAAATAAATACGATTACTTACTCTTCGGTTAGGACCATTATTATTGATACTATGATATCTTAGTTAATACATCAGGGTTATATATAAATAATATCCGATAGGCAGTGGAATGTGTGATGTCCGCCTTATTTCATGTTCCTTGTTTGGTTGTGGGCTTAGGGCAGAATCACACAATCAACTGTCCGTTCGATATTTGTTTATATATAACTAGTATACAGTAAGGAACCATATTAGGAACCAATATGGGTCATATTACTTATACAAATTCAAAGTGTCATATTTTATTCTTTAAGCATAAGAAACATATATATTTTGGTCTTAAGGCCTAAGACTACATTCCACTTTACTTAGAAAATAAAGGATTTTCTGAAGGAACACACTTATCACATCTAAATGGATCATTATTGTTAACTCTGCTATTACCTAGTGAATACGTTAGAGTTATATATAATGAAGATGCGATAGGCAGTGGAATGTGTGATTTCTACCTTACTTCCTATTCCTTGTTTGGTTGTGGGCTTAGGGCAGATCCACACATTGAACTGTCCATTCGATCTGGATTATATATAACTTGTATTCATTAAGTGATCGTAGAAAGAACTGGTATGGTCATATTACTTATCATTAGTTATTAAGAAAATATATGATTTTCTGGAGGAATACACGATCATTTTCAAGGAACAAAGAACTTATTTTCTAAAACAAAATGCTTATGAACTTACCAACTTAAATGTTGATACACTTTCAAAATCATTTGTATTCTCAGGAAACTAGTAGACAGGTACACACACAGGTTTCGAGAAGACGGAGCATAGTAGCTTTAAGTCTTTGTTTTGATATTTAATTTTGGAGTCAATCATATGTGATTCGAATATAATGTAAACACTTTAATATTAATACAATGGTTGTTGTTGATTTGATTACTATTCTTAAATTGTTGTGATACTGTACATGACGTCATCCACCCCGAACATTTCCGCCGTTCCGCTCTGGGGGTGTGACATTCGCCTTTCGCTTACATCCCTTTTTAGACTTGTTCGCTTCCTCCAAAGCCATTCACATCTCAGGTGTTAGAGGTCGAGGACCAGATGCAAGCTTCCTGCGATACTTGTTTATCAGTTCATTTTCTTCTGGAACATAGTTTAGCATAGCCTCCGGAATAGAGCCGACGAAGGTGAACTTGGAGTGATCAGACAGAATGATGTTCGAGGTGTGGTAGATAGGAATATCAGGAATAACCTAACCTGAAAACACCAGAATGTTGAGATGAGTGATAGCCCTCTGAACAACGATAGACCAAAATCGAGCACAAGAAATTTCCGAGTGCCTTGTAGAGGAAAGAGTACTCTAAACAAGTTGAGCCCAAAGAATAGACCCATAGTCCACGTAAATGCTAGAGTATACTCCATAGATGATGGTGTAGAAAATCTTACTAACACTATCCGACCCTATGACCCTTTCTGAGAAGATTTTGAACTGAAGGGTAAAAAGACCATTCCACATTGGAGGAAGGTTGGGCTTCTTGAACTTGGAAAGAAAGGCTAGGTTGCCCAGGTACCCCATCTGGTAAAACATGTCTACAAGTGCAGAGGAGGAGATTGATTATGGATCAAATAGATCCCTTGATTGAGAAAACCCTAGCAGACGGCTAAATCGGGCCTTGGAAATAGAGGTTTTGATGGAACCTACCTCGAAGGTAATCTGAGCCTCACTTTGTTGATGAAGTGCAGTCGAAAAAGCCTCAAACAAAAGGACCAACGGAACGTGCTCTGCCATTGTTAGGGCAGGAGCCACCAGAGAGTGACGGAGACATTCAACCATTGGTTGGAGAGAAACATCATAATTGGATGAATCCAAGTCAAAATGAGATTTTGGTTGGCTTTGATGTTCAGAAGCGACGACGATGCAGTCTGTTCAGCAGCATATGTAGTTTCTGTGGAGTCAACCATGTATGCAGTTGAGAAGAAGATGAACAGTATCAAGGTTTTTGCACCGGAGAGTTTCCGAAATCTTTAGAAGCGTTAAAAGAAATCGATCGACAATTTTCCCTTTTATATGTCTATATTAAAGAGAGAAAGACAGCTGCTGACGTTTCATTTTTTCATAAAAGGCGCCGGAAAAGGTGTGAGTGACAGGCGTGATGTCAGGCGGCGTAACTAACAAGGCGTGATGTCTGGACTTTCGAAAAACACGCACGCAAATTCTAAAGTCTTATCCCTTAAAAACCGTCACTTCAGTTCTGCACTTTCGTAACAACTCGCCATAACCTGTTCTCGGATGTGAAAGAAACCATTAGGATTAAGAACCACACTTTTGGAAAATCACAAGCATTTTCGTGCAAGAGTGTGACAATAGATAAAGAAATAAAACAAATAATATCTAGAATTCTGTGATGTCAATAAATCAACATGAAAACAGTTGGATGTCGGGCAATGATCTCTTCCTTCGGAGTCAAGAGAGACTCGGAAGTGTCTATGTGGTATCCCGTTGAATTACGATCATTTGTTTGTTGAGAAACAGTGAAATGCTTCATTTCATTAGGCTCATAGGGTGGCTTCAACTTCAACTAAACTCCAAAACTCAACATGAGTCTGAACTTTCAGAAGAAGTACTTGTCTGACCAGTATAGTCATAATAACAAGTATGCTTTGGAATTATTTAAGTGACAGGATAATATAGAAATCTCAAGAAAAATAAAAATTGGATCTAAGGGGAAGAAATGTCTTAGGTCAAGAACATTTCATTAAGATCTTGCAAAAATAAAATAATGAGATTTCAAGGTACAAACCACAAAGGCGGATCTCTTCAATTCCATGGTGAAAAATCTAGAACATGTTAATTGTTCACCGTCAATTCTGAAATTGGTTTTGGATTTTGGGTTTCACTCAATTCGTGGTGATAACGAATTTAAGATCATAAACAGATAATTTGTGTAACCATAAACCTCAGTGGTAATATCTGAGAGTCTCAAGGGTTACGAGTGCGATAGTGAATGTGATGAAGAAATTTTTGGAGGTGGTTTCGAAGAAAAGTGTACCTTTTCTATGAAAGAATTACCAAGCAGTCAACTCTTAACTCAATATGAGAAGAGTAAGGTAGCTCAATGACTTATGTGAATTTTCAGCCTGATTGCAAAGAAACGATTGGTAGTATCGATTCAGTAAGGCTTCAAACATAGAATCTCAGAAGCTTCGAACAATATGCTTCTAGGGACACTAGACTAGTACAAAGGATCGTAATTATATACCTGCCCCATCGTTCAGAATCGAGATGACTAAATAGTACCTACAATAATGTACAAACTAAACAAAACAAGAGTAGAGAAATATTTTTGGTGTTTTAGATTTTAAATAAAATTAAAAATAAAATAAAATAATAAAAAAAATGAAAAATAAAAATAAAAAATATTTTTGAGTTTTTGAAAATTTTCTGAAAACAAATAAAAACAGTAAATGTTTTTATATTTTGAGATACTCTGAAAAAGAATAAAAACAGAGAATATTTTTGAATATTTGGTTTCTATAAAAATAAAAACGAAAACACAAATGTACGATAAATTAGGAAAACATAATATACAAAGGATGGATGATGTTCCGAGTCCGAGATGAACAGTGGACTCTGAGTGACTCCAAGGATTCAGACCTATTCGCAGCATGAGCAGTATACTCCGAGTGGCTCCGAGGGTTCGGACCCATTCACAGCGTGAACAGTATGCTCCGAGAGGCTCCGAGAGCTTGGACCCATTCACAGTTTAACCAGTGCTTTCCGAATGCGAAGCTGGTTTCAGAAAAGAGTCTGCTTCTATCATTCCTAAGCCTTGAAGAATTCGATGGAAAGTTTGTTCAGGCAAGGCTTTTGTGAATATATCATCCAATTGATTAGTAGATCTAACAAAGTGAATTTCAACATTGCCATTTTCCACATGATCCTTAATGAAGTGATACCGCAGTGCTATGTGCTTAGTCTTGGAATGTTGCACTGTGTTGTGGCAAATGCGAATAGCACTTTCGGCATCGATATATAAGGGTATTCTCTTCATATTAATCCCATAGTCCCTAAGCTGACTTTGAATCCAAATCACTTGTGAGGTACTAGAGGCAACTGCAATGTACTCACCTTCAACGGTAGACAGGGAGACACATGTTTGCTTCTTTAACTGCCAACATACGAGTTTGCTGTCTAGAAATTGACATCCTCCAGTTGTGCTTTTCTGATGGAGACCGCATCCACCGAAATCAGCATCAGAGAATGCTTGCACAAAGAACCCTGAGTTGGAAGGGTACCAAATTCTAAGAGAATATGTTATTTTTAAGTATCATAATATATTCTTTACTGTTGTCATATGAGGTTCACGAGGATTTGCCTGAAACCGGGCACAATAGCAAACAGAAAACATAATGTCTGGATGACTAGTAGTTAGATACATTAATGATCCTATCATTTGTTGATAGAGATTCATATCAGTTATTGGTTTGTCCAAAGACGGTGTAAGCTTTGTTCCGAATGCCATTGGAACCTTGACCTTTGAGTCTCCCACAATTCCGAACTTCGCAAGTAAGGTATTCATATAAGCCTCCTGATTGATAAATATACCCTCTTGACTCTGTCTAATATTCAAATCAAGGAAAAAGTTCATCGGACCCATTGAGCTCATCTCAAACATAGTCTCCATCAATTTTCGGAATTCAGTAGTTAATCTAGGATTAGTAGATCCGAAAATGATTTCATCAAGATAGATTTGGACAATCATCAGATGGTCACCATCTTTCTTACGAAAGAAGGTTGGGTCGACTGAGCCTTGTTTAAACTTAGATTATTTTAAGAATCTAGTGAAAGTTTCATACCACGCTCGTGGTGCTTGCTTCAGACCATAAACCGCCTTATCCATAATATAGTAGTGGGTTGGATATTTCTCGTTTACGAACCCCGGTGGTTGTTCCATATAGACTGTTTCATCCAATTCGTTGTTCAGAAATGCGTATTTGATGTCCATTTGATAGACTTCAAAATTTTTATGTCCTGCATAGGCAAGAAATATGCGAACAAATTCTAGTCTCGCAACCAGTGCGAATGTTTCTTCGTAGTCTATGCCTTCTTGTTGACAGTAACCCTTCATAACCAAACGAGCCTTGTTTCATATCACATTCCCTTCCTTTTTTAAGTTTATTGTGAAACACCCATTTCAATCCTACCACAGATACATCTTTCAGAGTTGGGATTAATCTCCATACCTTATGTCGTTCGAACTCACTGAGCTCTTCCTGCATTGCTTGCACCCAATAAGAGTGATCAAGAGCAACCTTAACATTTTTGGGTTCAATTTTGGAGATAAACGAATTAAACATGCAAAATTCCATCTTGGAAAATAATGCAGTCAGATTCGCCTTTTGTTGAGCTCTTGTGAGAACTCCAGAAGATGCTTCTCAAATTACTTGAGTTTTAGGATGATCTCTAGTCCATTTGGTCAAAGGAGGGTAGTTCAGATCATAGGATAGATCCAATTCAACATTCACTTCTTGAAATTCCGATTGAACATCAGAGTCATTATTTTCGTTCTCATTCTTCCCCTGGAATGTTGCATGTAGCTCTTCGTTCGGAATAGAATTCTCCCCCAAGATTGGAATTTCGGGGTTTTCTTGTGAAGTTGAATGCTCCCCCTGAATAGGTGTGCTTGATGTGGAGGTCGATGCAGAACCCTCCCCCTGAATTGGAGCATTTGTAGCTTGTGGTTAAGATGGAATGTCAGAGGATTTCGGACTGGGTGGTTCGTTTTCAAGATCCTTCGCAGCATCATCAATAATCTTCTTTAGTTCAGCTTCCTTATTGTCTGCCACCTATGATTCCGAATAGATCACCTTTTCTGGCTCATCAAACAGGTTCATGAATTCCTTACAAAGGTTTGAAAGAGGAATCGTCATTGAATTGGTCGTTGGAAAAATCTCCTTTGACTGAGAGTCAGTCTTCTGATATTTCTTTAGATAATTGTCTTCAAAGGTATCATAATAGGTTTCTTCTATTCTTTTGGTCTTTTTGTTGAGAACCGAATATGCCTTCGAAGTCAGAGAGTGCCCCAAGAAGATTCCTTCATCAACTTTCACATCAAACTTGTTCCTTTGCTCTTTAGAATTGAAGATAAAGGACCTGGAACCAATGACATGAAAGAACTTAACGTTAGGTTTTCTTTTATTGAGAATCTCATAAGGGGTGATTGAAAATGTTTTATTTATGAGAGATCGATTCTGAGTAAAACAGGCTGTTCCGATAGCCTCAGCCCAGAAGTAGAGGGGTAAGTTCGCAAAGAATAGCATGGTCCTCGCAGCTTCGCACAGAGACCGGTTTCGTGTTTCAACAAATCCATTCTACTGAGGAGTGTAAGGAGTTGAGAAGTTGTGAGTAATTCCCTTTTCAGTCAGGAATTCTTCAAACACGTGGGTTTTAAACTGTAACATCCCGTTATTTTCTGTTTGTAAAGTCAACTTTAGTCAACCAAAGTCAAACAAAGGTCAACTAAAGTCCTTATTATTGTTTGGGTTTTTTTTAGGTTATAATAATAACCTTTATTGTTAAAATACTTAAAAGATCTACAATTGAATTTGGAAGGAAAAGGCTAGAAAACCGTGAAACTTCGCAATTATTCCTTCGCTTCGGACCGCAAACACTTCAAACCACAAAGAGTTTACGGCCGTACACTCCTCGCAGCCATAAACGCTCGCAACTCCACCGACATTTCCAGCTTTAGGACAATCCTTCTTGAAATGCACCACTTCACCACATTGGTAGCATGCTTGACCTACTCCAGCGACAAGTACTTGGTTAAGTGGTTGGGGTGGTGCTCTACAGAATCGGACAGTATGCCCTTTTCTGTTGCAGTTACGACACTACATTTCCCGACAATTTCCATTATGGTGAAAATTGCACTTGTTGCACTTGGGGAGGTTACCAGCATAAGGTTTAGCTGGTTCAGGGTTAGCAGGAACAGCGGCAGGTATAGTAGCAGCATTGACTGCAACCAGCTGTTGCTTCTTTGAGGATTCCTGAGAGGATTTGCCCTTCCTCTTGTTCCAGCCTTTCTTGTTGTTGTTGTTGTTGTTGTTGTTGTTTCCCTTCGTTTGTTCTGTTGTAGCAACCACTGACTTTTGACGGGCTTCGTGGTCGATAAGAGATTGTGCCAGCTCTTTGGTACTGTCAAAAGTAACCGGCCTCGAAGCTAAAACACTTGACTGAATTTGGGGCGACAGTCCCCAAATATATCTCTCAATCTTCTTGCTCTCCAGAGCAACCATATTCGGGCAAAGAATTGCCAGATCACAGAATCTACTAGTATAGGTTGATATATCAGAACCAACCATTGTAAGACCCCAGAGCTCCTGCTCAAGTTTCTGAACTTCTCCTCACGGACAGTATTCCCGCATTAGCATGGCTTTGAAGTTCTCCCAGCTTATCGAGTTAGCCACTATCACAGTAAATGACTTAACATGGCCATTCCACCATGTTAAAGCTCTATCCAAAAAAGTACAAGCAGCAAATTTGACTTTGCTGCTCTCTGAACAGGAGCAGATTTCAAAAATTGCTTATGTCTTCTCTATCCACTGTCTTAATTCCATAACTCCTCCAGTTCCATTAAAGGTCCTGGGTTTGGCATTTGAAAAATCTTTATAAGTGCACTCTCGTGAGTGCCCATGACTCTCGCCATGGTTAGAAGGATGTGCACCAACTCCCGACCCACTAGCACCAGGAGTATTGATATGAGACATGGTAGCAGCTACAGCCACCGTGACCGCCCCTTGGAACATAGAGGGGTCGAACTGAAGAGGTGGTGGCGGAGGTGGTACCGGTGCTTCATTAACATTGTTACGTCCCAGATTTCTACAAGGAGGCATCTTTTTCTATAAAAGTCAAAAGATACATAAATGGTAAGATACCAAGAGTGAACATGAATTTTGATATCTCTGAACTAAAACATATATTTCAACATGAATCTTGTAATGAATTGGAAATAGAAGTCTACGACAAGTACGACTTGTAACAAAATGATATAAAATTGAATGGTTATTTTTCAAAGATTGTGAAAATTCATGTTGATTAAATTGGCATATTGAATACATAAAGTCTGGAAAACTTGACCCTAAACAGGTCTACAATATACCAAATTCTGGGAAAAACATTGACATCATACAGACCTACCGAAAATGAAATTTTCGTGGTTGTTCTGAAAAGCATGAAAAATAACGCTAGAACCTATCCGTAGACGTAAACAATAACCAAAAGCGTGAACAGGAAACGAGTAGAGCATCTCCTACTGACGACGGGTATCTCTTGGACGAAACCTCAACTCAGCCAGTTGACGTTCCACAGCAAGTAAATGTCTTTCATACACTGTCAGACGTGCTCGAAGCTCTATGACTTCAGCTCGAGTTACATCTAACTCTTGCAATAAAGCTTCATTGTCTCTCAATGCTCTGTCACGAGCATCTTCAAGATGACAAATGCGGACTGTATTAACTCCTGCATTGGAATCAACTTCCATGATTCGGTTGATGGCTGTCGTACCCTGTATTTCATTTCGAGCAACCCTGCAGACCAGAATTGGAAGGACTCTGTCTGCTGAGCCTCCTTCACTCAGGTTGTAGAAGCTTTTGTCTCTGTTGTATGGCATAGGTTGACCCTGCTCTTAACTCCATGTTTCCAAGCTTTCCACCCACAGGGGTGTTGGGCCATGAAATGGCGGGCGAGGGTTAGGATTGTAGGCAACTGGTGGTGGATTATAGGCTTCTGATTCGGAATCATTGTCTTCTGGAAAGTTTTCTGCAAAATCATCATCTAAGGGAATTTCGTGATTTTCTTCTGGCTCTGCATCTTGTCCTTGATAGGGGAAATACGGGTCTCCGGGTAAGTGAAATCCTGCCATTGTTATCTAAGCGAGAATATGGATAAGAGATATAGAAGATATTTAGTAACGATGGATTAAAGACACAAGTTTCTACGAGAGAGATCTACAGTTAACAACTAATGTATTATGTATGACTTGTTCTAGGTATTACTATAACTATAAAGTGTATACTAATTATATATAACTTGGGTATAATTGACCTTCGATTAAAACGACCCGGCTCTAAATCCACAACCAAACAAGGAAGAGGAAATGAAGCTAAATCACATATTCTAAGTCTATACAACTTCAATTATATATAACTGTGATATACAGTGCCTAAAATACCCCTATAGTATTTTAATCTTTATGTTCTGTTCTAGAGTTCTTCTGAATATGTGTAGTTGGTGAGTTTTAGACATGTTGCAACACCACTATCACTCCCAAACACATGTTGGTTATATCTCAAAACAATATAGTTGATCAGGCTATATTAATCCCAGATATGATTACATAACTGCCCAGGTTTGACTATAATGTTCAACATCCAAATACTTTTATGTTCTTATGACTGTGATATTGTACTTGTAAGTATGAGTGTTAGTATACTTCTTGTAAAAATACTTAATTTTATTAAAAAGTATACTTGTAGCCCCATATGTATTTATAGTTTGTATATCTTTTATGGATTGATATACTGAGTTCACTATAAACAATGCTCTGATACCAATTTGTCACACCCCCAAACCAGACGGTGGCAACATCCGGGGGTGAGGACTTCATTTGTAGTATCACAACACACGCATTATAATAATCAGAGTACAAACAACCACTGTATTTAAAAAGTATAAGTATTTACATGTGTTTCATCAGAGTATACTGAAACCAAATAGTTATACAAAAGAAGAAGACAAGACATAATTAGCTCCATCTTCTCAAAAGCTCGGGGTGTACCTGTTTACTGGTTCCCTGAGAATACAAGTAATTTGAAAAGAGAGTATCAACATAAAGTTGAGTGAGTTCATAAGTATTTATGTTTGAAAGAATGTTTTCTGTTTCTTGAATATGTAAATTGTTCCAGAAAATCCTATATTTTTTTGCTGTATATGAAATGTAGTTTTAGTTACATGAAACTATTCTATTTGTAAACCAGTGTTCTGTATTTGTAATCCTTTTGTAAACTTGTATCTGAGAATGTGCTTGATTTCATCAACTGTTACTGTGAACTGTAATGTAATACTGAAATTTGTATCTTATAAACTAGTACTTTTGAAAATATACAAAAGTTTAGTTAATTATACACTAACGTATTGTTAATATCTTTTATATGAGTTATTATAACCATACTGATACTAGATGGCCTGAGTCAACACTATGAATGTGTTGAAAGATCTTGATAAGAACTGTCACTCGTAGGCGTGTACGCCTGACTGTAGCTAGCAGTCCGAGTACGGGGTTGTCAATCCCAATATAGATCTATACACACATTGTTTCGATCCCCTGCTGGAGATTTTGGTTATAATGTCAGGACTTTACTATATTGTTTAAATGAATTAAACAACATGTATCAATTAACTCATAAAAAGCATATATAAACGTTACATGTATAATAGTTACGGGAACCCAATCATTCTGAAGTAAATGATTCATAGTATGTTCTTGAATTAGTAATATGAACATGTATCTGAAAGTATGTTCTTGAATTAGTATTTTGAGCATGTATCTGAAAGATGTATACCCTTGAATAGTTTTGAATCAAACATTTGTTCTTGTAAAACAATGTACTCTAGTATACTTGAATCGTGAATTAATGTTTTATGAATCATAAATTATACCTATTATAATTTATATGTACTTCATGAATTGATAACGAGTACTCATGAATGAAACCCCTTGCTCAACATGTTACAAAGGGTTATTGAAACTTATTAAACTAACTTTTATATTTGTATACATATACAAATATATATAAGTAAAATTTAAATGACACTCGGACAGATAACTGATGCTTATAATCCCACATCCAAATAAGGAAAATGAACCAAAGTGGGTTATTAGTCGGATTTTCTGGAATAGTTTACATATTCAAGAAACAGAAAACATTCTTTCAAACAAAAATACTTATGCACTCACTCAACTTTATGTTGATATTCTCTTTCCAAATTACTTGTATTCTTAGCGAACCAGTAGACAGGTACACCCCAAGCTTTTGAGAAGATGGAGCTAATTATGTCTTGACTTCTTCTTTTGTATAACTATTTGGTTTCAATATACTATGATGAAACACATGTAAATACTTATACTTTTTAAATACAGTGGTTGTTTGTACTCTGATTACTATAATGCATGTGTTGTGATACTACAAATGAAGTCCCCCACCCCCGGACGTTTCTGCCATCTGGTTTGGGGTGTGACATAAATTCTAAACCATTATCGTTGCGAACGTTCCGAACTAGCTTTCGCAGTTGAAGCTCGATTTGCTTGATAAAGTCCTAAAGCTTGGAAATGGCTTTCGATTTGTGTTTAAGAAAAGAAACCAAGGTAAATTTGGAAAAATCAACAACAATAACTAGAATGTATTTGTTACCACCAATACTCTCAATGGCAGAAGGACCACAAAGATCTATCCATAATAGTTCGAGTGGCTCAATAACATTGGTATTGATGATTGTCGAAGGACTTTTCCTACTCTGCTTTCCTAATTCGTAGGCAGCACGCAAATGTTCCTTCTCAAACTTTAGAAGAGGCAAGCCTCGTACATGATCCCCAGGTACGATTTTGTTGATATCCTTCAAATTAAGGTGTGAAAGCCTTCGGTGCTAGAGCCAACTATCATCTAATGATGCTTTCGAAAGAAGAAAAATGGTAGGCTTTCCTTTGATAGGATTCAGATTTAACGGATACATCTTGCCTTTCCTTTTGGACTTCAGAAGCACTGTTTTGGTCTTCTTTCTATAATCTCAGATCCCTCATCATCGAATAACACTTTTAGACCTGTACCTACAACTAATTGAGAAACACTTATCAGGTTATGTTGCAGGCCTTCTACATAGGCTACCTTCCGGATGGAAAATTCCCCATTCGTAATCATGCCGTATCCTTTGATTTCTCCGAGTGAGTTGTTTCCGAACATGACTCATCCTCCATCCTTCAATGATCTGAATTCTCTTAATTCCTCTCTTTTTCCTGTCATGTGAAGCGAGCAGCCACCATCAATATACTATTCGAAGTCAAACTGCTCGTCACGAATCACCTACAAAATTCAAAGAGATTGAGGAACACAGAGTTGTTTGGGTCCACGTGAGGCTTTCTTAGAAACAGGAAAAGTTATTGCTTCATCAACCAAGTAAGATCATTTTACCAAAGTGGAATTCTCTTCTTTCGTGATTTTCAAAAAGACAATCCTATTATCTTTAGGATTCTTTTCTTTAAAAGAGAACTTTCCTTGTTTAGCTTCAATTTGTTGCTTGGCAACCTTTTTCTCAAAAAAAATTTCTTCCATTTTTAAGTGTGTTTTGGACTTCTTGAAGGGAATTTCAGATTCTGAAACAACTTTTCCTTTGCCCTTAACATCTTTCGATGTGTTGGCAGATTTTGAAACATTAGTTTTTGGAGAGAAGTTAGGTTTTTGTTTTGAAAATGATGGTTTCTAAAAGACTTTTGGATTTGAAACATGTGAGGGTGAAAACTGTGTTTTTGAAAACTTAGTAGAATTCGGATTTGAAGAGACTTTCGCATTCTGATTTGAAGAGACTTTCACATTCTGATATGCAGATCTTTCTTGATCAACAAATTTGGAATTTTTAGACTTCTGGAAATGCTTTCTTTCTTTTAAATTTTTCTGATATCTAGAATTTCTTTGACGTTTCTTAGCAACAAAGTCATCAGCTGACTTACGAATACTAGCCTAGTTTTCACTTTCTTAGCAGGAGTGTTTGTTTGTTTGGATGACTCCTCATTTGGAACATTTTTGGTTCCACTTGGACTGCCTTTCTCGTAACCGGAGTTAACCATGTTCAGTGGTTCTGCCGCATATCTTCCCTTCCTTTTCCAAGAGGTCATCTCATAAAGACCTTTGGTATCATCTGCATTATCTATGGGGGCAGACCAAAAATATTTATCGCACCCATCTGCATTATCATTTTCTACAAGGGACGATAATTCTACGGTTTGATTTCTGTTCAGTCCATAAGTTGCAAAAATTTGATTCAGAACAGTATGAACTTTCGGAAAAAGTGTTGCCTTTTCTTTTAATGTCTTTGAACCTTTATTTTCAGAAATGCGAACATACTCAACTGAATTTTCTGAAATCAAATTTTTCTTGGTTCAAGTTCACTTATTACAAATTCTGAACAATCAATATCATCCTCCTCGGAGATTTCACTCATGTCGCTATCATCATCAAATTCAAATACGTTTTCAACATCAAGAGTACTTTCTGAACTTAATTTTGAGCACAATGAATCAAATTTCCGTACAATATCAGATTTAGTATGCTCTTTATCTTTCTCACTTAAAATTTGTTTCAGCATATCTTTATATTCTTTTGACTATGTGTAAGCTTTAATTTTGTCTAGTCTAATTTTGTAAGAATCAGAGACATCGTCAAAGGAAACAATGGATTCGCATTTGTAGCAATCTGCATCGATTTCGTCCTCTTTCAATTCGAGAAAGGGAAAAACCATTTTGTGTATATTCTTGCCTATTTCACAGTCAAGATGTAGCTGAGTGATATTAAAATAAAGACGTTTAGCAATTAAACAGAAAATACTTTGTTGTTTTAAAAGCCCTAAATTGTCTCATTGCAAATAAATATTATCATCCCTAGACCTAGAAAGCTCTGACTCCAACTTCTCTATCCACATCCGTCTCTCTTCACTTTTGTATGAAACCCTGCTGATTTGATTAGTTAAATTAGAATTACTTAAACGGGTTCTTTTTAAGCTATCGCTAAAACTAGAGACTGAAAATTTTAAATCATCTAATTCAGTTCGTACCGAGAGACAGGAATGTTAAGAGACAAAAGAATAGAATGTACCTTGCTGATTACTTTCTCGCATTCGCTGATCTGCTCAAAGATAGGTATCGCAACAAAGCAGTTGTCAGAGGCTTGGCCGCCATCAGTAGCGTATCCTCTTTTCTCTGAGACTTCACTGCGAACCATCAAACATTTTCCCTCGTACTCAGGGACTTCAAAATTTTCTACAAAACATTCTCCATGCGTTGACTTGCAAACTTCTTCATCTTGCGAATCGGTTGACCAAACTTCAACTCTTCCAAACTCGTCATCATCTTCCTGCACAATCAAAGCAAGCTTAGCATTGTCAGCACTTTTCTTCTTTCTGATCTCCTCAAACTTTCAGAGATAGTAAGCTTCATCTTTATCTTCTTCATCTTTCTTCTCACTCATTCTTCGTAACATACACTCCTTGGCCGAATGATTCTTTCCATGACAATAGTTGCAATCATAGCCAGAATCTCCCATCACCTTTTTCTCTTTCTTCACCTCATCCTTTTGAGAGTTCACGGGGTTCTCATCCTTTGCTTTATCAGAACTGTAGTTCCCTTGCCAGTTCCTGTTTTTCAGGCGTCCAAAATTCCTTTTCGCAAACTTTTTGGGGTTTGAAACCATTAGAGCGTATTCTTCTTTTGTAAGTTCGCAATCCGAGAGATCAGACTCCGAATCTTCTTCTGCTACATTTTTTCCCTTCGCAATTAGGGCCAAAGATCCCATTCCAGAAACAACCTTCCCTTCCTTTTGTTGGGTTAGGTGTCTAAACCCATAACTATAATTGGTATGTACTTGACCCGAGAGTAGCATAGTCCATTTCGGGTTGCCTTCACTAGAACAATATGATTGGATGGACATTTGAGAAAGAGGTTATTTGTGATTTATTAATATATTATAAGTATAATATATTAATTGGGAAATCATATTATTTAATTATTATTGATCAAGAATTAATTTGGATTTAATTTAGTGATCAAAAGAGACGAATTAAATTTATAAGGGCTGATCGTTATATTATTGCATTGTTCATTGTTCAAAGTTGAAGCAAACTAAAAAGGCCTTTCTGCCAGGCTGAACTCACCGAGTCCATTGACGAACTCGATGAGTTCATGATGAACTCGACGAGTCCAAAGCCTGGCTCGACGAGTTGCACTGGCAGATGGCACATTTTCGGGTTTTTTTTTGGCCTGGATTGGATTGGGATCACTACCACAAACTGTTTTGCATCATAAAATCAATTTTTTCTGATATGGTAGTGGTTATACTCATCCAATCAAAAGATAATTTTCAAAATTTTAAGTTAATTGTTAGTTTATATGATAAACAAAATTACTTGTAAATTGTTGATATGAATTATCTTGCTTTATGAGTTAAATTAGATCAATCCTAGATTATATGATAATTTTATTTGTAAAAATTGATCTAAATATTTTTTTAATGACTTCTATAACTTGTGCTCAAGTTATGGAACATGAAAAGTCTCATCCATTAAAATGACATTAAACTCACAAGTTATGGAAATGAAAAGGTTTTCAAGAGTTACAAAACTTGCCCTCAAGTTTTGGTATTTGAAAAGTCTCTACACTAATCTCATCCTAGGCTTACCCTAGGTTAACTCTCCGACCTACTCTCCGCCATCAGCTGCATAAGGAATTCTTGCCACCCTTACCTAACTAGATTGCAAATACCATCACATATCACTAAGACCAGATAATTCTTCGAATGAGAGATCCTGCCCTACAACGGTTGGACTCAAACAAGATAACTAAAATCCCTATAGCACAAACCGAGTAGCATTCGATCATTGAGTAACCATACCAAGCATATCCTATTCAGGCCATCATACTACTGACTAATCAGTTCTAGCATGTAACTTAATAAGCACATATAACAGGCATATAAGGCATCTTCCTAGATCCTTAGCCCTAATCTAGCATGCAGTTCTCATACACGTATAATAGGCACATCAGGCATCCTTCCTAGATCCTTAGCCCTAATCTAGCATGCAGTTATCGTAATCATATCATATTGTAACATAACATGTATGGGTATCTTGGGGAAAACTTACTTGAGCTCAGCCGGTTGCACGCATCACACACCTTGTTCTTTCTCAAAACCTTCTATTTTAAATTTTAAAAAAATATTTTCTTGTAAAAATATTTTAATCCCTCGATTTGAGTCCAGACACCCCCGAAGGTGTGTCTGAATCCCTCAAACCAAGGCTCTGATACCAACTTGTAACATCCCAATTTTCACGACCAAAAATTTTGTTTTTAATTAAGTAATTTATAAAACCATTTACTGAAAAAACAACATCGATATCATATCAAACTCATAACCCATAAGCCAAATGTCATAAAAGCATGCCATAGAATAATAATAATATCAAAGTACAATCCCAATGACATCATAGTGCGGAAATCGAGTGTGTGTGTGTGTGCCGGTTCCTTCCCCTTCGATGAAGAGGTACCTGAAAACAAAAATGTAAATTCTAAGCACGAAGCTTAGTGAGTTCCCCCATCATACCACATACCATACATAACACATATAATCTAACATATCTTGGTACTACCCCCTTCGGTCTCTTTCAACCGGTAACTTGTCTAGCATATCAGGGTGCTGGCCTACCCCTTCGGTCCTGTCGACCGGTAACTTGCCTAGCATACCAGGGTGCTGGCCTACCCTTTCGGCCCTGTCGACCGGTACCTCGCCTCGCATATCAGGGTGCTGGCCTACCCCTTCGGTCCTTTCGACCGGTACCGGGACTATTTCACCCCCTACTCTACCACATAGCATCCTAATGCATCACATATAAATCATATACTCCATGGCTTCTCTGGGTGCTGGCATACCCCTTCGGTCCTATCAACCGGTACTAGGGTTTTTTCTACCCCTCCTATCACATATCACATAACATCATAGCATACTATCATATAAAACATAATATACCAGATAATTATCACAAAGAGAATTATCTAACAACCATGTCCTACTAGTGGGCCGACATTGTGGCTGTAGACCCACTTCTACTGGAAGGTAACTCACCTCAATGTCCAAAAGTGTCTAAACTATACTTGTTGCCAGAATCAACCCCTCTCAGATCCTACACATAACAATCTTCCTTAATTACCATTTCTTGGTCAACTCAGGTCAAAGTCAAAGTCAAGGTCAACACCTTGGCCAAAGTCAACTCTAAGTCAAAGTCAACATCCAGTTGACTCAACTCGCCGAGTTGGCCGCACAACTCGTCGAGTCCCGTAATCATGAAAATGCCAAGACTTCGACCCTACTCGTCGAGCCTTACAAGGCCTTGCTGAGTTCTCATTTAATAAAGTTGAGACCTTCTACAACTGACTTGTCGAGTTCATCCTTGAACTCGTCGAGTTCATATTCATATGGTTGGGATATTGCCGTGAACTCGTCGATTTCATCCTTGAACTTGTCGAGTACGTTGATCTTCAGGTCCATAATGAACCCAACTGGCTGAGTCTTCTTCCAACTCAACACACTACTCGATATCAGAAGGGGTCTTGGGGAAAGATGCGACCTGACTCGCCTAGTCACATAAGCGACTCTCCGAGTCCCTCTATGTCCAAAACTATTCAGTCGGTTTCAGATGGTCTTAATGCATCCAAAACATAGATCTGACCTCCTAGGGTCCATATTACACGTAAAGCTTCGAACTTGACATTCATGCATGGGGTTTTTGGCTCAAAAGGCTCTAAAATGAGGTTTATATGATGCATGGGACTCCCATGGCCATAAAGTTGGCACCTTTATGCCATGGGGACCCTCAATGGTTCCAGATCTACTAAACTTAGAAAAGGTAGAAACTTGTCCTAACTAGAGATCTAAGAGATAAATGGTCAAGGTTGAAGCTTTTTACCTTGAATGAGCTGGAAATGTAGCAAAACCTCTGGATCTACTTGCTTCTTCTGGAACCACCAAGTTTCCACTTCTTTCTTCAAGCTTCAAACAACCACAAACACACAAAAATGGCTCAAGATCACTCCAAATGCTTTAGGGTTTTGAGTTAGGGCTTTTCTGGACTGTAAGGGACGATGGAGGCTAAAGTGGGACAAGATAATGTGTTTAAATAGGGTGCAAACCCTAAATATTAGGGTTTCATCCAGACAGTCCTACTCGTCGAGTCGGGCTCCCGACTCGTCGAGTAGGTTACTTAAAACCCGCGTCCATAATTCACTCTACTCGACGAGTTGGGCCTCCAACTCGTCGAGTCACAATGTAAAACATGCAATTACTTATATTTAAAATACATACCGTGAACCGGGTGTTACACGTTGTCTCGAGGAAGTTGGCTATTGACTGGGTTCTTCAATCACTTCCCGATTCATATGGTGAGTTCATTAAAGATTACTATATGACAAACCACGACATGTCCCTTGTCGATCTTACATATTTTCTAATTGTTGTTGAATCTGCAATGATTTGGTGCACTGGTCAAGAAAATTTGATTGGAAGATCTACTTCCCAAGCTTCCATGGACATAGGCAATGACATAGACAGTCCAGAAAAAATCCCTTCTCCTATGGGAAGGGAATTGGCTATGGTGAAAAGATTTGACCATAAGAGAAAAGCCAGTTCTGAGATAGTTCCATGTGCAAATGCAAAAGAGTCCACTTGTTTCTACTGCCATTTGAAGGGACATTGGAAGCGAAGCTTCCCTAACTACCTGAAAGATCTAAGAGAAGGTAAAATCAAATTGTATGATTCTACTTCAGCTAAGTCCACTATCTAACTCTATTAAGTTCCTGTTTCTAGATTCTTAATACATGATGTGATAAGATTACATTTTGATGTTTTGAAGGATCGAAGAAGAGGAAGGAAGCTTAAAGAAAGAGCAGGCTTTGTCTGATCGCGAAGAGATGGATTTCGATCGCATGATTCGGTGATCAGATTTTTTTGAGCTGCTACTTAAGAGTTATGATAGATTGCTTAGAAATATGTAGTAACATAGTTTTCATATGTATTTTCATTGTAAGGACAAGTTTTCTGTGTTTTATAAATAATGAATAAAATTTTGATTTTATGTTATTTTATATTTCCTTGCAATGTCATTTGTAGAAATTGGTGTTTATCGATTTTTAGCAATATTGGAAAACAAATTTGATTCTTACATTTGTGGTAGTGTCAAAACATACCAAATAAGGAAATGATCTCATCGCCAAAGTTTCAATTGGACGGAAACTTGAAATCATGCAACTTGTATTATATGATGGATGAGAACTTTCATCTTTGAGAATTTTAGACTAATTCCTTGTTCACATGAATATGTGAGTAAAGTGAAGGAGTAGAAGATCAAGTAGACATTGTTGTGCACTGGTCAGGTCCACCACAAAAAAAGATAAGGCTATTGGTCATGATTACTAAAGTTTAGTAAATATGTTATGCTTACAAGACTAAGTGTGATTCTGAATCATTGAAAAGTTTCAATGTATAGCATGATGAATAAGAAGAAACAATTAGGCAGAAAGATAAAAGTTTCTCCAATCTGTAAGGAAAGGAGAGTACTTTAGTATAACATTGTCACACCCCCAAACGAGACGGCGGAATCGTCCGGGGGTGGAGGACTTTATTTGTAGTATCACAACACATGCATCATAGTAATCAAAGTACAAACAACCATTATATTTAAAAAAAAAGTATAAATATTTACATGTGTTCAATCATTATATATTGAAACCAAAATAGTTATACAAAAGAAGAAGACATGACTCAAAATAGCTCCATCTTCTCAAAAGCTCGGGGAGTACATGTCTACTGATTCCCTGAGAATACAAGTAATTTGAAAAGAGAGTATCAACATAAAGTTGAGTGAGTACATAAGTATTTATGTTTGAAAGTATGTTTTCTGTTTCTTAAATATGTAAACTGTTCCAGAAAATCCTATATTTTCTGTTGTATATGAAAAGTAGTTTTAATCACATAAAATTGTTCTATTTGTAAACCAATGTTCTGTTATTGAATTTCTTTTGTATAAACTGTATAAGTGAGAGTGTGCCTGGCTTAACCAATTGTTTATTGAATACTGAGATGTAATATTGTAAAAACTATGTCATGGTAAACTGGTACTTTTAAAATGAACTGACGTTTAGTTAATTATACACTAACGTATTGTTAATATCTCTTAAATGTGTTATTATAACCATACTAAGACTAGATGACCTGACCCAACGCTTTGAAGATGTTTAAAATTGCTGATAACAACTGTCACTCGTAGGCGTGTATGCCTGACTGTAGCTAGCAGTCTGAGTGCGGGGTTGTCAATCCCAATATAGATATATACACACATTGTTTCGATCTTCGATCCCCGACTGGAGATTATGGATATAATGTTAGGACTTTAACTATGTTGTTTAAATGAACTAAACAACCTGAATCAAATGACTCATAAAAAGCATATAGACGTTATATGTATAATAGTTATGAAAACCCAATCATTCTTAAATGAATAATTGATAGTATGCCCTTCAATTAGTATTTGACAGATGTATATTCTTGATTAGTTTTGAATCAAACCTTTGTTCTTGTAAAACAGTGTATTTTAGTATACTTGAATCGTGATTTAATGTTCTATGAATCATAAATTATATCGATTATAATTTATATGTACTTTCTGAATTGATATTAACTATTTATTTATGTAACCCCTTGCTCAACATGTTACATAGGGTATTTGAACTGAATGAGTTAACTTTTATATTTGTTTACATATACAAATATATATATATAAGTAAAATTTAAATGACATTTGGATAAATAACCGTTACTTATAATCCCACATCCAAACAAGGAAAAGGAACCAAAGTGGAGTTATCAGTCCTAAGTCTTTTAAGCTTTATATATATATATATATATATATATATATATATATATATATATATATATATATATATATATATATATATATATATATATATATATGATTTCTGGGGAAAAATATAAGTTTATAAAAAACCATTTAAAGAAGTTTAACATTTTGAGATTCTTTTGATGACTTGATGTCATTTTAATACAGTCTTCAAAACCATTAGTTTGTAACACAAAATCTTTGTGTTGGACTTGTATTCCCCCCCCCCCCTTAAAACTTGTAAAAATTATGAAAATACGGGGCGTATGAACTCACTTGGTAAGAGTGACGATTTGATGAAAAACTGGGCTTTACATGGCCAGCAGTTCGACTGGAAAGAGGTTAGCTTTTCGAGAATTTCAGGGCTTAAGGCTTTTGTTGGAGCTTGGATATGTCACCGGGGGTAGTTAGAAGGGCTTAAAGGAGTGTTTGAGTGGAGAGAGTATTTGATTTTGGTAAACAAAACCCGGAGGTCTCGCATCCTATTTATAGGGGGTTGAGGTCGATTATTACGTTGGGCGTAATTTTCACGTACACTGGGCGTACTACTAAAAACCTCAGTATGCTGGGCGTACGTCTTGTATGTGGGGCGTACTAGTTCGAGCCTTATCCGATCTTCGGACGTGGTGAAGCTACGAGGCACGCGTCGAGGCTAGTCCCATTACGTTGGGCGTAAACTTTATGTATGATGGGCGTAATTGCTAGCTGGCTTCGGACGTGTCGATGATGCAAGATACGTGTTGCATTCAAAGAAAGAGGCGATGTAGACAATCCGAGGCCTTGTTTCTGAGTACGTTGGGCGTACTCATATTTCTTCAACTTCAAAAATTCGTAACTTTCGCATACCAGCTCCGTTTTTTACGTTCTTTATATCCACACGAAGGTGAGACTATGCTCTACACCTTTCTTTTAGACTTCGTCGGCTAATTTTGAAATTATTTTTAAAGTTATATTTTTAACAGGCCGGAACAGGAAAAGTTCGTTGAAAAATCATAACTTCTTCATACGAAGTCAGATTTAGTCGTTCTTTTTATGGATGCTCTCGTTTTAACGTATACTATAACTCTCATTTAGATAGTTAAGGCTAAAAAACATTTTATTGAAAATTCACTTTTTACGTTATACAGTGTTTTGCCGGTTTTGTCGCGGATTTTCGATAGGTCATAACTTCTTCGTTATAACTCGGAATTGGGCGTTCTTTATATTTTTGGAAACCTTGACACGATTTCTACCACTATGTTCATCACAAACAAGTTTGTTTAATCATTTCATTTTTAAGGGTTGATATGTAAATATACATATTATAAAATTTTCCTTTTATTATATATATATACTATTACATAAAGTCAAAATAACAGATTGTTCCATTATCCCCCAGTTAGAGAGAATTTCATACCAAAATTAGGAATATAACGTTATGGAAAGACTAGGGAAAAAGATGTGGATATTTCTGTTACATTTGATCATCCCGGTCCCAAGAGAATTCAGGTCCCCGTTTTGCATTCCAGCGAACCTTCACTATCGGGATATGACTTTGTTTGGTTTTCTTAACTTCCCTGTCTAGAATCTCTACGGGTTCTTCCTCAAAGTTGAGGCTCTCGTTTAAATTGATCTCCTTGAGTGGGATCACAAGAGTCTCATAAGATAGACACTTTTTCAAGTTCGAAACGTGGAAGGTAGGATGAATGTTACTTAGTTTTTAGGGTAGTCGAAGTCTATAAGCTACATGACTGATTCTGGAAAGAATTTTGAATGGTCGTATGTACCTTGGATTCAGTTTGTCACGCTTTTCAAAGCGTATCATGGCCTTCCAGGGTGAGACTTTAACAAGACGCGGTCACCAACCTGAAACTCCAAGGGTTTTCTCCTTTTGTCAGCGTAGCTTTTCTGTTTATCTCTGGAAGCTTTAAGTCGCTCCAGAATTTGTACGAATTTCTCTGTAGTTTATCGAATAATTTCCGGACCAGTGAGAGCACTGTCATGAGTTTGACCTCTAGCTAACTGCATGTCACTCACCTCAGCCCAGCATAGAGGTGATCTACAATTGTGGCCATAGAGGCCTTCGAATGCAGCAAACTTTATGCTAGTGTGATAACTGTTGTTATAAGAGAATTCAACAAGGGGTAAATGAGTATCCCATCCCTTTCCAAAGTCTATCACGCAAGCTCGCAACATGTCTTCAAATGTTTGAATCGTCCTCTCACTTTGCCGTCAGTTTGTGGATGGTAGGCTGTACTCATGTCCAGCCTAGTTCCCAGTGAGTTTTGTAAAGACTGCCAGAAATGAGAAGTGAATCTACTATCTCGGTCAGAAATACTAGATATTGGCACACCATGCAGTCTAACGATCTCCTTGAGGTAAGTTCATGTTAGCTTCTCCATCTTGTCTGTTTCTTTTATTGGCAAGAAGTTGGCGGACTTGGTCAATCTATCGAAGATTACCCAAATAGTATCATAACCACCCGATGTCTTGGGTAACTTAGTTACGAAATCCATTGTAATCCGCTCCCACTTCCATTCAGGGATTTCAGGTTGTTGTAATAAACCTGAAGGTTTCTAGTACTCTACCTTGACTTTGGCACAAGTAAGGCACTTGCCTATAAAGGTAGCGATTTCGGCCTTCATGTTAGGCCACCAGTGTAGTTTCTTGAGGTCCAGATACATCTTGTCTGAACCTGGATGAATGGAGTATCGGGTTTTGTGTGCTTCATTCATAACCACGTCTCTATAACCACCGAACTTTGGTGTCTAGATCCGGTTCCTGAAACAATAGACTCCATCATCCCTGACTTCGAAGTTCTTATCCATTCCTCTCAGGGTTTCACTTGTCATGTTTTCAGGTTTCAAGGCCTCAAGTTGAGCCTTTCTGATATGTGTGGACAGATGTGTATGGATTGTCATGGTCAACGAATTTACTCGGCATCACGAGTATTCTTTTCTGCTAAGAGCGTCAACGACTATGTTGGCTTTACCAGGGTGATAAAGAATCTCGCATTCATAATCGTTCAGTAGCTCCACCCACCGTCGGTGACTCATGTTCAGTTCTTTGTGGTCGAAGATATTCTGAAGACTTTTATGGTCCGTGAATATTGTGCATTTCGTGCCATATAAATAATGTCTCCATATCTTCAGAGCAAACACCACTGCTCCTAGTTCAAGGTCATGTGTTGTATAGTTGACCTCATATGTCTTGAGTTGCCTCGAGGCGTAGGATATAACCTTTCCTCGTTGTATCAAAACACATCCAAGCCCTTGATTAAAAGCATCACAGTACACTACAAAGTCCTCTGTCCCTTCGGGTAGAGACAAGATTGCTGCACTGCACAAAGCTCGTTTCAGCATTTGGAACGATGTTTCTTGATTCTATCCCCACCAAAAAGTTACACCCTTTTGTGTCAGGGTGGTAAGCGGTTTGGAAATTCGGGAGAAATTTTGGATGAATCTGCGATAGCAGCCAGCAAGACCTAAGAATTATCGGATTTCTGTAGGTGTTTTGGGTGTTGACCAGTTCTCAATTGCCTTAATTTTGGAATGGTCCACGTGTATTCCTTCTGAACTAACCACGTGACCCAGGAAATCTACTTTCCTGATCCAAAAATCACATTTTTAAAATTTCGCATAAAGTTTCTTAGTTCTCATAGTTTGTAATACTTGACGAAGATGTTGGCCATGCACCTCTCTGCTTTTTGAGTAGATAAGATGTCGTCAATGAAGACTATGACGAATTTGTCTAGGAATGGACGACACACTCTGTTCATTAGGTCCATGAACACAACATGTGCATTCGTCAATCCGAATGGCATCACTACAAACTCGTAATGACCATAACGAGTTCTGAACGTGGTTTTAAGAATGTCCTCCTCCAAAATCCGTAACTGGTGATACCCGGATCTTAAGTCTCTTTTCGAGAGGTAGCTCGCACCTTGAAGTTGGTCAAACAGATCGTCAATGTGAGGCAAAGGATATCGATTCTTGATGGTAAGTTTATTCAGCTCGCGGTAGTCTATGCACATACGGAATGATCCATCCTTATGCTTTACGAACAAAACCGGTGCTCCCCAGGATGAGAAGCTTAGTCTTATGAAACCTTTGCTTAGGAGTTCGTTAAGCTGGCTGGATAATTCCTGCATCTCAGAAGGTACAAGACGATAGGGGGATTTGGCTACAGGGGTAGCCCCAGGGATTAAGTCGATTCTGAATTCGACTTGTCGTTCAGGAGGCACTCCTGGAAGATCCTCGGGAAATATGTCGGGAAAGTTGTAGACCTCAGGAATGCTCGCGATATCTTTCACTTCTTGCTTTTTGTCTACCACGTGAGCTAAGAAAGCACAGTACTCCTTGCGAAGGTACTTCTGTGCCTTGATGCAATAAATGATCTGAAGGTTTGTTCCGGGTTTGTCGTCGTAGATAATAAGAGTTTCGTTAGTTGGGAACTTCATGAGAATGGATTTTTCATAGCATATGATGTCAGCATGGTTAGGGCACAACCAATCCATACCTATTATGACGTCGAAACTTTTGATAGAGACCGGCATAAGGTCTATTGGGAACGAAAAGTTATTCAAGGTAAGAGTACATCCTATGTATATATCGTTGGTGTATTCTGATTTCCCGTTAGCCATTTCGACTGTAAAAGTTTCATTTAGTGGTTGGGAGTTTTGATTTAGAAGGTGTTTAAAATTATGGCTCACGAAGCTCTTCTCAGCACCACAATCAAATAGAATGCATGCATAAGTATTGTAGAGAAGAAACATACACGTGACCACTGCAGGGTCTGCCACTGCTTCTTCGTGACCCATTACTAGAATCCTCCCAACTCCACTGGCATTTCCAACTTTCAGACAATCTCTCTTGAAATACCCCACATCACCGCATTGGTAGCATGCTTGACTTACTCCAGCGGCAGGTACTTGGTTAATCGGTTGGGGTGGTGACTACGGAATCAGGCAGTATGCCATTTTCTGTTGTAGTTACGACACTGCATTTCCCGGCAATTTCTGTTGTGGTGAAAATTGCACTTATTGCATTTGGGGAGATTACCAGCATAAGGCATAGTTGATGTAGGGTTAACAGGAACAGCAGCAAGTACAGTAGCAACATGCACTGCCACTACTTGTTGCTTCTTTGAGGGTTCCTGAGAAGATTTATCCTTCCTCTTATTCTAACCTTTCTTCTTCTTGTTGTTGTTATTTCCCTTGGGTTGTTCTGGAGCAGCTACCACATAGTTTTAACGAGTTCCGTGCTCAATAAGCGACTGTGCCAGCTCTTTGGCACTATCAAAGGTGTTAGGCCTAGACGCAATGACACTTGCCTGAATCTGGGGCGACAGTCCCCAAATATGCCTCTCAATCTTTTTGCTCTCCAGAGCAACCATTTCTGGATAGTGTATCGCTAAGTCACAAAATCGATTCGTGTAAGTTGTTATATCTGAACCCACCATAGTAAGTCCCCAGAGCTCTTGCTCAAGTTTCTGAATTTCACCATGCGGGGAGTACTCCCGCATCAGCATGGTCTTCAAGTTCTCCCAACTTATGGAGTTAGCCACTACCAAGGTTAGTGACTTAACATGGCCGTTCCACCATGTTAGGGCTCTGTCAGCAAAGGTACAGACAACAAATTTGACTTTGCTACCCTCTGGGCAGGAGCAGATCTTGAAGACTGCCTCTGTTTTATCGATCCATTGTCTTAACGCCATTACTCCTCCAGTGTTGTTAAAGGTCATGGGTTTAGCGTTCGAAAATTCCTTATAAGTACACTCTCGTGAGTGCCCGTGATTCTCGCCGTGGTTGGGGGGATGTGCACCAGCTCCTGATCCACTTGCACCAGGGGTGTTTATATGAGACATAGCAGCTGCAACAACTGTTGTGACTGCCGCCTGAAACATGGCAGCGTCAAATTGAGGAGGTGGTGGCGGAGGTGGTGTTGGCTCTTCATTAACATTGTCATGCCTTGGGTTTATATGTGGAGGCATCTTTTACTATAAAAGTTAAAAGATGGTAAGATATCAAGAGTGAATATGAATATGATATCTCTGAACTAAAACATTTGGTTCAAAATGAATCTTATAAAGAATTGGTAATAGAAGTCTATTACAAGTATAACTTGTAAAAAGATAATATGAATTTGAGTGGTTATTTTTCAAAGAGTATGAAAATGCATGTCGATTGTATTGGTATATTAAGTACATATGGTCTGAAAAATTTGACCTTAAAGAAGGTCTATAATATACCACAATACTGGGAAAATATCGACATTAAACCGACCTACCGAAAATAAAATTTTCACGGTCGTACTGAAAAACATGAAAAATAGCACTAGAACATATTCATAGATTTACACTATAACCAAAACTTATGAAATACAATATGTTGTTTGGAAAGTTTGACTTATCTAAAGGTCTACGGTACACCAATTTATTGAAAATAAAACATTTAGCCGAAGTCCTAATCTATAACAAAATTGGAAGTAGAATAAATACTACTTGCGTCGCGAACTGCGACGAGTACTAGACTCTGCTTCCTGATGTTTGGTTTCCATTAGCTGTCTTTCCAAGGTAGGCTGATGCTCCCTTAATTCTCTTATTTCTGTTAGGGCAGCATTCATTTGGTTTTGCAGTGCCTCGGTGTGGGTTTGGGATTCATCTTGAATTTCGTCCAGACAACGAATATCCACAGCGTTGATTTGTGCCGTTGCATTGACTTCCAGGATCCGGTTTATCGAAACCCTCGCCTGATCGGTTTGGCGAGATATGCGATGAACAATGACAAGAAGATCCCTTTCGGATGATCCTCCGTTACTGAGGTCATAGAAATCTCGGCACATTCCATAGGGTGGGTGCTGGCCTTGCTGTCAGCTCCAGTGGTATATATGCTCTTCCCAAACTGGCGTTGGCCCTTGAAGTTCTTGCCTGACTGCGGGAGGTGGAATGGCTGGTGGGGGATTGTATACCGTGGGTTCTATGTCAGTACCCTCTGAATCTTCATCTTCATCTTCTTCTTCCTCTTCTGGATCTTCTTCCATAATTTCTTCTGGATCATCTACTATCCATCCTTCGTTACCGTGGTTCGGAAAGTAAGTGTCTCCTGGTAAATGAAATCCGGTCATTGTGTCTGTGCGAGAATAAGGCTAAGATACATAGAATATAATTAGTAACGATAGATTATAAATACAAGTTTCTACGAGGGAAACTTACAGTTAACAAGTAATGTATTCTGTATGACTAGTTTTGGGTATTACTATAACTACAAAGTGTATAGTAATTATATATAACTCGGGTATAATCGACCTTAGATTAAATGATCCGACTCTAAATCCACAACCAAACAAGGAACATGAAATGAAGCTAGATCACATATTCTAAGTCTATATAACTTTAATTATATATAACTGTAATATACCCTTAATATTTATAGTTCTACCAACAATGGTTCTTTTGTTTTCACATGTTTGTTATGGTGCCTAAAATACTCCTATAGTATTTTAATCTTTATGTTTTGTTCTAGAGTTCTGCTGTATATGTATAGTTGGTAAGTATTAGACATGTCACAACACTACCATCACTCCCAAACACATGTTGGCCATATCTCAAACCAATATAGTTGATCAGGCTATATTAATCCCAGATATGATTACATAACTGTCCAGGTTTGACTACGGTGTCCAACATCTAAATACTTTTAATTTCTTATGACTGTGATATTGTACTTGTAGGTATGAGTGTTAGTATACTTCTTGTAAAAATACTTAACTTTTAAAAAGTATACTTGTAGTCAGAGCTCTTAGCCCCAATGTATTTATAGTTTGTATATCTTTTATGAATTTATATATTGAGTTCACTATAAACAATGCTCTGATACCAATCTGTCACACCCCCAAACCAGACAGTGGAATCGTCAAGGGGTGGAGGACTTTATTTATAGTATCACAACACATGCATCATAGTAATCAAAGTACAAACAACCATTATATTTAAAAAAAAGTATAAATATTTACATGTGTTTAATCATTGTATATTGAAACCAAAATAGTTATACAAAAGAAGAAGACATGACTCAAAATAGCTCCATCTTCTCAAAAGCTCGGGGAGTACATGTTTACTGATTCCCTGAGAATACAAGTAATTTGAAAAGAGAGTATGAACATAAAGTTGAGTGAGTGCATAAGTATTTATGTTTGAAAGTATGTTTTTTGTTTCTTAAATATGTAAACTGTTCCAGAAAATCCTATATTTTCTATTGTATATGAAAAGTAGTTTTAATCACATAAAATCGTTCTATTCGTAAACCAATGTTCTGTTATTGAATTCCTTTTGTATAAACTATATAAGTGAGAGTGTGCCTGGCTTAACCAATTGTTTATTGAATACTGAGATGTAATACTTTAAAAACTGTATCATGGTAAACTGGTACTTTGAAAATGTACTTACGTTCAGTTAATTATACACGAACGTATTGTTAATATCTTTTAAATGAGTTATGAGAACCATACTGAGACTAGATGGCCTGACCCAACGCTTTGAAGGCGTTTAAAACTGTTGATAACAACTGTCACTCGTAGGCGTGTATGCCTGACTGTAGCTAGCAGTCTGAGTGCGGGGTTGTCAATCCCAATATAGATCTATACACACATTGTTTCGATCCCCGACTGGAGATTCTGGTTATAATGTCAGGACTTTAACTATGTTGTTTACATGAACTAAACAACCTGAATCAAATGACTCATAAAAAGCATATAGACGTTACATGTATAATAGTTATGAAAACCCAATCATTCTGAAATGAATAATTGATAGTATGCCCTTGAATTAGTATTTGAAAGATGTATATTCTTGATTAGTTTTGAATCAAACCTTTGTTCTTGTAAAACAGTGTATTTTAGTATACTTGAATCGTGATTTAATGTTCTATGAATCATAAATTATACCGATTATAATTTATATTTACTTTCTGAATTGATATTAACTATTTATGAATGTAACCCCTTGCTCAACATGTTACAAATGGTATTTGAACTGAATGAATTAACTTTTATATTGGTTTACATATACAAATATATATAAGTAAAATTTAAATGACATTTGGATAAATAACCGTTACTTATAATCTCACATCCAAACAAGGAAAAGGAACCAAAGTGAGTTATCAGTCCTAAGCCTTTTAAACTTTATATATATATATATATATATATATATATATATATATATATATATATATATATATATATATATATATACTAGTAGCCTACTCGCGCGATGCGGCGACGACTATTAATTTTGTTTATACGAGTAGTTTTCAAGCTCGATTGGTTTTCATTTCGTTAAGCGTCAAATAGTTTGCTTTCTAGTAATTGTTGCATGTGGGTTTATAGGTCTTTTTATTGTTATACAGTTTTGTTTCGGCTATTAGTTTCATTTCAACCACATTATTGTCCATAATATACCTCGTTGTTTTAGATTAAAAAGAAAAGTACACAGAATTGATTTTGTAAATTAACATAATGCAACATCATGTAAAAGTGTATATTCCAATAGATTTGGGGAGCCATTTTTTTTTTGAAACGATTGTTGGTTTTCATAATGTTTTTTAGTTGTGTGTCTAGGCATATGCAATGAAAATCTCTATTAGAAATAAAAGTATCATGTAAATAGTGGAGGAGTGGATGGTGAATATATTTGTTGTTCAACAAAAATTTTGTTTTGAAAAAACTGTTTTGTTTCAGTTTTTAAGGTTTGTGGTTTTGAATTTTGGTGTTAGGGGAGTAATAGTGCAAAATGACACTCATTAGGGAGACTTAAGTATATTTAAAAATAATCGTCCTCACGCACATTTAATTATAATACTTGTTTGTGTATTTATATGTAATATAAATAATAGTTAAGTATTACTAAATAAAAAAACTATTATACTTTATAAATTTTAGACAAATATATTTGAAATTGTATAGGTTATATTTTTTATTTGGTAAACAACAAACTTATCTCAAAATCTACACTTATTTACAAGTTTATAGCTTATATTTATTGTTTATGTAATACATTTAAAAAATATAAAAGTTATTAGAAACGATGAAATGGTTAACCTAATTAATTAGATATTTAATATTTTATATACAATTATAACATAATTAATTTAAAATAAAATATGTTGTTTCTACTATAAAACAAAAAATATATATGAGCTTTGGGCCACATATAACATTAAGCATATATACAACATATATATTTAGAACATGACAACCCTAAACCTAATTAATTTCGTCCTCTTTACACAGCCGCCTCGACTGGTACATCTTTATGGCAATGACTCCGCCATGTCCTTGGCCCCATACACGACGCCGCCGCCACCTGATCCTTGTCCATTACCGTCATCATCAACCTCCCCTACACATTAGCCCTAAAATCTTGCATCTCAAATCTTGTCTTCGACATTAATATCCGCCACCCAGCAGCAACTGAAGTTACACCACCAGCTGTCGGGCTGCAACCACCGACTACTTTTTCCGCAACACTATTGATGACTTAGGCAACAATCGACGACAGTCTAACCATCTCCAACAAGTATCCCCGAAGCAGCATCTACCATGTAAGAAACTCTGTGTTCTTGTTTTAGAATTTGTAGCAGTTTCAGTTTGTGGTACCGATTTCCGTATGTATTTGTGTTAGTAATTAGAAAATTCACTTGTGTTTTGTATTTTTAAAAAGGAATAAATCTATTTCTTTTTCTGTTTGTGATCAAAACTGGGTTTTTAAATGTATCATGCTCTCTTCTAAATACTCTTTCTTATAAAGTTTCATTATTTAGTAATCAAGGTTCGATTATAAGAATCTATAAACATGGATGTTTCGATTTTGTATGTAAGATTGGGCTGTAAAGGCTTCCATAAAACAATAAGAACTAATTTCCATGTGTCTTTGTTTCGTTCCTATATACTTTGTTTTTAATGTATTCTATATCTCAAAGTTTATAACTTGCTTGTGATTTAATGATTTAGTTAATAATAAAAACAGTCTTCTTACATCCCTGATTTACCTCTATTACAACATTGCAAAAATAAAGATACATAAGTACTACTTTTGCAATATTTTTTCATTATGAATAGACATGGAAGATTATCCCAGATTCTCATGTATGAAATTGATTCTAAAAACCTTCGAAGGGAAAAAATCCAAACACAAATGCTGGATATATTCTTTTACAAAATTGAATTTACACACATATCAAACATAATTTACATTGTGCATTTTATATATGTTTATACTTGATACAAATCTGCAAAGATACATTATTATGAACACTTTAAGTAACAACAATAACCACTCTCTTACAATACAAACTACAAAAATCACAAATTTTGTATTTTTTTTTACAGAAAAGAGCTGTTGATGAAACAAATACAAGTTGAATCTATATACAGCGTTCACGACATGAAACAAAGAGAAGGAATGGTATCAGATTTCAACAAAACTGCAGAATGGTGCTATTGATTTGAAGTGAGGCATTAGAAACATCTGGGGAGTTATAAGTGGGGGAGAGACTTGTAGTTAAGATGATTAAAGAAATGACTGTGAAAGTGGCTTTATTTTTTCATGTTAAGATGAAGTTTGATTGGTTGAATTTTGTTCACACGGATCAATAACTTAATGAATGGTTTTAATTGTAGTAAGATAAAATTAAGGGTCAAGATGTCCTCTGCGTATGATAGTCAATGTGATTTGAAGAGATTGAATTTGATTGGTTGCTTTTGTTTCACATGGATAGTTTACACCATTTATTTTGAAATCAATGGTCATAATGTCTTCTTCTTGTTTTTTAAGACACTGTCTTAAAAATGGTGGGACCCTCAATTATATACCTTTGGTATATATAAAGATGGTATATATATATATATATATATATATATATATATATATATATATACTTTAATTCATAAGAAATAACATATAAAACAATGTGTAAATTACTTTAAAATATATATAAATACATAAAAATACGTAAACAGATAGATATAAAAACTTAAAAAAATTCAAAAGTACGTAAAAATAGATATAAATACATAAAAATACGTAAACGATTTTGTCCTATGACCTGTTGAACAGGTCAAAAAAGGCTAAAGTGAATAAATTAACCGGTTTCTTGGGCTTTTTTATTCAAAAAGTTAAAAAGTCTGAGATTTTTTATTCAAAAAATTAAATTTATGACTTTATTAAAATTTCCCAAAATATTAAGACTTTTTTGTCAATTTTCCTATTAACTATTAACCAATCGCAAAGATTAGAGTAGACCCGGTCAATGAATTTTTAAATACCAAAAATTATGAGAAAAGTGACACTTCCCCTTCTATTAATTCCAATTGCATTGAAACACGACTTAGATTTTGACGTAAATTATAGAGAATCTTTTTTTTTGGAAACGGCAAACGAATTAAGTGTAGCCTACTCGCAATATTTCAACGAGCACCCCGGATTCGAGCTCCTTTACAGGGCAAACCCAGCCCCCATAGGGATTTCCAGGGAAAAATTCCCCACATGGGGCACCACAAGATGTAGTTTAAGGGAATAGAACTCCCGACCTCACGACCCACATGGGTATAAAACCCGGTGCATCAACCCAGCTAGGCTGGACATCACTTGCAAATTATAGAGAATCAACTTTTGACTTTCGAGCTTATATTCACATTCAATAATTTGATAATCAATTTCAAAGCATATTCCAAACACCATTAAAACACAATATGACATAATATTAGGGAAAAAGAAAAAACCCATCTATCTACGAACTGTTTCAATCATCAGATACATTTGGAACAATTTTTGTGTACTTGAAATCGCTCTAGCTTAAAACCTTAAATAGTTATTATTAGGAGATATTTTTTAAAAACCATGAAAAGTACCTGCAATTGACATTAAACATTCATCAAGAGCACATTACATAATCATTATGGAAAGGCCTCAATAATCGACATAAGCGAAGGCATCTTAATTATATTGTAACGGAAAAAGCCACAATCACCAAGAAGTTTCTTCCATTCCTTTTCAGATCGTTCCTTTCCACTAGAAAAATATGCAAGCATCGATAGATCAAGTATGAAGCGCGTATCACTGAAAGGATCATCTTCTTTAGGCTGTTGAACGATCTCCACAATAATGACTTTTCCAGTTTCCTTAGGTATGGCTTTTCGACAATTCGTAAGTATTTTAGCGCAATCATCATCACTCCAATTGTGCAAGATCCACTGAAATGCAAAGAAGAATATCGCTATTAATTAATTTATAGTCTATATAACATTAATCTTTGTGGGATTACTTTCCCTATAAATAATCATAACTTGAGCGAGTATATCAACAACCGAATATAACCCAAGCATACAAATTACCTTCATAAAGATCGTATCTGCAGGAGGAATGGCCTTAAACATGTCCCCAGCCACATGCGTAACCCCATCATATGTTGGCGCAGTGGAAATAACATGTTGCAAATCAAAGTTAATCCCCTTAAGATGTGGATATGCCTTCACAATCTCAGATATTGCAACACCAGTACCACCTCCAACATCCACCACACTTCCTTTCATCCCAAGAAATCCATTCCTGTAACTTGAGATAATGGCATCCAAATTGATCTTAGCAGAGCATGCCATGTCCTCGTTGAAAATTCTGTTGAACTTTGGATTGCCCAAAGAAAAATTATACAACTCTTCTCCATGGGTTATTTTAAATGCCGTACCACCTTCTTTAATCGCTCGACTTAGCACATGCAGAGGCGAAACCATGAATGGATCCGTACAACTCATAACAATCGGTGCCAATGTGAGGTGTGCATCGCTTAACAACCATTTAGAACAGTTGTTCAAGGCGTAAAGTGTTTCTCCTTCTTCTGCTTCCGCTTGAGGAATTTCATTGAACACTTTTTTGTGGACTAAGAACTTCATGAGTCGTTCAAGCCCATCAATATTTATTGATGGAGAATCAATACCAGTGGCAATTTCTGATAACGTCGTGGGTCGGTTGTGGTTGCTTATTATGTCAGCAATACGGAGCTCAACACAACAGCGTAAGGCCATGGCGTCAAAAACTCCGTTTAGGCACTGGCTTATTTGTGTCTGACCTATTAGCACTGCATCTTCCTCTATTCCACTGTGTGTGTTCATCATTCTCAAATTATTGCACTCTTTAATGAATTGGTTGAAGTAAAACTTAAATAGAGGGATACTTATACCCAAAAACGCATGAGTACTATGTAGAAGGTAATCAATGAGACCAGCTATTGTCGGAAAGAATGGGCATCGTCGACTTTAAGTTAATTTTAGTCACCCAGTTAATTTTAGTCACCCAAAATTATTAATCTTTATTTCTTCGAAATACGGTTTGACTCTCTGTTCTTGTATGCTAAGAATAGTTGCTTGTATGCTGGTCCAAATATAGCTGGTGCCTCTAATCCAATTATTCATATCGATTATAAATTAAAAAAATCACAGAACTGAATAAATATAGGAGGTCCACATATATCACGTGTCTCGTAGACTCTTGATCCCACTAGATTCTTAAAATTTACTATTCACCCACAAAATCCTGAAACAAAAAGGACCTACTCTCAACCACCCAAAACATGTACATTAATACTACATATTAGAGACATTCCCTCCGTTCCAAAAACAGATGAAAGCGTAACCGACCAACAACATACATTGCTAAGCTATTAGCATAAACATTTATACGTAAATACAAATAAATCATAACTTTTTTTTAGGAACCGCTAACGCACATCCTCTAAATACTATTTTAAAACTATTTTTTTTTTCATAACGGTACTTGAACCCTCATTCCCTTTAAAAGAACACATCTTCACCATCATGATCACTACAAGATTATCGAGCTTTAGTTGCTCCACCATTACCGGTGACACCCCACATTCGTGTTTGGTGTCGCCGCTAATAGTGGTTATGACGCTAATGGCGTTGACACTAAAGCACATCGACCCAATCCGCGTGAAAATATGATATTAAAACCTATCCGTCGATTTTGTGCCTAATCCAGTACCCGGAACCACGATACATATAGACCAATAGTGGCGGCACCAATAACGACGACACAATAGGTCTCGCCGCTAATACTAAAAAAAACGCGATTAATTCCCTCCACGGACGTCACCACTATTGATCAATGTTGTAAAACTCGCCGAGTTGGCCGATTACTCGTCCGAGTACTCGCTACTCGACCCCTTACCAAGGCGAGTTACAAAATCCGAGTACTCCCCGATCGACCCCTTATTGAAGTGAACAGGGTTGTAAATCTCGGCCAACTAGGTGATTACTATGTATAATATACTTAATGATTTATTATTTAACACACACATCTGATTATTACTACATACATATCTTAAATTCGTAGTAATTATTCACGAAGTGGGACCATTATGTGTTTTTTAGTTTTTTTTTTGTATTCACATGTATCTAAGTTTGTTATATATTTCAATCAACTTATGGTTTTAACTTATGATTTTGACATATCTAATTTCCCTAAAAATATTTCTATATGAATTACCGAATCCGAGTACTCCCCGAGTACTCCCGAGTACTCACTACTTGGCAATCGGCCGAACAGGTACCGAGTAACTAGTTCTACAACCATGCTATTGATACAATATCACCATTATTGATATACCATCACCGCTAAAAATGTCGCAGCTAACACCCTTCCTGGCACATTCTTTCCCTCTTTTACGTTCCCTTTTCTATTGAACAATATTCGTCGACATTTACTCTCTACCGTCGATTTTCTCAAATATTCACCAACAAATGTCACAACCGACTAGGGATGAAAGTGGGTCCAAACCCGGACCGGATGGACCCGGACCCGGAAAACCCGGAACCGTTTAACGAGATTTTTTAGAACTGGAAACCAGACCGGTATATAGGAACCGGTTTCGGGTATGGTACCGGGTAAAGTGGGTCTAGAACCGAAAAACCCGGAAATAGAAAAGTAGGTAAGGCGGAACCGGGTAAAATGAGTTTAGAACCGGAAAACTCGAATTTTTTTATTTTATTATTATTATTATTATTTTTTGTAATTACCTCAATCGCATAATCTTTCAACCGTTATAAAAAAATTAATAAACAAAAAATTACGTTTAGGTTATTGACGACATTTTTTTTTTAAAAAAGTAACGTGATATAACAAAGTTGGTTTAATATTACTGTGAAATATGAGTTTTTAGTTATGTGATTGTAATATATATTGTACGTTCATAGAATGAGTTAATTGTAATATGATTAGAGGTTCTAATTAAAAAAAAATAGTTAGAATAATTAAACAACAAAATAAATATATAACCTTTTGTAAAAGATCGACTGTAAATAGGCTAAAAGCTTATAGAACTTTAACCCATTAAGCCAACAAAACAAGTTGATACTAAAAATAATAAAACTTTCGATTTCACCCTTTTTGATCAAATACACTATTATATAGTCAAATTCACTTAAATCAAACACCATAACTTATTACAAAAGTTATTACAGTATAATGTATTTAAACGATTGCATAAGCCAATTTTTCAAAATTTTCTACAAATGACGAAATCACTCTTTTTAATTAAACCATTCTTTAACATATAAAACCAAACTTATAACCATTTATCAAATATTAATATTACATATAAATTATGGTTCTTACAAATAAAGTTCACCAGAGAGGGGAATAGGAGATAGGCTGAGATTTTGTTAGATGAATGTCATGCTTCATATTTGTGAGTTTTCCATTACTTCAATGTTATTTATTTATTTATTTATTATGAGAGCTCATATGCAAATTGAGATTATGATATCATTGTCTTTAGATCAAAAATGTATAAATAATATTTCATCTTTAACCGACACTATTTTTTATACAAATTTCTATACCAAAAATATATTCCTAGTATATTCATTTTTTAAAACTTATATAGATTATGATAAAATACCCATCAACTTATAAGTTCTTTACATATTTATTTATATTTCCTATATAAAAACTTTATAAAACGTACAAAAATCGGTTCCGGTCCATTAAACCCGGTTCCGGTTTTTTTACATATCCGGTTCCAAAAACCGGTTTCAGTTTTTTTAACCGGAATACCCGGACCCGTTGGACATGTACCCGAAATACCCGGAAACCGGATAAGACTAAATTTGGAACCCAATACCCGGACCGTTTAAACATTTTCTAGTTATACCGGTTCCGTTTCCGGTCCGGTTTTTCGGTTTTATAACTCATCCCTACAACCGACCACCTCCACTACCAATGACGAGGTACCTCATCACCGGTGACAACCAAATTATCGATGATAGGTGATCAAACTCTTTTTCTCCTCCTTTATTTCTTTTTTTTCTTTTTCTTTCTCTTCAACCCGTTTCTCTTCAACCCAGTGACCTAACTCGTCGATTTTGTAGAGTTTTATAACTTCTCTGCGGAATTATTGCTCTGTGTTGCAGTTTCAGCTCTACCAGAATATTGTTGTTGTTGCCAGCCACCACCACCTTTTTCCACCGGAGTAACACCACCATAGGTTTCTATATAATCTATTGTTTTTATTTTTGTGTATCATATATTTTTTGAGTATGTCTATGTGTATTTGTATGTATAATGAATATATATGGAAAAAGAAGATTATGTATGTATATATATTTGTATGTATAACGTATATATTATGCATGTATATGTGAATTTTCATGTATAATGTATATATGGAAATAAACGTTATTTATGTATATGTCTATTTGTATGTAATTTGGAATGTATGTACAATGTATGTATATGTGTGTATAAATGTATGTATATATCAAAAATTGTTAATTATAATTTATAATGTATATGTGTATAATGTAAGTAAAAATGATTATATATATATATATATATATATATATATATATATATATATATATATATATATATATATATATGTAACATCTCGAGTCTCAGGTATATTGTTTAATTAACTTCATTCATTTTGGCAGGGCAACTCGACGAGTTGGGAGCACCAACTCACCGAGTAGAGAGTGTAATGGTCGCGGGATTTTAGAGTCTACTCCACGAGTCGGAGGACCCCGACTCGACGAGTAGGAGCTGGGTGAGAAAACTCTAATTTTTAGGGTTTGTGTCATACTTAAAGGACCTTAAGCCCTCATTTTCGCCTCCCTTATCATGATAACCCTCTGTGAGAGACCCTAATCGTGTGTATCCATTTATGAGAGAAAGGAGCTAACTTTGGGTGTTTTAGTGCACATTTGGAAGAAGAGTGAAGAGCATTAAGCCTTGGAACGAGAAGAGGCTTATCGATCAAGTGTTTCTCTGTGCTAGCTTCATTATGGAGGTAAAAAGCTACCACCTTGAGCATTTTTTTTGATAGATCTCTTTCTAGGGAGTTTTAGGGTTTTTTCCCCATATCTTGTGGTTCTTGAGTTGTTGGAGCTTGCCATGGAGTTGAGACTCCAGATCTGGACAAAATAAGTTCCCATGTGCCCAAAGATCCAGGCTTTATCAAATCATTGGGCAAGTTTCCACGCATGAAAACGTTTATGGAGCTTGTTTTGGCATTTTGAGCCCTAGATGCCATGCATGAACGTAAAGCTTGCAACTTTACGTGATGAATCAACCTTAGAACGCGAGATCCAAAGTATGAGACCTTATTTCTGCCCGAAATCGTCTGTATGAGAAAATGGACTGAAGGGACTCGACGAGTTGGTGAGTCGACTCGACGAGTTGGTGAGTCGACTCGACGAGTCGGTTAGGGTTTTCCCCGAAGAGTCTGGATTTGTTGTAACTTGGCGAGTCGACGAGACAACTCGATGAGTTAAGTTGGATTTTCACGACATTTCTGAGGAAAAACGAGGGAACTCGACGAGTCGCATAGATGCACTCGATGAGTTGGGTCAACATGGACTGTTGACTCGAGTGTTGACTTCTGTTGATTTTAGGGTTGGTTAAGACATGTATTATGGAGACCATGGAAGTGTAGAAGGTTCTTTTATCCATTCCAAGAGTTAGAGTGAGGGGTTAGTTTAATTTATTTAGAGTTGTGGTTACAAGTGTTAATTAGAGATGATTATGGCATGTAGGCGGAGATTAGTCTGTTCGAGGGGTACGAGGCTTACTTACTTACTTACGAGGTGAGTCTTCTCACTATACTTACTTACGAGGTGAGTCTTCTCACTATACAATTTGACAATTGGGTGTTTTGAAATATGATATTGAGAATTATGTGATTTTAAAAATGAAAAATTTGTTTGAAAATTTACGGTGTTATAAGTTGGTATTAGAGCCTTGGTTTGAGGGATTCAGACATACCCTCGGGTATGTCCGGACTCAAACTGAGGGTTTGAGACGATTTTTTTGAAAATATATGATTTTTTTAAAAATGAGTAAGAGTGTTAAAGAAAAAACGAGACAGAGCAGTGTGTACAATCAGCCAGAGCCCGGACGGTGATTTCCCAAAATACCAACAGTTGTTATATTATGAGATATTGGTGTTGTATGCTAGGGGATGGGCTAGGAATTTTAGAAATTAGGACTAGAGTTGCATGATTCATGATGCCTTAGCCTAGGGTATGCTACTGATTGATCTTATATGCTCTGTGTGTGTGCTGAGTAGGGAGAAACATAGCAGGAATCTTTAGTGAGTGCCTGAGTAATCTAGGAGAGGTACCTAGAAGAGCATTGAGGAATCTACCGAGAGAGTAGTCTGAGATCAGTGAGGGATCGATTACTGTGAATTAGGATCCTAGGAGGAGAACTTGGGACGACTACGGGTTGGTGTGGAAGGTAGTATTGGGCCCGTACTACTAGAAGCACCGGATCTGTGTGCAACCCAAGTAAGAATTCTTAGGATTCTAAGGAGCATGTAGGGTCGGGTAATGGAGTGTGTGTGCTTGAGCTAGTCTGTGATGATTTTCGTGTTGTGTTTTAGAGAAATTATGGTGGTTACTCGCCATAACCCCAGAAGCAGTGGGACCAGTGACGAGGAGATCCTCAGGATCATACATGAGAAGGTGGCCGCAGCTATCATGGAGGCTATACCAAAGATGTTTGGGTCTATTAAGACCATGTTGATTGAGACATTCGATGAGCGATACGTTGCTGTTACTGAGGATGTTGCTGTTGCAGCCACCGCAGCCTTGGCTGCCATTAGACAATAGGGAGGTGACTTGATGTTGTTCCAGGAGTTCAGCAACACGAAGCCACCAGAGTTTGATGGGAAACAGGATCCGATTGCTTCCATGAGATGGATCTCTGATATGGAGGGGTGTTTCTATACGTGTTCATGCCCAGAGCACTTGAGGGTTCAGTTTGCACTGAACCGGCTTCGCTTGGGTGCGAATGACTGGTGGAAGTTCGTGACTGCTAGCTTTACTCCTACAGACCAATCTGCAGTGACATGGGAAAGGTTTACACGATTGTTCTGAGATGAGTATGTTCCCCAGGTGGAGAGGGAACGGTTAGCCCAGGAGTTTCTGTCTCTTAAGCAGAAGACATAAACTGTGAGAGAGATTTCGAGGATGTTTCACGAGAGGGCGTTGTTTTGCCCTGAGCACATGTCTACTTCTAACGTCGTGAAAATTCAACCCAAATTTTTCATTTTTAATTCATAAAAACATATATCATATTGTTCAACATCAAATATTCATTTAACAAAGTTTTCGAATCATCTCATAAAATCCAGGATCCACATTAGCTCCTCTCAAACATAGTGTGTGTGTACAATCATGTCCGTGCCTTCCCGCGGTCCTCTGAAGTACCTGAAACACATATCACATAAACGGTAAGCACACATGCTTAGTGAGTTCCCCAAAATACCACGCACATACAACTAGCCACTCGAGGCTATAACTCTACGAGACCTTCCGGTCAATGTGTCTCAGGGGCCTTCCGGTCCCACCATTGGAGTAGACCTTCCGGTCCTACTCTGTCGACCTTCCGGTCCATACCATGTTGACCTTCCGGTCCATACACTGCTGACCTTCCGGTCCATACCCTGTTGAAATGCCGGTCCATACCATACTGACCTTTCGGTCTATACCATGCTACTCATAACATACATAACATATACATATCACATAGAACATATATCACATACTCGTCATAGCACATAAGACCTTCCGGTTACACATAATTACCACTCTAGGTAAGGTATGGTGAGAAGAATCACCTGGTATGATGCCTAGTAACTCACGTGCTCGCTATCCCCGAACTCGAACAACGGCCTAGCCCCGCCTAATCACATAAAGTAATTATCTTAAATCAATAACGGCCCTCAAGGCTAGACCAATCCCTCCCTATATTCTCTCAGAAGGGTAAAAGACCATTTTATCCCTCCAATGGTCCAAAGGTCCAAACGTTGACCAAACCCTAAAAGTCAACGAAAGTCAACCCTCCGGAGTACGCCGTGCGTACCAGCTCCTACGCTGGGCGTACTCGACCGCTATGCTGATATCGGGCTAATTGAGCCCTACGCCCCGCGTACTGGGATTTAAGCTCAGCGTACATCCCAGTTTCACTATTTCCTCACTTAAGGTCTTAATCAGTTAAGACCTTGGCTCAAAATACAGATCTGGACCCCCTACAGCCTCCTAATCCATAAAGTCGAAGACTTTACGACTTTGCATGGCTGTAATGGTCATCAACACCCAAAACACACCACTTCCTTCACTAAAGAGCTCATATATCATGCATGGCTCACTTCTAACGTCCAAGATTGGATTTTTATGACTCTATAACATGAAATACACTAACAAGGGACATATCTCATATTCCTGGGGCTCATCAACTCATAAAGCCATCAAATTTGGGGACAAAAACCCTAAAACACCCCATACATAAACACAAAAAAAAGAGTAAGAAAGCTTGAAGCTTTATACCTCCAAATGAAGCTTCCCACACTGCTAAGCTCATATCCAAGTGCTTGAGCTCTCACTCCTTCTTCTCCAAAGCTCCCTTTCCACTTCTAATGTTCAAGAACACACCAACAAGCTCTCAATGCACTCTCTAGCTACAAGAATGAGGATTAGGGTTTTTGGTGGACAAGTCTCTGGAAATGGTGGCCAACAAGGAGGCCATAACGTTCTTTAAATAGGGGACTCACTCAGAATTAGGGTTTCCTTCTGGGCCTAGTACGCTCAGCGTACACTATGGTACGCCCAGCGTACTGGATAGACTCCACGTCAAGAACACGCCCATGAGTACGCGCAACGTACTCTCTCGTACGCCCAGCGTACTCAAAAGTCAACTTTTCTTTCAAGGACTAATTTTGACAACTTAGGGAAAGAAAAGCATCAAAGGAATATACCTGAATTCCGGGATGTTACACTACTGAGCAGGTACGTGTGAGCCGACATTTGAGCATATTGAGGAGGGATATACGGGAGTTCGTGGCGAACTCGACATACTAGACATTAGCTGAGCTTCAGACCAATGTCAGGAGGAGGGAGATTGAGCTAGAGCTATAGGCTAGAGAGGAGGGAGAGTCTCAGGGGAGGGACCAGAGACCAGTGCAGTCGCAGCCGGCGACGAAGCGGGAATAAGCCCGCTGATACGAGAGTTGGGGGCCAAAAGGGCCACACTTGTGGCAAGTGCGGCAAGAGTCATGAGGGATCATGCCGAGCAGGGATTTGCTACAAGTGTGGCAAAGAGGGACATTTGGCGAAGGACTGTCCTAAGGGATTTGCAGGTTGCTTTCATTGCAACTAGACCGGACATCGGAAGGCCGAGTGCCCTCAGCTCACTCAGGGATCAACCCAAGGTTCTGTTCCTGCTGCTTTACGTGTTGCTGATAGTCGGTCGGTGAAGGCCGAGACCCCGAGAGCTCATGGGAGAGCTTTTCAGCTGACAGCGGAGGAGGTCCGCGCAACACCGATGTCGTGGCTGGTACGTATTTCCTTATTCCTGTTATTTTGAGATTTGTTTATGCTTATACTATGTTGTATATAGGTACTTTTATTGTGAGTTATGTGCCTGCTTTAGTCGTCACATTAGTGTCAGATGTGAGTCGTTGAGTTGACCTCTAAGGGTTTCAATAGCCGACGAGAATGCGGTTTTTGCCACTGTTGTATTTCGTGAGTGTGTATTAGAGATTTTTGGTGTTGAGTTCCCGGTAGATCTGGGGCCGATAGCGATGGGTGATGTCTGTGTCATAGTGGGCATGGATTAGTTGAGCCGGTTTGGAGCTGTGATTGACTGTGAGCGTCAGATGGTAACCATACGAGACCCTAGTGGGGGAGTACTTACAGTGTATGACGAGGGGACCAGATCTAGGTCAGCTTTCTGTTCTGCTGTCAGGGCGAGGCAGAGTTTACGGCAGGCATGTTTGGGCTTTTTAGCATATGTGATGGATACGAGGGTTGCCACTGAGAGGCCGAGCTCTATCTCTGAGGTTCCGATAGTGTGCGATTTCCCGAATGTTTTTCCGAAGGAGTTACTGGGTGTGCCTCCTAAGAGGCGGGTGGAGTTCCGGATCGATTTGATTATGGGTGCGACGCCTATTGCGAAGGCACCTTATCGACTTGCGCCGCCCGAGATGCAGTAGTTATACTCACAGCTTCAGGAGCTGCTGGGGAAGGCATTTATCAGACCAAGTAGCTCACCGTGGGGAGCGCCTATCCTTTTTGTCAAGAAAAAGGATGGTTCACACCGGATGTGCATCAACTATCGGGAGTTGAACAAGTTGACGGCCACGAACTGAAATCCACTACCGAGAATCGACATTTTATTCGATCAATTGCAGGGGGCGACTTGGTTTTCCAAGATTGATTTGAGATATGGGAATCATCAGATGAGATTTTGCAAGGAGGATTTCCAGAAGACGACCTTTAGGACTCGTTGTATGCACTACGAGTTTGTGGTGATGCCTTTCGGGCTCAACAATGCACTGGCATCGTTCATGGATCTCATGAACTGGGTGTGCAGACCCATGTTGGATAGGTCGGTGATCGTGTTCATCGACGACATTTTGGTGTACTAGAGGTCCAGAGAGTAGCATGAGGAGCATATGTGGGAGATTCTAGGGGTATTGAGGACGGAGAGACTTTATGCCAAATTCTCCAAGTGTGATTTCTGGTTACGAGAGGTCCATTTCTTAGGATACCTCGTTAACCAGAATGGGATTTTGGTCGACCCGGCCAAGATTGAGGTAGTTATGCGATGGGAGGTGTCGAGGTCCCCATCTAAAATCAGGAGTTTCCTTAGCCTAGTAGGCTACTACCGGAGATTTATCAGGGATTTCTCCAAGATTGCCATTCCTCTTACCAGACTGACCAGGAAGGGTGTTACTTTTGCTTGGGGGTTTAAGCAGCAGGCATCATTCGAGATTCTTCTCCAGAGACTGTGATTAGCCCTTCCCGAGGGAATGGAAGACTTTGTAGTTTATTGTGATGCATCGATATCAGGAATGGGTGTTGTGTTGATGCAGAGGGGGCAGGTGATAGCATATGCATCAAGGCAGTTGAAGCCTCACGAGATGAGGTATCCCACCCATGATTTGGAGTTGGGGGCAGTGGTGTTGGCCCTAAAGATTTGGCGCCACTATCTTTATGGTGTCCGGTGTACTACATATACGGACCATAAGAGGCTGAAGTACCTTATGGATTAGCCCAATCTGAATATGAGACAGAGGAGGTCGTTGGATGTGATGAAAGACTACGACTGTGAGATCTTGTATCACCCTGGCAAGGCTAATGTGGTAGCCGATGTCCTAAGTCGTAGAGCAGTGCTTGCTCCGATCCGAGATGTGTGCATGAGGATGACGTTGATGACTCCATTCTTAGATGCCATTCGAGAGGCCCAAGAGAAGGCCATGAGACCAGAGAACCATAAGAGAGAGAGAGAGAGAGAGAGAGTAACACCCTGAATCTAGAAGGTCGGAAAAGAGAAGAAAACCTAAAATGAGGAAGTGACTCGTCGAGTAGATGGGTGACTCGACGAGTAGGAGCGTTATTTGGTCGTGGGTTTAGTGACCTACTCGACGAGTCAGAAGACTGACTCGACGAGTTGGCCAGATTTGGGGAAAACCCTAAATGCGGGCCTTGTACCCTATTTAAGGAACATTATAGCCTTCACCAGCCTCCTTACTACCCCCCTCAAGTCTAGAAACGAAACCCTAGCCATCCAACTCCATTCTTGAGCATTGTGAAGCTAAAAGTTGTATTGGTGGTGCAGTTCTTGGAAGATTGGAAGGAAGGATCGAGGAGGAGAGTTTAGATTCAGCATCTACTTCATTTTGGTAGTTAATAGAAGGTAACAAGTTGTTACCCTGAACATTCATTTGATAGATCTCTTCATCTTGAGTTTCATGGCCTTTTCTAGCATATTGGTGGCTAGTGTTTGAATGGGGCACGATTTGAAGTTTGCAACTTCAGATCTGGACTCCCCAAGGTCCCTAATGCATTAAAGTTTCAATATTTTAAGACATGAAGCCCTCCTCCTTAGTAAAACCCTTCATTGTAGCTTAGTTTTATCCTTTGGGAACTATTCACACGTAAAGGTTGCAACTTTACGTGGAAAGCATGCTTTGGGAGCATGGATCTACCTTTGGGAGAAGCTGTTTGGCATGTAAATCGTCTATATAGATTGACACATAGAGGGACTCGGCGAGTCATGTAACATCCCAACCGTCAGGTATCATTATTATTCCATTTAGATTTCATGTTTTAAGGTCTACTCGACGAGTTGACGCTGTGACTCGTCGAGTAGCAGCGGGCCAGGACACGTCAGTTAATGAGTGACTCGTCGAGTCGGCATGGGGGACTCGACGAGTAGGAGCTGGCAGTGGAAACCCTGGGTTTCAGGGTTTTTGCACCCTATATATTTCGACCATTAGCGCCTCCCAATGTCCTCTATCACCCCTTGAGAGCCAGAAACCCTAATTTCCGTGAGTGTGAGCTTGGAGAGTTTTTGGAGCTTTGAGAAGTGATTTTTGTGAAGGAAACTTGTAGATCAAGAGGCTAGCATCAATGATTTCGTGTGGAGGTAACAAGCTGTTACCTTGACCTCTTTTCTTCTAGAATCATTCATATGTAAAGACTAGGGATTTCTTTAGCTATTCATGAAGGGATTATAGTATGGGAGCTAGATCTAAAGTTGAAACTTCAGATCTGAACCTCTTTTGAGTCCTAAGTCCATAAAGTTTCCAGATCTTGCAAGGATGAGACTCTCCTAAGGTGTAAAGCTCCATTAGAAGCATAGATTGGTCATAGGGCCTTGCATGCGTGTAAAGTTTGCAACTTTATGTGATAAACATGCCTTAGAAGCTTGGATCTGTAATCTGGAACCTTGACATGGCTTAAAAAGTGTCTGCATAGATGAGGGTCTGCAAGGACTCGGCGAGTTGCGTAGTCAACTCGGCGAGTCATATGAAGATGGTCATGAACTCGTCGAGTTGATGAACAACTCGGCGAGTCCGATGAAGATTGTCTTGGGCTCGACGAGTCAGTCGACTGACCCGGTGAGTCGGCTAGGGTTTTTCCCAATCTTTGGACACGTATGAACTCGACGAGTTAAAGGGGAACTCGACGAGCCAACCAAGGATTTCACGACTTCTCGAGTTCAAGAAGGACTCGACGAGTCGGTGAACTACACTCGACGAGTCGAGTCAACATGGACTGTTGACTTTGACTGTGGACTTTGACCTTGACCAAGAGTTGACCAGTTGACTTCTGAGGGTATTTTGGTAAATTGGAAACTTATGGAAAAGGGTTTTATGGCAACTATAGGTGGGGAAGTTCGTGTTGGTGATCCGGGAGTTAAGCCTTCTAGTTTCAGACGACAGTTACGAGGTGAGTTTTCCTCACAATACTCAAGGGTCTAAGGCACCAAGGTCGGCCCTTTGGATTGTTATATGGTTATGTTATGCTAGTATGATCTGTTAGATTGGTATCCTAGAGGGTAGGATAATATTGTATGTTATGTGGTATGATCTGTTAGATCGGCATCCTTGTAGATAGGATGGTGTTATGTGCTATGTGGTATGATCCATTAAATCAAGTATTGTCTATAGACTGTTATGTGATTATCTGTTATATGTGGACATGTTTGTTTAGCGGTTGAGGCTTATATGCTCTGTGTGAAGGCCAATAGACCTGGGCATTCCAACCTGTAGGTTGGGGGCCGTGAGTATTCCATCCCGGGGATGAGTGGACTTGTAGTGTGTGGGCATTCCAACCTGTTGGTTGTGGGCCTGGGGTATTCCATCCCGAGGATGATTGGACCCATAGTGTGTTAGCATTCCAACCGGATGGTTGAGGGCCTGGGGTATTCCAACCTGATGGTTGACTGGACCCATAATATGATGTTTATGATTATATGTGTATGGATGTGGGTATGGGTATTTTGGGGGAACTTACTAAGCTCTTGGGCTTACAGTTTCAGTTTATTGTTTCAAGTACATCAGGGGATTGCGGCAAGGCGAAGGCGTGATCGTATAGCTCCTCATGTGTTATTTATGTTTCTGGGAAAAACTCTGATATTATACATTTTGAAAACAAAGTTGTAATGATTTGTAATGGGTTAAATGTTTTTAAAAGTTTTAAATCAGCTTGAATTTTTGGGTGTTACAAGTTGTTATCAGAGCCTTGGTTTGAGTGAATGGGAGGAACATGCGTGTGAATCCAGTCTCAAATCAAGGAAAGGTTTTCAAAATGATTTCTAAAATGGTTTCCAAAATAAGTAAATGAGGATGCAGGATGTACGATCAGCCGGAGCCAATAAGTAGCCCCAAAATACCATACAGTTATTGATTATGTGATATGTTAGAATAGCATGCTAGTGCTAGGCTAGGGGTCTTCAGGAATTGCATGATAGAATTGCCTGATTGTATGATGCCTGATAGCCTAGGGTTTTCCTTATATGAAATTGACATCATTACTGTAGTTGCTTAGTGTATGCATCACGGTCGTACATAATTAAGATCTTATAGCCTGAGAATGTTTGATTTAGCCTTATGTTTTGTTCTTGTTTGATTGGGAGCTTAGGGTAGGATTGGATATTCGAAAGTCTATAGGGTCCAGCGTTATATATGGCTAGCATACACTAGTGATGCGGGGTTGGTGGAAGTTTCATGGATGGGTGAGCTGTGGGGGACCGGTAGGTCAGTCGTGAGACGGTTAGATTTCCTCTAGGAGTGAGGTTTGAGTGTTCTCTATGATATGTATGTTGTTAGGGTGTTGTGGTGATACTTGAGAGAAATATGGGTAGGTGTGGAAGGTAGTATGGACCCGTACTACTGAAAGCACAAGACCCATATGCGTAGCAAGGAAGTCACAACCCGTAGGGATTAGTCGGGAGTTGGTTCCCAGTTATTTATGCGGATTCTCTGATATCTTCCTGTTATATTTCAGAATGGCAGTTACGAGACGTTTCACATCGGGGTCCGTGTCAGGATCAGGAAAGGGTGATCAGGAGGCCCCAGTGGCACCTGAGGTTATTGGCCAGGAGGGGCCAATGTTGACAGAGGATCGGGTAGGGAGATCATCCGCGAGGAGGTGGTCGAGATTGTCCGGGGTCAGATTCCGGAATTGTTCGGGACTATTAAGTCCGCCATGATGGAGTATTTCGACGACAGATATGCAGCCCTCGCTGAGACGGCTGGCCGTTGCAACCACCACAGCTGTAACATCGGCAGGAGGGGGAGCGGGGCGTGTTTTTCAGTACAGGGACTTCAATAACACGAAGCCCCCTACTTTTGATGGGATGCAAGATCGCATCAAGGCTATGAGGTGGATCTCGGATGTGGAGGGGTGTTTCTTCACTTGCTCGTGTCCTACTGACCAGAAGGTCAGGTGTGCTCTGAACCTGCTATGGTCTGGGGCCAAGGACTGGTAGAGACTTGCGACCGGGTCGTACGCTGATGACCAGAGAGCTGCTGTTACTTGGGAGTAGTTCAGGGACATGTTCCGCGCCCGTTACATTCCGCGGGTAGAGCGGGAGCGTTTAGCACATGAGTTTCTGAGTTTGAGGCAGGATGGGGAGTCTGTGACGGAGATCACCTGTATGTTCACTAAGAAGGCGATGTTTTGCCTAGAGTTTGCTTCCGAGTAGGCTCAGATGACCCGTTATCTGAGCATGCTCAAGACTAACGTCCATCAGTTTGTTGCCACCCAGCGATGTGATACTCTTCTGGAGTTACAGGAGGCCACCAGACGGCGCGAGTTGGAGATTGAGCTGCAGTTGAGGGAGCAGCGGTAGGCCCCGGCACAGTCACAGCTGGCGCCAAAGCTGTCCAAGACCGCTGATACTAGGACTGGCGGACAGCCAGGCCGCACTTGTAGGAAGTGCGGAAAGGCTCATTCAGGGACGTGCCGGACAGGGAGTGGGTGCCACCGATGTGGTAAGCAGGGCCATTTGACCAGGGATTGCAGGCAGCCGACTCCGACTTCCAGAGTCAGGCTTTGCTATCATTGTGAGCAGGTGGGCCATATGAAGGCCCAATGTCCTCTACTAGCCGCCAAGTCAGCGTAGGCTCCAAAGCCGACTACCTTGAGGATCACAAATAGGAGACCAGTCAGGGCAGAGCCTCCGAAGGCTCAGGGTCGTGCCTTCCAGCTTACAGCCGAGGAGGCCAGGGCAGCACCGGATGTGGTTGCTGGTATGTTTCTATCCTTACTTCCATTGGTTATATATGTTGTATGCTTATCTGTTATACTTGTGAATAGGTACGTTCCTAGTGAACTCCTTACCTGCACTGGTTCTATTTGACTCGGGGGCGAGTCGGTCTTTTTTATCTCAGACATTTAGTAGGGAGTTTAGAGTGCTAGTAGGCGAGCTATAGTGTCCGTTGCGAGTTTTTGTCGCCAACAAACATGGGGTTTCTGCTTCTTCGATCTACCGAGGGTGCGAGATGGAGATCTTCGGGGTACCTTTTCCGATAGACTTGATTCTGATCCCCATGGGGGTTGTGTGCGTGATTGTGGGGATGGACTGGCTCAGTCACTTTGGTTCCATGATTGATTGTGAGGGTCAGCGGGTAGTGGTTCGAACCCCAAGTGGGGGGAGAGTTGATTATATATGGTGAGGGCACCAGATCGGGGTCAGGGTTTTGTTCAGCCGCTAGGGCTCGACAGTATATTCAGCACGGGGGTGCGGGTTACCTAGCGTATGTATTGGATACGCGAGCCAGAGATTAGGTTTCGGTTTCCGATGTTCCGGTGGTCAGGGAGTTTGCAGACGTATTTCCAGAGGAGTTGCGAGGGATACCTCCGGAGAGGCAGGTCGAGTTCAGGATCGACCTGGTGCCAGGTTCGGCCCCTATCGCTAAGGCGCCGTACCGGTTGGCACCGTCTAAGATGCAGGAGCTGTCGTCACAGCTACAGGAACTGTTGGGCAAGCAGTTCATCCGACCTAGCAGTTCTCCATGGGGAGCACCGATTCTTTTTGTCCGGAAGAAGGACGATTCGCACCGGATGTGCATTGATTACCGGGAGTTGAATAAGTTAACGGTGAAGAAGCGTTACCCACTCCCGAGGATAGATGATCTCTTCGATCAGTTGCAGGGTGCATCTTGGTTTTCCAAGATAGACTTGTGGTCTGGGTATCATCAGGTCAGGGTTAGAGAGGAGAACGTGGGGAAGACCGCGTTTCGAACTCGTTATGGACATTACGAGTTCGTGGTGATGCCGTTTGGGATCACCAACGCGCCAGTAGTATTCATGGACCTGATGAATCGGGTCTGCAGACCGATGCTCGATCGCTCGGTCATAGTGTTTATAGATGATATCTTGGTGTATTCCAAGACCCGAGAGCAGCATGAGGAGCATCTACGGGAGTTATTGGGAGTTCTGACACGAGAACGGCTGTACGCCAAGTTCTCGAAGTGTGAGTTTTGGCTTCGAGAGGTCCAGTTCCTCAGACACCTCGTTAACCAGGAGGGGATTTTGGTCGATCCGGCCAAAATCAAGGCGGTTATGCAGTGGGAGGTTCCGAAATCTCACTCAGACATTAGGAGCTTTTTGGGATTGGCATGGTACTACCGAAGATTCATACAGGAGTTCTTCAAGATTGCGGTACCCCTCACTCGTCTGACAAGGAAGGGGGTGGATTTACGGTGGGGCCCTGAGCAACAGAGGGCGTTTGAGACCCTCCGACAGCGATTGTGCGAGGCCCCAGTCTTGACACTCCCGGAAGGAGTTGAGGATTTTTTGGTGTTCTGTGATGCATCCATCACGGGTTTAGGGGCGGTCCTCATGCAGAGAGGGCGAGTGATAGCTTATGCGTCACGGCAGTTGAAGCCGCATGAGACGAGATACCCTACGCATGACTTAGAGTTGGGAGCGGTGGTGTTCGCTCTCAAAATATGGAGGCATTACCTTTATGGGGTATGCTGTACCATATACACGGATCACAAGAGTTTGAGACACATCATGGATCAGTCGAACCTGAACATGAGGCAGCTCAGGTGGCTGGATGTATTCAAGGACTACGACTGCGAGATCCTTTACCATCCTGGTAAAGAGAATGTGGTTTTGGATGCTTTGAGCCGCAAGTCAGCTGGGTCTTCCACCCCAGTGGTATGTATGAGGATAGCAGTGGACTCTCCACTTGTGAGTTTGATCAGAGATGCCCAGGTTGAGGGCATGCGACTGGAGAATTGGAAGCTGGAGATGATCAAGGGTGAGAATACCCGGTTTGAGCAGGATAGTCGGGGATTATTGGCCCAATGCGGTCGGGTTTGGGTACCGACGTCTGGTGGGGTTAGGCAGACGGTTATGGAGGAGGCTCATAAGTCTCACTTCTCTATTCACCCGGGGGCCACCAAGATGTACCGAGATTTGAGTTTAAGCTATTGGTGGCCGTGCATGAAGCGAGAAATCACTTGGTACGTCGAGAGGTGCTTGATCTGTAGGATGGTCAAGGCCGAGCATCAGAGGCCGCATGGCAAGCTGCAACCCCTAGAGATTCCCATGTGGAAATGGGAACAGATCGTAATGGATTTTATTACAAAGTTGTCGAGGACGGCAAAGGGGTTTGATGCTATATGGGTCACCGTGGATCGATTGACCAAGAGTGCCCATTTTCTAGCCATACGGGAGAGCTCAGCGACTGAGAAATTGGCTGACATCTACGTTCGCGAGATCGTGTCTCGCCATGGGGTACCCGTTTCCATTGTCTCTGATCGGGATGTCAGGTTTACCTCCCGTTTCTGGCAGAAGTTTCACGAGGAGCTGGGCACGCGGTTGCACTTCAGCACAACATTCCATCCGCAGACTGATGGTCAGAGCGAGCGGACCAATCAGACCCTCGAGGATATGCTGAGGGAGTGTGTCATTGATTTCGGTGGGAGCTGGGATTCCCACCTACCGCTTGTGGAGTTCGCCTACAACAACAACTATCATTCCAGCATTGGCGCCCCGCCATTCGAGCTGTTGTATGGACGGAGATGTCGCACCCTGGTTTGTTGGGGTGAGGTTGGTCACAGGGTGATGGGTCGGAGGGAGGTGGTCTTGCCGACTACCTAGAAGATTCATCAGATTAGGCAGCAACTGCAGACCGCTCAGAGTCGGCAGAAGAGTTATGCCGACCGGCGCCGATCCGAGTTAGAGTTTCAGGTCGGTGACATGGTACTCCTGAAGGTCTCTCCCTGGAAGGGTGTGATCCGCTTCAGGAAGAGGGGAAAATTGGGTCCCCGATATATTGGGCCGTTCAGGATTGTTGCCAGGGTTGGCAAGGTGGCTTACAGGCTAGAGTTGCCGGAGGAGCTTAGTCAGATCCACAACACTTTCCACGTTTCATAGCTGTGAAAGTGCATTGTGGACTCGGAGGTAGTGGTGTCACTGGCTGACATTCAGGTTGATGAGAGCCTGAATTATATTGAGAGGCCGATTTCCGTTTTGCAAAAGAAAGTGAAAGTCCGGCGCAACAAGGAGGTTCCGTTGGTGAAGATACAATGGGAGCATCGGAGGGGATCCGAGTAGACATGGGAGTCGGAGGCTGAGATGCGGGAGCATTACCCGGAATTGTTCGCTACAGCAGACGTCGAGGACGAAGTCTAAGTTAAGTGGGGCGGAATTGTAACATCCCAACCGTCAGGTATCATTATTATTCCATTTAGATTTCATGTTTTAAGGTCTACTCGACGAGTTGATGCTGTGACTCGTCAAGTAGCAGCGGGCCAGGACACGTCATTTAATGAGTGACTCGTCGAGTCGGCATGGGGGACTCGACGAGTAGGAGCTGGCAGTGGAAAACCTAGGTTTCAAGGTTTTTGCACCCTATATATTGGACCATTAGCGCCTCCCACTGTCCTCTATCACCCCTTGAGAGCCAGAAACCCTAATTTCCGTGAGTGTGAGCTTGGAGAGTGTTTTGGAGCTTTGAGAAGTGATTTTTGTGAAGGAAACTTGTAGATCAAGAGGCTAGCATCAAGGATTTCGTGTGGATCCAGAGTCTACTTCAGCTTGGGCACGCTTTGGAGGTAACAAGCTGTTACCTTGACCTCTTTTCTTCTAGAATCATTCATATGTAAAGACTAGGGTTTTCTTTAGCTATTCATGAAGGGATTATTGTATGGGAGCTAGATCTAAAGTTGAAACTTCAGATCTGAACCTCTTTTGAGTCCTAAGTCCATAAAGTTTCCAGCTCTTGCAAGGATGAGACTCTCCTAAGGTGTAAAGCTCCATTAGAAGCTTACATTGGTCATTTAGAGCCTCTAGGGCCTTGCATGCGTGTAAAGTTTGCAACTTTACCTGATAAACATGCCTTAGAAGCTTGGATCTATAAAGTGTCTGTGTGGATGAAGGTCTACAAGGACTCGGCGAGTTGCATAGTCAACTCGGCGAGTCATATGAAGATGGTCATGAACTCGTCGAGTTGATGAACAACTCGACGAGTCCGATGAAGATTGTCTTGAGCTCGGCTAGTCAGTCGACTGACTCGGCGAGTCGGCTAGGGTTTTTCCCAATCTTTGGACACGTATGAACTCGTCGAGCCAACCAAGGATTTCACGACTTCTCCAGTTCAGGAAGGACTCGACGAGTCGGTGAACTACACTCGACGAGTGGAGTCAACTTGGACTGTTGACTTTGACTGTGGACTTTGACCTTGACCAATAGTTGACTAGTTGACTTCTGAGGGTATTTTGGTAAATTGGGAACTTATGAAAAAGGGTTTTATGGCAACTATAGGTGGGGAAGTTCGAGTTGGTGATCCGGGAGTTGAGCCTTCTAGTTTCAGATAACAGTTGCGAGGTGAGTTTTCCTCACAATACTCAAGGGTCTAAGGCACCAAGGTCGGCGCTTTGGATTGTTATATGGTTATGTTATGCTAGTATGATATGTTAGATTGGTATCCTAGAGGGTAGGATAATATTGTATGATATGTGGTATGATCTGTTAGATCGGCATCCTGGTAGATAGGATGGTGTTATGTGCTATGTGGTATGATCCATTAGATCAAGTATTGTCTATAGACTGTTATGTGATTATCTGTTATATGTGCACATGTTTGTTTAGCGGTTGAGGCTTATCTGCTCTGTGCGAAGGCCAATAGACCTGGGCATTCCAACCTATAGGTTGTGGGCCGTGAGTATTCCATCCCGAGGATGATTGGACTCGTAGTGTGTGGGCATTCCAACCGGATGGTTGAGGGCCTGGGGTATTCCAACCCGATGGTTGACTGGACCCACAGTATGTTGTTTATGATTATATGTGTATGGATAGTGTGTTGGCATTCCAACCGGATGGTTGAGGGCCTGGGGTATTCCTACCTGATGGTTGACTGGACCCACAATATGTTGTTTATGATTATATGTGTATGGATGCGGGTATGGGTATTTTGGGGAACTCACTAAGCTCTCGGGCTTACAGTTTCAGTTTATTGTTTCAGGTACATCAGGGGATCGCGGCAAGGCGAAGGCGTGATCGTACAGCTCCTCACGTGTTATTTATGTTTCTGGGAAAAACTCTCATATTATACATTTTGAAAACAAAGTTGTAATGATTTGTAATAGGTTGAAATGTTTTTAAAAGTTTTAAATCGGCTTGAAATTTTGGGTGTTACAAGTCACTTATGGGAATCGGCGAGTCAGTCTGCTTTCTTGCCCTAGAATCCTTCTTTTAAAGGGTATGAGTTGAGTTGGTATGGGACTCAGTCAGTCTGGGTCTATAGCGGGTATGAAGATCATTGTACTCGGCGAGTTCAATGAGGAACTCGGCGAGTCTAAGGCAATCTTCTTAGTTTATGAAGATGGACTCGACGAGTTGTTCATACAACTCGGCGATTCATAGTCTGGACATTCATAAGAGGGAAATGAACTCGACGAGTTCAAGGATGAACTCGGCGAGTCGATTGAAGATGGTCCCGATTGTAAGACTGAAGGAGAACCCGTCGAGTGTTTGCTAGACTCCACGGGTAGGATGGGTGGTTGTATTGAGTTGGAGAAGCATGGACTCGACGAGTTGGTAGACCAACTCGGCGAGTCAAGTCAACCAGAGGTTGACTTTGATCGTTGACTTTGACCAAGTTTGACCAGGGTGGACTTTTGGAATATTGTGGTCTAAATGTTACTTTGGGTATTGGTAGCTCGGGTAGCTAGACGAGCAGCAGTTCGGAGAGTTGTTGGATAGAAGCCAGAGGATTATCAGCAGTACGAGGTGAGTCTCCTCACAGTGTGCATGGGTATACGGCCACAATGCCGGCCCATTATGTTTATGCTTATGGTTATGTAAAGTAGGAAGACCTGGGGGTTAGCCCTAGGCACTTATTGTGATTTGTTCGGATTTAGATCCGTTACCGGGGTTAGCCCAATGCAGTTTATATGTTCCGGACTTCGGTCCGATGTCGGGTGGTACCCAAGGCAGTAGTGGATGTGTGGTTCTACTTGTTGTCTTTGTGATACTTGTATGTGCCTGGTAGGGAGGTGAGTCGGGCGAGGTCCCATATCTCATCACTAGCCGAGTATGGACGGGGTTCCGTATCTCATTAGTAGTAGAGCAGGGGCGAGGGCCCGAGTTAGGAGGGATGTGAGTGTGGGCGGGGGCCCGTACCTCACTGTCAGCAGGAGCGTGGATGGGGTTCCATGGCTCACCAGTAGCAGGACAGGGGCGGGGGCCAAAATAGGCGAGGCCTTACATCAGTAGTACAATAGAGTATGTTTAGCTTTATGATATGTGTTATTTTATATGCTTGTATTTGTTAGTAGCGGGCGAGGCCCAGAGACAGGCGGGGCCTAAGAGAACAGATCTGTATACCGAGCGGGGCACGATGCCAGGCGGGGCATGATGTCGGGCGGGGCCCGATACAGTGGGCGGGGCCCAAGTTAGTCCGGACTACGGTCCGATGCCGGGCAGGGCCTGATGCAGTGGGCGAGGCCCAGTATGTGGTATGTGGTAGGTTCGGGAACTCACTAAGCTTCGTGGTTACGGTTTTCAATTTTGGTTTCAAGTACTTCCGGTAGTGGAAGGAAGAGCTCGGGGTGATCGCATGGCACACACACACAACAAAGAAGTTTAGCCTGGGATGTTTACTCTGATAAAATGAACAAGTGTTTTGAAAAGATACTCAGATTTATTATATAACCCTTTTTGTATGTTGAAATGATTTGATACTATGATTTAATAATGTTTTAAAAAGAAATTTTTGGTCATGATTTTTGGGATGTTATAAGTTGGTATCAGAGCCCTGGTTTGAGGGATTCGGGCACACTCTCGGGTGTGTCTGGACTCAAACTGAGGAATTGGTATGGAAATTTTCAAAAGGAAAATCATTTTTAGAAAAAAAGCTTTGAGAAAAGAAATGAATTTCTAGAAAAAGAAAAGAGTTTTGAAAAAGAAGAAAAGAGGTGTTGTGCATGCCATCAGCCGAGCTCAAGTAAGTACCCCAAAATACCCATACAAGTTATGTTATGATATGATTATTAGAACTGCATGCTAGATTAGGACTAAGCATCTAGGAGGATGCCTTATGTGCCAGTTATATGTGTATGAACCTTATGAATTGCATGCTAGTACAGATTCCTGATTAGAGGATAGAACAACTTGATTGTCTTATGTGGTTATCTTTCCTAATGCCCGAATGCTACTTGCTTTGTGCTATTAGGAGTTTTAGTTATCTCTAATTAACTAGTAAACGAATATGTTAAGTTACATATCGCAAGGACTAAATAATTTCAGAAGCTTAGGTCTAGCCCTATTTCGCAGCTCTTGTCTGAATCTAACCGTTGTAGGGTAGGACCTCTCATTCGAAGAATTATCTAATCTAAGCAATATGTAAGGGTATTCGCGAGTTCGTTAAGGGGAGATAACAGTGACCTCTTATGCAGCTGATGGCAAATAGTGAGTTGGAGGTTACCCTAGGGCAAGACTGGGATGAGAGTAGTTCTGGGAGCAGTGTTAGTAGCAGTGAAAGGGACTTGGTGTAGTCGAGGCAATTCTTGAGGAAAGTACGCATAGATGTGGAAGGTAGTAGGGGCCCATACTACTGAAAGAAGAGGATCTGTACTCGATTCAAGAAGGGCTGAGATGAAACCAGGAAACTTGTAGTGTGAGTGTGATCCCTCAGTAGAGATGGGTATGCTAATGATATTATGTTATGTTGCAGAATGGTGACACTACGGGGTAGACCAGTTGGCGGATCAGGTGCCAGAGAGGGATCCGGCTCGGGTTCAGGGACCAAGCAGCTCGAGGATCAGACGAGGGAATTTGTATCAGCCGAGGTTACGCGTAGTTTTCTAGATCAGACTCCTATGATCTTTGGCACGGTCAAGGAGGGCATACTGGAGATATTGGATGAGAGGCTGGGAGCCTTCTGATGTGTGTAAAACGCACTAGTTTTAATCCTAACAAACTCAAATGTAAACAAACACACGCAGGCAGTGTACCTATCGATAGTAGTTTAGTTTAAGCAAGTAGGGTATCGAACACAGGGAACGGTAACAATCAAATTAAGTACTAGTATTACCTAATTAAAAACAATTAATAAAAGAGGGGGGTTTTTCTCTAGTTTTGCAAGACTAGAAACTTAATCAAGCACTTTAAAACTCAAACAAAGACAATTAACAACTAAGAAGAACAAGAAAGGACAACTAGATTCAATGATAAAAGAGAATTCTGTTTAGATTCGATTCACTTATTCCTATGGTTGATTTCGTGGCAAGTGCAATGAATTAATATGTCAATGGTTACCGATTCCTAATGTGATTGGGTTCATGTTTATTATTACCAATCCTTTAGTAGACAAGTTAATTCAAACAGTGATCAAGTGATTAAATTAACAAGTTTCCTAGTGTTCAGTTCGTATCAAGCAAGACTTATAACAATAGTTAATCAAATTTGCTCACTTCAATCATATCATGTATGGGTGTTCATCACACATGCTCACACATTGATTTACATATTTTATAGTTAACCCTAGTTTCATATTCACTATTCCTAGGCATACAATCTTATATTCATAAAACTATATGAATCAAGTAATCAAGAAGATATTCATGCAGCTCAATCACTTATTTGTTAACTAAAAACATTTATCATCAATACATAAGGATCTTTAATAAGCTTAACAAGATGAATAACCAAATTAATATCAATTCAACCACTCAATCAAACCATATTCATAAGATTATCTCATCCAAACAGAAGTAAAAAGCGTTTAGCTCATATCTACAGCAAGTAATAACCTAAAATCAAAATCTACTGATTCAAACATGGTTCAAAACAAAGATTAAGAAAAGAAGAATGATTATTTGCCTTTGATTCTCTTTGAAATTCTCTCTTATGTTGAAATCTCGAAAATAGCAGCTCCAAGAAGATAATGAATGATTTCTATGATTAAATAAGCCCATATCACCTTCCGCGCAGAGATGGTGGCCATGATGGGAGCGCGTACTTTGACATTTCGAGAGTTTAGAGCTTGTGGCGCACCAGATTACCATGGGGCTCGGGATCCCATCGCTAGCAGAAGGGGGTTGGCCGATGTTGCCAACGCCTTTCGTACGAGTCGATGTCCCGAGGGGGACAAGGTCCGACTTGCCTCCTGTCTTCTGAAGGACAGAGCACGGGATTGGTGGGAGGAGGTTGGACATGCCATTGGAGATGATGTCGCGTTGGACGCGATGACATGGACTGATTTCTCAGCTAGGTTCAGTGTCGAGTTTGTACCAGTGATCGAGGTGCATCAGCTAGCACGTGAGTTTCAGGATTTGAAGCAGACGACTGAGACTGTGGCGGAGATCACCGCCATGTTCAGAGAGAGCCCTTCTCGTACCGCAATATGTGGCAGACGAGGAGATGAAGAAGGCTCGATATCACGAGATGCTGAGATGTGACATCAGGCAGTTTGTGAGCAGGTCCAGCTGTAAGACACTGGAGGATATGATTGCTCGTGCTAGGGAGAGAGAGATTGATTTGGAGTTGGAGAGGAAGAGGAAACCGGATGAGATTCAGGTAGCCACAGGTTCATGCAAGAGACCCAAGGGGTCAGATTCGAGATCGGGGGATTTCAAGAGCCACAGCCGATGCGGGAAGTGTGGCAGGACACACGAGGGTGCGTGCAGGAGTGGCAGTGGTGGGGATTCAGGTTGCTTCAAATGCGGCCGGACAGGCTATTTCAGCAGGGATTGTACAGCTACCACCACTCAGGGATCAGACCTGATATGCTTTCATTGTAGTCAGAGGGGCCACAAGAAATCCCAGTGTCCGAGTTTACTTTCAGCAGGACAGGTGATAGCACCTGCCCCTGAGACTTTGAGGATCACCAATGGTTGGCAGGGCCGGCCAGAGGCGCCTACGGCACGGAGCAAGGCGTACCAGTTGGTTTCAAATGACGTGCAAGCAGCCCTGGATGTGGCAGGTGCATATCCTTTAGTTGATTGATAGTTTTATTTATGATGTAATTGCTATGGTACTGCATCGGTATTAGTGATTGTACTTTGGATTATGTTTCCTGCTTATGATTAATTTATATGCCATCTGCATACCATGGGTTTAGAGTAGTAGTCCGTATTTGTACCCCTTTTAGAGCAGGTCACTCAGGATGTGGTCGCTGTAGCAAGCGTGAAATTGGGACTCTAGAAGTAATTCGCCAGCTTTCAAGGACGGTGGCGTCATGGTATTGGTTAACTTTGGAGCACGGGCAGAGGTAAACCTCAGTTTTTTAGCGGAACGATTATGGAATGGTAAGAAGGATTGGGAATCCTTCCCAGACAGAAAGTTGCAAGGAGATAGTTGAGTCAAAGTGGGGGAGAGCCCTCCAAGTATTCAGGATCAGAAGTAAGTAAGGAGTTGGAATGAGTTCGCAACTCCATTGAGCAGGGTAATAGTCTGAGTGGCTGTTTGGATGAGAAATGCGTGAGTTGGGAGTTTGGGAAACTTCCCAGTGTTGAGTGCGTCTAATAGCGATCAGTAGATGATTGGTTTGGGAAACCAGGTTGAAGATTTTCTCGACAGGACGTGATTTTAGCCTGGATGTAAGACTATGGGACAGCCGTAGCATTCACCAGCAGGTAGACAGTACGGGTAGTGTAGTGAGGCTATGGGATGACCATAGTAATCACGTTAGACGATAGTCGGTTCGGAAAACCAGGTTGGAGGATCGCCGGCAGGACTCGAGTGAGTCAAGATGCAGATTGAGTGAATGTCCGACATGGGATGCTTTCAGATTATTAGTCAGTGTAGAGTCAGCATGGGGAGTATGGTAAGACTGCGGGATAGCCGCAACACTTTTTAGTAGCCAGTTAGAGGAGTGTGGGCGAGGGCCCGTATCTCCTAGATAGGGGAGTGTCGGCGAGGGCCCGTATCTCCTAGTTAGTGGAGTGTGGGCGAGGCCCGTATCTCCTAGTTAGTATGGTCAGGATCAGGTAGACATAGTTCATTGAGATTTAGTGTGGAGGCAGGCCTGCATAGCCCTAGATAGGTGAGACCTGAGGGAGAGTCCACTCCAAGATACAGCTGGGTGAGACCCGTGGGCGAGGCCCGTATATTAGTAGCAGTATAGGTGAAACTAGAGGGAGAGACCGCTCTAGATCTAGTTTGGGTGAGACCTGTCAGCGAGGCCCGTGAGATTTTAGCAGCGCAGTTGGACCTGGTAGAGACTTTAGAGACAAGATAGGGGATCGAGGATCCTAGGATTTAGAGAGCCAGAGTGGCAAGGTAGACAGAGCAGTTTTAGTTAGCCGAAGTTTCCTTCGGAAGTCGCTGAGGAGCGACTGAGAGATGGAGTTTGAGTTCAATAACTGGTAGGAGTCCGGTAGTCAAGGTAATGGCAGATTAGTTGGGACCGGGGTGGTCTCGGTTCGTCCGAATAGCGGATCAGAGACAGCAGAATCTTCGGACAGGGACAGCAATAAGGGGATCCGTGAGTGGAAGTAGTTAGTTGACTTAGAGGTGCTAGGCCACTAACAGCAGGATTAAATAATCTCAGAGTGAGTGATTTGACTCTGTTGTGCAGCTCTCGTTTAAGTCTAACCGTTGCAGGGATGAGTCTATTACTCGAAGGATTATCTGGTCCATTCACTGGGAGGGGTATCCAGCATCAAGATATGGTAAGAGGAAGCATTCAGTAGGTATCTGTGAAGTGACCAGCACTGGGAGTGGCTGGAGATGTAGATACAAAGTTAAGGGGGTGAGCCCCTAAGATGTCCAGCATAAGTACTCGAGGAGTACCGAAAGGATTATCAGTTGGGAAAGAGTCGTGTTCTCAGGATTGGTGGTGAGCAGAGTGCTCTCGAGGTTCTTATCTTCAAGGATTAGTTTTGGCTGAATGATTGGGCGGAAGGTCAATGAAGGTGATCCCTCAAGGATCGGACTCAGTAGGAGATGAATTCACCGTTCAGAAATGTTGTGAGCAGATTGCAAGGTTGTTAGCCGTAGCGGAGAAGAGAATAAAACCTTAAATGAGGAAGTGACTCGTCGAGTAGATGGGTGACTCGAAGAGTAGGAGCGCGATTTGGTTGCGGGTTTAGTGACCTACTCGACGAGTCAGAAGACTGACTCGGCGAGTTGGCCAGATTTGGGGAAAACCCTAAATGCGGGCCTTGTACCCTATTTAAGGAACATTATAGCCTTCATCAGCCTCCTTACTACCCCCCTCAAGTCCAGAAACGAAACCCTAGCCATCCAACTCCATTCTTGAGCATTGTGAAGCTAAAAGTTGTATTGGTGGTGCACTTCTTGGAAGATTGGAAGCAACGATCGAGGAGGAGAGTTTAGATTCAGCATCTACTTCATTTTGGCGGTTAATAGAAGGTAACAAGTTGTTACCTTGAGCATTCATTTGATAGATCTCTTCATCTTGAGTTTCATGGCCTTTTCTAGCATATTGGTGGCTAGTGTTTGCATAGGGCACGATTTGAAGTTTGCAACTTCAGATCTGGACTCCCTAAGGTCCCTAATGCATTAAGTTTCAATCTTTTAAGACATGAAGCCCTCCTCCTTAGTAAAACCCTTCATTGTAGCTTAGTTTTATCCTTTGGGAACTATTCACACGTAAAGGTTGCAACTTTGAGTGGAAAGCATGCTCTGGGAGGATGGATCTACCTTTGGGAGAAGCTGTTTCGCTTGGAAATCATCTATATAGATTGAGACATAGAGGGACTCAGCGAGTCACTTATGGGACTCGGCGAGTCAGTCTGCTTTCTTGCCCTAGAATCCTTCTATTAAAGGGTATGAGTTGAGTTGGTATAGGACTCAGTCAGTCTGGGTCCATAGCGGGCATGAAGATCATCGTACTCGGTGAGTTCAATGAGGAACTCGGCGAGTCTAAGGAAATCTTCTTAGTTTATGAAGATGGACTCGACGAGTTGTTCATACAACTCGGCGAGTCATAGTCTGGACATTCATAAGAGGGAAATGAACTCGACGAGTTCAAGGATGAACTCGGCGAGTGGATTAAAGATGGTCCAGATTGAAAGACTGAAGGAGAACCCGTCGAGTGCTTGCTAGCATCGACGGGTATGATCGGTGGTTGTATTGAGTTGGAGAAGCATGGACTCGACGAGTTGGTAGACCAACTCGGCGAGTCAAGTCAATTGGAGGTTGACTTTGACCGTTGACTTTGACCAAGTTTGACCAGGGTGGACTTTTGGAATATTATGGTCTAAATGTTAGTTTGGGTATTGGTAGCTTGGGTAGCTAGAGCAGCAGCAGTTTGGAGAGTTGTTGGATAGCAGCCAGAGGATTATCAGCAGTTTCAGTAGTACGAGGTGAGTCTCCTCACTGTGTGCATGGGTCTACGGCCACAATGTCGACCCATTATGTTTATGCTTATGGTTATGTGTAGTAGGAAGACCCGGGGGTTAGCCCTAGGCACTTATTGTGATTTGTTCGGATTTAGATCCGTTGCCGGGGTTAGCCCGATGCAGTTTATATGTTCCAGACTTTGGTCCGATGTCGGGTGGTACCCGAGGCAATAGTGGATGTGTGGTTATACTTGTTGTCTTTGTGATACTTGTATATGCCTGGTAGGGAGGTGAGTCGGGCGAGGTCCCATATCTCATCACTAGCCGAGTATGGACGGGGTTCCGTATCTCATTAGTAGTAGAGCAGGGGCGAGGCCCGAGTTAGGAGGGAGGTGAGTGTGGGCGGGGGCCCGTACCTCACTGTCAGCAGGAGCGTGGATGGGGTTCCATGGCTCACCAGTAGCAGGACAGGGGCGGGGCCCAAAATAGGCGAGGCCTTACATCAGTAGTACAATAGAGTATGTTTAGCTTTATGATATGTGTTTTGTTATATGCTTGTATTTTATTAGTAGCGGGCGAGGCCCAGAGACAGGCGGGGCCTAAGAGAACAGATCTGTATACCGAGCGGGGCTCGATGCCAGGCGGGGCCTGATGCCGGGCGGGGCCCGATGCAGTGGGTGGGGCCCACGTTAGTCCGGACTACGGTCCGATGCCGGGCAGGGCCCGATGTAGTGGGCGAGGCCCAGTATGTGGTATGTGGTAGGCGAGGCCCATCGGTCGAGATTCTCGATCCATCTGGGGGCCGCCAAGATGTATTTGGACTTGAAAATGGATTATTGGTGGCCCTGTATGAAGAGAGATGTGGCTTGGGTAGTCGAGAGGTGCTTGACCTGTCTTCAGGTCAAGGCAGAGCATCAGCGTCCTCATGGGAAGTAACAACCCTTAAAGGTTCCCCAGTGGAAGTGGGAGCAGATTTCTATGGATTTAATCACCAAATTACCGAGGACCGCGTGAGTCTTTGATGCGATATGTGTGATTGTAGACAGGTTTACGAAGAGTTCTCACTTTCTGGCGATTAGTGAGACCTCTTTTGTTGAGAAATTGGCCGAGATCTACGTTCGAGAGGTGGTGGCGCGACACGGGATGCCAACATCAATAGTGTCAGATCAGGATGTGCGATTTACTTCCAGGTTCTGGGAGAAATTTCATGAGGAGTTGGGTACCCAACTCCACTTCAGTACAGCTTATCACCCACAGACAGACGGGCATAGTCAACGGACGATTCAGACGCTCGAGGATATGTGGACTTCGGAGGAAGTTGGGACACACATTTTCCCTTGGCTGAGTTTTCATACAACAACAACCATCACTCCATTATTGGTATGCCTCCATTCGAGCTTTTGTACGGGAGGAGATGCCGAACTCCCATTTGTTGGGGAGAGGTAGGGCAGAGGGTGATGGGAGCAATGAGATAGTGCTCAAGACGACTGAGCAGATTCAGCAGGTCAGACAGAGGTTACTAACGGCCCAGAGTCGTCAGAAGGGTTACGCAGACCGGCGACGATCCGAACTAGAGTTCCAGGTCGGAGATTTTTTCCTCCTGAAGGTATCCCCATGGAAAGGGGTGATCCGATTCAGGAAGCGGCGAAAGCTGGGTCCTAGATATATTGGTCCTTTCAGAGTGATCGCTCGAGTGGGGAAGGTAGCTTATCGGTTAGAGGTGCCTGCAGAGTTGAGTCATATTCATAACACTTTCCACGTATCCTAGCTGAGGAAGTGTGTAGCCGATGAGACGGTAGTGGTCCCTTTAGAGGACATTCAGGTTGATAAGCGTCTAAACTACATTGAAAGGCCGATAGCTATCTTGGATAAGAAGGTGAAGGTGTTCAGGAATAAAGAAGTACCCTTGGTTTTGGTTCAGTGGCAGCATCAGAAGGGATCCGAGTGGACTTGGGAGCCGGAGTTCGAGATGCAATAGCAGTACCCCGAGTTGTTTCCGGAGGATGATTTCGAGGGGGAATTCTAATTCTAGTGGGGGAGAATTGTAACCTCCCGAGTCCCAGGTATATTATATAATTAATTTCATTCATTTTGGCAGGGCAACTCGACGATTTGGGAGCACCAACTCGCCGAGTAGAGAGTGTAATGGCCGCGGAATTTTAGAGTCTACTCAACGAGTCGGAGGACCCCGAATCGACGAGTAGGAGCTGGGTGAGAAAACCCTAATTTTCAGGGTTTGTGTCCTATTTAAAGGACCTTAAGCCCTCATTTCTGCCTCTCTTATCATCATAACCCTCTGTGAGAAACCCTAATCGTTTGTATCCATTTATGAGAGAGAGAGAGAGAGAGAGAGAGGAGCTAACTCTTGGTGTTTTAGTGCACATTTGGAAGAAGAGTGAAGAGCATCAAGCCTTGGAACGAGAAGAGGCTTGTGGATCAAGTGTTTCTCTGTGCTAGCTTCAGTTTGGAGATAAAAAGCTACCACCTTGAGCATTTCTTTTGATGGATCTCTTTCTATGGAGTTTTAGGGCTTTTTCCCCTAATTAATAAAAGAATAATAGGTATAAATGCAAATAATTAAATAAATAATAATATTAGTAATGGAAAATAAAATATTAGTCAAAGATAAATAAGTAAGATAAATCTAAAGAGTTCCTTTTTGCCAAAGTTTTGCCTTTTGGGCCAAAAGTGTCATTTTTTTTTGGAATATGAGGGACTAATATTGCTAAATTTGAAATTTATTGCATGGGGGCCACCAAAGTAACGGGATTCTATTTATTTGCAGACCAAGCCTTAATGTTCGGCCCTTCCAAGGAATTACTAAACACTCCTTAAACACTAATCAAGTGTGAAGTGTGTCGTCTTTTTCTGTCTAGCCGAGAGAATAAGAGAAGGACGGGAGGGGAGCTACGAGATCACGGAATTGGACAGCTAGAAGGGGTTTTTGGGATGAGTTCTAAGTTCATGATCGGTCAAGGATCGTGAGTCTTCTTCCTAGTAAGTTATGACATCTTAAAAATCCTTCTTTTCTTTATTCTATGCGAAATCATCACCACCACCACCACCAATGTGGTGGCAGCCACCGCCGACCACCACTGCCATGATGGCAGTGGGTGGTGTCATTCCAAAAATTGGTCAAGTCATTGGTGGTGTTGAGTGTTGGATTACTACAAGATAAACCCTTGTTTGATGTTCATAATATAACAATGAACCTTACATTATCCTCTTTATTACAACCTACTTTGAATCAAAACTTGAAGTTGGAATTGTTACTTGGACTCAAGGTTATGTGGCTACTGTTAGTGAACTCATCTTACTGATTATCAACCTCATTGGATAGGTCTTAAGGGGTTAAGATGCCAAATTTACCCTAAAAAGACAAATTTGTGATATTAGGATATTGCACTAATTTGTCCAGATATTTGAGAGATCATATATCGGTCATGGGAAACCCTTTTTAGTCAAAACCGAATCCCAGAGTTTCATATTTGAGTACTCTAAAATACATTAGTTTGTACTAAAGGCCAGAAATGCCTCTAACTAGGGTGAAATTGACCATTTACCCAGAATGGTCCGTAATGAACTGTTTTGCGAGATAGTTTTGTAAAAATCGTCAAAAATTGTAGAAAAATTGTACGGAGGTGTGAAAATACTACTTTTAAAGACAAGGACTTTAACCTCGTGCACGTAAAATCGTTTTGAAAAATAAGGTGTTTAAGGGGAGTAAAACAGGTCCCGAACAGACCATAATTTTTATGTATAAATCGGAAAAAAATAACCCATGAGTCATTATACTTTTGAGATATCAAAGGACCATAACTTAACTCTATTTGCTATTATTAGGAAGCTTGAAGGTTGACCTGGTATAAAGGGTGTCTTGGCCTACTTTGGAGAGTATTGCTATTGTAGGTGAGTTCCTCACTTCATAACCTTAGGGTATTATATGCCTACAGTTAGGTCGGGTGAGACTAGGAACTTTATGGTTGATAGTTAAAGTAATACTTGTTGCATTAGTTATATTTGATGTACTTATCTGTTATGTGGAATGTATATGCATGATATGTTTGGGCTCGATGGCTGAATACCGAGTCAATAAGTTTGGGTTCGACGGCTAAATAACGAGCCGACTGACCGAAGGCCATTGTGCCAAGTCAGGGGGACCGAAGGCGGAAACATCAACTCCGTGGACTCGACAGCTAAATACCGATTCTTTATTTGGGATGTGTTCCCAAATAGACACGAGATGTATGATCTTGATGTTTATATATTATATGGATGCTTGCATATTTGTTGATGGCATGGAATGTAGGAGTAGGGTGTAATACTTCTATTGTTATGTTATGTTGGAATTCACTAAGCTTCGTGCTTACCCTTTCCCTATATGAAATGATTATTACAGGTACTTCATGTATGGATGAGGGTTTAGTTTTACTATACACTATCATGGTTGAAGATTGAGTCCTTGTCACAGACTCTTGATTTGGGATTTTAACACTATTAGTTTTCCGCTGTTGTTGTGAATTAATTATAAATGGATTAATATTGTTGAAAGAATGTTTTGATTTTGAAATGTTATTTTAATACTTGAAACATAATAGTTTTGGTTAATTAATGGGTTAAATGGTTTTTATTATAAATATAAATGTTTTCAAAAGTTTGAATTTATTGTAATTTTTGGGACATCTCAAGTTGGTATCAGAGCACAGCTTGAGCGAATCAGACACATCTCGGTGTGTTTGAACTCATGTTTGCGGCATGGAAATATTTTCTTTAAAACGTTTTCTAAAAGAAAAAGGAAAATTTTGGTGACAATGATCGAGGAAGCACCGTGTACAGTCAACCGAAGCCAAAGGAAAGGGATTTAATTGTTTGATGTGAATAATTGCTTTCTAGAACATAAGATGCATGTGTACTAGATATCCTATTACTTTCATGCCATGTTGAATGCCTACTATATATCACTTGGAATTTATGCTAGCACTCATAGATTGTTTAGTGAATGCTTTAGGTTGTATGCAATAAGAGCCAAATAGACTTAGAATGCCTGATTTAGCCTAGTGTGCAGCTCTTGTTTGAGTCCAATCGTTCTGGCACGGAACTCGATATTCGAATGACTATCTGGCTTCACGTTGTGTATGATTGTGCATTCTTTTGGCGACACATCGGTGCCGGATGAGCTTCCTCGTGGATTAGAGTAGAGGAATGAAAATGAAATCATTACACTAGGAAAGGATATAAATTGCTAGTGTAGAGATTATATATGATAGAAATTGAAGGCTTGGAGCGAATTGGGCAGTCTAGAATGGATCTCGAAATGAACATGGATAGGTGTGAAAGATAGTACTAGAGCTCTTACTATCTGAAGCACATGATCCGTGTTCGGGTCGGGAGAAGTCACGGAAGGTCCAAGGAGCTGAGTGTGGTAATATTGTTATGATTATTGGTGTATTAATAAATTGTAGCAATCTTAAGTCTTCCTAATCAATTAAGGATGATGACTACGAGATCCATACGATGGGATATCTTATTGAACAGAGTGCCGATAAGATACTTGAAATAATTGCGATAGTGATGTTGTATGCAATTGGGAATGACGGAAGAGGATAACAGTGAGCGAGTGCGAAGAGAGCATTTTAATGGTAACACTTTGATTACATGGTGATGAGTTATGTTTATATTAAACAGAATGACGACTAAACGACTTGGAGCAGAGAGTTCAAGGATTTGCTTAGACAACATATCACTGAATGACTGAATTTCTGCTGAGATCTCGCAGATCTTACTAGAGGAGTTGCATGGTATCATTAAGCAAATAATTGATAAGCTGATAAGTTAATCTGATAGGCTGGCTGTCACATTTGAAGAGTAAATTGCAGATATGCATACTACTAATAAGAGTGTTCAAGCAAGTTGGAAAAAGAGACCTTGAATTGGAGGTGCAGCTGGGAAAGAGGAAGTCGGCACAAGGCCCAACTCTGCTGACAAATATCAAAAGGTTTAACATTGGTGTGTCAAGTATTGAAGGCCAAAAGAATCACGACATTTGTGGTAATATTGGAAGACTCTCGTGTCCGTACAATGTAGGTTTAAATGCAGTAGGTACAAACGGAAGGGACATGCACACCATGACTGCTTACTGGTGTGGATTTATGTTTTGGTTACAATAGGGTCAAATGCATGAGTTTAGCGGTAGAGGTTGCATAGGTCCCGGTACCTACAGTTTGCAGAAAGTGGAGACATCGCCTTAAGACATTTTTGAATGCGTTCTTCATGCTGTAAGTTGTTATATCCTCGTTACATACATTCGGGTATGTAAAGCCGACATTGTATCAGTTATAGTGTGACTAAGTTCAAGGAGTTCCATAAGTAGGTTTATATAGCCTAGAATCTGCCACTCATTTATATATTTTCTTTGTTGATTAGTTGGGACCTGATTTTTTTTGAAGTCTAATCCATTCTATTGTGGTTGAGGTCGTCGATGTTAAGATGGTGACGGTTACCTGTGATTACCTAGGTTACACCTTAGAGGCCTTGGGCGAGAGGTCACTGATCGATTTATTTCGATAGCGATATAGGAGCTATGTGTGATAGTTGAAATAGATGAATAAGCACGATGGTGCGGGGATTGTTTGTCGTCACAAACATGAGTGAGTTCGAACCCAAGCGTTGGAGAACCATTGATTCAGAGTGATACCTTAGTCGGAGCATGGCGATAAGTGTAGCCGTAAGGCTTGAAGTAACCTGTTGCATTACAGTGTTGAGTATTTAACAATTATGAAAAGTACGTATGGTGACAAAGAATAGAAGGTGGTCGAAGAAGAGCAAGTCGTCGGAGAGTTTCGTGGATGTATATGTTTATGATTTGTTGGGAATACCATCCGAGCTTTGGATGGGGTTCTGTATTAGTTTTATTTTGGGAGTTGCATAGTAGAGTTTCGTGAGGAAGAGGGCCTACTTATTTCTATAACAAGATTGATCAGTTCGAATCCAAATTATGACTCGTTTAAGATAGGATGAGACTCAAACTATCCAAGGACATTGATAGAGTTTTTCTTGGATTCCAAGTGGGGGAGAGTTACCCATCCAAGATAACAGTTTAGAACTGCACAAATCCTCGGTATAGTAGGGAAGACTTGAGATGGTTGCTGTAGATTTTTGAAATCTCTATACCTTCCAGTTGAGGTGCATAGAAGAGATAAAAATCATATAATAATCTGAAATGGATGATTCAGTTCAAGAGTTGAGTATCATTGCGACCTGTTATGTATTGAAGGATGTTGCAGATTTGATCGTTATAGCGGGTACAACTTGTTTTGAGTAAGTGATTTCCAGTCGTATTGATTCATCAGCATCAACATAGGCATTTAATTAGAACCTGGTTTAGAATGGAGGCGAGAGTTCCCTTGCCTGTTCTTGTCTAATAAAGTCTTGGAGATTAGAGGTGTGAGCCAAAAACAGGATAGTCTTATCTAGAATTCTAAAGTTCAGTATCATTTTGTTCTTAGTTACTACTGTTACGGGAGGTGAGATGATGGTTAGGTTCCTTCGGGTCAGTGGGATGATGGTGTGATAACTATAGGCCCATTAAAGTGTTGGCCATGAATCAGACAGACCAGGTTGGGATGATAACAAGGTCGGCGTATTGCAATGAACTGAGGAATGATAATTGGCAACCTACATGTTGTGAAATGATGGTTACATACATAATACCCATAATGGTTCGTTATGATATTAAAATTGGTATGTATTGAATGCATGTTTAAACTAGTTAGTATGAGTGTCCACTAATTGATTGATGATGGTACCGTTGTGTATGGTTCGGTGCGAAGTATGAGACCTTGGATGCAAAGAGGAACAATATAAGAGTGAAAGTTGGGCATATCAATAGAAGATCGTTGGCCTATGTATATGATACTCCCCGTCCATGTAGTTAAAAGTGTTGATTTTTTAGAAAGACAATTTAAGTGCTAAGAATTATATGGATGAATGCCAAAACCATTGTCTTTGTTGAGATGTGGGAATGTGTTGATCAAGATATGACCTCTTTTTGGAGTGATAGAGTTCCTTGTTAAGGGATTAGTCGCTTATATGCCTGATTAGTGGGAATGATTTCCAGCCTTAGGGGGTCAGTATTGGGAATTTCATACTATAAATGTTAGAATTTTGGGAGTTTTCAAGGAGCTGGGCTATGTTGCTAGACATGGTTAAGGATTACATTGGCGAAATTCTTTATAGTCCAGGTAAAGTGAAAGTAGTTGTTCAAGCTCTTTGTTGGAAGCCGACTAGTAAGCCACCTTAGGAGTTATACCTACGAATGACAACATTTAATCATTTGTTGGGGTTGATGAAAAAGCGAAAGGGAGTGGCGTTTTAGGATGAGAACGCAAAATGGACTAGTGAGTTTCAAGCAAGATTCTGACTATCGGTCGGGACAGTTGGGGTTATTTGACATATTAAGGTTCGACCTATGATGGAAGTAACAAGCAGATATCTACGCTAGGGAGCTTGTAGCTAGGCACAAGATGCCAATTTTATGGTCTCTAATAAGGACGTACAGTCCATGTATCGGTTGTATGAAAGGTTTCATGAAGGAAATGGGTACCCAGTGGCGATTTAGCATATTTCCAATCTTGTATGCGCACGTAGTCATTCTTCTATTTATATGGCAAGAAGATGTTTATTTGTTGGTAAAGATTGATCATCGAGTACCAGGTAGCACAAATGTTCAGCTTAAAAAAATGACATGTTTAAGTTTGGCAACCAACTCCTTTATGTAGAGAAGTCGGTTGGTATCCTTGAAGGGGAGATCAAGACATCGTACACAAGGAATTAAGTTAGTAAAAGATCAATGACGAAATTAGAAATGTCCCAGGTGGACCAGAGAGATGAAAGTGGAATTGCAGGCTCATGCTAAAGAGAAGTTTGCTAGCAGTGACTTCAAGGACGAAGTCTGATTCAAGTGGAGAAGAGTTGTAATGCTCCATTTTCCGTTTAACAAATTAATAAAAGAATAATATGTATAAATTCAAATAATTAAATAAATAATAATATTAGTAATGGAAAAAAAAATATTAGTCAAAGATAATTAAGTAAGAGAAATCTAAAAGTTCCTTTTTGCCAAACTTTTGCCTTTTGGGCCAAAAGTGTCATTTTTTTGGAATATGAGGGACTAAGATTGCCAAATTCAAAATTTCTAGCAGGGGGGCCTCCAAAGTGACGGGATTCTCTTTATTTGCAGCGCAAGCCTTAATGTTCGACACTTCCAAGGAATTACTAAACACTCCTTAGCCCAAACCCTAATATAGTGTGAAGTGTGTCGTGTTTTTCTGTCTAGCCGAGAGAATAAGAGAAGGACCGGGAGGGGAGCTGCGAGATCACAGAAATGGACAACTAGAAGGGGTTTTTGGGACGAGTTCTAAGTGCATGATCAGTCAAGGATCGTGAGTCTTCTTCCTAGTAAGTCATGACATCTTAAAAATCCTTCTTTTAATTATTCAATGCGAAATCATCATTACCACCACCACCAATGTGGTGGCAGCCACCGCCGACCACCACTGGCATGATGGCAGTGGGTGGTGTCATTCCAAAAATTGGTCAAGTCATTGGTGGTGTTGAGTGTTGGATTAATACAAGATAAACCCTAGTTTGATGTTCATAATATAACAATGAACCTTACATTATCCTCTTTATTACAACCTACTTTGAATCAAAACTTGAAGTTGGAATTTTTACTTGGACTCAAGGTTATGTGGCTACTGTTAGTGAACTCATCTTACTGATTATCAACCTCGTTGGATAGGTCTTAAGGGGTTAAAATGCCAAATTAACCCTAAAAAGACAAATCTGTGATTTTAGGATTTTGCACTAATTTGTCCAGATATTTGAGAGATCATATATCGGTCATGGGAAAACCTATTTAGTCAAAATTGAATCCCAGAGTTTCATTTTTGAGTACTCTACAATTCATTAGTTTATACCAAAATCCATAAATTCCTCTAACTAGGGTGCAATTGACCATTTACTCAGACTGGTCCGTAATGAGCTGTTTTGTGAGACAGTTTTGTAAAAATCGTCAAAAATTGTAGAAACATTGTAAAGAGGTGCGAAAATACTAATTTTAAAGATAAGGACCTGAACTTCGTGCATGTAAAAGAATTTTGAAAAATAAGTTGTTTAAGGGGGGTAAAACAGGTGTCGAACAGACCATAACTTTTATGTATAAATCTGAAAAAAAATAACCCATGAGTCATTATACTTTTGAGATATCAAAGTACCATAACTTAAATCTATTTACTATTATTAGGAAGCTTGAAGGTTGACCTGGTGTAAAGGGTGTCTTGGCCTACTTTGGAGTGTATTGCTATTGGAGGTGAGTTCCTCACTTCATAACCTTAGGGTATTATATGCCTATTGTTAGGTCGGGTGAGACTAGGAACTTTATGGTTGATAGTTAAAGTAATACTTGTTGCATTAGTTATATTTGATGTACTTATTTTTTATGTGGAATGTATATGCATGATATGTTTGGGCTCGACGGCTGAATACCGAGCCGACTGACCGAAGGCCATTGTGCCAAGTCAGGGGGACCGAAGGCGGAAACATCAAGTCCATGGATTTGACGGCTGAATACTGAGTCTTTATTTGGGTGTTTTTTGGGATGTGTTCCCAAATAGACACGAGATGTATGATTTGTTTATATATTATATGGACGCTTGCATCTTTGTTGATGGCATGAAATGTAGGAGTAGGGTGTAATACTTCTATTGTTATGTTGTGTTGGAATTCACTAAGCTTCGTGCTTACCCTTTCCCTATATGAAATGATTATTACAGGTACTTCATGTATGGATGATGGTTTAGTTTGACTATACACTGGCGTGGTTGAAGATTGAGTCCTTGTCACAGACTCTTGATTTGAGATTTTTACACTATTAGTTTTCCGATGTTGTTGTGAATTATAAATGGATTAATATTGTTAAAAGAATTTTTTTATTTTGAAATGTTATTTTAATACTTGAAACATTTTGGTTAATTGATGGATTAAATGGTTTTTTTATTATAAATATAAATGTTTTCAAAAGTTTAAATTTATTGTAATTTTTGGGACGTCTCAGCCCAAAGATCCAAGCTTTATCAAAGCATTGGGCAAGTTTCCATGCATGAAAACATTTATGGAGCTAGTTTTGGCATTTTGAGCCCTAGATGTCGTGGATGAACGTAAAGCTTGCAGCTTTTACATGATGAATCAGCCTTAGAACGCTAGATCCAGAGTATGAGACCTTATTTCTGCCTGAAATCATCTGAATGATAAAATGGACTGAAGGGACTCAACGAGTTGGTGAGTCGACTCGACGAGTCGGTTAGGGTTTTCGTCGAAGAGTTTGGACGCGTTGTAACTCAGTGAGTTGACGAGACATCTCAACGAGTTAAGTTGGATTTTCACGACATTTCTGAGGAAACGAGGGAACTCGACGAGTCACATAGATGCACTCATCGAGTTGGGTCAACATGGACCGTTGACTCGAGTGTTGACTTATGTTGGCTTTAGGGTTGGTCAAGACATGTATTATGGATACCATGGAAGGGTAGTAGGGTCTTTTACCCATTCCAACAGTTAGAGTGAGGGGTTAGCTTAATTTATTTAGAGTTGTGGTTATTAGTGTTAATTAGAGATGATCATGGCATGTAGGCGGAGATTAGACTGTTCGAGGGGTACGAGGCTTACTTGCTTACTTACGAGGTAAGTCTTCTCATTATACTTACCTGAGTGGTAACATTGTGTGACCAGAGGGTCTTGTATGCTTATTCTGAGTTATGTGATATCATGCATTATGTCTTTGTGATTTATGTTGTGTATTATCCCGAGATTTATTGAATTAGGACCGGAGGGTCCAACCCGTGTTGTGGGACTGCAGGGTCTCCACTGAGACACGTTGCCCCGAGGGTCTTTATCGAGATATAGCCATGAGAGGCTAATGAGATGTGTGTGATATTTTGGGGAACTCACTAATCTTTGTGCTTACCGTGTTATGTGATATGAGTTTCAGGTATTTCTCAGGATCGCAGGAAGGTGCCGACTTGAGTATACACACGAGATGGAGTTTATGTTTTGAGATCCTGGATTTTTATCGAACAATTTATGAATTTGTGTTTTTAACAATTTGACAATTGGGTTTTTTGAAATGTCATATGGAGAATTATGTGATTTTGAAAATGAAAATTTTATTTGAAAATTTACGGCGTTACAATATATATATATATATATATATATATATATATATATATATATATATATATATATATATATATATATATATATATATATATATATATATATATATGCAATCTTGTTAATTTGATTGGAACATTGACTTAAATTTTAAGGGCTTAATAATTATGATCTTAAGTTGTCAAGCACAATGCTTGTAGGATGTTATTATTCCCAAAAAATAAATAAATAAATAAATAAACTATATAATATGTAAAGTACAATACTAAAAGAAAAATCAACGAAATATGATTTTTTAAAATACAATGCTACAATAGGAAAAACAACATATTTTATAGTTTGGTAATTATTAGTTTGGTTATAGTTTAAAATATTGGTAAATGTTAGTTTGGTAATAGTTTGATATGTTGATATTTTGTAGTTTGATAATTGCTACGTCAGTTATCGTTTTATATGTTGGTAATTTATAGTTTGGTAATTGTTAGTTTGGTTATATGTTAGTAATTTATAATTTCATAACTGTTAGTTTTGTAGTTTGATGTGTTGGTAATATAATTTGTACTTTACTTATATTTTGGTAACTTGTTCGTTTAATTTATAACTTTATGTACTTTATTTTGTAGTTGGACATGCTTCAAACAATGATTGTCGATCTGATATGTAGTGCGACACTTGAAACATGGTTCCGATCGTTGTCGCTAGACAATGATACAATAGAGAACGACGAGAGAAATGGTCACATGTCTAGCTAGTCTTTGGATTTATGTAATGTGTTGTAATGTTTTTTTTAAAGTTATAGCATATTTTGCACTTAATGTTTGAGTATTATTTTAGGATGTCATATTAATAAACAATCAAATGTTTAGATCTATCTTCTGCAATTAATATTTCCTAGTTGCTTTTATATTTTTATAGTGATTTTTTCGGCATTTGGAAGGTGCAGTTTAAAAAAACAAATAACACTATTAATGGTGACAGAAGGCAGTACTAGCGACGCGAGCATTAGCGGCGACATTTGGAGCAGTAACGGCGGATCGGTAGTGGCGACACGATGCCACTAAAGGTATTAGCAGAGACTTTCTTAACCTTTAGCAGTGACAAACGTCTCCTAATGCTTGATATTGTCTAGTGATACTGCTAGGCCAAATGTCCTTTGGTAAAACTTTTATTTCAATTAAATAGTCAAGATAGAGAGCAGAACGAAGTTGTGTTGAGCAGGATGGTGGAGCACACGAGGAATAGTGATCTGTGTTGTAACATCCTGACTCCAAGGTACGAATTTCAAGAATTTTTATACATCATCTAAGACCTAATCGACGAGTTGGAGGCCCCAACTCGTCGTGTAGTAACTGATCAGGCCGCGTGGTTTATGGAACCTACTTGAAGAATTGGAGGACCCCATCTCGATGAGTTGAGGTTGTGCATGAAAATCCTAATTTTTAGGGTTTGCACTCTATTTAAAGGACCTTAAGTCCTCTCTCTAGTTCAGGGAGATGAAAACCCTAAACGAGCTAAGCTTCCATTATAAGTGTGTACAAGGCTAAAGAGTGTGTGCTTGGTGCATTTCTTGGAGAAACTTGAAGGTTTAGGAGCGTGGAACGAGAAGGAGCTTATAGATCCGACATCTACTCAGTTGTAGCAACCTTTTGAAGGTAAAAAGTCATTAACTTGATCATTTTCTTGTTAGATATCTCCATTCAAGAGTTTAGGGCCTTTTAGCCACTTTGGATCCATTTTTGGAAGTTGAGCATGATTTGAAGTTGCAACTTCAGATCTCGACTCCTCTAGGCCCCCATAGTCATAAAGTTATCGACATTATCTAGTCTTGGCCTTTCTCCATGCCCTAAACCTCAATTTAAGACTAGTTTTGGGTGTTTTAGCCTCTTGAGGCGTTGCATGAATGTAAACTTAGCAACTTTACGTGGTAACTACACCCTAGGAGGCTAGATCTACAGTTTGAAGCCTTGGTTTCACTTAAAAGCGTTTGAATGAGAAAAGGGCCGAAGGAACTTGATGAGTTGCATAACCAATTCGACGAGTTGGATAGGGTTTACCCGCCTTCTGGATTCTGAGTGAAATCAGCGAGTGGGTAAGACGACTCCGCGAGTTGATTAGGGTTTTCCCGGTCTTCCGAGCGATGAAGAACTCGACGAGTTACTCAGGTAACTCGGCGAGTTGACTTGAGTTTTCGGTTTTCGAGTTCTGAAGGAACTCGACGAGTCAGTAGATGAACTCTACGAGTTGGGTCAACATGGGCTGTTGAACTTACCGTTGACTTTGACTTTGACCAAGAGTTGACCATGTTTGACTTTTGAGGGTATTTTGGTAATTTGGGGCCCTAACGGAATCAGTCATATGGTGGTTACAAGCAGCTGAGTTGGAGCTGAGAGTTGGGATTCGATCTTCTTGATTCAGGACTACTTGTGAGGTGCGTTTTCCTCACTATACTTAGGGTTCGAAGGCACCAAGGCCGACCCATTGGATCTGATATCCTAGTAGTTGATGATATGTTGAGTATGAGTTAGTTATGCATGCTAGTTTGCTATGCTAGTCTTGTAGATCTGTAGGACTACTTGTGATACTGTCTGATTATCTGTGTGTGCATTTAGCTGTTACATGTCGCCATTTTGTGTGGGTAGGGTTGAGGTTGTACTGCTCCGTTTGGTGACCAACAAACCCTAGAGTATGCCAGATATGAGATGAGGGCTGGGAGAGCATGCCAGACTCATATTGAGGACTCCTAAGCATTCCAGATGCGAGCTAAGGGCCAGGGGAGCATGACAGACTTGCACTACGGGTTGATCAGTTATATTCCAGTCTTAGGACTGAAGGGGCAAGCCAGTAATAAGTTGTGGGCTCGAGAGCAAGCCAAACTTATGTTGCAGGCTTAGGACCAAGCCAAATATGAGCTGTAGGCCTGAAAGGCAAGGCAGACTCATACTGTGGGATCGGGGATAATCCAGTCTGTAGAGTTGTGGACCCATTACATGCTGTTATTATGTGTGATATTTGTTATGTATCAGTATTTTGGGGGAACTTACTAAGCTTCGGGCTTACAATTTTGGATTTTGTTTAAGGTACTTCGGATGATCGCGGGAAGGTGGAGGCTTGATCGTGCACATCCTCACATTTTATGATTTTGATTTCTGGGATACTCTGATATGAAACTATTTTGAAAACATTTTGTAATTAAATGGAGTTTTTGGGTGTTTAAAAAAGTTTTAAATTTTCATGAATTTTATGGATGTTACAAGTGTTGGGTTTTGAGCATTCTAACACTCCTAAGCGTACATGCAAACCTAAATACCTTGGATCTATGTTTTCTCTATTATACATGCAAATATGAATATTCCAAGGTATTATCCTAACTAGCATACATTCATATGTACTAGGATAACAAAAACTAGATACAAGACATACATTTTGTTGTAGCTTGATTCCATGGAGCTTAAGAGCCTAGTGCCCCAAGTGTGACACCTCAAATGGTTCACACAACACCATGAACATCTTGGAATAACCATGAGAAAGGATACTTGACTCATAGAAATTTGCTTGCCCTCTTGTGTATGCACTAGTCCTATTTCACCAACCAATGGGGTCTTTATATAGTATGGCTATTAGGGTTACACCATGTAACTCATGACTTTACCCATTCCTTATGCTCCATGGGTTTTAACCTCCATGGAGTATCCATGGATCACCACATGGGTTAAACCCAACATAAGGAATCATGGATCATAAGCCCACATATACAAGAATCAATGATTTACACAATCAATCCCCATATATTTAATTAGTCTCTTTTGATCACTAAATTAATTCCAAATTAATTCTTGATCAATACTAATTAAATAATATGATTTCATATTAATATATTAGAACTTATAATATATTAATATGTCACAAATATCCTATTCTCATAAAAGGTCTACCCAAATGTCCCGATGCCATGCAACCCAAATGGACCATGCCGGGTCGGGTCAAGTATATACCAATTATAGTTATGGACTTAGACACTAATCCAACAGTCTCCCACTTGGATAAGTCTAATAACTATTATTGCAAGTATGACTCATAACCCGACTAGCAATCGTAGCTCTTAAAAGTCGTTGTCGAACGCTGAACAAATCAATGACGCGTCCATTAGATAAGTGATCATATATTCCTCCATTCTAGATATCATATGGACTGAGACACGGATTATAATCATTCTCTTAGTCCATTTGTTGTTTCCCAATTTCTGATTTATGACGACCGACTAATTGAACAAATCAAATCAGTCCAGGCTTGGCCAAGCACTTAGGGGTGTCATCACAAAATCATCGAGGGGCCCACAAATATCGTTTTTATCCCTGTAAGGATAAAAGGAATGGATAAAATTTGACTCATATGCTTGTACTAACTACTTGTTGAATCATACACAAAGGCACGTTTTATAACATCGAGTTACCAATGCGTTTTCGTGCAATCAATGTATAACCAACTCATAGTCAACAACTCATATCTCTAGGTTTGAAAAAATATAAGATATTATCGTCTCATGATCACTCGTGATAAAATCCATGAAGTGAGTCAAACGAGCATGGGTTTAATCCGATACTCAGAACTTATAAGCACTCATGAATGTTGCAGCAACTTTTGCTATGTCTCATACCTTGGACATCTACAATCCAACTTCATGACAGTCTTTCCTTAATACCTACTTCCAACATATTATCGATTGTGGATGGTTTGAATAACTTAGTCATTCAGGAAGAACGACCTAGTTATTCTCGAAGTCAAAACATGCAAAGTGAAACACAAGAATAATACTAATCCTATATGGCCCCAAAACTCTTTGAGAGTAAATAAAACAACTTTATCTAAGCACCATATTGATTACTCATTATTCAATGTTTCTATTCATCAACTTAATACTTGAATTAAAACAATAGTCATGCCATGCTCCAAGCATGCACACTATGTTTGTCCAAACACTAGCTATTCCATACTCCAAGTATGCACACTATGTTTGTCTATGATCCTTACTTTGTGAAACAGATCGATTGACAATATTTCAATGATCCTCATTTCACAATCTCAATCCTTACTTTGTAAATGTAAGAATACCAAATTCTTCCCTTTTACCGTAATCTGTTAGATTTTAAACTTAAATGCAATGATCCCCTTGCAATGAATATGCACCCAAGTCACAAAGACTTGGCAACAGACATTACAAAGTATTCCAATGGAGAGCAATTCCATGTAAACGAAGTCTCACATTCAAAGTGCATTCCTTTGAACACCCTTCTTTCATTAAGTTCTCTAATCTTACACAGATTCAAAGAATAACTTCCACCTATGGAGACAATTCCATATTCCCATTTTAACTATCACTTCTGAACAAGAGTTGCCTCCTTTCAGAATATGTCAATATGGTCCTATATCTATACTTCCAGTTGTCCATGAGCAACCAATATTTGGCAAACCTCAGATTGTCCTCGACAATTGCTTAATCATTTTAGTCAAATCCAGTTCTATTCCTTTTGTCCCTCTTAATGCCCTAGGCATTTGGAAAATTTAGAATGGATAAATATTATAGCACATGTAATCGATCCTATACCCGAAGCATATGGGACCCGATTCATGCTATAAATTTTTTTTATTTGCCATGTTCTCAAAATTCGAACTATGAAGAGGGATGCCGTAATCATAATCGAAATTTGAGAATGCAACATATATAGAATTTCCTTATGTTGAACCATTCCAACATAACATTCTTATAAAGTTGATCAAAAATCTCAATCTAAGCTTTTAGAATTGGAATGAAGTATAAATCCTCTCCCTTAATTATAGCAAAACAACTTTTCAAAGCGAATTAACTTTTTGTTTTCTATAATTAACATTGCTAATTTGCAACACTAACCCTAGTAATCATGCTCCCACTAGCATAATGATTATTATCTTACTAGCACAACACTTATGCTCCCACTAGCTTTGACATGTACTCAAAAATCAACTGGACTTCTAGAAATCAATACTGTATTGACTTTCTTGCCAAAGTTCAGATTTCTGATCCACGATTGCTTTGATAAGACTTTATCAAAATCATACACCTTTCCTTAGATGGCTCACATGTTTGTCTAAACAATTATGAAGAGGGATGCCGTAATCATAATGTTTAGACCTTTTTGCCATTCTCACAAGTCCATGTTAGTGTGTCGGTTAACCACACGCACTCCAATAATGACTTTGAGAATGCAAAAAATCACAATTGCTATTTACTTAAAATCTACTTAGTGAAAGCGTTTCATCACCATCATTTTCATGAATCGGAGAGAAACCTTATGACACTTAGATTTTTATGGTGCATGAGTTCCTATCCATGTGAATTTGTCAAAACCATAATCACACGACAATGTTAGTGACAAAACCAAACTCATATGGACTGAACCTGTTCAATCTTAATTTCTTTCTACTTGGCACCCCAAGGGCCTACCATTTCTTCCACATTGTTATGCAAACAATTGAGAACTCATAGAACTCACAAGCACAGTCAACCTTAACTGGAATAGGCACATAAATAAGAATATGTTAACACAATAGGTTACAAACCTCATGTCGTGTGCTAGTGATAAACTACAGGTTTTTATTCTTGATTAGATGTTGAAATCATCTCAATATCTTTTAAGACTCCCACTGACCTCTTGATATATAAGATTCTCTTTGTCAAGAACCATTCCTTGACAAAACAAATATTCAAGAGTTAGTGTGGATTCTTATCAAGGAAAAAACACTTCACTCAGTTGGTCTTAGTTGGTCTTTGTTTTATCCAAAACATAACAACTTACCAATCTCAAATGTACAAGAATAGGAAACATCTTACTCTACATTTGACAAGTGTTATAAACTTCCTAAAGATTATGTCACTCAAGTTACATTCTTGGAGTATGACTCTAAGAGTTGATTTTGGAACGAAGTATGATTTATCTTTTGATTTAATCATTTCAACAATTCATGATTCCTCTCCTTAGTCAAACAAATGCACTAAGGTGTCCTTAGAGGATCAATTGTGATATGGTTTCATGATCACTAAGATAATCCTAAAATAAGATACTCAAGTACTCTCCCATCTCTTCAGATTGGAGAAACTTTTATCTTTCTGCCTTATTTGATTCTTCTCATCCGTTCTGCCATACATTGAAACCTTTTCCAATGTTTCAGAATTACACTTAAACTTTTAAGCATAACCATATTTACTAAACTTTAGTAAATCATGACGAATAATCTTATCATTCTTTGTGGTGAACCTGATCAACGCACAGCCTAGTGCACCTGATCCTTTAGTCCTTCTCTTGACTCACATATACATGTGAACAAGGACTTGCATGATTCCAAGTTTCTATCCAACTGAAACTTAGGTGATGAGAATCTTTCCTTATTTGGTAAATTGTGACACCACCACAAACGAAAGAATTAAATCCATTTTCCAATATTTCTTATCAATGGAATCATATAAACAACAATTTTTTCACAAATGTCATTGTAAGGATACTTAAAATAAATAAAATCAAATTTTCCTTTTATTTTTTAAACTTTGTGGAAAAAACTTATCCTTAAAATGCAAATACATATGAAAAACATGTTGTTATCTATTCCTAAGCAACATATCATAACTCTTAAGCAGCAGCTCAAAATTCTGATCATCGAACCATGCGACAGGAATCCAACTTCGCAAAAAGAATCAGCACACTCTTTCCTTAAGCTTCCTTTGATTCTTCCAAAACATCAAAATGTAATTACATTACATCATGTATTAAGAATCTCCAAAAGAGACTTCATAGAGTTTAGATAATGGACTTTAACCTGAAGCAAAGTCAAACCTTTTTGACTTTTACCATCCTTATGAACTTTTAGGTAAATTCAGCAGCTTCGCAACCAATGCCCCTTCTTTTGGCAAAAGAACCATATGGACTCTTTGGAAATGGTACACTTGGTTGTCCAGACTTAGCCTTTCTCTTTACCATTGGTCAAATGACTTGACCATGGCCAATCCCTTTCTATTGGGAAGAGAAATCTTTTCTGGACTTTCAATGTCACCATTGTCAATGTCCAGAATAGGTTTGGGAAGTAGATCTTCCAATCAAATTTGCCTTACCAGTGCCCCAAATCATTGTTGATTTAGCATCATCAAGCAAATATGTAAGATCATTAAGGGTCATGTCTTGATCTGTCATCAAGGAGTGACTGAAGAACTAAGCCAACAGGCAGCTACCTCGAGACTTTAACACCCGACTCTCCCGGCTTGCTAATATGTGACTTAACCTCCAAGATGTAAGCACATATAGTCTTTGCTTGCCAATAGGGATTGAGTGACTTAGAACTTTTTAGGTTGAAACTTGTGGGATAGGGAGAATAATTGAAGGATGCGGAGGAAGTGAAGCATGATTTCCAGTCCCATTAATGCACAACAAAGGGATTAATCTTTCACCTTGATTGCCATGTGGGATATCATCTTCATTAGGAAAGCTTTTTCCTAGAGATTTGGGAAGACCATAGTTGTATTAACTAGACATCTATAATGGGAGAAATTCAAGTTTAGCTGATTTAAAGTCCTTAATATAACACCCAATATGAGATATTAAGGCTAGGACCCAACAACCTACTTATAACTGGAAGAGGGATGCCGTAATCCAAGCTATAAAATAGTTGAAGGTAGGTAAATGACGATTACCCATTTCCACCATGAAAACGAAATATAATTACGTTTTAATTGGATTTGAAACTCCTAGATCTTTTGAGATACATTGAACTTTCAATGGCATGTTTGAATCTCGATTGTGCCCTCTCAAAATTTGTGACTGGGATGCCGAGGATCACAAACAAGGTGTGAATAACCACGCAAATTGACTTGGTACCCTCAAATTTATCACCTAATTGATGTGCCGGTTAACCACACACGCTACACCAATCTATGATAAACTTAAGTTACCCTTCGCCACACATTGTCAGTCCTATGTTAGTGTGCCGGTTAACCACACACGTTCCACTAACGACTTAACAAAGGTGCAAAGTGTAATTTCATGGGTTAGCACCTTTTCACATTTTCCTAAGTAACTAAGATTGGGAATTTATAAGAGTTTAGTTACTTAGTATTTATCATTATACTTTTAATGAAGGGAGATATATAGTCCTTATCCTACCCGTTCGGCTAACGACCCTCCACCAGTCAAGGAAGCGGTGGCTGAGAGTGGACACCCATTAAATTGCCATTTTATAGGCAGTAACCTTATACCCCCCTTACAGACCGGCTTCGTGAATGAGGCCTACTAACGGTAAGATTGACTTTATCTTATACATATCTATATAATTAAAATTATAATAATAGTATAAAGGTTGAATTTTAAACTTTTAAAATTATAGGGTTTGATTTGGAATTAAAGCATTCATAAGTAAAACTTTACAAATTCCAAAAACTTGAGGGCAAGTTTTGAAACTATTCAAAACTATTCAATTCCATAACTTATGTGTTTAAAGTAGTTTTAATTAAAAAACTCTTCAAGTTCCATAACTTGAGAACAAGTTATGGAAGACTTTAAACTATTAAAAGAATAAGACTTTTCTGTATTCATAACTTATGAAATATTTATGAGTTTTATGAAACTTTAATGTGACTTTTCATGTAACTTGAGGACAAGTTACAAAACACATTTTAGAATCAACTATTAGATTAAAAAGGATTGAAAAACACATAATCAATTAACCTTTCTATTAATCTAAGCAACTCATATGAACAAAGATAATTCACATCAAATTTTTCCATGTAATTAGCATAACTTTTAAACTAATACAAAAACATGAATCTATTGACAATTATCTTTGAAATTGGATTAGCATGAACATTACCACATCAAAAACAAGTTTATAAGTTCAAAAACAACTTAGGGTAATGTTCCTAGTCCAATTCCAGCCAAAACAGTCGAAGTTATGTTGTCTAGGGGTCCAACTCGTCGAGTGCATGAACAAACTCGACGAATTGGATGTTTTTTGCCTTGGACTCGTCGAGTCCCTTCTTGGAATCGGCGAGTCTGCTGTGCAGATAGCACCAATCTTTGATTTTTCAGCCAATTTTGCAAGTATAACATGAAAACATGTCACACCCCAAAACCAAGAACAGGGGAAACGTTCTGGGGTGGAGGACGTCATGTACAGTATCACAACAATGCATAAAAGTAAAGACAAGCAACAACATCCATTGCATTAATATAATAATTGTAATACAAGTGTGTTCTGTATAGTTTGTAAGACACCAAAAGTATAATCAAAATAAAAGATGAGTCTTGTATGTGCTCCATCTTCTCAAAAGCTTCATCTGTACCTGTCTACTGATGACCTGAGAATATAAGTTATTTTGAAAGCGTTTATCAGCATAAAGCTGGTGAGTTCATAAGTATTTAGCGTCATTGCTGGTATAAAAATGTTAATAATAATGTAGTGTAGTAATTGATTTCAAACGTTTTGTAAATAGTATACTCCCTAGAAAAGCCCTATGTTTTCCAGTAAAAAGTAGTCTTCTACCAAGACCCGAGTGTTTGTATAATTGTCCTTTTGTAAATTTAAGGGTTTTCCCTAGTGAAAACTATTAGTATATAAAAATATAGTTTACTTAAACGAGTATGTGACAAAGTCACAAAGTAATGAAATACAGACTCCAGGTGGTACTGAATGAACAATACGCCTCGAAAAGTCTAAAGTAGTAATATGTAGACTCCAGGCGGTATTAAGTGAACAATTTGCCTTGAAAAGTCTATTATTGCCTTAAATCCTTATTTAGATAATTTAAGGTTTGAATGTGAACTCGTATGTAACCATGCTGATCGACGGCTGAATGACTGATGACCCTCCAAGTCACACGTAGTATGGTGACATTTTGTCACCCCTAGGCCTGGTCGGCTCGGACTGTAGCTAGCAGTCGGGATGTGGGAGTGTCTGTCCCGTATAGATCTATACATATAATGCCCGCTCTCCCTCCAGGAGACTCTGGTTACACAGTGATACCACGATGAGGTGTCGTATCGAGAAATAGTATCTCACATTTTGTTATAGTATTCAATGTTTGTATAGTGTATAGTATATTCTCTTGTATAGTGTATAGTATGTTCTCTTATATAGTGTATAACCTGTATTGATACTCAATGTATTACTTATGTAGTGACTCATAAATGTACTGACTCTTGTATGGGTCGTTGTAATAGTAGTAGTGAGTAGTAATCTCTTAACTATACCTATTATAGTTAAATAGTAAGGTTGTTTGGATGCCTTTGTTACACAAAGGTACTGAACTGAAATGGAAGCTTTTATATCCAACACACACACACACACAGAGATATATATATATATATATATATATATATATATATATATATATATATATATATATATATATATATATATATATGATATATAATTAAGAATTTAACGACATTCGGACAAATAACAGGATACCCTAAGCCCACAACCAAACAAGGAATAGGAAATAAGGTGAGCTATCAGTCCTAAGTCCTTCAAGTCTTACTTATATAAATATACTGGTATAGATATGGATTTGAAAATATTAGAAATATAAAAGAGTTTGAAAACAGTTTTAGCATCAAAAGAGTTTAAATAAAAGGTTTGAAAGCTTGAAAATCCATATCTTTGATAGTAATTTGAAAGCAATAGTAAATCTTTATGTTTGTTCTAGTTATTAATCACATGTGACTAAAGCAATAACTAGAAGTGTTCAACTTGTATTCCCACCCATAAAAGCATTTAAAATCATTTAAAAGGTTAGTTAAGGGGGTATGAACTCACCTACAGTGAGTAATTCGAATGGAAGATCGTTATAGGATTGTTGGGTGTCAAACGGAGTCTCGAGCACAAACGGATCCTATTTAACATATAGTTACATATATGTGAATACATTTAGTAGATATAACCACTAATGGTGATAGGGACATGTCTTAAGGACATAAAAACACTTAGAATCAAGTGTTACTAACTCATATGGTTGCACATAAGGAGTGTATGGCCCAATATTGGGGTGTAAGGCCACAAAAGTATGGATTTTGTGTGTGTGCAGCCAGAGTGTGCGGCCAAGCCTATGTGCGGCCGCACACTCACTATGGAGTGTGTCAAAAACATGGTTCCAAGCCTTTGGGATGTTCTAGTAAAGGTGTTTTGACCATTGCTTAACCGGATTGGGGGTTTGTTGTCATTTTGGACCCTTAAAAGGGTGTGTGCGCTTGCACATGGCGTGTGCGGCCAGGCCTGTGTGCGGCCGTACATCCCCATACAAACATGTCCAAATCGATTTTCTAAGGCCTGGGGATGATCCTAAGAAGGTGTTTTGGTCGTTGCTAAGCTTGGATGGGTGTTTAAGTCCATTTTAGGACCAAAAGATGTGTGTGCGGTCACACATGATGTGTGTGCGGCTGTACACACATGAAGATCATCTAGAATGATGATTTCATGGATCAAACCCGAGGAAAAGGCTTTCAAATGTGTTGTAGTAATGATCTAAGGATGTTTACTTACTTGTTTTGATGATTGGAGAGGAAAACGTGAAGAACTCTTGAGAGAAAATGTTCCAGTTTTGATGGAGTGTGAAAAAGGCTGTATGGTTGACTTCGGGTCCTTTATATAGGCTGGAGTGTGAGGCTAGGAGAGTGTGCGGTTGGCTGTGTGCGGCTGGCTGGCCGCACACTCGGGTGTGCGGCCGCACACACCTTTAGGTGTGTTTGGCCCGTTTTAGTGATGCTACACACATTCTCACCCTTCCTAAGACTCATATCAACGTTATACTAAGTCTCAAGCACTCATATAGACCCAAAACTTCATTACAAAATAGCGAAACGAGGCTAACTTTGATGAAAATGAAGAATGTACACGTTAGAAATTTCGGGTTGTCACAAAACAAGCCTAGTCTCTGATACCACTGTTGGGTTTTGAGCATTCTAACACTCCTAAGTGTACATGCAACCCTAAATACCTTGGATCTGTGTTTTCTCTATTATACATGCAAATATGAATATTCCAAGGTATTATCCTAACTAGCATACATTCATATGTACTAGGATAACAAAAACTAGATACAAGACATACCTTTTGTTGTAGCTTGATTCCATGGAGCTTAAGAGCCTAGTGCCCTAAGTGTGACACCTCAAATGGTTCACACAACACCATGAACATCTTGGAATATCCATGAGAAAGGATACTTGACTCATAGAAATTGGCTTGCCCTCTTGTGTATGCACTAGTCCCATTTCACCAACCAATGGGGTCTTTATATAGTGTGGCTATTAGGGTTACACCATGTAACTCATGACTTTACCCATTCCTTATGCTCCATGGGTTTTAACCTCCATGGAGTATCCATGGATCACCACATGGGTTAAACCCAACATAAGGAATCATGGATCATAAGCCCACATATACAAGAATCAATGATTTACACAATCAATCCTCATATATTTAATTAGTCTCTTTTGATCACTAAATTAATTCCAAATGTCCCGATGCCATGCAACCCAAATGGACTATGATGGGTCGGGTCAAGTATATACCAATTATAGTTATGGACTTAGACACTAATCCAACAACAAGTTGGTATCAGAGCCTTGGTTTTAGTGAATTGGAGGAACACTTGTGTGAAACCAGTCCCAAACCAAGGAAAATATTTTCAAAATGATTTTCAAATGGTTTCAAAATCTTAAAGGAGGATGTAGAGTGTACGATCAGCCGGAGCCAGTAAGTAGACCCTAAAATACCGTATTGTTATTTGATATTGTGATATGATAGAACAACATGCTAGAGATAGGTTATGTATCTTTAGGAATTGCATGATAGAATTGCCTGATTATATGATGCCTAATAGCCTAGGGTTTTCTTTATATGAAATTGACATCATTACTATAGTTGCTTTGTGTATGCATCATAGTTGTACATAATTAAGATCTTATAGCCTGAGAATGTTTGGTTTGGCCTTATTTCATATTCTTGTTTGATGAAGGGCTTAGGGTAGGCTCAGATATTCGATTGTCTATAGGGTCCAACGTTATGTATGGCTAGCATACACGAGTGCTGCAGGGTTGGTGGAAGTTTCATGGATGAGTTGTGCGGGGTTAGTCAGCCAGTTATGAGATATTTAGCCTTCGTCTAGGAGTGAGGATTGAGCGCTCGCCTATGCTTATGTATATTGATAGGGCGTTGTGATGATATTTCATGCAAATATGGGTAGGTGAGGAAGGTAGTATGGGCCCGTACTACTGAAAGCACATGACCCGTACGTGTAGCGAGGAAGTCAGAACCCCTAGATTTTTGGTTAGGAGTTGGTTCCCCGTTATTATATGGGATGTCTGATATCTCCCTGGTATATTTTCAACATGGTGGTTACAAGGAGATTTGTGACCGGATCCGAGTCAGTATCAGGAGCTGGCAGTCAGGGTGGACCAGCAGTGCCCAAGACCATTGGTCAGATGAGGCTAGATGAGCTAGATGACAGGATTCGGGAGATCCAGCACGATAAGGTTGCTGCACTTTTCCGGGCGGAGTTGCTAGAGATGTTTGGGTCTATTAAGACCGCCATGGTTGAGTACTTTGATGAATGTTATGCATCCATTGCTGAGATGGCTGCCACTGCAGCCTTCGCAGCTATAGAAGCCACTGGTGATGGGACCAGTCGGGCTTTTCAGTATCGGGACATCGATAACACGAAGCCCTCGACTTTTGATGGGATTCAGGACCCGATCATAGCCATGAGGTGGCTATTTGACGTTGAGGGATGCTTTTTCACATACTCATATCCTACTGACTAGAAGGTCATGTGTACTCTGAACCTGCTGAGGTCCGGAGCAAAGGGCTGGTGGAGATTGATGACGGGGTTGTACTCTGACGAGTAGAGAGTTGTGGTTACGTGGGATCAGTTCAGGGAGATGTTCCACACTCGCTACATTCCACGGTGTCACACCCCGCTAAAGTGGAAACACGAGGCATGGTAGTATAAAAGGTTTCATAGCAAAAGTTAAAGGACAACACCAACTATAGTATTAAAAATCATTACAAATTTACAATGAGTTTGAACCACTTTTAAAAGAAATTACAATGTAAATTGAAATACAACACATGCGAATGCTCCTAAAAGTGATGTGTCTCTACGTGCCTCTTACTAGATGATTCCTGAAAAAGCATGTAAAACGAGCGTCAACTATAGAAATAGTTGGTGAGTACTTACAGATTAAAATAATAATATTGGTTTCATGAATCGAAATCAAGTTTTGATAAAAGTTTCCATAAATGAAAATATATTGTTAAAATGATTATCAAGTTCATTGCTACAAGGAGCAAACAATTTCATTGCTAAAACATATATATATATATTTCCAAAAATAAAATTTCGATGTTGTAATGAGAAACAAAGCTCATTGCTATAATGACAAACAAAGTTCATTGCTATAATTAATAAACAAGTTTATTGCCATAATTAATAACAATTTTTGTAAGTGTATGAGCAAACAATGAGTTCCCAATCAAGCCTATGACTGATGCCCTATCAAGATCTACGCTTATCGTTCCATAGCTTATATGGTATCATGCACTCCAGCAATCGGGCGAGTGAGGAGTTGTCAATTCCTAATAGCGCTATCCATAATGACCGTTGGCTGAAAGAGTTAATGGTTGGATTAAAGTATAAAGGGAATGGACTTAAGATGATCAGGCCTCATGTTTCGTGTTGCATAGACATACATAGAGAAATATAGCAAAATATACCAATCAAGTTTGATACAAATCAATTTAAATACAACGAACAAATAATAGTTTTTCGGACATGCTTTTCCACCCCAAAACATAAAAATCGAAAATAGGGGAGTCGTGAATACTCACAATATGCAAATATAGCAACCAAGTTTGATACAAATCAATTTAAATGCAACGAACAATAAATAGTTTTTCGGACATGCTTTTCCATCCCAAAACATAAAAACCGAAAATAGGGGGAGTCGTGAATACTCACAATATGCAAAATATACAACCAAGTTTGATACAAATCAATTTAAATGCAACGAACAATAAATAGTTTTTCGGACATGCTTTTCCATCCCAAAACATAAAAACCGAAAATAGGGGTAGTCGTGAACACTCACAATGCATTGAGATGATGTAAATGGTGCCTTGAACTACGTTCCACGTGTACCACTACCGATTCCTACAATAATGGTATTCGCTAGTGAGTCTCTAATCGAAATCTAACACTAGTATACTTACTACTACAATAGAATTATTCCAATATTGTGTCAAAATTTAATATTGATAAGTTACAAACATTTTTCTATGAAAATTAAATTTCAATGAACCAATTGGTATATAACAATTTAAGTGGAAAATTCTCATTATTGAAATGTTAATATTTAACATTTTAAGAGGTGTTCTAATGATTAAATATTCAAAAACTAAATCAATTTAGTTCTAAATTTCCCAAACTTTGTATTTCAATTTTAATTGAAGTCAAAGACTTTAAGATAAATTTTCTTGAAGTTTTGATTTATCTAACTATTTTTCGCCATTTTAATTCCCTGAATAATCATAAAATCATGGAAAAATAGTAAATTATCATGAAAAATTCTTATAATTTTTGTGTAATTGTTTTACAGTGTACATAATCTGGGAAAAATATTAATATGTGTTTTCAAAAAGTTAAACACAATTTTTCTGGTTTTTGTGTATTTATTCTATAAAAATAGAAATAAATAGATAACAGTTTCAAAAATTCACAAATTTTTTTTTAAAAGAGCTATTACACATAATTAAGCTGGGAAAAATATAAAAATGGATTTCTAAAATGTTTAACCCAATTTTATGATTTTTGTACATTTAAGTGTATTAAATCTTGGGAAAATAGAAGAAAAATAGCATACAGAAGATAAAAATCATCAAAAAATTTATGTATAATCCTAACATATTATAAGAGTTTCCGGTAAATTTTTATGAATTTTGGATGAGTAAAACTATTTTTCCTGTTTTTAGTCCATTATAAACACAAAAATTCAAGAAAAATAGATATACATTTTGAAAACTTCCCAAAATATTTTTCTGAGTCTTGAATATAAGGTAAAAGCTGCGAAAAATAAGAAATAATATTTTCACATTCCCTAAAGTGGGTTAATGATTTATTGGAGCTAAATAAAAAGAAAATTAAAATCCATACTAAACAGTAACAAAAATCGATGAAACTTCATGAGAGGTGTTTATTAACTTAAAGAGTCATCCACAAATATTTCCAGAATTTAGTTACAAGCGTAAGTATTTTATATGCTTTAACACTCTATTTTCTTATTATTTTCATGTAAAAATAAAGAAAATATATATTGAGCTGAAAATTTCCAGAATGCATCTTCAAACAATTTAATAACAATGAAAAATTGTTTTCTTATTTTTGATGTCGAAAAACATGCCTAAAGGTTCAAACAGTTATAGAGAAAACTTGATTCTTTTGATTTTGGTAAAGATTATTGATGTTACTATGAGAATTTTTGCAACATCTTCCAATGACTTTTGAATCAATATCTTTTTATACCTCTTAACACATGATGTTAAGTGCTGAAATTAATTTTTCCTTGATTTTTAGTGATGAATAAGACCTTTGAAAATGCAATAAAAAACTAGTATTCACAAAAACGTGCTGATTGAGCAACAGTTTTGTAAAAATTTCTAAAAATCGAAATATTGGAATTTTCCAGTGAGGTCAGATGGGATTGAAAGCTAACTCAATACATTATATTTCAGAAAATAATATTGAATTTTGGTTACGAAATGAGTGAGATATAGCAGTTTAAAGTCAGGTAAAGAAGGTAAAGAAATCTGGGAGATTGCATGCATGATGATTGGTTAGAAAAGTGAGTTTTCATCATTTCTTTGAGTAAATCTTTTGAAATATTTTAAAGATATCATGATAAACTTTTATTCTAGTCATGTTTCCAGTGATCAAAAGATTAAAACTTATCAAAATGTATACATGCATTTATGAACAAAATTTTGTTTCTCAAAAACTCTTAACCTGAGTTTCATGTTTTAATCCTTAAAATCGATTTTTGCACTAAGATCATTAACATGAAACCTTGTTTATCATACATGAATGGTGTTAAAACACATCCATGATGTTCTAAAAACCATTTTAACAAAAAGAAAACAAGTTTGAAGAAGATGAAGAAGTAGAAGTCGGTTTTTGAAGTAAAATGCACATGCATGGCTTAAATCATTGTTGTGGATCTTCAAGAGATGTATGTTCTTTACCTTAAATTTATTTGTGGCTTGAAAAAACCTTATGAATCTCCATAATTTCGTGGCTAAGAGGCTGTGGTTGTGGTGTTTGGAGAAAAAAAATTAGAGAGAAGGTAGAGAGAGTTTTCTAGAGAGAGAAAGAAAAGAGATGTGTATGTGTTGGAGAATGAGACTGTGAGAGAGAGATATGGGAAGAGAGGGGTACGAAATTTTGAGTATAATACCCATTTTTCATTCATTTTGTTTTATAAAATTTAAGTTCTTTTATAAAATATCTAAATTTTATATAAATTGTGCACTAAAATCAAGTTTTTATTCATAAAACCTTGATTTTTGATTTATAAATTAAGGGTAAATGTTAATGAGTTAAATTTTATTATCCTTGAATGAATTTTTATAATTTAATTAGTATAAGATCATATTATGAGGCTCATAACTATTTTTATAGAATTTTTAAGATTAAATTTCATAAATTTAGGTTTTTAGGGCATTTAGGGTTTTTGAGATTTGTAAATCTTTGGATATCAAAATCAATAGAATCTTTGAGACTTAAATTTATCTTGTGGTATTATAACTCTTTTCATAGTTATAAATAATGTTTGTAACTTATTTTATCGGTTTATTGGCATTCTATGTAGTGATTCCGAGATTCAAGCGAAATTGAGGAATCAAGTATACTAGTCCTAGTTTTCAACTTTGACTTAAGTTCCTACGAGACTCAGACCTAATTTATACCACTAGGTCAAGTGTATAATGTATGTATATGATTAATGAAAAGGTGCTCGAGTCAAAGAGTGAGCCGAATATGGACAGTGTCTACATTTAAGTAGTTGTAGAATTCACAGAACAATGTGAAATCTAAGTACACTATCCATTGATTCTACTTGTTTCCTAGTTTTTAGTAGGTTATAACTTAGCATCTAGTTACAAATTCTAGTATGTGTCGTGCCTATATGTGCAACTAAGATTATTCAAATCTAGGACTGACTCGAATTTTGACGGTTGTAACAGTCTCCCACAGTTGAAAGAATTTTGTCCCGAAATTCAATTCGTGACGAATTCTATTTAAACTCAACCGGATGCAATTGTACAATTGGAGAGGTGGTGACTTGGAGAACTATTTGATTATTTTGGGTTAATTCTCCAAGGGAAGAGCCCAATTCTTTAACTATAATCAAAGTAATGTTTCCTTAATTCGAGTTCTACAGTCTAGATTGCGAGAAATTAGGATCATGGAAATCATGATCCGACCATGGCGACCTAGTTGAAAAGATTATCTAGTTAGATATTATCTAACTTAAAATAACGTTATAAGTTTTGCTGAAGCACCAACTACATTGAGCGTTAAATCCGCATTGATCCTCAAGTCGCATTCTAAACTAGCACTAAGTGTTAATTCGCCGCCTAATAAAGAAGATATTAGGAACAATTTGTTCACTTCCGGGTTGGCTACTATATCTGGAAAACACGAATGAAAGGGAAGCGAACGAGGGTAAGTTCCTAAAAAAACGTACTAAGGGTAGGCAACGAAGTTTTGGTACATCTCCAATGTAAAGGCTATTTAAGTGTCGTCTACAAAATAAATTACGAAATGATTGAGGATCTCCGAGGCTATAATTACTACTATGGTTACTCTTACAATAATAGAACTATATTCAAAGAATATATATATTTAGAGAGTCAATGTTGCAAATGGAGGCGATTAAATCACATTGTGTAGATAACATTTTAAGTGTTTAGAAGTGATAAAAATCTCACCGTTATCAAAATGTGTGTTTAGAAATGATAATTAATCTCACTATTATCAAAATATGTAATAATTCAAAGATAATGAAAATACATTTGTGGCGATCAAACGAAGTAGTAAAATAATATAAAGATTAATTAAGGTTACAGGTTTAAGTCATCAATAAGGGAATTTATACAAAAATATTTTGATTACTCTTTTGAAAAATTGTCTAATTGTCTAAGTCAGGACAAATTCAAGCTTACGAGTCAGAATATTTATGAAAACAAAGTTGCTAGTTTAGGAACTCACTGAAATGTTACAAAGTAGAATGCTATTTTAAGAAAGGTGTAAAAATATCGATCATTGAAAATAGTGGATTCTTAATTTAGTATTTCTACAAAAACAATCATTTAGAGAATATATAATAGTAAAATTCAAGACTTTTGATGTATTTAAAGAAAAGAAGAAGCATAAGAAAATGTATTCTTTCACATATATTTTATGGATTTAGAAAAATGATAAGAACAATGGTATTCATCTTGTGTATTAATTGTACGAAAAATACAATGAAAATTACATTTTAAATCAAGTTTCCGAATTTAGAACGAAAGAGCAAATGTAAATAAGGATCACTTGTTTATAGTAGATTTCAAAATAAAAGCAAGATGTATATGATAAAAGGCTTAATTGAATATATCAAAGTTGACTAAATCAAAATTATGTCTCACGACTATACACGTATTAATCGCTCAAAACGAAAGGGTAGACTTCTAGTCTGTATGTGTACGAACATGATACCACGAGAAGCAAAATAGACATAAACAAAGTTAGACAATGTATTATGTTACTATCATGGGCGTGCGAGATCTAAAATCAGAAGGAGAGCGAGAAATCAAGTTCGGGGGAAAGAAAAAGGAAGATAGCGGCGGCAATGATTGCTATTGTTAAAATTATAAGAACAATACCTATAGGTAGATTTAAAACCATGTTGAGATATATTTCCAACTTAAATATTTGATGTATGTTGATGATTAAATAGACATGTGGGAGTTTTAAAGTGTTTCCTAAATATTTATGAGTTATCTATTAAGTTAAACTCCATTTGTGAATAAGAAGAAACACTAAAACTTGTAATTGAAAATTCTGAGAGCTTTGACCTTTTAGACTGAAGTTCAACCGTAGTTAAAATGGATAAGGTAAAGAATCAATATATCACTAGAAATTTAACATTGAACACTAGGTTTTGCAATGCAGTAAAAATCTAGAAACTTTATAGATTATATAAATAATTTATAATAAAATATAAAAATATGGTAAGTTTTAAAATGTAGGCATTAGTGATGTCTTGTAAACAAATTCTGAAGTGAAAGGTTGTAAAAATACCATGTTGGGTTTGAAAAAAACACATTTAAGTAAAGTACAATGCCTAAATGAAAAAGTGGCCAAAAGAGCCAAAACAAAACTGGTTTGAAAGATCCGATGAAACTTATTCATATAATATGAACTTCAATGTCATATGTTTAAGTTTTATAGCATAGAGTTTAAACACTTTTATAAAAGAAAATGTTTCTAAGTTTTTCGAAAACGTGTCAAAATGGTAAGCAAGGTTTAAAATGGTTTATATGCCCTTAAAAGCACATCTATATATTGAAATGGATTTGAAATGAAATTAAAACAACAAGGTTAAAACCAATATTGGTTAAATTGAGTTTTGAAGAAAAGTGTTAAGTCAAAGCAAGTGGTCAAAAGATTTTTAGTGAGAATATGGCTTACATTCTTAAGAAATGTCTACTAAGTTGAATGAAGTGGTTATAAAATATTTTATCGATGATAAATAAAACCGATGAAGCGAAATAATTTTTCGATGGAAGATTAAGAAGTAAGGAATAAGTATGTTAGTGTAGCTGATCGTACCTAAATACTAAGGCGAGTACAAGGCGAGTCTAAGGCGAGTACCGGTGTCTTTTCCCCAAAAAAAGGACAAGAAAAATTGTTTGTAAAATGTTTTATGGTGTCAATGCAGTTTTGTGGCCTTTTATAGAGGCCAAAGGGATGTCGTATGTTAAGTTTTAACCTCAAGGTGGAAACAACCTAGAACTAAATCGTAGCGTAGTAATAAGGTCTCATGTATTAGTAGCAATAGGTTAAACCTCTGTGTCTCCTTGTGAGTCGAATCCGAAATGCCCGCCAATGGTATCCAAGTGATTACTTAGAAACGACTCATCTACCTCCTTACGCGATCACCGAAGCTCAGGCCGAGGGTGGATGACAGGAGAATTGGAAGCTGGAGAGGATTAGGGGAGAGATCACCAGATTCGTGCAGGATAGTCGGGGAGAGATCACCAGGTTTGGGTTCCGATGTTTGGTCGGGTCAGACAGATTATTCTGGAGGAGGCTCATAAGTCTCGTTTCTCTATTCACTCGGGGGCCACCAAGATGTACCAGGATCTATGACTGAGTTACTGGTGGCCGTGCATGAAGAGAGAGATCACATGATACGTCGAGAGGTGCTTGACCTATAAGATGGTCAAGGCTGAGCATCAGAGGCCGCATGGCAAGCTGCATCCTCTAGAGGTTCCCAAGTGGAAATAGGAGCAGATCACGATGGACTTCATTACCAAATTGTCGAGAACGACAAAGGCCTTCGACGCTATTTGGGTCATCGTGGATCGATTTACCAAGAGTGCCCATTTTCTGCCCATTCGGGAGAGTTCATCGGCCGACAAGCAGGCCGATATGTACATCCACAAGATCGTTGCTCACCACAGGGTTCTAGTCTCTATTGTCTCAGACCGTAATGTTCGATTCACTTCCCGTTTCTGGTAGAAGTTCCACGAGGAACTGGGCACCTGACAACACTTCAGTACAACTTATCATCCACAGACAGACGGCCAGAGTGAGCAAACCATACAAACCCTCGAGTATATGTTGCGGGCCTGCGTTATTGACTTTGGTAGGAGCTGGGACTCCTACCTACCCCTTGCAGAGTTCTCCTACAACAACAGCTTTCATTCCAGTATTAGTGCTCCACCATTCGAACTGTTGTATGGACGGAGATGTTGCACCCCAGTCTGTTAGGTTGAGATCAGTCACAGGGTGATGGGTCGGACCGAGGTAGTTTTGCAGACTACCGAGAAGATTCGGCAGATCAGATAGTGGTTGCAGACTACTCAGAGTCGGCAGAAGAGTTACGCCGACCGACGCCGACCTGAGTTGGAGTTTCAGGTTGGTGACATGGTACTACTTAACGTCTCACCTTGGAAGGGTGTAATTCGTTTCAGGAAGAGGGGGAAGTTAGGACCCCGATACATTGGACCCTTTTCAGGTTATTGCGAAGGCTGGAAAGGTGGCATATAGATTGGATCTTCCGGAGAAGATTAGTCATATTCACATCACTTTTCATATCTCCCAATTGCGGAAGTGCATAGTAGATGAGGAGGCAGTGCTGTCATTAGATGATATTCAGGTTGATGAGCGCCTGAATTACATGGAGAGGCCAGTGGACGTTTTGGAAAGGAAAGTGAAGGTTCTACGGAACAAGGAGGTACCTTTAGTAAAGGTACAATGGGAGCATCGAAGGGGATCCGAGTGGACTTGGGAGCCAGAGTCCGAAATGCGGGAGCATTATCCGGAGTTGTTCACCGCAGCAGACTTCGAGGACAAAGTCTAGCTCAAGTGAGGGAGAATTTTAACATCCCTACTCCCAGGTATGAATTTCAAGAATTTTTATACATCATCTAAGACCTACTCGACGAGTTGGAGGCCCCAACTCGTCATGTAGTAACTGATCAGGCCGCATGATTTATGGAACCTACTCAACGAGTTGGAGGACCCCAACTCGACGAGTTGAGGCTATGCATGAAAACCCTAATTTTTAGGGTTTGCAACCTATTTAAAGGACCTTAAGTCCTCTCTCCAGCCTCCCTTACCACCCTATCGTCCAAAAGAAAACCCTAAATGAGCTAACCTTCCATTTTGAGTGTGTAAAAGACTAAAGAGTGTGTGTTTGGTGCATTTCTTGGAGAAACTTGAAGGTTTTGGAGCGTGGAATGACAAGGAGCTTATAGATCTAACATCTACTCAGTTGTAGAAACCTTTTGAAGGTAAAAAGTCGTTACCTTGATCATTTTCTTGTTAGATCTCTCCATTCAAGAGTTTAGGGCCTTTTAGCCACTTTGGATCCATTTTGGGAAGTTGGGCATGATTTGAAGTTGTAACTTTAGTTCTCATCTCCTCTAGGCCCCCATAGTCATAAAGTTATCAGCTTTATCTAGTCTTGGCCTTTCTCCATCCCCTAAACCTCTTTCTAAGGCTAGTTTTGTGTTTTTTAGCCTCTTGAGGCCTTGCATGCACGTAAAGTTGGCAACTTTACGTGGTAACTACACCCTAGGATGCTAGATCTACAGTTTAGAGCCTTGGTTTCACTTAAAAGCGTTTGAATGAGAAAAGGGTCGAAGATCGACGAGTTGCATAGCCAATTCGACGAGTAGGATAGGGTTTACCCGCCTTCTGGATTCTGAGTGAACTCGGTGAGTGGGTAAGATGAATCGGAGAGTTGATTAAGGTTTTCCCTGTCTTCTGGACACTGAAGAACTCGACGAGTTACTCAGGTAACTCGGCGAGTTTACTCGAGTTTTCGGTTTTCGAGTTCGGAAGGAACTCGGCGAGTCAGTAGATGAACTCGACGAGTTGGGTTAAAATGGGCTGTTGACCTTGACCGTTGACTTTGAATTTGACCAAGGGTTGACCAAGTTCGACTTCTGAGGGTATTTTGGTAATTTGGGGCCCTAATGGAATCAGTCATATGGTGGTTACAGGTAGTTGCGGTGGAGCTGAGATTTGGGGCTTGATCTTCTTGATCCATCACTACTTGTGAGGTGAGTTTTCCTCACCATACTTAGGGGTCAAAGGCACCAAGGCTGGCCCATTGGATCTGATATCCTAGTAGTTGATGATATGCTGAGTATGAGTTAGTTAAGCATTCTAGTTTGCTATGCCAGTCTGGTAGATCTGTAGGACTACCTGTGATACTGTATGATTATCTGTATGTGCATTTAGCTGTTACATGTCGACATGTTGTGTGGGTAGGGTAGAGGTTGTACTGCTCTGTGCGGTGACCAACAAACCCTGGAGTATGCCAGATATGAGATGAGGGCTGGGAGAGTATTCCAGACTCATACTGAGGACTCCTAAGCATTCCGGATGGGAGATAAGGGTAGGGGAGCATGCCAGACTCGCACTGAGGTCTGATCAGTTATATTCTAGTCTTAGGACTGAAGGGGCAAGCTAGTCATAAGTTGTGGTCTTGAGAGCAAGCCAGGCTTGTGCTGTGGGCTCGGGATCAAGCCAGATGTGAGTTGAGGGCCTGAAAGGCAAGCTAGACTCATACTGTGGGATCAGGGGTAATCCAGTTTGTAGAGCTGTGGATTCATTGCATGCTATTATTATGTGTGTTATTTGTTATGTATCCGTATTTTGGGGGTACTCACTAAGCTTCGGGCTTACAGTTTTGGATTTTGTTTACTTCGGATGATCGCGGGAAGGCGAAGGCTTGATCGTGCACCTCCTCGCATTTGATGATTTTGATTTCTAGGATACTCTGATATGAAACTATTTTGAAAAAAAATTGTAATTAAATGGTGTTTTTGGGTGTTTGAAAAAGTTTTAAATTTTCATGAGTTTTATGGATGTTACACGTGTTAACTTATACAAGTTTTTATAAACATGGGTATTTTATAATTAAAGGGATATTGTTATAAAAGCCCTTAATTATTCAAACAATTGTTGGTTTTACCCTTTGAAGTGATGTGGGCTCTTTAAATTCGGATATTTATAGTAATTGTGTCAAAATCGTCATTTAATAGGTAACCAACAGGTTACCCGGTTACACTCTCATGTTGGCTTTAATCCCTACCCACCGTCATCTTCATCCCCAGACCTCCTTCTTCCTCTTCGTCTCTTCTCTCTTATCTTCTAAATCTAATATTATGTGCAATGAATCAAACCATGATTGGTTCCCTTCTTCTTCGTCTCTTCTAAATCGAACCCCAACCACCATCAAACCTGATTTAGACCTAGAAGATTAGGGCATGTGACTGATCATACTTTTCTCCCTCCATGAAATCTTATTCAGACATTGGGTGATGAACGGATCGATATCCTCCACCATCTTTCCCTTTCTATTCTCCATATTGATATGAGGAGCTACCCTAATATCGGCATGCTCACATACATCATATTTCATCATTGGAACATGAATCAGAGCAAAGGGGTTCATCACATATTCATCACCTTAATCACCCAGTTCAGACCTTGGAGTCAAGGTGGCATATGCGATCTGCGATTATGTGTGAAAAGATAAATGTTTTTATAGACTACTATGAAACCACAAACGAGATACGAAATCGGAGACAATTTGGCTATATCCGCGGTTTCCATAGTTATTTATGGGTAATTAATATTTTTTGTTATTTTTTATAATGTAACTAAGGAAAAAGACAAGATTTGTAAGTTTCTCATATATAAAAGAATTACAAAAAAAGGATAATTTGAGATTCAAACAATGCCACAAAGGTACATAAGGGAAGCATAAATAAGAAACAAAACCCAAAATGCAGTAGGATCACAAGTTCAAAGAAATTTTAAGGAACTGTAAAAAACCATAGAATGAAAACATACCCTCGAAGTCTCTTGTTTTCTTCTCGCCAGTTGTAGGGACGATTAAAACCCAACAAAGGATTCATCTTTCATAGCGCACCCAAGGAAGGAATATTGTAACATCCCAAAAATTTCAACAAATTTAAACCCTTCAAAAGCAACCCATTTACTAATTAAGTGTTATAAACTATTATTTCCAAACATTATTTAAAATCAGTGTCTCCGAAGATCCAATCAGTTCTAAAACCAAGGATGTGTACAGTCCCGCCTTCGCCTTGCCAGGCTCCATTGAAGTACTTGAAACTATAAACCAAAAATGTAAGCACAAAGTTTAGTGATTTCCCTCAAAGTACCAACACACAGCAGATAATATATACCACAAACAACATACTATGGGTCCAATCAACCACCGGGTTGGAATACCCCAGGCCCCTCAACCATCGGGTTGGAATGCCATCTTGCTATGGGTCCAGTCAACCATCGGGTTGGACTACCCCAGGCCCCTTAACCATTGGTTTGGAATGCCATAATACTATAGGTCTAATAATCCTTGGGATGGAATACCCCAGGCCCCTAAACCATCTGGTTGGAATGCCATCATATTTTGGGTCCAATCATCCTCGGGATGGAATACCCTACGCCCTTCAACCATCAAGTTGGAATTACATCATACTATAGGTGCAATCATCCTTGGGATGGAATACCCTTGGGCCCATTCAACCATCGGGTTGGTATGCCCCGGCCTGTTGGCTTACGCACAGAGCAGTGAAGCTTCAACGACCGACCAAACATGTGCACATATAACAAATAATCATGTAACGATCTACAGCCAGTCAAACAGATCTACAGATAAATAAGCATATCAACATCCTATCTACCAGGATAATGATCTAATAGATTACAACAACATAACAACATCCTATCTAGGATACCGATCTAACAGATCACAACAACACAATAACATGCATAACAGGTTATCAATCTAATTGTCGACATTAGTGCCTTTGACATGCAAGTACAATGAGGAAGACTCACCTATCAATATGATCCATAGCCGATGAGGTCCTGACTCTGAAGCTCAACTGTAACGGACACCTATCCATCCAAGAGACCAAACACAATCAAACACCCCAAAATACCAAAAATACCCTCAAAGTCCAACTTGGTCAAAGTCAAAGTCAAACAGTCAAGGTCCAAAAGTCAATATCTCGTCCCAGTGGAGTACGCCCTGCGTGCCAAGAGAGTATGCCCAACGTACTCAGATGTTCACCAAAAGCGTGGCGATGACCATGTGGGCGCAACGTACGCAGCCCAGTCCAAAAACTCCATTAAGAGCTTATTCCATTAAGTTCTTACATCCAAAACTCAGATCCAATCCCAAAATGATGCCCTAAGTCATAAAGTTTCCAACTTTATGACATTGCATGGCTATAAAGTGCTTAATATCCAAAACCCTAAGTTCTTAACCCAAGAAGACATCACAACTTTTATATGAAAGGGATAGAAGGGCCAAGATCACATTTTTATAGTTCATAATAGCATAATAATAGATAAAGTTTTCAACTTTATCCATTAGATTGGTCCCAACAAACAAGATATAGTCTTTAAGTCTCAAAGGGACCCAAAAGTTCATATTTTTCAACTTAATCCATTAAGTACAAGTCTCCAACTTTCAAATCAGAATCAAAATGATGTTTAGATGGATAAAGTTTCCAAATTTATCCATAACAAGGTCACAAAAATTCAAGATCCAAACTTTATTCACTAAAATTACCAAAAGCTCATAACACCCAAAACTAGTTAGATCTGACAAATGCATAATCAAGATTTAAACTTTATACCTCTAAAAGATAGATCAAGGTGAACAAAGTCCTGGTCTACAAGCTCCAATGCAACCAACACTTCTCCAAGAAGTTCCTTCTTTTCCAAGGTGCACCATGCATACTCCAAAGCACTCAAAAACACCTTCTTTTAGCACACAAGACTAAACTAGGATTAGGGTTTCATGGAAGGGGTGTTGGAGGGGTGTAGGCTGAGAATAGAGTGGGTTTAGGGGAGTTAAGGAGCTTAAATAGGGGTCAAACCATGAAAATAGGGTCTGGAAACTAATTGCCTATGCCCAACGTACTTTTGGTATGCCCGGCGTACTCAGGGTGTCTCAGTACGCACAACGTATGCCCCTCTTTACGCCCATACTCAACATAACCCAAAAGTTACCAAACTTCAAACGGGCCTAACTTCTTCGTTCTAACTCTGATTTTGATGTTGTTTATATCCACGGAAAGGTAACGAGAAGCTCTATCTATCAACTTATCCATTCCTTAAAACTTTCTGAACAAAAATCCAAACTTCATAAAAGCCCGAACCGACACTTTACCGAAATACCCATTGGCGCCAAAACGCAGACCGAACTCCTAGATCATCCACCTTACATTACCCACATCCAAATGGGTCTAATCTCTTTTCCTCAAAGGCGCTAAGCCTGATGATACTCAGTCTTCGAGTCACCACCCCCACATAGGAAACGATTTGGAACAGGGCGTTACAACTCTCCCCCACTTAAATTAGATTTAGTCCTCGAAATCACTCCTTACCACCCTCCTAAGAACCAACGTTCCGAACAAAACCTTCTAGTGCTGAGCAAATCACTGAACCCATAATTGTCGATCCAAAACACTACTTCTATAAGTCTGAAGCCCCATAACTTGTCTGACCTCGTCACAGGTAGAACTATTATGAAACACAATCACAAGGGTCTCCTCCTACCGTTAGAACTGAAACATCCTTTTGACCCTTAACCTTCCAACTAATAACCCGATATACAGATTCCTAAATCCATGACTTGCTGAGATACATATTTTGCACTTATACACTAATGATTCCTTATACGAATCTCAACCAAGAGCCAACTCGGTACATAGCCCATAACCTGAGATCCAAGGACTTACACTTGCGTTTCATCAGAACTCTTCTGATTCATGGCAACCATTCCCTAAACCGGGATATAAAATCCCCAAACCACCGCTGAGACTACCAGTCTCGCACCTCCCAGCCACCAGTTCCTGAGAGTCCAACAAATAAGGCTATTCTAGCCTATACACCACTCTATGCCACTCCTTAGCCACATAATCATCCTACTAAAACCATAATCCCATTCCATGACCTAACTGGTCTCTACCAGGTCTCACCCGCATTGCCATAATCATACGGGCCTTGCCCATGGGTCTCAGCCAGCGAGAGCTATACACACCCAACTTGTCTCGGACCACAATGGTCCTATTCCCATAACAGAGATATGCTCTTCGACCCCACTATCCGCCTTGCCCAAGGCACGAGCTAATCCTCCTTTATACTAACGACAACCCCAACGATGGAGTCCCTCAATCTGGTGAATGCTACGGTCCCATCGCAGACTTCCAACACTTCCATACTATTTGCCAATCTAGTGAATGCTATAGCCACCTTGCAGTCTTACGACACGTTCACCTGATAGTTTATTTTATTTCCTTCTTTTTATTAGTTTATTTTAGATTTTTAGGTCTTTTTATTAGTATTTCATTGTATTTTATTTATTTTCTTTATCATGGATTGTATCGGGTACTTTCTATTTTGCATGAGATATTTTTGCAGGGTTTTGGAGCTCGTTGCGGTTGCGGTTTGACTGCAGTTGGGCTTGGTGGGCTTTTTGATGCATTATTGGGCTTTACGGATCCATCAAAGGAGATTTGGGCATAAAAAGTTGAAAATTTGGATGAAGTGGGCTTGTGAAGATTGGTCATGGATTCCTATTTTGGGTTTGGACTAGTCATATTTGATGCTTGAAGATGATTGGCCAAATTTGAATCATGTGAGGCATTGAGGGGACCAAGGGAATCTTGGGTAGTGGGCTGTGTAGTGGAGAAAAATGGACCAATAGCATTCCAACAATATTTGCCAGGGTGGAGTCTCAGTCGTGCAACACTTGCGTGGGTATCTGCGCAACTGCACACTTTTGGGCATTTTGGTCATTTTGCTCACCATTTACCTTGGGGGTTGGATCTTATCAGAAACACTTCAATTTTCGACCATTGAAGACCATTAGAGGCGATTTTTGGAGCTTGATACTCAGTCTTCTCATCTTCTAAGTAATTGGTAGATCCTTGATGCAAATACACCTTTGTGATTGTTATTTTGTGGGTTTTTGAAGGATTCATGCTTAATTGTCATTTATCTTATGTTTATGATTCTAGTTCATATTTCTTATGCTTTTTTAATACTTTGATCATGAGCTTGGTACTTGAATGAACAATTGTTGGTTTATTTCTTTTGTTTAGCATTGAATCACTGAATTTACTTAGAACTAGGGCTTTATGATGGTAGAAATTATCTCTAGCTTATGAATCATGACTCCCTTATGGATGTGTAAGCATTGAAATTCTCTAGGAATTGGGGATTCCTTCATTCTTAAGGCTAATCAACTTCTTGGGTTCAATTGCTTCCATTGAATCCTTGATTTTGATTAAGAAGGTGTGTTTTGGGCTTTCCCAACCTCCATACTACCTATGAGGAATCTTGACATATCATGCTTCATGATTTCTATAACCAATTTGGGATGAATGATAAGCTTCATATTGAATCCTAATGATAAACACACAAATGTTGATTGTGTTAAATTGCCTTGGTTAACCAATTCTCTCCAATATTTGAGCATCTCACCATCTTGCTTAATTGCAAGCTTTTTAGTTATTCAAGTCTTTTAGTTTTTCAAGCAATCACAACACCCCCCTTTTAGTTTAATTGTAGTTAGTTAGTTTATTTACACTAGTTCTATTGGATTGCATTGGTGATTGAATAAAACCATTTCCCCGAGGATCGATACCCCTTTTTACCATTATATTACGTTTTATTTGCAAACAATGGGTGTAATTTGCTTGGTGGACTTCACATCCCACCAAGTTTTGGCACCGTTTCCAGGGAAATTGGTTATTGCTATTTGATTGTTTATGCCTAGGTCTACAAGAACCGGTGAACTACTCTACAATACGGAGATTGAAAAAGAAGCAAAAAGGTTGAAACAGTTAGCCAAACAATCAAAGCAACAACAACTCGTTCAAGCTTCTTCCTCTTCTCCACTAATCAACATAGAAGATCAAGTTCATACTTCAAGTGATACCGACACCGAACCGAGTTCTCCAATTGTTGGTCATTCCTTTGAAGACATTCCGTTTCAAAACTATATAGACATGAATCACACTCCACCTCACAATCCCAACCCAAACCCAAACAATCAAGATACGAATACCCCACCCCAACAACCAAGACAACAACAACACCAAGAACCTCTCATAGATATGCCACCTTGGAATCAACCCCCTCATCAACCAAATCAACCAAATTATCAACAACCACAACCACAAAACCAAAAATTCCATCAAAACAACCAACCTCAAAACAATGCTTTTCAAGTTCAACAACAACAAGCATATCAACCAAATCAACCTCATTACCCACAACCTCTAATGTACCAACAACCAATGTACCCACAACAACAACCTCCCTACAACCAATACCCTAACTACCAACCTTATCCACCACAAATGTACAATCACCAAAAATAACCATACCCACCTTACCAACAACCTCCCAATTACATGTAGCAATATCCCAATAACCCCAATCCACCCAATCCCCCTCAAGAGTTGACACTTAGACAAATGATGGAGACGGATGTTGCTCACACATCTCTTGGTATTGTTTATCCCGCAAACCGCCAAGGGATTGAATTGAAGTCAAGTTTCATACATCAACTCACCAAGTTCCATGGTTTGGATAGAGAAGATCCTCAAAGGAATTTGAAATCCTTTCATATGATATGTGTTAGCATGTTGCTCGAACATGTGACATTGGATGATTTCAAGTTAACCGCCTTCCCACTCACCTTGGAAGATAAAGCTAGAGAGCGGTTATTAAGCTTACCACCGGGATAAATTCACACAAGGGAAGAGTTACTCAAAGCCTTCAATAGCAAGTTCTATCCCACCTCCCGGATATCAAGTCAAAGAAGTGACATTTTGGGGATTCATCAAGGGGAGAATGAGACTTTTCATGATTTTCGGGAACGATTCAACAACTTGTGTACAAGTTGTCCTCGACATAACATACCCGAACAATTACTTCTTCAACAATTTTATGAGGGTATGAATGAAATAGATCGAAGGATGATTGATGCTTCAAGTGGTGGTGACATATTTAACAAGACACCTCAAGAGATAAGATTACTTTTTGGTACCATTTTTCAAAATCAAAGAAATTTTGGGACTCTAAGTGAAATGAAGAGAAATTCCCCACAAGTGGTTGGTGAAGTTAGTAACACCCAACACTTGGAATCAAAGCTCTTGGATTTGACTAATGTGTTAAGTAAAATAGTGGTGGGAAGTGGTCAACAATTGATGGTGTGTGGTATTTGTGCAATGACGGGCATTATACGGATCAGTGTCCCACACTTGGAATTGAACAGGAGGATGTTAATTCCATAGGAGGATATCAAGGTCAACCAAGACCCCTGGGATTTCAAAACACATACAACCCAAATTGGAGGAATAATCCAAACAATCCATACCCACCAAAGCAAAACCCACCAAATGTTATGATGAGACCCCAATTTTCTCAATACCTATCCCAACAACCTCTATATCCACAAGCATCTCATCCGCCTCCAAATTACCAACAACCTCAACAACAAGGCCAATCAAGTGATGACCATCAAATGAGTCTTCAAGAACTCATTACTTATCTTGCTCAAAGCCAAAGCCAAACCCAATTTCAACAAGAGACCAAGAACACATTCTCAAACATTCAAGCACAAATTGGAGACTTGTCCACCACTCTCAACAAGATAGAAAAAAATGGTAAACTTCCATCTCAAACTGAGAAGAATCCGAATGTGAGTGTAATAACCTTGAAAAGTGGGAAAACCCTTGGAGAAAGCAACCCCAAAAGAGTTTCAAGAGAAGAAGAATATGGGGTTATTATTGTTGAGCCTACAAAAGTTGTAGTTCCTCCAAAGGAACCGGTAGTGACAAACATCGATCAACCCGAATCTTCCAACAATACCATCAAGCCATTGGTCATACCACCACCTTTTACTTCCCGGTTAGCCATTTCAAAGAAGAAAGAGGAAGAAAATGAATTCTTTGAAACTTTCCACAAGGTCCAAATCAACATTCCACTATTGAATGTTATTAAGCAAATTCCAAGATATGCAAAATTCCTCAAGGATTTGTGCACCAATAAGCGGAAATTTAAGGCAAATGAAAAGATTCAAGTCAATGCAAATGTATCTGTGGTTATCCAAAAGAAGTTACTACCCAAATGCAAGGTCCCGAGAATGTTTGTTATCCCTTACACTATTGGTGATTTTCATGTTGAAAGTGCCATGCTAGATCTTGGAGCATCAATCAATGTCATGCCATACTCGGTTTTTCAATCTCTCAATGTTGGACCTTTGGAAGAAATTGGAGTAATCATTCAATTAGCATACAAGTCAAGTGTATTTCCAAGAGGGGTATTGGAGGATGTACTAGTGCAAGTTAATCAACTTGTTTTTCCCGAAGATTTTTATGTCATTGATCTTGAAGAAAAGACTCCTTCCAAATCATCTATGATCCTCCTAGGAAGACCTTTCATGAATACTGCTCACACAATCATTGATGTCCATAAAGGAAATATAACTATGGAGTTTGATGGAGAAACCATTCACTTCAACATCTTTGAAGCAATTAGGTACCCTTGCAACATTTCTACATTGTATCGGGTTGATGTAATTGAGCCAATAACCCAAAAAGTGTTTGATTTGTCTCATGGGGATATTTTGGAGATGATACTCAACATGATCCTTGATTGTAAAAGTTTGAAGAAAACAGTGGAAATGTTTACATTGGACTCCGAAGTTGAAAAGATTGTGAATACTTTGGAAGTAAGCAAGTCAACAAGGAAAGATGTCTCTCAAGTTGCCTTATCTTATTCTCCAAACAAGATGCCCCATTCCATAATCCACCCACCTACACATCCTCCAATGATAGAAGTGATCAAGAAGAAGATATTTAAAAGGTTCAAAAAGTACAAAGACAAGAAAAAGGTGTTTCATGACAAGTACATCACTCGAAAGCATTTTATTCCGGGCCAAAAAGTTCTTCTTTATCATTCGCGGTTAAAGTTATTCCCGGGAAAATTACGATCTCGATGGCACAGACCTTTTATTGTTATAAAAGTGTTTGATCATGGTGCGGTTGAAATTAAGAGTTTGGAAACGAATCAAATATTCAAAGTGAATGGGCACCGTTTGAAACTATTTTATGAAGGCTTTGACATTGGAGAATTTGACAATGTAACATTGGAAACTCCGATTTACGAAGGTTGACGGAAGCAGGGCTATGTCTTGGCAAAGACGTTAAATAAATGCATTGTACATAAATAATCTCCGCTTGAAGTGTTGGTGCTTCTAGGATTGAAGTTGGCAAAAAATAAGCATCTTGAGGTATAGCAATGATCTTGGTAAAGTTTGCAAAAAGTGTCAAAAATATGCAATTTGCGCGGGTACCTGCGCAAACGTTGCACGACCCAGTCCCAATCGTGCAAATCCGAGCTCCAAAATTCCTCCAACACGAGTTGTAAACTGATGTTTGTGTGTGGCTACTCCCCCGCCCGTGCAAAGTTTGTGAGACTGCCCCCTCACCCACGCACCGATCTACGGGACTGCCCCTCGCCCGCGCAAAGTTTGTGAGGGTACCCATGCAAGCCTGCCACTTCATAAGAAAATTTGGAGCCATTACATGTACTTCCTTTGCGCGACCAAGATTTCACCCGTGTGTATTTAGGCGGCCAAGAAGTCCACCCACACATCATTGTGCGACCCATGTGTTGCTTCCATACCGTCCTCGCGTGGCTCCTCCAACTTGATACCGATATGATTCTTCCTTACTCTCATCCTAAGCATTGAGGGCAATGCTTAATTTTAAGCTTGGGGTGAGGTGTTCTTATGTTTTATTTTTTTATTGCATTTAGGTTGTATATAGTTGCATTTAGAGTAAGTCATATAGGTCATTCATAAAAATTGCATAAAAATTCAAAAAGATTACATATTTTATTTCTTTCTTTTTTAATTTTCATACTTTTTAGATGCATCCTAGTTTAAGTTTCATGCATTTTTTGTTCTCTCTTGTCTTCTCATCCTTATAGGTACCATAGCGCCGAGTCATAAGTATTGAATCATGGATTGGTCATGGGTCTTGATATGGAATTCCTTGTATTGGATAAATGGGACATATTTTGAGCCTTACAGACCACTTTGAGACCACTTGTGTGGGCGTCAAATGCAGGTAGCTTGATTGAGTCTAGGTGCGGAGGGATGTGGTTGTTCAAACCGATGTGTGCGAGCAAAGATTAGCCTGGTAAGGTATTTTGAAGACATTGAAGACTCGCATCTTGATTTTAGGGGGAGTACCCGTTAGTACTCCCGAGTCTCGTCTGAGCCTTACTTAGTTAGATTCTCACCACCTTTTTAAGATAGGTAATCATTTTTCAAGGGGTCTAGAGTAGATAGTTAGATAGATTTTTTTATCACACCTTTCATTGAGGTGCTTGATGAACATTGAACTGGGTCCCCCAATTCACATATTTTTGGACCAAGTTTTTTCGGTAACACCCATTTTTGAGTCCTTCCCCACACTTTTTAGTAGATCTTGACACATTGTTAATGATCATTATATGTTCATGTTAGCCTCTATCTATTACTCCATTTCCACTATTGGAGTCCGATGTTACATGGTGAAATTACATAGACCTTCCAAGAAGAAAACACAAAAAAGTGAAAAAATTTTTGGAAAAGTGAAGACGATAAGAAACAATAAAGAAGATTCAAGAAAAGCAACAAAAAGAAAGAAGAAAAATGAAGACAAAGAGCAACACAAAAAGAAGAACAAGAATCGAAGTCCAAGACTTTCCTCAAGAAAAAAAAACAGAAGATCGAGCTACAAAGAGACTGAAAACCAAATAATAGAAGTTCAAGATTGAAGATTTAAGTTGTTAGGTTTAGATTTTGGTTAAGTATAATTTTTATTATTTTATTTTATTTTTGATTTTTGGTGAAAAAGGCAATGAATATGAGACGATAGATTGTAAAGGACAGTACAAGGGAGAAACCTCTGAAACCGGATGTTTTCTCGGAGGTCGTGATGCAAAAACCTATTTCGTTACTATACACTTTAGCCTGACAAAAGTAGGGATCATTGTGTGTGAAGAGGCGCCTTTCCTTCATGCATTATGATTTTCATTGGTGATTTAAAGTGCCCCCACTGTGCGCATCCTCTGTTTCCTTTGTCTTGCACACTGCGACTACATCCAAACGTGATCTATTCGCCCTTCAAGTGGTTCGAGAATGTGGTTTATGGCTCTAAAGTGGGGAACATTTTGAAGATGCGTAGGGTCCATGAAAGACTTATTCTGACCATGTTGACCGACCAAGTTCTATGGTATCTTTCTTTTTATCCTTTTTCGTTTAGCTCATCCCGATCTCATTTTAGTCCTCTTCTAACTTGAGGAGAGGTTGGGTTTAAGCTTGGGGTGATTTGATAGTTTATTTTATTTCCTTCTTTTTATTAGTTATTTTAGAGTTTTTAGGTCTTTTTATTAGTATTGCATTGTATTTTATTTATTTTCTTAATCATGTATCGTATCGGGTACTTTCTATCTTGCATGAGATATTTTGCAGGGTTTTGGAGCTCGTTGCGGTTTTACTGCAGTTGGGCTTGGTGGGTTTTTCGATGAGTTATTTGGGTTTACGGATCCATCAAAGGAGATTTGAGCTTAAAAAGTTGAAGATTTGGATGAAGTGGGCTTGTGAAGATGGGTCATGGATTCCTATTTTGGGCTTGGACTATCCATATTTGAAGCATGAAGATGATTGGCCAAATTTGAATCATGTAAGGCATGGAGGGGACCAAGGGAATATTGGGTAGTGGGGTGTGTAGTGGAGAAAATGGACCAATAGCATTCTAGCAATATTTGCGAGGGTGGAGTCTCAGTCGCGCAACACTTGCGCGGGTACCCGCGTAACTTCACACTTTTGGGCATTTTGGTCATTTTGCTCACCATTTACCTTGGGGGTTGGATCTTATCAAAAATACTTCAATTTTCCACCATTAAAGACCATTGGAGGTGATTTTTGGAGCTTGATACTCATTCTTTTTATCTTTCTAAGTAATTGGTAGATTCTTGATGGAAATACACTTTTGTGATTGTTATTTTGTTGCCATGAGTGGCTAGTTTCTCTATTTTGGTTAACTTTGGCTAAAACCCTTGGATATTTGTGGCTTTTTGAAGGATTCATGCTTAATTTTCATTTATCTTATGTTTATGATTCTAGTTCATATTTCTTATGCGTGTTTAATACTTTGATCATGAGCTTGGTATTTGAATGAGCAATTGTTGGTTTATTTCTTTGGTTTAGCATGTAATCATTGAATTTACTTAGAACAAGGGCTTTATGATGGTAGAAATCATCTCTAGCTTATGAATCATGACTCCTTTATGGATGTGTAAGCATTGACATTCTCTAGGAATTGGGGATTCCTTCATTCTTAAGGCTAATTAACTTCTTGGGTTCAATTGCTTCAATTGAATCCTTGATTTAGATTAAGAAGGTGTGTTGTGGGATTCCCCAACCTCCATACTACCTATGAGGAATCTTGGCATATCATGCTTCATGATTGCTATAACCAATTTGGGGTGAACGATAACCTTCATATTGAATCCTAATGATAAACACACAAATGTTCATTGTGTTGAATTTCCTTGGTTAACCAATTCTCTCCAATATTTGAGCATCTCACCATCTTGCTTAATTGCAAGCTTTTTAGTTATTCAAGTCTTTTAGTTTTCAAGCAATCACAACATCGCCCTTTTATTTTAATTGTAGTTAGTTAGTTTATTTACACTAGTTCTATGTGATTGCATTGGTGATTGAATACAACCATTTCCCCGAGGATCGATACCCCTTTTTACCATTATATTACGTTTTATTTTCAAACAAAGGGTGTAATTGTTGGATTTAGTGTCTAAGCCCATAACTATAATTGGGATATACTTCACCCAATTGTAGCATGCTCCTTTTGGGTTGCCTTCACCAGTGCACTTCGATAGGATGGACTTTTGAGAATACGGCTATTTGTGATTTATTAATATATTATAAGTATAATATATTAATTGATAAATCATATTATTTAATGAGTATTGATCAAGAATTAATTTGGAATTAATTTAGTGATTTAAAGAGACTAATTAAATATACGGGGACTGATTAAGTAAATCAATTATTCTTATAGTGTGGGCCAATAATCCATGGTTAATTAGGTTTGGCTAAACCAATATGATAGTCCATGGATAGTCCATGGAGGTTTAACCCATGGAGCCTAAGTAATATGAAGGGTCATGGAGTATTAGGGTCTGCATGGATGAAACCCTAGCATTTGCAACACTATAAAAGCACACCCCTAGAGCCAAAATCGGTTACACCGTTCATTCTAAGAGAGTGATATTGATTTTGTGATAACTAGCTTATTCTCTCAAGTCTCCTCTAGCATTTGGTGTTTGTGACACATTAGAGGCATCACACTTGAGGTGCTAAACCTTTTAAAGGCCAAGAACTACAACTACATCAAGAGGTATTCATCTAACTATGAGTTTTGTATTGTATATCCTCTATTGTATGCTAGTTAGGATGTATGCTTTGGAAAATTGAAAATGCATGTATAATTAGAGAAAACATAGATCCAAAGCATCTAGGGTTGCATTTGCACCATAGGAGTGTTATAGTGCTTAAAACCCAACAGTGGTATTAGAGCCTAGGATTGTTTTCTGTTATATTTGATGCTTGTTAATTTTCAAAGTTGAAAAAAATTGATTTTCTGGCCTCTGACTGATGAACTCGCCGAGTCCACTGGCTGACTCAACGAGTCCACTCAGTAAAAGGGCAACTCGATGATTCATGATCATGCACTCGTCGAGTAGATGGCTCTTGTTGCAGAATTTCGAGTTTTTCGCCAGAATTGGACTAGGATCATTACCACAAACTGTTTTGTAATCATAAAAAATGTATTTTCTGATTTCGTAATGATGATCCTCCTCCAATTAAAGGACAATTGTCAAATTTTAACATAATAAAGTAATTATTTTATTATTTGATATGAATTGTCTTCCTATATAGGTTAGATTAGATCAATAGTATATTATATGATAATGTGATAAGTTAAAATTGATCTAAGTTGTTCTTGAAATGAGTTTTTGTAACTTGTCCTCAAGTTATATGAAGAGTCTCATTCATGAACATTAAAAACTCATAAGCTTTCATAAGTTATGGAAACCAAAAGTTTTGAAAGTTACAAAATTTTCCCTCATGTTTTGGAATTTGTAAATTCTCACTAATGAAACATTTAATTCCAAATCTTAGAATTTTAAAAGTTTAAAATTCAACCCTTATACTATTATAATATTAAAAGTTTAATAATATATATATATATATATATATATATATATATATATATATAAGACAAGTCAGTCTTACCGTTAGTAGGCCTCATTCACGAAGCCTGTCTATAAGGGGGTATAAGGTTATTGCCTATGAAATGGTGGTTTAATGGGTGTCCACTCTCACCCACCGCTTCCTTGACTAGTGGAGGGTCATTAGCCAAATGGGTAGGATAGGACATTAATTCTCGTTAAAAGTATAATGATAATTATAAAGTAACTAAACTTTTATTAAATTCCCAATCCTAGTTACTTTAGGAAAAATGTGAAAATAGTGCTATTCCATGAAATTGCACTTTGCACTTTGCTAAGTCGTTAGTGGAGCGTGTGTGGTTAACTGACACACTAATCTGGGACTAGCAAGAGTGGCAAAGGGTAGCTTGATGTTAATCATATATCAGTGGAGCATGTGTGGTTAACCGACACCTTGATTAGGTGATTGGTAACATTAAGAGTACCAAGCACATTTGCATGGTTATTCACACCTTGTTTGTGATCCTCGGCATCCCAGTCACAATCTTGATGGGCACAATCGGGATTTAAACATGCCATTGAAAAGTTCAATGAATCTCATGGTGGAAATTGAAAAGTTCAAGGAATCTAGGAATTTCAATCCAATTAAAACTTAATAATCAATTTCATTTTTCATGGTGGAAATTGGTAAATCGTCATTTACCTACCTTCAAATATTTGGCAATTGCATTACGACATCCCTCTTCCGAATTGTAAAATATTGTGTCGGGTCCTAGCCTTAATATTTCATTTGGGTGTTATATTAAGGATTCTCATCTAATCTAAACTTTGTTCTTTTTCTTTTCAGATGTCTATCCCAAACAATGCTTCAGGCTCCAACCCTTCTAGCTCATTCTCCATCATGAATTTGGTTGGGAGAACTATCTTCGATGGGTCAAACTTTACCGATTGGATAAGAAACATTCGTACGGCCCTTCGCTATGAGGACAAAGAATATGTCCTTGATAAAGAGCTGAAGGAGATTGATGAACAAACTGCTACTCCCAAACAAATCGAGGAATACAGGGTTCATGAGAGGGACGCGACAAAAGTGTTGTGTATAATGATTGCTACCATGACTGTTGAGCTTCAAAAGTCCTATGAGTACTTCTGGCCCTTCGAAATGCACCAAGATTTGATGGAAAGGTAACATCAAAGTGCTCGGCAGGAGAGGTATGAGATCATTACCTCCATGATCACAACCAAGATGAAGGATGGAGAGTCCATCACGACCCACTTGCAAAAGATGCAGAGATATGTGGACCGCTTGTTGAAGTTGAATGTGAACTTCAATGAAGATTTAGCCATTGATGTCATCCTACACTCATTACCTTCTTGTTATGATCAGTTCCGTATGACCTATCATATGAACAAGGAGGAGGTCACTCTTAGCAAGCTTCAAGGCCTTCTAAGAACTGCAGAAAGCAACTTGAAAGGCAAGTCGGTTGTACCTACTCTGACTGCTGCTGCCCCTGTTCTAGCAATTGGACATGGGAAAGGGAAGAAGAGGAAGGCTCCTTCTAAGAGCCGCAAGGGAAATTCTCTTGATGGATCCTCTTCCAGTGGGACCAAAGCTGGTTCTGCTAATCCCTCTACCAATCCAAAGGATGCAAAGTGCTTCCATTTTCATGAAAAAGGGCACTGGAAACGAATTTTTCCCAAATACTTGTAGGACATAAATGATAGGAAGATAAGGCCCACCTTTGCAAGTATTTACACTATTCTTTCTAATAACTCACCACATGCTAATTCTTGGGTCCTTGATATAGGTTGTGGATTTCACATTTGTTCTGATTTGCAGGGACTAAAAGGAAATAGGTATGTGGAGCACGAGAAGATAAACTTAATCATTAGAAATAGGAAAATGTCGCCTGTCACCAAGATTGGAGTTTATTCTTTATTGCTTAGTAGTGGGTTAAATTTAGAATTGAATAATTGTTGTTGCTCTTATGAAATGGCGAGAAATATTATTTCCATTCATAGTTTGTATAAACAAGGTTTTACCTTTTCTTTTAATAATGAAATTGGTAGTATTAATGCTTATTATAATGGTACATTTTATTTTGAAGCATTACCTTGTAATGGTATATATGAAACTGTGATGGTTGTAGATAACCTAGGAAATAATTTCTTGAATATTGATTCGTCCAATGCTTTGGACAAGGCATGCTTGTGGCATTCTCGTCTTGGACATGTCAACAAGAAGTGCATAGCCCAACTCCAAAAGGATGGAGTCTTGGAGTCATTCAATTTGAAATCGGATGACACTTGCGAATCTTGTTTGCTTGGAAAGATGACCAAGTCACCCTTCACTGGTACTTGTGAAAGGGGTGAAGGTTTGTTGGATCTCATACACACTGATGTGTGTGGACCCTTCAAAACCGCCATAAGGGATGCTAACCGCTTCTATGTGACTTTTACTGATGATTACAGCAGATATGGCTATATCTACATAATCAAGCATAAGTCAGAAACCTTTGAAAAGTTCAAAGAATTTAAGCAATAAGTGGATAATCAATTGGGCAGGAAGATAAAGATGATGCAATCCGATCGAGGATGAGAGTATCTTAGTATCGAGTTCCTAGACTATCTTAAGGAATGTGGAATTGTTTCACAATTGACGTCACCTAGGACAACGTAGTTGAATGGTGTGGCTGAGAGGCACAATCGGACCTTGTTGGACATGGTCCGTTCCATGATGAGTCGAGCTTCGTTACCTATCTCATTCTGGCGGTATGCCTTAGAGACTGCCGCCCATATCCTTAATCTAGTCCCTACCAAGAAGGTTTCCAAAACACCTCACGAGATGTGGACAGGGAAGGTTCCCTGGTTGGATCATATCAAAGTTTGGGGTTGCGAGGCTTTCGTGAGATGCGAGACTCACGACAAGCTCGAACCTCGTAGTGAGCGATGTATTTTCATCGGCTACCCACATAAATCCTTTGGATATTTCTTCTATAGACCGAGTGACAATGTTGTCTTCGTTGCAAGGATAGGAGTCTTTAGAGAGAGAGAACTCATATGCCAAAAGGACAATGGGTGGCAAATTGACCTTGAAGAGCTTCAAGAGTTAAGTGATGAAGGAACCTCAAACACTAGCACTCAATCTGAGGAGTAAAATCCTGTTAAACCGATTGACCAATGCGTACCTTTGAGAAGTTCCAGTAGAGTTAGTGTTCCACCTATGATATATGGTTTTCATATAACATCTGAGGGTGTTACATTTAGCAGTGATAGCACATTGATAAATCTGGATGAACCTAACAACTATAAGGAAGCCATGGCAGGCCCCGACTCTGCTGAATGGAAAGAGGCAATGGACAGCAAGATTTAGTCCATGTATGAAAATCAAGTTTGGAACATTGTTGACAATGTACCGGGTCGTAATACAGTCGGGTGCAATTGGATATTCAAGAAGAAGACCGATATGGATGGGAAAGTACACACATATAAGGCGCGACTGGTTGTGAAGGGCTTACTCAAACTCAGGGAATTGACTATGATGAAACCTTATCACCAGTAGCGAAGATTAAATCTATATGGGTTATGCTAGCCATAGCTGCATTTCATGACTATGAAATATGGCAAATGGATGTCAAAACCACTTTCATTAATGGAAAGTTGGCTGAAGATGTTTACATGAGTCAGACAGAGGGTTTTGTTAATGCAAAGTACCCTAATAGAGTGTGTAAGCTTGAGAAATCCATTTATGGATTGAAACAAGCATCTCGCCGATGGAATCTTTGTTTCGATGAGAAAGTCAAAGAGTTTGGATTTTTGAGAAGTGAGGATGAGTCATGCGTATATGTCAAAGCTAGTGGGAGTATAGTTAGCTTTCTGGTGTTGTATGTGGATGAAATACTGCTCATTGGAAATGACATCCCAACCTTGTAGGAAGTAAAGTCCTGGCTTGGGAAGTGTTTCGCTATGAAGGACCTTGGAGAAGCTGCCTATATCCTAGGGATAAGGATATTGAGAAGCAGGAGTAAAAGACTAATAGGACTTAGTTAAAGTACCTACTTGGACAAGGTGTTGAAGCGTTTTAGCATGGATAACTCCAAGAAAGGTGACTTACCTATCCAAAGCAATACCAAACTGAGTAAGACTCAGAGTCCGAGTACAGAAGCTGAGATATCGGAGATGAGTCGAGTTCCATATGCTTCTGCAGTTGGCTCGATCATGTATGCTATGACCTGTACTCGCCCTGATGTGGCCTTTGCTTTGAGCATGGTCAGTAGATATCAAGGGAATCCTGGTAGAGCTCACTGGACTGCAGTAAAGAACATTCTTAAGTACCTGATGAGGACTAAGGACTGGGTTCTTACCCTCGGTGGGAGTGATGACTTGAGAGTGACAGGGTATTGTGATGCCAGTTTTCAGACCGACAGATATAATTTGCGCTCTCAGTCGGGCTAGGTGTTTACCCTAAATGGAGGAGCAGTAACATGGAAAAGTTCCAAGCACGAGACTGTAGCTGATTCAACATGTGAATCAGAGTACATAGCAGCGAGCGAAGCATCAAAAGAGGTGATATGGTTGAAAAAGTTCATCGGAGACCTTGGAGTTGTGTCATCCATAAAAGAGCCTGTGGAGATTTTATGCGATAATGAAGGGGCGGTTGCCTTAACGAAGGAACCGGGAGATCATGGTAGATCCAAGCATATCGACAGAAAGTACCACTTCATAAGACATCAAGTAGAATAAGGACACCTCGTGGTGAAGAGGATATCGTCAGAGGACAACCCAGAAGATCCCCTTACAAAGGGACTGAGTAGGGTTAAGCACTTGCAGCATGCGAGAGGCATCGGGCTAACAGATGATATTAGTTTTGGTGATTAGATAAATATTTTGACACTTGTAATAGCTAAATTGTAATTGACATTTGATGATTGAATAAAAGGATTTTTATTTATAAGTAAAGTTACTGTCTTGTCTCAATTATTTACTATTGTTTCACCTTTGCATGTTTTCACTTCCAGAGTAATAAGATTATTCAAACTATCCACAGTCGATCATACTTTGGAAGTAGGTTATGTGGTTAGACTATCATGAATTTGACTTGTAGATTGTCTAAGGTGTTACACATAGCAAAAGTATGCTACAACGTTCATGGGTCCTCCTGAAATAAGACTTGAGTATTGGATTAAACCCATGCTCACCTAAATCACTTCATGGAATTTATCACGAGTGATTGTGAGACGATAATATCATATAGTCTTCAAACTAAGATATATGAGGTGTTGACTACGAATTGGTTGTCCATTGATGATACGAAAACACATCAGTAACTTGATGTTATAAAACGTATCGTTGTGCATGATTTAATGACTAGTTAGTACAAGCATATAATGTCGAAGTTTATCTATTCCTTTTATCCCAAGAGGATTAAAAGCGATATCTTGGGCCCCTCGATGATTTTGTTTTGACTTATGTGTCAGGCCCGGTCAGAACTAAATTGATGTGTTCAGTTATGTTCTATGACAGACAAATCGGAAATCGGGAAACAAACTGCTGGACAATAAGTATGACTATGCTCCATGTATTTGTTTGCATGATATCTGTAAGAACAGAAGAGTATATGATCCTTTATCTAAAGGACGCGTCACCGACTAGGTCAAAAGTTCGACAGCGGCTTTTGAAAGCTACGATTGCTAATCGAATCCTGAAGTTGCATTGGCAGTTATAGTTATTAGATTTATCCAAGTGGGAGAATGTTGGATTTAGTGTCTAAGCCCATAACTATAACTGGGATGTACTTGACCCGATTGTAGCATGGTCCTTTTAGGTTGCCTTCATCAGTGCAATTTGATAGGATGGAGTTTTGAGAATAACACTATTTATGATTTATTAATATATTAGAAGTATAATATATTAATTAAGAAATCATATTATTTAATTAGTATTGATCAAGAATTAATATGGAATTAATTTAGTGATCAAAAGAGACTAATTAAATATACGGGGACTGATTTAGTAAATCTATGATTCTTATAGTGTGGGCCAATGATCCATGGTTAATTAGGATGGGCTAAACCAATATGATAGTCCATGGATAGTCCATGGAGGTTTAACCCATGGAGCCTAAGTAATATGAAGGGTCATGGTGCATCAGGGTTTGCATGGATGAAACCCTAGCATTTGCAACACTATAAAAGCACACCCCTAGAGCCAAAATCGGTTACACCATTCATTCTAAGAGAGTGATATTGATTTTGTGCTAACTAGCTTATTCTCTCAAGTATCCTCTTGCATTTGGTATTTGTGACACATTAGAGGCATCACACTTGAGGTGCTAAAGCTTTCAAATGCCAAGAACTACAACTAAATCAAGAGGTATTCATCTAACTATGAGTTTTTTATTGTATATCCTCTATTGTATGCTAGTTAGGATGTATGCTTTGGAAAATTGAAAATGCATGTATAATTAGAGAAAACATAGATCCAAAGCTTTTAGGGTTGCATGTGCACCATAGGAGTGTTATAGTGCTTAAAACCGAACAGTAATTTGCTTAGTAGACTTCACATCCCACCACCACCCCGCCACAGTAACCACCTATGGTTTTACCACACACAATTCCTTTCACATAACACACTGCTACAAATTAAAATTACAAAGAAATGATGGCCGCACACGACCCGATAATAGGACAAATGATCGTATTCTTGATCCAATTTAATTCGAACCAAGTGCTCCAATGCTATCTTGACCAGTCACATACACCCCTCTTGGCAATACATATAATGAATTACCCTAATGTACATCCATAGAGAACCTACAAAAAATAAGAGAAATACCTGAGTTCTATCAAACGACAAACCGCACTCACTAACAGAAGATATCCCCATGAATGATCACAACAAGACCCCATACCTTGGTTGAGACTGAACATATTCCACCAATGCGCAACCAAATCATGAAGGCTTCTAAAGTAATCCTGAATGCTACTAAAACCTGAGCCGACTATGAACCAAAATTCCACACCACCTTCATTGAGGGTAAACATACGCAGAGACCAAAGGAACATGGAACATACTGAACTTGATGATAGGTTGACACATCCATTGAACTTCAAAAGTCACGACTTGAAACTTTCAAAGAATCTCCATTGAATGACGAACGAAACCATCAATGATCATGAACGCATTGACATTAGGTCTAATGAACCAAAACATGTGTGGAGCTGAACATAACCAACTTGAAAACTGATTTCCTGATCGACCTCTGAACAAGCTAGTCTATAATTAGAAATCCATGCAACGAGATGACAAATTCCCTCCGCAACCAATACTCAACCTGAGTGGTACTAGTGGCTTCTTATCTATTCATTGGCACCCCTAAAAAGGAACCAATAGCTGCAAAGAGCTCCTTGACCAACCATTTTCCTGGTGAGTGACAACCCATGTTTCTCCTGAACACATGCATACGATCACCACCTACTATATATACCCCTGCCTTCATCAAATCCAGAACCGAGATCCCACATACTCGCATTGCAAATCCCTAGGAACCATTCTTTCAATACTACAAACCCGAACATGTCGATGATCCTCCAATAAAAATACCCAGTTCTCCCCCACTTAGGGTTCGAACTACCACCTACTAGTGTTGAAACCATACCATAACTCAAATCGGCTTAACCAGGTACAACTATCCCTGACCTTGGAATGAATAACACACGCATGATGATCTTCTAGATAAGGATCAAACAAATCCCAAGAGAATTCCTAAATTTTAGCTGAAGATCTCTGAAATTTCCCCAATCATGGCCACTTTAACATTAAGGATTCCTTGTAAAAGGATAAGCCAACACCGACTTACGATCCAAAACATGCCCACCTAGCCTCAATCTCAACCACCAATCCGATACATGACCTGCCTATATCCCAAGAACACGGACCCTTGATCACATCACAAAGCATCCATAACACATCAATCCACCCGCACACTCCTACACTAACATACTACCGCCAAACACTGTGATCAACAGACCCCATATTGGGTTTACATACTAACTCTGAAAGTCGCAAGCATGCTCACCCCTTCTCCGAACTCAGAGAACTGAAAGGGGATCACCCCTTCCATATATGGCGGCATTCCAAACCATCAATCAACCAATCAACTTCTAGTTGCAATCACCTAGCCGATCAGAACAATCGTTTCCTTCTTGCGTCCCCCGGCTCAATGCGTGGCCTCAAGCAACACCCTCGGAACCAACAAAATCATCCAGGTATACGCCATTCAACCCAACCTGATATCGCCAATGGGGCCCAAAACAATTTCTAAACCTATCCTCATGTTTGTGCAACCCGACCACAAGACTGACAGATACAAAACTACAGCCACGAATCATCGTATCAAACCATGCCATCTTCCCCGACCATCGCATAGGATCCCCGTAACTCTCCTTGATTTGAGTATGGATCCAGTGTTTCCAGTAGTACGGGCCTGATACTACCTTCCACACCTACCATACTTTCCTCAAGAATCATCCCGAGTCCTCTAAGACCTACTCATAATAATAATCTCGATGCCTGCTAAACAGCGAAAAACCGTTCTAAGATACCTCCTAGGCTCCCTCAGGATTCCCCCTACACTTCCTCTGCCATCAGCGGCTGGAGAACCCCTACCAATGCCAGCTAACCACTTCATGAATACAATTACATACAACAAAGCATAAATAATCCTTCGACTAAAGGACTCAACCTTACAACGGTTGGACTAAAAAAAGAGCTGCAAAATAGGTCCAAGTGTTTCATTCTAAGATTATTTAACCTTCATAGCATGTAATTTAATGTATTCATTTGATGGTTAACTCTCATTGACATGGGTGCCACAAAGCACAAAGCAAGTAGCATTCGACTAGCACTAAGACACAATAAAATCGGACAGATTCTCATACGAACTATCGATCTCAAACTCCCAGCATCTCGAGCGCACCTTCGCCCTACCCTAACTCTCTCAAGAGTGGTTAATCATTCCTCACGCCGACCTGCTATGAACCGCACCCATTCTAAGGAAACCACCGCCTCCTCATCCAATAATGCAATTGGTCGGCTGACTCCACACCACTCAGCATATCACTAACTGTCATGCGACTCTCCATTGGTGCCAGATGACTATCGCATGAATACAAGCATATGCCCCACAGTTCGAACAATCTTAGGCTAAAATATTCAATCCCACAATTGTTGGACTCAGAGAAGAGATGCGTAACAGGACCAAACTCTTTATCCTAAGATCATTTAAACGATGTCGTATGTGACTTAGCGTATTCACTCAATAGCCAATTCACACGCGAAAGAGTCATACAACAGTCAATGAGGGATTCTATAAGAGATAAGACATCATATAATCATGAAATTCTATCATGCAACTCCTGAAGATCCCTAGCCTATCACTAGCATGTTGTTTTATCATATCAGAATATCAAATGAAAGTGTGGTAATTTGGGGTCTACTTACTAGCTCCGGCTGAGCATACACATCGCATCCCTCTTGATTATATTGAAAACAATTTGAAAATCACTTTTAAAGTCTTTTTCCTTAGTTTGAGACTAGATTCATACGAGTGTTCCTCCAATTCACACAAACCAAGGCTCTGATACCAACTTGTAACATCCAAAAAAGTTTCAACATATTTAAACCCTTCAAAAGCGACCCATTTATTAATCAAAGTGTTTACAAACTATTATTTCCAAACATTATTTTAAATCAGATTCTCCCAAGGTCCAATCACTTGTAAAACCAAGGATGTGTACGGTCACACATTCGCCTTGCCACGCTCCATTGAAGTACCTGAAACTATAAACCAAAACTTTAAGCACAAAGCCTAGTGATTTCCCCAAAGTACCAACACACAAAAAGTAATACTTACAACAAACAACATACCGTGGGTCCAATCAACCATCAGGTTGGAATACCCATGCCTCTCAACCATCAGGTTGGAATGCCCTCTTGCTATTGGTCCAATCAACCATCGGGTTGGAATACCCCAGGCCCTCTCAACCATTGAGTTGGAATGCCATCATACCATGGGTCCAATCATTCTCAGGATGGAATACCCCTGACCCCTCAACCTTCGGCTTGGAATGCTATTATACTATAGGTCCAATCATCCTCAGGATGGAATACCCTAGGCCCCTCAACCATCGGGTTGGAATGTCATCATACTATGGGTCCAATCATCCTCGGGATGGAATACCCTCAGGCCTATTAACCATCAGGTTGGTATGTCCCGAACTGTTGGCTTACGTACCGAGCAGTGAAGCCTCAGAGACCGAACAAACATGTGCACATATAACAAATACTCATGTAACTGTCTACAACCAGTCAAACATATCTACAGATCACTAAGCATAGCAACATCCTATCTACCAGGATACCGATCTAACAGATTACTATAACATAACAACATCCTATCTACCAGGATACCGATCTAACAGATCACAACAACACAATAGCATGCATAATAGGATATCAATCAAATGAGCCGACATTGGTGCCTTCGACCCACAAGTATAGTGAGGAAAAATCACCTCTCGATCTGATCCATAGCTGATGAGGTCCCAACTCCGAATCTTAGCTCCAACCAACACTTATCCATCCAAGAGACCAAACACAATCAAGCTCCCCAAAATACCAAAAATACCCTCAAGGTCTAACTTGGTAAAACATGGTCAAAGTCAAAGTCGAATGTTCAAGGTACAAAAGTCAATATCTCTTCCCAGTGGAGTACGCCCTGCGTACAAAAAGAGTACGCCCAACGTACTTTGATGTTGACCAAAAGCGTGACACTGACCACGTGCACGCATTGTACCGCCAGGTACGCCCAGTGTACCCAACCCAGTCCCAAAGCTCCATTAAGAGCTTATTCCATTAAGTTCTTACATACAAAACTCAAATCTAAGCCCAAAATGATGTCCTAAATCATAAAGTTTTCAACTTTATGACTTTTCATGGCTTTAAATTGCTTAATGTCCAAAACCCTAAGTTCTTAACCCAAGAAGACATCGCAAATCTTGCATGAAAGGGATAGAAGGGCCAAGATCACACTTTTATAGTTCATAATAGCTTAATAATGGATAAAGTTTCAAACTTTATCCATTAGAATGGTCCCAACAAACAAGATCTAGTATTTAAGTCTCCAAAGGACCCAAAATTTCATCTTTTTCAACTTAATCCATTAAGTACTAGTCTCCAACTTTCAAATCTGAATCAAAATGAGGTTTAGATGGATAAAGTTTCCAACTTTATCCATAACAAGGTCACAAACATTCAAGATCTAAACTTTATTCACTAAAATTACCAAAAGCTCATAACATCCAAAACTAGTTAGATCTAACAAATGCGTCATCAAGATTCAAAATTTATACCTCTAAAAGATAGACAAGGTGAACAAAGTCCAGATCTACAAGCTCCGATGCAACCAATACTTCTCTAAGAAGTTCCTTCTTCTCTAAGGTGCACCATGCATACTCGAAAGCACTCAAAAACACCTTCTTTAAGAACGCAAGGCTCAACTAGGGTTAGGCTTTCATGGAAGGGGTGTTGAAGGGGTGGAGGATGAGAATGGATTGGGTTTGGGGGAGTTAAGGAGCTTAAATAGGGCCTAAACCATGAAAAAAAGGTTTGGGAACTAATTGCGTATGCGCAGCATACTCACGGTGCCTCAGTACGCCCAACGTACTCAGTATAACCCAAAACTGACCAAACTTAAAACGGTCATAACTTCTTTGTTCTAACTCCGATTTTGATATTCTTTATATCCATGGAAAGGTAACGAGAAGCTCTACAATTTTATCAACTCATCGTTTCCTTAAAATGTAATGCTCGGTTCCTAGTATGTATTCTAATAAAGAATTATTCATTTTTCGAAAGGGACTCAATGACTAGGAATGGGATTTTTGGATGTGCGACTTGAAGTCTACTCGACGAGTCGAGAAGCCTCGATTCGATGAGTAGGGATGCCAGAGTGAAACCCTAATTTTCAGGGTTTGCACCATATTTAAAGACCTTAACACCCCCGTTGTGGCCTCCCTCATCGCCTCCCTTAGTCCAGGAAACCCTAATTTATGATCTAGAGCTTTGTGAGTGTGTGTGAGTGAAAAAGGAGTGATTCTTTGGTATTTTCTTGAATGAGTGGAAGCTAGAATTGCTTGGTTGAAGGAAGGAGCTTTGGATCCAGAAGAAGAACTTCATTTCCAGTTCATTTGAGGTATAAAGTCTATACCTTGTCTATTTGTTTACTAGATCTCTTCATGGGGTAGTTTAGGGCCATATAGAGCATATTATGGAACCATTCATGGATGCAAGCATGTTTTGCGGTAATAACTTCAGATCCAGAGTCTTTGAGGGACTCCGTGGCATAAAGGTGCCAACTTTACGGCCAAGGGAGTCCCATGCATCATATGAACCACTTTTTAGGGCTTTTTGAGCTATATAACCCATGCATCCACGTAAACTTATCGACCCTAGGGGACCATATCTGTGTTTTGGATGCATTAAGCCCGACTAAAATCGACTGTATGGATTTAGACTATGGGGGACTCGACGAGTTGTTCATACGACTCGGCGAGTTGGGTCGTTATTCATACAACCCAGCCATTGAGGCGATGACTTGGTCGGATTTAGTGACCAATTTTAGGGTTGAGTTTTCGCCAGCTATGGAGATTCAACAGGTGGCCAGGGAGTTTCTTGAGATGAGACAGACGACTGAGTCCGCAGCAGAGATTACCGCCAAGTTTTGAGAGAAGGCCTTACTGTAGAAACATGGAATCAAGTATTAATCAAAATCAGAGTTAAACGAATTCAGATTGAACAAACGATGTAAATAAGATCTGGTTTCTGCTCATTTATGCTTTCAACTTTTACAGAGAAAATAGACAGGTTCTGTAAAGGACTCTTATTTAACTCTAGTAAAGTTCCATATTTATAGGAACAGTGAAAGCATACAAAAAATACTAAGGCAGTGACAATTAAGCTTCGTACGAAATACACCTCAGTAAATAAACTTATCAAAACATACGAAGGGTAAAACAGACTTCGACATAGTATAATATAATTCGACCCTAACAATCTCCCCCTTTGTAATAATGTCGACCTTCGTCAGTTCAATAGTATTTGTATAGCATACGGCATTACCCTTCGAATCTCAGTGTACCAAGAGATTATCTTCTTTAGTTCCTTCTTATCTCCTTTGTTATTCTTCTTGCAGCTATTCATACGAACAATGAAATTCGTATATTGGGATGTTGTATATCTTTCCAGTTCGGAAGCTTGAAACAAGAATCTTTCAGCCTTCCCATTTTTATCTTTCCCAGCAAATACCATACCAAATGGCTTCAAACATATTTCTCCGTCTGCATACTTCTTCAACTCAGGTTGTGTTAAAGGAAGTTCCATTGGCACTTTTACAGTCAATCCCTTTTCTGTAGCTAACTCAACATCAGTAAGTGCTAAACACTCATAATAATTGTCAATGAAAATCGTGATGTGAGCCAACCCAAGTCGAAAAACTTCAGGATTAGTTTCTCGAAGATATGAAGCATCTTTATCCTTTAGTAACAATGCAACTTGTATCAGATCATACAAGTTCATTAAAGGAAAATCAGCTATTGAGAAATTACACACTTGCCCATTCGCCCTTGAAACAATAAAGCAAAGATTTTGCATCATATTTTCGAACAACACATCTGTAACGCCCGTAGATCCGGGCTAGTCAATTTAGAGATGATAAGCATCAAAAATGACTTTTTGATGGAAGATTATTTAGAAGGATTAATCTTAACCAAGTTGTAGTATATGTCTCAAAGTTTCTGGATATATAAAGAATGTCGAAATCCGAGTTATAACGAAGAAGTTATGACCTGTCGAAGTTTCGCGACAAACCGGCACGGTGCCGAATGTCGTAAAAAGTGAGTTTTTGATAAACTACTTTTTAGCCTTAGTGATCTAAACGAAACTCGTAGTATTCGTTAAACCGAGAAGTTCGATAAAAAGAACGCCAAAATCTGACTTTGTATGAGGAAGTTATGATTTTTCGAAGTTTCAGCTTAGCAGTGGACAGCTAAAAACTCGAATTTTAGATCGAGTGATTTTTAGCCGACACAACCTAAACGAGAATCGAAGGTCTCGTCATTAGTAGCACAACGGTAAAAAGTCTGACGAAAACGGACGTCGGATGAAGAAGTTATGAATTTTTAACGGATTTCCTGTCCCGGTCTGTTAAAAATAATAATATGAAAAGTAAATTCAAAATTAGCCGACGAAGTCTAAACGGAAGTTGTAGAGCGTAATTTTACCTACGCGTGCATATAAAGAACGTCAAAAACGGAGCTCGTATGCGAAAGTTATGGATTTTAGAAGTTTTGGCGCGAAAACCGAGAAATTTCGCATAGATAAGCTTCACCCGGAAATGCCACGTCACCCTCGCTGAATGCTTGCCACGTGTTCGCACTGCCGAGTCACCGGAGGCCAGGTGGCGAGGCGTGTCATGTTCTTCGCTAGTCCGAGGTTCGGTCCAATAGCAGGCTGCCCCGTGTCCGATCTCGGTGTGCCATCAGCAACGTGTCCGAACCGAGGTGCTGTCCGAAGCGGTCCAATCAGAATCCTCCAGCGACGCCCTCGCATGCGCAGCCATGTGCGAGCCCACGTGCGAGCCTTCCCTGCGAACCCTCGGATCTGCGACGCGTGGCTTCCTCTCATCCGTCCGATCAGCAGCTTCGGACCCTATAAATAGGAGGGTGCGAACCCTCCCGGCTAAAGTCAGAAAATTGGCAAGTTCGGCCCCTTTTTCAATATTTTAACCATTTTGACCTCCCCCGATGGCCCGAGATCATTTCCAAAGCCCGGAATACGCCACGGAGTGCCCGAGAAGCCCGGGAAATTTATTTTTTCGGTTTCGAAGCCCGACCCTCGCAGAGCCCGGTTTCTCAATAAAACTCCCGGTTTTATTAGAAACGATCAATCTAGGCAACGAAGTGCTGCCCGGTTATCGTTAAAACATGTGAGTGTATAGTCACTTTCATCTTACACATAGATATGAAGTATTTTATACAAAATACGTGATATGTGTATATATGTTGTTTGTTTATTTCAGCTGGGTGTTGAATGAATGTTTTATACATGTTTAATATGATTTAAAATGTATATATATTTTATCTTCAAATATGTTGCGTAAAACATGGGTACATAAAGTATGATGGATAAAAGTACAGTATAGATGTACGTTGGTAGCTATGAATTTAGTACAGTATAGATGTACGTTGGTAGCTATGGATTTAGTATGTTGGCAGCTATGGACTTAGTGCCTGTTGTATAAATCTTCGCGCCGATGTGACTTCGTGCCTATTAGATAAACCATGGCGACTATGAGACGTAGTGCCTTTTAGATAAACCCTGGCGACTATGAGACGTAGTGCCTATTAGATAAACCCTGGCGACTATGAGACGTAGTGCCTATTGTATAAACCTTGGCGACTATAAGACGTAGTGCCTATTGTATAAACCCTGGCGACTATACGTAGTGCCGATTATATAAACCCTGGCCACTATGAGACGTAGTGCCTATTGTATAAACCCTGGCGACTATGAGACGTAGTGCCTATTGTATAAACCTTAGCGACTATGAGACGTAGTGCCTATTGTATAAACCCGGCGACTATGTGACGTAGTGCCTATTGTATGAACCTTGGGCAGCGATGAACTTTGTGCCTATTCCTTAGGATGAATCCTTAGGAATGAGTGAGATTTGATTCTTAGGGTAAATCCTTAAGAAATAAATAAGGTAATGGGGATTGGGTAATTGGGTTGATTGTTTGATGTTTAAGCATAATAAATTATTTATTGTGGGTTGAAAACCCTATATGCTCACCAGGCTCCCAAGCCTGACCCACTCAATTTGTTTGTATCACAGGTATCGATACGAAGTTACTTTACACTGAGAGATTAAAAGAGATGTAGATCACTAGTGTAAGTGAGTGTAAGTTCTGTTTATGCTTATGTTTTTGTATTGACGATGACATCCCAATGGTTTAAGTGAATAAAATAGATTTCTTCAGAAATGATTTGATAATATAATTATCATGTTTATATGGGAACAAATTCCGCAACACCTTTTAAAAGGATTACTCTGATTTTATTTTAAAAAGCATAAACGAAATCGGTCTTTTCTGGCCGTGAAATTGGGGATGTCACAGTTGGTATCAGAGCATTAGTTTAAGCGAACTAAGAAATTGTAGGATTTCTAGACTTAAACCTAGAATGCTAAGTGATGATTGTGAGATGAGTGCCTACCATATTTTAGACACGAGCATTAGTTTGTTTTAGGAAAGATGCCTAAAATGCTTTTACGTGTTAAATGTTATATGTTTGCCATATATGCCATTATTTGTTCGGATCTATGGTCTGTTGCCGACCGGATCTGGAAACCTTATGTGTGTAGGATTCTAAACGTATGAGTACGAGATTAGAACTAACATGTAAACGTTTCGAAGTGATAAGGAGATTTATACGTCTATCGTAAATAAAGTTTTCCTATCTTAAATTCTCGCCCCGTACACCGAACGTCTGTTTGGGTGTACAAAACGTTATGGTGAGACTCGTAGAGAATGGAGTAGATGGAGGAAATAAAAAGCTTATGATAGTGAATGATACCTATCAGAAGATATCATGAGAGTGGTATCTTTCCTTTAGAATATGTCTAATAAAATAACAAAACGTTTAGAGGGGTACGGTACGTCTGAAGTACACCTCTGATTGGCAGGATGATGAATGGTTGGTGTAATTCTTGAAGTTGTCCCATTGTCTGGAATTTCCATCACCAACCAAGTTGAAGTAGAATTGATTGAAGATACTCGTGGAAGAAGTCCTAGTAGAGTCTAGGAAAATTCTATGATTAATTGGACACATTCGTATGTGTTAAATTGTTTTGTGATTTTAGGAGTTGGGGACTGCGAGACAGTACTTGGGACGAGTATGAGTAGGTGTGAATAGTAGTAGAGATCTATACTACTGGAAGCACATGACTCACGCTTGGATCAGGGAAAGTCGCAAGGTTACTAAGAAACTAGTGATTGATTCTGTTTCATTCGGATATGTCATTACCCTTGTTTCGGTAATGACTAGTAAGTTGGTTGTTATTCCGACCCTAGTGGTCATATCAAATTGAGTCCGACTACGATGAGTTTATTAAATGGTTCGGAGGACCAAGTTCGATGTAGCATCTGACTAAAGCCAGAAGGTTGAAATTAATGCGATCGATAGCATCGCGCTCGTTGTTAATAAAGCTTGTAGCTGGAAATGCTATATGCTAAAATGAGATTATATTACATTAAGATACGAACGAAGGTATATTCCATTTTGGAATTTGACTCAAAGAGACTTGAGTCTAGACGTTGCATCATCCGATGAAGGTCATTAGAACATGACCTGTCGATCTGTTACAATAGATAAGGGGAAGTACTTATCCTAAGAAGAAGAAGGAGTCCTCAATAAGGATTTATTTTGTAACTTGTAGGTTACGATTGAAAGTCCAACCTAGTACGAAGAACAGGTGTAAGATTGAGCATCATGGTTATTACTTAGGATGGAAAGATAACGTATGGAATCATTATACAAGTCCTATTTTCGTTGATGATTCCGGGACGTAATCATCCTAAGGAGGAGATAATTGTAACGCCCGTAGATCCGGGCTAGTCAATTTAGAGACGATAAGCATCAAAAATGACTTTTTGATGGAAGATTATTTAGAAGGATTAATCTTAACCAAGTTGTAGTATATGTCTCAAAGTTTCTGGATATATAAAGAATGCCGAAATCCGAGTTATAACGAAGAAGTTATGACATGTCGAAGTTTCGCGACAAATCGGCACGGTGCCGAATGTCGTAAAAAGTGAGTTTTTGATAAACTACTTTTCAGCCTTAGTGATCAAAACGAAACTCGTAGTATTCGTTAAACCGAGAAGTTCGATAAAAAGAACGCCAAAATCTGACTTTGTATGAGGAAGTTATGATTTTTCGAAGTTTCAGCTTAGCAGTAGACAGCTAAAAACTCGAATTTTAGATCGAGTGATTTTTAGCCGACACAACCTAAACGAGAATCGAAGGTCTCGTCATTAGTAGCACAACGGTAAAAAGTCTGACGAAAACGGACGTCGGATGAAGAAGTTATGAATTTTTAACGGATTTCCTGTCCCGGTCTATTAAAAATAATAATATAAAAATTAAAGTCAAAATTAGCCGACGAAGTCTAAACGGAAGTTGTAGAGCGTAATTTTACCTACGCGTGCATATAAAGAACGTCAAAAACAGAGCTTGTATGCGAAAGTTATGGATTTTAGAAGTTTTGGCGCGAAAACCGAGAAATTTCGCATAGATAAGCTTCACCCGGAAATGCCACGTCACCCTCGCTGCATGCTTGCCACGTGTCCGAACTGCCGAGTCACCGGAGGCCAGCTGGCGAGGCGTGTCATGTTCTTCGCTAGTCCGAGGTTCGGTCCAATAGGAGGCTGCCCCGTGTCCGATCTCGGTGTGTCATCAACAACGTGTCCGAACCGAGGTGCTGTCCGAAGCGGTCCAATCAGAAGCCTCCAGCGAGGCCCTCGCATGCGCAGCCATGTGCGAGCCCACGTGCGAGCCTTCCCTGCGAACCCTCGGATCTGCGACGCGTGGCTTCTTCTCATCCGTCCGATCAGCAGCTTCGCAATTTTGGCCCCTTTTTCAATATTTCAGCCATTTTGACCTCCCCTGATGCCCCGAGATCATTTCCAACGCCTGGAATACGCCACGGAGTGCACGAGAAGCCCGGGAAATTTATTTTTTTGGTTTCGAAGCCCGACCCTCGCAGAGCCCGGTTTCCTAATAAAACTCCCGGTTTTATTAGAAACGATCATTCTAGGCAACGAAGTGCTGCCCGGTTATCGTTAAAACATGTGAGTGTATAGTCACTTTCATCTTATACATAGATATGAAGTATTTTATATAAAATACGTGATATGTGTATATATGTTGTTTGTTTATTTGAGATGGGTGTTGAATAAATGTTTTATACATGTTTAAAATGATTTAAAATGTATATATATTTTATCTTCAAATATGTTGGGTAAAACATGGGTAGATAAAGTATGAGGGATAAAAGTACAGTATAGATGTACGTTGGTAGCTATGAATTTAGTACAGTATAGATGTACGTTGGTAGCTACGGATTTAGTATGTTGGCAGCTATGGACTTAGTGCCTGTTGTATAAATCTTGGCGACTATGTGACTTCGTGCCTATTAGATAAACCCTGGCGACTATGAGACGTAGTGCCTATTAGATAAACCCTGGCGACTATGAGACGTAGTGCCTATTAGAAAAACCTTGGCGACTGTGAGACGTAGTGCGTATTGTATAAACCCTGGCGACTATGAGACGTAGTGCCTATTATATAAACCCTGGCGACTATGAGACGTAGTGCCTATTGTTTAAACCCTGGCGACTATGAGACGTAGTGCCTATTGTATAAACCTTAGCGACTATGAGACGTAGTGCCTATTGTATAAACCTGGCGACTATGTGACGTAGTGCCTGTTGTATGAACCTTGGGCAGCGATGGACTTCGTGCCTATTCCTTAGGATGAATCCTTAGGAATGAGTGAGATTTGATTCTTAGGGTAAATCCTTAAGAAATAAATAAGGTAATCGAGATTGGGTAATTGGGTTGATTGTTTGATGTTTAAGCATAATAAATTATTTATTGTGGGTTGAAAACCCTATATGCTCACCAGGCTCCCAAGCCTGACCCACTCAATTTGTTTGTATCACAGGTATCGATACGAAGTTACTTTACACTGAGAGATTAAAAGAGATGTAGATCACTAGTGTAAGTGAGTGTAAGTTCTGTTTATGCTTATGTTTCTGTATTGACGATGACATCCCAATGGTTTAAGTGAATAAAATACATTTCATCAGAAATGATTTGATAATATAATTATCATGTTTATATGGGAACAAATTCCGCAACACCTTGTAAAAGGATTACTCTGATTTTATTTTAGAAAGCATAAACGAAATCGGTCTTTTCTGGCCGTGAAATTGGGGATGTCACAACATCTCGCTTTATGCTTATCACCTTCTTTATCTTCACCAGTGACCAAATCTCCTCTGGAAGCTTTCCAGGTACAGCATGAAATCTGATCTTCATGTTAGTGTACTCATCATCATTGTCAAATTTCTCAGCTATTTTGTACTGTGCCATAATAAACATCATCTCATTGATGGGAAAATCCAATTGACTCATATCTGTGTTGAGAACACCATAGCTCTTCTTTGGCTTCTTTTCGAAAGCATACATATGATTATATGCAACTTTCGAATCTATTGTTTCATAATTGTAATGCTTTGAAGGATCACCCTTGTTCATCCCAGGTAGATCATTGGCACGGAGTCGCATAATGCTTTGTACAATTCGGAGCTTTTCAATCTCAGCCTCTGCTTCAGCTTTCTTTTCTTCCTTTGACTTTTCGACCATAACAGTTTTGCCTTTGTCTTTTATAGATGAATTATCAACCCTTTCCTTAGGCTTCGAACTGTTGCCACCTTCCCCAATCACAATTCCTTTGGAAATTGGTTTTGAAATTGGCTTCATTGTTACTGGCATTGTTGTTACAACAGTCGAAATAACTGGCTCAGCAGTTGACACGAATGGTTTTGTTATTGGAATCTTCGTAGAAAACACCTTTCCAACAACCTTTGCATCTGCATGTAAATCTTCACCACTAGCCTTCGTACCACCAACCTCCTTTTCTCCCCTTGCACCCCTATGAAAACAAGTGGGGCATTCGTCGGAAGAAGGCTAGAAATGTGAGAAAGAGGAGCAACTTGTTTGTGTAAAATAGCTTCAAATTGAATGAACTTTTGAGACAAAAAGTCTGGAGTGATCAACAGAGATGAAACTGATTTAACAGTTAAATCTTTGAGCTCCTTCAGCAGCTTGAGCACTTCCACAAAGCTTTGATTTTCATTTGTTGACAAGTGAGTAAGTTGAGGACACAAATCTTCGTACAACTTGACATATTTGGTAACAGCATCACAAATAATGTCAACTTTCTGATTGATCAAAGCATAATCCCGTTGCACAATTGAGATTTCTTTTTGCATATCCTGTCGAAGTTCTTGGATTTGCAAATTCACATCTTCCCTCACCTTCTTGACATCTTGAGCAAATAACACATGTCATTCTTTTACCAAATGCTTGAATTCTTTCACCTCCCCTCTAAACATCGAAGTTAGAGAATTTACCCTTAATTCATCATTCTGATCATTGTGATCAATCTTCTCCAAGAGTCGAATCTCTGAATCTTGGATCATTCCAGAGACTTTACTCACCACCTTTGCTTCGAAAGTTTTCAGTAGATTATCAACTTCCATATTAGACACAGACTAATTACTCCCCAAATCTGCTTGAGATTGAAGAATAGAATTCAATTTCTGGTTTAGAATTTTGAATTTTTTCATCGTCATCAGCATATGATCAGGGAAATGATCTTCTTCATCATCAAACTGTAAATCATCAAACGCGCCTCCAAAACCTTCATTGTTAGTATCAGTTTCAACAACAAGTGAAGTTTTAACAGGTGAATCAATTTTGGGTGAATCAGTAGATTGGGATGGAAAAAGAGTTGTAAAGGGTTGATGAAGAATCTTTTCAAAAGTTGGGGAACTTGTAGTATTCGGAAGAATAAAAGGAGGTAAAGACACAAAAGTGTCGGGTTTTGAAGATACATGAATACCTTGAGAAGTAGGCGCAACCTCTTTGTTCGACTCTCCCTCACCCATGTTGACATTTACATCCGTATCAGATACGTGTGTAAAAATGCCTGAAGTTCGAACCTCCTCAGTATGTGATTCAGTTAACGAAACTTCAGGTGGTATGACAATGGTCTTCTCAGGAGTAGATACAGATTGAAAAACAATTGGTTCTGGTGTATCAGGAATAATTTGTTCTTCAGATGACTCCTCTTGGATAACCAACTTTCTTTGTCGTTTCTTCTTCTTTGAAATATGTTTGGCCACATCTTCAGCTCTACGTTTCTTGGACAAAGGCGAAACTGGAGCTGGAACCTCTCGAAAAATGACTCATTGATGAGAGAGTTGTGGTTTACAAACATTAGAAGGAGAAGATTTTAACACATTCTCAGAAGATTTGCGTGAACCCCTAGTCCTTTTCTTCAACCGTCGAAAAACACCAGATTTTGAAGGAATTTTCTCTGCCACTACGGAATCATCAACAAGTTCCACTGGTTTGATGACAGCAGTCGAAACAATCACTTCAGCCATCTCAGGCTTCTTTGGAGACTTCGTGGATTCGTGCAGAATCTTCTCAGGAGACTTCGTTGATTCGTGCACTGGCTTCTCTGGTGTAGCCTTTGTATCCCTTTTAGAACGTTTAGACTTCTTGGAAGGACCAGCTTCTTCTTTTGACAATAATTTTCCAGTCTCAACATCTGGATTGATAGTTTTCAAGTATTCAACCAACACCGAATTTGTTTGCTCAACCCTCTTTAACATTGCATCAGGAATCCGAGCAATGTGTGTGAATACTTCCAAATCATCCGAAACATCCTTTGGAAAGTGATACTTTAGAAACTCAGCCTTTTCTTCATCAGCAGGAACAACAATTCCTTCTTTTTCATAAACATAACCAAGTATTAAGCTCCAATACCTAGCACACGAAATACCTTGAACCACATTCGTGTTTTCGACACTCTTTTGGAATTCCTTCCACAATTTGGTAGAGTAGTCGACAGAGATATCATAGTACAATCCTGCCACCATCGCATAAACCTCCATGCGACCTTTGTCTAAGCCCACACTTCGACCTGTCAAGCATCGAAGAAAGATTACAAACAAGAAATTCCAGACAGTTGGCAAAGCTGACTTCTTGAAATCACTAGTCTTCGTGAGTGGGGGTTGATGACCCATCTCATTAAACATATGAATAACTTGTGCACACGTGAGATCAGTAACAAGTTGAGAATTGGGAATATCCAAAATCTGACAAAAGATTTTCTTAGACAAACGGATTTTCTTGTCATTCGCCAGTTGAAAGGTGATGATATCCATTGCTTTGCTATAAGTAGCAGTGGATCCTGCCTGAGAAAGCCATGAGAGAGGAACTGCGAATGAATTGAACATCGCCTTTGAAAGAACAGAACTCTTCAACGCGACAATTAGCATATTCAATTGTTCTGGATACAGAGACACATTCCCTTCTACCTGATAATTGGTGCTTTGAATCTTCATAATTGGTTGAGAAGTGATGTCTTCAGTTGTTCGAGAAGTACAATCAACGCCAGCCATGATTAGGGTTTAGAAGCTTTGAAGAACAGAGAGAATTTGGGTATTTGATTTCTTTTGTGAGCGTAAAAAGATAAGGAATCCGTAAATACCCTTTTTATATGTAACCCTTAATTTGAATTGAACGTAGGATATGCATTGATTGAAATCTGACGTGGCACCTTAAAAGTCGCACCAGTCTGCCAATAAAGTTTCCATGCATCAAAAAGTAATTGTCACATCACCTTGAAACCAGGAAACGTCTCCTCAGACAGTCTGTTCGTGTCACCTCTAGGAATAGTAACCGTCATCAACCTTCGGATTGAGGCTAAGCTCTTTCGTCTTTGGGTTTACAGACGAAGTCATTTGCTAGACTTTCGAAATCATTAGCCTGAGTTGGTAATACTCAGAACCTCAAGGATTTCATGCGTGCTGTGTGCCAAAGAAAATATAAGAAATAAATTAACGTAAATTTGGATCTGTGATGTCAAAAAAAAAATCGACACAAAACCAGAGAAACCCCGGGCAAAGGTTACTTCATTAATTATCAATAGAGATAATCAACTGCTTGTGTGTGTTCCCGTGAATTACAATCGAATACTTGTAGAGAAGTATCGAAGGGCTTCTTTTGTTATGCTTAGTGGGTGATTTATAATTTCGTTACATATCATCCTAAACATAAGGTCAGTAATTGTAACAGAAATTACTTGTTTGACCAGTGTAGTCAGTGACAAGTATGCTTTGAAATATGTTGAGAGTAACTTTGAAAGTAAATGAAACTCATATAAAAAGTGTAGTCAGTGACAAGTATGCTTTGAAATATGTTGAGAGTAACTTTGAAAGTAAATGAAACTCATATAAAAATCATATTCATGAAAAAAAAATATTTGTATTGAATCCTGTTGGGTAACAAACATGTTGGGTTTCGATAGTTTGATCAAGATCACACATAAGAATAGAATATGATTTTGAGTTTCGGAAAATGGTACTGAAACAAATGTTTCGTCAAATCTGGAACATAGTTCCCCGTCAATTCATTTCAAAGATAGATTTTTGGGTTTCACCTTCATCACGGCCTCATGACGTCAAATCATAAACACAGAAGTTTGATATGCCTAAGTCATGATTGGTTTGATCAATAACCTCTCGGACATATGTCATTGTGTATGAAATGTGTGAGAATTTTGTGATGAAAAAGATTGATTTTGAGAAACGAATTGTACCTCTGTTATTTTTGGACAAAACAGATAACTCTTAACTCATGTGAGAAGAGTAAGGTAGCTCAATCGACTAACGTGAATATAAGCCTGACTTGGGAAGAAATTTCCGTATGAAAGATTTCATTAAGGCTTTCATAAACACACATTGAGTCTCCAGATGTTTGGGTCAACATGTTGCAGCATGATTCAAGGGACAATCAAACTAGTACATAGTTGTCGAAAGTTTACCTTCGCAGAGAAACACAAGCATGACCCTTGAAATAATGTTCGTGTTATTTGCACAAAGAAAAAAAAACAAAGAGAGTAACAAAAATCTTTTTGAGTTTTTGTAAATTTTTCGAAAAATGAAACAATTAACAAAAGAAAATCTTTTTGGTATTTTTGATTTTTCGAAAAGAGAACTACAAAACAAAAAATAAAATCTTTTTGGAGTTTTTGATTTTTCGAAAAGATAACAACAAAACTAAAATAAAATCTTTTTGGAGTTTTTGATTTTTCGAAAAGAAAACTAAGATACAAACTTACGAAAAACAATTTTTACAAATAAACCAAAATTTGTAAACAAACTTCAATTCACCATTCTTACGAAAATGTTGACAAACTAACGAAAATTTTCTACCACACAACCAACATGCAAATTGTCGAATTCGAAGCGTGTCGAAGCGATGACTATGAACAATAACCGTTGAACGCCATCGTATTGCCTCTGAATCGACACTTTTGTATAACACATCTTTGCTATACATTCGAAATCCGTCCTGGAACTGAACTCGCTTCAATCATTCCCAAGCCTGTCAAAATTCGAACAAATGATTTTTCATCTCAAGCTTTTGTAAAAATATCAGCAAGCTGATCAATTGTGTTTACAAAATGAACTTCAATGTTTCCATCTTCCACATGATCTTTGATAAAGTGATAACGAAGAGCTATATGTTTTGTTTTCGAATGTTGTACGGGATTATGACAAATGCGTATAGCACTTTGAGAATCACAGTACAATGGAATCTTTTTCATATTCACAGCATAATCTCTCAACTGACTTTGAATCCAAATAATTTGAGATGTACAAGCAGCAGCTGCTACATATTCGGCTTCAACAGTAGAAATAGAAACACATGTTTGTTTCTTCGACTGCCAACTAACCAACTTTCCATCCAAAAATTGACAACCACCACTTGTACTTTTTCGATGCAATGTACACCCTCCTAGATCTGCATCTGGGAATGCCTGAATGAAAAATCCTGTTTTCGAAGGATACCACAATCCTAACGAAATTGTTCCCTTGAGATAACGAAAGATATTCTTCACAGCTGTTAAATGTTGTTCTCGAGGATTTGCTTGATACCTAGCATAATTACATACAGAAAACATGATATCAGGTCTACTTGCAGTAAGATAAAGAAATGAACCTATCATGCTCTTGTATAAAGTAAGATCAACCGCAGGCGATTCTAACGAAGGTGTGAGCCTTGTGCCAACAGCCATTGATACTCTTAACTTTGTGCTATTTGTTAAGCCAAACTTTTCGAGCAAATTCCTTGTATATTTCTCTTGATTGATGAATATGCCTTCTCTGTTTTGACATATGTTTAAGCCAAGAAAATTATTGATTTTACCCATCATGCTCATTTCGAATTGGCTTTTCATCAAATTTTCGAATTCACTAGACAAAGCAGGGTCAGTAGAGCCAAAAATAATATCGTCAACATAAATTTGAACAAGCATCAAATGACACCCAACTTTCTTTCGAAATAATGTGGGGTCAACTAATCCTTGCTTAAATTTCGACTGTTTTAAGAAACTGGTAAGAGTTGCATACCATGCTCTTGGTGCTTGTTTTAACCCATATACAGCTTTATCTAAAGTATATACATGATCAGGATGCTTTTCATTTACGAAAGCTGGAGGTTGTTCTACGTAAACATTTTCTTCAAGTTCACCATTGAGAAATGCACATTTCACATCCATTTGATAGACATCAAAATCCTTATGAGCTGCATATGCTAAGAATATTCGAACAGCCTCAAGTCTTATAACAGGGGCAAATGTTTCTTCATAATCAATTCCTTCTTGTTGCGAATATCCTTTTACAACTAATCGTGCTTTATTTCATACAATATTTCCATCTTTGTCGGTTTTGTTTTTGAAAATCCATTTTAACCCGACAATTGAAACATTTTCAGGTTTAGGAATTAATCTCCAAACCTTGTTTCTTTCAAATTCAGCCAGTTTTGATTGCATTGCAACAACCCAATCTGAGTGTTCCATTGCCATCTTAACTGTCTTTGGTTCAATTTTAGATATGAAAACATTGAACATGCAAAATTCTTGATGAGTATTTAATACCTCATTCTTCGCACGAATCTGAGCTCTTGTTAATACTCCATCTTGAGGATTTCCAATGACTTGATCCATTGGATGAGTCTTTGTCCATTTCTCTAACGATGGACACGTCGGATCAAATTCCAAAGGTGCATCTTCATACATCTCTTCATTTTCAGATCCTACAACAGAAACATTATCATTTAGATCATGAAAATCATCATTTTGACTAAAATTTCTTGTATCATTTTCTTCCTCAACACGATTATCATTTTGATGCTCCCCCTCAACTAGATGCTCCCCCTCAACAACATCATCCATTCTCCCATTCTCCCCCTCGAAAGAATGCTCCCCCTCAACCAGTATTCGAATCCAAGTGCTCTCCTTCCACTGGATTATCAAGCATACTTTCGCCATGTCCAAGAGAATTCGTTGTTGAATTAACATCTATGATGTTTTGAGGAATTTCCAAGTCATAATTGTGCTTCGAAGATTCAGAGTGATGATTATCATTCACATGAACTTCAGCATCCACAGCCCTGTCAGGAATACCAAAAATTAAATCATAATCAAAATCAGATGAATTTGAATCTTCAGTTTCAGCAGATGATTCATTAATAATTGGTTTTTGTTCAAATTGCTTTTCAACTTGTTTGACATAATAATCATCGAAAGTAAGATTGAAAGTTTCTTCAATTTTTCTTGTTCGCTTATTTAACACCCTGTATGCAACCGAATTGTGCGAATATCCCAAAACTATGCCTTCGTCAGCTTTAGCTTGAAATTTTGAAAGGTTATCTTTAAGATTCATTATAAAACACCTGCAGCCAAAAACATGAAAGAATTTGACATTAGGTTTCCGATTATTGATAATTTCATACGGAGTGATATTGAATCGACGATGAATGAAAGATCTATTTTGAGTGAAACAAGCTGTCGAAACTGCTTCGGCCCATAGATATTGAGGAAGATTCGCATATGTCAACATAGTTCGTGCTGCTTCACAAAGTGACCTATTTCTTCTTTCAACCACACCATTTTGCTGCGGTGTATAAGGCGAAGAGAAATTATGCGAAATTCCTTTTTCTGTTAAGTACGAATCCAGCACATTGTTCTTAAACTCAGATCCATTATCGCTTTTGATCTTTCGAACATTTTTCTTCAGACTCATCTCAATCTTCTTAATAAACTCGATCATTGTTTGAGCAACCTCAGATTTTAACCTGAGACAATATACCCAAGTAAACCGTGAAAAATCATCAACAATAACCAAAATGTACCGTTTCTTGTTGAGAGTTTCAACAGTCGATGGTCCACAAAGGTCAATGTGTAGAAGTTCCAACGGTTCTACAACTTTTGAATCTATCACAACTGGATGGCCTTTCCTGTGTTGTTTCCCTTGTTCACAAGCTGCACACAATGTATCATTGTTAAATTTTAGTATAGGTAAACTACGAACAAGATCGTCAACAACCAATTTATTTAAATTGCGAAAATTTAAATGTGATAAACGTCGATGCCATAATCAGTTGATGTCTGAGGAGGCTTTCGAAAGTAACCACACTGAGGGTTTGTCGATGATTGGTTTGATGTCAAGGGTAAACATGTCACCATGTCGTTTGGATTTGAGCAAGACTTCGTTAGTTTGAACATTGGAAAAGATGTTGCCTTCTTCTTGCCAGTTGCCCACAACTAGTTGAGAGACACTTATCAAGTTATGTTGAAGAAATTCGACATAAGCAACGCGATTAACAGTGAATTTTCCATTGGTGACTTTACCATAGCCTTTCACCTGACATTTGTGATTATTGCCAAACTTCACAACTCCTGCATTCTCCAAGCTGCGAAAATCTCTCTGGTTTTCCTTTCGTCCAGTCATGTGACGTGAGCAAACACTATCAATATACCATTTCTCATCATATTGCTCGTCACATAGTACCTGCGATCAATGAAAGAATTTAGGTACCCAAGGCTGTTTGGGTCCTTGGAAATTAGTTTTGAAAACAGAATGAAATGAAGAACTTTTAACCCAATCACAAACTTTAGTTTTTAGACTATCAATTAAGTCCACGTCATTATTTAAAGAAATAGAAACATAAGTTTTTGTTAGTTGTGGATGGTCACTGACACATGCCTTCGGCTTTTTAGATTGAGTATGATCAAGCTTATATTTCAAAACCGGTTGCTAAGTTTTAACCGAAACATTTGAATCTTTTGATGACAAGCTTGCAGTTGACGAAGAATTCACATAACTCTCATAGGCTTCGTGAATTTGTTGTTGAGAATATTTCCTGGATTGATATTGATATTTTCGACCTTTTCCTTCAATCCAATGATCGATGTTTTTGTCACGAGACAACCCTTTTGTGTATGAAACCTTTAAGGTTTGTTTTCCTGTAGGATTTGGAAAATTCGGTTTTTGTGGAAAGAAATCCACATTTGATTTAGGTCTAAATGCCATAGCATATCGACTTCCATCATTGTTGCCAACACTTCGATTTTGAGAAAATCGATTTGGAGATTTTTGATTTTGAGAAAACTTTGTTTGTTGATTAGAAGAAAATCTTTGATATGATGATTGATGATGAACATTCTTGGATGTATTTTCGTTATTTCTTGAAAATGATGAGTTTGAAACTTTCGAAAAATTTGTTTTTGGTGGAAATTCAAATTTAGATTTATTTGTTTGAGCGGGATTTTGTTTAAGATCTGAATAATTTTCTGAATGAGAAGACTTGTTTTCAACAAATTTAGTCTTTTTGTTGTCAATTGTTTTTAAAATTCAACCCATTATGTTGTTTTCGAAGTTCCATGGTTTGCCAAAAAAATTTCTTTCGAGCTTGTCTTTTTGAAATTGCATTTTCTTTTGAAAAATTGTCAATTTGATCTTTAAATTCTTTGGAATTTAATTTGACAATAACGTCTTTTTCCACAACAACTTCTTTTGTAACTTCTTTCAGAATTTTCGATTTTTCAACCCATTTACGTTGTGGTTTTTGTCTTTGAAAAACATACGAATTCTTTGTTAAGGTATTTTCGACTGTGCTTTGATTTGAAAAGAATCCTTCATCCGTTGTCTTCTTGTTGTCATCTTCGACCATTTTGGTGAATTTTGGTTTAATGTTTTCAACATTTCCAGTTGTGACAAACACTTGATTTGGAAAGACAACATTATCAGTACACTTGAAATTAGGATACACCACTTTATTTGTTTCCAAATAATGGGCTCCTTTTTCAGACAACACTTTGTCGAAATTTTCAGTGTCCCCGAATACTTGATCAACAACAACACGAGGAATTTCTTTTTCTATCGAATCTTTGTTTGAAGAGACCTTTTTGTCCGATTCGCTAATATTGTCAGAGTTATCTTCAATATCAGCATCCTCAATATCACTAATTTCACTAATTTCTGTGTCTCTAACAACTAATTGCTTAATTTCTTAGCTTCATTGCTAGCAGAAACAACCAAATTATCGAAATAAGCAACAGTATCATCAAAAGCAACAATTTCAGAATCATATGCGCTTAAAGGAATATTGAAAGATTGAAGAATGGTACGTACGTTTGTTGTCATTGGAGACTTATCAGCAGATTTTGACACAAAGCAACGTCCCTTGACCTCTTCGTCTGAATCATCTGAATCTTCCTCCAGCTTCGCATACATTGCCCCATGAGTAGGATTACGCATTTCCTCATCATCGGAGCCCGAAGACCAGATTTGATATGTGCCGTCATTCTCCTGTTCACCTTGAGCCACCAAAGATAGATTTTTCGCCTTCGTACGTACCTCTTCCAGCCTTTCCACATAATATGCCTCATCCTTCACTCTATTCTTCTTCTCATCTTTCTTTCGAAGCATGCAATCATTTGCTAAATGATTGGCTCCATTGCAATAATGACAATCCATACCAGAATCTCCTTTCAATTTCTTCTCTTTCTTTTCCTCAGCACCCTTCGCATCATTCTTCTCATACTTCTTCTTCTCTTCTCCTGCAGTTTTGTTCACAAAACTTCCTTTTCCTTCACTTTGCTTCACCTTCGAATTAAACGGTTTCTTGAAAAACTTTTTGACTCGGTTGTTAGAGTAAAAAGCAATTGCCTCATCATCCGAATTCATTATAAACCCCTCTTCATCATCAGAATCATCTTTTTCGACAGTTTCCTTTTCAGTCACTTTTGAGACAAGTGCTAATGGACCTCCCAGACTAAGCTTCGACTCTTCTGCCATTTCATTCACTTCACTTTCGTGAGTTTTCAGTAGATTGTACAAATCATTCAAAGAAGATGTATCGAAACTCTGTTGATTTTTCACCATCATGCTAACACTTCTCCATTCTTTACGGATTCCTATAACAAAGATGAGATTGAATTACATGGCAGTCCTCGTGATTCCATAACGATTGCATTTATATATCAGCTCATTCAGCCTATCATAGTAACTTTCAATCGCTTCACCATCTTTTTGCTTGAAATCCTTCAATTCAATCAAACATTGCTTAACTGAATTGATTTTTGTCTTCTCGCTGCCTTGAAACTTTTCTTTCAGATTATTCCAGATTTCCTTTGCAGTTGTACAACTTCTGACATAGTTATACACCACTGGAGGCAATGCACCACGCAACTCCCTTATGCATCGTTTTTCAAGTTTCTTCATGCGATTATTTTGATTTTCCACACTTGTAGTACTTGATGAAGATCTAATTAGTTGAAGGTTTGTTGGAAAAGTAACATTCCCTGAAATGCTAGACCAAAGCTCTTCATCGATTCCATTCAAGTAATCTTGCATACGATCAGACCACTGATCATAGTATTCAAGAATAAGCATAGGAATCTTAGTTGAAGATCCTAGCAGATGAGAGTATGAAGTCATCGAGTTGAGATTAAAGTTCGCCATTGATGTACGGAAGAAAATTTTTGAGAATTTATGAGAAATCAAAGAGAATTTGAAAGCAAATTGCTGAATTGAACAGAAAAACAAAGTAGAATAATCGATTCAACAAATCTGTTGCACAATCAAATCACAACTCAAGATCTAGAAAGCTTTTCACGTCAAAAGATGCGAAACTTTTTGAACCAGAATTTTGATTCAAAAACCTTTTGAAACAGAATGACAATTAGATCTCAGATCATGATTCCTGCTCTGATACCAATTGTAGAAACGTGGAATCAAGTATTAATCAAAATCAGAGTTAAACGAATTCAGATTGAACAAACGATGTAAATAAGATATGGTTTTTGCTCATTTATGCTTTCAACTTTTACAGATAAAATAGACAGGTTCTGTAAAGGACTCTTATCTAACTCTAGTAAAGTCCATATTTATAGGAACAGTGAAAGCATACAAAAAATACTAAGGCATTGACAATTAAGCTTCGTACGAAATACACCTCAGTAAATAAACTTATCAAAACGTACGAAGGGTAAAACAGACTTCGACATATTACACTATAATTCGACCCTAACACTTACTGGTGCCTCAGTACGCGGGGGACGAGGAGATGCGGAAGACCCGGTACTATGACATGTTGAGTGTTGACATCAGGAAACATGTCGGCTACTCGGCATTCCCGAATTTGGAGGACATGATATCCAAGGCGAGAGTGAGGGAGATTGATATAGAGCACATCCGGAAGAGGAATACGGACACTAGGCAGGATACTGGGGTTTCGGGGAAGAAACCCAAGGGATCCGACACTAGGTCGAAGGGCCAGCAGGACCGGAGCCACTGTGGGAAATGCGGCAAGATTCAAGAGGGAGTTTGTAGACTAGGATCATCGGGCAGCTATAAGTGCGGCAAGCTTGGGCACTTTGTTAGGGATTGTACTGCCCTTACCCCCGCCATTCAGTCGTAAGACCTGATTTGCTACCATTGTAATTAGAAGGGCCACAAGAAGGCCAACTGCCTGAGACTGACATCAGGAGAGCCAGTGGTGACACTTGCTCCAACGACCCTGCGGATCACGAATGGCCGACAGGGCAAGACAGATGCTCTTGTGGTGAGGAGCCGAGCTTTCCAGTTAACCACCAAGGAGGAGCGTGTCGTACCGGGTCATTTGGGATCGTTCCATGTGAACGGCATTCCAGTACATGTGTTATTTGACTCGGGGGATACCCGATCATTTGTCTCTCTTGCTCATAGCAAGAGGTTTTCTGAGTCATCAGGGATGTTGGATTATCCTCTAGAGGTCAAGATTGCTAATGACCAATTTCGTTGTGTGGGAACAAGGTTATATGACGAGCGCTACCTAGTGGATTTTGTTCCCATTCCGTTGCGTCAGAACAAGATTATCATCGGCATGGATTGGCTGAGCCCTAATGGGGCGGTGATCAACTGTGTGCAGTAGTTGGTACGTGTCAGGACCCCAAGGGGGGAGAGCTGGTGATTTAGGGAGAGAGGCCGCAGCACGAACCAACTTTGTGTTCGGTAGCGAGGGCTATACGCTACCTTCAGCAGGGTTGTGCAGGGTATGTCGCCTACGTTATGGATACCCGGGAGGCAGATAAGGCGACTGTAAGTGATGTACTAGTGGTGCGAGAGTACCCCGAATGTATTTCCAGAGGATCTGCCTGGGATTCCTCCAGAGAGACAGGTGGAGTTCAGGATCGACCTGGTCCCTGGTGCTAATCCGATAGGCAAGGCACCATATCGGTTGGCTCCCGAGATGCAGGAGTTGTCTACACAGCTGCAGGAGCTGTTAGACAAGGGATTCAATAGACCGAGTAGTTCGCCTTGGGGATCCTCGATGATGTTCGTGAAGAAGAAGAACGGGTCGCATCGGATGTGTATAGATTACCGAGAGCTGAAAAAGGTAACGGTGAAGAACCGTTACCCACTCCAGAGGATTGATGATCTCTTCGACCAGATTCATGGAGCATCTTGTTTTTCCAAGATAGATTTATCTTCGGGCTACCATCAGATGAGGGTCAGAGACGAGGGCGTACAGAAGACTACTTTCCGGACTCGCTATGGCCACTACGAGTTCGTGGTGATGCCTTATGGGCTCACCAATGCCCCTACTGCGTTCATGGACCTCATGGACCGCGTATGCAGACCGACGTTGGATCAGTCTATGATAGTCTTTATCGATGACATATTGGTTTACTACAAGACACAGGAGCAGCATGAGGAGCACTTGCGAGAGGTGTTGGATACCTTGAGGAGGGAGAGCTTTTACGCCAACTTCTCCAAGTGTGAGTTCTGGTTGCACGATGTGCAGTTTATTGGGAACCTTGTCAACCAGAACGCTATTTTGGTCGACCCGTCCAAAGTGGAGGTCGTGATGAGATGGGAGGTTCCGAAGTCTCCATCTGAGATTCAGAGTTTCCTTGGGTTAGCAGGCTATTACCAGAGGTTCATACAAGACTTCTCCAAGATAGCAGTACCCTTGACCCGGCTGACAAAGAAGGTCGTGGTCTTTCGCTGGGGGCCTGAGCAATAGGCAGCGTTCGAGACGCTGAGACGGAGGTTGTGCGAGGCGCCTATCTTAGCCCTGCCAGAGGGCATGGAGGATTTTATAGTATACTATGACGCGTCCATATCGGGTTTGGGCGCGATATTGATGCAGACGGGGCACGTCATCGCCTACGCCTCGAGGCAGCTGAAGCCACACGAGGCGAACTACCCGACGCATGATCTGGAGTTGGGGGTGGTTGTCTTCGCCCTCATGATTTGGCGGCACTACCTCTACGGGGTCCGATGTACCATTTACACAGACTCAATGAGGGAGCACTACCTGAGCTATTTCAAGATGCAGCAGACTTCGAGGACGAAGTCTAAAGTAAGCGGGGTAGATTTGTAACGCCCGGTTCGTGGTATGTATTTTAATAAAGAATTATTCATTTTTGAAAAGGGACTCGACGAGTTGGAGGCCCCAAACTTGTCGAGTAGGAATGGGATTTTTGGACGTGGGACTTGAAGTCTACTCAACGAGTCGAGAAGCCTCAACTCAACGATTAGGGATTCCATAGTGAAACCCTAATTTTCAGGGTTTGCACCCTATTTAAAGACCTTAACACCCCCATTGTGGCCTCCCGCATCGCCTCCCTTAGTCCAACAAACCCTAATTCGTGATCTTGAGCTTTGTGAGTGTGTGTGAGTGAAAAAGGAGTGATTCTTTGGTATTTTCTTGAAGGAAGGGAAGCTAGAAGTGCTTGGTTGAAGGAAGGAGCTTTGGATCCAGAAGAAGAACTTCATTTCCAGTTCATTTGAGGTATAAAGTCTATAGCTTGTCTATTTGTTTACTAGATCTCTTCATGGGGTAGTTTAGGGCCATATGGAGCATATTATGGAACCATTCATGGATGCAAGCATGTTTTGGCGTAATAACTTCAGATCCAGACTCTTTGAGGGACTCCAAGGCATAAAGGTGCCAACTTTATGGCTAAGGGAGTCCCATGCATCACATTAACCACTTTTTAGGGCTTTTTGAGCTAAATAACCCATGCATGCACGTAAAGTTAGAAACTTTACGTGATATATCGACCCTAGGGGACCAGATCTGTGTTTTGGATGCATTAAGCCCAACTAAAATCTACTGTATGGATTTAGACTATGGGGGACTCGACGCGTTGTTCATACGACTCGGCGAGTTGGTTCGTGGTCCCCCAACCTTTTCTATTACTGAGTAGACTCATTGAGTCTAGGAGATGACTTGGCGAGTTGGACATGTTTGGGCTTGAAGATTGAAGGAGAACTCGACAAGTTATAAACAAAATGTCCCGACTCTGTATGAAGGAGAACTCGACGAGTTCAAGGAGGAACTCGGTGAGTTATGAACAAAAGGTCCCGACTACGTTATAAGGAATAACTCGACGATTTCATGAAAGAACTCGACGAGTCGGATCGGGGGTTTCAGAGTTTCACGAATCATGGAACTCGACGAGTTCATTAAAGAACTCGACGAGTAAGATCAAGATTTCAAGGTTTTATGGATTATGGAAATCGACGAGTTGAAGGACCAACTCGGCGAGTTGAGTCAACCAGGATGTTGACTTTGACTTTGACCATTGACCAGAGTTGACCCTTAAAGGGGTTATGAGTTTGAAAGAGTAATTAAAGGAGATTGTTACGTGTAGGAGTTTGAGAGGAGTTGATCCCAGCACCGAGGACAGTTCAACTACTTCACGACATTGAGTTGAGTTACCTTCCAGTAGAAGTGGGTAGAAGGCATTAATGTCGGCCCTCTAGTAGACCTATAGTAGAGATGATTGTCTTTGTGATAATTATCTGGTATGTCACTACCTGTTATGCTTATGTGCTAGTATGCTATGATGTTATGCAATAGTGGTAGGATAGGTAGGATAGACCCTAGTACCGGTCGATAGGGCCGAAGGGGGTATGCCAGCACCCAGATAAGCTAGGAAGTATATGACTTCTATGTTTATGCACTAGGATGCTATGTGGTAGGAGTATGGGTGAAATAGTCCTCGGTACCAGTTGAATGGACCGAAGGGGTAGGCCAGCACCCTGATATGCTAGGCGAGGTATCGGTCGATAGGACCGAAGGCGTAGGCCAGCACCCTGATATTCTAGGCAAGATACCGGTCGAAAGGACCGAAGGGTAGGCCAGCACCCTAATATGCTAGGCAAGTTATCGGTTGAAAGAGACCGAAGGGGTAGCTAGTACCCGGATATGTTAGATAGTATGTGCTATGTTTGGTATGAGGTGTGATGGGGGAACTCAATAAGCTTTGTGCTTATGGTTTTCAGTTTTCGTTTCAGGTACTTCTTCCGCGAAGAGAAAAGAGTCGGCACCGTAGCAGCGCATCACACACACAATTTTCCTTATATGAGATTCTTGGGATTTGTACTCTGACATTGCTACTATTTTATGACATGCTTTTGAGACCTATGATCTATGGTTTTTAAGATATGAAATAACTTGATGGTGGTTTCTTTAAATTGTTTTATGAATTGTTATATCTAAAATGAAATTTTTGGTCTAGAATTTTTGGATGTTACAAGTTGGTATCAGAGCCTTGGTTTGAGGGATTCGGACACACCTTTGGGGTGTCTAGACTCAAATCGAGGGTTTGAAAGATTTTTACAAGAAATTGTTTTTTGAAATTTGAAATAAAAAGTTTTGAGAAAGAACAAGGTGTGTGATGCGTGCGATCGGCCGAGCTCAAGTATGTTTTCCCTAAGATACCTACACATGTTATGTTATAATATATGATATGATTATGAAAACTGCATGTTAGATTAGGGCTAAGTATCTAGGAAGGATGCCTTATATGCATATTGTATGTGTATGAGAACTACATGCTAGATTAGGGCTAAGGGTCTAGGAAGATGCCTTATGTGCCTGCTATATGTGCTTATTAAATTACATGCCAGAATTGATTAGTCAGTGAGATGATGGCCTGAATATGATATGCTTGGTTTGGATACTCAAAGTCGAATACTGCTTGCTTTGTGCTTTAAGGAGGTCTAGTTATCTTTAACTAAGTAGTAAACGAATACGTTAAGTTACATATTGCGATGACTAAATAATTTCAGAAGGTTAGGTCTAGCCCTATTTCGCAGCTCTTGTTTGAGTCCAACCGTTTTAAGGTAGGACCTCTCATTCGAAAAATTATCTGGTCTTAGTGATATGTATGCGAGCTAGTTAGGTAAAGGTAACAGGGACTTCTTACGCAACTAATGGCGGAGAGTGGGTTGGAGAGTTACCCTAGGGTAAGCCTAGGATGAGATTAGTACATCTATCAGTAGTAGTGAAAGGGACTTGGTGAAGTCAAGGCAATCCTTGAGGAAAGTACGGATAGATGTGGAAGGTAGTATGGGCCCGTACTACTGAAAGCAGAGGATCCATACTCGAATCAAGGAGGGCTGAGATAGAACCAGGAAACTTGTAGAGTGTGTGAGACCTCTTGAGATTATGTATAACCCTGACGATTATGTGTTTTGTTTAAGAATGGTTGTGACACGTTTCAGAGCAGGAGGTTCAAGGTCAGGATGAGGTTCAGGTTTAGGTTCGGGTACGGATTCCGAGCCGGTTGACGATGGGTTACACGAGTTCATTGCGTTAGAGATTATAAGAGGCATCCTTGAGGCGACCCCGGTGATTTTCGGGTCGATCAAGGAAGGGATCCTCGAGATGATGGAGGAGCATCTCAGGGCGTTCAGGGGCAACCTGGCATCTGGCCAAACAAGCACACGCACACTATCCTTCAATGACATCAGGGGATGCGGTGCGCCAGACTTCCACGGGGTGAAGGACCCCATTGTTGCCAGGAGGTGAATTGCAGAGATCGAGTCTGTACAGTTAACGAGCTTCTGCCCTGAGGGGTCGAAGGTCCGGTATGCTGTAGGGTGCTTGAGGGACATGGCTAGAGACTGGTGGGAGGCAGTTAGTGATTCGCTGGGAGCCCCAGCCATTGAGGCTATGACTTGGTCGGATTTTGTGACCAAGTTTAGGGTTTAGTTTGCGCCAGCTGTGGAGATTCAGCAGGTGGCCAAGGAGTTTCTTGACATGAGACAGATGACTGAGTCGGTGGCGGAGATTACCACCAAGTTTAAGGAGAAGGCCTTACTAGTGCCTCAGTACGCGGGGGACGAGGAGATGCGGAATACCCGGTACTATGACATGTTGAGTGTTGACATCAGGAAACATGTCAGCTACTCGACATTCCCGACTTTGGAGGAAATGATATCGAGGGCAAAAGAGAGAGAGAGAGAGAGAGAGAGAGAGAGAGAGAGAGATTGATATAGAGCACATCCGGAAGAGGAATGCGGAGGCTGGGCAGGTTACTGGGGTTTCGGGGAAGAAACCCAAGGGATCCGACACTAGGTCGAAGGGCCAGCAGGGCCGGAGCCACTATGGGAAATGCGGCAAGACTCATGAGAGATTTTGTAGACTAGGATCAATGGGCAGTTATAAGTGCGGCAAGCTTGGGCACTTTGGTAGGGATTGTACTGCCCTTACCCCCACCCTTCAGACGTAAGACCTGATTTGCTACCATTGTAATCAGAAGGGCCACAAGAAGGCCAACTGCCCAAGACAAACATCAGGAGAGCCAGTGGCGGTGCCGGCTCCAACGACCCTACGGATCACGGATGTCCGACGGGGTAAGACAGATGGTCCTGTGGTGAGGAGCCGAGCCTTCCATCTGACCGCCGAGGAGGCGCGTGTCGCACTGGATGTGGTGACGAGTATGTTTTCTTCTCCTAAATGTTATTACATTTCGGTAATGCTATTTATGTTATATGTTTTATGTTTTTTGTTAGGATCGTTCCATGTGAACGACATTCCAGTACAAGTGTTATTTGACTCCGGGGCTACCCGATCATTTGTCTCTCCTGCTCATAGCAAGAGGTTTTTTGAGCCATCAGGGATGTTGGATTGTCCTCTAGAGGTCGAGATTGATAATGACCAATCTGTCTAGGCATCAGAGGTTTTCAGAGATTGTGTTTTGAGTATGTATGACGAGTGCTACCTAGTGGATTTGGTTCTCATTCCGTTGCGTAGGAACAAGGTTATCATCGACATGGATTGGTTGAGCCCTAATGGGGCGGTGATCGACTGTGCGTAGTAGTTGGTACATGTCAGGACCCTAAGGGGGGGGAGCTGGTGATTCAGGGAGAGAGACCACAGCGCGGACCAGCTTTGTGTTCAACAGCGAGGGCTAGGCGTTACCTTCAGTAGGGTTACACAAGGTATGTCGCCTACGTTATGGATACCCGGGAGGCAGATAAGGCGACTGTAAGTGATGTACCAGTGGTGTGAGAGTATCCCAGATGTATTTCCAGAGGAGCTGTGTGGGATACCTCGGGAGAGACAGGTGAAGTTCAGGATCGACCTAGTCCCTGGTGCGGATCCCATAGCCAAGGCACCATATTGGTTGGCTCCTCCCGAGATGCAGAAGTTGTCTATACAACTGCAGGAGCTGTTAGACAAGGGATTCATTAGACCAAGTAGTTTGCCTTGGGGAGCCTTCATCCTGTTCGTGTAGAAGAAGGACGGGTCGCATAGGATGTGTATAGATTACCGAGAGCTGAACAAGGTAACGGTGAAGAACCGTTACCCACTCCCGAGGATTGATGATCTCTTCGACCAGATGTATGGGGCATCTTGGTTTTCCAAGATAGATTTACGTTCGGGCTGCCATCAGATGAGGTTCAGAGACGAGGATGTACAGAAGACTACTTTCCGGACTCGCTATGTCCGCTACGAGTTCATGGTGATGCCCTATGAGCTCACCAATGCTTCCGCTGCGTTCATGGACCTCATGGACCGCGTATGCAGACCGATGTAGGATCGGTCTATGATAGACTCTATCGATGACATGTTGGTCTACTCCAAGACGCGGGAGCAGCATGAGGAGCACTAGCGAGAGGTTTTGGATAACCTGAGGAGGGAGAGCTTGCATGCCAAGTTCTCCAAGTGTGAGTTCTGGGTGCATGAGGTGCAGTTTCTTGGGCACCTTGTCAACCAGAACGGTATTTTGGTCGACCCGGCCAAAGTACAGGCCGTGATGAGATGGGAGGTTCCGAAGTCTCCATCTGAGATTCAGATTTTCCTTGGGTTAGCAGGCTATTGCCAGAGGTTCATACAGGACTTCTCCAAGATAGCAGTACCCTTGACCCGGCTGATAAAGAAGGTTGTGGTCTTTCGCTGGGGGCCTGAGCAGTAGGCAACATTCAAGACGTTGAGACGGAGGTTGTGTGAGGCGCCTATGTTAGCCCTGCCAGAGGGCGTGGAGGATTTTGTAGTATACTGTGACACGTCCATATCGGGTTTGGGCGTAGTATTGATGTAGAGGGGACACGTCATCGCCTATGCCTCGAGGCAGCTGAAGCCACACGAGGCGAACTACCCGACGCACGATCTGGAGTTGGGGGCGGCTGTCTTTGTTGGATAAGGTGTCTAAGTCCATAACTTATTTGGTATATACTTGACCCGACCCGACATGGTCCATTTGGGTTGCACTTCACCCGAACTATTTATATGGATAACATTATGAGAAGAGTATATTTGCGGCCTACTAATATATTATAAGTTATAATATATTAATATGAAATTGTATTATTTAATTAGTATTGATCTTAAATTAATTATGAATTAATTTAGTGATCATAAGGTGACTAATTAAATAATGGGCTATTGTACTTATATAGTGTGGGCTAACACTCATAAGGAAATGGGCTAAGCTTGAATGGGAGTCCATGGATGATCCATGGAGCTTTTAACCCATGGATCCTTGGAATAGGAAAAGACATGGGTTATTAGGGTTTGCATGGTTCATAACCCTAATCATCTACACTATATAAAGAGGCTTATGGTGCTTGAAAAGAGACTATGTGTGTGCATAAGAGTGGCCGAATTTCTAGAGTGATTGGATACTCTCTCATAAGTTTTCCAAGTTTATGGTGATTTGTGATTTCCATTTGAGGCATTCACATTATTGGTGCTTGGCTCTCAAACTCTCAAGGAATCAACTCACAAACAAAGGTATGTAATTCTTCTAGTATCTTTTATGTTTAAAAGTACCCCATGTATGCTAGATAGGTTATGAACCTTGGAAAATTATTTTGCATGTATTTTAGACAAACATAGATCCAAGGTTTCTAGGGTTGCATGAACACCTTAGGAGTGTTAGTTTGCTCAAAACCCAACAGTGGTATCAGAGCCTAGGCTTGTTTGTTTGATACTTGTTGCAAACTTGTTGAAAAACTCAAGTTTTCTGCATTCTGCAGCATGAACTCGCCGAGTCCATGGGGGGACTCGCCGAGTCCATGAGTAAATTCATCCTACTCGTCGAGTAGGTTCGTGCACTCGACGAGTAGAAGCCTCAGAATGCAGATTTTCGAGTTTTGCTGCTGGAAATGGACTAGAAACATTACCCTAAACTGTTTTGGTGTTGTAAAACCTGTTTTAGATGGTGTAATGTTTATGCTAATCCATTTACAATGGCTTATATCAAAATTGCATGATAATATGTGTTCATATGTTCTTGGAATTTTTGATATGATGTTCATGTTCTTATGAATTATTGTTAGATCATAGGAATTATTTGCTAAATTGTTTATTGAGAATTCTTGATCATTTATGTGTTTTAATGGAGTCCATAATTTGTCCTCAAGTTATGGATTTCCAAAGGTCACTTTCATTTATGCACACTTAAAACACATACGTTACATGAAAATGAAGAGTCTTCATTTTATGAACCTTTAATTCATAAGTTATGAAATGAAAAGTTTTGAATAGTTTCAAAACTTGTCCTCAAGTTTTGGAATTTGTAAAGTTACACACACTTTAATATACTTTAATTCCAAACCCTTAGAGTTTTAAAAGTTAAAATTCAAGCCTTATACTATTTATAACATTAATGGTTAATTATTATATATATGTATAAGATTAAGTCATTTTACCGCTAGTAGGCCTCATTCACGAAGCCGGTCTATAAGGGGGGTATAAGGTTGTTGCCTATAAAATGGCAACTTAATGGGTGTCCATTCTCACCCACCGCTTCCTTGATCGGTGGAGGGTCGTTAGCCGAACGGGTAGGACAATGACTTTAAATTCTCATTAAAAGTATAATGAATATTATAAAGTAACTAAACCTTTAATAAATTCCCAGTCTTAGTTACTTTAGGAAAATGTGAATATGGTGCTAACCCATGAAATTCACACTTTGTACCTTACCAAGTCGTTGGTGGAGCGTGTGTGGTTAACCGACACACTAACTTGGACTAGTAAGGATCACGAAGGGTGACTTAATGTTTATCATAGATTGGTGGAGCGCGTGTGGTTAACCGGCACATTGATTAGGTGATAATATTAAGGGTACCAAGTGAATTTGCATGGTTATTCACACCTTGTTTTGTGATCCTCGGCATCCCAGTCACAAAACTTGAAGGGCACAATCGAGATTGAAACATGCCATTGAAAAGTTCAATGAATCTCAAAAGAATCTAGGAATTTCAAAACCAATTAAACCTAATAATTCATTTCGTTTTCATGGTGGAAATTGGTGAATCGCCATTCACCTACCTTCAAATATGTTATAGCTTAGATTACGGCATCCCTCTTCTAAGTTATAATATATTGTGTTGAATCCTAGCCTTAATATTACATTTGGGTGTATTATTAAGGATTCGATATATCTAATCTAAACTTGTTTTCTTCTTTTTAGATGTCTTCCAACAACAATGCTTCGGGCTCTAACCCTACTGGCTCCTATTCCCTCATGAACCTTTGTGGGAGGGTCATCTTTGATGGTTCTAACTTCATGGATTGGATCTGGAACATCAGGATGGTCACTCGTTACGAGGACAAGGAATATGTCCTCGATAAGGAGCTAAAGGAGCTTGATGAGTCCACTGCTACTCCTGAGGAGGTCGCTGAGTATCAGGCACATGAAAGAGATGCCACCAAGGTGGCATGCATCATGATGGCCACCATGACAGCTGAACTCCAGAAGTCCTATGAGGACTATTACCCTTTTGAGATGCATCAGGATCTAATGGAAAGGTACCATCAGAGTGCTCGTCAAGAGCGGTATGAAATAATCTCCTCCATGATCACTACCCGTAAGAAGGATAGCGAACCAATCACGAGCCACATGCAGAAAATGCAAAGGTATGTGGACCGTGTAATGAAACTGAATGTGAACTTCCCTGAGGAGTTGGCAATTGATATCATTTTGCACTCCTTGCCCTCGTGTTATGATCAATTTCGTATGACATACCACATGAACAAGGAGGAAGTCACATTCAGTAAGCTTCAAGGACTTCTGAAGACTGCCGAAAGTGGTCTTAAGAGTAAGTCGGTTACTACTCCTACTCCTACTACTACCCCTGTTTTGGCTATCGGGCAAGGCAAAAGGAAGAAGAGGAAGCACCCTTCGAAGGGTACCAAGGGAAAGTCCCTGGAAGGCTCCTCATCTGGAACCAAAGGTGGTTCTATCACTCCTTCTGCCATCCCTAAGGATGCTAAATGCTTCTACTATCAAAATAAGGGGCACTCGAAGCGAAACTGCCCAAAGTACTTGCAGGATGTCAAGGATGGGAAAGTGAAACCATCCCATGCAGGTATTTACACTATATTGTCTAATAACTCACCATATTCTAATTCTTGGGTTCTTGATACAGGTTGTGGTATTCACATCTGTTGTGACTTGCAGGGCCTAAGAAGAAGTGAGGATGTGGAGCACGGAAAGATAAACTTAATCATGGGGAACAAGAAGGTTGCACCTGTTGCCAAGATTGGAGTTTATACTTTGTTGCTAGATAGTGGGTTAAAGTTAGATTTGAATAAATGTGTGTACTCGTCTGAAATGGCAAGGAATATTATTTCCTTTCATGCTTTGTACAAACAAGGTTTTCCCTTTTCTTTTGATAATGAAGTTGGTAGTATTAATGCTTTCTTTAATAATGTTCTTTATTTTAAAGCATTACCTTGTGATGGTGTGTATGAAGCTGTATCGGTTGTAGATAACTTAGGAAATAATGTATTATGTATTGATTCTTCTACTAGCTTGGATAAAGCATCTTTGTGGCATTGTCGTCTTGGACATGTAAGCAAGAAACGCATAGGCCAGCTCCAAAAGGATGGAGTCTTGGAGTCGTTCGACCTCAAGTCGGATGATAGTTGTGTCTTGTCTACTTGGAAAAATGACAAAATCACCCTTCACTGGTAGTTGTGCAAGGGGTGAGGGTTTGTTGGACCTTATACATACTGATGTATGTGGACCATTCAAAACCGCCACAAGGGATGCTAATCGCTATTATGTGACTTTTATTGATGATTTTAGTAGATATGGTTATGTCTACTTAATCAAACATAAGTCAGAAACTTTTGAAAGGTTTAAAGAGTTTAAACATGAAGTAGAAAATCAATTGGGCAGGAACATTAAGATGCTTCGATCCGATCGAGGTGGTGAGTATCTTAGTACTGAGTTCCTCGACTATCTTAAGGAGTGTGGGATTGTCTCACAATTGACACCTCCCAGGACACCATAGCTGAATGGTGTAGCTGAGAGGCATAATCGAACTTTGTTGGACATGGTTCGCTCTATGATGAGTCGAACTTCGCTACCAATCTCTTTTTGGGGGTATGCCTTAGAGACTGCCGCCCACATCCTTAATCTAGTCCCTACAAAGAAGGTTGCCAAAACACCTCATGAAATGTGGACTGGGAAAGTTCCCAATTTGGACCATATCAAGATTTGGGGTTGCGAGGCTTTCGTGAGGCGTGATACTCATGACAAGCTCGAACCTCGAAGTGAAAGGTGTATTTTCATCGGCTACCCACAAAAATCCTTTGGTTACCTTTTCTACAGACCCAGTGAGAATGTGGTCTTTGTGGCTAGGAGAGGGGTCTTTCGAGAGAGAGAATTTATAAACCAAGGAGACAGTGGGAGGCAAATTGACCTTGAAGAAATTCATGACTCAATTGGTGAAGGAACCTCAGACACTAGCAATCAACTTGAGGAGGAAATTCATGTTGATCCAGCTGACGAGTCTATACTTCCGAGGCGTTCCACAAGGGTTAGGAACACACTTGAGTTTTATTATGGATTTCATATTACTACGGAAGGTGATACATTTATCAGTGACAGTACACTGGTAAATCTGGATGAACCTAACAGTGTTAAGGAAGCCATGGCAGGCCCAGAGTCTGCTAAATGGAAGGAGGCTATGGACAGCGAGATACAGTCCATGTATGACAATCAAGTTTGGAACTTGGTTGACAATGTACCAGGCCGTAAGACAGTCGGGTGCAAATGGATCTTTATGAAGAAGGCCGACATGGATGGGAAGGTGCACACTTATAAGGCTCGACTGGTCGCGAAGGGTTTTACTCAGACTCAGGGTATTGATTATGATGAAACCTTTTCACCAGTAGCAAAGATTAAGTCTATTAGGGTTATGCTAGCCATTGCTGTATTTCATGATTATGAAATATGGCAAATGGATGTCAAAACTGCTTTCCTTAACGGAAAGTTGGCTGAGGATGTTTACATGAATCAGCCAGAAGGTTTTTTCAGTGCAGAGTACCCCAATAGAGTGTGCAAGCTTGAGAAATCCATTTATGGATTGAAACAAGCATCTCGAAGTTGGAATCTTTGTTTCGATGAGAAGGTCAAAGAGTTTGGTTTCTCAAGAAGTGAAGATGAGTCCTGCGTGTATGTCAGAGCTAGTGGGAGTATAGTTAGCTTTTTGGTACTGTATGTGGATGACATACTACTCATAGGAAATGACATCCCAACCTTGCAGGAGGTTAAGTCGTGACTTGGGAAGTGCTTTGCTATGAAGGACCTTGGAGAAGCTGGCTATATCCTAGGGATAAGGATATTAAGAGAAATGAGTAAAAGACTAATTGGACTTAGTCAGAGTATCTACTTGGATAAGGTGTTGAAAAGGTTCAACATGCAGAATTCCAAGCAAGGAGAATTATCGATCCAAAGCAATGCCAAACTGAGCAAGGCTCAGAGCCCGAGTACAGAAGATGAGATAGCTGAGATGAGTCGATTACCTTATGCTTCCGCTGTTGGCTCGATCATGTATGCTATGACTTGTACCCGTCCTGATGTGGCCTTCGCTTTGAGCATGGTCAGCAGATATCAGGGGAACCCTGGCAAGGCTCATTGGACTGCGGTAAAGAATATTCTCAAGTACCTGCGGAGGACTAAGGATTGGATCCTTACCCTTGGTGGGAGTGATGACTTGAGAGTAGTAGGGTATAGTGATGCTAGCTTTCAGACTGATAGGGATAACTTCCGCGCTCAGTAGGGCTGGGTCTTTACCTTAAATGGAGGGGCAATCACTTGGAAGAGTTCCAAACAGGAGACTGTAGCTGATTCGACTTGTGAATCAGAGCACATAGCAGCGAGTGAAGCGGCAAAGGAGGCGATATGGCTGAGGAACTTCATCGGAGACCTTGGAGTTGTACCAGCTATTAAGGAGCCTATGGAGATTTTCTGTGACAGCAATAGTGCGGTTGCCTTAGCCAAGGAAGCAAGAGATCATGGCAGATCCCGACACATTGACAGAAAATATCACTTCATAAGACACAAGATAGAAGAGGGACTCCTCATGGCAAAGAGGGTATCGTCAGATGAGAACCCTGCGGATCCCCTTACGAAGGGACTGACGAGGGTGAAGCATTTGCAGCATGCGAGACGCATCGGGCTGAGGGACGATATTAGTTTTACAGATTAGATAGTTATTACTGAAACTTGTAAAATGTAATCGACGTTTGATGATGAATAAAAGTTGTGATTTATTTATGAGTAAGGTGTTTCTATCATTGTCAATTATTTACTATTGTTTCAGCTTTGCATGTTTTGACTTCCAGAATAATAAGTGTATTCAAACTCTCCACAGTCGGTCATATGTCGGAAGTAGGTATGAATCAAGACTGTCATGAATTGGGATTGTAGATGACTAAAGGTGTTTAGCCATAGCAATGGTTGCTACAACATTCATGAGTACTCATAAGTTATGAGTATTGGAATAAACCCACGCTCACTTGTATCACTTCATGGAATTTATCTCGAGTGATCGTGAGATGGTAATATCATATAAGTCTTCAAACCTAGAGATATGAGTTGTTACCTATGAGTTGGTTGTGCATTGATTGCACGTAAACGCATCAGTAACTTGATGTTATAAAACGTGCTTTTGTGTGCAATTCAATAAGTAGTAGAACAAGCATATGAGTCGAAGTTTATCTGTTCCTTCTAGAAATAGAAGCGATATATGGGCCCCTCGATGATTTTGTTTTGACCTATGTATCGGGCCCGGTCAGAACTAAATTGATGTGTTCGATTAAGTTCTTTGTCAAACAAATCGGAAATCGGGAAACAAACTGCTGGACAATAAGTAAGACATTGTTCCATGTATTTGTCCGGCTGATATCATGAAAGCAGAGGATTATGTGATCACTTATCTAAAATGGCGCTTCATAGTTCAACAGAGTTTTCGAGAGCTACGATTGCCGGTTGGTTCCTGAAGCTATATAGGAAAATACAGTTATCAGACTTATCCAAGTGGGAGACTGTTGGATAAGGTGTCTAAGTCCATAACTTATTTGGTATATACTTGACCCGACCCGGCATGGTCAATTTGGGTTGCACTTCACCCGAAATATTTATATGGATAACATTATGAGAAGAGTATATTTGCGGCCTACTAATATATTATAAGTTATAATATATTAATATGAAATTGTATTATTTAATTAGTATTGATCTTACATTAATTATGAATTAATTTAGTGATCATAAGGTGACTAATTAAATAATGGGCTATTGTACTTATATAGTGTGGGCTAATACTCATAAGGAAATGGGCTAAGCTTGAATGGGAGTCCATGGATGATCCATTGAGCTTTTAACCCATGGATCCTTGGAATAGGAAAAGACATGGGTTATTAGGGTTTGCATGGTTCATAACCCTAATCATCTACACTATATAAAGAGGCTTATGGTGCTTGAAAAGAGACTATGTGTGTGTGCATAAGAGTGGCCGAATTTCTAGAGTGATTGGATACTCTCTCATAAGTTTTCCAAGTTTGTGGTGATTTGTGATTTCCATTTGAGGCATTCACATTATTGGTGCTTGGCTCTCAAACTCTCAAGGAATCAACTCACTAACAAAGGTATGTAATTCTTCTAGTATCTTTTATGTTTAAAAGTACCTCATGTATGCTAGATAGGTTATGAACCTTGGAAAATTATTTTGCATGTATTTTAGACAAACATAGATCCAAAGTTTCTAGGGTTGCATGAACACCTTAGGAGTGTTAGTTTGCTCAAAACCCAACAGTCTTCACCCTCAAGATTTGGCGGCACTACCTCTACGGGGTCCGATGTACCATTTACACAGACCACAATAGTTTGAGGTACCTCATGGATCAGCCAAACCAAAACATAAGGCAGCGTTGATGGCTAGATGTGGTGAAGGACTACGACTGTGAGATCCTCTACCACCCGGGGTAGGCCAACATTATGGCCGATGCTCTTAGCTACAAGGAAACCCCTATAAGAGACATTTGCGTGAGGATGACGATGGTGACTCGACTTTTGGAGCGGATTCATGAGGCGCAGGTTTAGGGTATGAAAGAGGAGCTCCAGAAGTGTGAGCGGATCATAGGCAAGGTGGCAACATTTGCTATGACAATCGTGGGCTACTGACCCTGCATGGGAGGGTCTGTGTTCCATACTGGGGCGGAGTGCGGCAGATTTTGATTCATGAGGCCCACAAGTCCATATTTTCCATCTATCTCGGGGCGACGAAGATGTACAGAGATCTTCGCCCTGAATACTGGTGTCCCTGCATGAAGCTGGATGTATCATGGTACGTCAAGAGATGCCTGAACTGTAGGAAGGACAAGGCAGAGCACCAGAGGCCTCACGGCAAGACGCAGCCGTTGGACATCCCTGTGTGGAATTAGTAGGATATTACTATGGATTTCATCACGAAGCTTCCCAGGACCGCACGGGGAGTGGATTTGATTTGGGTCATCGTGGATCGGTTGACCAAGAGTGCACATTTCATCCCGATCCAGGAGAGCATTTCGGCTGAGAAGCTGGACGACATTTACATCAGAGAGGTAGTAGCTCGACACGGAGTGCCATTTTCTGTGATTTCTAACCAAGACGTGCGATTTACTTCCAGATTCTGGAAGAAATTTCATGACGAGTTGGGTACTCGTCTGCACTTTAGCACGGTCTTTCACATGTAGATGGATGGTCAGAGTGATTGGACCATCTAGAATCTAGAGTATATGATGCGGGCATGCATCCTCGACTTCGGTGGTAACTGGGATACCTACCTTCCCTTGGCAGAGTTTTACTACAATAATAGCTACCACGCGAGTATTGATCGTCCTCCCTTCAAGATTTTATATGGGAGGAAGTGCAAAACCCCGATATGTTGGGGTGAGGTTGGACATAGGGTCATGGGAGTACCGAAGTGGTACTCAAGACGACGGAGAGGATATAGCAGGTCAGGAGCAGGCTTCAGACGGCTCAGAGTCGGCAGAAGAGCTACGCCGACAGGCGCCGATCGAACCTGGAGTTCCAGGTCGGGGATATGGTTCCCTTGAAGGTGTCACCTTCGAAAGGTGTCATCCGGTTCAGGAAGCGGGGCATGTTGGGCCCCAGGTACATTGGTCCTTTCAGGATTGCAGCCCGGGTGGGCAAGGTGGCATATAGGCTGGATCTGCCAGCCGAACTTAGTCAGATCCACAGTACCTTTCATGTTTCCCAGCTGCGGAAGTGCCTGGTAGATGACTTCGTGATGGTATCTCAATAGGATATGCAGGTGGACGATAGCCTAAACTACATCGAGCGGCCGGTAGCCATCCTCGACAGAAGACAAAGGATCTGAGGAACAAGAAGGTCGAGTTGGTGAAAGTGCAATAGGAGCACCGCAAGGGCTCAGAATGGACTTGGGAGCCGGAGGACGAGATGAGGGAGCACTACCCCGAGCTATTTCCAGATGCAGCAGACTTCGAGGACGAAGTCTAAAGTAAGCCGGGAATTTTTGTAACGCCCGGTTCCTGGTATGTATTTTAATAAAGAATTATTCATTTTTGCAAAGGGACTCGACGAGTTGGAGGCCCCAAACTTGTCGAGTAGGAATGGGATTTTTGGACGCGGGACTTGAAGTCTACTCGACGAGTCAAGAAGCCTCGACTCGACGATTAGGGATGCCAGAGTGAAACCCTAATTTTCAGGGTTTGCACCCTATTTAAAGACCTGAACACCCCCATTGTGGCCTCCCTCATCGCCTCCCTTAGTCCAGCAAACCCTAATTCGTGGTCTTGAGCTTTGTGAGCGTGTGTGAGTGAAAAATGAGTGATTCTTTGGTACTTTCTTGAAGGAGTGGAAGCTAAAAGTGCTTCATTGAAGGAAGGAACTTTGGATCCAGAAGAACTTCATTTCCAGTTCATTTGAGGTATAAAGTCTATACCTTGTCTATATGTTTACTAGATATCTTCATGGGGTAGTTTAGGGCTATATGGAGCATATTATGGAACCATTCATGGATGCAAACATGTTTTGGGGTAATAACTTCAGATACAGAGTCTTTGAGGGACTCCATGGCATAATGGTGCCAACTTTATGGCCAAGGGAGTCCCATGCATCATATGAACCACTTTTTAGGGCTTTTTGAGCTAAATAAACCATGCATCCACATAAAGTTATCGACCCTAGGGGACCAGATTTGTTTTTTGAATGCATTAAGCCTGACTAAAATCGACTGTATGGATTTAGACTATGGGGGACTCGACGAGTTATTCATACGACTCGGCGAGTTGGGTCGTGGTCTCCCAACCTTTTCTGTTACTGAGTAGACTCATTAAGTCTAGGAGATGACTCAACGAGTTGGACATGTTTGGGCTTGAAGAATGAAGGAGAACTCGACGAGTTCAAGGAGGAACTCGGCGAATTATGAACAAAATGTCCTGACTCTGTATGAAGGAGAACTCGACGAGTTCAAGGAGGAACTCGGCGAGTTATAAATAAAAGGTCTCGACTACGTTATAAGGAAGAACTCGACGAGTTCATGAAAGAAGTCGACGAGTAAGATCGGGGGTTTCAGAGTTTCACGAATCATGGAACTCGACGAGTAAGATCGAAATTTCAAGGTTTTATGGATTATGGAACTCGGCGAGTTGATGGACAAACTCGGCGATTTGAGTCAACCAGAATGTTGACTTTGACCAGGATGTTGACTTTTACTTTGACCATTGACCAGAGTTGACCCTTAAAGGGGTTATTAGTATGAAAGAGTAATTAAAGGAGATTATTATATGTAGGAGTTTGAGAGGAGTTGATCCCAGCAACGAGGACAGTTCAGCTACTTCACGACATTGAGGTGAGTTACCTTCCAGTAGAAGTAGGTCGAAGGCACCAATGTCGGCCCACTAGTAGAGCTATAGTAGAGATGATTGTCTTTGTGATAATTATTTGGTATGTCACTACCTGTTATGCTTATGTGCTAGTATGCTATGATTTTATGCGATAGTGGTAGGAGGGGTAGGATAGACCCCAGTACCGGTCGATAGGGTCGAAGGTGGTATGCCAGCACCCGGATAAGCTAGGCAGTATATGACATGTATGTTTATGCACTAGGATGCTATGTGGTAGGAGTAGGGGGTGAAATAGTCCTCGGTACCGGTCGAAAGGACCGAAGGGGTAGGGCAGCACCCTGATATGCTAGGCGAAGTACCGGTCGATAGGACCGAAGGGGTAGGCTAGCACCCTAATATGCTAAACAAGATACCAGTCAAAATGACCGGAGGGGTAGGCCAGCTCCCTGATATGCTAGGCAAGTTACCGGTTGAAAGAGACCGAAGGGGTAGCTAGTACTCGGATATGTTAGACATTATGTGTTATGTTTGGTATGTGGTATGATGGGGGAACTCACTAAGCTTTGTGCTTACCGATTTCAGTTTTGGTTTCAGGTACTTCTTCCGCGTAGCGAAAGGAGTCGGCATGGTAGCAGCGCATCGCACACACGATTTTCTGCATATGAGATTCTTGGGATTTGTACTCTGAAATTGTTACTATTTTATGACATGCTTTTGAGACATATGATCTATAGTTTTTATGATATGAAATAACTCGATGGTGTTTTCTTTAAATGTATTATGAATCGTTATATCAAAAATAAAATTGTAGGTTTAGATATTTGGGATGTTACATTAAACTTCCCGAACAAAAATCCAAAATTCATAAATGCCCGAACTGAAACTTTACCGAAATACCCCTTGGCACCAAAACACAGACCGAACTTCCAGATCGTCCAAATTACATTACCCACAACCAAATTTGTCTAAATCTCTTTTCCTCAAAGGACCTAAGACTGATTATACTCGGTCTTCGGGTCACCACCCCCACATAGGAAACGATTCGGAACAGGGTGTTACAAGTTTAAGCAACTTTAACCAAAACCAAAACACCAAAGCACCAAACCCTACACAATTAGGGTTTTCTTCGGGACGAGCGACGTAGTGAAGCACTCTATGCGATGTGTAGATGACAATATGACTGTTTCTTTGAGAAGGGAGAGGGGTCGCCGAATTGAGGGTTTTGTCAGTTAGAAATCCTTATTGGATAATTACTTGGTCACTAAGTAATTATCCACAAGATTTTACTTTTAAAACATTATACTTAAACCCCTTAAGTCTTCAAGTTTATATTAATTAATTAAACCCTTAATTTCTTGGTTCTCACCTATATACCTCCTTTTCTAGTGGCGGTAGAAGTCATCTACTATAACATCTTTTGCCAAGTTCTTTTATGTACAACATAAAAGCATGATATCCCACATTATAATTTTGCAACAAATAATACAAACTTATAATAAACTAGGTGTAAGACTCATGTATTACATCAGTTTATTTAAAAGAAAAATTAAATATAAAATTATAAACATTTGACAAGTTTGAATTTATTAAAAAAAATAAGAAAAATATTGAATTCTTTTAAATTTAAACAAATAGTTTAGATAAATAAACAAAGAAAATTAATGATGTTTTAATTTTGAAATTTTGAAATCAGAAGGAATGTAATTAATAAAATTGATATGCATTTATTATTATACTTATTGCAATTGTTACATTTAAATATTATGTGGAATTTTATAAAATGTAAAACCATGAAAATACATGTGAAAAAAAACTAATTTGGAATTACCACAAATTGTATATTGGAAAATGAATGAGAGTGTGACATATGACAAAAAAAAATCTTTATATACTAGAGTGAATATAAATCTTATATACTCCATAAAAAGTTAAAAATTTCCATATACACACACACACAAACACACATCTCTCTCTCTCTCTCTAACTAAATCTTCATCTGGGTTCTTTAACTTCGTCTTCTTAAATACACACACACACACAAATAAATGAGTGCCACCACTGTCCGCCAGCACCACCTACAAGCACCTCCATCTCCACCTAGAAATCACCGGACGCAAATGAACGAGTGCAGATGAAGGGAACACGAAGAGAAGAATGGAGGCAGAATCGATTGGGAGGAAGAGGAGTTCGATCCTCGTCCGATGGAGAAAAAGAAATACGAATGGGAACAACCCCAAGGTCGATCGATGGTCCAGTGGCCGAATTCGCGAGTAGGGGCGACCAACACAAGAGGTCGTCGCCCCTTATCATTCATCGGGAAGAGAAACTGTCGTTTCTCGGTGTAGCTAGGGGTTTCAAAGGGAAGGAGGCCATAAAAGAGTTTGGACGAGAAGCACAACGTCGCAGGTGGTTCGGTGGTGTTTGCTTTGACTAGAGAAGAAAATATACGCGAGAGGTGAGGCTGTTGTCTCGATAGCTCACCGAAGCACCACTACGGCCAGTGGTTCATGACAGAGGACGAAGAAACAGGCCGAAAATCAAGGAAGAAAGATAAGAATTTTTTTTCCAGCTTTGTTTTAATTAACAGCAATGGAAATGGGGAAAAGGGTGGCATTTTCTTGATTTCACAGATAATCAGCCACTCTAATGGTGTGTGTTCTTGGCAGGTGCTCAAAGATGAAGGAAGAACAGCCTCAAAATCTTTAGGGTGTTTGAGTTGACAGTTTTATTTGAGGAAGAAGAACACATTTCCTTTTGTTGAGAAAGATAGAGAAAGTGTGTGTGTGTGTGTGGTGGGTTTATTTTTGTTTTTGTTTTCATTTTACTATAATAATAAGAAAATAGATAAAAGAAATTAAAATATAATTATTTAAGGGGCATATTAGTCATTTTAGGTGGGATGTGGACCAAAAACACAAGAAAATACAACCATAGAGACCAAAACCACACAATGTATCTAAAATTGGACCAGTGGTGCACCAACATTTCGTTTTTGACCAAAACTACAGAATTTTGCCAACCACAGGGACCATTTTTGCAATTTTGTCTTTTATATTTAACCATTTCACATGCATCTTAATTTATTTGCATTATTATTTGTGAAACTTTTTTATTACACGCATTTATTAAAAAAAATATGAATATTTATAAATTTAGGAACTTTAAATTTATAAAGAAAAAATATTAAATTATTAAAATGTTATGTTCAATTTATTATTTTTAAATTTTTTTTATATTTCTCTTTTAAATTTAAACAAATAATATAAATAAATAAACAAATACTAAAATAAAAGGCTTAAATTTAGAAACTTAGAAATTAAAAAGAAACTTGCATTAATTAAATTCGTATTCATTTATTATTACATTTATTATAATTATTATATTTAAATATTATATGAAATTCAATAAAATAAAATAAAAACCATAAAATGACAAGTGGAAAAAACAATAAATCAAAAAATCTTAAAAAATAATGTGTATCAAATATAATAAGAATATGACATTTGGCAAAAATGATTTTTATTTATTAGGATAGATTTGTAGTTAAATTTTTGTTTTGTTTATATTATATTATATGCATTTATCTTTTGTTAAAAATATATTAAAAGAATAACTTTAACAAATAATACAATAAAAATAGATAAGATAAATAATAATAAAATATTATACTTAATTGTCAATTTGAAAAGCGTTAATAAAAAACAGACATTTTATATCTACCGTCAAGCATATAAAAACTTCTTGATGTTATTATTCTCATGTTTTTCATTTGATGTTATTATTTTTTAATTTTATATAGAAAATAGATTTCCGCTGGTAAAACAAAGAAAAAACATCATAAATGGTCTCTGTGATTTCCTCAGATCTGAAGTTTAGTCCCCATGGTTTAAAAACATCATAGATGGTCCCTGTGTTTTCAAAACCATTGACGATTAGTCATTTTTGCTAACTCCGTTAGCTTTCGGCCGTTAACTATTATTTAATTATTATATTCGGGGGCATTTTCATCGTTACAGGAACCATTTATGATGCTTTTTTATTTAAAAAAATATATGTATTATTTAATTCTCTCACTCTCTCTCTCTCTCTCTCTCTAAAAACACACTTGCACAAAGTCAGTAACAACCATGGAAGCTGACAAGAGCTTGGAGATTTGTGAATTCGAGCCCTCTGAAGATTCCTACCAAATGGGTTTTTACATTGGAAACCATTTCTCCAACCTCATAACAAGCAGGCTCTCCTTGGACTCCATTTTCAAATCCTTGGAGTGATTTCCTCCATTAAAAAATCAAGAATTTAACAAGAAAGCTTCCGATTGTGAGTTTGAATACTAGAATATCATTTTTTTTGTAGGTTCACAATCTCATATTTTTTCAGACAAATCCTAGAAGAAAGTTTATGATTATACATTTGAATACCAAGCAAAAAATCTAATTCAAATCGACAATGAATTACTGAATCATATTAAATAGATATGAAATTAGAAAGTATTCGGTGAGTGAAAATAATACAGTAGAAGAAAACAAGATGACACCTATTCCCATTTTTCAAATATGTTGGACTAACATCATATTTTGAACCATGTTTCATCATCTTCTTCAAGAACTCGTTTCCCCAATTTAATTGATCCACAAGTACATATCCACACTACAAAATCCCCTTAATTAACCGAATTGATCTTGTAATAATCATCCTCGCAACATACCCACTGTTATCCTCAATATTTGGAGCCAACATTGTCGAATACGTCGTCGCTTTAGCCTCTTCAGAACACCATTATCTACTAGCATTGCTAACGACACACTTTTCTTGACCTCTTTCACCGAAAACGCACTATACTTCTCCAAAACCCGATCGAACTCCTCTAATGGTGTTCCCTTGGCGGAGACGGATTTTTTCTAATTCCCCAGAAGCAAGCTCGATGCTATGTTGCTTGTCGATTAAGTGGATGATTGAACCTGCAATTTCCTCAGATGATTCGAATGTTGACATTAGTTGTGTATATCTTTCATATCAGTACTTGGATATAGATACAAAGTAGAAGGAGAATACGATGATGATGATGTATAAGAAAATGATGATGTATAATGAAATGTTGGTGCTGAATTTGGGTGATAGAATTAGATCTAGATACAAATTTCTAGAATTTTTTAGGTTTTGCGAAGCCATTTTTAATCAAGTTACCAGGTCGGTATAGATTTGAGATTTGGGGGATCTTTATGAAGACGAAGTCTGTGTTTGTGTGTGTGTGTGTGTGTGTGTGTGAGAGAGAGAGAGAGAGAATTAAATAATACATATATTTTTTAATAAAAAAAGTAAATGACGAAAATGCCCCCGAATATAATAATAAAATAATAGTTAACGGCCAAAAGCTAACGGAGTTGGCAAAAAGGACCAATCGTCAAAAGTTTTGAAAGCACATGCACCATCTATGATGTTATTAAACCACGGGGACTAAACTTCAGATATGGAAAAACCACGGGGACCATTTATGATGTTTTTTTCTAAAACAAATTAATGCCATTTTAATTAACAAATGAAGTTGCTCATCGGATTCTTACAACAGCATATGCAAAAATGATAAGATGACATTTTATTTGATAAATTGTGTTAGTTACGGTGATTTACTGATTTATGATTTATACCGTGCTCAATTTTTTCTTTTCATTCGGTAATTAAACACTGAATCACTACTAGAAACCTTATATATTTCCTATAATTCATTATAATTTATGAGAAAAAAAACCACAAACAAAGCAAATCTATAAAAAATATCAACCAAAAATCAAAAGATTTCTAGCAGAAAGAAATAACACTACCTTTCATGTATTTACTTATTTATTTATTTTGCATTGTAATTTGTTAAAATATCTTATTTTTAATAAACCATTAAGTCATGAAATTATGTAGTTTTCTTAGTTATATATTTCTTTTAATAGATTTTGTATTATATATTTCAAAATAATATATTGTCAGGTTATTCATAAATTTTACACAAATATTTATATACAGATTAATAGTTTGTTCCCTTGAGAACAGTAAATTAATCCTATTGGACCAAAGCTATTTTTTTATTCAGTCTGTCCTCCACCGCCATCGCCTCCAATCATATCGTAGCTTCCACCGCTTCTTTTTTCTTCTAGATCCCTTCATCGCGCTCATTCTCTCCTTCATCGTCAACAACACTATTATTACGTCTCCACTCCACCGCCATTGCATCCGATAAACCTTCCCACCGCTTCTTTTTTCTCTTTTACATTCCTTCAACGCCATTCCTACCCTTCTCCTTCCACCGTTTTTTTCACTCAGTTACATTAGGCATATACACAGACTTCATCATCACTAGAAAAGGGCACGCGGCTCCGCCACTTTTGGACTATGTCATAGAAGTTAAAAATCGGCAAACTTTAAAAGATGTGTTGAAAGTGTAAATCGCCATAAATAGGGGAGAAAGTCAACAATCCCTAAAATTAGATGTCGAAAGTGTAAAAAAAAAAAGAACACTGATGGAGAAAACCCAAAAATGTTGTGGCTATAGTATGAAAGTTGCCAAAGTTTTGGAAAATATGGTGGGAAAATTTTAAAGAATATTTTTTGTGTTTTTTATGTGAAACTGTAAAAGTTTTGACTTTAAGGACGAAAATTGTCAAACTCATTAAAGATTTGTGGCAAAAATACCAAAATATAAAAGTTTTGACTGTAAGGACTAAAAGTGTCAAAGACACTAAAGATTTGTGTCAAAATTGTAAAGGCACGAAAACTTAATAAAAACGTAAAAATGTAAAGTTTTGATTTTAGAAACCAAAAATGTCAAATTCACTAAATATTTGGGAAAAAAAAGAAAATTTTGTGGCAATAGTATAAAGAAAACTTAATAAATATTTGGGACAAATGAAGAAAATTGTGTGGCAATAGTGTGAAGAGCTGGAACTTTGCTTAGGATGGGACAAAAAAAGAAAATTTTGTGGCAATAGTTGACAAATGAAGAAAATTATGTGGCAATAGTGTGAAGAGCTGGAACTTTACTGTTCCTAAGCTCCCTTAGCTTTAATATATATATATATATATATATATATATATATATATATATATATAATATATAATTTGGTACTTCATCATCCTTCCACTATCGCAATTACTTTAGTCTGCTCTCTGCTCTTGCTCTCAGATGTTTACTTCCCGGTCGTTTTCTTAATCGAAACCTAGACGGATTTCATCAGCTTACCATTCTCCTTCTTAAGCTTCGTTTCTTCTATTCAATTCAAAGTTGTACATCGGTAATTTAAACACTGATCGATTATCCCCTCCCCTATATACCATCTTTCCCTGAAACTCTGTCAAACATTAGGTGCGTTCATATCAGATACGAGCGAAGAAGCAGCATCGTCGACATCAGCAATCGTACACACCGACCCATCTCCTAATTCATAGCTTCTGTAAAATGTTCTTGCCTCTCGAGAAACCAAGTAATCAAGCAGTTGTCACCGATCATCGGGTGTTGCAGGTTTGTAGTTATATTGCTTCTTTGCTTCAATTCCATATTAAGATTAACGGGTTTGAATCTGTTTTCTATTTATTTTTTTGAATACCCAAAGACTATCGACCACCTATCATAACGTATTTTCGGTTACTATAATAGATGTAGTATAATTCAAATCCATACTGATTGTCGTGTTGTTTTCAGTTTGATGTTAATGGGAAGGTATTAAAGACTTGCTTACTTTGCTATCGCTATCTGATACGTATCAGTTCGTTGATTAAATAATCGGAGAAAGAAGTTGAGAGAAGCAATCGGATTTAACTGACTTATGGATTTGCAAAATTTGGGGAAGAAAGCATCAAAACGATCTACGGTAATAATCCAGGTGTTGATTTATGAAAGTGACCAGTTTACCTTTATCTACTTTATTTTCTTCATCTTTATAAATGGAAAACCAAAACCTCGAAATTTAATCTTTAAAAATAAATAAAAAAGAACCCTAAAAACAAAAACAAAACTATCGATGTCTTAACATTGGTTTTCAGGAGTTTCTTGGAAAAATCTGAATAAAATCAAGAAGACAAGGGCAAAATGGTCATGTGGTTGACATATTGAAGTTAACTAAAATCATTGTTGGAGGGTTTATTGCCTTAGATACATGACTTTACGTCTTTACCCAACCTGATCTACTGCCTTTACACTTTAAAAGTTAATTTTTTTAAGTACAAATTGCATTACTACCAGGTCATCATCCTTGGTGCTTTGATTGTTGTGGGAAATGTAGTAATATTATAAGAAAATCTACTTCATGATTGAGAGAGGAAGCATAAGAAGAATAATGCCCAAAGTCATCAAAAGGAGATAAATGCTTTTAAAGCTTGAATATTGGTTATCACAAAGGTTTCAATAAACATCAGTCAAGCTTCATAAAAAACGAAAGTATACCTTTGTTCTTTTTGATTGGGGTATTTCAATATACAAGATGCTGAATTTTTATTGCATCCCTAGTATTTTTGTTATCTTTCACAGGTCGCCATCAAGAAAAGAGAAAAGTAGTTTAAAAGAACATTGGAGATTTTATTTTTTTTGACATTTACCCTATCATAGGCTACCTCCAGATCTTTAGTTACATATTTTTCAAACAAAAGCAGGACATCTACGACCCGGTCACACGTGAACTGGATATAGCAAAGTTTAACCAAGTAAATCGGTATTGGATTTGATTTTCTGATGTCATCTCTGCTTTGTAGCTCAAGAGTCTTCTACACAATGGCCATGTTCTACAGAATCCACTCAATGGTGACATAATCGAATTGTGTTGTACCATATAAAAATGGGATCAGGGTTGCTGATTCTGTAACCTTTGAGTGAATTCTGTAGAGTTAGGGATCGAGGTTTTGGTTTTCCATTTATCGGATTTGGTTTTTATCCAGAACTGAACAAAACAAAATTGTGATTTTTAAATTTATTTTGGTGGTAGATGTGATGAAGGAGGAGGGACTGAGATTTTGAGGAATGTAAAGGTGGACATGTACAAAGGGCCAATGAGACTTCCAGTGGACAAAAAGGGGTCGTGTTGAAATTACTGATGCAACTACTTTTAGTGTGAAGGAAGACAACAATCTGTCACTTATTGACTTTGAACTTATCATTGTTCTAGAATGAGAGCCTATGCTTATTTGTCCGTGTATCGAATGGCAAAATGTAAATATATATTATCCTTTATGCTTTTAGATTTGGTTCAGGTTAAACTCAAGAAGAATTAAAGAAACGATTTCAGACATACATAAATGATAAGGCACATTAGTGTTTCCTGTTGATATTAGAAAGATAAGCATAAACTGACAGATATGAGATAACTCTCATTATTCTTTTTATAAGTACAAATTTGTTCAAGTTTTTAATTTCTTCAGGCTGCTTACATTTCTATTATGAGAACTTTAATTACTCTTGAAAGAAGTGACTTTGATTTTCTGTTGAAACTATATAGAGAAGCCGATGCAGTTCAAGAGAAAACGATCTTGAGTAGAGGCTTCTTCTCCAGAATCAGATATTGTCATAGAGGTTCTAAATCTCATGTTTTCCAATGAGGTATACCACATTATTTATTTAAACCGTTAATATTATTATCAACTCATTTGAATCATTCCGTGATTCTTTTTAAAATTTTTACCTTCACCCAGATCCGAGAATAAGACACAATTTATGTAACAACATGCATAAGCTTGGAAGCCCGTGAAACAACATGGATATGGTTAAAAGTGTCCTAATTTCATATTAATTCTAATTATTACATTTTTTAATTACTCATGACTACATAGGCTTAACTTAATTAGTGTACTTCTCACTTATGCCTATTTTGTTTTCAGGACATCTGGAATGCAGTTGTAAAGTGATGGGGTCAAGGGATGGTCTTCCTTCATTTCATTACAGATATCGTGACACCAGTAAGTAGTTTCACGCCTTTTAATTTTTATTGAACTTATGATTTTATATGAATCAAGTCCTGTATAGGTAATTACGTTTGTCTGGATAGAAGTGTCGTATACATAAAGTCTGTTTTGTTTTTCTGCAAATATACCATTAGTAACTAATTATGGTATATTTTGACATTTTCAAGGGGCAGAGTAACAGTTGAGACTCATAATTATTAGTCCAGTTAGTGCAATGTTAAGAGAAGAAGTTTTTATGTCTATTTGCAGAAAAGTATGCAATCCTATTGCCAAGTCCTTTTCAGCAATAAAAGAAACTATGTTATACGGTTATTAATTACTTTTATTTTTCATTAATTGCAATTTTGACTTTGCTTACATCTTGCAAAAGTTGAGATTAACATGAAGTTGTATGGATTTTACTAAAATGATATACTTTTTTTTAGTTTAAATTGATTTGTGTGTTCATTAATGTATGTGAAATAGCATCTGTGTTAAGGCTCCAAACGTTGTATATGCTTGAAATCTGAAAAGACGGTGTCATTGTGGATGCCTGAAGGCTGTGATTGAAGTAGAGTCATACATTTTGACTTTACCATCCTTGCGATCTTTCAGGTAGATACGACAGCTTCGCATCCAATGCCTCTTCTCTTGACAATAGAAACAAATACTCTTTCGGAATGGTACATGGGATAATCTCAGACTCAGTGTTTCTCTTTTGGTCAAACGGTTTGACCTTGGTCGATCCCTTTCCATTGGGAAGAGAGAATTTTTTTGGACTTCCAATGTTGCCAATGACAATGTCCATGGAAGTTTGGGAGATTGATCTTTCAGTCAAATTTACTTCACCAGTGCATCAAAGCATTGTTGATTCAGCAGCAATTAGAAAATATGTCAGATCAATAACGGTCACGTCGTGTTCTGTCATATAGTAGTCTATAGCAAACTGACTATATGACTCGGGGAGTGACTGAAGAACCAAGTCAACGACCAACTTCCTCGGGAAAACGATACCCAACATCCATAGTCTATCAATGTGTGACTTCATCTCCAAGACGTGTGCACACACAGACCTTCCATCTTGGTGTTTGCTTGCCAATAGGGCTTGAGTGACCTTGAACTTTTCAAGTCGACGAACACGTGGGTCTGGGAGAATAATTAGATGAGGTGGAGGAAAAGAAGTTCCACCAATGCACGAAGAAGGGATTGATGTTTCACCTCGATCTTCATGTGGAATATCATCTTCGAATGGAAAGCCTTTTCCAAAGGATTGAGGAATACCATAGTTGTCAAAACTAGACATCTCTAAAAAGGGGAGAAATTCAAGTTAGTTGATTCAGACCTTAATAAAACACCCAAATGAAATATTAAGGGTAGGACCCAACACAATAATTCACAATTTGAAAGTGGGATGCCGTAATCCAATTGTAAATTATTTGTCGGTAGGTAAATGACGATTTACCAATGCCACCATGAAAAAAAAATCTTAAACAAATTGGTTTTTAAATGAAACTCCTAGATCTTTTGAGATTCATTGAACTTTTCAGTAATATCGATTATGTCATTCAAGTTTGTGACTGGGATACCGATGATCACAAACAAACAAGGTGTGAATAACCATGCAGATTAGTTTGATACTCCCGAAGTAATTTATCACCTAATCAATGTGCCGGTTAGCCACACACACTCCATTGATCTATGATAACCTACAACCTACCCATTGTCATCCTTCATTAGTCCAATATTAGTGTGCCGGTTAACCACAAACGCTCCACTAACGACCAATAAGGTGTAATGTGCAATTTAATGAGTTAGCATCAAATTCATATTTTTTTTCTTAAGTAACTAAGATTGAGAATTTATAAAAGGTTTAGTTACTTGTATTTTCATTATACTTATTAATGAGAATGTCTTATCCTACCCGTTCGGCTAACGACCATCCACTAGTCAAAAGTGCGATGAGTAAGAGTGTATACCCAATGGCGGTTATTTTGCAGGCTGTTTCCTTAAACACCTCTTATAGACTAGCTTCGTGAATGAGGCCTACTAACGGTAAGACTGAATTTTAACTTATACATATATAATATATCAGACTTTTAATTTTATATAGTATAAGGGTGTATTTTAAACCTTTAAAATACTAGGAGGTTTAATCTTTTAAATAAATTAGACTTTTAATTCAATTGAAACTTTAAACCATTCTATTATGGATTTATTAATACTCTTTTAATTAATCTTTTAATTAATTATCAACGAAGCCATAACTAAAACCTTTTAATTCTAAATTTAAATTATGAAACCAAAAGAATGTATTTTAAACATTTAAAATACTAGGGTTTTAGAATTTAGTATTTCACAATTAAAACTTTTAATAAAATTTTAAATTCCAAAACTTAAGGGCAAATTTTGAAACTTTTCAAAACATTTTGGATCAATTTGAAAACAATTAAATTATACATATGATTTATCTATATCACAAAATTGACATAATCTAATTTCATATAGCAAGATGATTCAAATCAAATCATACAAATAATTAATTTTTCACAAAATCAAGTAATTATCTTAAAATTAGACAATCATCATTAAATTGGATGAGGATAATCATTACCTTATCAGAGAAAATCGAATTTTATCAGTCAAAACAGTTTGTGGTAATGATCCTAATCCAAATCTGGTCAAGAACTCGAAAAATCTGCCAACAGATGGTCCAACTCGTCAAGTCAGGACATGGACTCGTCGAGTTCGTCACCAGATAATCCAACTCGTCGAGTTCCCTCATGGGACTCGTCGAGTCCAGCATTCAGAGGCAAAAAATGAAACTTTTTCATCTTTGAAAACAATACAATTGCATCAATAACAGAAAACACCCTAGGCTCTGATACCACTGATGAGTTTTGAGCACTATAACAATCCTATGGTGCACATACAACCCTAATGATTTGGATCTAAGTTTTCTCAAGTTATACATGCAATTTGATTTCATCCAAAGCATAAACCCTAACTAGCATATAATTGGAGATTTACAACATAAAATCTAGTTTGATGAATACCTCTTAGTTGTAGCTTGTAGTTTTTGGCCTTTCAAAAGCTTATTACCTCAAATGTGATACCTCTAAAAAGTCACAAACACCAAAAGAAAAATGGAGGAATATGAGAGAGAGGTTTGGAGGCGCCAAACAACTAGGGTTATTTCTTGGAACAGAAGTCCCGATTTTGGGAGTGCAAGGATTAGTATTTATAGTGTGGAATCCCTAGGGTTTCATCTTGGAAATCCTAATTCATATGATTAGGTCTTAATCAATCCAATAACCCATATGATAGGCCCTTTGGACTAAATCTTCATGGACACTCACATAGATTTAGTCCATCCCTAATCAACATGGATCATTAGCCCAAACAATAAGTATTACTTATTTACCTAATCAGTCCCTGTTAATTTAATCAGTCTCTTTTGATCACTAAATTAATTCCAATTTTATTCTTGATCAATACAAATTAAATAATATGATTTCTTAATTAACATATCATCCATATAATATATTAATACATCATCCACCCCAAAATGAGTCCAAATCTCAATTCTTCAAGGGTCCTAAGTCTGCTAATACCCAATCCTTGATCACCACCCCAAATTAGAAACGATTCAAAACAGGGCGTTACAACTCTCCCCCACTTAAATTAGATTTCGTCCTCGAAATTTTTCCTTCCCATCCCCGGCACGCCAAACAACTTGTGCAACACGGCCACAACCCCAAGCACACCACAACCTTACCAAGGCTACCGGAACCAACCCTAGCAGGGCTCTTCAACCCGAAGATAAACAAATCCTTTCTCTACATGAAAATAATCCTTCGCGAATTGGCTACATCTATTCAACCTGAAATATGAAGTCTCGAGTTGGTTTGACTCCCTGACAGACCACCCATACCGAACCATTTCTAAATCCATTCCACTTATCTCCCAACTGACTACTCAACTTTTGATAACTTGAGGTTCCCACTAGAAAACAAGATCCCAACCAAATATTGTTGTAGAACACTTTTACTTGATAGAAGGCTTAGATAATCCTTCGAGTAGAGGACTCATCCCTGTAATGGTTAGACTCAGACGAGAGTTGCACAACATGGTCAAATCTTTTACTTTGAGATTATTTAACCCAAACTGAAAGTAACCTATCATATTCTCCGAATAACAAGAGACCCCACACACGAGTTCCAAATCAATAATACCGCCTTGACTTATCTTAATGCCCTTCATAGATAGAACCAATCCAAGACACAATCATAGTGGCTTAATCTATCATCAAAACTGAATGCAATCCTTACCCTGAACCCTTCAATTGATTCCCTTGGCATATAGATATCCCAATACTTATCCCACTGAAAGAAGAATCCTGCACATAAACACTCGCGATGCCAAACTCGAGATATCAACCAAAAACCAATCTGATACTCAATTCATAACCTGAGATTGTCACAACTGGCATTTTAGCTAGGAAATTATGTGATCATGTAAATGTCATCTGTGATAATATTTGTAACTCTAACTTTCATTCTATGAAAACAAACTTAGTCAAAATCCACAATTGTAGTTCAAAACTCTATGCAAAACATTTCATAAAGTCAATTGGGAGTTGGAAACCCTAAAAATCTCGGTTCAAGTTCTTTATGGACTAGGATTTTCTTATTGGGCCTAATGGACAAATAAGCATCCAATTCGACTATATTGGGCTTATAAACACTATCTGGATTCTAAATGGACCCAATTCATAAATTTATAACATTTTGGACCATATGGGCCTAGAATGATTCATTCTAACCCGAATGGGCCTTAATGGGCCATAAACTCCCTTTCTTTCATTCAAATGGGTCGTGAACCATCTAATGGGACCAATGGACCAAAAAATAATATTGGGCCCATGAAATTCGAACAAAGCCAATGATTTGAGCCCAAATCCATTTCATCTTCATTCATTGAGCCCATTCTGGGCCCAATGAGTATAAAAAAATGAAATTAAGAGGTTTAATGAGCATTAGACACATCCTTATTGCATGGTGGATTTCCATGCAACATCACTTCACTCTCTCTCTCTCTCTCTCTCTCTTCTCCCTTCTTCTTCTCGGCCGAAACACCCTCACACCACCTCAATTCTTTCAAAAATCTTTCAAGGAACTCTCTCTAGAAAACCTCCTTTCTTCTCCAAATTTTCGAAGATCTAGAGTTGTTTCAAGGAGATTTCCACCAAAAATCATCTTTCCTTGGTAAGTCCCTACATATCTAAGTTATATAACTTCATTCTTATGTTAGATCACTCCTTCTAAACATTGTTTGTGATCATACTCTTAGAAAACCCCATAAGCTCAAGATCTACTCAAGGAAAGCTTGCTAGAGCCGAAACCTCTCTTTTCTTCACCAAACCGAGAACAAACAAGCAAGGTGAGTTCATACCCCCTTTGTTTTCGGTTTTACATGTTTTTGGGGGGAGAATACAAGTGTTCATGTGTAGATCTATGTATTTATGCATGTTGTGTGTGATTTTCTTGGTTTATGTTGTGATTATGTGATAAATCTTGATGAATCTCGAATACTCTAACAAAAATGGGTGAGATTCATAAACTAAAACACTCTAAACATCACACTACAAGCATAAAAGTGTTATACATGCCTAAGATGTGAAAAACAAAACAAAAATATTGTATAAGGATCATTTTTGACAAGTAAACAAAAGATTGGGAAAATTTTGCCACTTACAGTTTTGTAAGGATCAAAAGGGTCACATTTGTATATAAATGAGTTTTTCTAACAACTATACCTTCCAAAGGACCAAAAGTGTAATATTTTGCATTATGGGCCTTAATTTGGGACTTACGACTTTTTGGGTCCAAATTGCAAAAATATAAATTTTTATGGACCAAAAATGTTATTTGATCAAAACTTGAGTCAAAAATGAAAACTTACAAATTTAGGGGCTGAAAATGACACTTATTTCAAAATTGGGCCAATAATGTAAATTTTATAAAGTTCGGGCCGACAATGTCATTTTATTCAAATAAGGGCTGAAAATGTAATTTTCTGCAAAAATGGGCTGAAAATGTCAATATATGTATTTTTGGGCCAAACCTGTCAATTACTAAACATTTGGGGCGAAAATATAAATTTTTATAAATTTATGGGCTTCAATGTTATTTTTCATTAAAATAGACCAAAATGATATTTTATGTAAAAATAAGCCTTTAAATGTTCAAATTACTTCTTAAGGGACCTAAAGTGTAATTTTTAATAAATACGGGTTCAAATTATAGAATTTTGACGTATCAAACTAAAAAGATCATTATAACAAAACACTGGATTTTTTATAACATTATGGATAAATGTTTCGACTAAATGGACTATACTGTAGCAGACAAACGAAATACAACAACGGTACGATTATTGGGCCTGGTACTCGCTATACATGCTTTTTGGGCATTCGTGATCCATATGCATTTTTATTGGGCCCAGTATAATCATTTCATGTCGATTGGGCCTTCGCGATCCAATTACATGCTTAATGGGCCTAAATTAGTCTTTACATGTTATTGGGCCTTAGTGGCCCATTTACATGCTAATTTAGCCTGGAATAATTCATCATATGCTTAATCGACTTTAGTGTGTCCATTGCATACTTAACAAGCCTGGAAATAACTTACATGTCCAATGGGCCACAGTTGTCTTTTCTTCATGTTTGTTGGACCTTATCCTTTCACGTTCATGTATCATCTGTTGTTCGTAATTCTAAATACATATAACGTTATACATATTCATGTGGCAATAACTGGGATCTAGTGAGACTTGTCGGTTGACACGATTGAGTGTATGGCCGTAGCTTGTAGTTGTAATCAGAGTCTCCTGGAGGGAGAGCGAGAGTTTTTGTATAGATCTATACGGGGGTCTCCCCCACACCTGAGCTGTTCGCTACAGTTAGACTAGGCCAGTCTAGGGTGACAAAACCTTGATCAAATCCGGCGTTTGGAAAAATGCCAAGACAGACAATTCAGTCACTATCATGCATGATTATAACGACTCATATAGAGATCCATTACCATCACGACATTACGAAAATCAAAACTCGTAAATCATATTGATACCAAACAAATCATACGATAATGCAAGGACTGCAACATTTTTATAAATCAGAAAATATCGGATTTTCTGGGGAAACACTATTATTCAAATACCTTCTACTTACAACAGAAAGAATACAAAGAAATTTGGATTGCATACTTATACATGTTTTTACTATGAAATTCACACATGAAACTATTCTCGATTTTCACATCATTTTTCAGAATTTTTACAGAAAATATCGGATTTTCTGGGTTTTACAAACAATACAAAAATCTTTCATTCAAACATGCTTATGAACTCACCAACATTATATATGTTGACCATTTTCAAAATAACCTGTGTTCTCAAGTAACCGTTAAGCAGAAGAACCTTCAAGTGTGTGAATTTCTTTTGTGTAATATGAATCATCGTACAATTAATATTTTGGAATATGTAACCCAAGACAATGTACTTGATGTAAACAATATCAGTTGTACTATGTAATGTTTGGTGATGATTGTGTTATGTTTCATGTATATTCATTGTGATGATAATTCAATTGATAGTCACACGAGCCCCCGGACGATTCCGCCGTCTGGTTCGGGGGTGTGACAGAGATCCACGGAACTACACTTTCATTTCACACCAAACCTTCTGATTCATGAGAACCCTTCACTAACCCAAGATATAAAGGTTCCCAACCATCGATGAGACTACCAGTCTCGCACCTGGTCCAACCACCAGGTTCCCAAGAGTCGAAATAACAAGGCTAACGAGCCTATAAACCCCTCCGCGTCGCACACTGACCCCCCACTTAATCCTGCAACTTAAGATCCAAAACCTTAACCCAACGGTCTCTACCAGGTCCCACCTGAATTGCTATAATCGCACAGGCCTCGCCCACGGGTCCCACCCATCTGAAGCTACACAGGTTCGACTCCACCTCAGACCCTAACGGTCCTCAACCCAAAACAGAGAAACACTCCTCGACAATCCTGACCGGCATGCCCAAGGCACGAATTGATTCCCCCTTTACGCTCATGACCATCTCTAACGTCAGTCTACCTCGAACTGGTGAATGCTACGATTCTATCGCAGTCTTACAACACTTCTAATCAACCATAACCATCACAACCCCATGCCTCCTGAGCCGAAACCTACATCCAATTTTATCCAATCAGGTGTTCGGGTCACGCTTCGAATCCCAAAGCCCTCAACCCGAACTCAACCATGACCCTGCTATGCACAATAAAGAAGACGCTGCCCAACGGTTGAAAGTTTTCTGAACTCCCACTTACACAATCTCAATCTAAATGGCCGCTTGGGTCGTTTCTCTTCCTGCCCAGGATATGAAACTTTCCCTAGTTCCACACCCTTCCAAATTTCCGGAAATTCTGATCGATTCTCCCCCACTTGGATTCAACGAAGCTCTCTCATCTCTTAAATCCTAATGGATTCCCAACCCATCAGCCTCATACAGCATGAACTGCCTATGACATATGCTAAATGTGACATCCCCATTTTCACGGCCAGAAAAGACCGATTTCGTTTATGCTTTTTAAAATAAAATCAGAGTAATCCTTTGATTAAAAGTATTGCGGAATTTGTTCCCAAAACAAAATATGATAAGAACTTATCAAATCATTTCTTAAAGAAATATATTTTCCATTTCATAACAAAACCTCGGGATGTCATGTTCCGATACAAACCAAAAGCATAAACAGTACCATATAGGCCTTACAACATTTATTCATATCTGCTGGCCTATAATCCAAAATCCCTCGTCATCGTCCAACTATGCTCTTGTTCCACTACCTGTAATACAGAAAAACTGAGTGAGTCAGGCTTGGGAGCCTGGTGAGCATATAGGGTTTTCAACCCACAATAAGTAAATTTATTATGTTTAAACATCAAACATCTAACCAAATTTTCCCATCCCCATTATCTTCTTTATTCTTAAAGATCTTAATAATTATCTGTCCTCCATTCATTTATTCCTAAGGTGATTACCCGTTCCCGTATTCCTCACTTTACGTCCCTAAAGTATCTATTTATAAGGGACCTAGTCTAAGGATTTTTCAATGGGGCGACAACACTGCTTTAGGGTTTCCTTAGTAATTTATGTCAAATAGGGCAACCATCGGAGTGACAACATTGCTTTCCCCAGCAGTTTATGTCAAATAGACAACCAAAGGGGTGACAACATTGCTTTCCTCTGCAATTTATGTCAAATAGGCACGATAGTACATCGTCACCAGGGTTTATACAACAGGCACTAATTCCATAGCTACCAATATTCATCTATACAATACTAAATCCATACTCTCATAGCACATCTATAAGACACTAAATCCATAGCTTCCAACATACATCTATAAGGCACTAAATCTATATCTGCCAATATAATCCTTTAGGCGCAGCTGCCAGGATATTTAGATTAAAACTAGTGAACACTTAAATCAAAATACTTGGTAAACACTCCGTTTGAAAATACTTAATGAACACCTAGTTCAAACAATGTGATAATAATGTATATCTAAATCCTTCAAGACCACTATTATTATTAACACACATATATATCATATTTCTAAAGCAATCTATCCCATCTCGTCGATCCCCACGAACTGACCCTATACAATGATCTTACGAGATCTAGCCTAAGGAATCGATATGAACAACAAACTGACGAAGTTGCTTCGGAAATTCCCTAGCAGCCACCGAGGATCAATAAAGACATCAAATGAGGGGAATGGAATAAGTTTCACCACGAACCTTCGTTCGTAAAAGAAAGAACCACAAGACAATTAAGTTAGGGGGTAGTTATATAGATAACAGTGCCTAGTAGTGGTCCGAATATCGTGAGGTATTTTACCCCCAGACTCACCCTATCCAGCATCGAACTTTTCCTAGCAGTGGTCTGACACCGTGAGGTATTTTACCCCCAGACTCACCCTATCCGGCAATATAACACCAGACATACCTAGTAGTGGTCTATTACCGACACACTTTATTAGGCAGTCTACGAAGTTCCCTCAATTACTTCGTGAAAGGAAACACTAACACATGAAGCTCGTCCGATCACTTCATAAAAGAAACGATGACTCCAAAGCTCTTTCAAAATAAAAAGTATGGGAAAATACTAATTGAGTACTCCCGTACGCTCTCGTAACCGACACACAATAGTGTCAAAAAGACTTTGTACATGATAGTACTTCTGGCACATTATAGTACTCTGGTATGCGTAGGACTCGTACCCGAGAACATAATACTACCCCGACACAAGCAGCACCTAAGACACAGGGCTTTGAAAAGGACTTTGTACATAAAATGTACTTCTGTACGTATGGTGTACTCCACCGATCATCGATCTCACCACACACGTACTCTTAATAAGAGGCTACCTAATGTCCAAACTTAATTGAACTAAACATCCTTTTTAAGTCTTAACCCATCACTAGGCAAACCTACAATGCTTATAATCAATTTTCGATACTATCTCCGTTTAGGCAACGCTAACTAGTGTATACTTAACACAGAGTTTTAAGTAATAATATCATATATACACATCTTAACACATACTGAACCATAACTGATTCGCACGTTGTATATCATCAAATATATATCTCACACGTATTTTGGGCAATAACAAATATTTCACATACATATATATTTAATACTTTAATCAATACTTGTATTAAAATCATGTCCATGAAAGGGATCATGCACATGATACCTTATCGGATGAACACATAGTTCAAAAATACATAATCCGTACTCCCGGATCTAAAATTTACCTCCTTACCTAACCCATATTCCCGGATCGGGTATGTCTGATCTATCTTAATAAACAAACTATATATATATATATATATATATATATATATATATATAGCACGTATTTTATAAAATACTTCATATCTATGTGTAAGATGAAAGTGACTATACACTCACCTGATAATACGACGATTGGACATCACTTCGTCTCTTAAAATAATATTCTTCGATGAAACCGGGATGTTTTCTCAGAAAACCGGGCTTCTCGCGGGCGGAGTTTCGGCTCGAAAACTCTTTTTCTCGGGATCTTCGGGGCTTCAGGACTTGCTTCGGGTATCGGGATGATACCGGGACTTCGGGGGTTCTTCAAGATGGCTTAGAGAGGGTATACATAGTGAGAGAATGGTGAATTAGCAACCATGGCCGGCTGCCCTTTGGTTTCTATTTATAGGGCCAATTTTCTGGATTCACGTCGTGAACTACAAGTTCACGTCGTGACTTCAGTCGTCATCAGGTGCGTCATTGCAACTTGGGTCTGCCAGGCTCTGGAAGACGTCCATCATCTGTTCACGTCGTGAACTTTGACAGTGGTGGAAGTTCGTGCCCCGAACTTCAGAAATTCATATATCTCGCATACGAGCTCCGTTTTCGACGTTCTTTATAGACACGCGTAGATGAGATTATGATCTACAACTCTCATTTAGACTCCGTCGGCTAATTTTGATTTAATTTTTATTATATTATTTTTAGTAGGCCGGGACAGGAAAACTCCGTTAGAAATTCATAACTCCTTCATCCGATGTCCGTTTTCGTCTGTCGTTTTGTCGTTGGACTACTATCGACGAGATCTTCGATTCTCGTTTAGATTGTTACGGCTAGAAATCACTCGATCTCATATTCAAACTTTGGGCTGCATACCGCTAAGTCGAAACTTCGAAAAATCATAACTTCCTCATACGAAGTCTGATTTAGACGTTCTTTTTATGCACGCTCTCGAAAAATCATAACTTCCTCATACGAAGTCGAAAAATCATAACTTCCTCATACGAACTGACTAATCTTCACCCCAGCTTCCATTCTCAAAGAACCACTAAAATCTAATCGTATACAATCCATACAAATATACAACTCCCCTGACACATCTAATGACTAAACAACTCATGCAATTGACACCACTATCTTCCTGCTACCGCTCCTCTCATAGCAACGATAGTGTTTAAACCCAGAAGTTCTTTCATAGGCAACCGCCGCTCACACCAGAACAGATGAAAAAACCACTGAACCTTGACTTCACTAGAGAACTAACCCACTAACCCTGACTAAAGATCCTGCAAGAAATAACCGTGAACTGATCCTACCAAGAACCGAATTAACAACCGAACACGCTGAAACCCGCTCAACAAGATACGACCCTCTAAAGATTCATTGAAGGCTCTCGCATGCAGAATGGCATATAACAATCCTGGATAACCCACAAAATAACAGAGAACCAACCCGATATATAATTTACTCGATCCCAACCAAAATTCCAAAGCAATACAAATTCCCGATAACAACCCAGAAGAATGCAAAAGATAACATACTCACAAAAGCGTCTGAACAAATTCTGATCTCCTCCTCCTGGGTTACCCTGTCCATCCTGAGGACATGGTGCAAAACTCCCTTTCGATCCCAAAAGACAAGAAATTTCCATAGGATCCTCCTTCCTGTAAGATTGTAGGGATCCACAAGCTTTGGGCTCCAGATGATCCCCCAAATTCCCTACTACAACCTCGGCCTGAAAGGCCCCGAGATGACTATTCAAGAGCTCAAAAATCCATTCCATGACTGAAACAAAGACCACCGAGGTCCATTCCCAAATATTGCGAGTAACCTCTTGATGAGATTAACTTTTGCATCCATGCATTGATCGGCTCAGTACCTGCTCCTAAGCCGGAACCAGAACCTAAACCCATTTGATGGGTGATCAACACCATACCAAAGACAACATGCAAAAGATCTGAATATACCTAGGAATTCTCATCCCACCAGCTTCCTAGATTTTCCACGACTCTCCCCGATTCGAGTATGGATCTTGTTATTTCAGTAGTATAGGCCCAATACTACCTTCCACAGATATCCATACTTTGCTCAAGGATCCTCCCGAATCCTCTAAGCCGCCTTCTTAAATCCGTACACCCAATATTAGCTTCCCAGTGCAACAACCCTTTGAAGCAATCCCTAGGCTTTCTTAGGTTCTCGACCTCACCCTGTCATCAGCTACTGAAGAACTCCCCATAATGCCAGTCACCCACCTCATGAATACAATAAAATCCAACAAACCTTAGATAATCCTTTGAGTAATAGACTCATCCCTATAACGGTTGGACTCGTACAAGAGCTGCGTAATAGGGGAAATCCATCACCCAGGGATTATTCAACCTTTTTCGCATGTGACTTGACATATTCACTTAGTAGCTAACTCCCATCACCTAAGAGTTCCACAAAGCATAAAGCAAGCAGCATTTGTGCAGGAACACTCCAATCCATAGAATAATCACGAGCATCCAATCCCACATACTACCACTCATACTAGAAATTTCCACCATCACTGTCGGTTGCCTTATGCATGCAAATTATACACAGAAAAGGATCAAATAGACTGTCTAATAAAAGACTCTACCCTAGGACCATAACCAAACGAGGAATAGGAAATATGTAACGACGTAAATTTTAAAACAATTTTTCATTTTTCATACATAATAAAGCTCATATAATATTCTCAAAATCTCTAATGTATCAACTGTCATCACAATAAAACATATCCTAGAATCTCAAAAAAAACATAATCCTCTTCAAGTGTGTACAAATCATGCCGGTGCCTTCCCACAATCCTCGCTAGTACCTAAAACACATATCACATAACATGTGACAACCCGAAATTTCTATTTTGTACAACCATTCACTTCAATAGAAGTCAGAACTGTTTCTGCTAATTTTCAAGCTTTTTGGAATAAGTTTAAGTGTTTTAAAGCTTAGCACTTCAAAGAACAACAGGAGAGAGGATGCCTTAGGTTCATTGTGCATCATTTTCGCAAAAACTCCAAGAGTTAAGAGTTTTCGGCCCAAATGGTGTTTGGACTGAAAACCCCCATGACTATATATATGACACTTAGCCATATTTTTCACTTTTTCACTCTTTCAAGAACAAGAACCGAAATCCTCTCAAGTACCATCCGATTTTTCCTTCTAGATCTTTAAAATGTAAGTGTTTCTTACCCTATTTAGTTGATCTCTTCCATTATCTAGTGATCTTACATGATTTCATCCGTGAAATCATTCCATTTTCTTAGATCTTCAAGTGTTCTTCATTTCACCAAGAACACACACTAGTGTTTTGGGCCGAAAACACCCTTCTTTGCTTCCATATTGTAAGTATCTATCTCCTATACTTGTTATCTAGTAAGGATACTTGATTTAGGGCCTTGAAAACGTCATTTATCCAAGAACAAAAGGCGTTTTCGGTCTAGTGCATCTCCTTAGACCGAAAACCCTTATTAAGGGTGCAAAATGACTTTAAGCCTTTCCTAATACTTAGTATTGAGCCTAGAACACTTCATTGATTGTAGAAAGCCCTTGAAAATCACCTTATGCACCAAAAATCATGAGTTTTCGGTCTTAAACTCAGGGACCAAAAACCCTAAAAACCGAATACCACTTGGACCGAAAACCATATGGACCGAAAACCATATGGACCGAAAACCTCGTTGGACCGAAAACTCCTTTAAGTGGCTATACAACCCTTAGATGCAACCCTTGGTACTTCTAGCACTTGAATCAAAGTGTTTTCCATGTCCTAGGGTGTCTTAACTTGGTTAATTAGTTGTTAAATGACTAATTGGATACATATATGTGTTATTATATGTTAAATAGGATCCGTGTGTGTGCTCAAGTCTTCACTTGACACTTAGCATCCTATACATTCCGTTCATCCAAACCACTCACTACAGGTGAGTTTATACCCCTTAATTAACCTTTTAAATGTTTTTAAATGCTTTTATGGGGGGGGGGATACAAGTTGAACAATTATAGTTATTATATCAATCACATGTGATTAATAGCTACTAAACAAGTGGATTCTTACTTTTCAAACTGTGTTACCAAACTGTTTTACTTCAAACTATTTTACAAACTCTTTTCATACCAAATGCTTTTATCAAACTCCTTTACAGGTCACTTATTGTTACTTAAACTCTTTTAAACTTATATTCTGTGTATCTATGTAGATATAGTTATATAAGTAGGATTGAAAGGACTTAGGACTGATAGCCTACCTTACTTCCTGTTCCTTGTTTGGTTGTGGACTTAGGGTATCAATGTTATTTGTCCGAAGGTCGTTTGAATCCTAGTTATATATCTTGTATATGTGTATAGATATAAAAGTTTACTTCTTTCATTCAGTTCAATGCCTTTGGGTAGCAAAGGTATACAAACATGTTCATGTACACAAACAACATTACTAGTAAACTATAATAGGTATAGTTTAGGAAGATACTATTACTAGAACAATGAAACATACAATGCGTCAGTTCATTCATGAGTAATACATAGTGATGAGAAACAAACATAATACATAGTGATGAGAAACAAACATAACACATAGTGATGAGAAACAAACATAACACATAGTGATGAGAAACAAACATAATACATAGTGATGAGAAACAAACATAACACATAGTGATGAGAAACAAACATAATACACAGTGATGAGAAACAAAACATACAGGCTAGACAGAGAAAGAACACACAATACAGCTAGCACATACATATACATATACATATACATTACATATAGTTATGTGAGCCACTTAACGGGGGCATGACACTACCTGTCATGAACCGTTTTGTATCCAGAATCTCCGTAATTGGGGAGCGTATGAGTTTGTGTATAGATCTATACTGGATTGACTATCCTGCACCTTGCTGCTCGCTACAGTGGGACTTGCAAGTCTACGGGTGCCAAACGTCATTTCTTACGACGTCTTACATCGTCGTTTTACTATAGAGTCGGTAGCAGGATACAGGCCGATCACATGGTACTTTAAATAACAAATAGTTTAAAGTAATTAGTATAGCAGTAGTTACTTAATACAACACTACAGTACTAATTAATTTTCCCTTTACATTTACCTTGTGATATTCACACAATAAACAATAATGTAAGAACTATATTTTTGGTTAAAAATAGTCAGATTTGGGAAAATACACACTCTTACAAGAGACACACACACAGATACTAGATGCCTTGGTAGAAGGCTACTGTTAGTAGGAAACATAGGGTTTTTTAGGAGTGTTCAAACAATTACAAACTTTTACAAAACTTATACATTACAAACATCTTACAAACGCTTTCATACAAACACAGACACTAATATACTTATGATCTCACCAGCTTTAAAGCTGATAAACTCTTTCAAAATAACTTGTATTCTCAGGTCACCAGTAGACAGGTACCGGTGTCAGGTTCTGAGAAGATGGAGCTCGTTCAAGACTCATCTTTTATTTTTGATGTATATTTTTGGTGTATATATAACTTGACAGAACACACTTGTATGAAATTATATTATTAATGCAATGGATGATGTTGTTGCTTGTTTACTACTTTGCATTGTTGTGATACTGAACATGACGTCCTCCACCCCCGAACGTTTCCGCCGTTCCGGTTTTGGGGTGTGACAGATTGGTATCAGAGCATTGTTTATAGTGAATCGAGTGTATCAACCCATAAAAGATATACAAAATATAAACACAGCGGGATTAAAATACTCTGATAAAGAGTTTATACTTTTAAATAATAAAATATTTAACTAAGTATACATACCTGCATTCATACTAAAATCAGTGTCACTAGGACAGAACAAAAGTATTACGATTGTTGGACAGCACAAGTAGACTTAGAGACATATGGTCAACCCTGGGAAGATGTAGCCTGATCAACTACATTATCCGAGGAGTGATTAGCATGTGCCTAAGTATGGTTGTGAGGTTGCAACAAGTCTAAAAACTTACCAACACTTCTACAACAAGTACAATAGAACAGAACATAAACTTAAAATACTATAGGAGTATTTTGTGTTACTATTAATTACTTATCTGAGAACTAAAGGTCTTTATTAAGTATGTCAATAGTTGCGGAATGGATACGCTAAGGTTATATGTGTCTAGGATATCATAGAATTAGAATCTGTGATCTTTTCTTTACTTCCTGTTCCTTGTTTGGTTGTGGGCTTAGAGTTAGGGTTACTTATTCGAAGGTCTATCATGTCTAGGTTACATATGACTGGTATGCACTACGCAAATGTTGGAGTAACTGATAAAGATCATCTTATAAATATCTAGTTAGTTCGTCTATTAATTATTTCCTTATCCCTTTTCTCGCGTAGATATAATGGCTGGATTCCATTTTCCCGGAGACCCGTACTATCCCAACAACGGCAATGTAGGATGGCTGGGAGAAGAGCCAGAAGATGATCACCCAATCCCTTTGGATGATCACGAAGCCGAAGGCTTTTCTGATGGTTCTGACTCAGAGCCTGAAGTCAACAACCTATCCCCAGCTGCTCAAGACCCAAACCATCGTCCAACATTTCAAGGACCCACTCCTCTGTGGGCCACAAACTTGAATAGATGGAGTCAGGAACAGGGTCAACCCATACCCTACAATGGAGACAGAAGTTTCTACAACCTCACTAAGGGAGGTTTAGGTGACAGGGTCCTACCCATAATGGTCTGTAGGATTGCTCGGAACACAGAGCAGGGTTGAGCAGCTATCGACCGAGTCGTGGAGATTGACGCCAACTCTGGCGTTAACACCGTCCGCATTCGACAACTGGAGTCTGCTCATGAAAGGACTCAGGTCCGCAATGCAGTTCTGCAGAGGGAACTTTCTGAAACCCAAGCTGAAGTCAGGGAATTTCGAGCTCAGCAAGCAAGATCTGATAGGCGCGTGAGGGACATAGAACGTCTTTTGTCGGAATCAAGAACTCACTCTGGTAGTTCTCATCGCCGTTATATTCTCATCAACTTCTCTTTTGGATATATCCTAGTTTGTGTAAAAACTCTAGTCTAATTTCCTATCTTTGTAAGTCTTAGACCCGTTAGGTCTTGATTAGGTAGTAGTCTGTCAAAATTTTCCATCTTGGTTGATGTAAGACCTGCTTCTAGGTCATTTTTCCCGAACTCATTACATCTGTAATTCCAGTATTATTGACAGATATCTAATCTCATGGAAATTATATCCAAATACTTTCGTTTACAATCAATCGTGTTATTCATTTGTGCTGTTGGACTATGGAGAGTTAGTCCATGAGTCATTCTTATCTACTTCCTATTAAATTCTTATCAATATCTTCATCTTTCTAAACTTATAGTTAAAAGATGCCTCCACGTAAATCGACAAGACGCGATCCTCCCGCACCAACACCACCTGCTCCTCAATTCGACATGGCAGCCCTGAATGCTGCTGTAGCTGCGGCTGTGGCTACGGCCATGACACAATATCATTCTTCTAGTTCCACTGGAGGAGGAACCCCTGTCCTATCTACTCATGGTGAAATCCCTGTGCGCTCTAGAGAATGCTCCTACAAGGACTTCACAAACTGCAAACCATTGTCCTTTAAGGGGACTGGCGGAGTCATTGCCCTTTCGCAATGGTTCGAAAAGACAGAGTCGGTCTTTGAGATCTGCTCATGCCCGAAGGGCAGCAAGGTCAAGTTTGCTGCTTGCACCTTCGAGTCAAAAGCCCTAACATGGTGGAATAGCCATGTCAAGTCACTATCCCTTATAGTGGCAAATGCTATGAGCTGGGAAGCTCTGAGAGAGCTGATGGTGGAGGAGTACTGCCCGAGGGGCGAAATCCAAAAGCTGGAGGAAGAACTGTGGAGCCTAACCATGAAGGGCTCCAACATAGTCTCCTACACCGCCAGGTTCTGTGAACTGGTGACCCTCTGTCCCAACATTGTTCCTACAGAGGGGAAGAAGATTGAAAGATACATATGGGGGCTGGTGCCTCCATTCCAGGGAAATGTTTTGGCTTCAAACCCCACTACATTCGATAGTGCCAAGCGATTGGCACAGCGGCTTATAGACCATGGGGTTCGTACCCCAGCCGCAACAACAACCCTGGCCATCTCAGAACCCGCCAGAACCGCTGATTCCAAGCGGAAGTTTTGGGATGACAAGAGAAAGACAAAGGCTGCCAAAAAGCAGCAGGTCGTGGCAGTTCATGCTGCGATAGCACCTGCCGCTGCTGCTCCGGTAAAGCAGTACGCTGGAAGTTTGCCTAAGTGCAACAAATACAACTTCCACCATGTAGGAGCCTGCCGGGAAATGCAGTGTTTGAACTGCAACAGGAAGGGGCACACTGCCCGTTTCTACAAAGCTCCGGCGAGGCCAATCACCCAAGTCCCCGGCGCTGGTGTGAGCCAAACTTGCTACGGTTGTGGCGAGGTGGGCCACTACAAAAGGAACTGCCCGAAGGCAGGGAATGCCGGTGGAGTGGCAAGAGTTCTGGCCATAGGCCACGAGGAAGCGGTTGCCGACCCCACAATGGTCACTGGTACGTTTCTCCTCGATAACTCTTATGCATGCATACTGTTTGATAGTGGAGCGGAGAGGAGTTTCGTGAACCAAAAATTTGCTCATTTACTTAAGCAAAAATCACGAGCACTTAAAGAACCGTTCATTGTAGAAATGGCTAATGGAAAGACAGAGATCACTAGCAATATATTCATAGGGTGTACCCTAACACTTGATAACCATTCATTTTCGATCGCCCTCATGTCGGTTTCTATTAAAAGTTTCGACGTCATTATCGGCATGGATTGGTTAAGTCTTCATCGTGCCGACATCATGTGTTACGAAAAGGCTGTACGCCTTAATCTGCCGTCTGGCGAAACCCTAGTAGTTTATGGCGACAAACCCGACACGAACCTTCGTATCATCTCGAGTATTCAAGCTCAGAAATTCTTGCGAAAGGAATGTCGCGTATTCCTTGCTCATGTGCTCGATGTGAGCCAAGAAACGAAAGACATTCAGAACATTCCAGTAGTACGCGACTTTCCTGACATCTTTCCGGAAGAACTCCGAGGATTACCTCCGCAACGTCAAGTCGAGTTCCGAATCGACTTAGTTCCAGGGGCTACCCCCGTAGCCAAATCGCCCTATCGGCTAGCACCTGCAGAGATGCAAGAACTGTCCTGTCAGCTTAACGAACTGCTCAGCAAGGGCTTTATAAGACCAAGCTTCTCACCCTGGGGAGCTCCAGTCTTTTTCGTCAAGAAGAAAGACGGATCGTTTCGTATGTGCATCGACTAGAGCTCAACAAACTGACCGTCAAGAATCGTTATCCTTTGCCTCGTATTGACGATTTATTTGACCAACTTCAAGGGGCGAATTTCTTTTCCAAAATCGACTTAAGATCCGGATATCACCAACTGCGAGTGCTAGGGGAGGATGTTCCGAAGACAGCCTTCCGAACTCGTTATGGGCACTACGAATTCGTAGTGATGCCGTTCGGATTAACAAACGCGCCCGCAGTGTTCATGGACTTAATGAATAGGGTGTGTCGTCCTTACTTGGATCAGTTCGTCATCGTCTTCATCGATGACATACTTATCTACTCTCGTAGTGAGGAGGAGCATAGTCAACATCTGCGACTAGTCTTAGAAACCCTTCGTTCGGAGAAGCTCTATGCGAAGTTCTCGAAATGCGAATTTTGGATCCGACGAGTCGAATTCTTAGGGCACGTGGTTAGCGAAGAGGGAATACACGTGGACCCTTCCAAAATTAAAGCCATTGAGAACTGGTCAGCACCGAAGACGCCTACAGAAATTCGTCAATTTCTAGGTCTCGCTGGCTACTATCGCAGGTTCATTCAGAACTTCTCCTGCATTGTGAAACCTCTTACGAAACTAACCCAGAAAGGCGTGGCCTTTGACTGGGAAGAGAAGCAGGAGAGAGTGTTCCAAACGCTCAAAAGAGCCTTGTGCACCGCACCAATACTATCCCTCCCCGAAGGGATAGAAGACTTCGTTGTCTATTGCGATGCGTCGAATCAAGGACTCGGATGTGTTCTGATGCATCGAGGTAAGGTCATCGCCTATGCCTTGAGACAGCTAAAGACACATGAGGTCAACTACACTACCCACGATCTTGAACTGGGAGCAGTTGTGTTTGCTCTGAAGATCTGGCGACACTACCTGTACGGTACAAAGAGCACAATCTTTACAGACCACAACAGTCTACAACACATATTCGACCAGAAAGAGCTCAACATGAGACAACGACGGTGGGTCAAGCTACTCAGTGACTACGAATGCGAAATTCGTTATCATCCGGGTAAAGCCAACGTAGTAGCTGACACCCTAAGTCGGAAAGAATATTCTGGTCGTAGAGTCAAGTCGTTGACTATGACTATCCAGTCACACTTGTCCACGCAAATTAAGGAGGCTCAACTCGACGCTTTGAAACCTGAAAATGTGGCGGGTGAATCCCTGAGAGGGATGGATAAGAACTTGGAGGTTAAGGGTGGCGGAGCTTATTATTTCATGGATCGGATCTGGACCCCGAAACTTGGTGGTTTCAGAGACTTGGTCATGAACGAGGCACACAACACTCATTATTCCGTCCACCCAGGTTCAGATAAGATGTATCTGGATCTTAAAAAGCTATACTGGTGGCCTAAAATGAAAGCAGAGATTTCTACCTTCGTAAGTAAATGCCTTACTTGCGCCAAGGTCAAGGTCGAATACCAGAAACCCTCGGGTCTACTACAACAGCCAGAGATACCGGAATGGAAGTGGGAGCGGATCACTATGGATTTCATAACCAAGTTGCCCAAGACAACGGGTGGACTTGATACCATATGGGTCATCGTCGACAGATTGACCAAGTCCGCACACTTCCTGCCTATAAAGGAAACAGACAAGATGAAGAAGCTTACAAGAACTTACATTAGGGAGATTGTACGACTGCATGGTGTTCCCATATCCATTATCTCAGACAGAGATAGTAGATTCACGTCGAGGTTCTGACAGTCATTACAAAGTTCCCTCGGAACTAGGCTGGACATGAGTACAGCCTACCATCCATAGACAGACGGGCAAAGTGAGAGGACTATCCAAACCTTGGAAGATATGTTGCGCGCCTGTGTGATCGACTTTGGGAAAGCATGGGATACTCATTTACCCCTTGTAGAATTTTCCTACAACAACAGTTATCACACAAGCATAAAGGCTGCTCCATTCGAGGCCCTCTATGGCCGAAAGTGCAGACCCCCTCTGTGCTGGGCTGAGGTGGGTGATACCCAGTTAGCTAAAGGACGAGTTCCTGATAGCACTCTCACAGGTCCGGAAATCATTCGGGAAACGACAGAGAAGATCGTTCAGATTCGTGAATGATTGAAAGCCTCTAGAGACCGACAGAAAAGCTACGCTGATAAACGAAGGAAACCCTTGGAATTCCAGGTGGGCGAACGTGTTCTATTGAAGGTCTCACCCTGGAACGGCTTGATACGCTTCGGAAAGCGTGGAAAGCTAAATCCAAGGTACATAGGGCCTTTCGAGATTTTCGCTAGAATCGGCCCTGTAGCGTACAAACTTAACTTACCGCGCGAACTCAGTAACGTACATTCTACTTTCCACGTCTCGAACTTGAATAAGTGTCTGTCCGACGAGACTTTTGTAATCCCACTCGACGAGATCGAGATCAACGAGAGCCTCAACTTCGTGGAAGAACCTGTAGAGATCATGGACCGAGAGGTCAAACGAACGAAACAAAGGCGTATCCCGATAGTAAAGGTTCGCTGGAACGCCAAGCGAGGACCTGAATTCACTTGGGAGCGAGAGGATAAGATGAAACTGAAATATCCTCATCTTTTCACTTAGTTATTTGTAACTACTTATTTGATTAAACTCTAATTTCGAGACGAAATTCCTTCTAAGGGGGGGATAATGTGACAACCCGAAATTTCTATTTTGTACAACCATTCACTTCAATAGAAGTCAGAACTGTTTCTGCTAATTTTCAAGCTTTTTGGAATAAGTTTAAGTGTTTTAAAGCTTAGCACTTCAAAGAACAACAGGAGAGAGGATGCCCTAGGTTCATTGTGCATCATTTTCGCAAAAACTCCAAGAGTTAAGAGTTTTCGGCCCAAATGGTGTTTGGACCGAAAACCCCCATGAGTATATATATGACACTTAGCCATATTTTTCACTTTTTCACTCTTTCAAGAACAAGAACCGAAATCCTCTCAAGTACCATCCGATTTTTCCTTCTAGATCTTTAAAATGTAAGTGTTTCTTACCCTATTTAGTTGATCTCTTCCATTATCTAGTGATCTTACATGATTTCATCTGTGAAATCATTCCATTTTCTTAGATCTTCAAGTGTTCTTCATTTCACCAAGAACACCAAGAACATACACTAGTCTTTTGGGCCGAAAACACCCTTCTTTGCTTCCATATTGTAAGTATCTATCTCCTATACTTGTTATCTAGTAAGGATACTTGATTTAGGGCCTTGAAAACGTCATTTATCCAAGAACAAAAGGCGTTTTCGGTCTAGTGCATCTCCTTAGACCGAAAACCCTTATTAAGGGTGCAAAATGAGTTTAAGCCTTTCCTAATACTTAGTATTGAGTCTAGAACACTTCATTGATTGTTGAAAGCCCTTGAAAATCACCTTATGCACCAAAAATCATGAGTTTTCGGTCTTAAACTCAGGGACCGAAAACCCTAAAAACCGAATACCACTTGGACCGAAAACCATATGGACCGAAAACCATATGGACCGAAAACCTCTTTGGACCGAAAACTCCTTTAAGTGGCTATACAACCCTTAGATGCAACCCTTGGTACTTCTAGCACTTGAATCAAAGTGTTTTCCATGTCTTAGGGTGTCTTAACTTGGTTAATTAGTTGTTAAATGACTAATTGGATACATATATGTGTTATTATATGTTAAATAGGATCCGTGTGTGTGCTCAAGTCTTCACTTGACACTTAGCATCCTATACATTCCGTTCATCCAAACCACTCACTACAGGTGAGTTCATACCCCTTAATTAACCTTTTAAATGTTTTTAAATGCTTTTATGGGGGGGGGATACAAGTTGAACAATTATAGTTATTATATCAATCACATGTGATTAATAGCTACTAAACAAGTGGATTCTTACTTTTCAAACTGTGTTACCAAACTGTTTTACTTCAAACTGTTTTACAAACTCTTTTCATACCAAATGCTTTTATCAAACTCCTTTACAGGTCAATTACTGTTACTTAAACTCTTTTAAACTTATATTCTGTGTATCTATGTAGATATAGTTATATAAGTAGGATTGAAAGGACTTAGGACTGATAGCCTACCTTACTTCCTGTTCCTTGTTTGGTTGTGGACTTAGGGTATCAAGGTTATTTGTTCGAAGGTCGTTTGAATACTAGTTATATATCCTGTATATGTGTATAGATATAAAAGGTTACTTCTTTCATTCAGTTCAATGCCTTTGGGTAGCAAAGGTATACAAACATGTTCATATACACAAACAACATTACTAGTAAACTATAATAGGTATAGTTTAGGAAGATATTATTACTAGAACAATGAAACATACAATGAGTCAGTTCATTCATGAGTAATAGATAGTGATGAGAAACAAACATAATACATAGTGATGAGAAACAAACATAATACATAGTGATGAGAAACAAACATAACACATAGTGATGAGAAACAAACATACTACATAGTGATGAGAAACAAACATAATACACAGTGATGAGAAACAAAACATACAGGCTAGACAGAGAAAGAACACACAATACAGTTAGCACATACATATACATATACATATACATTATATATAGTTATGTGAGCCACTTAACGGGGGCATGACACTACCTGTCCTGACCCGTTTTGTATCCATAATCTCCTTAATTGGGGAGCGTATGAGTTTGTGTATAGATCTATACTGGATTGACTATCCTACACCTTGCTGCTCGCTAGAGTGGGACTTGCAAGTCTACGGGTGCCAAACGTCATTTCTTACGACGTCTTACATCGTCGTTTTACTATAGAGTCGGTAGCAGGATACAGGCCGATCACATGGTACTTTAAATAACAAATAGTTTAAAGTAATTAGTACAGAAGTAGTTACTTAATACAACACTACAGTACTAATTCATTTTCCCTTTACATTTACCTTGTGATATTCACACAATAAACAATAATGTAAGAACTATATTTTTGGTTAAAAATAGTCAGATTAGGGAAAATACACACTCTTACAAGAGACACACACACAGATACTAGATGCCTTGGTAGAAGGCTACTGTTAGTAGGAAACATAGGGTTTTCTTGGAGTGTTCAAACAATTACAAACTTTTACAAAACTTATACATTACAAACATCTTACAAACGCTTTCATACAAACACAGACACTAATATACTTATGATCTCACCAGCTTTAAAGCTGATAAACTCTTTCAAAATAACTTGTATTCTCAGGTCACCAGTAGACAGGTACCGGTGTCAGGTTCTGAGAAGATGGAGCTCGTTCAAGACTCATCTTTTATTTTTGATGTATATTTTTGGTGTCTATATAACTTGACAGAACACACTTGTATGAAATTATATTATTAATGCAATGGATGATGTTGTTGCTTGTTTACTACTTTGCATTGTTGTGATACTGAACATGACGTCCTCCACCCCCGAACGTTTCCGCCGTTCCGGTTTTGGGGTGTGACATAACATGGTAAGCATAAATGCTTAGTGAGTTCCCCAAAATACCACATACAGCGCATAAGCCACTCGAGGCTATAACTCGGTAAGACCCTATGGTCAATGTGTCTCAGCGGGACCCTCCAGTCCCGTAGCTCGTTGGACCCTCCGGTCCGGTCTAAATCGTTGGACCCTCTAGTCCGATCTAAATCGTTGGACCCTCCGGTCCGGTCTAAATATCACATAGCATACATAAATCACAGTGCACATAATCTCAAGTAATCACATAACTCATAAGACCCTCCGGTCTGCACATAGATACCACTCTAGCTAATGTATAGTGAGAAGACTCACCTCGGGTAACTCGGATAATCTCGAACTCGAAATACTGATCTAGCCTCCGCCTAATCACACAAAATAATTATCTCTAACTAATACGGCTCTCAAAGGCTAGACTAGTACCTCCCTATATTATCTCAGAAGGGTAAAAGACCATTTTACCCCTCCAACGGCCCAAAGGTCCAAATGTTGACTAAACCCTAAAAGTCAACAAAAGTCAACCCTCCGGAGTACGCGGCGCGTACCAGCTCTGTACGCTGGCTTCACAGAATCGGGGAGCTCGACCCCTTACGCTGCGCGTACTGGGATGACGCCCAGCGTAAATCCCAGTTTCCTACTTCTCATGTTTTTGGTCTTAAACGGTTAAGACATAAGTTCACATTTCAGATCTGGTCATTCTAATACCTCTTAATCCATAAAGTCGAAACCTTTAAGCCTTTGCATGGCTGTAAAGGTCACCAATCACTCCAAACACCTTTCCTCTTTCCTCATTAAGCCCTTATCTCATGCATGACTTAATCTTAACGTCCAAGATTGGATTTTTATGGATCTATAACACAAGATACACTGAAATAGGGCAGATCAAGGCTTATGGAGACTATTTACTCATAAAGTCTCCATCTTGGGACAAAACCCTAAAAAATTGGTCCATAATGCACAAATCCAAAATGATGAATTAAGCTTTGAGCTTTTTACCTACAAGTGGTGCCTCAACCTCTGCAAAGCTCAGATCCAAAGCTTGCACTCCAACTCTAGCTTCCATAATGGCCCTCTCTTCTTCTTCACAACCACATAATGATACTTTCAAGCTCAAAACACACACACACACAAGCTTAGAACGAAGGCTTGGCTCTCTTAGGGTTTCACTCTCTTGAAATGGTGGCTGGAATAGAGGTCATAGCATTCCTTTTATAGTGTTCAAGTCTCATTTAGGGTTTTGAGTCTGGGCCCAGTACGCTCAGCGTAATATAAGGTATGCCCAGCGTACTGGGTTGAGTCCGCGTCAAAGGCACGCCCATGGGTACGCGCAGCGTACTCTTCAGTACGCCCAGCGTACCCACTTATCATCATTTTCTATTTTGGGCCAATTTTGACAATTTGGGAAAGAAGAAGAATTAAAGAGATATACATGCACTTCGGGTTGTTACAATTCTCCCCCACTAGAATCAGACTTCGCCCTCGAAGTCTCATGCCGAAAATAACTCCGGATGCTGCTCCCGCATCTCCGACTCCGGCTCCCAAGTCAGCTCGGACACTCTCCAATGTTGCCACTGGACCTGAACCAAAGGCACCTCCTTGTTCCTCAGAACCTTGATCTTCCGATCCAAAATCGCGATCGGTCTCTCAATGTAATTCAGGCTCGCATCCACCTGAATATCCTCTAGCGGCACTACCGCCGTCTCATCGGTTATACACTTCTTCAACTGGGATACGTGGAAGGTATCATGGATCTGACTCAACTCCTTGGGTAGCTCCAGACGGTATGCTACCTTACCCACTCTCGCGGTCACCCTGAACGGACCAATGTATCGAGGCCCCAGCTTGCCCCTCTTTCTGAATCGGATCACTCCTTTCCAAGGAGATACCTTCAGGAGTACGAAATCTCCAACCTGGAACTCGAGCTCGGATCGCCGCCTATCCGCATAACTCTTCTGGCGGCTCTGGGATGTCAGTAACCTCTGTCTGACCTGTTGTATCTGCTTAGTTATCTTAAGCACTATCTCAGTGCTACCCATCACTTGCTGCCCTACCTCTCCCCAACAGATGGGAGTCCGACACCTCCTCCCATATAGAAGCTCAAAGGGAGGCATACCAATACTTGAATGGTGGATGTTGTTGTAAGAAAACTCAGCCAAGGGTAGGTATGTATCCCAACTTCTACCGAAGTCCATAACACATGCTCGAAGCATGTCCTCGAGCGTCTGTATCATCCGCTCACTCTGCCCGTCCGTCTGTGGGTGATAAGCAGTACTGAAGTGTAATCTCGTACCCAACTCCTCATGAAACTTCTTCTAGAACCTGGAAGTAAAACGTACATCTCGGTCTGACACAATTGAGATCGGCACTCCATGCCGCGACACCACCTCTCTCACATACATCTCTGCCAGTCTCTCTGCAGAAGAGCTCTCACTGATAGCAAGGAAGTGAGCGCTCTTCGTCAACCGATCCACAATCACCCAAATTACGGCAACACCCCTCGCGGTTCTCGGCAATTTGGTGATAAAATCCATAGTAATTTGTTACCACTTCCACTGGGGAACCTCTAGTGGCTTCAACTTACCACGCGGACGCTGGTGCTCGGCCTTAACCCGGCGACAGGTCAAGCACCTCTCAACTACCCACACAACATCCCTCTTCATACAGGGCCACCAGTAATCTCTCTTCAGATCCAAATACATCTTAGTGGCCCTGGGATGGATAGAGAGCCTTGATCTGTGCGCCTCCTCCATCAGTATGCTACGTGCCCGACCCGTAAACGGCACCCAAATCCGACCATGGAAGGTCATAAGCCCTCGGCTATCAGTAATAAACTCGAAAACCTGTCCAATCACCCGCTCCCTCTTGCGGTTCTCCAGTCTCATAGCCTCTGCCTGGGCCTCTCGAATGGTATCCAACACCGGAGTCATCACCGTCATCCTCATACATATATCTTGAATTGGGGCACTCTCCACCCTACGGCTCAGAGCATCGGCTACCACGTTAGCCTTGCCCGGTTGGTACAGGATCTCACAGTCGTAATCCTTTACCACATCCAACCATCTCCTCTGGCGCACATCCAGGTTGAGCTGATCCATCAGATACTTCAAACTCTTGTGGTCCGTGTATATGGTACACCGAACCCCATACAAATAATGGTGCCATATCTTGAGGGCAAATACCACTGCCCCCAACTCTAAATCATGGGTGGGGTACCTCGTCTCGTGAGGCTTCAGCTGCCTCGATGCGTATGCTATCACGTGCTCTCTCTGCGTGAGTACCGCACCCAACCCTGATATAGACGCATCGCAGTAAACCACAAAATCCTCCATTCCCTCGGGAAGGGCTAACACCGGGGCTTCGCATAGTCTTTGGTGAAGAGTCTCAAATGAGGTCTGCTGCTCTGGACCCCAAGTAAAAGCAACGCCCTTCCGGGTCAATCTGGTGAGGGAACGACAATCTTGGAGAAGTCTCTAATAAATCTCCGATAGTAGCCGGCCAATCCCAGAAAACTCCTGATCTCGGTGGGGGATCTCGGCACCTCCCAACTCATAACAGCCTCAATCTTGGCCGGATCGACTAAATCCCATTCTGATTAACGAGGTGCCCCAAGAACTGAACCTCTCGTAACCAGAAATCACACTTGGAGAATTTGGCATAAGGCCTCTCCGATCTCAACAGTCCAAGGATCTCCCTCAGATGCTCCTCATTCTGCTCTCTGGATCTCGAATACACTAGAATGTCGTCGATGAACACAATCACCGACCAGTCCAACATCGGCCTGCATACTCGGTTCATGAGATCCATGAACGCAGCTGGTGCATTGGTGAGCCCAAAAGGCATCACCACGAACTCGTAATACCCATAACGATTCCTAAACGCCGTCTTCTGGATATCCTCATCACGCACCCTCATCTGGTGATATCCAGACCTCAAGTCTATATTGGAAAACCAAGACGCACCCTGCAACTGATTGAACAGATCATCGATCCTCGATAATGGATAACAGTTCTTGACCGTTAATTTGTTCAACTCCTGGTAATCAATGCACATCCAGTGTGAACCATCCTTTTTGTTTACAAAAAGGATCGGCGCTACCCACGGTGAGCTACTCGGTCGGATGAATCCCTTCCCCAATAGCTCCTGAAGCTGCGAGGATAAATCCTGCATCTCCGGTGGCGCAAGGCGATAGGGTGCCTTGGCAATAGGTGCCGCCCCCGGAATCAAATCGATGCGAAACTCCACCTGTCTCTTGGGTGGCACACACGGCAACTCCTTGGGGAAAACATCCAGAAACTCTCGCAGTATCGGTACCTCACCGACAGAACTCGGCCTCTCTGCGGCAACTCGTGTATCCATCACATAGGCTACAAACCCTCTACAGCCCTGCTGTAGACTCTGTCTCGCTCTGGCAGCCGAACAAAATGCTGACCCAGATCGGGTACCCACGCCATACACCGTAAGTACTCCCCCACTGGGGTCTCGTATGGCCACCAACTGACGCTCGCAGTCGATAACAGCTCCGAATCGGCTCAACCAGTCCATGCCCACGATGACACAGACATCCCCATCGCAATAGGTACCAGATCTATCGGGAACTCAACACCGAAAATCTTGAGTACACATCCTCGAATCACATCAGTAGCTCGCTCGCCAGCTATAGAAACTCGTAAAGGTCGACTCAACGCCTCTTGTCGGATACTGATGTGCTGGCTAAACGCTAATGACACGAAAGACCGACTCACACCCGAGTCAAATAACACCAAAGCAGGTACAGAACTCACAAGAAAAGTAAATGAACGAATACATACCAGCCACCACATCGGGCGCTGCGCGGACCTTCTCCGTTGTCAACTGAAAGGCTCTCCCGCGAGCCTTCGGAGCCTCGGCCTTTGCTAGCCGGACCTCGGTAGCTCTAGCAGCAGGTGTAGATCCCTGTGCTTATCCCTGAAGTAGCTGTGGACACTCGACCTTCCGATGGCCAGTCTGGTTGAAGTGAAAGCAAACTGCAAACCCCTTGGGGCAATCCCTCGCGAAATGCCCCTCCTTTCCACACTTGTAGCACACCCCGGCTCTGCACACTCCCTCATGGCTCTTTCCGCACTTCCCGCAAGTGCGGCCCTTCGGACCCCCAGATCTCGAATCAGCGGGCTTTTCCCGCTTGGTTGCTGGCTGAGACTGTGCCGGCTGCCTATCCCTCCTCTGAGACTCGACCTCCTCCTTGGGCTGAGTCTCTAGCTCAATCTCCCTCTTCCGGGCATTCGCCTGGTGCTCGGAAAATGTCCGGTATGTAAAGTTCTCCACGAAGTCACGAATGTCCCTCCTCAGTATGCTCAGATATCGGCTCATACGTGCCTGCTCGGTAGACACGTGCTCAGGGAAAAACAACGCCCTCTCATTAAACATCCGTGTAATCACAGTCACGGACTTCGTCCCCTGCTTGAGGGACAAGAACTCCTGTACCAACCGTTCCCTTTCCACCGGGGGAACATACTCATCTCGGAACATGGTGGTGAACCTCTCCCAGGTCACCGATGTAATCTCTGCAGGAGTGAAGTCTGCCGTCACGAACTTCCACCAGTCCTTCGCTCCCAAGTGAAGCTGGTTCAGCGCGAACCGTACCCTCTGATGCTCAGGGCAAGAACATGTGTAGAAGCATCCCTCAATGTCAGAGATCCATCTCATCGCGGCTATCGGATCCTGAGTCCCATCAAACTCTGGTGGCTTCGTGTTGCTGAACTGCCGGTACAACAACGAGTCACCCCCCTGTGGCCTAGCAGCGGCGACGGCTGCGGTGGCCGCAGCAACTGCAGCATCGATAAGAGCAGCATACCGCTCATCAAATGTCTCAATCAGCGTGGTCTTGATAGACCCGAACATCTCTGGTATCTCAGCTCGAATGGCTGCCGCCACCTCATCATGAATCATCCTGCGAATCTCATCATCGTTAACACCGCTGCTCTCTGGAGTGTGGCGCGTACCCACCATAATGTCTTTGAAACACAACACAAAAGAAATCAGAGACTCGCTCGAGTATACTCGCACTCGATAACTCAACCCTACTCGTTCCTTAGTACCCTAAGGATTCTTACTTGGACTGCTCACTGATCCGGTGTTTCCAGTAGTATGGGCCCTGTACTACCTTCCACAACGCATCGATGTTCACCCCAAGTCCTCCTCCTAGGATCCCAGATCACAAGTACTCTATATCTCGCCAAACACAGGCTACCCCCCAGTAGACCACTCATAAACTCCTCGATGCTACCTACTCACTCTCGAAGTATCTCATAGTAGCAGTAACTCCTAGGCTAAGGCATCACAAATCAGGCCCACTCTAGTCCTAAATATGAATACCTAGCCAACTCTAGCATGCATAGCATATCACATAATATCTCATAACACATAATGTAAGGGTATTTTGGTAAATTACTGTTCGGGCGCTGGCTGATCGTACACACTGATCCGTTCTGTGTTTCTCAAAATCTTTTACTCTTTTTAGAAAAATTGTTTCTTTTATGAAAATTTTTCTCAAATCCTCAGTTTGAGTCCAGATACGCCCGAAGGTGCATCCGACTCCCTCAAACCAAGGCTCTGATACCAACTTGTAACGACGTAAATTTTAAAACAATTTTTCATTTTTCAAACATAATAAAGCTCATATAATATTCTCAAAATCTCATATGTATAAACTGTCATCACAATAAAACATATCCCAGAATCTAAAAAAAAACATAATCCTCTGCCAGTGTGCACAAATCATGTCGGCGCCTTCCTGCGATCCTCGCTAATACCTGAAGCACATATCACATAACACGGTAAGCATAAATGCTTAGTGAGTTCCCCAAAATACCACATACAACACATATGCCACTCGAGGCTATAACTCGGTAAGACCCTCTGGTCAATGTGTCTCAGCGGGACCCTCCAGTCCCGTAGCTCGTTGGACCCTCCGGTCCGGTCTAGCTCGTTGGACCCTCCGGTCCGGTCTAGCTCATTGGACCCTCTGGTCCGGTCTAAATCGTTGGACCCTCTGGTCCGGTCTAAATCGTTGGACCCTCCGGTCCGGTCTAAATATCACATAGCATACATAAATCACAATGCATATAATCTCAAGTAATCACATAACTCATAAGACCCTCCGGTCTGCACATAGATACCACTCTAGCTAATGTATAGTGAGAAGACTCACCTCGGGTAACTCGGATAATCTCGAACTCGAAATACTAATCTAGCCTCCGCCTAATCACAGAAAATAATTATCTCTAATTAATACGGCTCTCAAAGGCTAGACTAGTCCCTCCCTATATTATCTTAGAAGGGTAACAGACCATTTTACCCCTCCAATGGCCCAAAGGTCCAAATGTTGACTAAACCCTAAAGTCAACAAAAGTCAACCCTCCGAAGTACGCGGCGCGTACCAGCTCTGTACGCTGGGCGTACTCGAAAGCTTCACAGAATCGGGGAGCTCGACCCCTTATGCTGCGCGTACTGGGATTACGCCCAACGTAAATCCCACTTTCCTACTTCTCATGTTTTTGGTCTTAAACGGTTAAGACATAAGCTCACATTTCAGATCTGGTCATTCTAATACCTCTTAATCCATAAAGTCGAAACCTTTAAGCCTTTGCATGGCTGTATGTTGGATTAGTGTCTAAGCCCGTAACTATATTTGGTAAGTACTTGACCCGGTTGTGCATGGTCCTTTTGGGTTGCCTTCACCATAGCAACTTGATAGGGTGATTTATGAAGAGAGAGAAGATATTATTATATTAATATATTATGAGAATAATATATTAAAGGAATAATTATATTATTATTTAATTAATATTATTCATAGATTAATTAGGAATTAATTTGGTGACTAAAAGAGATTAATTAAATAAAGGGGACTAGAACAGTCAATTGTGTGATAGTTGGTTTTTGGGCTATGGATCCTTGTGGGTTATAGGGTGGACGAAATTAAGGTGTATGGACTCCTTGAATTCGTCCAAGCCATACTCTAGAAGGATCCTTGGATTGCTTAAGGCCTAAGTTATCCAATTAGGGTTTCAGGAGGTAACCCTAGCAGCTCAAGTATTTAAAGACCCTAAAGGCTATAGAAATCGGCTAACAGAAACCCTAAGGAGTTCCAAGAGCCGATTTTGTGCCTACATCCTCTCTCCAAATCATCCTCTTGCTAGTTGGTGTTTGTAAGCCATTAGAGGAGTGACAATTGTGACTCTAAGCTCCAAGAACAAAAAGATTCAAGCAAGCAACAAGAGGTAATTATCTAGATCTGAATTCTCATGTCAAATTAGAATTGTATACACTAGATCTAGGGTTTGCAAGACTTGGATAATTGCATGTTCAATTAGAGAAAACTAGATCCAAGCATTAGGGTTTGCATGTGCACATAGGAAAGTTCTTATGCCTCAAACCCATCAGTGGTATCAGAGCTTTGATTGATTTCTATTGAATTGATGCATTGTTTAATTGTTCTAGCCTTGAAAAATCGTTTTTTCTGCCCCCTGACTGACAGACTCGCCGAGTCCCATTGTGGACTCGACGAGTCGTATGAACTCGACGAGTTCATAAGGGGACTCGGCGATTCGGAGCGTCTGTCAGAGTGATTTTCGGAATTTCTTGCTGTTTTGCTTAAGGATTCTTACCTAAATCATTTTGGGTCAATAAAATCAGAATTTTATCACATGGTTGACTATATCCTTGACAAAACAAAAGATAATTACCATTTGTTTAAACAATAATTTCCTTATTTGATAATAATTGATTATTTGAATTAATTGTTGAATTATGTTGCAAGTAATATTGACTAGGTCAAATTTAGATAATCATTAAATTAATTAGTTAATTTATATTATTTGCTATTTGATCATTTATGTTTTGAAAAGTTCAAAACTTGTCCTCAAGTTTTGAATTTGAAGTTTTGTATTAAAAGTTTTTAATTTGAACTATTTAAATTTTAAACCTTAGAATTTTACAAGTTTTTAAATTCAACCTTATACTTATAATATTATAAGATTAATATACATACATATATATATATATATATATATATATATATATATATATATATATAACTTAAATGGTAGTCTTACCGTTAGTACGCCTCATTCACGAAGCCGGTCTATAAGGGGGGTATAAGGTTATGGCCTATAAAATGGTCGTTTAATGGGTGTCCATTCTCACCCACCGCTTCCTTGATTGGTGGAGGGTCGTTAGCCGAACGGGTAGGATAGGGCAAACCTTTCCTCATTAAAAGTATAATTAATCTATATAAAGTAACTAAATGCTTTTACAAAAATTCCCAATCTTAGTTACTTTAGCCAAAAGTGAATTTGATGCAATTCCATGAAATTACACTTTGCACCCATGCTAAGATATTAATGGAGTGTGTGTGGTTAACCGGCACATTAATTGGGTTCTAAGAAAAGGTGGAAAAGGGTGACTCATTGTTTGTCATAGTTCGATGGAGCGTGTGTGGTTAACCGACACACCAAATAGGTTACTGTAACAATGAGGGCACCATGTACATTTGCATGGTTATTCACGCCCACTTTGTGATCCTCGGCATCCCAGTCACAAACTAGAGGGGCATATCGAGATTTAAACATGCCATTGAAAATTTCAATGAATCTCAAAGTATCTAGGAGTTTTTCAATACATTTAAAACCTAATTTCCTTTTCGTTTTTCATGGTGGAGAATTAGTGAATCGACATTCACTTGCCTTCAAATTATTTACTTGTTAGATTACGGCATCCCTTTTCTAATTGGTGAATAATGTTGTTGGTTCCTAGCCCTAATTTCTCATTTGGGTGATTAATTGGGGAAATTCATTTCTAATCAACTTTGTTCTTTTTCTTTTTTCAGATGTCGAACGCAAACAACAACGCTTCTGGTTCAAAATCCTCTAGTTCATTCTCACTCATGAACTTGTGTGGGAAAGTGATCTTTGATGGGACCAATTTCAATAATTGGCTCCGCAACATTCGCATGGTCACTCGCTATGAGGACAAAGAATATGTCATCGATGAGAAGCTAAAGGAGATTGACATCGACACTGCTACAGCTGAAGAGATCGCGGCCTCTGAGGCCCACGAGCGTGATGCCACGAAAGTCCATTGCATCATGCTAGCGACTATGACTGCAGAACTCCAGAAGTCTAATGAGGACAAGTACCCCTATGAGATGCATCAGGATCTGCTGGAACGCTACCACCAGAGCGCTAGGCAAGAGAGGTACGAGATCATCACTTCGATAGGGCAAGGGAAGGGTAAGAAGAGGAAGGCTCCCTCAAGGGGCCACCACAAGGGAAAGTCCCAAGATGGCACCTCTTCTAGTGGAACCAAAGTTGGTTTTGCTAAACCCAACTCAAACCCTAAAGAGGCAGAGTGCCACTACTGCCAAAAGATAGGGCATTGGAAGAGAAGCTGCCCAGCATATCTACAGGCCATCAAGGATAGGAAGATCAAGCCATCTTTCGCAGGTATTTACACAATTAAATCTAATAGTTTATCACATGCTACTTCTTGGGTTCTTGATACAGGATGTCGTTTTCACATATGTTCTGATTTGCAGGGACTAAAAAGAAATAGGGATGTGGAGAATGGAAGGATGAATCTGATCATGAGAAACGGAAGATCGTCGCCTGTGACCAAGATTGGAGTTTACTCCTTAGTGCTTAGTAATGGATTAGATTTGGATTTGAATAATTGTTGCAATTCGCCAGATATGGCTAGAAACATCACTTCATTTCATGGTTTATATAGACAAGGTTTTAGATATTCATTTGATAATGAAAAGGGTTCTATTTATGCTTATTTTAATAATGTTTTATATTTTGAAGCATTACCTTGTAATGTAATATATGAAACTGTGATGGTTGTAGACAACTTAGGAAATGATGTATTGTGTGTGGATTCTTCCAATCGTATGGATAAAGCATGCTTGTGGCATTGTCATCTTGGACATGTCAACAAGAAATACATAGCCCAACTCCAAAAGGATGGAGTGTTGGAGTCATTCGACCTTAGGGACGATGACGTGTGCGAGTCTTGTTTACTTGGAAAGATGACCAAGTCACCCTTCACTGGCACTTGTGCGAGGGGTGAGGGTTTATTGGATCTCATACATACAGATGTATGTGGACCCTTTAGATCCACCACAAGGGATGCGAATCGCTTCTATGTGACTTTCACAGACGATTATAGCAGATATGGGTATATCTACTTAATCAAGCACAAGTCAGAAAACTTTGAAATGTTCAAAGAGTTCAAACAAGAAGCGGAGAATCAGTTGGGCAGGAAAATCAAGATGCTTCGATCTGATCGAGGTGGAGAGTACCTAAGTCTTGAATTCCACGACTACCTCAAGGAATGCGGAATAGTTTCGCAATTGACGCCACCTAGGACACCGCAATTGAATGGTGTGGCTGAGAGGCGTAATCGATCCTTGATAGACATGGTTCGTTCCATGATGAGTCGTGCTTCACTACCTATCTCATTCTGGGGGTATGCCTTAGAGACTGCCGCCCATATCCTTAACTTAGTTCCTACGAAGAAGGTTGCCAAAACACCTCACGAAATGTGGACAGGGAAGGCTCCCTCGTTGGTACATATCAAGGTTTAGGGTTGCGAGGCTTTCGTAAGACGAGAGACTTACGACAAGCTCGAACCTCGTAGTGAGTGATGTATTTTCATCGGCTACCCGCAGAAATCCTTTGGATATCTCTTCTACAGACCGAGTGACAATGTTATCTTCGTTGCGAGGAGAGGGGTTTTCCGAGAGCGAGAACTCATAAGCAAAGGAGACAGTGGGAGGAAAATCGATCTTGAAGAGCTTCAAGAGTCGAGCGATGAAGGAACCTCTAACGCTGACGCTCAACCTGAGGAGGAAACTCCGGTTGAATCGATTGACGAGCCCTTACCTCTTAGACGTTCCGAAAGGGTTAGTGTTCCACCCCAGTTTTATGGTTTTCATATTACTATGGAAGGCGATACGTTCATTTGTGATAGTACACTAGTGAATATGGACGAACCTAACAGCTATAAGGAAGCCATGGCAGGCCCGGAGTCTGCGAAATGGAAAGAGGCTATGGACAGTGACATTCAGCCCATGTATGACAACCAAGTTTGGAATTTGGTTGACAATGTACCAGGTCGTAAGATGGTCGGGTGCATGTGGATCTTCAAGAAGAAGACTGACGTGGATGGGAATGTGCACACTTATAAGGCGCGATTGGTTGCGAAAGGTTTCACTCAAACTGTTGGAGTTGACTACGACGAAACCTTCTCACCAATTGCGAAGATAAAGTCTATCAGGGTGATGCTGGCCGTTGCTGCATTTGATGACTATGAAATATGGCAGATGGATGTCAAAACCGCTTTCCTTAATGGGAAGTTGGCTGAGGATGTTTACATGGCTCAGCCAGAGGGTTTTGTCAATGCGAAGCATCCCAATAGAGTGTGTAAGCTTGAGAAGTCCATTTATGGACTTAAGCAAGCGTCTCACAGATGGAATCTTTGTTTTGATGAGAAGGTCAAAGAGTTTGGTTTTCTGCAAAGCGAAGATGAATCATGTGTATATGTCAAAGCCAGTGGGAGTGTAGTAAGCTTTCTTGTTTTGTATGTCGATGACATACTACTCATAGGAAACGACATCCCGACACTGCAGGAGGTTAAGTCCTGGCTCGGGAAGTGCTTCGCTATGAAGGACCTCGGAGAGGCTTCCTATATTTTGGGAATAAGGATAGTGAGAAACAGAAGTAAGAGACTAATAGGACTTAGTCAGAATACTTACTTGGACAAGGTACTAAAACGTTTTAGTATGGAGAATTCAAAGAAAGGGGAGTTACCAATCCAAAGTAATGCCAAGTTGAGTAAGACTCAAAGTCGGAGAGCTGAAGTCGAGATAGCAGAGATGAGCCGAGTACCTTACGCTTCCGCAGTTGGCTCAATCATGTATGCTATGACTTGTACTCGCCCTGATGTGGCCTTCTCTTTGAGCATGGTCAACAGATATCAAGGGAACCCTGGCAGAGAACATTGGATCACAGTCAAGAATATTCTTAAGTACCTTCGGAGGACCAAGGAATGGTTTCTAGTCCTCGGTGGGAGTGATGACTTAAAGGTGCGAGGGTACAGTGATCCTAGTTTCCAGACCGACAGGGACAACTATCGTTCGTAGTCGGGCTGGGTCTTTACCCTCAATGGAGGAGCAGTGACTTGGAAAAATTCCAAACAGGAAACCGTAGCTGATTCAACGTGTGAATCAGAGTACATTGCAGCGAGCGAAGCGTCAAAGGAGGCAATATGGTTGAAGAACTTCATTGGAGACCTTGGAGTTGTGCCAGTCATAAAGGAGCCCATGGAGATTTTCTGTGATAATGAAGGAGCGGTTGTCTTGACCAAGGAACCAAGAGATCACGGTAGATCTCGACATATCGACAGAAAATATCATTTTATTCGACATCGGGTGGAAGAAGGACTCCTCGTAGTAAAGAGGGTATCGTCAGAAGATAACCCAGCACATCCGCTTACGAAGGGACTGAGCAGGGTTAAGCACTTGCAGCACGCTAGGAGCATAGGGCTGAAGGACAACATTAGTTTAGATTAGATAGTTTGGAAACGTGTAATAGATAAATTGTAATTAACATTTGATGATTAAATAAAAGGGTATTATTTATTAGTAATGTTACTGTTTTATGTTAATCATTTACCTATTGTTTCATTTTGCATGTTTTGACTTCCTGAATAATTGAATTATTTGATAATAATCGAATTATTCAAACGGTCCACAGTCGTTCATATGTTGGAAGTAGATATGAATGAAGACTGTCATGAATTGGTGTGTAGATTGTCTAAAGTGTATTAGACATAGCAAAAGATTGCTACAACGTTCATGAGTGCTTATGAACTTGATTTGAACATTGGAATAAACCCACACTTTCTGGAATCACTTCATGGAATTTATCACGAGTGATCGCAAGATGGTAATATCATATGGTCTTAAAACCTAGATATATGGTTTATTGTTTGCTAATTGATTGTGCATTGATAATGCGTAAACGCATCAGTAACTTGATGTTATAAAACGCATTGTTGTGTATGATTTGATTAGTGGATAGTAAATGCATATAAGTCGAAGTTTATCTGTTCCTTTTATCCTAAGAGGGTAAAAGCGATATCAGGGCCCCTCGATGATTTGATTTCACTTATGTGCCGGGCCCGCTCAGGACTGAATTGATGTGTTCAATTAAGTTCTATGTCAAATGAATCTGAGATCGAGAAACCAATTGTTGGACAATAAGTATGACAATGTTCCATGTAATTGTCCACACGATATCAAGAACAGAGGATTATACGATCCGTTATCTGAAGGACAGGTTACTGATAAGATCAGAGTTTGACAGCGTCTTTGAGAGCTACGATTGCTAATCGGATTGTGTTTGCATTTATGGTTACTAGACTTATCCAAGCAGGAGACTGTTGGATTAGTGTCTAAGCCCGTAAGTATATTTGGTAAGTACTTGACCCGGTTGTGCATGGTCCTTTTGGGTTGCCTTCACCATAGCAACTTGACAGAGTGATTTATGAAGAGAGAGAGAAGATATTATTATATTAATATTGAAGAACCAATGAATCGAGTAATGAATTAATCAGAGTATGAATTCAAATAAGAATACGATATTTGAACACCGGATGTAAATATGATCTGTTATGCTCTATTATGCTTTCGAATTCTTTACAGAGTACAGTAGACAAGTCTGTAAAAGTTCTTATCTAACTCTAGTAAATAACCCTATTTATAGGGAACAGAAAGCATACAAAAAATATACTAAGGCATTGACTCTAAAGCTTCGAATAAAAGTGCCATAGTAAAATACATTACAAAATATTCGAAGAGTCCAAAACATACTTCGACTAATTACAACAATTCGACCCTTACAATCTCCCCATTTGTAATCATAGTCGAAGTCTTCAATTTGTAAGAAGTGTGATGGAATACAGTAATACTCTTCGAATCTCCGTGTACCAGGAGATAATCTTCTTCAGCTCTTTCTTGTCACCTTCATTGTTTTTCTTGCAATGATTCATACGAACAATCAAGTTCGTATATTGAGATGTTGAGTATCTCTCTACTTCACTTGCTTGGAATAAGAACCGTTTAGACTTTCCAGCTTTGTCTTTTCCTGCGAAGACAATTCCAAAAGGCTTCAGGCAAATTTCACCATCAGCATACTTCTTCAATTCCGCCTGAGTCTTCGTAGGAGCCATCAGAGCTTTAATTTCCATTCCTTTGGCAGTAGCTAATTCAACATTTGTTAGTGCCAAGCACTCATAATAGTTTTCGATAAAAATCTTGATGTGAGCTACTCCAAGCTTGAATTCATCTGGTTCTGTGTTTTGAAGGTATGAGAATGATTTGTCTTTCAAAAGTAATGCAACTAGTATAAGATCATACAAGTTCATTAATGGAAAATCTGCAACAGTGAATTCGCAGATATTTCCATTTGCCCTGGCAACCACATACTTAAAATTTTGGACTGTGTTTTCGAAAACCACATCCCTTTTCATACTGATCACCTTCTTGATTTTCATTAAAGACCAAACTTCCTCAGGGGCTTTTCCAAGAACAGCATGAAAACGAATTTTCATGTGAGTACCTTCATCTTTATTTTTAAAATTCCCTTCTACTTTGAACTGAGGCATGATAAACATCATTTCGTTTATTGGAAAATCCAGCTGGCTTGCATCAGTATTTGTGACCATATAACTCTACTTTGGTTTCTTCTCAAATGAATACATGTGATTGAATGCAACCTTGGCCTCGATTGTTTCGTAGTTATAGTGTTTAGTTGGATCCCCTTTATCTATTCCCTTCGTATCATTTGCTCGCTGAGCCATAATGCTTTGAACAATTCTGAGCTTTTCGATTTCAGCATCAGCTTCAGCCTTCTTTTCTTCTTTTGATTTTTCCACAACAATTGATTTCCCTTTATCTTTCAATGCTGGATTGACGATTGTCACTTTTGGATTCGAAACACTCCCACCAGTCTCCGATGATTTACCAATCACAATTCCTTTCGAAATTGGTCTTGCAATTGGCATTGTTGTTACGACTGTTGAAGTCACCTGTTTAGCAGAAACAATTATTGGTTTTGTTGTAGGGATTTTCGAAGAAAAGACTTTTCCCACAACTTTCGCATCTTATCCACTAGCCTTCGACTCACTAGTTTTTCTTTCTCCCCCTTGCACCCCTGTGAAAACAGGTGGGGCATTTGTGGTTGGAAGAAGACTTGATATGTGAAAGAGAGGAGCAAGTTGCTTGTTGAGAATGGCTTCGAATTGGATAAACTTCTAAGATAAAAATTCAGGAGTAATCAATGGAGAAGAAACCGGCCTATCAGAAATCTCTTTTAACTCGTTGAGCAACTTAAGTACTTCTTCAAAACTTGCACTTTCGGATGTTGAAAGTTGAGTAATTTGAGGACTCAAATTTTCATACAACTTAACAAATCGAGTGACTGCGTCACAAATGATATCAACCTTTTGATTCAAGGATGCATAATCTTGTTGAACTGTGACAATTTCTTTTTGCATATCTTCACGAAGTTCGTGAATTTGCAAGTTTACATCCTCTCGAACTTTCTTCACATCTTGAATAAAAAGAACATGTCTTTCCTTGGCAACATTCTTCAACTCTCTCAGATCACCAGCAAACTTCGAACTCTGAGAATTGATCCGAATTTCATTGTTTTGATCATTATGATCAATCTTCTCCAAGACTCGAGATTCAGAATCTTTAAGCATCCCCGATACTTTACTTATGATACTGGATTCAAACACCTTCAGCAACGAATCAACTTCAACACTTGAAACAGACGAACCAACCCCTAGATTTGCTTGAGATTGAATGACAGAATTCAACTTTTGATTTAAAATCTTAAACTGCTTCATGGTCATCAGCATGTGATCTGGGAATTGTTCTTCTTCTTCATGAAACTCCAAGTCTTCAAACATACTGACAAACCCCTCATTATCAGTCACTGTCTCCATAAAAACAGTTTCTTGAATATGTGAAGTTGGTTTGAGTGGCTCAGTAGATTGTGAAGAAAAAATAGAAGTAAAAGGTTGATCAAGAATATGTTCGAATGTTGGGGAATCTGTGGTTGAAGTAAGAGGTGTAGAAGTAGATGGAACTGTAGCTTCATTTTTCGAACCTCCTTCACCCATATCGACATTTGCATCCGTATCAGATACGTGTGCAGGGATGCCTGAAGTTCGAACCTCCTCAGGAACTGATTTGGCAATTGAATCTTCCGGTGGTATTATGAGGGTTTGCTCAGGAGTCGAAGTCTGATCTTGAATAGTTGGTTCAGGAGTTTTAGGAATTCGTTCTTCATCATCTTCAGTTGACGCAGTAGAAATGACCAGCTTTCTTGTCTTCTTCTTCTTCTTCTTCTTTGATAAACGTTTTGCCATATCCACAACTCTTCTTTTCTTGGACATCGGAGAAACAGGTGCGGGCACTTCTCTTATCAAAACACCTTGATGAGTGATTTGAGGTTTTCGAACCATTTTGTGAGTAGGAGACTTGCTTTTGTGGGTAGACTTCATTTTGATTCTTTGAAACATTCCAGTCTTCGAAGGAATGATTACATTTTCTTGTGTTTCGTCAAGAATGGGCTCAATCACTTGAGTCTCAGCAACAGATACTGCAACGGTTTCAGGCTTCATCTTTGGAGATTTCGAATCCTTGGTTTGCTTTTCAAAAGAAGCAGGTTTAGTCTTCTTTGACCGTTTAGATTTCTTTTCTTCCCTTGGCAATAATATCCCTGTCTGAATAGAAGAATCAATTGTTTGTAAATATGCTACCAAAACTGAATTCGTAGGTTCAACTCTTTTGAGCATCGCATCTGGAATACGAGCAACAGTTGGAAAATCATTAGCACTATCAATTACTTCTTTCGGATAGTGATATGATTGAAAGACAACTTTGTCTTCATCATTTGGTACCAAAATCCCTTCTTTATTATAAAAATATTGCAAAATCAGGCTCCAGTATCGTGCACACGAAATACCATGAATAGCATTCGTATGTTCTACACCCTTTTGGAATTCCTTCCATAATTGTGTAGAATAGTCCACTTGAAGATCATAATATATGCCAACAACCATGGCATAAACCTCCATTCTTCCTTTGTCGAGACCAACTGTTCTCCCAGTCAAACAGCGTAGAAAAATACCAAATAAGAAATTCCATAGTCGTGGAAGACCTGATTTCTTAAAATCACTTATTTTGGACAATGGTGGCTGATACCCCATCTCATTAAACATGTATACGATTTGAGGGAATGTGAAATCAACATATGGAGGCGAATTCGGAATATCAAGAATTTGGCAAAAGAGTTTCTTGGATAATCTGACCTTTTTATCATTCACCAAATGAAAAGTTATCGTATCAGAAGCTTTATTGTAAGTTGCAGTTGATCCTGCTTGTGAAAGCCAGGATAGCGGAACAGAGAAAGAATTGAACATTGTTGTAGATAAAACAGAGTTCTTCAATGCAACAATGAGCATCTTCAATTCTTCCGGGTATTGAGAAACTTCACCCTCCACGTAATAGTTAGTTGGTTGAATCTTCATTATTGGTACGGAATAAGCATCTTCAGTGGTATGAGAATCGATATGAGCAGAATTCGCCATTTTTAGGGTTTGAAGATGATGATGAACAGAGAATTTAGGAATCTGTTTGTTTTGATCGTGTAAACTGAGAATGAACCCTTGAATCCCCTTTTATATGTAACCCTGAATTTTGAATTTGAAGCGGGATGCATTTAATGATATCCGACGTGGCACCTTGAAAATCGGATCATTAGTGCGTAAAAGTAGCCATGCGTCAAAAAGTAACTGTCACTTCTCCTTGAAAACCGGACAGAATACCATACGTCATTTATAGACAGCCTATATTGTTATCCCCAAGATGATTGTAACCGTTAGGACTCTTCGTATGGAAGCAAGGCTCTTTCACTTTTGGGTTGAAAAAGCGAAGTCATATGCCAGATGTTTTAAATCATCAGCCTGAGTTGGTATTACTCAGAACCTCAAGGATTTCGTGAGTGCTGTGTGCCAAAGAATGTAGACAAGAAACAAGTATAAGAAAATTTTGGAATCTAGTGATGTCAAAATGTTTGACACAAAAGCAGATTAAATCCCGGGCTAAGATTACTTCATTAATCATTAAGAGAAATGATCAATAGCTTTTGTGGGTTCCCGTGAATTACAATCGAATACTTGTTGATTAGTATCAAAGGGCTTCTTTTATAATGCTTCGTGGATAGTTCAAAATTTCGTTACATGTCATCCTAAACATAAGGTGAGAAATTGTAACAGAAATTACTTGTATGACCAGTGTAGTCAGTGACAAGTTGGCTTTGAAAAATTTTGATATGACTAGGACATTCGAATGAAACTCACACGGAAATCATATTAAAAATAAAATTTGTGTGCTGGATCTTGTTGGGTAACAAACATCGTGGGTTTCGAATTTTGGTACAGAAACAAAAGTTTCGTGAAAATCTGGAACGTAGTTCCCCATCAATTCCTTAAAAAAAGTAATGAAAACTGGGTTTCACTTTCATCACGGTCTCATGATGTCAGATCATAAACCCAGAGTTTTGATATATCTAGGTCTCGATGGGTTTGATCAGAGACCTCTCGGACATATGTGTTCGTGTGTGATCGTGTAAGAAATTTATGGATGAAAAAGATTGATGTAAGACACGAAAAGTACCTCTGTTATGTTTGGACCAAACAGTAAACTCTTAACTCATTTTGAGAAGAGTAAGGTAGCTCAGAGACTAATGTGAATATAAGCCTGATTGGGAAGAAATCTTCGTATGAATAATTTCATTAAGGCTTTCATACACACACATTGAGTCATGGAGGCTTTGTTCAACATACAACAGCATGCTTCTAGGGACAACCTAACGAGTTCGAATGATGACAAAATTTATCGATTTATACGAAAAATGTACCTGACCCTAGTACTGCAAGCATAAACGCCTCTGTATCTTCATACGAATCTGCAACAAAATACTAAAAATAAATAAGAAACAAAATATTTTTGATGTTTTGATATTTCGAAAATAAAGACAGAACAAACGAAAATCTTTTTGAATTTTTGAATTTTCGAAAATTAAATGACAAAACAAAAGAAAATCTTTTTGGATTTTTGATTTTTCGAAAATTAAATGACAAAACAAAAGAAAAACTTTTTAGATTTTTGATATTTCGAAAATTAAATGACAAAACAAAAGAAAATCTTTTTAGATTTTTGATTTTTCGAAAATTGAACAGTACTTGTTGCAGAACACGAAATTTTATCATCCCCTGATAAGTGATAAATGTACGAATTCGAAGGGGTCGAAGCGTTGACTATGAACAGTAACCTCTGAATCAACCCTTAAAATAAGTAACAAATGTGCGAATTCGAAGGGGTCGAAGCGTTGACTATGAACAGTAATCTCTGAATGCTGAATGACTTTGCATTGCCTTTTATTCAGCGCCTCTGATTCATTACTTGTCAACCATCATTCTCCTTTTTCGCATGGAACAGAGTTTCCATCGATCATTCCAAGTCCTTCTATAATTTTCACAAAGGATTTTTCATCTAACGCTTTCGTGAAAATATCAGCTAACTGATCAGTTGTTTTCACAATATGTACTTCAATATTTCCATCCTCCACGTGATCTTTGATAAAATGATAATGAAGAGCTATATGTTTAGTCTTCGAATGTTGTACAGGATTATGACAAATTCTTATTGCACTTTGAGAATCACAATATAATGGAATCTTTTTCATATTTATTGCATAATCACGCAATTGACTTTGGATCCATATTATTTATGAAGTGCAAGCAGCCGCAGCCACATATTCTGCTTCAGCTGGAAAAATTGATACGCATGTTTGCTTTTTCGACTGCCAGCTCACCAATTTGCCATCCAGAAATTGACATCCACCACTTGTGCTTTTTCGATCAAGATTACAACCACCCAAGTCTGCATCCGAATATGCTTGTACAAAGAACCCAATGTTCGAAGGATACCACAATCCTAACGAAATTGTTCCTTTAAGATAACGAAAGATATTCTTCACAGCTGTGAGATGTGGTTCTCGTGGATTAGACTGATACCTAGCACAATTACACACAGAAAACATGATATCAGGTCTACTTGCTGTGAGATAAAGTAATGAACCAATCATGCTCCTATATAAAGTTATGTGAACAGCAGGTTTATCTAACGACGGTGTGAGCTTTATGCTCGTTGCCATTGGAACTCGTAACTTCGTGCTATTCGTCAATCCAAACTTTTCCAACAAATTCTTTGTATATTTTTCTTGATTAATAAAAATTCCTTCTCTGTTTTGACGAATATTCAAACCAAGAAAATTATTGATTTTTCCCATCATGCTCATTTCGAACTTACTTTTCATCAAATCTTCGAATTCTCTAGACAAAGCAGGGTCAGTTGAGCCAAAAATAATATCATCAACATAAATTTGAACAAGCATTAGATGATTCCCCACTTTCTTTCGAAATAGTGTGGGACCAACTGATCCTTGTTTAAATTTAGATTGTTTCAAAAATGAGGTAAGAGTTGCATACCAAGCTCGTGGTGCTTGTTTCAAACCATAGACTGCCTTATCTAAAATATAAACATGATTTGGAAATTCTTCGGTAATAAAACCTGGGGGTTGTTCCACATAAACAATTTCTTCAAGCTCTCCATTTAGAAATGCACACTTCACGTCCATTTGATAAACATCAAAATCTTTGTGAGCTGCATAAGCCAGAAATATACGAACCGCCTCGAGTCTTGCGACAGGGGCAAAAGTTTCTTCATAGTCGATTCCTTCTTGTTGTGAATATCCTTTAACAACAAGTCTGGCTTTGTTTCGAACAATATTTCCATCTTTGTCGGTTTTATTTTTGAAAATCCATTTTAACCCGACAATCGAAACATTTTCAGGTTTGGGAATTAATCTCCAAACCTTGTTTCGTTCAAATTCAGATAATTCAGATTGCATTGCAACAACCCAATCTGAGTGTTCCATTGCAATCTTAACTGTTTTTGGTTCAATCATAGAGATGAAAACATTGAACATGCAAAATTCTTGATGACTATTTAATACCTCATTCTTTGCACGAATTTGAGCTCTTATTAAAACTCCCTCTTGTGGATTCCCAATTACTTGATCCTTCGGATGATCTTTTGTCCACTTTTCCATTGGAGGATATGCTGGATCAAATTCCAAAGGTGCATCTTCGTATATATCATCGTTTTCTGAGCCTACAATCGAACAAGCATCATCAAAATCATTATTATCTTCAATATTTTCTGAATGCTCCCCCTCAGCATTATGCTCCCCCTCAACATCATCATTCAATCTTTCTTTCTCCCCCTCGGAAGAATGCATGTCGTCAGCTAATGTATTCGAATCCAAGTGCTCCCCCTCCACTGGATTGTTTTGCATACTTTCGCCTTTCTCTGAAGAATTTGATGTTGAAGCATCATTATGCTTTGTTAGTTCAGAGATATGATTATCACTTGCATTTATTTCAGCATCAACAGCATGATCTGAAATTCCAAAAATTAAATCATAATCATTATCTAAGGTTTGTGAGGGTTCAGATTCATCTTGTATGTTTTTCAGAATTGGATGATTTTCAAACTGTGATTTTGTTTGTTTAACGTAATAATCATCAAATGTAAGATTAAAAGTTTCTTCAACTTTTCGTGTTCTTTTATTCAACACACGATATGCGACTGAATTATGCGAATAACCCAAGAAAATCCCTTCATCTGCTTTTGCTTGAAATTTCGTAAGATGATCCTTGAGATTCATAATGAAGCATGTACATCCGAAAACATGAAGAAATTTGACGTTAGGTTTTCGATTGTTGAGAATTTCATATGGAGTAATGTTAAAACGACGATGAATAAAAGATCTGTTTTGAGTGAAACATGCGGTTGATACTGCTTCAGCCCAAAGATATTATGGAAGATTTGCATATGCCAACATAGTCCTTGCTGCTTCGCATAATGACCTATTTCTTCTTTCAACAACACCGTTTTGTTGTGGTGTGTATGGAGAGGAAAAATTATGTGAAATCCCTTTGTCCACCAAAAATGAATCAAGAACATTGTTCTTAAATTCAGTTCCATGATCACTCTTAATTTTTCGAACAATCTTCTTTAATGTTGTTTCCATCTTTTTGATAAAGTCAATCATGATTTGTGCAACTTCAAATTTAAGCCTGAGAAAATAAACCCACGTAAATCTGGAAAAATCATCAACAATAACTAAAATGTACCGTTTATTGTTTAGTGTTGAAACTGTTGAAGGACCACACAAATCAATATGGAAGAGCTCCAGAGGTGCAACAATTTTCGAATCAATCATGATTGGATGACCTTGTTTATGTTGCTTGCCAACTTCACAAGCTGCACATAAAGAATCATTGTCAAATTTAAGAACAGGTAAACCTCTTACCAAATCTTGTACCACAAGTTTATTGATGTTTCGAAAATTGAGATGAGAAAGTCTTCTATGCCATAGCCAACTTAAATCGGCTGTTGCTTTCGAAAGAAGACATATAGCAGGCTTCCCTACTATCGGTTTGATTTCCAAAGTGAACATGTCACCTTTCCTTTTGGATTTCAGTAACACTTCTTTTGTGTTGACATTCGAAATAACACTTCCTTCTTCATTAAAAAGAACTTGATTGCCAGTGCCCACAACAAGTTGAGAAACACTGATCAAGTTATGTTGAAGACCTTCAACATATGCAACACGATTCACTATGAATTGTCCATTCGTGATCTTCCCATATCCTCTGACTTGACATTTTTGATTGTTTCCAAACTTTACTACTCCAACATTTTTGAGACTTCGAAAATCTCGTAAATTCTCCTTCTTCCCAGTCATGTGACGAGAGCAACCACTATCAATGTACCACTTGTTATCATATTGCTCGTCACATAGTACCTGTAATTATTGGAAAATTTTAGGTACCCAAGGCTTTTTGGGTCCTTGGAAATTAGATTTCAATTGCGAATGCAATGAAGAACTTTTAACCCAATCACAAACTTTAGTCTTGAGACTATCAATTAAGTTCACTTCATCATTTAAAGGAACCGAAACATAAGATTTTGATGGTTTCGAATGTTCACTGACATTACCCTTCGAATCCTGAGGTTGTGTATGAACATTCTTTACTTTTAGTACTGGTTTCCAAGCTTTAACTGATATGTTCTAATCCTTAGAAGATGAACTTCCGTTTGATGAAGAATTCATATACTTTTCATAAGCTTCATGAATTTGCTCTTTTGAAAATGTATTTGACTGATACATCTTTCCTTTGCCTTCAAGCCAATGATCGATGTTCTTCCTTGAAGTCATTCTTCTGTCCCGTGAATTTTTCATTGTTTCTTTCTTCGTATGATTAGGAAAATTTGGCTTTTATGGAACAAAATCAACTTTTGGATTTGATAAAAATGAGCTAGCATACGATGAATCAGCAGTTGATTTAAAATGTTGATGTTGAAAGATTTGTTGATTTGATTTAGATTTATTCGTAAATTCTCTTGATTTATTAGGTGCTGAAACTTTCGAAAACCTTGTTTGTTTATTCACTTCAGACCTTGAATGATTTGTATGAGATGATTATTGAGGTTTTGTTGAAAAAGAGGAATTTTTAGTTTTGAAAACATTCTTGGTTGATTGTGATTCAGACATCTTTTGAGACTCAATATTTTGCCAAAATATTTTCTTTCTTGCTTGTCTTTTTGAAATTTTGTTTTCCTTCGAAAATTTGTCAATTTGATCTTTAAATTCCTTAGAATTTAGTCTAACAACCTTTTCATTTTCCTTTTCATCTTGTTTTGAAAACTCTTTTTCAATTTTTGATTTTTCAACCCATTGTCTTTGTGGTTTCTGACGTTGGAACACATATGAATTCTTAGTTAAGTTGTTTTCAACTGTGCTTTGATTTGAGAAAAAACCTTCTTCAATTGTTTTTGAATTATCCTTCTCAACTAACTTCTTTGATTCTGGTTTGATATTCTCAACATTTCCAGTAGTTACGAAAACTTGATTTGGAAAAATAACGTCATCTGTACATTTGAAATTCAGATAAACCACTATATTCGTTTCAAGATAGTGTTCACCTTTTTCATTCATTATTTTTTTGAACTTTTGTGTATCACTATACACTTGATCAACCACTATTCGAGAAGTTTCTTCTTCCTTTGATGAGTTCTTTCCATACAAAATGTTCGTTTCATCTTCATCATTACTATCATCAGTTTGGCTGTCTTTGAGATCCACGAAGTTCATATCACAAACTTTCGAAGTTGAGGGTATATCAGTTTCATTTTCAACCATCAAATCCTTAACTTTTTCTTTCCCTTTAGATGTAGAAGCAACATTAACAATAGACAACTGAGAACAATCAACATCTTCAAGTTCACTAATTTCACTAATATTGTCAGAATTATCTTAAATATCAGCAAAATTAGATTGAGAATCAGATGTTGAATTCTCAGTCTTTTTCAAAATTTGAATTTGTTCAGATTTAGTCAAAGTATCATTCACTATTTTAACTAATTCATTAGCATCAAGACATTCATCAATTTTGACAATTCCATATTTACATCTATCATCAGGAATTTTGTCAAAATCAGGTATTATTTGCTCACAATCATACGAAATATTATCTACCTTGGCTCTTTCGAATGCTAGAAAAGGTAGTAATTTTCTATGTTGTTCTTTACTTATATCACATGAATGATGTAAATCAGTTAATTTGCTGTAAAGTCGTTTAGCAGAATTACAATAGATGTTTCTTTGAGCCAGCAGAAGTTTAACATCACTCGATAACGTATCCCTATCACACATTATATTCGTTATTTGTAATTCTAAGCATTCAGTTTTGCTTATTTTCATGTCTAATCTCTTTTTGACCTCTAACAACTCCATTGACAACTTGTTGGCCTCATTGCTAGTAGACACAACAATTGAATCAAAATAAGTAACCGTCTCATCAAAAGAAATTAGTTCAGAATATAAGCATGTGTAGGAATATTAAAGGATTTGAGAATTTTACGTACCTTTGTTGTCATTGGAGATTTGTCAGCCGCTTTGGATACGAAGCATTGTCCTCTCACTTCGAATTCATCATCATCTGAATCCTCCTCTATTTTCGCATACATCGGTCCATGCGTTGGATTCCTCATTTCTTCATTGTCTGACCCGGATGACCAGATTTGATAAGTTCCATCTTCATCCTCACACTCACCCTTTGCAACCAATGACAAACTTTTAGCTTTCGCACGAACCTCTTCCAGCTTCTTTGCATAATACGCCTCATCCTTGACTTTATTCTTCCTCTCATCCTTCTTTCGAAGCATATAGTCATTTGCAAGATGATTCGCACCGTTGCAATATTGACAATCTATTCCTGCATCACCTTTCAGCTTCTTCTCACCCTTTCCATCAGCTATCGTCGAATCTTGCTTCTCAACTTTCTTTCTCTCCTCAACAACATTCTTACTCACAAAACTTCCTTTCACCTCAGCAAACTTATTCTTCGAATTGAACGACTTTTTGAAAAATTTCTTAACACGATTATTTGAGTAAAATGCTATTGCTTTATCATCCGAATTCATGATGAATCCTTCTTCTTCCTCAGAATCACCATTTTCAGCTTCTTTCTCAGAAGTCTTTGATACAAGAGCTAATGGACCTCCCAAATTCAACTTCGATTCCTCAGCAATTTCATTTACCTCACTTTCGTGTGTTTTCAACTGATTGTAAAGATCATTCAGAGTTGATGAATCAAAACTTTGTTGATTCTTCACCATCATACTCACACTTCTCCACTCTTTTCGAAGCCCCATCATAAAGATAAGATTGAATTCCATTAAAGTCCTTGTAATTCCATAGCGATTACAACGATAGATTAACTCGTTCAGTCGATCATAGTAGACTACAATTGTTTCACCTTCCTTTTGTCTGAAATCTTTCAGCTCAACCAAACACTGTTTGACTGAATTGATTTTCGTTTTCTCACTTCCTTGAAACTTTTCTTTCAAATTGTTCTAGACCTCCTTTGCAGTTGTACAACTGCTAACGTAATTGTACACAACTGGAGGTAAAGCACCTCGCAGTTCCCTCATACACCTTTTCTCCAGTTTCTTCAGACGATCAGTTTAATTATCAACACCAGAATTTGTGGAAGAAGATCCGATTGGTTGAACATTCACTGGAGCATTAACACTCCAGTGATACATGTCCATAATTCTTCATCAAGACCATTCAGATAATCTTGCATCTGATCTGCCCACTGATCATAGTATTCAGGGATTAGCATTGGAATTTTGGTTGATGAACCTAGCAGATGAGAAAACGAGGTCATCAAATTGAGATTGAAACTCGCCATTGTTGTACGGAAGAAGATTTTGAGAAGTTTGAAAAGATTTGAGAATTTGAAAACAGACTAGATGAATCAAATCGAATTGATGAGAATAACACTCGATTCAACAATTCAAATGCAGAATCGAATCACAGACTAAGATCTTGACAATTTTTCACTTTCAAAAAGTGCGGAAACTTTTGAATCAAAAAGTTGATTCAAAAACCTTTTGAACAACGTGAAAATCAGATCAGAGATATGATTCCTGCTCTGATACCAATTGAAGAACCAATTAATCGAGTAATGATTTAATCAGAGTATCAATTCAAATAAGAATACGAGATTTGAACACCGGATGTAAATATGATCTGTTATGCTCTATTATGCTTTCGAATTCTTTACAGAGTACAGTAGACAAGTCTGTAAAAGTTCTTATCAAACTCTAGTAAATAACCCTATTTATAGGGAACATAAAGCATACAAAAAATATACTAAGGCATTGACTCTAAAACTTCGAATAAAAGTGCCATAGTAAAATACATTACAAAATATTCGAAGAGTCCATAACATACTTCGACTAATTACAACAATTCGACCCCTACAAATATATTATGAGAATAATATATTGAAGGAATAATTATATTATTATTTAATTAATATTAGTCATAGATTAATTAGAAATTAATTTGGTGACTAAAAGAGATTAATTAAATAAAGGGGACTGGAACTGTCAATTGTGTGATAGTTGGTTTTTGGGCTATGGATCCTTGTGGCTTATAGGGTGGACGAAATTAAGGTGTATGGACTCCTTGAATTCGTCCAAGCCTTACTCTAGAAGGATCCTTGGATTGCTTAAGGCCTAAGATATCCAATTAGGGTTTCAGGATGTAACCCTAAAAGCTCAAGTATTTAAAGACCCTAAAGGCTACAGAAATCCGCTAACAGAAACCCTAAGGAGTTCCAAGAGCCGATTTTGTGCCTACATCCTCTCTCCAAATCATCCTCTTGCTAGTTGGTGTTTGTAAGCCATTAGAGGAGTGACAATTGTGACTCTAAGCTCCAAGAACAAAAAGATTCAAGCAAGCAACAAGAGTTAATTATCTAGATCTGAATTCTTATGTCAAATTAGAATTGTATACACTAGATCTAGAGTTTGCAAGACTTGGATAATTGCATGTTCAATTAGAGAAACCTAGATCCAAGCATTAGGGTTTGCATGTGCACATAGGAAAGTTCTTAAGGCTCAAACCCATCACTGTAAAGGTCACCAATCACTCCAAACACCTTTCCTTTTTCCTCATTAAGCCATTATCTCATGCATGACTTAATCTTAACGTCCAAGATTGGATTTTTATGGGTCTATAACACAAGATACATTGAAATGGGGCAGATCAAGGCTTATGGAGACCATTTACTCATAAAGTCTCCATCTTGGAACAAAACCCTAAAAAATTGGTCCATAATGCACAAATCCAAAATGATGAATAAAGCTTTGAGCTTTTTACCTCCAAGTGGTGCCTCAACCTCTGCAAAGCTCAGATCCAAAGCTTGCACTCCAACTCTAGCTTCCACAATGGCCCTCTCTTCTTCTTCACAAGCACACAATGATACTTTCAAGCTCAAAACACACACACATAAGCTTAGAACGAAGGTTTGGCTTTCTTAGGGTTTCACTCTCTGGAAATGGTGGTTGGAATGGAGGCCATAACATTCCTTTTATAGTGTCCAAGTCTTATTTAGGGTTTTGAGTCTGGGCCCAGTACGCTCAGCGTAATATAACGTACGCCCAACGTACTGGGTTGAGTCCGCGTCAAAGGCACGCCCATGGGTACGCGCAACGTACTCTTCAGTACGCCCAGCGTACTCACTTATCATTATTTTCTATTTTGGGCCAATTTTGACAATTTGGGAAAGAAGAAGGATTAAAGAGATATACCTGCACTTCGGGGTGTTACAAAATAAGGCCAAAACATTTATTCTAGGGATATAAGATCCTAAACGTATTCAATTTGATACCAATAGTTATTCCCATTCCAGCATAGCATCGAATACTCCCAAGGCTACAAGGCATCACATATCAGGCCAATCTATCACTGACTAATCAACACTAGCATGCGAGTCTACCAACTCATAAAATAGACATACAAAGGCATCTATCCAAGCATTCTATCATGCAAAAACTGAGCTGATCCTTAGCCATAACTAGCATGCGATCCACATGTTCATAAATCAAATCATAGCAGATAACATGTATGGGTTATTTGGGAAAAACTAACTTGAGCTTGGCTGATGGCATGCACCACACCCATACTCATTTTAGAACAACTCTTTCTAATATATATATATATATATATATATATATATATATATATATATATATATATATATATATATATATATATATATATTTTAAAAAACTTTACCAAATCCTCATATTGAGTTCAGACACACCCGAGAGTATGTCCGAATCCCTCAAACCAAGGCTCTGATACCAACTTGTAACATCCCAAAAATAATGACATACGATTTTCGTTTTTAGATTACTAAATCATTAATACAAATCACTTCCATAAAACCAAGTTAATCAAGATTTAGCAAAAACATCATCGAGTCAGAGTAGATCACAGAATGTGAAAACATGTGGTGTGCGCTCTGCAATCATCCTGAGCTCTTCCATCTGAAAACTGAAGTACCTGAAACATAAACTGAAAACCGTAAACACAAAGCTTAGTGAGTTTCCCCAAACTTCCACATACCAATCATACAAGTGCGCCCAGCCCTGGGGTTGATTCCAAATTAAAACAACAAGTATGGGCCATGTCCTCGGGTATATTTCAACCCGAAAATATCGTAGTGGGCCCCCGCCCTGGGTTATATTTCAACCTATCATGCCATACTGGGCCCAACCCTGGAGTGTATTTCAACCAAACCACAACATGTAACACATAACTGCTATAATCATAAGACCCATACAGATAGCTAGCATACAATATACTCATCAGGCCCTGCCTGGCATCGGGCCCCGCCCGGCATCGAGTCCTGCTCGGTAAACATAAATACATAACACATGCAAGAGTTATGAAGACATAAAGCATACTAAGCATGAAAAAAACCATGGACCAGCATTGGTGCCTTCGACCCGCTAAACATAGTGAGGAGACTCACCGCGCACTGCTGAATCCTACAGATAAATCTTTGGCTGCTGGCTAACCGATCCCCAAACTAACAATATCAAAAAAACACCCAATCAACAATTGGGTCCCAAACCATATCCATAAATCCATTACTAGGGTAAATGACCAATTTACCCCTTACCTTGTTTGGACCAAGACTTAGGCCCAAACCTAATAATCCAAAAGGGCAAAATACCAAAAACTACCTCAGGTCCAATCAATGGCCCAATTTTCCAAATTGGGCCTAAACCCATTGTAGACCTTCTAAAAATAATTATTAGGCCAAAACCTGATGGCCCAACAGGCCCAAGACAACTAAGCCCAGAAGATGGCCCAAACCGAAGCCCAACATGCGAAATCCCTCTTGACTGAGTACTTGGGGCATACTCAGTTGTACGCTAAGCGTACTTGTTGATTCGCTTGTACGCTGCACGTATAGACTTGTACGCCCAACGTACTCCTCCATTAAGTCAAATCCTCCATAAAGCCCTGAATGCTTAAGTCCAGAAGTCCAAGTCACAGATCTGAGCCCAAACAAATCTCTACAACCATAAAGTCACTGACTTTGTGACTTTGGATGGCCCAAAAGAACCCAAACTCAACATATAACACTCTACTTTCATAAAATGGACATAAACTCATGCATGGATGGATCTAAACCTTAAAGGTGACAACTTTATGCATCAAGAACCTCATAAACATCAAGAGTGGCAACTCATAGCTCCAGGAGTGGTATCAAGCAACTAGATCTCATTCTTAGGTCCAAAAGGGACTAAAACTCGCATAAGATAGAACTAAGAAATCAATGATCAAGTTCATAACTTTTTACCTTAAACAAACCGGAAATGAAGCACATCATCAAGATCCATAAGCTCTTCTTTGATCCACAACCTTGTACTAAACTCCATCTTCTTGAATATGAGCCAAAATACACCAAGATACACACAAGGAGCTCAAAAACACAACCATGGAGGCTAAGGGACGGTTTCTAGGGTTTTAGGGACTTGGAGGCTGGTAAAGAGGCCAGCCCTAAGGACTTAGTGTCCTTATATAGGGTTTTCATCCACTCCACGTATGCCCCCCTGTAACGCCCGTGTTTCTAGGTTAGGCATTAATGATGATGTAATAGTCCAGGTTAACCTATGTAAACAGTTGTGAAATAATAAAAATGTATTATTTTGAGTATTATGTGTTTTATGCTTAATTGGGTAACTTAAATGAATTAAGAACAAGAATAAGCGTAATAATAAAATATTAGATAAGCCTGATATCTATGAAGGAAGTCGTAGTGGTCGTGACGAGGATTCCGGAAATATAAAGAATGCCGAAATCCGAGTTATAACGAAGAAGTTATGACCTGTCGAAGTTTCGCGACAGAACCGGTACGACACTGTGTGACGTAAATAGTGAATTTACGATAGAGCGATATTTAGCCTTAGTGATCTAAACGAAAGTCGTAGAATATCTTAAACCGAGAGCATGCATACAAAGAACGTCTAAATCTGACTTCGTATGAGGAGGTTATGATTTTTCGAAGTTTCGACTTAGCGGTATGCAACCCAAAGTTCGAATATAAGATCGAGTGGTTCTAGCCGAAACAATCTAAATGAGAATCGAAGATCTCGTCGATAGTAGTCCAACGGTAAAAAGACAGACGAAAACGGACGTCAGATGAAGGAGTTATGAATTTCTAACGGAGTTTTCCTGTCCCGGCCTACTAAAAATAATATAATAAAAATTAAGTGAAAATTAGCCGACGGAGTCTAAACGAGAGTTGTAGAGCATAATCTCACCTACGTGTGTATATAAAGAACGTCAAAAACGGAGCTCGTATGCAAAAGATTTGAATTTATGAAGTTCGGGGCACGAACCCCGACACTATGTCAGAGCTCACGACGTGAACATAGAGTTCACGACGTGAACTCAGAGATGACGTCTCCTGGAGCCTGACAGACCCAAGTTGCGATGACGCACCTGATGACGACTGAAGTCACGACGTGAACTTGTTGTTCACGACGTGAATCCAGAAATTCGACCCTATAAATAGAAAACGAAGGGCAGCCGGCCATGGTTGCTAATTCGCTTACTCTCTCACTCCTGATACCCTCTCTAGCTGTCTTGAAGTACCCCTGAAGCCCCGGTATCATCCCGACACCCGAAGCCAATCCCGAAGCACCGAAGATCCCGAAAAAAAAAGAGTTTTCGATCTGAGGCTCTGCCTGCGAGAAGCCCGGTGTGTGAAGATATCCCAGTTTCACCGAAGAATACTACTCCAAGAGCAGTAGTGCTGTCCGATAATCGTCTTATCAAGTGAGTGTGTAGTTGCTTTCTTCTAACACATATATATGAATTATTCTCTATAAAATACGTTCTATGTGTTTATATATTATCTGTTATCTGGAATGAGTTTTGAATGGATATATTATACAGGTTTTAAAGTTGTATACGTATGTATGTATATATATATATATATATGTTATCTACAAAACAGTTGGGTATAACATGGGTAGATAGTTGATGTGTGATGAAATAAAATGATGAGAGGCCTCAGTGTTGTTGTTGATCTTGTCATCTAGCGGAGTATGGATGACGACCACAGACTCTTTCTAGACTGTCCAGTGGAACGCTGGCAGGTTCATAACCTGTAGGTGTTGTGAACGATGTGTTTACTGGTGTACTCTATCCCCCTCATGGTTGCCTTTAGGACATCTATTGTTGAGGAAACCCCTTTGCAGTAATGTCCATCCCGATGAAAAAAATCCTAGACTAGGTCCCTTGTGATAGTTGTTGTTTTAGGGACGTAAAGTGAGGATAACGGGAATGGGTAATCGGGTTATTGTTGGTAGGTGAAATTAAATATAATTATTTATTATGGGTTGAAAACCCTATATGCTCACCAGGCTCCCAAGCCTGACCCACTCAGTTTTATTTGTATTACAGGTAGTGGCACGAGAGGATAATTTGGATGATTCATAGAGTTATTTTGTTTATAGGCCTGTAGTGGTATATAACTGTTGTAAGGCTTATAATGTGCCGTTTATGCTTTTGGTATGTATCGGAACATGACATCCCGAGTTTTGTTATATATGAAAATACATTTCTTTAAGAAATGCTTTGATAAATTTTATTTTATCATATTTTGTTTTGGGAACAAATTCCGCAACTCTTTTAATCAAAGGACTACTCTAAAATTATTTTAAAAAGCATAAACTAAATCGGTCTTTTCCGTCCGTGATTTTGGGGATGTCACGGTTGGTATCAGAGCATTAGTTTAAGCGAACTAGGAATTTGTAGGATTTCTAGACTTAAACTTAGAATGCTAAGTGAAGATTGAGAGATAAGTGTCTACCATATTTTAGACACGAGCACTAGTATATTTTAGGAAAGATGCCTAAAATGCTTTTATGTGCTAAATGTTATATGTTTGCCATATATGACATTATTTGTTCGGATCTACGGTTTGTTGCCAACCGGATCTGGAAACCTTATGTGTTTAGGGTTCTAAGCGTAGGACTACGGTATTAGAACTAGCATGTAAACGTTTCAGAGTGATTTGGATAATTTAATTATCTATCGTGAATAAGGATCTAAATTCACCTTATTCGGTGTATAGATCAACAATGGCAAGAACAAGAAGCGGAGTTGGAAACATGAACGAAAACAGGAATCAACCACCTGTAATTGAGCAAATACATGTTGTAGCAGCAACACCTGAACCAATGACAATGGCTGGTGTACAATTGATGATTCAGACGATGTTGGATCGTCAGGTGGAAGAAACTAGACGTCTGCTTCAGCAGAATCGTGAAGAACTTTCGATGCCGATTGTACAGCCTGAATTAAGTGAAGGACAGTCGGAAGGAGGAAACTTTAGTGGGATTATTGGTCAAGCCAACCCACCGTTGGTTAGACATAACAACAAGGATGGAGGAAATGATGGACGAGGATGCAAGTACAAAGATTTCATGGCATCCAAACCACCATGTCTATCCGGAAGCCCGACGCCGGTAGTGTTGGGTTATGAGCATTCTAACACTCCTAAGTGTACATGCAACCCTAAATATTTTGGATCTATGTTTTCTCTATTATACATACAATTATGAACATCCAAGGTATTATCCTAATCTAGCATACAAAATAATAAATATAACAAGATAGAATACATACCTCTTTGATGTAGAATGTCTTCATGAAGCTTGAGTGCCTAGTGCCCCAAGTGTGACACCTCAAATGGTTCACACAACACCAAATACACTTGGAATAACTTGAGAGAAACTTGAACACACCTTGAAATCGTCTAGCCCTCACACTCACACATTAGTGCACGATTTCTTGAGCCATGTGATTCTTTTATATGGTGACTATTAGGGTTACACCATGTAACTCATAACTTTACCCATTCCTTATGCTCCATGGATTTTAACCTCCATGGAGTATCCATGGGTCACCCCATGGACTTCGTCCAACATAAGGAATCTTGGATCACAAGCCCACATATATAAGAATGAATGATTTACACAATCAACCCATATATTTAATTAGTCTCCTTTTGATCACTTAATTAATTCCAAATTAATTCTTGATCAATACTAATTAAATAACCTTATTAATATATTAGAACTTATAATATATTAACCAACCTTAAGTGTTATTTCTCTCATTATAGTCTATCCAAATGCATGATGCCATGCAACCCAAATGGACCATGCCGGGTCGGGTCAAGTCTTACCAATTATAGTTATGGACTTAGACATTAATCCAACAGTCTCCCACTTGCATAAGTCTAAAACTATTATTGCGTATGACTTCAGGAACCGATCAGCAATCGTAGCTCTCAAAAGCTTCTGGCGAACTCTGACCTTGTCGATGAACTCTGACCTTTGTCAATGACTTGTCCATTAGATAAGGGATCATATATTCCTCCATTCTAGATATCATATGGACTGAGACATGGATTATCAATCATTCTCTCTGTCCATTTGTTGTTTCCCGATTTCCGATTCATGATGACTGACTGATTGAACAAATCAAATCAGTCCTGGCTTGGCCAAGCACTCACATGTATCATCTTTAAATCATCGAGGGGCCCACAGATATCGCTTTTATCCCGAAGGTAAAAGGAATGGATAAACTTCGACTCATATGGCTTGTTCTACTACTTGTTGAATCATACACAAAGGCACGTTTTATAACATCGAGTTACCAATGCGTTTTCGTGCAATCAATGTATAACCAACTCATAGTAATAACTCATATCTCTCGGTTTGAAGAATATAAGATATTATCGTCTCATGATCACTCGTGATAAAATCCATGAAGTGATTCAAATGAGCGCGAGTTGAATCCAATACTCAGAACTTATGAGCACTCATGAGTGTTGTAGCACCACTTTGTCCACCAACTTGGACCTCTACAAACCAACCCATGACAGTCTTGATTCATATCTACTTCCAACATATGACCGACTGTGGATGGTTTGAATAACATAATCATTCAGGAAGAGCGACTTAGTTATTCTGGAAGTCAAAACATGCAAAGTGAAACACAAGAATAAATGAATCAAATATGGTATCAAACCCTATGAATATAAATAAACACTTTTATTTATCACCATACTGATTACTCATTATTCATTGTTTCGGTTTTATCAACTTTATACTTGAATTTAAAACAATAGTTGTCCCATGCTCCAAGCATGTACACTATGTTTTCTAAACACTAGTCATGCCATACACCAAGTATGCATACTATGTTTGTCTATGATCTTTACTTTGTAAAATAGATCAATTGAACATCACTCCAATGATCCTCTTTTCACAGTCCCAAATCCTTACTGCAAATGCAAGAATTCCAAATTCATGCCATTTACTGAAATCTGTTAGATTCTAAACTTATATGCATTGATCCTCTTAATGATTATACACGAAGTCAGAAAGACTTGACAACAATCATTACAGAGCATTCCAAAGGAGATCAGCTCCTTGGAAACATCCTTCTTTCATTAAGTTTCCTAATCTTACACAGATTGAATAATTTCTAACTTTGAAACATTTCCATATTCCATTTTGACTATCACTTCTGAACAAGAGTTGCCTCCTTACAAATTATGTCAATATGGTCCTTCCAGAATTAACATTATACTTCCAACTGTCCTTGAACAACCAATCTTTGGTAAACCTTAGATTGTCCTCGACAATTGCTTAATCATTTTAGTCATATCCAATTCTAGACCTTTTCCCTTCATAATGCCCCAGGCATTTGGAAAATTTTAGAAATGATGAATATAGCACATGTAATCGATCCTATATCCGAAGCATATGGGACACGATTCATGATGTCTCACATAAAGACTAAACCAGTCTTTTGCTATAATATTTCCATTTCAATTTGCCAAGTTGTCAAAATTCAGATTATGAAAAGGGATGCCGTAATCATAATCGAATTTTAGAACGCAAATAATGGACCCATATATAGAATTTCCTTATGTTGAGCCATTCCAACATGAAATTCATATATATATATATATATCCTTGATTAAATACGATTAAAATCTCAATCTAAGCTTTTAGAATTGAAATGAAGTATAATTTCCTCTCCCTTAATTATAGCAAAACAACTTTTTCAACCCCTGCAACCTCACAAATTGAAACTTTTGTTTTCTATAATTAACATTGCTAACTTGCAACCTTTGTCATAATTATCATGCTCCCACTAACATGATGATTATTAGCATAACACTTATGCTCCCACTAGCTTTGACATGTACTCATAAATCAGCTGACTTTCTTACCAAAGTTCAGATTTCTGATACTAGATTGTTTTGATAAAACTTTATCAAAATCATACACCTCTCTTAGATAGCTCACATGTGTGTCTAAACAATTTTAGAACTATGAAAAGGGATGCCGTAATCATAGTCTCAATTGTTTAGACCTTTGCCACTTCTCACAAGTCCATGTTAGTGTGCCGGTAAACCACACACGCTCCACTAACGACTTTGAGAATGCAAATATCACAATTGCTATCTAGCTAAAATCTACTTAGTGAAAGTGTTTCCTCACCATCATTTTCATGAATCGGAGAGAAACCTTATGACACTTAGATTTAATAGTGTATGTGTTCTTATCCATGTGAATTTGTCAAAACCATAATCACAAGACAAGGTTAGTGACAAATCCAAACTCATATTGATTAAACTTGTGCAATCTTAAATTCTTGCCATTTGGCAGCTCAGGTGCCTGCCATTGCTTCCAAGTAGTTGTGCAACCAATTGAGAACTCTCAGAACTCCTATGCAAAGCCAACTTGAATAGGCACAAAATTTTCAACACGATAGGTTATAAACCTCAAGTCGTGTGCTAGTGAAGGACTTTAGGTTTTATTCTTGATTAAGTCTTGAAACTTTCAAGAGCTTTAAGACTCCCACTGTCCTCTTGACATATAAGACTCCCTTGTCAAATATTCAAGAGATAGTGCGGATTCTTTATCAAGACTAACACTTTACACAATTGGTCTAAGTTGGTCTCTGTTTTATCCAAAACATCACAACTTACCAATTTCAAATGTACAAGAGTAGATAACCTTTTACTCTTACATTTGACTAGTGTTAACAAACCCTCTTTAAGATATGTCACTCAAGTTACAATCTTGGAGTATGACTCTAAGAATTTTTTTGGAACGAAGTATGACTCATCTTTTTGATTTAACCATTTCAACAATTCATGACTCCTCTTCTTAGTCATAAGAATGCACTAAGATGACTTTAGAGGACCAATTGTGATATGGTATCTTAATCATTAAGATGATCATAAACATGATACTAAAGTACTCTCCCATCTTTTCAGATTTGAGAAACTTTTATCTTTCTGCCATACTTTGATTCTTCTTATTCGTTCTGTCTCACATTGAAACTTCTCCAATGCTACAGACTTATACTTAAACTTATAAGTATAACCATATTTACTGAACTTAAGTAAATCATGACGAATAGTCTTCTTGATCTTTTGTGGTGGACTTGACCAATGCACAAGAATGTGTACTCGATCCCTTAGTCCTTTCCTTATTCACATAAGGAATTAGTCTTAATTTTCCAAGCTGAAAGTTCTCATTCATCATACTATACAACTTTCATGATTCCAAGTTTCGGTCCAATTGAACCTTGGGTGATGAGAATCTTTCCTTATTTGGTAATATTAGACAATACCACAACCGAAAGAATCAAATCCATTTTTCCAATATTGCTATCAATGGAATCTTATAAGCAACAACTTTTCACAAATGCCATTGTAAGGATACTTAAAAGAAATAAAATCAAAACCTTTTTCTTTTATTTTAAAACTTTGCGGAAAAACTTATCCTTACAATCCATATGAAAACCTTGTTGTTATCTATTCCTAAGCAATATAAATATCATAACTCTTAAGTAATAGCCCAAAATTCTGATCACCGAACCATGCGATTGAAATCCATCTTCGCGATCAGAATCAGCATGTACTTAATAGAGTTAGACAATGGACTTTACCTGAAGTAGAGCCAAACTTATTGACTTTAACATTCTTAGCTAAATTTGGCAGCTTCGTAACCAATGCCCCTTCCTTTGGCAAAATAAACATATGGACCCTTTGGTAATGGGACTATCTCAGACTTAGCCTTTCTCTTTACCATTTGGTCAACCGGGTTGACTATGGCCAATCCCTTTCCATTGGGAAGAGAATGCTTTTTCTGGATTTCCAGTGTCACCATTGTCACTGTCCATAAAGTTTTTGGGAAGTTGATCTTCTAATCAAATTTGCTTTACTATCGTTCCAAATCATTGTTGATTCTGCAGCACCAAGCAAATAGATATGATCATTAAGGTTCATGTCATAGTCTGTTTCATAGTAGTCCCAAAGGAACTCACTATGTGACTTAGAAAGTGATTGAACATCCAACTTTCTCAAGACTTTGACACCCAACTCTCCCGGCTTGTCAATATGTGACTTCATCTCTAAGATGTGATCACACATAGACCTTGCTTGCCATTAGGGCTTGAGTGACCTTAAACTTTTTAGGAACTTGTGGGTTAGGGAGAATAATTGGAGGAGGTGAAAGAAGTATGATATCCATGGGACATCATCTTCATTTAGGAAAGCTTGTTTCAAGAGATTTGGGAAGATCATAAATGTCTAGACCAGACATCTTTTTGGTAGATATTCAAGATAGTTGATTTAAAGTCCTTAATATGACACCCAATATGAAATATTAAGGCTAGGACCCAACAAACTATTTTATAACTTAGAAGAAGGATGCCGTAATCCAAGCTATAAAATATTTGAAGGTAGGTGAATGACGATTCACCAATTTCCACCATGAAAAACGAAATAATTTATTAGGTTTTAATTGGATTTGAAAGTCCTAGATTTTTGACATTCATTGAACTGTTCAAAGGCATGTTTCAATCTCGAGTGTGCCCTTCAGGTTTTGTGACTGGGATGCCGAGGATCACAAAACAAGGTGTGAATAACCATGCAAATATACTTGGTACCCTTAATATTTACCCCTTAATCAGTGTGCCGGTTAACCACACACGCTCCACCGATACTATGATAAATATTAAGTTACCCTTTGCCTACCTTGTTAAGTCCAGGTTAGTGTGCCGGTTAACCACGCACGCTCCACTAACGACTTAAGCAAAGTGCAAAGTGTAATTTCATGGGTTAGCACCAAATTCACATTTTCCTAAGTAACTAAGATTGGGTATTAATAAGAGTTTAGTTACTTAGTATTTATCATTAATACTTTTAATGAAAGGAGAATTATAGTCCTTGTCCTACCCGTTTGGCTAACGACCCTCCACCAGTCAAGGAAGCGGTGGGTGAGAGTGGACACCCATTAAACTGCCATTTTATAGGCAGTAACCTTATACCCCCTTATAGACCGGCTTCGTGAATGAGGCCTACTAACGGTAAGACTGACTTTACTCTTATACATATATATAAATATTATTAACTTATAATATTATAAAGTATAAGGGTTGAATTTTAACTTTTAAAATTCTAAGGGCTAACTTGGAATTAAAGTATTCATAAGTGAAAACTTTTCAAATTCCAAAACTTGAGGGCAAGTTTTGAAACTATTCAAAACTAATTAATTCCATAACTTATGAGTTTAAAGTAGTTTTAATTAAAAAAAAAAAATCTTCAAGTTCCATAACTTGAGGACAAGTTATGGAAGACTTTAAACTAATTAATAAAAAAATAACTTTTTTTTTATTGTAACTTATGGAACTAATTAAGGTTACACTTTTTTTTAATTTAATGAAGAGACTCTTGAACCTCCATAACTTGAGGACAAGTTATGGAGTCATAAAACCATTTAATTAGAACTAGACTCTTCATTTTGTAACCTTTGTCAACTTTTATGAGTTTTATGATTCTTAAATGTGACTTTTCATATAACTTGAGGACAAGTTACAAAAACACACTTTGGAATCAACTCTTAGATTAAAATGGATTGAAAACAACTATTTCACACAACTTTTCTATTAATCTAAGAACCTCATAAGAACAAGATAATTCAAATCATCAATCTTCAAGAAATTAGCATGAACATACAAACTAATACAAATCTTGAAATTATGACAATTATCTTAGAAATTCGATTAGCATGAACATTACCACATCAAAAAAAGTTTATAAGTCCAAAAACATCTAAGGGTAATGTTCCTAGTCCAATTCCAGCCATAACAATCGAATATATGCATCCAACTCGATTTTTCAGCTACTTTTGCAAGTATAACAAGAAAACAAGCCTAGGCTCTGATACCACTGTTGGGTTATGAGCATTCTAACACTCCTAAGTGTACATGCAACCCTAAATATTTTGGATCTATGTTTTCTCTATTATACATACAATTATGAACATCCAAGGTATTATCCTAATCTAGCATACAAAATAATAAATATAACAAGATAGAATACATACCTCTTTGATGTAGAATGTCTTCATGAAGCTTGAGTGCCTAGTGCCCTAAGTGTGACACCTCAAATGGTTCACACAACACCAAATACACTTGGAATAACTTGAGAGAAACTTGAACACTCCTTGAAGTCGTCTAGCCCTCACACTCACACATTAGTGCATGATTTCTTGAGCCATGGGATTCTTGTATATGGTGGCTATTAAGGTTACACCATGTAACTCATAACTTTACCCATTCCTTATGCTCCATGGATTTTAACCTCCATGGAGTATCCATGGGTCACCCCATGGACTTCGTCCAACATAAGGAATCTTGGATCACAAGCCCACATATATAAGAATGAATGATTTACACAATCAACCCATATATTTAATTAGTCTCCTTTTGATCACTTAATTAATTCCAAATTAATTCTTGATCAATACTAATTAAATAACCTTATTAATATATTAGAACTTATAATATATTAACCAACCTTAAGTGTTATTTCTCTCATTATAGTCTATCCAAATGCATGATGCCATGCAACCCAAATGGACCATGCCGGGTCGGGTCAAGTCTTACCAATTATAGTTATGGACTTAGACATTAATCCAACAGGTAGAAGTTATAAACTGGATCTCCGAAATGGAGACAATGTTTGAAAGTTGTGAATGCAGCAACAGGTAGAAGACCGCTCTTGCGATCCCTTTGTTAATGTCTGGAGTATTGAGTTCGTGGAAGCTATTAGCCGACTCGATGCCCAAGGGAGAAGCTAGCAAGATGTCTTGGGAAGACTTTGTGGAACAATTGAAACTGCAATACTGCTCAGAGCAGGACCTTCTGGAAATCAATAATGAGTTTCAGAATTTGAAGAAGGGAAAAATGAGTGTTACTGAATACGCTGCAAGTTTCACAGAAAAGCTGAAGCTTATCACATACTTAGTTCCAACATAACTCTCAAAGGTCAACAAGTTTGCTTGTGGATTACCAGCGGACTTTGGTCCAATGGTTAAGCAAGCAACCACATTGAAAGCCGCCATCTGGGTTGCTAAGAATGTTGAGACTCAGATCAGGGAGAAGGGTTTGGAGAGGTCAGAGGTTGGTGAGAAGAGGAAGTTTGATAGACCTTCAGGGTCCAACAAGAAAAATAAGTTCTCGAAATCCGGTTCGAGAGGAGGTGGAGGAGGCGAAGCAAAATGGTGCGACAAATGAAAGAAGAAGCATCATGGGAAATGTGACGGGGAAGCCACATGCTTCAAATGTGGAAAGTCAGGGCACTATGACAACGAATGCACCCTTACCAAGAAAGTCTGCTATGGGTGTAGTGAGGAGGGGCACATCTCGAGGGATTGTCCGAAAAAGAAGGAGGCAGTAAAACCCAACATTCCACCAAAGCCGAAGGCGAGAGCCTTTCAGATGGCACTGGAAGCTGCTAAAGAAGAAGTTGATCTCGCTTCAGGTACCTTTCTCGTAAACGAATTTCCTGCCCAAATTTTGTTTAACTCAGGAGCCAACTACTCCTTTATTTCACATGAATTTGGTAGAAAACTAGCTTTGCTTGTTGATAGACTAGATAATGTTTTATTAGTCGAAGTTGCTAGTAGCAAGTTTATACATGTTAGCCATCGTATGAAAAACGTCTTAATTGATTTGAATGGGAATAAGTTCCACGAGGAATTATTGCCTATTGAGTTAAATGGTTTCGACATCGTGCTGGGAATGGATTGGCTTAGAGCCAATGATGCCGAAATACTGTGCAAGAAGAAGATTGTAAAAGTAAACCCGCCAGTGAAAGAGTCATATATGGTGTATGGGGACAAACGCAGAGTGAATTCTGGGATTATTTCTCTAATGAAAACCAGAAAGTGTTTGGCGAAAGGATGTACATCACATTCGGCATTCGTTATTGATGCAAAGAAGGAGAACAAGGAGATGCAGAGCATTCCTGTCGTGTGTAATTATCCGGAAGTATTTCCCGAGGATCTTCCTGGATTACCGCCTGATCGACAAGTAGAATTCCGCATTGACTTGTTACCATGAACGACGCCAATAGCAAAAGCACCTTACCGACTAGCGCCAACGGAGATGAAGGAGCTGATGATGCAACTTCAGGAGTTATTGGACAATGGTTTCATTAGACCTAGTTCATCACCCTGGGGAGCTCTGGTGCTATTCGTAAAGAAAAAAGATGAGAGTATGAGGATGTGCATTGATTACAGAGAGTTGAATAAGGCAACGATAAAGAATAGATATCCATTTCCAAGGATTGATGACCTGTTCGATCAACTACAAGGTTCAAGTTATTTCTCGAAGATCGATCTTAGGTTAGGATATCATCAGCTGAAGGTGAGAGAGCAGGATATCGAGAAGACTGCATTTAGAACACGATATGGACACTAAGAGTTCTTGGTTATGTCGTTTGGACTAACCAATGCTCCAGCAGCATTCATGGATTTAATGAACAGGGTTTTTAATCCGTTCCTTGATAAATCTGTGATAGTGTTCATAGATGACATTCATATTTACTCAAAAAGCCAAGATGAGCATGACAGACACTTGCGAGAAGTGTTGGAAGTCTTGAAGAAGGAGAAGCTTTATGCAAAGTTCTCCAAATGTGGTTTTTGGATTCGAGAAGTCCAATTCTTGGGTCACGTGGTCAACCAAGAAGGGATAATGGTTGATCCAGCAAAGATTGAAGTTGTGACGAAGTGGGAACAATCGAAAGGTGCCACAGAGATCCGAAGCTTTTTGGGATTAGCTGGATATTACCGAAGGTTTATCCAAGGCTTTTCTTCGATCGCTACTCCATTAACATCTTTGACTCACAAAGGAGCTACTTATGCTTGGACTAATAAGCACAAAGAAGCATTCTAGTTGCTAAAGAAGAAGAGATGTGAAGCACCGATTCTTTCTCTACCCGATGGAGTTGAAGACTTTGTTGTCTATAGCGATGTGTCTAGTGTTGGATTGGGTTGTGTGTTGACCCAAAGAGAAAAGGTGATAGCATATGCGTCTCGACATGTGAAAGAGCATGAAAAGAACTACCCCACTCATGATTTGGAGTTGTCAGCGGTAGTATTTGCTCTAAAGATATGGAGGCATTACCTCTATGGCACGAGGTGCAAACTTTTCATTGATCATAAGAGTCTCCAGTATCTCTTTAATCAGAAGGAATTAATAATGAGGCAACGACGCTGGCTGGAGTTACTCAAGGACTACGACTGTGAGATAGTTTACCACCCCGGTAAAGCAAATGTTACCGCTGATGCTCTCAGTCGAAAAGTCAATCTTGAAAGAAAAAGGCCAAGAGCGTTGAGAATAGAATTTGTCTTGACAATTATGGAGAGTATAAAGAAAGCTCAAGAAGAAGCTTCAGAAAAGAATGACCGAAAGGAGGAACGTTTGGGCAAAACGTTAGTGTTCGGTATAAACAGTCACGGACTGAAGGTATTCCTAGATCGGATTTGGATACCTAAGTCAGGAGGAGTAAGAGATCTTCTGATGGAAGAAGCTCACAAAACCATGTACTCAATTCATCCTGGCAGCACTAAAATGTATAGAGACCTAAAACCCTACTACTGGTGGCCGACGATGAAGCTTGATATCGCAAAGTATGTGGCCGAGTGTGTGACATGTGCGAGAGTTAAGGCACAACATCAGAAACCATATGGGAGTTTAGAACCTTTACCTGTGCCAATGGGTAAGTGGGAAGACATTGCCATGGATTTTGTCACTAAGCTGCCCAGAACAAAGAATGGTCATGACATGATTTGGGTAGTCGTTGATCGCTTCACTAAGAGTGCGCACTTCATAGCAGCCAATGAGAAATTGACTATGGATAAGCTTGCAAATTCTTACGTGAAGGAAATTATGAGGCTTCACGGTGTTCCGTTAACGATTATGTCGGATCGTGACAGCTGTTTCACCTCAAGGTTTTGGAGAAGTCTACAAGAGGAATTGGGTACCAAGTTGTGTTTGAGTACAGCTTACCATCCACAGACTGATGGGCAGAGCGAACGAACGATACAGACGCTTGAAGATATGCTGAGAGCATGTACCCTGGAATTCCAAGGTAACTAGGATGAACATTTACCTTTGGTAGAATTTTCCTACAATAATAGTTTCCACTCGATCATAAAGATGACACCTTATCAAGCTTTGTACGGACAGAAGTGTCGTACGCCATCTTGTTGGCTTGAGGCTGGGGAAATGCATTTTATGGGACCTGAGATAGTCCATCAAACTGCTGAAAAGTTTAAAATAACTAGGGAGAGAATGTTAGCAGCTCAGGATCCTCAAAAGAGCTATGCTGACAACAAGCGAAGACCGATGACTTTTGAAGTTGGAGATTCGGTTTTGCTTAAAGTCTCACCGTGGAAGGGACTTATAAGGTTTGGAAAAAGGGTAAAGTTAAGTCCAAGGTTTATTGCACCATTTAAAGTTCTTCAGAAGATTGGGAACCAAGCTTACAAGCTCGAATTACCCGAAGAACTGAATGGTATTCATAACACTTTCCATGTGTGTTATTTGAGGAAGTTCACGGGAGAAGTTCCCGATATAATTCCAATTTCTGAGTTAAGAATTGATGAGAACAAAAGGTTAATTGAAGAACCAGAGGCAATCGTTGACCGAAAGACTAAGAAGTTACGACGCAAGATGGGCGAATTAGTGCTTGTCCGTTGGAAACATACGCATGGGCCAAATCTCACCTGGGAAACAGAGAGTGACATGATGAGTCATTATCCGCATTTGTTTGTTGATGTGTGATTCCGGGGACGGAATCATCCTAAGGGGGAGAGAATTGTAACGCCCGTGTTTCTAGGCTAGGCATTAATGATGATGTAATAGTCAAGGTTAACCTTTGTAAACCGTTGTGAAATAACAAAAATGTATTATTTTGAGTATTATGGGTTTTATGCTTAATTGGGTAACTTAAATGAATTAAGAACAAGAATAAGTGTAATAATAAAATATTAAATAAGCCTAATATCTATAAAGGAAGTCGTAGTGGTCGTGACAAGGATTCCGGAAATATAAAGAATGCCGAAATCCGAGTTATAACGAAGAAGTTATGACCTATCGAAATTTCGCGACAGAACCCGTACGACACTGTGTGACGTAAATAGTGAATTTACGATAGAGCGATATTTAGCCTTAGTGATCTAAACGAAAGTCGTAGAATACGTTAAACTGAGAGCGTGCATAAAAAGAACGTCTAAATCTGACTGCGTATGAGGAGCTTATGATTTTTCGAAGTTTCGACTTAGCGGTATGCAACCCAAAGTTCGAATATGAGATCGAGTGGTTTCTAGCCGAAATAATCTAAACGAGAATCGAAGATCTCGTCGATAGTAGTCCAACGGTAAAAAGACAGACGAAAACGGACGTCAAATGAAGGAGTTATGAATTTCTAACGGAGTTTTCCTGTCCCGGCCTACTAAAAATAATATGATAAAAATTAAATCAAAATTAGCCGACGGAGTCTAAACGAGAGTTGTAGAGCATAATCTCACCTACGCGTGTATATAAAGAACGTCGAAAACGGAACTCATATGTGAAAGATATGAATTTATGAAGTTCGGGGCACGAACCCCGACACTGTGTCAGAGCTCACGACGTGAACATAGGGTTCACGACGTGAACTCAGAGATGACGTCTCCTGGAGCCTGACAGACCCAAGTTGCGATGACGCACCTGATGACGACTGAAGTCACGACGTGAATCCAAAAATTCGACCCTATAAATAGAAACCGAAGGGCAGCCGGCCATGGTTGCTAATTCGCTTACTCTCTCACTCCCGATACCCTCTCTAGCTGTCTTGAAGTACCCCCGAACCCCCAGTATCATCCCGACACCCGAAGCCAGTCCCGAAGCACCGAAGATCCCGAGAAGAAAAGAGTTTTCGAGCCGAAGCTCTGCCTGCGAGAAGCCCGGTGTGTGAAGATATCCCAGTTTCACCGAAGAATACTACTCTAAGAGTCGTAGTGTTGTTCGATAATCGTCTTATCAAGTGAGTGTGTAGTTGCTTTCTTCTAACACATAAATATGAATTATTCTCTATAAAATATGTGCTATGTGTTTATATATTATCTATTATCTAGAATGAGTATTGAATGCATATATTATACAGGTTTTAAAGGTGTATAAGTATAAGTGTATATATATATATATATATATATATATATATATATATATATATATATATATATATATATATATATATATATATATATATATGTTATGTACAAAACTGTTGGGTATAACATGGGTAGATAGTTGATGTGTGATGAAATAAAATGATGAGAGGCCTCGATGTTGTTGTTGATCTAGACATCTAGCGGAGTATGGATGACGACCACAGACTCTTTCTAGACTGTCCAGTGGAACGCTGGCCGTTTCATAACCTGTAGGTGTTGTGAACGATGTGTTCACCGGTGTACTCTATCCCCCTCATGGTTGCCTTTAGAACATCTATTGTTGAGGAAACCCCTTTGCAGTAATGTCCATCCCGATGAAAAAAATCCTAGACTAGGTCGCTTGTGATAGTTGTTGTTTTAGGGACGTAAAGTGAGGATAACGGGAATGAGTAATCGAGTTATTGCTGGTTGGTAAAATTAAATATAATTATTTATTGTGGGTTGAGAACCCTATATGCTCACCAGGCTCCCAAGCCTGACCCACTCAGTTTTATTTGTATTACAGGTAGTGGCGCGAGAGCATAAGTTGGATGATTCATCAAGTTATTTTGTTTATAGGCATGTAGTGGTATATAACTGTTGTAAGGCTTATAATGTGCCGTTTATGCTTTTGGTCTGTATCGGAACATGACATCCCGAGTTTTGTTATATATGAAAATACATTTCTTTAATAAATGCTTTGATAAATTTTACTTTATCATATTTTGTTTTGGGAACAAATTCCGCAACTCTTTTAATCAAATGACTACTCTGAAATCTAATTTCGACGATCCATATAGCTATGAAAAGGTAACAAGAAGCTCTATGTTTTAAACAACTCATACCTGCCTTACAATATCCCAAACAAACATCCAATTTCCATAAAAGCTCGAGCTGACAAATTACCAAAATACCCTTTGGCTCCAAAGCACCATACCGAAAACCAGGGTCATCCAAATTACATCATCCACACCCAAATGAGTCCAAATCTCAATTCTTCAAGGGTCCTAAGTTTGCTAATACTCAATCCTTGATCACCACCCCCAAATGGAAAACGATTCGAAACAGGGCGTTACATGCTGACATGCCTTCCTTCATGCAAATTCATGATGTGGATTAAACACGAAAGACGTACGATAGCTTGGAAAAATTCGCTGCAAAGATGTTTACTTTATCTCCCAAAAAGGTAAATATTAAAGCTTTTATGACCCTTAATTTCTTACTAATCATGCATAAATAGTTCGTGATTTTTGGTGGGATTATTACCAACTATTATCTTGAATTTGATGTTTCTTTATTGTTACATATTTTATCTGATTTATGGTGGCATGCCCTACTCGTTAATTAATCTGTCAAATCTTTTAATGATTTTGGGACGTGTATATATATATATATATATATATATATATATATATATATATATATATATATATATATATATATATTGTATTCTTTTAATGTAGCTTGTGGACAACATTGAAGATCTTTTCTTGTTTGATAACATGAGATATTATCAGGTTGGGATATAACAATACATACTACAATGATATCAACACAATTTTATATCTCCTCCACCGGTTGCAATTCTACAGTTGGGTGGGTTTTAGATAGCTTTAGAAAGGTGGCTTGGGATCGGTAGAAATTTTTATCTAATATAACTTTCTTGTTAAAGTTTATTTTTAGATGTACTTCGTTTAATATTGGGATGTTATATTTTCCAAAGTGAATGGATAAGATTGTAAGACAATTTTTTTGTGTTATTAAAATGCTATAAAATGTTGAATAACCAAAAACAAAATCTGAGTGTTATGTTGCAATTTAGCTCAATTGTCATTCGTGATTTGTGGTTAACTTTGTTAAATACTTTAAAATACCATTATTGGTTTGTTACCAAATTTATATTCAGGTTTCGGGACATATTAATCAATACAAAGGCAATCTTAGAAAGATTAACCAATAATGGCAACATAGTTTCATTAAAACAAAAATACGATGCTATTTTCTTTTAATAAAATCAAAGTATGATGCTACTTTGTTATTAAAACGAAAGTATGATGTTGTATCTACTCACACAATGATATTCCAGATATATAATGAAAAGTGGCTTGCTATTTCTGCTTATAAAAGTAAGTATGATACACTTTTTGTCAACATATACATGGTTTAATTAATATATCTGTATAGAGAGAGAGTTGGGATCAATAGCGAACTCCTTTGAAGGAGCGGACTGACCAAATCAATAATTGTTTTAATTGTAATTGAGGTTAGACTAGGAAATCGTTTCAGTTTCTGTTTACTTGCAGTTAAATAAAAGAACTAACTAACCTTACGAAATCATTTTTTGATTACAGAGATTGAAACTGTATTAATTTCAAGTAAACTTAAAAAAAAAATCTTATGCATATGATTGATGCATTGCTTTTTTTTCCTATTTGTTTAGCATTTACTGTAAATCGACCAAATTTCATGACACATCTTTGAATATGGATTGTAATTGTTCTGTATCTTGTTGGTTTATGTAGAAATCTGAGGTTGTTGTAGTTGAAAAAAACAGAGTCACTAGGGCAGTAATGAACTACACAATATAGATGGAATTTGGCATATATAATCTCAATTTGATGTAAATCAAGTTGATGATAGTTGTATATTTTGCATAAGCTCATTTAGGAGCATAGTTAAAATGAAATTTTAATCTATAAAAACTATGCATCTGTTAAATGCATAGTTATAATAATAAATATGAAAAATTCTCTAATTTTAACTAATTTCACATATGAAATATATAGTAAAAATGGAATTCAACATATCTAATCTCAAATTTGATTGTATAATCAAGTTAATAAGAGTTACATCATTTACATTAAAATACCATTTTCTTTTTCAAATCTTCCAGATTATACATTGAACTTGGATGCTTTGAATATATGCATAATACTTACTCAGGTAACTTGTTAATAAGATTTATTATTATGGTCTTGTTATGATATGGATTGGTAATCATTTGGACGATCTTAGGATAAAGTTAGCTTGTTGTAATATCACTTTTTGTTGGGTCATATGTCATGTGGATGATTTTACCCCTATGATAATCTTTTGTGTTGTAATAGTAGTTGAGTGTAATTGTGATGTGGATTGCATGTATATGAGAATAAATGAGACCTATTATAATTTGGTTATCTAAAAATTATGTATTAACATGAGAATTTTGCAAATTTAATCATTTTAGATTCATTTACGTGTGTGTGTGTGTGTTAATGTGATTGTATCTGAACGTATGTCAATTCAACATTACTATTTTAGCCAGAGGCGAATCGAAAGTTACATTGAAAAAAAATTTCTTTTATGTTTTATAGTTTTGGTATGGATTGATTTTTATATAAATGTTGTATGATGTGCTTGCTAGTTAAGGTGAGTGTTAATCAAGGTGAAATGTTGTCTAGAATGAGACATTCTTGAGGCTTGAGCATAAGATTTCTAGTTAAAGCAAAAGTAGAATCACTGATTTAATTAACAACCTAATTTAGTGTATAACATTTTTTTTGATATTTTGTTAGTGATTGGAATTGAGGTTAATGTACAATAATAGAGTCCAGAAGATGTGTAACGCCTCTTCAGATTTTGGGTGGTAAAGTTCAGATAGTCCAGGTATGTTTAGCAGTAGCATCATTGTTCGTTAATATTAATTTTTCTTCCTTCTATGTTCATTGTCCTGATACTTATCCTAATTTTTCTTGCAAAATTATGTTAAATCCAGAAGACATATGCCAAATTTGCATTTTTTGAAAAGCATATTTTGCAAATTTACGCATTTGCTCATATCATTACAAGATGTATAACAACATACCTTGACCTCATTGCACGAAGTGAGCCATCCAAGTCTCTTAACATTGTCTATATACTGAAGAAAGACCTAAAGTAGGTCTAGAATACAAGCTTGGATATAAAGGGGCAAATTTTGGAAAGTATATGTTGCTGCTGAAACAGATGTTCTGGGATAAAAAAAAAATATAAATATGTATCAAAAATACATTTTTTTGAAAACTTCATTTTTTAAATATTATTTTCGAAATGCATACTATATGCTGGCAAAGCTAAAAAAAATTTAAATTCAAAAATTAAAAAAAATTTAAATTCAAAAATTAAAAAAAATTAAAAAGATATTTTTTTTCTTTTTCTACGAATATTTTCTGTATAATTCGAAAATGATATTTAAAAAAAGAATTTTTCAAAAAAATGAATTTTTGATGAATTTTCATATTTTTTTGTTCATTTGACATTTAAAAAAACATGTGCATATGTATATACATACAATCTTTTTTACATTTTTTTTGGAATTCTATTAAATATGTTATAACAATGCATATATGAAATTTGGTGCCAAAATTAAATGTAGATAAAAAGTTCATTGGTTCACTCCTTCAATTTGGTTCTCCATGGATCTATATACATATAAATAAGTATATACATATGCATATGCATATTAATACGCATATAAATATGCATATACATACATCATATACACAGATAAGTCTACGTGTGTGTGTATATATATATATATATATATATATATATATATATATATATATATATATATATATATATATATATATATATGCATATGTATACATCTATATGCATATATGTCTATTAATATGCATATGCATATATACATAAGAATAAGTATATGCATATTCATAAAAAAAATATTTGTGTATATGCACATTTAAAACAAAACATATGAATATACACATACACATCTTAAAAAACATTTTTAATATCTCTATATGCATAGGAGTAAGCACGTGCATATGTATATAAATAAATATATCTATATGCATGTGAATAAACATATACCTATGCATAAGAATAAGTACATGCATAATGCAATTAAATACATATGCATATGCTTATGTATATCAATATCCATATCCATATGCATATGCATATGCGTAAGAATAAGTATATAACATATGTATATTATTAAAGATATGCATAAGTATATGAATAAGTGTATGCATATGTATATGAATAAGTGTATACATATGGATATGCATAAGAATAAGCATAAGTACATGTGTATGCATACAAATAAGTATATGGATATGCATATAAATAAGTATGTGCATATGCATATAAATAAGTATATGCATATACATAAGAATAAGTATATGTATATGCATATTATTAAGTATATGAATATGCATGAACATATAGATATGCATATCTATATATCTATATGCATATGCATGAACATATAGATATGCACTTATACAAATGCATATCCATGTGCACTTAAATGAGATGTACTAACCTCATCATTAGAAACTTATTCATTTAGTAGGGCATCAAAAACAAATTCATGCTTTTCCATGTACTATGTCAAATCAACCTGTATAAAAAAAAAGAAAAAAGAAATTAAATGTGGTTAAACAAAAGAATAATATTATTTAGCTGCTAACCTTGAGTTTTTTTCATGAACTGTAAGGAAATTTGAATAGGTATCTGTGGTGATGATATATTCCTCATTTTATGCTAACTCCTTTTTGTTTAAGGGTCTCTTACGTAGCTGGAATTTCATCCCCATTATAACCTTTTCACAACAACTGGTGCTTTTTATTAACTTCAATGAATCAATTATTTAGAAAATATCATAATTGGACAAAAATGATTCTCAATTAACTGTTGATATTGCATTGGCATACCACAACTTTGATCTTTGCAATAGTGTCTGCCTTCTCCTTTTCTTGAGCAAAACTTTTCAAAATATTGTTATTAGGTAAACCTTGACCTTTACTAAGCTGTTTGATATTCCCAAAATATGGCTCTGCATCATCAAAGCTTCTACCACAAGTAAACTTGTACATTGGACCTATAGGAACTTGCCATGTATGAGACCAAATGATATTTATTATATAATGGCAATCAAATCACATATATGTTATTAAAATAAGGTGCAAGATTTAAGGGTGGTTTTGTTGATGTTATTTGGATAATCTGAGGATAAAGTTAGCTGGTTCTACTTTCAATTTTTGTTGGGTCATATGTCACGTGGACGATTTTGCCCCTATGATAATCTTTTGTCCCATAATGGTAGTTTAGTGTAATTTTGATGTGGATTGCAGGTTTATGAGTATTAATGAGTCTTGTTATAGATAGATTATTTGCAAATTATGTATTAATAGGAGAATGTTGTTGGGTATGGTCGTTATTACTCTTGGTCAGATATTGTTCCAATATTATGTATTGGAGCACTTATAATGTTAATTATTAGTAAATTAGTACTTGTATATTCTTGAAATTAAGAAACTTAACCTAAAAGTGCACTTAGTCATTGTCTACTGTGCATTTGATTTTAAGAAACAATGTGAAAAAAAAAACATCCGCATCAATCTAATGCATATACATAATGAAGCACAAATATCATCAATTTCATCAAAATGTTTCAGTTACATTTGAATTGTTTATATAATTCAACATCTGAATTTGCTATGTAGCTTGTATTGTGTGTGGTTACACTTACTCTGTTGAACTACTAGTGGATTTCGTACCCCATTTCAATGAAATCTAAGTTGTTTATGATAGAAAATAACACAACAAAAGGTTTTTTCACACACCTGCTTTTTATTACTTTTTTATGAAATCTGAGTTTTTCATGATAGAAAATAACCCAACAAAAGATTTTTATCGTTTTAATAAAGAACATTTTTTATTGTGCCTTTAATATTAAGAAATCCATGTGAATAAAACATTTGCATCAATCCAATGCATATGTAGAATGAAATTTTTTTATTTGACTTACAGGGAATGCGAGAGGAGACAAACGAAAGAAGGAGGTGTTGATCGGAGCAATGATGTGAGAAATGGCATCGAGAGATACAAATTTAGGGGATAAAGCTAACAATTTTCAAACCAGTCAAGTGGTGGTTGTTAGATCATCTATTGTTGTAAAAAAAACCACTAAACCTTGTTGCATCGATCCAATGCAATCAGACGATCTATTGAATTTGAGGATTTTTATTCAGTTCGTTAGTTCGTTCCCATATTCAATGACATTTTCTGGTCGTATTCAAAACTTAATAGAACAACCATTGTACGTTTAATTTTCTTTGGTAATACTTTTTAATACATATCATTTTATTTTTGCAGCCATATATATAAAATTTTAATAAAAACAAAATAGATTTATGCTTTGACAAATTCAGTTTTCTCTTTTTTTCCAAATTGTAGATTTCTTTATAAAATATATCGTGTATAAAACATATTCGTAGTTTAAATATCATATTCACCGTTTAATAAACATATTAATTCACTAATACATATTTTAATTTTTCATGCAAACATTCATTCATATTTTAACACAAAATTTATATAATATATACAACTTGATATAGTCAATTTTTAGTTTAATACATAAATTCACATCATATTACAATACATTATACACTAATTCACAAATTCAAATAAGTCAAACCCAAACTCTACCACCACTACTAACTACCAGACCCGGACACCAACTATATGTGCCACTTTCGCAACTATCATTCCTTTCCAAATCAGACTTGTATATAAAATCATGGATTCATAGCTTAAATATTATATTCACAGTTTAATAAACACATTAATTTACTTATTAAGAGTTTAATGCAAAATAATAAGAGTAAAAAAAATATATACTTGCATATTTATACAACACAAAAATTAAATATATTCACAAAAGAATTAATACAAACATTCATACATAAATCAGTCATATTTTAACATAAAATTCATTAAAAATTCACAGCGTAATACAATCAATTCACAGTTCAGTACAAAAAAAATCACAACTAAATATAAAAATTCATATTTTAATGCACAAAAATTATAATTCAGGGTCATATTCTCAACTTAAAACTTACATATATACTGTTAGATATATCGGTTAATGTTTCTTTCAAAGTTTATTTACACAAATCTTCACAATTCAAATTTTACATACTTTATTCAAAATTAGATTAAATCATATCTAATATAATGCTACTTTCATCTTATATTTCAGAAGCAAATAATGAATTAATAGAAAAAATTCACAGCTTAATACAGTTAATACACAACTTAATATAGTTAATTCACAGCTTAACACAATCAAATTGTGGTTTAGTAAAAAACAATCACAACTTAATATAATAATTTTAAAGTTTAATACAAAACCTTATACTTCAAATTCATATTCTCAAATTAAAACTAACATTTCAAGACTTTAATTTACAGTTTAAAAAAGTAGTTTAGATCTCTCATTCACGGTATTTACAACTTAAAAACATGTTTGATTTTGTTGAAGTATTTCATCAAATATCTTGTGTGCACCAAACAAATTCACATTTTAATAAAACATTTCAGGACTCTCATTCATAGTTTAATAAAACAGTTTAGGAATCTTATTCATAGTATTCATAACTAAAAATCGTATTAATTCACTCATTCACATGTAAAACTAACTTTAATAAAACTAAACAATAGTTGAAACATTAAAAATCAAAATTTACAACTTATGTTGGGGTGCAAAGTTATCCATGTATGACTTTGTAATGGTTTGACTCATGTAGACCCACTTGTATGTGGTATACAAGCCTTGTGACATGATATATATATACATATATATATATATATATATATATATATATATATATATATATATATATATATATATATATATATATATATATATATATATAGAAAGAGAGAGAGAGAGAGAGAGAGAGAGAGAGAGAGAGACATGTAAACACCTCTATATAAGGTGGGCTCCATACCACTTGTAGATGTGTACTTGAGAGATGTAGTTCATAGTGACTAGTGAGTGAGATATTTATGAAGTTCTAGATTTAGTACCCTTTTGTACTCACTCCTATGATCGATTACATCTTTTAGCACCCAAATCACTGTGTTCTTTGTGTTCTTTAATTCTGCATGCCAAATCAAATGCTCATAATTCACATAAATTGGTATCAGAGCGGGTCTTCGAAGATCAAAGCAATTTTTTGAAGAAACGGTTCTCGGTTTGGCTACATTTAACACAATTGGAATGTTTATGGTGAGTCTCTTGATTATCTCTCTAAATCTCTTTGATTCGTGCTTGCGTTCTTAATTTTTTTGATCATTTTGACTCACTGGATCAAATTCTTTCTGAAAAACCCAGTTGTTATGATCCAATAATTTTTTTTCCATTGATAAAGCATGATCCAATCCAATTCTTTTGTTCAATTCGATTCTCAAATTTTTGCAATTACTCATTGGTATCCAAATTTAATTCTAAATGTATTAAACCAATTTTCTGATTACAGTTCATCTAATTGTTTTTTAGCCCAAATCAAAATTTCTAAATGATTCTATTCATCGATCCAATTTTCAGCCCAAAAAGTTTTCAAGTATTGTTCATCTTGTCGATTTTAAGCCCTATGATTCATTAAAATCCACTCAAAAAATTTTCGCTGTTGGTTTCATCTTCGTCATATGCATTAAAGTGTTGTACGTTCTTGGCTCACATTTTGATTTGTGTTCTTGAGTTCCGATTTCATTTTAACGATTCTGAATAATCCATTAGAATCTGTTTTGATTGTTAAAATAGACTTGTGAATCGATTTTATGTTATGTGTTAAATCTTAAAATCGATTTTGTTCAAGTCTTAGCTTAGAAATCGAAAATCGAGTCTTTGATTTTTAATGATTTTGACCACGAACACTTGAAGGAGGTGAAGAACAGTTGATTGAACACATTTTGATCTGAAATTTGTTCTTAGAGTCATCAATTTCATGTTTGTTGATCTTTGACTTCGAAAAGTCAAACACAGAAAAAGTCAAACTCATTTTTTATATGATGAATCAATGAATTGGATGATGAAATTGGAATATATAAGTTGTATTTAGGTTGTGGATGTCAAAATCAAGTTTGATTTGGTGTTAAATTTCGAAATTGTTTGGATTGGAGTTCCTGGTGTCGATGCCTATTCATACACTTTTGTTTGATTCTTGAACAATGATTTCGAAATCGAACTCTTCTGGTCAATGATGATTTCGAAATATGGAGTCTTGGTGTTGAAAATAGTTGATTTCAACATGTGCTCTTAATTTTGGTGTGGAATCGAATTTTGATGTCGAAGCAATTTGGACTAATTGTTTTTTAGCTCTCTTGGTCTCGATTTCAATTGAATAAATATCGATGATTTGTGATTCTTCGCATCTGAGAATCAAATGTGACAATTTGGACTCGGCATTGTGATTTGGAAACCAGATTCAAGATTGAGGGTCGAGAAATTGAAAACTAAAAGCGAAGGTCTATTGTTCGATGTGTAGGATCGATTGGGAAGGTGATTTCGATTTGGGAGAGTCGAATTACTTAGTTTGGATTCGATTTCGAAGGGATGCCTAGATTCGTTGTCGAGGACATGTACAAGGTTAGTAGTCGAGGGTTCCTACACGAGGAGTCGATGTCGAGTAATGAATGAATGACTTCGAAATGGGAGGATTGTTTGCCTTCGAAATGAGAGAATCGATTAGGTATCGACATGGGCGTTGATAGTATCTGATGTCGAAGTGATGTAAAGAAGAAACTCAACATGCATTTCGAATCCCTAAACTTTCAATGTTAGGGCAGTTTTAGTCCAACTTCGAAATGGTGACAAAACTTATGAAGAATGAAGAAGTTTCGTTTCGAATCCCTAGAGTTCGTGAGAAATGGAAAAATTTACCCAACTTCAACATTGGGCTGAAAATTCTGAGAAATGGGATTATTTTTGAAACATGCCCCTATAGTTAATGCGAATTGACACTTTATGCCCAGTTTTACAATTGGGCTAGAGTTTCGCATCTTAGGCTGTTTTGGGCGCACCGGGTCACTACATAATTTTGAAATTTACAAATTCCACCAAAAATTATGAAACTTTGTCAAAGGCGGTCCGTGAACGAATTCGAAAATTAAGATTTTTTGGATTATCCGGATTTTTGCAAAAAGTTTATGGACATGTGTTAAAGGGGAGATTTGGATAGAAAAATTCTTAATTGAGCGCTTTCTCATTCCTTTTTGGTTTTATAATCATTTTTTGATTATAAAAGGGGGAGAGATTTAAATATGGGAATTCGAAAGTTGAATTTTTCATATTATGCGTACTTGAAGATCGAAGTGACCTTGAGCAACGAAGTTTATGAAATGATTTGATTGGAGATTCGGAAGTGATTTGGGTTTTTCCGTTTCATGATGGGTTTGGATTTACTGAAGATTTTTGGAGTATGCTTGTATGATCAAAATTGGGTAATATTTTGGAGATTTTGATACTCCTAATTGGCTTTTGATGCTTGGTTTGTACCGTCTCACACTCTAGAACCCGGTTCGTGCAGTTGCTCGATTTTGGAAGATTTGAAGCCGGTCATCGTTTCCTAACTTTGAGGGGGAGAATGATGGGGTGCAAAATTATCCATGTATGACTTTGTAATGGTTTGACTCATGTAAACCCACTTGCATGTGGTAGAGTAGCCTTGTGAATGATATATATATATATATATATATATATATATATATATATATATATATATATATATATATATATATATATATATATATATATATATATATAACACCCCAAAAATTCAAGCCAATTTAAAACTTTTTTTTTAAAGCATTTAAAACCATTAAGTCATTACAGTTTACTTTCATAATAATTTAAACATCAGAGTATCCCCAAAATCAATAATGAAAATGTAAGGAGGTGCACGATCACGCCTTCGCCTTCCCGCGATCATTCGAATACCTGAAACAATAATCGATAAATGTAAGCTCGAAGGCTTAGTGAGTTACCCCCAAAATACCAACCCATACTAACCAGAACCAATATCATATCAATACAAATACAGAACAACATGCATAATGAGCCTTCAGCCTGACTGGACCGCCGCGCAGGCCTTCAGTCTATCTGGACCGCTCTCCGAGCCTTCGGCACGTCTGGACCGCCTCGTAGGGCCTTCAGCCTATCCGGACCGCTCGTCGGGCCTTCGGTCTAACTATCGTACCCTCCTGGGTCTGTAGTCTATCCGGACCGCCCTGGGTATATTGGCCTTCAGCACAAAGCAGGACCGCATCAACCCAAAACCCCAATCAAACAAACATGTGCACATACATATCTGTAACGACCCGAAAAATCATTTTGTTAACGACGTTAGTTTCCGTTACTCGGATATATATTTTCGCAAGGTTATTTCGAATCCAATTTATAAAATAAAATGAAAGTGAGATTTTTATGTCATAATATTTTGGAAGAATATTTAGTTGAAATGCTTATAAAAGTTTGAGGGGTTAAATTGTTAATCTTGAAAGTAATAGAAATGTCGTGCTTTGAGTTTTGAGATTAAAGCGTCATTAATTGCTCATGCGTTTAATACATTAATGAATTCCGTCGAACCCTCCTTGTAGCCGGCAGTTACGTCCAATCTTTTTTTAACTCACAATTAAAATTGTTAGAGGCTTTAAGGAGTGCTTGGAACGTTTTAATTTCCTGTGGTTACATGTATGCATCAAAACACTTCACAATTGTTTTTTTGGGCTGCACTTGCGATCTGACGCAAAGAAAAAAAAACCGAACGTGAAGGAGAGAGGAAGAAGGGTTGCGAGTTTTGTAAGTCAATTTGGGGCTAGGAATCGTCCTTGGTGAGTCTTTGATTCTTTTCTTTTGAAATTCATTCATCAACCTAAGATAATTGGTTAATAACATAGTCAATTCCTTTCTTTTTGGTGTTATTGAACGTATCATCTTCCGCGTTACAACCTTTGAAAGTTCATATGGTTTAATTTCACTTTTATTGGGTGTTTATGATGGCTCAATTGTTGTCAAAATTCTTATGAACACCTTCAACAAGTTTATAGTTCAAGTTCATATTTTGAGCAAAGTTTTGGAGTCTCAATCTTTGTTGTTGATTTCTAAAACTTATGTTAACTTCCACCATGAATCAAATATATATTTTTCTGTGATTAAATCATGTTTTGAGTCACCCAATAAGCCTCAAAACAATCTTTCAAAGTCCTTCAATGAGAATTGGTGGTGGAAGAAATCCAAGTTCCTATTTGTGCAACCTACTTTGTTTTCCACCAAATATTATGTACCTTGATGAGTGGGTTGTGAGTGGGATTGATATTTTTATTGTTTGGCATGCTACTTCTGTTAAGAGGCTGATTTTTACACTTATGGGTGTTCTTAGTGATGGCTTAATCTGTTAAGTGGTCAAAAAGCCCTTGAAATCCAATCTTGGAAAATTCAGCAAAAATTACCAATCTGTCCCTGTGTTGGAAAAATTATATAAAAATAAGCAGGAATCGAATTAATGATCTGTAAACTCTCAAAGTTTCCATTTTGAGTCTAGTTTATCCATGAATTTTTCCAGAACCTGTTGTTGTTTCTAACTTAAGTGAAAAATCGCTTGTTTCACCAGCTAGTCAGAATAGCTGCATTGATAGGCAGATTTGTAAAAATCATATAAAATTGTAGAAAAATCGTTTGGACCTTCAAAAGTACATTCTGAAAATCTAAAAAGGTGGCTGTTTCGAAACCAAAACTGGGAATTTTACTTGCTAGTTGATTTATGTGTTTGGTTTATAAATTTGCCATGTTTGGCTTTGTAGAACTCCAATAACCTTGTTATTTGAAATGTAATTGGGGCAAGGGTGATATTTTAACCAATACAATATTTGAAGCGTGAGTCGGTCACATATTTGGCAAAGGTGAGTCAACTTTGTGGTTTTAAAAGTACATTGTTAGGAGTATCCCATATCTTAGATGGATTGGGATGAACCTAGTTATCTACGTTGCATGTGCCCTTTTGATGATTGATTGTTATGCCATTATTGTTGAAATGTTTTATGTGTAATGACATCTAGGGTGTTGCATGCTAGACTCTTCCTTGTTTGGTGTGAGATGTGAGTTAGGGTCATGCTAGATTGAGTGAAGTGTATAAACATTATGTGATATGAGCATGTTAATTCTTGTTTGAAAATATTTGTTTAAAATGTTTTAGGACAAGCATGCTAGTATTGTATTAACTTCATTGATGTGTTGTGTATGGAAGTAGTGCGTAATAACTTCATGAAATTAGATGTTTGCATGAAAATAACCCTTAAAGAGGTAATATGTTAATAAAAGAAAATTCATAATATTTACATGATTACTTGAAAGGGTAAAAGTGTAACTCCTTATTTAATTAATCATTATTAAATTAAAACGGGGAACACACTAGTGGGGCGAAGGGTAGAAACCTAGACATAGGTAAATACCCAATCCGGATATTATGATGGCCTAGTGGGTTGAAAGATACCTATAGGAAAAAGAGCTTAAGCCAACTGTGACGCCGAGTGGTTTTTCTAGACAACCACTCGGGACATGGTCTTGGTACACCTTGGTATACCGGGACTGGAGTGATGTTGGTCAAGCGGTGGGACCAGCGCAAATATCACATGGGATTTGGGAGGTGTATCTGTTGGAATTGGCACCGCTCGTACCAATCCTGAACGACAACGCATGTATACGTATGTGCACAGTCGGAGTAGCGAACGCAGCGCACCGGGGGCAATGATTACGGGTGAGAGTCGCACCTCACTTAGTGCATTGGGTCGTGTCGGTCACGTTAGTAACGAACGGGGTCTAGTTTTAGGGAGGTTTTTGCGGTGAATAGAAAGACCCTAACTAGGAGGTAATACTTTAATAATTATAGCGGTGAGCGGTGAGTAATTATTAAAGTAAAGCGGAGAAACAAAATATTATATAATAATATTCAAGCGGTGAATCGATAAGATTAAATTAGTTACAACGGTGGTGAGGAGAGTAACTAATAAAACAAGCTCTAACTGAAGAACTGAAATAAATTGAGCTGTGGTTGTTATGTGGTGTGATATTGTATGTCTTGCTAGCGAGTCTTTGACTGTGTGTGGATGCTTTGTGTAGATCTATCTATGATATGTGTGTTCTCTTAACACTGTACTATATTGACTCACTTAGCTTATGCTAACACTTTTTCTTTGCTTGTTGGTTTCTGTGGAATGGAACAGGTAGCTTGACATGATGCCTTGGTGAGGATGGGGAATATTTGGGTAGTATAATTTAGTATCTTTAGTTATGATACCATTTGGACATGTTGGGTTTTCATCATCATGTTTTTGTGAACTTTATATTTTGATGAGTTTATTTTGACATGAAAGTAACATTGGTGATGTTTCTGAAACAATCATAATAAGTCTTCCGCAACGTATTCTGTTAACTAAGTGTTTTAAAAATAAAAAAAAAATTTGGATGAAAAATCACGATGTTACAATATCATATACTAGCATATATAACAGTCAACCAATCTAACAGATCAAATAGCATAGCATCATCCTATGCCCAGGATACTGACCTAACCAGGTCACCAACATATGTACAGATAATCATACGGATCTAACAGATCACATAGCATAGCAACATCCTATAACCAGGATACCGACCTAACCAGGTCACTAACATATATACAGATAATCATACGGATCTAACAGATCACATAGCAGGATACAATCATAAAGGGCCGGCCTTGGTGCCGTAGACCCTGTTGATATAGTGAGGAGAACTCACCTGTCACTGCTGAAGTCCGGCAGAATAAGCTCCAGCTGCCGGTTGACAGCTTCCCGAACTGTCAACATAAAACAATACCCAATTAATAATTGGGTCCCAAGCTCAAAGTCGAACTCACACTCCAAAAGCCCAAAAGTCAAGTAATGGCCCAAGGCCCAACATATGGCCCAATTTTCCAAATTGGGCCCAGACCTCTACATGGTCTTTCCTTAAGGCCCATCCAATTATTCCAGTCCAATTCCCATGGCCTAATATCACATAATCGTAAAGGCCCAATTATGGCCCATCTATGGCCTAATTTTCCAAATTGGGCCCAAGTCCTCACATGGGCCTTATCCTAAAGCCCATCTAATTACTTTGGTCCATTAACTTGTTCTGGGATGGTCCATCAATAGTCCAACCACCAAAACCCTATAGGAAGGCCCAACTCAAGGCCTAAGTGAAATTAGGGTTTCACATAAAATGATGATTAGGGTTAAGTGTTTCTCACTTAACCCATTAAGGACTTAACCCACTAAGGACTTAATCCACTAAGGACTTAATCCATTAAGTCCAATGTTGCTTAGAGTAATTTATGCCAATGATTATTATTTAATATTTCAAGTTATTAAATAATTCCCGTGTGTCCCGGTTAATTCCCCAAATTTGGGTTTTATTGGCATTAGGGTTTTCCAAACCCTAATTAGGGTTTCTTAACCCAATACTAGCCCATTAGTCCATTGGTTGGGCTTTTAGGTCACATTGGGCCTTATTGGCCCATTAGGGCTCCATTGGGCCCACTAGGGCTTCTTTGGGCCCATTAGGGTTTCCTTGATTCCACATTGTCCAAACATCCCCCAAACGAGGTCGAAACGCAATCAAATCACACCGCCACCCGACACGACGGCCGGTGGCGACAGGAGGCGGCAACCACCACCTCACGGTGGTGGTTAGACTTTTCTTTCATTATTCATATTTTTTGTTACAATTTACAATAGTATCTAAATAACACACACACACACACACAAAATAATACACACACAACAACATACACACCCTCATGGCGGTCCTTGAGGCGGCAGCCACCATGGCCGGCGCCCATGGTGGTTTTTCCTTGACTTTTCTCCGGCAGCAGCAACCTGAGACATGTAGACTCAAAACACGCACAACAGCAGCGGTGAGCGAATGGAAAAGAAGAAGAGGGTGGCAGCGGATGTTCCCGGCGGCCACTCGTCTCGCCGGAGGGAAACAACCGCAAGGGTGGAGACGGCGGCACAATGCGAGGGTAGAAAGAGGTGGCGGCGACTTCAGCTGATCATGACGCACGTGTCGGTATTCACAGCTCCGAAGTGGCCTTCGGTGGTTCACTCTTGGCCGACCACGACATCACAGGTAGCAGCGGCGACGGTTCATGGCTGAGTTGTCGCTGAAATGGTGGAGAAGAAAGGGTGAAGTGAACGACATAGCAACAACGACGGGGAAGGGTGTCCGGCAGTGGCTTCATCTTCGACGTTCACAGCTCTTCGGCGGCACCCGTGGTGGTACAATGGCGGCGTCGACCGGAGGGAAGAGTGGGGTTGGTGGCTGTTAGAAGAGGGGGCATAAGGGAGGTGCGGCTGGATGTTGTAGGGTTAGGGTTACCGGGACTATATAACCGCCTCCCATATAACTTCCTTCCAAAATGATAAGACCGGTCCTTCCCTTCTCTTTTCCTTTCAAAATGGATCCCAAATTTACACTTCTAACCCTGCCCCCTGAAACCTTTTACAAATCAAGTCCAAAATGTTACCAATCAGCCCCTCCTCTACAAAATCTTCTCATCTTAGGTCCATAACTTACTCTTTAGTCCCTATTTCCATAAATCCTTACAAATTAAGTCCCCTGAAGGGTCCAGTTAATGGTTTGGTCTAGGCTTTCATTGTATTAGTTCAGTATGAGTCGTTAATACATTTTGTGGGTTGTTTATGTGTTTACGGTCAGGAAGTGTGTTTATGGCCGTAAACACGTTTACGACCGTAAACCCTGTTTGCGGTCCAATCTTGTATATATAGTGGAGGAGTAGGTCTATGTGTGGTTGTTGATGTTATAGTGTTACAGAGTGTTCCATCGAGTTTTACCTGACGTTTTTCTGAATATAAACGTGTGCAACCTCGATTTCTTTTCTTCTTCCTCTTCTATTGTGATTGTTTGTTGCTTGATCATTGGTAAAGATCCTATTCAAGACCTTACAATTGGTATCAGAGCAAAAACCGGTGTCAAAGCTTCATTCAATCGAGATTTGGGCTGCTTAAACTGATATTCTTATCGTTTGAGATTGGTTTTAGTGTTTTCGTGGTTAAAGGAACTGAATCTACTTCGAAAACGAGTTTTTGAAGACATTCTGGGAGTTTACTGCCAACCGTAAACCCTGTTTACGGTTGTAAACTCAAGAACTTGAACAACCGTAAACTGTGAATCTTCAACAACCGTAAACTAACCTTCAATAACCGTAAATGCTTAAACCGTAAACGTACAAAACGTAAACACCTTAACCGTAAACGTAGTTTACGGTTGTAAACACCTCAACCGTAAACATAGTTTACGGTCGTAAACGCTTCAACCGTAAACCAAGTTTACGGTCGTAAACTCTTCAACCGTAAACACAGTTTACGGTCGTAATCTCATCATCATCAACCGTAAACTCTTTTGTGACTTTAATTTGCTTTAATTTCAAATGGAATCTCAAAGTCAAAATCATTTTCACGAACTTGATACTGTCATGGGCACTACTACGCGTATTCCAAGATTAATGTCTGCTAATGGTTTTCCTGAGTGGAAGTACAGAATTGAAAAATATATTAAAATGAAGGATTTCAAAGTCTGGAGAAACATTCTTAGAGGCCCTGTTAGAATCACTATGACAGTTGGAGGCCAAGTGATTGACAAGGCTGTTGAAAACTACACATATGAGGAATTTGAGAAAGTTGAAGAGCAGGAAAGGGCTTTAGCCACTCTAACCATGGCATTATCTCCTGATATTGCTCAAGGATTCCGAGAGTACACTTCAGCTAAAGATTTGTGGGAAGCCCTAATTGAGGTATATGAGGGCAATGAAGGTATGAAGGAGAGTCGCCAGGACATGTTGAGACAAAAGTTCAATATGTTCAACTACATTCCCGGAGAGACTCTTGAGGCTCAGTTGCAGGGGTTCACAACTCTCACCACTGACATGAACATATCTGGGATTTTCTTGACCAAGTCAGAAATTAACAAGAAGCTTCTGAATGTTCTTTCTAGGTCATAGGACATGAACGTTGCTGTGATTAAGAAGACCAAGGATCTGAATCGCCTCACTCTTGCTGAAATCATGGAAATCATCAAAGCTTGTGATATTGATGACAAACAGAGAGAAATAAACCATGTGAACTCGTACTCTACTGCAAATCTTGGAATCTCATCCAACAATGCTCTCTAATCAATCATGACTTCCTCAGGTCAAGTGTTTACTGCTCAACAACCTCAGATTCAGACCTTTGCTGCTGCATCATCCATTCCTCATTCTCAAAGCCAGCCATTTGTCACTCCACAAGCTGTTCCCTATCCAAATGTGCCAGTTATAGCCTCTTCCTCAAACACGAAAGACACTGATGAAAATCTGGCTCTAGCCACTGGGCTTGTTAACTGCTACAATGCTTTTGTAGCTGGAGAGCTTCCACCTCAGCTGTACTTTGCTGACCTGGATCAGATTCATCCTGAAGACGTGGAAGAGATGGACATTACATGGCAGATTGCTATGGCTGTTTTCAGGGCCAAGCAGTTTGCTAAGAAGACAGGGAAGAACAACTGGGGCATGAATGCTGATAAGAAGGTGGGATTCAACAAGGGCATGCTGTGATGTTTCAACTGCCACGAGCCGGGTCACTTTGCTCGTGAGTGTCCAAAGCCTGATTGTAGAATGAACAACAACATGACGATGGTTGCAGTAGGAAACAACCGTCCAAGTGCTGCAGTTAATGGTGAGACTGCTATGGTTGCTCAGTCCTTTGACTGGGAGGACCAGATTCAGGCTTTGAATATCTCAGGGCCAGAAAATGCTCACCTAGCTCAGATTGATGATGCTTCCTTTAAGAATGATGCAGCTGATCCCGAAGCAGAAATGATGGAGCTACAGTTTGCTCTGATGGTGTCTTCTACTTCCGAGCCCAGGAAAAGTGAGGTAAATTTACCGTCTTGTTCTCAGGCTTGTAATGAATATGTTAAACTTCTTCATGATGAAATTCAATTATTACGTAGAGAAGTAGAGGACCTTAGATATGAGGGCTATCAGCTTAGGAAAGGACAGAAACCCCTTAAGGCCCAGTTAGAGACAAAAATAAAGGACTTTAAGAGAATTCAAACAGAATACAGTGAAAAATGTGAGCTCTATGATTATGTTAAAAGACAAAATGATGAGCTAATTACCGAGCTTGATACATTAAAAGGCAATTTGAAACTGCAAATTTTGATTTTAGAAAATTTGATGGATCAAGCGAGGTAGTTGACAACATGATTGATCACTGCATGCAGTTCAAACGAAACCAACAAAAGGGTCTAGGATATGATAGTGTACCTCCTCCTTATAATCATACATATCAGTATCAACCCCTATCCAAGGATGAGATTGCCAAGGAATCATTTATGGTTTATGGCAAGCCATCTGGTTTCGTTTCAGGAGGATTTATTAATGTTGAAAGTACTAACATTTCTACTTCCCCTACAGATCAACCATTAGATCAGGCAAAGCGTGAAACTGGAGAATCTGTTTCTGTTTTTGTTTCTAATTCTGATATTTCTGTTTCAAATGAAAATGTTTGTGTTTCTGATGTTAAGACTGATAATGTTTCGTGTGATGTTTCCACATCTGCTACTGTTGAACTTAATTTCTTTGATATGTTTGATGAATTGTTTGGTAATTCTGATGCTTGTGATTCTCATGAAAACCCATCAATTCCACAAGTCACACCTTCTGAGGCACCCTCACTTATCACACAACCAATTTCTAATGCATGTTCTTCTGAGAAGAGTAAGACTGTCTGTTAAGAAAATAAATCTGAGAAATGCAGTACTAGATCAAATAATAAACAGATTTGTTTTAATTGTGGTGTTGGTGGTCATATAGCTAGGAATTGTCAAAATAGGATCTTTGTGAACTATTTGTCACCAAGAGGAGAGAACGAATCTCGAGGAAGGTCTTTAATTAGAAAATCCTCAAGAACTCGTTCTCGAAATGATGATTGGAAAGATGATCGAAGCAGAAAAAGGGCCGTTTTTCAAAAGAATAAAAAGGTTTTTACTAACAAAGCTCCAAATAGTTTGCCAAAACCGAACAAGGCTCCGCCAAGATCGGTTTCGTCAAAAAGCAATTCTGGATCTTCAACCACTTCTGGTAGAACATCCAGAGGCTCAGTGCAAACTCATAAGAAAACTATTTCAAAACCACCTGAGAATGTTGTAAAACCTAAATATCATTGGATGCCCAAATCAATTTCCAATCCATCATATCCATCCTCTGAAGTGATTAGGAATGAGGATCCTAATTTGAAATCATTAAAAGATAAATCAGAGAAAGCGAAAAGGAAACCCAGGACAGTGATGACCTGGGTTCCCAAATCTAAATGATCCCGCTCATTTTGCAGGGACAGTTGCGGAGGAATGTCGTCCGTCCTTGGTACGTCGACAGCGGCTGCTCCCGGCATATGAGAGGAGACATCTCCCAATTGAGCGACATTCAATCTTTTAATGGGGGTATGTTTCCTTCGCGGGCGGAGATGGTGGCAAGATCACTCAGAGAGGAACCATTACAAATGGAGTGCTAAGCTTTGAAAATGTCAACTTTGCTCCCGAGTTAAAGCACAGCTTGTTGAGTGTTTCACAAATTTGCGACAAAGGCTATTCTACCCATTTTACCGATAAAGAATGCATGATTCTCAAGCCAGGCATTGTCTTCCCGGAAGAGTGGATTCTTGTCAAATCTAAGCGGGGTAGGAATGCTTACATTATTGACATGAACAGTAACATCCCTGAACAAGTCACTTGCCTATTTTCAAAAGTCTCCGAACAAAACGCAATGCTGTGGCACCGACGACTCAGTCATGCTAACGCGAAAAACCTGAATCACCTTGCTAAAAATGAGATGGTCTGAGGCTTACTTGTCAGAGACTTTATTACATTTGAGAAGTGTGTGTGCTGTGCCCAAGGAAAACATCATAGAAAACCACACCTGTCTAAGCAGGTCAACTCAATCAGTCAGGTGCTCCAATTATTGCATATGGACTTATTTGGTCCGGTCAACGTCCTGAGCATCAACAGAAGCTCGTACTGTCTAGTTGTGATAGATGATTTCTCTAGTTTTACGTGGGTCTTCTTCTTATCCAACAAAGCGGGGGTTGCTGATCTGATAAAGAAGTTCATTGTGATGATTGAGAATCAAACCAACAACCAGGTGAAGGTGCTTCGTACTGACAATGGAACTGAGTTCAAGAATGCGGTTCTTAACCATTTTTGCGCAGAAAAGGGGATCGTGCGTCAATACAGCTCTGCTCACACGCCTCAACAAAATGGCGTTGCTGAAAGGAGAAATAGAACTTTAAAAGACGCAGCAAGTACAATGCTTTGTGATTCAAAATTACCTGTTTTCTTTTGGGCCGAGGCGATTAACACTGCTTACTATGTGCAGAATCGTGTTCTAATCAACAAAGCTCAGATGAAGACACTGTACGAGATTCTCTATGGACACAAGCCTTCAGTCAGCCATTTCCGTGTATTTGGCTGCCCTTGCACCCTTCTTCACCTGGAATCCAACCCTAAATTCAATGCCAAAGCCGATGATTGTTACTTTATAGGATATGCTGCGCGCACCGCGTATAGGGTTTACAACAAGAAGACTAAACAGATTGTCGAATCCTATGACGTGCGCTGGTTGGAGGAGAATGAAACAGATGCTCGAGTGGGTCCTGACTGGTTATTTGATTACACATCGCTTTTCAAATACCTAAATCTGTCTTCCAATGGCTCAAATGGATCCTCTTCTGGCTCGAAGATTGTTTCTGAAGACGAAGACAAAGAAGTTGTCTACAGACCTCCAACGGTTGAGGGGGAGTCCTCCGCTCCATCTGAGGAGGAGTCCTCTGCTCCACCTGAGGGGGAGTCATCTGATCGACTTGATAGTCCAGAGTCTAAAGTTCAAAATGGAACTCCTGATGCTGATGCTACACCTCTTACCCCTATTGAAAGAGAGTTAATGTCTAGAGATGCTTCCGCTGTCAATCCAACTTTTATGGAACTACTCTTTCCTGAAGAAATTGCTAATGAGTTTGTAGTAGATTCATCCAATGTGGATCAATCAGCAAATGATGGAGGTTTCAACATTCATACTCTTCCTGTTTCACTCAATGATATCAGCCAAGACATGCCTTCAAGAATTCATCACGATCATCCGATCAATAACGTCATTGGCCAGCTGGGTGATGGAGTTAAAACCAGAAGTCAGAGTGGCGATGTCAATGCATGTCTCTATTCTTGCTTTATATCTCAAATAGAGCCCAAGAACATTGACATGGCTTTGAATGAGCCCAGCTGGGTAGATGCGATGCATGAAGAGCTAAATCAGTTTGAAAAGCTCGGGGTTTGGAAATTGGTTGAGTTACCAAAGGGCAAAAGGTCTCTTGACACGCGTTGGGTCTATCATAACAAGCAGGACGATTCTGGTGTAATAGTGCGCAATAAATCAAGGTTAGTGGTTCGCGGGTTTCGACAAGTTGAGGGTCTTGACTATACTGAGGTTTATGCACCAGTTGCTCGGTTGGAGGCTATTCGTATTTTTCTCGCATATGCTTCCTACATGAACATCACGGTCTACCAAATGGATGTCAATACTGCCTTCTTGTATGGCAAGGTGAAGGAAGAAATTTATGTTGATCAACCCCCTGGGTTCGTTAACTCAAAGTTTCCTAACCATGTCTACAAGTTGGACAAGGCGTTGTATGGGTTATCAAGCTCCTCGAGTATGGTATACGACTCTAACAAAGCATTTCCTCGAGCATGGATACTCTCGCGGTACTATTGATCAAACTTTATTCATCAAGCATGTTGGTAATGATCAGATACTAGTCCAGATCTACGTTGACGACATTATCTTCGGGTCTACCAGTCCACAGCTTTGCAAAGAGTTTGAAGGCGTGATAAAAAAGCGGTTTGAGATGAGTTCACTGGGTGAAATGACCATGTTTCTGGGGCTTCAGGTCAAACAAAATTCAACCGGAATCCTGCTACATCAAGCTAAGTATGTGGAGGATATTCTTGAGAAGTTCGGGTTTGAAGACGCAAAACCTGCATCGACACCAATGGCTGAAAGACCCCTGCTGAATCCAGATATTTATGGTGAATCCGTAGATCAGACACACTACAGATCGATGATCGGATGGTTGATGTATCTTACTGCAAGTCGTCCCGACATCATGTTTGCAGTTTGTCAATGCGCTCGCTATTAGGCTAATCCTAAACTTTCACATCTTATTGCTGTCAAAAGGATTTTTCGGTATATCAAAGGCAGCCCAAAATTGGGTCTTTGGTATCCGAAGAATTCTGAATTTGATTTATATGCTTTTGCTGACAGTAATTATGGAGGCTGTGAGCTTGACAGGAAATCAACATCAGGAGGGTGCCAATTTCTTGGAGATAGGCTGGTGTCGTGGCAGTGCAAAAAATAGCATACCGTCTCTACCTCAACAGCAGAAGCGAAATACGTTGATGCATCTGCCTGCTGTTCTCAAGTTATCTGGATCCAACATCAGCTGTTGGACTACGGTTTCAATAATCTAGAAACCCCAATTCACTGTGATAATGAGGCCACAATTCAGATTACTAAAAATCCGGTCCAACACTCCAAAACCAAGCACATTGATATCAAAATTCATTTTATCAGAGATTGTTATGAGCGCTCGCTCATCCGGCTCGAACAGGTTCCCACTGCCAATAATGTGGCGAATCTGTTCACCAAGCCTTTTTAACAAAGCTCGATTCGACGTGCTTGTGGGATTTTTGAAAATGATTCGTTTTGAGGATTAAATTTTTGTTATTGATTAGGTTAGTTTAAATTTGCGCATTTTAGTGATTTCATTCTCACCCATGCACAAATTTAGGGGGAGAAATAAACAAAAACCAAACAAAAATTGAAAAAATTAAAAAATCCAAAAACATCTTGTTCCTGTTTTATTTTTTTTCAGAAAACATTCAAAAATCCAAAAACATTAAAAATTCAGAAAATTCAAAAATATTGTCGCTTACAGTTTTGCTTGTTGATGTAGTACTGGCAAGTGATATTATCAAGTGATAACAGGCAATCTGAGTCTGCGTAACGTATTCAAAATTGAATTGTCTATGCTCTGGGTTTGATGCGTTTGTAGGCACGAAAGATTCTAAATGGACATGACTAGGCAGAGTTGAACTTAAGGAATTCATAGACTTGACAAATCTTGACCTAGTTAGATCCGTTTAGCCTGACAATACGACTCTTGGATAGGTTGAGCAGGGAGATATATATGGGAATCTACTGGTCACATTAAAGAACCTGTACTTGGAACCGTGGATTAACTTTTCCTCGATGTGCGGATTCTGTCCTTAATTCCGGTATTGATGGGGCGACTGGTGAATTCGATAAATTAGGTCTGTAGAAGGTTATATTCTTTCTTTCTATCTGTTAGTCATATATTGCCTCCTCTGGGTGATCGAAAGATCCGACCTGGAATGTAGCATATGCAACTCTATTTCTCTGCATCCTCTATCTATGCAATTCTTTCTATCTGTTAGCCATATACTGTCTCCTTTGCGTGACTCACAATCCGACCTGGTACACAGTATATGCACCATTCTACTTCTCAATCCCTCTAAAACTTCAGTTAGTCATATGTTTCACCCTCTGTGTGATTGGAAGAGATCCGACCTGGGTGTATAGCATATGCATTCTAAATCTATCTTCTCTCTTAATAATTGTCTGCTCACCCGATGTAAGGAGTATTCTGGAAGTCCTTGATTACTGGAGCATATCAGGAAGCGGGAACCATGTTCTAGTACCATTAAAAATTGAACACTTACAGATTGTCTATAGATCTCGCTGCTCAATTTAGGTGGACAACAATATCCCTGGTCGTCGTCAGCTGAATGGTCCTTAAGAAATATTATCTAGGAACTTAGGATCACTTTGTCTAGTAACTAATGGTATGTCCTAATTCTGTCACAATTTTTCGTGTTTAAGTGGACCACAATACCGGCGATCGACCAGACAAAGACGTGAAGATAAAAAGTACCGACAAGTAGATTAAGGCTGTCTAACAACTTTGATCCTAGTATCACAAGATAATTTTCAGTGATTTTTGAGATAAATTTTGTCTGTGTTTATTCTTATTTTATTTTTATTTTTATTTTTATTTTTATTTTTATTTTTATTATATTTTTATAATTGTCAAAAATTTAATTTTTAAATCTTTTAATTCTTAAATTTTAGAAATTAGTTTATTTTATTTTTAGTTTAATTTTAATTTTACTTTTATTTTAATATCCTCAAAAAGTTTTATTTCTTGAAAATTTAATCGGGATTTGGACTGTGCCTTACACTGTGTGGGAGACAGGTAAAAGTCAAGGAAGGTATAAAAGGTGGAGTTTACTGCTGTAAACACATTCCACCTCCCATTTCTCCCTTTCAGCCGCAAACTCTCTCTAATCTCTCTCATCCTCGAAAACTTTTTGCGAGATTTTGAAAAATCAGTTAGTCCACATCGAAGGTATGCTAAAACCGACTGAGGATATGTTTTTTGTTCATCGATTCGACTAAAACTGGAGGATTAATCGAGGTTTAACTGTTCGTCGGCGTTTACGGTTTGGGGAGGGTTTACGGTTTGAGCTTACGACCGTAAACAGTCTGGGCTTACGGTCTAGATGTTTACGACCGTAAACTCCTTTTGAGTTTACGACCGTAAACTCAGTTTACGGTCAGGTGACCACTGCAATGGGTTTACGGCCGTAAACCCAATTTGGACCGTAAACTCAAGTTTGACCAATGTTGACCGTAAACTCACCTTGGACCGTAAACTCAATTTTGACCATGTTTGACCGTAAACTCCAATTTTTGATGAAAATATTTTTTTAAGGACAAAATAAAATTGATTAATTAAGAAAACTTAAAGCTTTAATTGTTTAAATACTTTGTTTTCTTACTTGGCCTGGTTTAGTGCAGATCAATGGCAAGTCTTAAGTTTGCTGACATGCATAACCTGGCAATTGTACTCGATGACCCTCCTACTGCTCATGGAGATTTCAGGTCGATGATATACAGACTGAGAGAATGCTGTCTGGCCTTTGCCATCACTGTGAATCCAGTCATCTATCAGAAAAATGTGAAGGAGTTCTGGCAGACTACTAAGATGAAGTCAGACAAAGGAGCAGTTTCCATTGAAGCTATTGTGAAAGGATGCAAGATTAAGATCAATGAGCAGTTCATCAGAGAAACATTGCTGATCAATGATCAACCCGATTTTCCTACTGAAATTGGGATTGATGATGCACAAAATAATCTCAAGAAGATGGGGTATGAAGGCATTTACCCTCCCACGGTGAAAAAGCTTCTGCCACCCTACTGGAGATTTTTGGCGCATGTCTTCGTGAGCTGTATCTCAGGCAGAAGATCAGGTGCTGATGAAATCTCGCTCAGGAACACAGGGGCAATTGTTTCACTGGCTGCTGGCATCAAATTCAACTTCTCAAAGTTCATACTGGATGAGTTCTTGGTAAACATCAATGCTATAAGCCGGGAGACCAGAGATGCATTCTTGTTGTACCCCAGGTTTATTCAGATGTTTATTGACACTCAATTTCCTGAGATGGTCAAAGAAGGAGACAAGCTGGATATAAAGTCATTAGGACCACACACGATTGGTCTCATTAAGCAGAATCGAAAGGGCAAAGTCGTATTCCAAGGATTACATCCTCTTGTGAAATTCGGAAAATTTGCTGAGATAAATGAATCTTCCGAATCTCATGGAACGTCTGACAAGGTATCATCTGAGCCTACCTCCTCCGAGAGAGTCATTTCGGAAGATGATTTCATCACTGTGTCCAATCGTGCTGAAGAAGAAGAAGAAACTCCTGCAACTCATGCTCAAGTAGCTGAAGAACATGAGTTGACATCTGTTCACATTCAAAGTAATTATGATGAGGAGTCTCCAAGGGGTAGAACAGAATCCGAGTTGTATGAAGACCTTGATCTTACCGGTTTCAATGACGATGAGATCCCTCTCAACTTCGGTAGTAATGAAGATTTCATGACCGGTGTAAACCTCAACATGCTGCTTGACAATATCAATAAAGTTGATCATCCAACAACGGAGATAAGGGAAAATGAAGATGTTCTCGAAGCCACGCCTCCTCCTACCAATCCAACGGCAGAAATAGCAATTCCTGTGGTGACAGTGTCAGGGATTCCTCCCCTTGATGTTGTTTTACCTACATCTGAGCCATTGGAAAGTGATCACCCAACTACACAGGCCTCTCAATCTCCAACAAAAAGACGAAGACTTGACCCTAGACAGGGAATTCCTGATTCGGGTGTACCTCAAAGTTTTACAACTCCACCAACAACAACTCCTGTTATCGTCTCATCTGAACCTATCAGTGAAGGTCCTAGTACCTTCTTTGAAGCTGGTGGATCTTCCTTCCCCATGGATTTCTCTCCTCCCAGGCCAGAGCATGATGCTGCTTCTTTGAGGCTAGCAAGGCATTTGGCCGAAGAACAATTCACAACGCCTCCCTCACGTGGCAAAGGAATTTCTATTGGGGTGGCAGCTCAGGAGAAGAGAATCCTTCAATTCTTGGACTTCAGAAGGAGATTGATGCTCTAAATCAGAAAAATATTGATTTAGATCAGAAAAATATTGAGCTGGATATGAAGGTTGCAGACCTGCAGACAGAAAATGCAAAGCTCAATATTCAAGTCGCCGAACTTATTGAAGATAAAGCTCTGAAGTCGAAGCAAATTACTGATCTTCAGACACATTTCGGCTTGTTGACCGCTAGCTACTACGATCTTAAGAAGAAGCTGGAAGAAGACTTTCGCGACAAATTCAAGTCATCCGTTGACGAGCCTAAGATCTATCTTCCTGATCAAGATACTCCCATAGTTCCACAACCTACAAGGACGACCACCGTCGTTGACCGTTTTGAAAAAGAACCGGCTCAGGCTCCGAGTGTAATGGCATTGAAACGCGCTAAATTGGCCAAGTCAAATGAAAATGGTCAATTTATATTCAAAAGGAGCGCATATCATCATGCCCCCTGGGATCAACCACAGATCACATTTACGGATCTTGGAAAACATCGCTTCAGAGACGTTTATGGTGATAGATCAGGAATCATTTCGTGGGGATTCCATGACACTATGAATATGTGGATGGTGAGAAGAAAGATCGACAATACTTAATTATACAAAGATGCTCACGATTTTCATTCCTTTACTAGGATTGATCTTATGGAGCTGTCTAAAGCTCCTTTCTCAAATCCATCAAACAATCCCAGGGCGACTCAGTTCAAATCATTTTTGGAAGATCAAGTAGCTAAGGGCTTCCCTTCTATGAAGACTGCAGAGTCTATTATCAAGATTTACCCTAGCGTCATTGATCCCAAAACAAGTCAGCCACTTCGGTCAGTGATGTGGCCCGCTACTGCTCAAGTAAAGCAGATTCTCTCGCATCCATGCAATATTGGGTGTTTGATGAATCCACAGCTGCTGCTGTCATCAAACTTAAAGACGATTGTATCCGCTTGTATGACAAGAGGGATTTTCTTCAATTCGGCAAGTGGGACATTCATCAGCTCTCCATTCATCAGATCAAGGTGGCTGAAGACATTTTTGAGCCCATTGCAAAGGAATACACTTCGATGGTTGCTGATATTATCGAGAAAGAAATGTGGAACGGAGCTATGGGAAAATCTGATGTGCTGGTGGTCGACAAAAGCTGAGTCCAAGCTAGCACCAAACCAAGGGGGAGATTGAAGGGTCCAGTTAATGGTTTGGTCTAGGCTTTCATTGTATTAGTTCAGTATGAGTCGTTAATACATTTTTTGGGTGGTTTATGTGTTTACGGTCAGGAAGTGTGTTTACGGCCGTAAACCCTGTTTGCGGTCCAGTCTTGTATATATAGTGGAGGAGTAGGTCTATGTGTGGTTGTTGATGCTACAGTGTTTACAAAGTGTTCCATCGAGTTGTACCTGACGTTTTTGTTGGGTTATGAGCATTCTAACACTCCTAAGTGTACATGCAACCCTAAATACCTTGGATCTATGTTTTCTCTATTATACATACAATTATGAACATCCAAGGTATTATCCTAATCTAGCATACAAAATAATAAATATAACAAGATAGAATACATACCTCTTTGATGTAGAATGTCTTCATGAAGCTTGAGTGCCTAGTACCCCAAGTGTGACACCTCAAATGGTTCACACAACACCAAATACACTTGGAATAACTTGAGAGAAACTTGAACACTCCTTGAAATCGTCTAGCCCTCACACTCACACATTAGTGCACGATTTCTTGAGCCATGGGATTCTTTTATATGGTGGCTATTAGGGTTACACCATGTAACTCATAACTTTACCCATTCCTTATGCTCCATGGATTTTAACCTCCATGGAGTATCCATGGGTCACCCCATGGACTTAGTCCAACATAAGGAATCTTGGATCACAAGCCCACATATATAAGAATGAATGATTTACACAATCAACCCATATATTTAATTATTCTCCTTTTGATCACTTAATTAATTCCAAATTAATTCTTGATCAATACTAATTAAATAACCTTATTAATATATTAGAACTTATAATATATTAACCAACCTTAAGTGTTATTTCTCTCATTATAGTCTATCCAAATGCATGATGCCATGCAACCCGAATGGACCATGCCGGGTCGGGTCAAGTCTTACCAATTATAGTTATGGACTTAGACATTAATCCAACAGTCTCCCACTTGGATAAGTCTAAAACTATTATTGTGTATGACTTCAGGAACCGATCAGCAATCGTAGCTCTCAAAAGCTTCTGTCGAACTCTGACCTTGTCGATGAACTCTGACCTTTGTCAATGACTTGTCCATTAGATAAGGGATCATATATTCCTCCATTCTAGATATCATATGGACTGAGACATGGATTATCAATCATTCTCTCTGTACATTTGTTGTTTCCCGATTTCCGATTCATGATGACTGACTGATTGAACAAATCAAATCAATCCAGGCTTGGCCAAGCACTCACATGTATCATCTTTAAATCATCGAGGGGCCCACAGATATCGCTTTTATCCTGAAGGTAAAAGGAATGGATAAACTTCGACTCATATGGCTTGTTCTACTACTTGTTGAATCATGCACAAAGGCACGTTTTATAACATCAAGTTACCAATGCGTTTTCGTGCAATCAATGTATAACCAACTCATAGTAACAACTCATATCTCTAGGTTTGAAGAATATAAGATATTATCGTCTCATGATCACTCGTGATAAAATCCATGAAGTGATTCAAATGAGCGCGGGTTGAATCCAATACTCAGAACTTATGAGCACTCATGAGTGTTGTAGCACCACTTTGTCCACCAACTTGGACCTCTACAAACCAACCCATGACAGTCTTGATTCATATCTACTTCCAACATATGACCGACTGTGGATGGTTTGAATAACTTAGTCATTCAGGAAGAGCGACTTAGTTATTCTGGAAGTCAAAACATGCAAAGTGAAACACAAGAATAAATGAATCAAATATGGTATCAAACCCTATGAATATAAATAAACACTTTTATTTATCACCATACTGATTACTCATTATTCATTGTTTCGGTTTTATCAACTTTATACTTGAATTTAAAACAATAGTTATCCCATGCTCCAAGCATGTACACTATGTTTTCTAAACACTAGTCATGCCATACACCAAGTATGCATACTATGTTTGTCTATGATCTTTACTTTGTAAAATAGATCAATTGAACATCACTCCAATGATCCTCTTTTCACAGTCCCAAATCCTTACTGCAAATGCAAGAATTCCAAATTCATGCCATTTACTTAAATCTGTTAGATTCTAAACTTATATGCATTGATCCTCTTAATGATTATGCACGGAGTCAGAAAGACTTGACAACAATCATTACAGAGCATTCCAAAGGAGATCAGCTCCTTGGAAACATCCTTCTTTCATTAAGTTTCCTAATCTTACACAGATTGAATAATTTCTAACTTTGAAACATTTCCATATTCCATTTTGACTATCACTTCTGAACAAGAGTTGCCTCCTTACAGATTATGTCAATATGGTCCTTCCAGAATTAACATTATACTTCCAACTGTCCTTGAGCAACCAATCTTTGGTAAACCTTAGATTGTCCTCGACAATTGCTTAATCATTTTAGTCATATCCAATTCTAGACCTTTTCCCTTCATAATGCCCCAGGCATTTGGAAAATTTTAGAAAGGATGAATATAGCACATGTAATCGATCCTATATCCGAAGCATATGGGACACGATTCATGATGTCTCACATAAAGACTAAACCAGTCTTTTGCTATAATATTTCCATTTCAATTTGCCAAGTTCTCAAAATTCAGATTATGAAAAGGGATGCTGTAATCATAATCGAATTTTAGAACGCAAATAATGGACCCATATATAGAATTTCCTTATGTTGAGCCATTCCAACATGAAATTCATATATATATCCTTGATTAAATACGATTAAAATCTCAATCTAAGCTTTTAGAATTGAAATGAAGTATAATTTCCTCTGCCTTAATTATAGCAAAACAACTTTTTCAACCCCTGCAACCTCACGAATTGAAACTTTTGTTTTCTATAATTAACATTGCTAACTTGCAACCTTTGTCATAATTATCATGCTCCCACTAACATGATGATTATTAGCATAACACTTATGCTCCCACTAGCTTTGACATGTACTCAGAACTCAGCTGACTTTCTTACCAAAGTTCAGATTTCTGATACTAGATTGTTTTGATAAAACTTTATCAAAATCATACACATCTCTTAGATAGCTCACATGTGTGTCTAAACAATTTTAGAACTATGAAAAGGGATGTCGTAATCATAGTCTCAATTGTTTAGACCTTTGCCACTTCTCACAAGTCCATGTTAGTGTGCCGGTAAACCACACACGCTCCACTAACGACTTTGAGAATGCAAATATCACAATTGCTATCTAGCTAAAATCTACTTAGTGGAAGTGTTTCCTCACCATCATTTTCATGAATCGGAGAGAAACCTTATGACACTTATATTTAATAGTGTATGTGTTCTTATCCATGTGAATTTGTCAAAACCATAATCACAAGACAAGGTTAGTGACAAATCCAAACTCATATTGATTAAACTTGTGCAATCTTAAATTCTTGCCATTTGGCAGCTCAGGTGTCTGCCATTGCTTCCAAGTAGTTGTGCAACCAATTGAGAACTCTCAGAACTCCTATGCAAAACCAACTTGAATAGGCACAAAAATTTCAACACGATAGGTTATAAACCTCAAGTCGTGTGCTAGTGAAGGACTTTAGGTTTTATTCTTGATTAAGTCTTGAAACTTTCAAGAGCTTTAAGACTCCCACTGTCCTCTTGACATATAAGACGCCCTTGTCGAATATTCAAGAGATAGTGCGGATTCTTTATCAAGACTAACACTTTACACAATTGGCCTAAGTTGGTCTCTGTTTTATCCAAAACATCACAACTTACCAATTTCAAATGTACAAGAGTAGATAACCTTTTACTCTTACATTTGACTAGTGTTAACAAACCCTCTTTAAGATATGTCACTCAAGTTACAATCTTGGAGTATGACTCTAAGAATTGTTTTGGAACGAAGTATGACTCATCTTTTTGATTTAACCATTTCAACAATTCATGACTCCTCTTCTTAGTCATAAGAATGCACTAAGATGACTTTAGAGGACCAATTGTGATATGGTATCTTAATCATTAAGATGATCATAAACATGATACTAAAGTACTCTCCCATCTTTTCAGATTTGAGAAACTTTTATCTTTCTGCCATACTTTGATTCTTCTTATTCGTTATGTCTCACATTGAAACTTCTCCAATGCTATAGACTTATACTTAAACTTATAAGTATAACCATATTTACTGAACTTAAGTAAATCATGACGAATAGTCTTCTTGATCTTTTGTGGTGGACTTGACCAGTGCACAAGAATGTGTACTCGATCCCTTAGTCCTTTCCTTATTCACATAAGGAATTAGTCTTAATTTTCCAAGCTGAAAGTTCTCATTCATCATACTATACAACTTGCATGATTCCAAGTTTCGGTCCAATTGAACCTTGGGTGATGACAATCTTTCCTTATTTGGTAATATTAGACACTACCACAACCGAAAGAATCAAATCCATTTTTCCAATATCGCTATCAATGGAATCTTATAAGCAACAACTTTTCACAAATGCCATTGTAAGGATACTTAAAATAAATAAAATCAAAACCTTTTTCTTTTATTTTAAAACTTTGCGGAAAAACTTATCCTTACAATCCATATGAAAACCTTGTTGTTATCTATTCCTAAGCAATATAAATATCATAACTCTTAAGTAATAGCCCAAAATTCTGATCACCGAACCATGCGATTGAAATCCATCTTCGCGATCAGAATCAGCATGTACTTAATAGAGTTAGACAATGGACTTTACCTGAAGTAGAGCCAAACTTATTGACTTTAACATCCTTAGGTAAATTTGGCAGCTTCGTAACCAATGCCCCTTCCTTTGGCAATAGTTACCTATGGACCCTTGATAATGGGACTATCTCAGACTTCGCCTCTCTCTTTACCATTGGGTCAACCGAGTTGACTATGGCCGATCCCTTTCCATTGGGAAGAGAGAGCTTTACTGGATATCCAATGTCATCATTGTCAATGTCCATAGCGTTTTAGGAAGTTGATCTTAGCAAATAGATAAGATCATTAAGGATCTTGTCTTAGTCTGTTTCATAGGATTCCCAAAAGAACTCACTATGTGACTTAGAAAGTAGTTGAGCCACCAACTTTCTCAAGACTTTGACACCCAACTCTCCCGGCTTGTCAATATGTGACTACATCTCCAAGATGTGATCACACCTAGACCTTGCCTTGCCAATAGGGCTTGAGTGACCTTAAACTTTTTAGGAACTTGTGGGTTAGGGAGAATAATTGGAGGAGGTGAAAGAAGTATGATATCCATGGGACATCATCTTCATTTAGGAAAGCTTGTTTCAAGAGATTTGGGAAGATCATAAATGTCTAGACCAGACATCTTTTTGGGAGATATTCAAGATAGTTGATTTAAAGTCCTTAATATGACACCTAATATGAAATATTAAGGCTAGGACCCAACAAACTATTTTATAACTTAGAAGAGGGATGCCGTAATCCAAGCTATAAAATATTTGAAGGTAGGTGAATGACGATTCACCAATTTCCACCATGAAAAACGAAATAATTTATTAGGTTTTAATTGGATTTGAAAGTCCTAGATTTTTGACATTCATTGAACTGTTCAAAGGCATGTTTCAATCTCGAGTGTGCCCTTCAGGTTTTGTGTCTGGGATGCCGAGGATCACAAAACAAGGTGTGAATAACCATGCAAATATACTTGGTACCCTTAATATTTACCCCTTAATCAGTGTGCCGGTTAACCACACACGCTCCACCGATACTATGATAAATATTAAGTTACCCTTTGCCTACCTTGTTAAGTCCAGGTTAGTGTGCCGGTTAACCACACACGCTCCACTAACGACTTAAGCAAAGTGCAAAGTGTAATTTCATGGGTTAGCACCAAATTCACATTTTCCTAAGTAACTAAGATTGGGTATTAATAAGAGTTTAGTTACTTAGTATTTATCATTAATACTTTTAATGAAAGGAGAATTATAGTCCTTGTCCTACCCGTTCGGCTAACGACCCTCCACCAGTAATGGAAGCGGTGGGTGAGAGTGGACACCCATTAAACTGCCATTTTATAGGCAGTAACCTTATACCCCCTTATAGACTGGCTTCGTGAATGAGGCATACTAACGGTAAGACTGACTTTACTCTTATACATATATATAAATATTATTAACTTATAATATTATAAAGTATAAGGGTTGAATTTTAACTTTTAAAATTCTAAGGGCTAACTTGGAATTAAAGTATTCATAAGTGAAAACTTTTCAAATTCCAAAACTTGAGGGCAAGTTTTGAAACTATTCAAAACTAATTAATTCCATAACTTATGAGTTTAAAGTAGTTTTAATTAAAAAAAAACTCTTCAAGTTCCATAACTTGAGGACAAGTTATGGAAGACTTTAAACTAATTAATAAAAAAAAATAACTTTTAATTAGAACTAATTAAGGTTACACTTTTTTTTAATTTAATGAATAGACTCTTGAACCTCCATAACTTGAGGACAAGTTATGGAGTCATAAAACCATTTAATTAGAACTAGACTCTTCATTTTGTAACCTTTGCCAACTTTTATGAGTTTTATGATTCTTAAATGTGACTTTTCATATAACTTGAGGACAAGTTACAAAAACACACTTTGGAATCAACTCTTAGATTAAAATGGATCGAAAACAACTATTTCACACAACTTTTCTATTAATCTAAGAACCTCATAAGAACAAGATAATTCAAATCATCAATCTTCAAGAAATTAGCATGAACATACAAACTAATACAAATCTTGAAATTATGACAATTATCTTAGAAATTGGATTAGCATGAACATTACCACATCAAAAACAAGTTTATAAGTCCAAAAACATCTAAGGGTAATGTTCCTAGTCCAATTCCAGCCAAAACAATCGAATATATGCATCCAACTCGATTTTTCAGCTACTTTTGCAAGTATAACAAGAAAACAAGCCTAGGCTCTGATACCACTGTTGGGTTATGAGCATTCTAACACTCCTAAGTGTACATGCAACCCTAAATATTTTGGATCTATGTTTTCTCTATTATACATACAATTATGAACATCCAAGGTATTATCCTAATCTAGCATACAAAATAATAAATATTTTGGATCTGTGCCTTACACTGTGTGGGAGACAAGTAAAAGTCAAGGGAGGTATAAAAGGTGGAGTTTACTGTTGTAAACCCTTTCCACCTCCCATTTCTCCCTTTACAGCCGCAAACTCTCTCTACTCTCTCTCATCCTCGAAAACTTTTTGCGAGATTTTGAAAAATCAGTTAGTCCACATCGAAGGTATGCTAAAACCGACTGAAGATATGTGTTTTGTTCATCGATTCGACGAAAATTGGAGGATTAATCGAGGTTTAACTGTTCGTCGGCGTTTACGGTTTGGGGAGGGTTTACGGTCTGGATGTTTACGACCGTAAAATCCTTTTGACAGTAAACTCAGTTTACGACCGTAAACTCAGTTTACGGTCAGGTGACCACTGCAATGGGTTTAAGGCCGTAAACCCAATTTGGACCGTAAACTCAAGTTTGACCAATGTTGACCGTAAACTCACCTTGGACCGTAAACTCAATTTTGACCATGTTTGACGGTAACTCCAAGTTTTGATCAAAATATTTTTTTAAGGCTAAAATAAAATTGATTAATTAAGGAAACTTAAAGCTTTAATTGTTTAAATACTTTGTTTTCTTACTTGGCTTGGTTTAGTGCAGATCAATGGCAAGTCTTAAGTTTGCTGACATGCATAACCTGGCAATTGTACTGGATAACCCTCCTACTGCTCATGGAGATTTCAGGTCGATGATATACAGACTGAGAGAATGCTGTCTGGCCTTTGCCATCACTGTGAATCCAGTCATCTATCAAAAAAATGTGAAGGAGTTCTGGCAGACTGCTAAGATGAAGTCAGACAAAGGAGCAGTTTCCATTGAAGCTATTGTGAAAGGATGCAAGATTAAGATCAATGAGCAGTTCATCAGAGAAACATTGCTGATCAATGATCAACCCGATTTTCCTACTGAAATTGGGATTGATGATGCACAAAATATTCTCAAGAAGATGGGGTATGAAGGCATTTACCCTCCCACGGTGAAAAAGCTTCTGCCCCCCTACTGGAGATTTTTGGCGCATGTGTTCGTAAGCTGTATCTCAGGCAGAAGATCAGGTGCTGATGAAATCTCGCTCATGAACACAGGGGCAATTGTTTCACTGGCTGCTGGCATCAAATTCAACTTCTCAAAGTTCATACTGGATGAGTTCTTGGTAAACATCAACGCTATAAGCCGGGAGACCAGAGATGCATTCTTGTTGTACCCCAGGTTTATTCAGATGTTTATTGACACTCAATTTCCTGAGATGGTCAAAGAAGGAGACAAGCTGTATATAAAGTCATTAGGACCACACACGATTGGTCTCATTAAGCAGAATCGAAAGGGCAAAGTCGTATTCCAAGGATTACATCCTCTTGTGAAATTCGGAAAATTTGCTGAGATAAATGAATCTTCCGAATCTCATGGAACGTCTGACAAGGTATCATCTGAGCCTACCTCCTCCGAGAGAGTCATTTCAGAAGATGATGTCATCACTGTGTCCGATCGTGCTGAAGAAGAAGAAACTCCTGCTACTCATGCTCAAGTAGCTGAAGAACATGAGCTGACATCTATTCACATTCAAAGTAATTATGATGAGGAGTCTCCAAGGGGTAGAACAGAATCCGAGTTGTATGAAGACCTTGATCTTACCGGTTTCAATGACGATGAGATCCCTCTCAACTTCGGTAGTAATGAAGATTTCATGACCGGTGTAAACCTCAACACGCTGCTTGACAATATCCATAAAGTTGCTCATCCAACAACGGAGATAAGGGAAAATGAAGACGTTCTCGAAGCCACGCCTCCTTCTACCAATCCAACGGCAGAAATAGCAATTCCTATGGTGACAGTGTCAGGGATTCCTCCCCTTGATGTTGTTTTACCTACATCTGAGCCATTGGAAAGTGATCACCCAACTACACAGGCCTCTCAACCTCTAACAAAAAGACGAAGACTTGACCCTAGACAGGGAATTCCTGATTCGGGTGTACCTCAAAGTTTTACAACTCCACCAACAACAACTCCTGTTATCGTCTCATCTGAACCTATCAGTGAAGGTCCTAGTACCTTCTTTGAAGCTGGTGGCACTTCCTTCCCCACGGATTTCTCTCATCCCAGGCCAGAGCATGATGCTGCTTCTTTGAGGCTAGCAAGGCATTTGGCCGAAGAACAATTCACAACGCCTCCCTCACGTGGCAAAGGAATTTCTATTGGGGGTGGCAGCTTAGGAGAAGAGAATCCTTCAATTCTTGGACTTCAGAAGGAGATTGATGCTCTAAATCAGAAAAATATTGATTTAGATCAGAAAAATATTGAGCTGGATATGAAGGTTGCAGACCTGCAGACAGAAAATGCAAAGCTCAATATTCAACTCGCCGAACTTATTGAAGATAAAGCTTTGAAGTCGAAGCAAATTACTGATCTTCAGACACATTTCGGCTTGTTGACCGCTACCTACTACGATCTTGAGAAGAAGCTGGAAGAAGACTTTGGCGACAAATTCAAGTCATCCGTTGACGAGCCAAAGATCTATCTTCCTGATCAAGATACTCCCATAGTTCCACAACCTACAAGGACGACCACCGCCGTTGACCGTTTTGAAAAAGAACTGGCTCAGGCTCCGAGTGTAATGGCATTGAAACGCGCTAAATTGGCCAAGTCAACTGAAAATGGTCAATTTCTATTCAAAAGGAGCGCAGATCATCATGCCCCCTGGGATCAACCACAGATCACATTTACGGATCTTGGAGAACATCGCTTCAGAGACGTTTATGGTGATAGATCAGGAATCATTTTGTGGCGATTCCATGACACTATGAATATGTGGATGGTGAGAAGAAATAGCGACAATACTGAATTATACAAAGATGCTCACGATTTTCATTCCTTTACTAGGATTGATCTTACGGAGCTGTCTAAAGCTCCTTTCTCAAATCCATCAAACAATCCCAGGGCGACTCAGTTCAAATCATTTTTGGAAGATCAAGTAGCTAAGGGCTTCCCTTCTATGAAGACTGCAGAGTCTATTATCAAGATTTACCCTAGCGTCATTGATCCCAAAACAAGTCAGCCACTTCGGTCAGTGATGTGGCCCGCTACTGCTCAAGTAAAGCAGATTCTCTCGCATCCATGCAATATTGGGTGTTTGATGAATCCACAGCTGCTGTTGTCATCAAACTTAAAGACGATTGTATCCGCTTGTATGACAAGAGGGATTTGCTTCAATTTGGCAAGTGGGACATTCATCAGCTCTCCATTCATCAGATCAAGGTGGCTGAAGACATTTTTGAGCCCATTGCAAAGGAATACACTTCGATGGTTGCTGAGATTATCGAGAAAGAAATGTGGAACGGAGCTATGGGAAAATCTGATGTGCTGGTGGTCGACAAAAGCTGAGTCCAAGCTAGCACCAAACCAAGGGGGAGATTGAAGGGTCCAGTTAATGGTTTGGTCTAGGCTTTCATTGTATTAGTTCAGTATGAGTCGTTAATACATTTTTTGGGTGGTTTATGTGTTTACGGTCAGGAAGTGTGTTTACGGCCGTAAACCCTGTTTGCGGTCCAGTCTTGTATATATAGTGGAGGAGTAGGTCTATGTGTGGTTGTTGATGCTACAATGTTTACAGAGTGTTCCATCGAGTTGTACCTGACGTTTTTCTGAATATAAATGTGTGCAAGCTCGATTTCTTTTCTTCTTCCTCTTCTATTGTGATTGTTTATTGCTTGATCATTGGTAAAGATCCTATTCAGGACCTTACATCCCCAAAATTATACTTTAATCCTTGGAGGTTCAATTCTTGCCATTTGGCTTCCTGGAACCAACACCCCACTAATTATTATTACATTTTGGGCTCAAATAATATAAAATAATAATAATAATTACTTCCCAGGGTTCCTGATTTATTATTTAATTACTCAACTTAAAACGGGATGTTACAACTCTCCCCCACTTAAATTTGATTCGTCCTTGAAATCGTTTCTTATCATTCCTTACACCCCAAACAACTTGAACTACTTGACTACAACCCCGAGCAAAACTCTAGCCTCTCCAAGGCAACCATATCCAACCCTCACAGGGTTCTAAAACCAGGAAAATAACGAATCCCTTACAATATGATCACATTTACCCAATCCAAAATCTGAAGTCTCGAGATGGTCTGGCTCCCTGACAAACCTCTCATACCAAATCATCACTATTGATCCCAGTCCGCTTGTCTCCCATCTAACTATTCAACTCCTGATATCTGGGGGGGAGGTCTCAACATCTAGATATTTCTCATACATCAGAAGACCCAATTCGTTAATGTCGCCCTAAACACGGAGACTATCTGAATACTGATCTGCCTGAAGCAGTATGTTGCCACACGGCTACTTTCCAGAATCTACCGAGACCTCCCTGGTCTTAATTCATTCACCAATCATCTGACATACCTGGTTCCGGCCCAGTCGCGGAGTTAAAGGACTCCCACATAGTTGTTTCATGCGACTTCCGAAAGAAATCCTTCCCTGGAACTAGTTACCACTAGTTATCATGCCACTGCGACTCCAACAACCTCCTGATCCAACCGATCAGATCCATGCGTCGAATCTCGTTGCTACCAACCCATGGCTAAATGTGATTGCTACCTGACCGATGGTAGCCTTACATCACACGCAACCTTAGGCAATCCATTGTTTCCTTAGCCTCATAACCGTAGTGGCGCTCCTACAGTCTTATCATTTGCTTAACCAGGTCTAATCCGGTTTCGAGAACCTGAACGACGGAACATTCTAATCCCAAGCCTTCCTAAAGCTGACGGATACCCATTCAGATGTACTCCCGGTCACCAACTACAGTATTACCCGATCCAAGCATATTAATCCTATGAGACACTCCGAACTGATGAGATCACCAAGATCCTCTGTACTCCACCCGATTTCTAATAACAACTTCCGATCAAACCAAAAATACACCTGAGTCTTCAGCCTACCCCAGCAACGCGTTCAATACTTGGGAACAAACCTACTGATTGATATAGCATAGCAACATACTCAATACCCGCACAAAATCTACAAACACATACAGAGTCTTCAGCATGACTGGACCGCCTTACCGTGCCTTCAGTCATCTGGACCACTCTAAATTGTTGAGCATCTCCTTGGACCACCCCTGGTGATCTTTCCCATGCAGACTGTTCTCACCCACTTCGGGTTCCGAACTCCTAATCCATTTCGTGGACTCTAACCCCGGCCTAACCCTAGGCCTCATATCGATCGTCCACCCTCTCGGAAATCCTTGGTCTATTCCCTGACCCGCATGTCTACCACATACGCTAATAACCCGCACACCCGTGCAAAATGTACTGCCGAGCCCTGGCAGCTAACAAAACCCTCAATCTATCTATCCAAAAACCTTCAGAGTCGAGCACACCCTCGATCGAATACTCGAACTGAACTCAAATCATGACTAGAACTCCTACCTGGTTTCCCGACTTCTGCTATCAAGCACCAAGAAGACGTGCTACACATGCTCGAGAGTTTTACCGAACTTCCAATCCACACAACCCACAAACCAAATAGCCACTTGGGTTGTCTTCCTTCCTGAGAACGATGCGCGACTTATCCCTTTTTCAACACTGCTCCTGCTTCTGCACCTCAGGAGGATTCTCCCCCACTTAACTTTGACTAAGTCTTCAAATTACATGATATCTTGGAGAATTCCCGATCCTTCTCACTTTCCAACGATCGATCTGATGAAATCCGACTCTCTCCAACTAGTGCTCCATTACCAGCCAATCACAAGTGATCACACGCTTCTAATAGCTAAAGGAATACTTCCGGAATCCCAGGGAACCAGCAGTCCCTAATGCTCGAATGATCCCACACCCAAAACTTGGAGTCCAAATATAGATGCTCCAACTAATGTCTCAACAACGAGCTACTTCCCTTGGCGCTTTCCTCCGCCAATCAATAACGGTTACTAAACCACTACATCCTGACAATGCTGAATAACCATCATGTGGGACCCTGTCCTCAGAATTTCCATATAATACCCTTCTTCCCAAAGTGCTCCAACAAATCTACCGCCCTCGACTCTAGAAATAATATCATTTAGGGTCTCGCACCCTGGTTCACTCACCAGCTCAGTCATTCACAGCTGAACTGCAGCAGCTGAAACAACTCTTGCCCCAACCGGAGCAACAACTACTCCCAAGACATAGTCTCCAATCCCGAAAGTGCAATAGATCGCACAATCAATCCTTACCACCTTATACAAGAGATCCAAAGCGAAATGGACCTCCAAAATACTTATGTCACATCGACCCACCTGCGCTTACCCGCACTAAACCACTGTCGCCAATCCCAGCGACCAACAAACCCCAAGTTAGAATACAACCTGATCCTGGGGTCACAAGCCTGCTTAATCCTTGGAGCTCGTAAACTGAAAGGGCACAATCCTTGCCCTGGGAAACGACATTCCAATCCTATCAATTAACCATTCTAATTCCAGCTGCATAACTCCAGCTGGACATAATCATTACTCCTTTCCGGAGTCCCCGCGACTCACATTTCGGCCTCGAGCAAACCCCCGAAGCCTCAAATCTAGAACTCATTTGCTAGACTCTCCCTCTTAACCTGCGGAATGTAACAAATATAGAACATCTCCCTGATCCCAAGTAACTGTAGCCCTCTACTCATCAGGATATGTCCCAGTAACAAGTCCCGATACTGGAAAGCTTGACCAGCTCCTCCCCCTGCCGTCGTTACAGCTGTTGAAGCTGCTGCGGCAGCCGTCTCAACAATGGCTACATAGCGCTCATCAAGGTACTCAACCATGGCGGTCTTGATAGACCTAAACATCTCCGGAACCTGACCCCGGACAAATCTCGATCACCTCCTCCCGGATGATCTCACCGACACGATCCACTGACAATGCTGGCCTATCCTGGCTGCCAGCTCCCGATCCTAACTCGAATCCAGTCTCAAGACGTCTCGTAAGCACCATTCTGGTAACACAGCAGAAAGGTCTCTGATAACCCATATAATGACAAAGAGCCAATTCCCAACCAAACCCTAGGGGTTGTGACTTCCTTGCTATGCGTATGGGTCCTGTGCTTTCAGTAGTACGGGCCCATACTACCTTCCACACCTACCCACATTTGTCTCAAGTATCACCACAACACCCTAACAATATACATAAACATAGCGAGCACTCAATCCTCGCTCCTAGAGGAAAGCTAACTATCTCACAACTGACCTGTCGGTCCCACACAACTCACCCATCCATGAAACTTCCACCAACCCTGCAGCACTAGTGTATGCTAGCCATACATAACGCTGGACCCTATAGACTTTCGAATATCCAATCCTACCCTAAGCTCCCAATCAAACTAGATCAGAACATAAGGCCAAATCAAACATTCTCAGGCTATAAGATCTTAATTATGTATGACCGTGATGCATACACTAAGCAACTACAGTAATGACGTCAATCTCATATAAAGGAAACCCTAGGCTAGCAGGCATCATGTAATCAGGCAATTCTATCATGCAATTCCTGAAGATCCCTAGCCTAGTACTAGCATGTTGTTCTAACATATCACAAATCAAATAATATGTATGGTATTTTGGGGTCTATCCGCGAGCTCCGGCGGATCGTACACTTGCATCCTCCTTTTTATTATTTTGAAAACATTTTAAGAAAATCGTTTTATAACCTTGTCCTCAGTTTGAGACTGGAGGCACCTGAGTGTTTCCTCCAATTCACTCAAACCAAGGCTCTGATACCAACTTGTAACACCCTAAAAATTCAAGCCAATTTAAAACTTTTTTTTAAAACATTTAAAACCATTAAGTCATTACAGTTTACTTTCAAAATAATTTAAACATCAGAGTATCCTCAGAATCAATCATGAAAATGTAAGGAGGTGCACGATCATGCCTTCGCCTTCCCGCGATCATTCGAATACCTGAAACAATAATCGATAAATGTAAGCTCAAAGGCTTAGTGAGTTACCCCCAAAATACCAACCCATACTAACCAGAACCAATATCATATCAATATAAATACAGAACAACATGCATAATGAACCTTCAGCCTGACTGGACCGCCTCGCAGGCCTTCAGTCTATCTGGACCTCTCTCCGCGCCTTCGGCACGTCTGGACCGCCTCGTAGGGCCTTCAGCCTATCCGGACCGCTCTTCGGGCCTTCGGTCTGACTATCATACCCTCCTGGGTCTGTAGTCTATCCGGACCGCCCTGGGTATGTTGGCCTTCAGCACAAAGCAGGACCGCCTCAACCCAAACCCCCAATCAAACAAACATGTGCACATACATATCATACACTAGCATATATAACAGTCAACCGATCTAACAGATCAAATAGCATAGCATCATCCTATGCCCAGGATACTGACCTAACCAGGTCACCAACATATGTACAGATAATCATACGGATCTAACAGATCACATAGCATAGCAACATCCTATAACCACGATACCGACCTAACCAGGTCACTAACATATATACAGATAATCGTACGGATCTAACAGATCACATAGCATAGCAACATCCTAAAACCAGGATACAATCATAAAGGGCCGGCCTTGGTGCCGTAGACCCTGTTGATATAGTGAGGAGAACTCACCTGTCACTGCTGAAGTCCGGCAGAATAAGCTCTAGCTGCTGGTTGACAGCTTCCCGAACTGTCAACATCAAACAATACCCAATTAATAATTGGGTCCCAAGCTCAAAGTCAAACTCACACTCCAAAATCCCAAAAGTCAAGTAATGGGCCAAGGCCCAACATATGGCCCAATTTTCCAAATTGGGCACAGACCTCTACATGGTCTTTTCTTAAGGCCCATCCAATTATTCCAGTCCAATTCCCATGGCCTAATATCACATAACCGTAAAGGCCCAATTATGGCCCATCTATGGCCCAATTTTCCAAATTGGGCCCAAGTCCTCACATGGGCCTTATCCTAAAGCCCATCTAATTACTTTGGTCCATTAACTTGTTTTGGGATGGTCCATCAATAGTCCAACCACCAAAACCCTATAGGAAGGCCCAACTCAAGGCCCAAGTGAAATTAGGGTTTCACATAAAATGATGATTAGGGTTAAGTGTTTCTCACTTAACCCATTAAGGACTTACCCACTAAGGACTTAATCCACTAAGGACTTAATCCATTAAGTCCAATGTTGCTTAGAGTAATTTCTGCCAATGATTATTATTTAATATTTCAAGTTATTAAATAATTCCCGTGTGTCCCGGTTAATTCCCCAAATTTGGGTTTTATTGGCATTAGGGTTTTCCAAACCCTAATTAGGGTTTCTTAACCCAATACTAGCCCATTAGTCCATTGGTTGGGCTTTTAGGTCACATTGGGCCTTATTGGCCCATTAGGGCTCCATTGGGCCCACTAGGGCTTCTTTGGGCCCATTAGGGTTTCCTTGATTCCACATTGTCCAAACATCCCCCAAACGAGGTCCAAACGCAATCAAATTACACCGCCACCCGACACGGCGGCCGGTGGCGGCAGGAGGCGGCAACCACCACCTCAAGGTGGTGGTTAGACTTTTCTTTCATTATTCATATTTTTTGTTACAATTTACAATAGTGTCTAAATAACACACAGACACAAAATAATACACACACAGCAACATACACACCCTCATGGCGGTCCTTGAGGCGGCACCCACCATGGTCGGCGGCCATGGTGGTTTTTCCTTGACTTTTCTCCGGCAGCAGCAACCTGAGACATGTAGACTCAAAACACGCACAACAGCAGCGGTGAGTGAATGGAAAAGAAGAAGAGGGTGGCAGCGGGTGTTCCCGGCGGCCACTCGATCTCGTCGGAGGGAAACAACCGCAAGGGTGGAGACGGCGGCACAATGCGAGGGTAGAAAGAGGTGGCGGCGACTTCAGCTGATCATGACGCACGTGTCGGTATTCACAGCTCCGAAGTGGCCTTCGGTGGTTCACTCTTGGCCGACCACGACATCACAGGTAGCAGCGGCGACGGTTCATGGCTGAGTTGTCGCTGAAATGGTGGAGAAGAAAGGGTGAAGTGAACGGCATAGCAACAGCGACGGGGAAGGGTGTCCGGCGGTGGCTTCATCTTCGACGTTCACAGCTCTTCGGCGGCACCCGTGGTGGTATAATGGCGGCGCCGACCGGAGGGAAGAGTGGGGTTGGCGGCTGTTAGAAGAGGGGGCATAAGGGAGGTGCGGCTGGATGTTGTAGGGTTAGGGTTACCGGGACTATATACCCGCCTCCCATATAACTTCCTTCCAAAATGACAAGACCGGTCCTTCCCTTCTCTTTTCCTTTCAAAATTGATCCCAAATTTACACTTCTAACCCTGCCCCCTGAAACCCTTTACAAATCAAGTCCAAAATGTTACCAATTAGCCCCTCCTCTACAAAATCTTCTCATCTTAGGTCCAGAACTTACTCTTTAGTCCCTATTTCCATAAATCCTTACAAATTAAGTCCCCAAAATTATACTTTAATCCTTGGAGATTCAATTCCTACCATTTGGCTTCCTGGAACCAACACCCCACTAATTATTATTACATTTTGGGCTCAAATAATATAAAATAATAATAATAATTACTTCCCGGGGTTCCTGATTTATTATTTAATTACTCAACTTAAAACGGGATGTTACAATATATATATATATATATATATATATATATATATATATATATATATTGAGAGAGAGAGAGAGATGTAAACACCTGTATATAAGGTGCGTTCCATACCACTTGTTGAGGTGTGCTTAAGAGATGTAGTTCATAGTGACTAGGGAGTAAGATATTTAGGGGGCTCTTGATTTAGTACCATTTTTGTACTCATTTCTATGATCGAATACATCTTTTAGCACCCAAATCACCGTGTTCTTTGTGTTCTTCAATCCCCCATACCAGATCAAATGCTCATAATTCACATCAACTTAAAAAAATAAATTCACATTATTTGTGAAAACATTAACATAATAACACATATTCTAATTTCATTACAGTATAACAACCATAAAATATAAATTGTGAATAACAATTTGATGAAAATATTATAAAAAATAAGAAACAAACATTAATTCACAAGTTAATAATAGAAAAAACTATGATTAACAAAAATAAACAATAAATGAGAGATTAAAGCATTAAATTCACAGCTTAACAGACGACAAAATAATTAAAATAAAAGTGGACATATCCAATGTGTTTCATTTGAGATCAGAGAAATATAGATGGATGAGGTGGTTGTGCTGGAACATATCTAAGGTGGTGGAACTACCATCGGCAACTAGTACCACTATTATAGCTTCAGATATATACATGAAATAGCACCACACAAACTTGATCTAGAAAACTCGAACCACATACACCAGATCTAAACATGATGTCGATAGTAGGAGGTTGTGGTAGACATCAGTGGTAGTAGTGATGGTGGAAACAAAGTTGACGATGATGAAGGTGGTATCATATTTGACCAAATCGCACAAGATCTAAGATGTTTTAAGTTTTAGAGAGGCAAAGTTATGCTGAAACAACTCTGTGACTCTAGATCTGAGACCAGGTGGCGATTGATGGTGGATATAGACGTATTTTCATCAAATTTTATCAGATCTATATTTCCGTTGGTGGTAGATTAACGACATGGAAGAAGAATTAGCGTTAATAGTGATGGACGAAGGTGGTGGTTAAGACACTCGCCGGAGCTCGCAAGTTTGGAGGAGTAAATCATTGATCTGAAGACAAAAGTCATAGATCTGAATAAAAAAACGTAGATCTGAAGCTAAAAATCATAGATCTAAAGCTAAAAATCGTAAATCTGAGCTGAGATCTAGAGCCAACCGAAGCTTGTAGATCTGATGGTGGTGGTTTACCGGTGATAATGTGTGTGTGTTCTTCAAGTTTGAGATGAGAGAGAATATGGGTGTGGCGACAGGAGGCGGCGACAATATGGGTGTGGTGACTGGTGGCAACCGGTGATAATGTTTGTGTGTTCTTCAAGTTTGAGATGAGAGAGAATATATCAATGTGAGAATGTGTATAGTGTATGTAGATCAGAAATAATAAAACATGAAAATGAATTCTTATGTTATACCTTAATAAAAAAAAAGATTATTAAGTGGTTTTTAACCTTTAAAGGTTCTTATTTAATCTTATATATATATATATATATATATATATATATATATATATATATATATATATATATATATATAGGTTTAGGTTCTATGGAAAACAAAAAACCCTAAAAAAACCCTAAAAATCAGAAAAATGCATAAAAAAAATACTTAGAGATCACAAAACTTTTTTTGAATTTTTTTTATAAAAAATCGCAGCTTTTTATCAAAATTCGCTGAAAAAAAAAATAAAAAATAGGTTTTTTTTTTATTTATTAAAAAAAAAATTTCAAAATTTTTTTCAACGAATTTCTTTAAAAACCTGCGATTTTTTCATAAAAAATGTCAAAAAAAAGTTTTGTGATCTCTAGGTATTTTTTTATGCATTTTTAAGATTTTTAGGGTTTTTTTAGGGTTTTTTTGTTTTCCAAATAACCCTTCCCTATATATATATATATATATATATATATATATATATATATATATATATATATATATATATATATATATATATATATATATATATATATATATATAGAGTAAGGATCATTTGAGAACCTATATATTCATTAGAACCCGAGAACTAAACAATGATCGTTAGATCAAAATAATAGAAGGTCAAGATGTTTTGTGGCATAATTATAAATACTTCAAATAACTTAAACACGGGGGTATCTTTTCGAAATAAATCAAGGGACAATTTAGGTATAACAGATCCTATTATCAGATTGGATTGAATTCACGTTTCACATCAAACCCAAACCTTTCTCTCTCTCTCTCTCTATCTATCTCTCTCTCACATCCCGCTTCCAGCCATCGATGCTCTCTGATCTCTAAATCGTCGATGAAGACCCGACGAATGGATCCTTGCCCCCCTCACCTCCCTATGTATAAGCTCAAGTTGAACATGAAGCAGAATCAGAAGTAGCAGGAGAAGGAGAGACATCACATGGCTCACCAACGTTAGATCTGTTACCGGATTTGTCCTGAGCTAGGGTAATGTTGCCGACGCCTGTGTCGACGGTGAACAGGTATAATAGGAATCAAAAGATTTGCATATAATATCTTGGGGGCTTCGTCTTCGAATCGCTCTTGGAATCGTTGGAGCTTTGAAGTAAGCATCTCACAAATTCCGATTTTCCTTTTCCTTTGTTCTAGGGTTGATTCGGTAATTTTGAATGTCAATTTCGTTGCTGTTTAATTCAGCTACTTGCATACGACATGTGCGCCTCCTTTAGCTCATAGAAAATTGAAGGCTGCTAATGTTTTACTTGATGAAGATCTAACGCCTCGGATCTCCGACTGCTATCTCACTGTTTTGAAGCCCCTAACAATTAGCAGTGCTAGAGCTCTGGTACATGTTTCTGGCTCCCACAATAATTCTTATCCCTTTTTATTCTTTTGATTATGTTACTTAATGGTGATGATGATTTAATTAGGCTTCAGAAACGGATACTGGTGGCATTTCTTATGAACACATGAAACCTGGAACTGGTAACCAAAAGGACGATGTTTATGCGTTTGGAGTGCTGCTTTTGGAGATTTTGACTGGAAGGAAGCCTTTCGATGGGTACGTTATTCAATTACAACGTTATTTTGCTGTCGAATTTTGCTCTGATTTAGGGTTGTTTGGCATATCTGATCTTGCCATATCTTTTTCCTTCTCAAGATTACGAATTTGAGATCTGAAACTTTCTAATTCTTCCTTCACGGATGACAAATCTTTTAGAAGTTTCTGATTATCAAAAACTTGTACTTTTAAAAGACTTTCAACCTAAAGTTTTTCAGCAGAAACAACTACATGTTTGCTTTTATAAACTCTATACTCCATAACCAACGCTTCACATTCAGTAATCTTTTCCATGAGCAAAAAGTTTTCCCTTGAAACATTTCCTAAATCCGTTCCAACATCTGATTTTGCAATTGCAAATCATTACACTTTGAAAGATATTAACTTTTGGTGTAAAAAAAATTTCTCATAACAGTATCGTCTTTAATTTATGTAGCTTATTTAACTTGAACATTGAATGTGATCACGTCTTGCTGCACAAGTGTGATGTATATGATTTTATTTTAGATAAATAAAATTTCATGAAGAAACCTAAAGTTGATGATGAAATGTTTAGAAAATACGACACCATAAACTTTTTACAACTTTTGTTATTTGTATAACGTATTTTTCTTATAAGTATTTCATAATTGGACCAATAAGCCTTGGTTGGGGCCCAATAGAGGCCCGATCAAATTATTCATAATTTGAATTTTGCTCTGATACTCACCGTTTGAAAAAAAACAGAGATCCGCTGAGAGACGAGAGTTCGTTATTTTGCTGTAAAATTTTGCTCTGATTTAGGGTTGTTTGGCATCATGTTTCTGTTATCTTTGGTGCTATCTACTAGTAATTTGGGCCATTACTTGTTTTGAATGTCAGTGTTACTTCCGTTCATCAACTGTAATTTTTTTAATGAAGAATCTATGAATTACATGTGATTCAAATGTAATTCACATATGAATCACATGTGATTCACACGTAAATCACAATTACACGTGATTCACATGTAAATCGCATATGAATCACATGTGATTCACATGTAAATCACAATTACACGTTATTCACATGTAAATTACATGTAATTCACATATGAATAACCTGTAATTCACATGTAAATCACAAGTTGGTCACATATGATTCCCATGTAAATCACATTTACATGTGATTCACATGTAAATCACATTTAATTCACATATGAATTACATGTGATTCATATGTAAATCACATATGAATTACATTTAATTCATATGTAATTCACATATAAATTACATTCGATTCACATGTAAATCATATATAATTCACATATAAATTACATGTAATTCACATGTAAATCACATATGAATTACATGCGATTCACATGTAAATTACATATGAATTACATGCGATTCATATGTAAATCACATATGAATTACATGCAATTCACATATAAATCAAATGTGATTCACATGTAAATCATATGTGATTCACATTTGATTCACATGTAATTCACATGTGATTCATATATAAATCACATGTGATTTACATATGATGTCATATGTAAATGTGATTCATATGTGAATTGCATGTGATTCATATGTTAATCACATGAAAATCACATATGTATTTTTGTGAGTGCTTTCGCATCAATAATTTTTTTTTTTAATTTTCTTGTAGATTCGGAAGAAATTGTGGTGAATATTGAAGATGTGAAAAATGATAAATTGAAGAAAATAAGGAAATATTGACACGAAGACATGAAAACGCTTTGAAATTTTTAGCATTTTTTATTTTTTATATTTTATTTTGTATCGAATAAAATACTTGTATTATTATGTTTATAAATTAATTAATAAATGTGAGATTTGTTGTGATTTACTTACGAATATTATAGTATAAGAAATGTACATATGTGCATTTGAAAAAATATGCACATATGCACCTAAAAAATGTTTTTTTTTTAAAAAAAATGCAGTTTTTTTAAACAAAATTGCAGTTTTTTTTTTTAAATATAGTTTTTTTCTGAAAAAAATGTAACTTTCTTTAAAAAAACTGTAGTTTTTTATTTAAAAATGCAGTTTTCTTAAAAAAATTGCAGTTTTTTTTGAAAAAAATGCAGTGTTTTTTAAAACAATTGCAGTTTTTTTGAAAAAAATGCAGTTTTTTTAAAAAAAATTGCAGTTTTTTTAAAAAAATATTTTTTCAATTTTTTTTTCAAAAATTCATGTTTTCTATAAAAAATTAAAAAATCTGCATTTAAAAAAAACGAAAAATACTATTTTTAAAAAAATATGAAAATTTGATTTATGATGTAAATTTTTAGACGTTTATATTAATATGTTAAATAACACAAAAAAATTAAACATTTAATGAGATTGGTAAGATGACGATCATGTCCTCAATGAATTACTTTTGATCCAACGCTCCACTTTTAGTTCTCGGGTTCTCGGGAAACTATGAGTTCTCAACCGATCTCAACCTATATATAGGGTTAAGATCGGTTGAGAACTCAAAGTTTCCCGAGAACCCGAGAATTAAAAGTGGAGCGTTGGATCAAAAGTAATTCGTTAAGGACATGTGTCACAACTAGGAATTTTGATGCTTTGTAACTACAACAATTATATCAATCGTGAACCAACAATGTGAAAGCATGTATGATGCTTATTCAATAACAACAAAACTCCCATCAAACACTTTATTCAAGCACTACAAATGGTCAATAAAGAATTCGAAGCCTAGAAATCCCGGTTTAAGTCCATTTTGGATAAGGATCTTCTTATTGGGCCTAATGGACCAACAAGCTTCCAATTTAACTATCTTGAACATAGAACTCTCAAATGGGCCCTAATTGGACCCATATACATGAAACTTAATATTTTGGGCCTTATAAGCCTAAAATGAACTAGGTTAACTTTAATGGGCCTTATTGGGCCACAACAAATTTAAATAGCCTTAATGAATCATAAAAATCATTCCTTGATTTATTTTCGGCCGAAAATCACCTAATTGGATCATAATATGGGCTTAAGCATTAAAGGGCCCAATCTCTCTTCTTTCTTCTCCTCTTCTCGACCCAACAACACAAACGGGGAAGGAGTTGACTTTAGGATTGCCACCTCATTATTATATGTTGGTCTTCCACGCACCAACACATACTTCCATGCACACATCACTTCACTCACTTCTCTTCCTCTCTCTTTTCTATTCTCGGCCGAGAACCACAAAGGAAAACACACACACACATTCACTCAAACACTCTCAAAGAACTCTCTTCATTCTTCATCAAATTTTCGAGATCTAAGGGCTTTTCAAGGAGATTATTCCACAAAATTCATCATCTAAGGTAAGTTGATGTTTAATCTATGATCTAACTACTTCATTTCATCAAAAACCTCCTCCTAATCTATTCAAACTCGTGATCACCATCTTAGAAGCCTCTAAGTTCGAGATCTTCCAAGAAGACTTGCTAGGATCAAAACTTTCTTCATTTCTTCCTTCTAAACCGAAAACAACAAGCAAATGTGAGCTTCATAACCCTCTCTTTTCGGTTTTTATATGTTTTATGGGGGAGAATACAAGAAAATGTGTAGATCTATGTGTATGTGTATGCTATGTATGATTTTATGCATGTATGTGTGATTTTATGTGTTTTTGTGATGAACATGTAACCACAAGGGAAGATATCTCGAGATCTATGACATAATAAAGAAATCAAACATAATCTAAGTTATTTTACACTAAACAAGTCAAGAATAATAACTTATATGATTGTGATAAATATATTTCACCACAAAACTCATTTTGGGCTTAAATTGTCAAAAATACAAAAGTTGGGTTAAAAATTGCCAAATCACGGTTTCTTAAAGGTCAAAAGAGTCAAAACAGTTACAATAATTGTTTTTATGGACATTATAACCTCCAAAGGACTTAAAATGTAAATATTAGCTTAATGGGCTAAATTTTGGGCTTTTCGGCCCAATAAACCCAAAGTTCCGAAAATATGACATTTAAAGGGGCTGAAGTGGCAATTTCTTCAAAACAGGGGATAAAAAGTGTAACAAAACTATTTCAAGGGTTAAAAATGCTTTTCATTTTCAAAAAGGATCAAAATGTAAAGTTTTTGGATTTTGGGCAAAAATTGTAAAAATTGCAAAAAGTTGGCCTTTAACCGAAAAATACTATTATGGAAGGGCTGAAACTGCCAAAGTATAAGTATTGAGTCAAAAATATCATTTAAACAAGTCTATGATGCAAAAGTGTCAAGAAAATGTTTTAAGGGCTTAAAATGTCTTTTCTTTTATATAAAGGATTAAAATTGTTATTTTTATAAAAGAAAGGGGTTGAAAAGGTCAGACCACTATTTCTAAGTAAATTAATTCATTTAAAGAGTATCGAGCCAAAAATACTAACTAGGACTTACGAAAAATTGTAAGATGAATACACGCATAAATCCAAATATCGTTGTAAACAAATCCACCGGTCTCAAGTCGATACAAAAACAACAATCGTTCAATCGAACCCTCCAGTAGTTATGCGATACCTAAGACAAGTAAACATTCGACACTTGGGCTTGAAAGTTTCAAATCATGCTTGTTGGACCTTGCAAATCCATTAACATGATCTTTAGGGCCCAAGGGAAAATGATTATATGTTATTAGGCCTCCTATGATGCAATTCCATATAAAGGGACCTTCAATGGCTTTTATGTGCTTTTGGGCCCTAGTGGTCCATTAGTATTGCTAGTAAGGTCAAAGTAATCATATGCGAGATGGGCCAACGTGTTCTTCGCATCCCCGACAGCCTAAAGTAACTCACGAAAGTGGTAGGACTTCATACTCCTCTTCTCTCGTTTGCTAAGGCTTGTGGGTAATCAACTAAACAGACTCAGGTCGTTAATCAATAGTAATCAAGGTGGTTTGGATTAAGTGAGTAATAACGGACGGCACCTCTAAGGGTCGTTTGTAGTTGGAAGTTATAACCAGCCATTATCAGGCATAGTTATAACGACTCACTAGAATTGATAATCTCCGACACCACCCGAGTAATCAAGGAAGAGTAATCAAAAATCATTCGTTGTGGCGGTATAGAAATTAGTAATCAAGTATATCTTTCGTCATCGGAAAACATCGGGTTTTTCGGGGAATTCAACTACACTCGCTCGTAATCTAAATAATTGTAATACAAAACTCCCTTTTTATACACGTTATGAAATCATTCATGCATCAACTTATGGATCTTCACACTTTGATAAACTATTGTCTTTTCAGAAAATATCGGATTTTCTGGGTTTTACAAACTACACAAATCATTTTTATCACAACATTGCTTATGAACTCATCAACATTTCATATGTTGACGTTTTCCAAAATAACTTGTATTCTCAGGTAACAGGTAAGCGGAAGGGTAATATCAAGAAATGTTAGGATGTTATGTTTTTGAAAACTCTCAAACAATTTATTTTATGAACGTGTAATATTTAAAACAATGTACTGGATGTAAACAATATCAGTTGTAATGTATTGATGCATGGTGATGTTTATGTTATGATTCATGTATATTCATTGTGATGGTATTCAATTTAAGTCATGCGAGCCCCCGGACGTTTCCGCCGTCTGGTTTCGGGGGTGTGACAGGTTGGTATCAGAGCTCTGTTTATAGTGAACTGGCATATCTACCTACACATTGATATGCAACAATAAACCAAAGAAGGACTAAAACAACTCTGAACAAAACAAATAAAACACAACGATAAAACATCTTTACTTGTGTGATATAGGAGAAAGAATATGATACCAAATCAAATAAGATAACATTGACATCTCGGTTAAGTCGGGACTGTTCATGGTTGTAGTAAGGGGTGAGTGTAGCCTGATCAACTACATTTTCTCCGAAGTACAACTATCACATGCTCCGGGAAAACCTCGATGGTCAGTAAACTTAAAAACATACCCCTTGATACCAAGAAAAGAACATCAACTCAAATTACATAGTAACTAAAACATCTTAGAAATAATGATTAGTACATTTATACACTCTCGCAGACAGTATGGCCGGCTTCCATCACCCCGGAGATCCGTATTTCCCTAACCAGGGAAATAACGGATGGCTGGAGGAGGAACCCGAAGAAGACCCCGAGGAAGGGTCTGAAGAGGAACCTGAGGAGGAAGTCGAGGGCGGACCTGCCGAGCCAGTGGGGGTCCTGGAAGAAGAAGAAGTCGGAGAGGACTTCGAGGAAGAACCTGGCAATGATGATGATTCGGACACAGAGTCCGAAGTCATCAACCCCCCTTACCCGACTAGGGTGCCCGCTCACCGGATGGGCCCGACCGGCCCTACACCCCCTGGGGTATCGATCTTTGGAGATGGAGCAGACAGCAGGGACAGCGACCTCCATTCGGCATGTCACGCGAGTTCTACGACTTGAGGGAGGGAGGACCAGCTGATCGCGCACTTCCGGTCATGGTGAGACGACTGCGGAACACTGGCGACCTGGCGCAGAGCACCGCTGATCAGATGCACCAGATGCGGACTAGAGTTGAGCGTGCAGAACAGGAGACGCGAGAGGTCATCCGAGAGTTCCACATGAGGTAGGTGAGATGGGAGACTCGCCTCCGAGATACGGAACGACAGGTGGCTCACCTTCAGGGAGCGTCCACTTCTTCAGCACCACCCCCTGGCGCATCCCACCATGACTAGGGCTAGCCATATCTATCTTTAGTATTATGCTTAGGTGATCTATGCTATGTACCATCGACTCTATGTTTAAGTGATTACACTACTCATAGAGCCGTTACGCTGCCGAACTTGCACCACTTATGTATGCTCTTCTGAGTAAAATTTTCATGTATCAAAAATGCGGATAATATTAATGAAAAATTTTATGTGTTCTATTGATGTTGTGATCTGCTATGTGTTATATATACATGATTGTATGCTAACTTGTGAAACCACTTAAGTTCATGCAAAACACCTAGTTTATAGGACCACAACCTCACAAAAATCATAGGCACTCAACATCTTTCCGTTCCATGACAAAAAGATGCCTCAACGACCAACTCGTGGAAACCCTGGACCAACCCCACCCAAAGTCAACTCAGCTGCATTCCAAGCAGCTGTATCTGCTGCGGTTACTGTAGCGATGGCGCAAATCCACCAAGGGAACAATGGTGGAGTCAATGGATAAGGGACTGGGAGTTCGAACAACGGAGCAAATCAAGGACTTACCAAGACATGCTCCTACAAGGACTTCACCAACGCCAAGCCACGAACCTTTAATGGCACGGGTGGAATGATAACTCTAAAGAGATGGATGGAAAAAGTGGAATCGGTATTTGAGATATGTGAATGCCCCAAGGAGGTGAAAGTGAAGTTCGCCGCATGCACATTCGTTGACCAAGCTCTTACTTGGTGGAATGGACATGTAGAGGCCATGACTCTCCCCGTAGCCAACGCTATGCCGTGGACGGAGTTGAAAGAAATGTTGATGGCTGAGTACTGCCCGCGAGGCGAAATTCAGAAAATGGAGCAAGAGCAGTAGGATCTCACCGTCCGAAATTCCGACATAGATGCATACATATCAAGGTTTAGCGAGCTGTCATTGTTGTGCCCTGGAATGATTACTTCAGAGGGAAAGAAAATCGAACGATTCATCTGAGGATTAACCTCCCCAATTCAAGGAAATATGATAGCTGCAAATCCTGAAACTTTCGACAATGCCAAGAGATTGGCTAAGAAACTGTACGACCACAACAACAAGAACGGCGAGAAGCCAGTGGAAACCGAAGGCAAGAAGGAGAGTGACAACAAGAAAGGAAAGAACAACAAAAGAAAAGGACGACAAGGCTCAGAATCGTCAAAGAAGCAACAGGCAGTGACAGTCAATGCTGCAACCACCCAAGTACCCTCCACACCACATGCTCCAGCCTCAGCTAATCCAAGTGCCCCTAAGCAGTATTCTGGGAATCTTCCAAAGTGCAACAAGTGCAGTCTCCATCATAATGGCGAATGCAAGGAAATGCAATGCACCAGTTGCAATCGGAAGGGTCACATGGCAAGGTATTGCAGGACCTATCATCCCCAGAACCAACAACAAGGGAACAAAAACAACTGCAACAACAACAACAACACCAACAATAGCGGCAATAACACAGGATCAAGCCCTACCTGCTACGGATGTGGAAAGACTGGACATATCCGTCGAAACTGCCCCAACACCAACAACCCTGGGAACGGAGGAACAGGAAGGGTGCTAGCTATGGGTCAGGGAGAAGCGGTTCAGGATCCCGCTGTTGTTACCGGTACGTTTCTCCTAAACCACACTTATGCATGCATCCTATTTGATACCGGGGCAGAACGAAGTTTCGTGAGTAATAAATTCAAGCATTTGTTAAAACAACAACCCCAGAAGCTTAATGAAACCTTTACGGTGGAAATGGCTAATGGGAAAACAGAATCCACTGGGGAAATCTACATCGCATGTACCCTGGACTTAAATCACCACGTCTTTCAAATAAACTTAATGCCTGTTTCCATTAGTAGTTTTGATGTGATTATCGGCATGGACTGGTTAAGCCCCCACCATGCTGAAATTATGTGTCACGAGAAGGCCGTTCGCCTTCATCTCCCAAATCACGAAACCCTAGTTATTTACGGAGACAAGACCAGCACGAACCTTCGCCTCATCTCGTGCATTAAGGCACAAAAGTACCTACGAAAGAAGGACTTGACGTTTCTAGCCCATATAGTGGATAAGTCCAAAGAAGAGATCAATATTCGAAACATCCCTGTGGCTTGTGATTTCCCGGATATCTTTCCGGAGGATCTTCCGGGGATACCCCCAGAAAGACAAGTCGAGTTCCGAATTGATCTAGTGCCAGGAGCTACTCCCATCGCCAAATCACCCTACAGGTTCGCTCCTGCGGAGATGCAAGAGTTGTCCAGTCAACTCAGCGAGCTTTTGGACAAAGGATTCATCCGACCCAGTTTCTCACCTTGAGGAGCTCCGGTTCTCTTTGTCAAGAAGAAAGATGGTACCTTCAGGATATGTATCGACTACAGAGAACTTAATAAGCTTACCATCAAAAACCGCTATCCACTTCCGCGAATCGACGATCTATTTGACCAGCTAACTTCTCAAAGATAGACCTGCGATCTGGATACCACCAACTTAATGTCCGGGAGGAGGATATTCCAAAAATCGCCTTCCGAACTCGTTACGGACATTATGAATTTGTCGTAATGCCCTTCGGTCTAACGAATGCTCCTGCCGCATTCATGGACCTAATGAATCGAATCTGCCGACCGTTCCTCGATAACTTTGTCATCGTTTTCATCGACGACATCCTCGTCTATTCTCGAAGCGAGGAAGAACACGGCCGACATCTCCGACAAATCCTGGAAACCCTACGAACCAAAAAGTTATACGCAAAACTCTCTAAGTGCGAGTTTTGGCTCCGTAGTGTGAACTTTTTGGGACATGTTGTTAGTCAGGAAGGAATTCATGTGGATCCTTCTAAAATCCAAGCCATCGAAGGATGGGCGATCCCAACAACACCTACCGAAATTCGCCAATTTTTAGGCCTCGCAGGCTACTACAGGAGATTCATTCAAAACGTCTCCAAAACAGCAAAGCCACTTACCTCTCTTACACAAAAGGGCGTACCCTTCGAATGGACGGACAAGCAAGAAGCTGCATTCCGGACCCTGAAACAAGCACTCTGCAGTGCACCGGTGCTGTCACTATCAGAAGGAACAGAAGACTTCATAGTTTACTGTGATGCGTCAAATCAGGGTTTAGGCTGTGTACTCATGAAGCGTGGAAAGGTGATAACTTACGCGTCCCGGCAACTAAAGACGCATGATGTGAATTACACCACTCATGATCTGGAACTGGGAGCAGTGGTCTTCGCCCTGAAGATTTGGAGGCACTATCTCTATGGTACTAGGTGCACCATCTTCACCGACCACAACAGTCTCCAGCACATTTTGAACCAAAAGTTGTTGAACAGGAGGCGACGAAGGTGGATTGAGTTGCTGAACGACTATGAGTGTGAAATCAAGTACCACCCAGGCAAGGCTAACGTGGTAGCTGATGCCTTGAGTCGGAAAGAATACTCGAATCGTTGTTTGAACACTCTCTCCATAACCATTCGATCCCACCTAACCTCTCAAATCAGGGCAACCCAGTTCGATGCCATCAAGGCAGAAAACAAAACAAGCGAAGCATTGCGTGGAATGGAGAAGAACTTTGAAGTGAAGGAAGACTGAACAAATTACTTCATGAACCGCATTTGGGTCCCTAAACTTGGGGGATTCAGAGAAGTAGTCATGAACGAAGCCCACAAGACGCGATACTCCGTCCATCCAGGTTCGGACAAGATGTACTTGGATGTTAAGCAACATTATTGGTGGCCTAACATTAAGGCAGAGATTGCCACTTACGTTAGCAAGTGCCTCACATGTGCTAAAGTAAAGGTGGAATATCAGAAGCCCTCCGGGTTACTACAGCAACCAGTAATTCCCGAGTGGAAATGGGAAGCGATTACCATAGATTTTGTGACCAAACTACCCAAGTCGACGGATGGTTTGGATACCATATGGGTAATAGTTGATAGGTTAACAAAATCCGCTCATTTCCTACCAATAAAAGAATCATACAAGATGGAGCGCCTGACAAGAATCTACATCAAAGAAATCGTGAGACTCCACGGAGTGCCCGTATCTATCATCTCAGATAGAGATAGTAGGTTTACGTCATGCTTTTGGCAATCGCTTCAGAAAGCTATGGGAACACAACTTGACATGAGCACTGCCTACCACCCACAAATGGATGGTCAAAGCGAGCGAACCATTCAAACGCTAGAAGATATGCTTCGCGCGTGTGTGATAGATTTTTGAAAATCGTGGAATACCCACTTGCCTTTGATCGAGTTCTCATACAACAACAGCTATCACTCGAGAATCAAAGTCGCTCCTTTCGAAGCATTGTATGGGCGTAAATATAGATCACCGTTGTGTTGGGCTGAGGTAGGAGACACCCAGCTAGCAAGAGGACAAACGCCAAACAATGCCTTAACGGGACCGGAAATCATACGAGAGACGACGGAGAAGATAATTCAGATCAGGGCCCGACTACAATCATCACGAGACAGACAAAAGAGCTACGCCGATAAACGACGAAAGCCCTTGGAATTCAGAGTCGGAGATAGGGTGTTACTAATGGTCTCTCCTTGGAAAGGAGTAATTCGTTTTGGGAAGCGGGGAAAACTGAACCCTCGATACATTGGACCCTTCGAGATTCTTGCCCGAATCGGTCCAGTGGCGTATAGACTGCAGCTACCCGCTGAGCTCAGCAGTGTACACCCCGTGTTCCACGTTTCCAATTTGAAAAAGTGCTTATCCGACGAGACTCTCGTCATTCCATTAGTAGAATTCGAAATCAACGAGAATCTTCTGTTCATCGAGGAACCAGTTGAAATCATGGACAGAGAGGTGAAGCGTACTAAGCAGAGCCGCATTCCGATTCTGAAAGTTCGATGGAATGTGAGACGCGGACCAGAATTCACATGGTAACGCGAAGATCAAATGAAGTAGAAATACCCTCACCTATTCTCACATTCTCAAATCTAGCTTTCAAAAGAATTTCAGGGCGAAATTCCCTCTAACGGGGGGATGATGTCACAACTAGGAATTTTGGTGCTTTGTAACTACAACAATTATATCAATCGTGAACCAACAATGTGAAAGCATGTATGATGCTTATTCAATAACAACAAAACTCCCATCAAACACTTTATTCAAGCACTACAAATGGTCAACAAAGAATTGGAAGCCTAGAAATCCCGGTTTAAGTCCATTTTGGATAAGGATCTTCTTATTGGGCCTAATGAACCAACAAGCTTCCAATTTAACTATCTTGAACATAGAACTCTCAAATGGGCCCTAATTGGAACCATATACATGAAACTCAATATTTTGGGCCTTATAAGCCTAAAATGAACTAGGTTAACTTTAATGGGCCTTATTGGGCCACAACAAATTTATATAGCCTTAATGAATCATAAAAATCATTCCTTGATTTATTTTGGGCCGAAAATCACCTAATTGGATCATAATATGGGCTTAAGCATTAAAGGGCCCAATCTCTCTTCTTTCTTCTCCTCTTCTCGGCCCAACAACACAAAGGGGGAAGGAGTTGACTTTAGGATTGCCACCTCATTATTATATGTTGGTCTTCCATGCACCAACACATACTTCCATGCACACATCACTTCACTCACTTCTCTTCCTCTCTCTTTTCTATTCTCGGCCGAGAACCACAAAGGAAAACACACACACATTCACTCAAGCACTCTCAAAGAACTCTCTTCATTCTTCATCAAATTTTCGAGATCTGAGGGCTTTTCAAGGAGATTATTCCACAAAATTCATCATCTAAGGTAAGTTGATGTTTAATCTATGATCTAACTACTTCATTTCATCAAAAACCTCCTCCTAATCTATTCAAACTCGTGATCACCATCTTAGAAGCCTCTAAGTTCGAGATCTTCCAAGAAGACTTGCTAGGATCAAGACTTTCTTCATTTCTTCCTTCTAAACCGAAAACAACAAGCAAAGGTGAGCTTCATACCCCTCTCTTTTCGGTTTTTATATGTTTTATGGGGGAGAATACAAGAAAATGTGTAGATCTATGTGTATGTGTATGCTATGTATGATTTTATGCATGTATGTGTGATTTTATGTGTTTTTGTGATGAACATGTAACCACAAGGGAAGATATCTCGAGATCTATGACATAATAATGAAATCAAACATAATCTAAGTTATTTTACACTAAACAAGTCAAGATAATAACTTATATGATTGTGATAAATATATTTCACCACAAAACTCATTTTGGGCTTAAATTGTCAAAAATACAAAAGTTGGGTTAAAAATTGCCAAATCACGGTTTCTTAAAGGTCAAAAGAGTCAAAACAGTTACAATAATTGTTTTTATGGACATTATAACCTCCAAAGGACTTAAAATGTAAATATTAGCTTAATGGGCTAAATTTTGGGCTTTTCGGCCCAATAAACCCAAAGTTGCGAAAATATGACATTTAAAGGGGCTGAAGTCGCAATTTCTTCAAAACAGGGGATAAAAAGTGTAACAAAACTATTTTAAGGGTTAAAAATGCTTTTCATTTTCAAAAAGGATAAAAAATGTAAAGTTTTTGGATTTTGGGCAAAAATTGTAAAAATTGCAAAAAGTTGGCCTTTAACCGAAAAATACTATTCTGGAAGGGCTGAAACAGCCAAAGTATAAGTCTTCAGTCAAAAATATCATTTAAACAAGTCTATGATACAAAAGTGTCAAGAAAATGTTTTAAGGGCTTAAAATGTCTTTTCTTTTATATAAAGGATTAAAATTGTTATTTTTATAAAAGAAAGGGGTTGAAAAGGTCAGACCACTATTTCTAAGTAAATTAATTCATTTAAAGAGTATCGAGCCAAAAATACTAACTACGACTTACGAAAAATTGTAAGATGAATACACGCATAAATCCAAATATCGTTGTAAACAAATCCACCGGTCTCGAGTCGATACAAAAACAACAATCGTTCAATCGAACCCTCCAGTAGTTATGCGATACCTAAGACAAGTAAACATTCGACACTTGGGCTTGAAAGTTTCAAATCATGCTTGTTGGACCTTGCAAATCCATTAACATGATCTTTAGGGCCCAAGGGAAAATGATTATATGTTATTGGGCCTCCTATGATGCAATTCCATATAAAGGGACCTTCAATGGCTTTTATGTGCTTTTGGGCCCTAGTGGTCCATTAGTATTGCTAGTAAGGTCAAAGTAATCATATGCGAGATGGGCCAACGTGTTCTTCGCATCCCCGACAGCCTAAAGTAACTCACGAAAGTGGTAGGACTTCATACTCCTCTTCTCTCGTTTGCTAAGGCTTGTGAGTAATCAACTAAACAGACTCAGGTCGTTAATCAATAGTAATCAAGGTGGTTTGGATTAAGTGAGTAATAACGGATGGCACCTCTAAGGGTCGTTTGTAGTTGGAAGTTATAACCAGTCATTATCAGGCATAGTTATAACGACTCACTAGAATTGATAATCTCCGACACCACCCGAGTAATCAAGGAAGAGTAATCAAAAATCATTCGTTGTGGCGGTATAGAAATTAGTAATCAAGTATATCTTTCGTCATCGGAAAACATCGGGTTTTTCGGGGAATTCAACTACACTCGCTCGTAATCTAAATAATTGTAATACAAAACTCTCTTTTTATACACGTTATGAAATCATTCATGCATCAACTTATGGATCTTCACACTTTGATAAACTATTGTCTTTTCAGAAAATATCGGATTTTCTGGGTTTTACAAACTACACAAATCATTTTTATCACAACATTGCTTATGAACTCACCAACATTTCATATGTTGACGTTTTCCAAAATAACTTGTATTCTCAGGTAACAGGTAAGCGGAAGGGTAATATCAAGAAATGTTAGGATGTTATGTTTTTGAAAACTCTCAAACAATTTATGTTATGAACGTGTAATATTTAAAACAATGTACTGGATGTAAACAATATCAGTTGTAATGTATTGATGCATGGTGATGTTTATGTTATGATTCATGTATATTCATTGTGATGGTATTCAATTTAAGTCACGCGAGCCCCCGGACGTTTCCGCCGTCTGGTTTCGGGGGTGTGACAACATGATCGTCATCTTACCAATCTCATTTAATGTTTAATTTTTTGTGTTATTTAATATATTAATATAAATGTCTAAAAATTAACAAAATAACTCAAAATTTCGGATTTATTTTTTTTTTTAAAATAATTTTCGTTTTTTTTTTAAATGGAGATTTTTTAATTTTTTTCAAAAAACATGAATTTTTCAAAAAAAAAATGAAAAAAAAGTATTTTTTTAAAAACTGGATCTTTTTTTCAAAAAAACTGCATTTTTAAAAACAGTATTTTTTTTTCAAAAAAACTGCATTTTTTTTTTTCAGAAAAACTGCATTTTTTTTCAAAATAACTTCGATTTTTATAAAAAAATGCACTTTTTTTCAAAACTGCATTTTTTTAACAAAAAAATCAACGTTTTAGGTGCATATATGCATATTTTTTCAAATGCATATATGCATAATTCTTATACTATAATATTCGTAAATAAATTATAAAAAATCTCATTTTTATTAATCAATCTATAAACATAATACAAGTATTTTATTCGATACAAAATAAAATATAAAAAAACTACAAAGATTCGTAATGTTATCATTTCTTCATATCAAGATTTGCATATTTTCTTCAATTTATCACTTTTCACCTCTTCAATATTTTCAACAAATTCTTCAAAACCTACAAGAAAATTTTTAAAAAAATTTGATTAATGCAAGAACACTCAGAAAAATGCACAATTATATATCATGTAAGATTCACATGTGATTATATCATGTAAGATTCAAATGTGATTATATAATGTGATATTCACATGTGATTGTATCTTTTAAGATTCAAATGTGAAATTCACAAGAAAATTAAAAAAATAATAATTAACAAAGACCACTCACACAAAATGCATGTGTGCGACGTAATTCATATATGATTCACTAGTGATTTACATGTGAATCACATGAAATTCATATGTTATTCACTTGTGATTTACATGTGAATCACATGTAATTGATATGTGATTCACTTGTGATTTACATGTGAATTACATGTGATTAATATGTGAATTACATGTAATTTATATGTGAATCATATATGAATTACATGTGATTTACATGTGAATCACATGTAATTCATATGTGAATTAGATATTATATACATGTAATTCATATGTGATTCACTAGTGATTTACATGTGAATCACATATAATTCATATGTGATTCACTTGTGATTTACATGTGAATCATATGTGAATTACATGTAATTTATATCTGAATTACATGTAATTCATATGTGAATCACTTGTGATTTACATGTGAATCACACGTAATTCATATGTGAATTACATGTGATTTACATATGAATCATGTGTGAATTACATGTGATTTACATGTGAATCACATGTGTGTGATTTACATGTGAATCACATGTAATTCATAATTACATGTGAATCACATGTAATTCATATGTGATTTACTTGTGAATCACATGTAATTCACATATGAATTACATGTGATTTACTTATAACCGTCACACCATGATTTAGACAAATACAAAAATTCAAGAAAATTCGAACATAAAACATTATCAATTATGATTGACCTGATAGAAGAGTTGTTGGATGACACTTTGAATCATATCCACATGGAGATCCTTGTTCTTCTTCCGATTCTTGTTCTTCCATTTTTACAGTTGAGTTCTCATGCACATATCATTATATATTGCACTGCTTCCCGTGAATGCAATCTGTAAAACATGATTCCTTCCATGCATCTCCAAAGGCCTGTTATGTAACATACATGAAAATAAAAAGAATCCCCTTAATGACTCCATCAATACACTCAAGAAAGACTATATATATATATATATATATATATATATATATATATATATATATATATTCACCTTTGTGTCATCAGAAACTCCATCTCCAACAGCACCAAAGCTATCAACATTCATAAGCACCCTGACACCACGTTCATCACCTGACCATGATGGCAAGTCAGAATCGTCTTCTATTTTTAAACTTTTATCCTCAAGCATGTCCAAGGAGTCAGAAAAATTGCTTTCTGTATACTCACAAACCAACAATAGAGACAGAGAAAGAAAAGAAATAAATACAAGAGTGCTCATGATTTTGTTGTTTGTTTGTTTAGATTAAATCATGTTTTGAGTCACCCAATAAGCCTCAAAACAATCTTTCAAAGTCCTTCTATGAGAATTGATGGTGAAAGAAATCCAAGTTCCTATTTGTGCAACCTACTTTGTTTTCCACCAAATATTTTGTACCTTGATGAGTGGGTTGTGAGTGGGATGACATTTTTATTGTTTGACGTGCCACGTCTGTTAAGAGGCTAATTTTTACCCTTATGGGTGTTCTTAGTGATGGCTTAATGTGTTAAGTGGTCAAAAAGCATTTGAAATCCAAAGCTGGAAAATTCAGCAAAAGTAACAAATCTGTCCCTGTATTGGAAAAATTATAGAAAAATCAGTAGGAATCGAATTAATGATTCATCAACTTTCAAAGTTTACATTTTGAGTCTAGTTTATCCATTAATTTTTCCATAACCTGTTTTTGCTTCTAACTTAGGTGAAAATCACATTTTTGACCAGCTAGTCAGAATTTAGCTGCATTGATAGGCAGTTTTGTAAAAATCATATACGATTGTAGAAAAATCGTTTGGACCTTCAAAAGTACATTCTGAAAAGATAATATTCTGAACTTCTGGAATATAAAATAAAAACGGAAGTTATACAGGCTTCAAGTGTGCTAAAACAGCTTTAAATCAGATGAGAATCTGAGATCATACTTGGTTTATGTTTCCATGGTATGGAGAAAAGCCAGTTTCACAATTGACATCACCATCAGGATGACCTGTTGCTCTAAGGAGAGGATCAACTTGATTGTATTCCACATTAATCACCATTTCCCTACCTAATATCATATTATTTAGACACAATAATAATCATGTATAGCAATGAATAATAAATATTAAAAACATAATAAAAATTGCAGTCACTAGTCAACACAATTTACCATCTGTATGAGTAAGCTTTGTAATGCCTCCAATGGCTTCTTTGGCCTTTCAAGGAACAACAAGGGAATTAACATGGTATTCTTTAGTGGCACTAAATCCTAATGCTGCAGGAATCGCCTAAAAAATGGGAACAAATTAAATTTTATTTAAACTTTTTCCCATTTGTATCTTGAAAAATAAGACCCATCTCAAACCATAATGCATTAACAAAAGCAAACCAAACCAAACCAAACCTTTGTTTATGAGCGAGGAGTGGCCATTTGTTGCTTCTTTATCATGTTTTACCATGTTGTTGTGATTTACATGTGAATCACATGTAATTCATATGTGATTCACTTATGACTTACATGTGAATCATAGTAGACTTGTTAAGTTTTTCATTAAAGGAAAGAAATACTCCTTAAAAAATAAGTATGTGAAGTTTAGTATATTTTTTCTTTCTAAAATATGTTATTTAACATAAAAGAAACCAGTAAAATATGGATATTTTCTAGATAAAGGGAATATGATATAGTTGAGAGTGAAACCTGATGTTTCTAAGCTGTTTATGTATCTGTTGCTTTAATTCTGGACCACTTTACCCTTGCCATAATTTAACCTGTGAAAGATGTGAACACATTAGGATTTTCAATGTCTGTATATTTATGAGAATACTGCTCAATGAACAAAGGGGAAATATCAAATTAGTAATGATAATCTAACTTCACATCCAAACAATTCCAATTATCTCTAAATTACCTAAACATGATTTGTTGAAGTATTTACAGAATCTGCATCTCAAAAGCGTGTCTATGAAGCAGTAACAAAACCTGTAGTTGAGGTATGTGAACATTGCTTGATTTTTGAAAACTGAATCATGCTTGTTTGACAGATGCCAATATTCTGAACACTGTATTCTCATATCTTTATGTCATCATCAAAGCTCTTGGATTTACCTGTGCAGGGTGTGTTGAATGGGTATAATGGAACAATTATGGCTTATGGTCAAACATGAACTGGCAAAACTTATACACTTATGAGCAACACGTGACCAACATGGTTCCCTTAAAATTTCCATTATTCTTTACAATTTACAAAATACTAAATATGTTTTATTTAAAAAAAGAATATTTATTATTTACTAGCAGTTGTATGAACATTAAGACCACCATCACGAACCAAAATCTCCAAACTACCCTTGATTGGCTTCACAACTTTTTTTAAAAGTTGATGGCGTTCTTTTAAACTTTGATGTATAACACTTGTGTCCCCATCATATAAAATATCAAATGCAAAATCTACAAATTTCCAAAACCAAGGTTTTAACATATTTTTTTAATAGAATAAATATATATTATATGTTGTTGTAGGTTATGAAAGGATACAACATAATTGTAGCTCACTAGTGAGTCCCTCTCTTGCTGCCTTAGCTACAAAACATAAAAAAGTCAAAATTAGTCAAACATGAAACATTAGGAAGATATATAGGGATGATGAATATTTTTCAAAACCTATTTCTTGATTTGAACCAAAATCAGTGAAACGATCAGTTGATGTGTCCCAAACTAACATTTCTCCATCAAGTATACAAAATTTTCACCAGTAACTATTTCAAAAGTTAGATCACTTAGGATTGCATCTAAATGAACTTGAATACAGGTTCTAACCTAGCTTTACAACATACGATAAGAACAAAATTATCTTCACAGTCATCAACATACGAATCGATACCAGATGAATTGATATAGCTTTACATCATGACTAGAATCAATCTACGAGTGTTACCTGGATTCAATTTCTCAACAAGTTGATTTGATTAAAACATCGATCTGGAATGGTGAGAGAAGAGGAGATGTGAATCAATCGTCGGGATAAGGAAGAAATTTGAATCAGTCGTCGAAGATTAGGAGGAGATCGATCGCCTGTACGATGAGAGAATGTGAGGCGGAGATGAGGAGGAGATCGATCCACCATCGACCGATTTAGGTCTTCGACGATCACTGCTGCAATCGAAGATGAACATGACTGGCATCGATTTCTTGGATCGTGGGGTATTCGTCGATGATTTAGACATTAATGGCGGTGGATTGGTTGTAGCCTGCAGTCAAGATCAAATTTCCAACTGGACATTCGATAGGACTATCTTCTCCAAATCGACAAGTTAAGATCAGATTCAGAAGAAAACAACCGACCTAATGCTTCATTGTAGATTTTCCGATGAACTATACTCACATCCTCTCACACTTCGACGATGATTTCAGGATTTGAGATCCGACGATTTGAGATCGGAGGTGTGATGAAGGGTAGAGAGTGGATCGAGAGAGAGAGAGAGAGAGAGAGAGAGAGAGAGATAACATAAAGAGTTGACGTGATTAAATGTCCCTAAAATGTCCCTGATTTATTTTAATAAGATGCCCCCGCCCCATTTTATTATCAGATATTTACGAAAGTGCCACGAAGCATCCTAACCCTCTATTATTTTAATATAACGGTTATTATTTAGTTCTCGGGTTCTCAGGAAACTTTGAGTTCTCAAATGATCATTCCTATATATATATATATATATATATATATATAAAAGCTACAAATGATGCGAACCTCCTTTGGTCAAAATTTTATTAATTTAATTAAAATGTGATAATTGTTACCATTTAACATTGATAAAAGGATATTGATAAAAGGATGAGTATGACGATCTTTAATTTCTCATTTAATAAATACTCCAAATCCTCTTTCCGCAAACATTCGGATAAGTTAATAACTTTTTTAAATCTAATAATTCTTATACACTTCGTACAAAATATAAATTGAAATTTTTTAGACTATCATGGTTATCAACCAAATCAAATCCATTTTTTCTATTAAAAACTAATTTCACTATACCCACACATCCGATCTAAGAAACTTTTCACACCTATTAACAATCAAATTCAAACGAATTTTTTTATTAAAAATACTAATACTAATATTAATAGAATATTGAAAATAATAACTTTGTTTTGATACAAATAAATTGTTTATATGCAAACTATATAATCTAGAAAAATCCAAAATAAAAACAAAATTTTAGTATGAATGATATGTTGTAGAAAAAAAATCGAAAGAGATTAAATTTGAACAGTTAATATTCCATGCACTGTATATCAAATATTATACTTTAGTTAATTATAAAAGAAAAAAAATACAAACTTTTAAAGTTTTTTAATATTTTTATTAACAAAGTATTATATTTTAAATTAAAAAACTTTAACCGATAAATACATAATCAAGTAATTAAAAATAACATGTGGCATGAAAATAGGAAATGAAGAATCCATGAGCAGGATCGTGTTCCGGGCCTAGGTCACAAAGATTTACCAATTTTTTAATACAAAATAAGTGGTGAGCAGCTCGTACCAACCTTGGGGTAGTCTTATATCTTCTATCCACCAAATTGCCACGTGACAATTGTTAAGCTCCTCCCAAGCTAATTTTCCAACTCAAAGTTTCCAAGTGAAGTTCCGATAATGCCCTTTTCTGCCTCTTAGTACTCCATTTCATTCTCGCTATCGCCCTGGAAACAATTAAGAGTTTCCAACTTCTATGCGATAAATCAACTCCAAAATCCAATAGATTGTTGTGTTCCTCAACTTCAGGATTTTGAGTTTCAAATAATGATATTATCCCACGATAAATCAGTAAGGAAATCACAAACAAAAGTCGCTCTCACCATCTTCCTTTCTTACCGTTTCTTTGATTTGTAGTGACAAAATGTAAGGTATGCATTTCAATCCCGATCTGGATCTTCGATTCCATTTAGATTTTTATTTATATGAATCATGATTTTTTTTATTGTGTGTTCTACTGATTTGTAAATAATATAACTGTAAATATGCATTTTCAAGGTTCATATGATAATAGCTAGTTGTGAGACTTATGTATTACATGAGTTTATTTAAAAGAAAATTAAAATATAAAATTCAAAATATTTAAGAATTTTGAATTTATAAGAAAAGTGACAAAAATTATTGAATTAAAAAAATTAAAATATGTTTTTTCTTTAAAATTTAAACAAATAACTTAGATAAATAAATAAAGGAAATTAATGAAAATTTAATTTAAAGTTTTTGAAATTAAAAGGAAAGTCTATTAATAAGATTGATATATATTTCTTATTAAATTTAGATCATATGTGGGATTTAATAAAATAGAAAAACCATAAAATAACATTTGGAATAAAAATTAATTTAAATAACATAAAATTACATGTGTCAAAATGAATAAGAATATGACATGTGACAAAAAGATCTTTCTTTATTAGAGTAGATAATTGAGATATAAGCTTATCAGACACGGAAATGGTTCAACCAATTTCTAGGGTTCCCGCATCTCTAACAGTTATTTTGGTGATGAAGGTAATTGGATTTCAGCTTACTGACAGACATCGAGCAACTAAGAAGCGGATCTATGTTCGTCTTGACATCCATGGAGCAATCTAACGAGAGCTCTGGACACCGATTTCACCCAAAGTTCTATCCAAAACAATATTTTTGTGTCGTCTTTTTTTTATCTTGAAGATCATGTCATTCATTCATATTTAGGATACATTTTCTATGTAATCTACACTTGATCAATTGTTATATAATTTCTTTGTCTTTTATCTGTAAAATTTTGAAGGTTAATGTGTTTATTTTTTGATGTTGTGAAAGTGTTTGGAGTTACAAACTTCTGATGACGGTTCTTCAAATTCCCCAAGTCATTGTAAAACCTACGAACATGGGTTCTATTCTTCGCCCCCTTCACAAACGAGACGGTTTTCCTCAAAACTTATACGAGGTTTTGTGTTTCTGATCCTGTATTCAGCTCATGTTGTGTTTGGAGAAACACACAATCACCCATGGTTTGTTACAACACTTACCATTTTCCTTTTTTTCCTTTCTTGCTAATTAGATTTTCCTTTTTTTTTTTGGAAAGTGAGGGTTGCTCATAGTGTAACAAAACAAATTCAGTGACTTCATCAATCAAAGTATACCTTTTTTTGCTTCACTGAAAAGTCCTCCTATGAAACCATATATATTGTAACCATTTTCTGATTGGTAAGATTCTCCATGCGCTCTACATTCTCCATAAAAACTGAGTAGGTTGATGATTCTAATTTATATGTATGGGTGTCATTTTACTTTGCTAATTAGTTATTCTACCTGTGTTTGTTTGATGGAAAACGAGATGAATGATCGTTTTAATAGAGAATGAGTTTTCATGAACACATAATTGTAGAGACTTGGATATAGAATGAGTTTCAAGCTTTCTTTACCGGTATACATTTTCTTTAATTTCAAATAAAGTTCTTGAATTTTTATCTCATGGTACATAATTAGAGAATTAGGTTCTCTGTGAAGTTCCTACCTTTTGTGAAGATTACAATAAACAACTATATGGTGGTACTCTGGTTTATTGCAACCTTTTCATTTGTGAATTTTTCATAAATACTTTAAAGGTAGGTTAACTAAACATATGTCATTTATTCAAACAATAATAAGAACTAAAAAAAACTACCAGATCCATATCTTAATTTGTAACCTACTTTGAATGCATAGAAACTATAATTTGAAAGAAAAAATATGCCATTTGTTAAAAAAGAAAGTGAAAATTAAATAATATCTATTATGCAGATTGGAAACTATCGAATACATTTTCTATATGAGTTTTAAACTTTCAAACTATGTTTGATATAGATTTTAGACTTTCAACTTTGATCTGGTTTGTGCACATATCACACTACTACAAAAAGGCACATAGGACTCGGTATATAAGACCGGGTTTTCGAAAAAACTGGGTTATATTACTCAAAAACCGGGTTTAATGAAGGGAAAAGTCATATGACACTGTTTCTAGCAATGAACTGGGTCTTATTTTATATGTAAATAACTCAGTTTCTTCTTTAATAACCGAGTCTTTTAACATACATTAATATAAGCCAATTTTTCAGAACAAAATTGTGTTTTATGAAAGGCTTGACACAACTAGAGTCTAGAGGAGACTTATAAATCCTGTTTTCCAACAATCGTCTTTTTTAAGCTTGACAAAATCATATATATATATATATATATATATATATATATATATATATATATATATATATATATATATATATATATATATATATATATATATATATATTGTATTTCCTTGTAACTTAAATTAGATGCCCTGTCTTTAAAACCAAAACTAGTAAAAAAAATATTAATTTTAGAACTTAACAATTACCATCAAAAAGCAAATAAGATTATCACGAAAGAAAAACCTCGCTCTAGAATAACAAATTAGATTATCATCAAAATAAAATATCAATTTCAAAGTTTAACATATCATCAAAAAGCAAATAAGATTATCAGGAAAGAAAAACCTCACTCTAGAATAACAAATTATATTTTCCCCAAAATAAGATATCAATTTCAAAGTTTAACATATGGCGAAACAAAAATTAAAATTTCAAACTTATTAGATAATGATAAAATTATCTTGTGCATTGTTGGGATAGGACCAGAGGTCCACCCGAGGTGTGGAACCGGAGGGTTCCACTGAGACACATTGACCGGAGGGTCTTACTTAAGATATATCCATGAGAGGCTAATGAGACGTGTGTGGTATTTTGAGGAACTCAATAAGCTTCGTGCTTACCGTGTTATGTGTTATGTGTTTCAGGTACTTCTCATGGATCACGGGAAGGCTCCGACTTGATTGTACACACGAGATGGAGTTATGTTTCTGAGGATCCTGGATTTTATTCAAACAATTAAGAACATGTGTTTTAATAATTTGACATTTTGGGGATTTTATGATATGTGTTGATGTGATTTATGTGAATTTAAAATGGAAATTTTGTATGAAAATTTACGATGTTACAAGTTGGTATCAGAGCCTTGGTTTGAGGGATTCAGATGTGCTCTCGGTTATGTCTGAACTCAAACTGAGATTTTGAGAAAAATTTTCTAAAAGGAAATGATTTTTCTAAAACGAGTAAGAGTCTTAAAGAGAAAACGAGATGGAGCAGTGTGTACAATCAGCCAGAGCCCGAACGGTGATTTCCCAAAATACCATTATTTGTTTGTATTATGAAATATTTATGAGATATTAGAGCTGCATGCTAGATGATAGGGTAGGTATTTCAGAAATTAGGGCTAGAGTTTTCTGATTCATGATGCCTTAGCCTAGGGGATGTTGTTGATTGATATTATATGCTATTAGCCCTGTATGTACTGAGTAGAAGTACCTAGCAGAAATATTTTAGAGAGAGTCTTGAGTCAAGGGTAATTTAGGAGAGATACTTAGACAAGCATTTGAGGAATCTATTGAGCGAGTAGTTAGAGATCCACGAGAGGTAGGATTGCCTGAGTTCAGTGATGCCTTTTGAGTTATAAAAAGAGCGAGTGGAGTGGTATGCTAGAGCGGGTTCATGTGCTGGTTATTTGATGCCCGAATGTTGCTTGCTTTGTGCTTGTGGAACTCTTGAACGATGGGAGTCAGCTACTAAGTGAATATGACTATATTCAATAGGTAGATCGTTGGCATCACAAGGAGTTCTTCAGCAGCTGATGGCATTGAAGTGTAAGAATCCAAGGAGTAATTCCAGTCTGAGGAGTACTCTGTTTAGAGGTGAGTATTCGCTAGAGAGCGAACATATGTAATGGGAATGGTGATCGAGAAGGTTGAGCAGCTACCTAGAAAATCTGGGACGATCCGTGTGGAAAGTATAGGTAGATTTGGTAGGTAGTATGGGCCCATACTACTGAAAGCAGAGGACCCATACTCGAAACAGGGAGAATTTCGGAGGTTCTAAGTAGCAGGATGAGGACAAATAACATGGTTCGGATACCATGATTCGTAGCAGGGTGTGTTTTCGCTTTTATCAGTTATCCGGTCGTGATTATTCAGACTGGGAGTGGATATGGGAGATTGTGGGGCTAGAGGGCCATGTCGGTTGAGCTTAAATGGAGTATGCCCTGGGTGGGAAAATTTGAGTTTAGATCTCGAGAGTTTTTACTGGTGAGGTGCCGGTTAGAGTCGTAAGACTCAAATAAGGGGTGGAGATGGTGCATCATGGAGAATTGCAGTCTGAGTTGAGTGGGCGAGCGATGGTCTGTGATGTCAAAGTTTTATATTGAGGATTATATTGTTCCTTTTTCCCATTTTGAGAGGATGGGTGATTGAGATTCTGATGTCAGAGGTTGGAGGAAGACCCCGTGGGGCACCAGGTAGTTGCAATATTGGCACCAAGAGTATTTTGTTGTATGAGAGCATTCAATTACATTCTTATGCCAGGAAGGAGTAATCAGTGGGGAATGTGACAACGAGGGCTCGAGTATGCCTTGTTTGAGTTTGGTACGTCGTATATCAGCAACTGTTGCAAGAAAACGAGAGGAGTATAACGAGATGATGACTTTCGTGGCTATGCAGCAGATCGACTATGAGGGTGAGGTCTCCTATGCTATGTCGATTCTTGTAGTGGGGGTGATCATTGAGGATTCAGAGAACGAAGGGTGTGGTAGTTCATTATCTCCAAGAAAGGAGATAGTGCTATTATAGGACCGTCGGAATAATTTCAGGTGCAGCCGGACGAGGTTCTGGGTGACTGGAGACAGTCACATTGGGTAGTTCCGAGGATTTCATCTGAGATTCAGGATATATGGAGTCGCTTGGTCTTTCTTTGGAAGATCATCCAGTGTTACGTAGTACGTTTCAAGAGTCAAGTGTGGTGTATCTGGTGAAACGGTCGGTGGAGTAGACTGTTGATATGTTTATTGGTGATGGTTGAACCCTGAGTGGGGGAGAACTGGGTATTATGTTGAGAAAATCAACAATCTGTTCAAGTTGCGGTTAGAAGATTTGGTTATGGGATCTGCAGTACGGACATTGAGACTTGGGTTTAGTTGGTGGTCGAGGCAAGGTGCAGAGCGAGATGATGCATATTGTACGTGTTCAGGAAAGAACGAGTGTATCCACGACGGGTAGCCATGGGTCAGAGATCTTATTGTGATCGGGGACTATTTGGGTTGCAATGGTTGAGTTTGAGGCGGTTGGTTCGTTGAGGTCCAATTTCAATTGTTTGGATTTGCTAGTTCGATGTATGGATTGTTATCTATACACCGGGAGGAGCAGCAATTGATTTTTCAACTAGTTTCAGAGTCAGTATGAGTAGTTTTGCATGGGTTTTGATCAGTAAGAGGATGGAGTTTTGGATGGTCGTCAACGTGTTCTCCGTCATTGACGATTCCTCCATGTTTCAATTTGTGAGTGAAGAATTTCGAGGTTACGAGTTGTGCGAGAGGAAGATCAATGGTCGTAGCAAGACATTATTAGACTCTGTGATGGTGTATCGCGATATCCGAGTATGATATCGTGAGAGGGAGATCAGTGGTTGAGGTAAGCGAGCGTGAGATTCTGTGATGGTGTATCGGGGTATCTGGGTGGGTGTGTGCACCTGTCCATGATGGATCGCGGAGCATGAGTTTAGCGAACGCAATATAGTGATGGCTTAATGATGAGATTGTGGGAAGATAAGAGAGTGGGAGGATCCAGGTGGGAGTAATCACTTTGTATTATCATGGAAAACCATGGGGAGAGCCCATGGCGAGTGAGTGAGTGATTTAAGCCTGTAGGGAGCCGTAGCATTCACGAGTCAGTGTGAGAGTGTCGCAAGTCTGCAGGGAGCCGTAGAACTCATTACCCAGTAAGAGAGTGTTATAACACTGCGGGGAGCCGTGGTGTTCACTAGTCAGGGCATGACGCAGAGGACTTCTTAGGCTTAGGTAGCCTTGACGGCTTAGTCAGGGAGCCGTGGTGTTCACTAGTCAGGGCATGACGCAGAGGACTTCTTAGCCGTGGTGTTCACTAGTCAGTTCAACCGACATATATGATATATATTACCGATATATCTGACTATCTGATCTAACATTTTTTTACTGTTGTTTAAAAGAATCCTAAAAACATTTGAAAGCAACTTCAAGTTTCGATAATGAGATAATGAGTACTAAAATGCATCTCCAAACATGTTTTAAAAATACAATTTGACAAGTTATAAAAACAAGATAAAACCATCCATGTATTATTTGAAGTGTATATATATATATATATATATATATATATATATATATATATATATATATATATATATATATATATAGGGAAAAGTTCAATAGAGAACCATAATTATTGGTTCTTTAAGGAACCAAATCTTTTTTTCACCCCCGAAGTCTTGCTCCGCAAACAACTCTGGATGCTGCTCCTGGATCTCCAATTCCGGCTCCCAAGTCAGCTCGGACCCTCTCCGATGTTGCCACTGGAACTGAACCAGGGGCACTTCCTTGTTCCTTAGAACCTTGATCTTTCGATCCAAAATCGCGATCGGTTTCTCAACATAATTCAACCTCGCGTCAATCTGAATGTCCTCCAGCGGCACCACCGCTGACTTATCGGCTAGACACTTCCTGAACTGCGACACGTGGAAGGTATCATGAATCTGGCTCAACTCCGCAGGTAGCTCCAAACGATACGCTACCTTGCCCACTCTCGCGGTCACTCTGAACGGACCGATGTACCGGGGCCCCAGCTCGCCCTCTTCCTGAATCAAATCACTCCTTTCCAAGGAGACACCTTCAGGAGTACGAAATCTCCCACCTGGAACTCGAGCTCGGATCGTCGCCTATCCGCATAACTCTTCTGGCGACTCTGAGCTATCAATAATCTCTGTCTGACCTACTGTATCTGCTCTGTCATCTGAAGCAGTATCTCAGTGCTACCCATCACGCGCTGCCCTACCTCGCCCCAGCAAATGGGTGTCCGACACCTCCTCCCATACAACAACTCGAAGGGAGGCATACCAATACTCGAATGGTGGCTGTTGTTGTAGGAAAACTCAGCCAACGGCAAGTACGTGTCCCAACTTCCTCCGAAGTCCAACACACATGCTCGGAGCATGTCCTCGAGTGTCTGAATCGTCCGCTCACTTTGCCCGTCCGTCTGTGGGTGGTAGGAAGTACTGAAATGCAACCCCGTACCTAAATCCTCGTGGAACTTCTTCCAGAACCTGGAAGTGAATCGCACATCTCGATTTGATACAATCGAGACCGGTACTCCATGACGCGATACCACCTCTCTCACATACAACTCGGCCAGCCTCTCAACAGAAGAGCTCTCACTGATAGCAAGGAAGTGAGCACTCTTAGTCAGCCGGTCAACAATCACCCAAATTGCATCGACGCCCCTCGCGGTTCTCGGCAATTTGGTGATGAAATCCATAGAAATCAGTTCCCACTTCCACTGGGGAACCTCAAGTGGCTGCAACTTGCCATGCGGACGCTGGTGCTCGGCCTTAACCCTGCGACAGGTCAAGCACCTCTCGACAAACCACGCAACATCCCTCTTCATACAGGGCCACCAATAGTCCTTCTTCAGGTCCAAATACATCTTAGTGGCCCCGGGATGGATCGAGAACCTCGATCGGTGTGCCTCCCCCATCAAAGTGGTGCGCGTCCCGCCTGCATACGGCACCCAAATTCGACCCTGAAAGGTCATAAGCCCACGACTATCGGTAACGAACTCAGGTACCTGCCCAATCACCCGCTCTCTCTGCGGTTCTCCGGTCTCACGGCCTCTGCCTGGGCCTCCCGAATGGTGTCCAACACCGGAGTCAACACGGTCAATCGCATACAAACATCTCGTATCGGGGCACTCTCCGCCCTACGACTCAAGGCATCGGCTACCACGTTAGCCTTGCCCGGGTGGTACAGGATCTCACACTCATAATCCTTTACCACATCCAACCATCTCCTCTGGCGCATGTTCAGGTTGGGCTGATCCATCAGATACTTCAAGGTCTTGTGGTCCGTGTATATGGTACACCAAACCCCATACAAATAGTGACGCCAGATCTTGAGAGCGAACACCACAACCCCCAACTCCAGATCATGAGTAGGATACCTCGTCTCATGAGGCTTCAGCTGCCTCGATGCGTATGCTATCACGTGCCCCCTCTGCATCACCACCGCACCCAACCCCGATATCGATGCGTCACAATACACCACAAAATCCTCCATCCCCTCCGGAAGGGCTAACATTGGGGCTTCGCATAATCTCTGGCGAAGTGTCTCGAATGAGGTCTACTGCTCCGGGACCCAACTGAAAGCCACGCCCTTCCGGGTCAACCTGGTGAGAGGAACATCAATCTTGGAGAAATCTTTAATAAATCTCCTATAATAGCCGGCCAACCCCAGGAAACTCCTGATCTCGGTGGGGGATCTCGGCACCTCCCAACTCATCACTGCCTCAATCTTGGCAGGATCGACCAATATCCCATTCTGGTTAACGAGATGTCCCAGGAACTGGACCTCTCGTAACCAGAAATCACACTTGGAGAATTTGGCGTAAAGCCTCTCCGATCTCAGAACTCCGAGGATCTCCCTCAAGTGTTCCTCATGCTACTCTCTGGATCTCGAATACACCAGTATATCATCGATGAACACAATCACCGAACGATCCAACATCGGTCTGCATACTCTGTTCATGAGATCCATGAACGCCGCCGGTGCATTAATGAGCCCGAAGGGCATCACCACGAACTCGTAATGCCCATAACGAGTCCTGAACGCCGTCTTCTGGATATCCTCATCACGCACTCTCATCTGATGATATCCCGACCTCAGATCAATCTTGGAGAACCAAGACGCTCCCTGCAACTGATCGAACAAATCATCAATCCTCGGTAAGGGGTAACGGTTCTTGACCGTTAGCTTGTTCAACTCCCGGTAATCAATGCACATCCGGTGTGAACCATCCTTTTTCTTGATAAAAAGGATCGGCGCTCCCCACGGCGAGCTACTCGGTCTGATAAATCCTTTCCCCAACAACTCCTGAATCTGTGAGGATAACTCCTGTATCTCTGGTGGCGCAAGGCGATAGGGCGCCTTGGCGATAGGCGCCGCTCCCGGAACCAAATCGATGCGAAACTCCACCTGCCTCTCGGGAGGCACACCCGGAAACTCCTCGGGGAAAACGTCCGGGAACTCACGCACTATCGGCACATCATCAACAGAACTTGGTCTCTCCGCTGCTACTCGTGTGTCCATCACATAGGCCACAAACCCACTACAGCCCTGCTGTAGACTCTGCCTCGCTCCAGCAGCCGAACAGAATGCTGACCCTGAACGGGTACCCTCGCCGTAGACCGTAAGAACTCCCCCACTAGGGTCTCGTATCGTCACCAACTGTCGCTCGCAGTCTATAACTGCCCCAAAACGGCTCAACCAATCCATACCCACTATAACACACACGTCCCCCATCGCAATCGGGACCAGATCAATCGGAAACTCAACACCGAAGATCTCGAGTACACATCCCCGAATCACATCCGTAGCATATACCGCTCGCTCGTCAGCTATGGAAACTCGTAGAGGTCGACTCAACGCCTCCCGCTGGATACTGATGTGCTGACTAAACGTTAACGACAAGAAAGACCGACTCGCACCCGAGTCAAATAACACCAAAGCAGGTACAGAACTCACAAGAAAAGTACCTACGCATAACATTATATAAGCACAATATCTCAAACTCAACATAAATAAATGAAAGAATACATACCAGCCACGACATCGGGCGCTGCGCGGACCTCCTCCGATGTCAACTGGAAGGCTCTCCCGCGAGCCTTCGGTGCCTCGGGCTTCTCTGGCCGGGTCTCAGTAGCTCGAGCAGCAGGTGCAGATCTCTGCGCTGATCCCTGCAGCAGCTGTGGGCACTCGGCCTTCCGATGGCCGGTCTGGTTGCAATGAAAGCAAACCGAGAATCCCTTGAGGCAATCCCTCGCGTAATGCCCCTCCTTCCCACACTTGTAACACACCCCAGTTCTGCACACTCCCTCGTGGCTCTTGCCGCACTTTCCATAAGTGCGGCCCTTCGGACCCCCAGATCTCGAATCAGCGGCCTTTGCCCGCTTGGCTGCCGGCTGCGCCTGTACCGGTCGCCTGTCCCTCCTCTGAGACTCGGCCTCCTCCCTGACCTGAGTCTCCAACTCAATCTCTCTCTTCTGGGCATTTTCCTGGAGCTCGTCAAATGTACAGTATGACGAGTTCGCCACGAACTCACGGATGTCCCTCCTCAGTATGCTCAAGTACCGGCTCATACGTGCCTGCTCAGTCGACACGTGCTCAGGGCAAAACAACGCCCTCTCATGAAACATCCTCGTAATCACCGTCACAGACTCAGTTCCCTGCTTGAGGGACAAGAACTCCTGGGCTAGACGTTCCCTCTCCACTGGGGGAACATACTCATCTCGAAACATCGTGGTGAACCTCTCCCAGGTCACCGCAGTAAGCTCTGCCGTAGTGAAGTCTGCTGTCACAAACTTCCACCAGTCCTTCGCTCCCAAGCGAAGCTGGTTCAGCGCAAACCTAACCCTCAGATGCTCCGGACACGAGCAGGTGTAGAAGCATCCCTCGATATCAGAAATCCACCTCATCGCAGCAATCGGGTCCTGCGTCCCATCAAACTCTGGTGGCTTCGTGTTGCTGAACTCTCGGTACAGCAATGAGTCACCTTCCTGCGGCCTGGCAGCAGCGACAGCTGCGGTGGCCGCATCAACAACAGCCTCAGTAAGAGCGGCGTACCGCTCATCAAAAGTCTCGATCAACATGGTCTTGATAGACCCGAACATCTCTGGTATCTCAGCTCGGATGACCGCAGCCACCTCCTCATGAATCAACCTACGGATCTCCTCATCACTGGTACCACTGCCTCCTGGGTGTTGGCGCGTCCCAACCATGATGTCTCTGAAATACAACACAAAAGAAATCAGAGACTCGCTCGAGTATTCTCGCACTCGATACTCAACCCTACTTGCTCTTTAGTACCCTGAAGATTCTTACTTGGGCTGCTCACCGATCCGGTGTTTCCAGTAGTACGGGCCCTTATACTACCTTCCACAGCGCATCGGTATTCACCCCAAGTCCTCCTCTTAGGATCCCAGGTCACATGTACTCTATATCCCACTAAACTCAGGCTACTCTCTGGCAGACCACTCATAAGTTCCTCGCTGCTACCTACTTACTCTCGAAGTATCTCATAGTAGCAGTAACTCCTAGGCTAAGGCATCACAAATCAGGTCCACTCTAGTCCTAACCATGCATACCTAGCCTACTCTAGCATGCATAACATATCACATAATATCTCATAACACATAATGTAAGGGTATTTTGGGAAATCACCGTTCGGGCGCCGGCTGACCGTACACACTGCTCTGTTCTGCTCGTTTCAAAACCTTTTTCTCTTTTTAGAAAAATTGTTTTATTGCGAAAAATTCCTCAAATCCTCAGTTTGAGTTCAGATACACCCGAAGGTGCGTCCGAATCCCTCAAACCAAGGCTCTGATACCAACTTGTAACAACGTAAATTTCCAAAACAATTTTTCATTTTTAAAACATACTTTCATTCATAAAACATCATAGTAATCCAATGTATCTCATGATATCACAATAAACAAATCCCAGAATCTCAAAAACATCATCTCTAAGAGTGTGTACAAATCATGTCGGCGCCTTCCCGCGATCCTCGCTAGTACCTGAAACACATAACACAACAACTGTAAGCATAAATGCTTAGTGAGTTCCCCAAAATACCACATACGCCACTCGAGGCTATAATATGACCCTTCGGTCGATGTGTCTCAGCGGGACCCCCCAGTCCCGTAGCTCGTTGGACCCTCTAGTCCGGTCATAGCTCATCGGACCTTTCGGTCCAGTCTGTATCGTTGGACCCTTCGGCCCGGTCTATATCGTTGGGCCCTCCAGCCCGGTCTGTTCACACATAGCATACATATAATACAATGCACATAAACTCATATATACACATAGCATACAAGACCCTCTGGTGTACACATAAATACCACTCTAGGTAATGTATAGTGAGAAGACTCACCTCGGGTATCTCGGATGATCTCGCACACGAATATACTGATCTAACCCCCGCCTAATCACATACACAATATCCTCAAATAAATAGTGGCTCTCAAAGGCTAGATTAAGTCCTCTTCTACAATCCCTCAGAAAGGTAAAAGACCATTTTACCCCTCTCATGGCTCAAAGGCCCTAACATTGACCAAACCCTAAAAGTCAACGAAAGTCAACAGTCAAACTTTCACCCGACTCGTCGAGTGCACTAGTGTGACTCGGCGAGTACATGCATGTCCACTTCGCCCCTGGATCTCACTCGACTCGCTGAGTCAGCCCTTTCCTCAACGGGTTAACACAGGTCGCGAGTCGCGGGGCAACCCGACTCGACTCGTCGAGTCCCTTATGGGCTCGACGAGTTGCCTCCATAATATCTCTCAAATGACCTTCTGAGGTCAGATCTGCTTCCCTAACTATCAGATCTACCCTTCAAGTGTTCAAATGTCACGTAAACGTGCAACCTTTACATGCATGCAACCCACACAAAGCTCTTTTTGGTGAAATAGCTCCTAAAATGGCAACCTAGGTTCAAGACTCCATTGCAACTGCATAAAGCTGGATGCTTGGGACTTCCTGGACCTATAAGGGTCCAGATCTGTATCACAACTCGAAGAAGGGGGTTGGAGGCATCCAAAACCCCTAAAAAGGAAGGATTCAAGCCCTAACCCCAAATCAATGAAATCCATACAATAGAGAGAGAGAGATCCGATTTTGTACCTCAAGGTGAACTCCTTGCTTAGCCAACTCAGAATAGCAATCTCCTTTGATCCTTCTTGCTGGAGCTCCTCTCCTTTCTTGCAAAATCACACCAAAAGCTCAAATGGTCTCCTCTCTCTCACTCTACACGCTCAAGATCGATGGGGGTTCTCTCTCTGGAATGGTAGCCGCCAATGAAGGCCATAAGGGCCTTTAAATAGGGCCCAGGCCCTGAGATTTAGGGTTTCATTTTACAGCGCGGACTCGCCGAGTCAACGCGTCCACTCGTCGAGTCCGGTCATTAATCCAGTCAAGAACTCGCGATCCTACTCGGCGAGTCTGAGCGTCTACTCGTCGAGTCCCTCCATAAAATCCAAGATAAATAACTAAAATATGATACCTGGGAATCCGGATGTTACAATTTTTGCCAATAAACTTCATTCTACCAAGTTTTCTAAACTTGGAGTTAACACTTTTAGTCCTTCTCCATCTGTCTTATGAATATAATGGTCCAGTGTTGATTAAATGAGTCATCCTGGTCTTTGGTCGAACACACTTTAACTATTTTGACGCTTATAATCTTTGCCTTCCAAATGTTATAATTTCGACTTTTAACTTCTCCAACTATCACTGATATACTATTATTGTGATTCATCTATATAACTCATGTAGTTCTAACTTATTTGTTTAAAAATTAATTATTTTATTTTATTTAACTAATTTTTTTAATTTATTTAAAAATTTTAGTTCAAAAACTGGGTGTTACACTGCATTCTCAGAATCTACAGGGAATGGGTGGAGGAATATGGGTTGTGATGGCTCATCGTGGAGGAAAGGAGGACCATTGTTGGTGGACAGTAGTTATGTTCATGATACATGTGATGAGTGTAGGATAATAAGTATTCTTTCGAGGGTGGGTGTAGGTGGGGCACTTGATGAAAAAAACAAATCTCATTTATTAATTGATGCATCTAGCAATGAGAGGCCTCATACTTGTATCCAACATTCCAACTTCATTTCTATATTTGATATCTGACGTGATTGTTAAACCAAGATATTTGAGATCCTTGCCTTGGATTTGGCTGCATATGACACATATTACCATGTCATATATATCCTATCTCAACCGACATATATGCTATATATTACCGATATATCTGACTATCTGATCTAACATTTTTTTACTGTTGTTTAAAAGAATCCTAAAAACATTTGAAAGCAACTTCAAGTTTCGATAATGAGATAATGAGTACTAAAATGCATCTCCAAACATGTTTTAAAAATACAATTTGACAAGTTATAAAAACAAGATAAAACCATCCATGTATTATTTGAAGTATATTATATATATATATATATATATATATATATATATATATATATATATATATATATATATATATATGGAAAAGTTCAATAGAGAACCATAATTATTGGTTCTTTAAGGAACCAAATCTTTTTTTCAATTTCTAGAGCTTATTCTTTATCGAAAAAAAAATCTAAAAATATCTAAATTCATATATTAACATTGTGAATGTGAAAAATATTTTTCGGATTCACATTGTGAATTTTCAAAGATTCACATTGTGAATTTGACGTAAAAAAAATCGAATTTGATATCATTGGAAAAAGGATAAAAAGTTATGAATTTTTGTATTTTCAGTTCTTTTTTTTGATAAAAAATAAGTTGAAAAAGTTGAAAAAAAGATTGGTTCATTGGTTAATTATGGTTCTCTATTGAACCTCACCCTATATATATATATATATATATATATATATATATATATATATATATATATATATATATATATATATATATATATATATACACACACACACACTATGTTATAACCCGTGGGCACCACAGATTAGAAAGGTAAAAATAATTTTAATTAAATTATAAGGTAATTATTGGACAATATTAAAAGAAAATATAATTTATACATATAGATGTTTTGTCGTTAAGTTCATAATGGTATAATGGTTGGTTGAAACTACGAAAGTACAGTGGTTTGAATATCAGATCGACAATTTGTATATATAGATATGTTGGTTATGATTTTGTAAAGTTAAAAATAAAATTAATAATTTAAAATTAAGGGTTACAGACGATTGATAGCTCCTGTAATTCGAATAAACTTCAATTCACGAATTGAATAATAATCAAATAGCAAATAAATAATAGTTCTAAATCATGGTGAGGAGTCAGTTTTAATGAAACAATTATTTATTTATATATTTATTTTATTTGTAACATACATGAAAAAAAGTATAGGTTCCAATTATAGATACATAAACCACGTTTCTCCAATAAGATAGTTACCTGATTCATCTTTAGATCTATAACAAAATTATATGTATTCCTTCATAATAAAGTTGCTCCCTTCTTCAAGTTAATTATAAAAATTATAGCAACAACTTTGGAACAAAAAAAAAATACGTATCAAAATGTTGGATACATGCACTTGATCAAAAATGATCTTTTTTTTTAAAGATATTTACTTCAAAAATGGCTACATATCAAAAAGTTAAAGAGGAAAATAACATTATTTAAACAGGTTAAAAATCTATATATCAAAAATGCATTTTCAAACATGATATGATTCCACTTGTTTGCTGATTTATTTCTTTTTAAAACATCCTAAAAATAGAAGACAAAAATTTTGTTTGAAAACATTACTAAAATCATAATATCCAAATATCATATAAGAAAACCATAAGTCGTGTGTCTCAAAATGTCATAAAATATGTCTCATATCAAAACTGATGTCAAGATCATGTCAAAAATATCAGAGTCTAACTCCCAGGCTGAAACTGTGGTGTGAGCCATGCCATCATCTCGAGCCCTTCCCCTTGCTAGCTGAAGCACCTGAAACCAAAACTGAAACTCTAAGCACAAAGTCTACTGAGCTCCCCCAAACTACCACATACCATACACTAACATATAGAGCACGTACTGGGCCTCGCCCACTGCATCGGACCGAAGTCCAGAACTGACTATGGCCTTGCCCTCTGCATCAGACCGAAGTCCAGAACTGACTAGGGCCTTGCCCACTGCATCGGACCGAAGTCCGGAACTGACTAGGGCCTTGCCCACTGCATCGGACCGAAGTCTGAAACTGACTGAACATAGCATAACATAATCATAACATATAACAATAACACATATACTGCATACTGCATCGGACCGCAGTCCGGAACACATAACACATAGACATGCATGAATCACAAAGACATCAAGCATATTGAACTACTTCTCGGGACCACCCCGGCATCGGACCGCAATCCGGAACTACTGATATCTATACGGGCCGACATTGTGGCCGTAGACCCGTTCCTACTGGAAGGAAACTCACCTCGAAGAACTGACTGCCGAAAATCCGAGTGAAAGATCCCTGGCTGCTGTCCCGGCTGCTCTCCGGCTATCATGACCAATAAAAACACTTAATCAAAATGAGAATCCTTCTATGGGTGAAATGACTATTTTACCCCTGCTATGGTGTGGGTCATAACCAAGGCCCAAACCCTTTACTTATTTCTAAGTCCACTAATGGCCCACTAAAGGCCCACTAATGGCCCAATTTTCTAAATTGGGCCTAACTCCTCATATGGCCCTACTTAAGCACAAAAATGCCTTTGGCCCACTAAGTCCCACTAAGGCCCAAAGTCCAAAATACAGCCCACACCAAGGCCCGAATACCCAAGGCCCAAACTGACTGAGTTACGCGGGGCGTAGTCCAAAGTATGCTTAGCGTAAGTGCTTGATGGCGAGTACGTTGGGCGTACTCACATGTATGCTCAGCGTAATACCCTGTTAAGTCCTTCCTCTATTAAGGGCTTAATATTCTGAGTCAGAAGCTACAAAAGTAGATCCAAGTCTTATTCCATGCCTTAAACCATAAAGTTGCTTACTTGATGGCTTACATGACTCACATAAGCTCAAACTCTAAAAACAATAATCTATTTCCATGGAAATGGCTAGATCTCATGCATGGCTTCATGAAAGCCTCAAAGACTGAAACTTTATTGCTAAGAAGGTGTTTTGAGCCTCAAGGATGGCAACCCTAAGCTCAAAAATGGATTAACAAGATCAAGGTCCAACCTTTGGACCTAAAGAGGTCCAAAACTCCCATAACTCTAGATCTAGAATATGAGGAAGAAAGTTAAGTGCTTTATACCTTCTTTTGTGACAAGAGGGTGAGCTTAGTCCAGAGTCTTGAGCTCAAGCTTCTTCTCCAACCTTTCCTTTCCTTCTTCACAACTTCCTGAAACCAGGGGGAAGGCTATAATGTGGTTTATGTAGCTCTTAAACCCTTAAATTAGGGTTTTCCTTATCTGTTCACATACGCTGCGCGTACATGTGTGCGCCCCCGATTCTAAACGCTGCCCGTTACGCCCCGCGTAGGCCCAGGCTACGCCCGACGTAAGTCTTCTGGGCGGCCCAAGTCTTTGGTCCAAGTGCATAAGTCCAAACCAATACTCCTATTATCCAAACTTGGCCCAATTATAATTTAAGAAAATTACATAATTAATACCTCGAAAGTCGATTGTCACAAATCACCCCCACTTGAATCAGACTTCGTCCTCGAAGTCTGCTGCTACTGAATCTGAAACCAATTTCGGATAATGCTCCCTCATCTCCTCCTCGGACTCCCACGTCCACTCTAAACCCTTCCGGTGCTACCACTGCACCTTTACTAGCTGAACTACCTTGTTCCTCAAGGTCTTCGTCTTTCGATCCAACATCGCAATGGGTCTCTCGATGTAATTCAAGCTGCTATCAACCTGAATATCCTCCAATGGTACAACTGCTGACTCGTCCACCAAACACTTCCGTAACTGAGATACATGGAACGTGTTGTGGATCTGGCTAAGCTCTGCTGGAAGGTCCAAACGGTAAGCAACCCGACCCACCCGGGCCAAAACCCTGAACGGACCTATGAATCTAGGGCCCAGCTTGCCCCGCTTCCGGAATCTGATGACACCTTTCCAGGGTGACACCTTCAGGAGGACCATATCACCCACCTGGAACTCCAAGTCCGAACGCCTCCTGTCGGCGTAGCTCTTCTACCGACTTTGAGCAGTCTGAAGCCTGCTACGGACCTGCTGTATCAACTCCGTGGTCTTGAGTACTACCTCCGTACTCCCCATGACTCTCTAACCGACCTCACCCCAACAGATTGGGGTCCTACACTTCCTCCCGTAGAGCATCTCGAAGGGAGGCCGGTCTATACTGGAGTGATAGCTATTGTTATACGAAAATTCCGCTAACGGAAGATACATATCCCAACTGCCACCGAAATCTAGGACACATGCCTGTAGCATGTCCTCGAGAGTCTGAATCGTCCTCTCGCTCTGTCCGTCCGTCTGAGGGTGGAAAGCGGTGCTGAAATGAAGATGAGCACCCATCTTGTCGTGAAACCGCTTCCAAAACCTGGAAATGAACCGGACGTCTCGATCTGACACTATCGACACAGGCACTCCATGTCGTGCCACTATCTCTCGCAGGTAAACATCGGTTAGCTTCTCAGCCGATATGCTCTCCTGAATCGATATAAAATGCGCACTCTTGGTCAACCGATCTACGATGACCCAAATCGAATCCACTCCGCGTGCGGTCCTGGGAAGCTTAGTAATGAAATCCATGGTGATATCCTCCCATTTCCACATGGGAATATCTAATGGCTGCATCTTGCCTTGGGGTCTCTGGTGCTCTGCCTTGACCTTCCTGCAGGTCAGGCACCTCTCCACGTACTAAGCTACGTCCCGCTTCATGCAGGGCCACCAGTAATCGGGTCGAAGATCTCTGTACATCTTCGTCGCCCCTGGGTGGATGGAGAACCGAGACTTGTGGGCCTCATCCATCAACACCTGCCGTACTCCGCCCCAGTACGGTACCCAGACCCTCCCATGCAGGGTCAACAATCCTCGACTATCATAATCAAAGGAAGCTACTCGGCCAACTATCTTTTCTCACTTCTGGCGCTCCTCCTTCAGGCCCTCGACCTACGCCTCCCTAATCTTCTCCAACAGTGGAGTAACTACTGTCATCCTCAAGCAGATATCTCGAATCGGAGCTGCTACCGCCTTGCGGCTCAGGGCGTCAGCCACTACGTTGGCCTTGCCCGGGTGGTAGAGGATCTCACAATCGTAATCCTTTACCACGTCTAACCACCGACGCTGCCTCATGTTCAGATTCAGCTGATCCATGAGGTACCTCAAACTCTTGTGGTCCGTGTAAATAGTACACCGTAACCTATAGAGGTAATGCCGCCAAATCTTGAGGGCGAATACTACAGCCCCCAGCTCTAGATCGTGTGTCGGCTAGTTAGCCTCTAGAGGCTTCAATTCTCTCGATGCATAAGCTATCACATGCCCTCGCTGCATCAACACTGCTCCCAAACCTGTGATCAAAGCGTCACAGTAGACTAGAAAGTCATCCACTCCCTCTGGCAGGGTAAGAATCGGTGCCTCGCACAAACGCCGTCTGAAATCCTCAATGTAGCAGGGGTAGGTGTCGCCACCTTCCCTGCTGCTGCTAAGCTCGGACACTGGGACCTCTTATGTCCCCTCTGATTGCACTGAAAGCAAATCAGATCAGATGCTGAGGTGGGAGTCATAGTAGTAGCTGTACAATCCTTGCTCATGTGCCCAGTCCGACCACACTTGTAGCAGCCAGAACTCCCTTCCTTGCACACCCTATTGTGCAACCTCCCACACTTGCCACACCGACTGTGGCTCTGTTGTCCCCTAGATCTGTGATCCGATACCGTGGGCTTTTTGCCCGAACTCCCTGTGTCAGATACCACCTCTGGCTTCCTCTTCCTCTCCATCTCTAAATCAATCTCTCTCTCATGAGCCCTCGCAATCATGTCGTCCAGCGTTTTACAGCTGGACCGACTAACAAACTGTCTGATATCACTCCTCAACATCTCATGGTATCGGGCCTTCTTCATTTCCTTATTTTCCGCATACTGAGGAACGAGAAGAGACCTCTACCTGAACTTGGCGGTAATCTCCACCACTGTCTCCGTCGTCTGCTGGAGATCCTGAAACTCCCTGGCAAGCAGCTGCACCTCAATAACAGGTGCGGACTCGGCTCTGAACCTGGTCGTAAAATCCGTCCAAGTCATAGCATCAACGGCTACATCATCCCCAATGACATGTCCGACCGCCTCCCACCAATCACGTGCCCTGCCCTCCAGAAGACAGGATGCAAGTCGGACCTTGTCCCCCTCGGGACATCTGCTAGTGCGGAAAGCGTTGGCAACATCAGCCAACCATTTGGTACTCGCAATGGGGTCTCGGGCCCCCTGGTAATCTGGAGCTCCACAAGCCCGAAACTCCCTGAATGTCAAAGTACGTGACCCCATCATAGTCACAATCTCAGTGCGGAACGCACTCAACCTCTCATCCAACAGCTCCAGAATACCCTCCTTGACCGATCCAAAGATCACAGAAGTCTGCTCAAGTATGCTACGTGTGACCTCTGAAGAGATGAACTCTCTGGTCTGCTCATCTAAATGATGGGCTCCCGAGCCTGAACCTGATCCCTCTCCGGCACCTGAACTGCCGACTGCTGGTCTAGGGCGTTAAACCACCATTCTGAAACACATAATGACAATAATCAGAAACACTGATATAACTAGAGGAATCACATCTACCACAAGTTTCCTGATCTTGTCTCAGTCTTCCTCGATTCGAGTACGGATCCTCTGCTTTCAGTAGTACGGGCCCATACTACCTTCCACATCTATCTGTACTTTCCTCAAGAACTGCCTTGACTCCACCAGGTCCCTTCTACCGCTACTGATTTCTGCTACTCTCATCCTAGGCTTGCCCTAGGGTAATCACCGACCCACTCTCCGCCATCAATTGCGTAAGAAGTCCCTGCTTTCTTCCCCTAACTAACTCGCAAATACTATTACATATCACCCAGACTAGATAATTCTTCGAATGAGAGGTCCTACCCTACAATGGTTAGACCTAACCTTCTGAAATTATTCAATCCTTAGCAATATGTAGTTTAACATATTTGTTTACTAGTTAGTGAAAGACAGGTAGAACTCCTAAAAGCACAAAGCAAGCAGCATTCGGACATCGAGTGCACATAATCAAACATATACTAATCAGGCTATCATACCGACTAATCTGTACTAGCATGCAGTTCTCATAAAGCTGAACACATATAACAGACACATAAAACATCCTTCCTAGATCCTTAGTCCTAATCTAGCATGTTGTTCTAAATAAGCTGATAAACATAACATAACATAATCTTGTATGGGTAATTTGGGAGTACTTACTTGAGCTCGGCTGATTGCATGCACACACCCTTTTCTCCTTTCAAAGTTCTTTTCTAATAAAAAAATCCTTTTATAAAAGTGATTTTCTTTTTGAAAATTTCTATACCAATTCCTTAGTTTGAGTTCAGACATACTCGAAAGTGTGCCCGAATCCCTCAAACCAAGGCTCTGATACCAACTTGAAACATCCCAAAAATACAAGCCAAAAATTTCGTTTGAAAACATTACTAAAACCATAATATCCAAATATCATATAAGAAAACCTTAATTTGTGTGTTGTCATAAAATATGTCTCATATCAAAACTGATGTCAAGATCATGTCAAAAATATCAGAGTCTAACTCCCAGGCTGAAACTGTGGTGTGTGTCATGCCATCATCCCGAGCCCTTCCCCTTGCTAGCTGAAGTACATGAAACCAAAACTGAAACTGTAAGCACGAAGCCTAGTTAGCTCCCCCAAACTACCACATACCATACAATAACATATAGAGCACGTACTGGGCCTCACCCACTGCATCGAACCGAGGTCCGGAACTGACTAGGGCCTTGCCCTCTGCATCGGACCGAAGTCCGGAACTGACTAGGGCCTTGCCCACTGCATCGGACCGAAGTCCGGAACTGACTAGGGCCTTGCCCACTGCATCGGACCGAAGTACGGAACTGACTAGGGCCTTGCCCACTGCATCGGACCGAATTCCGGAACTGACTAGGGCCTTGCCCACTACATCAGACCAAAGTCCGAAACTGACTGAACATAGCATAACATAATCATAACATATAATTGTTGGATTAATGTCTAAGTCCATAACTATAATTGGTAAGACTTGACCCGACCCGGCATGGTCCATTTGGGTTGCATGGCATCATGCATTTGGATAGACTATAATGAGAGAAATAACACTTAAGGTTGGTTAATATATTATAAGTTCTAATATATTAATAAGGTTATTTAATTAGTATTGATCAAGAATTAATTTGGAATTAATTAAGTGATCAAAAGGAGACTAATTAAATATATGGGTTGATTGTGTAAATCATTCATTCTTATATATGTGGGCTTGTGATCCAAGATTCCTTATGTTGGACTAAGTCCATGGGGTGACCCATGGAGGTTAAAATCCGTGGAGCATAAGGAATGGGTAAAGTTATGAGTTACATGGTGTAACCCTAATAGCCACCATATAAAAGAATCCCATGGCTCAAGAAATCGTGCACTAATGTGTGAGTGTGAGGGCTAGACGATTTCAAGGAGTGTTCAAGTTTCTCTCAAGTTATTCCAAGTGTATTTGGTGTTGTGTGAACCATTTGAGGTGTCACACTTGGGGCACTAGGCACTCAAGCTTTATGAAGACATTCTACATCAAAGAGGTATGTATTCTATCTTGTTATATTTATTATTTTGTATGCTAGATTAGGATAATACCTTGGATGTTCATAATTGTATGTATAATAGAGAAAACATAGATCCAAGGTATTTAGGGTTGCATGTACACTTAGGAGTGTTAGAATGCTCAAAACCCAACAGTGGTATCAGAGACTAGGCTTGTTTTCTTGTTATACTTGCAAAAGTAGCTGAAAAATCGAGTTGGATGCATATATTCGATTGTTTTGGCTGGAATTGGACTAGGAACATTACCCTAAGATGTTTTTGGACTTATAAACTTGTTTTTGATGTGGTAATGTTCATGCTAATCCAATTTCTAAGATAATTGTCATAATTTCAAGATTTGTATTAGTTTGTATGTTCATGCTAATTTCTTGAAGATTGATGATTTGAATTATCTTGTTCTTATGAGGTTCTTAGATTAATAGAAAAGTTGTGTGAAATAGTTGTTTTCAATCCATTTTAATCTAAGAGTTGATTCCAAAGTGTGTTTTTGTAACTTGTCCTCAAGTTATATGAAAAGTCACATTTAAGAATCATAAAACTCATAAAAGTTGGCAAATGTTACAAAATGAAGAGTCTAGTTCTAATTAAATGGTTTTATGACTCCATAACTTGTCCTCAAGTTATGGAGGTTCAAGAGTCTCTTCATTAAATTAAAAAAAAAAGTGTAACCTTAATTAGTTCTATAAGTTACAATAAAAAAAAGTTATTTTTTTTATTAATTAGTTTAAAGTCTTCCATAACTTGTCCTCAAGTTATGGAACTTGAAGAGTTTTTTTTTTTTTTTAATTAAAACTACTTTAAACTCATAAGTTGTGGAATTAATTAGTTTTGAATAGTTTCAAAACTTGCCCTCAAGTTTTGGAATTTGAAAAGTTTTCACTTATGAATACTTTAATTCCAAGTTAGCCCTTAGAATTTTAAAAGTTAAAATTCAACCCTTATACTTTATAATATTATAAGTTAATAATATTTATATATATGTATAAGAGTAAAGTCAGTCTTACCGTTAGTAGGCCTCATTCACGAAGCCGGTCTATAAGGGGGTATAAGGTTACTGCCTATAAAATGGCAGTTTAATGGGTGTCCACTCTCACCCACCGCTTCCTTGACTGGTGGAGGGTCGTTAGCCGAACGGGTAGGACAAGGACTATAATTCTCCTTTCATTAAAAGTATTAATGATAAATACTAAGTAACTAAACTCTTATTAATACCCAATCTTAGTTACTTAGGAAAATGTGAATTTGGTGCTAACCCATGAAATTACACTTTGCACTTTGCTTAAGTCGTTAGTGGAGCGTGTGTGGTTAACCGGCACACTAACCTGGACTTAACAAGGTAGGCAAAGGGTAACATAATATTTATCATAGTATCGGTGGAGCGTGTGTGGTTAACCGGCACACTGATTAAGGGGTAAATATTAAGGGTACCAAGTATATTTGCATGGTTATTCACACCTTGTTTTGTGATCCTCGGCATCCCAGTCACAAAACCTGAAGGGCACACTCGAGATTGAAACATGCCTTTGAACAGTTCAATGAATCTCAAAGATCTATGACTTTCAAATCCAATTAAAACCTAATAAATTATTTCGTTTTTCATGGTGGAAATTGGTGAATCGTCATTCACCTACCTTCAAATATTTTATAGCTTGGATTACGGCATCCCTCTTCTAAGTTATAAAATAGTTTGTTGGGTCCTAGCCTTAATATTTCATATTGGGTGTCATATTAAGGAATTTAAATCAATTATCTTGAATATCTCCCAAAAAGATGTCTGGTCTAGACATTTATGATCTTCCCAAATCTCTTGAAACAAGCTTTCCTAAATGAAGATGATGTCCCATGGATATCATACTTCTTTCACCTCCTCCAATTATTCTCCCTAACCCACAAGTTCCTAAAAAGTTTCAGGTCACTCAAGCCCTATTGGTAAGGCAAGGTCTAGGTGTGATCACATCTTGGAGATGTAGTCACATATTGACAAGCCGGGAGAGTTGGGTGTCAAAGTCTTGAGAAAGTTGGTGGATCAACTACTTTCTAAGTCACATAGTGAGTTCTTTTGGGAATCCTATGAAACAGACTAAGACAAGACCCTTAATGATCTTATCTATTTGCTAAGATCAACTTCCTAAAACGCTATGGACATTGACAATGATGACATTGGATATCCAGTAAAGCTCTCTCTTCCCAATGGAAAGGGATCGGCCATAGTCAACTCGGTTGACCCAATGGTAAAGAGAGAGGCGAAGTCTGAGATAGTCCCATTATCAAGGGTCCATAGGTAACTATTGCCAAAGGAAGGGGCATTGGTTACGAAGCTGCCAAATTTACCTAAGGATGTTAAAGTCAATAAGTTTGGCTCTACTTCAGGTAAAGTCCATTGTCTAACTCTATTAAGTACATGCTGATTCTGATCGCGAAGATGGATTTCAATCGCATGGTTCGGTGATCTGAATTTTGGGCTATTACTTAAGAGTTATGATATTTATATTGCTTAGGAATAGATAACAACAAGGTTTTCATATGGATTGTAAGGATAAGTTTTTCCGCAAAGTTTTAAAATAAAAGAAAAAGGTTTTGATTTTATTTATTTTAAGTATCCTTACAATGGCATTTGTGAAAAGTTGTTGCTTATAAGATTCTATTGATAGCAATATTGGAAAAATGGATTTGATTCTTTCGGTTGTGGTAGTGTCTAATATTACCAAATAAGGAAAGATTCTCATCACCCAAGGTTCAATTGGATCGAAACTTGGAATCATGCAAGTTGTATAGTATGATGAATGAGAACTTTCAGCTTGGAAAATTAAGACTAATTCCTTATGTGAATAAGGAAAGGACTAAGGGATCGAGTACACATTCTTGTGCACTGGTCAAGTCCACCACAAAAGATCAAGAAGACTATACGTCATGATTTACTTAAGTTCAGTAAATATGGTTATACTTATAAGTTTAAGTATAAGTCTGTAGCATTGGAGAAGTTTCAATGTGAGACAGAACGAATAAGAAGAATCAAAGTATGGCAGAAAGATAAAAGTTTCTCAAATCTGAAAAGATGGGAGAGTACTTTAGTATCATGTTTATGATCATCTTAATGGTTAAGATACCATATCACAATTGGTCCTCTAAAGTCATCTTAGTGCATTCTTATGACTAAGAAGAGGAGTCATGAATTGTTGAAATGGTTAAATCAAAAAGATGAGTCATACTTCGTTCCAAAAAAATTCTTAGAGTCATACTCCAAGATTGTAACTTGAGTGACATATCTTAAAGAGGGTTTGTTAACACTAGTCAAATGTAAGAGTAAAAGGTTATCTACTCTTGTACATTTGAAATTGGTAAGTTGTGATGTTTTGGATAAAACAGAGACCAACTTAGGCCAATTGTGTAAAGTGTTAGTCTTGATAAAGAATCTGCACTATCTCTTGAATATTTGACAAAGGGAGTCTTATATGTCAAGAGGACAGTGGGAGTCTTAAAGCTCTTGAAAGTTTCAAGACTTAATCAAGAATAAAACCTAAAGTCCTTCACTAGCACACGACTTGAGGTTTATAACCTATCGTGTTGAAATTTTTGTGCCTATTCAAGTTGGCTTTGCATAGGAGTTCTGAGAGTTATCAATTGGTTGCACAACTACTTGGAAGCAATGGCAGGCACCTGAGCTGCCAAATGGCAAGAATTTAAGATTGCACAACTTTAATCAATATGAGTTTGGATTTGTCATTATCCTTGTCTTGTGACTATGGTTTTGACGATTCACATGGATAAGAACACATACACCATAAAATCTAAGGGTCATAAGGTTTCTCTCCGATTCATGAAAATGATGGTGAGGAAACACTTCCACCAAGTAGATTTGAAGCAGATGGCAAAAGGTCTAAACAATTGAGACTTTGATTACGGCATCCCTTTTCATAGTTCTGAAATTGTTTAGACACACATGCATGCTATCTAAGGAAAGGTGTATGATTTTGATAAAGTTTTATCAAAGCATCTCGTATCAGAAATCTGAACTTTGGTAAGAAAGTCAATAAAGTATTGATTTCTAGAAGTCCAGTTGATTTCTGAGTACATGTCAAAGCTAGTGGGAGCATAACTGTTATGCTAATAATCATCATGTTAGTGGGAGCATGATAATTATTGTTAGTGTTGCAAGTTAGCAATGTTAATTATAGAAAACAAAAGTTTCAATTCGTGAGGCTGCAGGAATTGAAAAAGTTGTTTTGCTATAATTAAGGGAGAGGATATACTTCATTTCAGTTCTAAAGGCTTAGATTGAGACCTTAATCATCTTTAGTCAAGAATATATATATGAATTTCATGTTGGATTGGTTCAACTTAAGGAAATTCTATATATTGCGTTCTCAAAATTCGATTATGATTACGGCATCCCTCTTCATAGTCAAATTTTGAAAACATGGCAAATAAAAATATTATAGCAAAAGACTGGTCTAGAATCATGTCTTTATGTGAGACATCATGAATCGTGTACCATTTGCTTTGGGTACAGGATCGATTGCATGTGCTATAATAATTGTCATTTCTAAATTTTTTCAAATGCCCAAAGGAATTAAGAAGGGAAAAGGTCTAGAATTGAATATGACTAAAATGATTAAGCAATTGTCGAGGACAATCTGAGTTTTACCAAAGATTGGTTGCTCAGAGACAGTTGGAAGTATAGTGCTAATTTTGGAAGGACCATATTGACATATTCTGAAAAGAGGCATCTCTTATTCAGAAGTGATAGTCAAAATTAGAATATGGAGTTGTCTCCATAGGTGGAAGTTATCTATGTAAGATTAGAAAACTTAATGCAAGAAGCATGTCCAAAGCAATGTACTTTGAATATGAGACTTAGTTTCCATGGAGTTGATCTCCATTGGAATACCTTATAATGACTGTTGACAAGTCTTTGTGACTTTGTACATATTCATTACAGGAGGGTCAGTGCATATAAGTTTAAAATCTAAACAGATTTCGATAAATGATAGGAATTTGAAATTCTCACATTTTTCGATAAGGATTTGGGAGTGTGAAATTAGAATCATTGAAATCATGTTCAATTGGTTTATTTCACAAAGTAAGGATCATAGACAAACATAGAGTGCATACTTGGTGTATGGTAAAGCTATTGTTTAAGAAAAACATAGTGTACATGCTTGGAGCATGGGACAACTAGTGTTTTTAATTCAAGTATAAAGTTGATAAAACCGAAACAATGAATAATGAGTAATCAGTATGGTGATAAATAAAAGTGTTTATTTATATTCATAGGGTTTGATACCATATTTGATTCATTTATTCTTGTGTTTCACTTTGCATGTTTTGACTTCCAGAATAACTAAGTCGCTCTTCCTGGATGATTAAGTTATTCAAACCATCCACAGTTGGTCATATGTTGGAAGTAGATATGAATCAAGACTGTCATGGGTTGGTTTGTAGAGGTCCAAGTTGGTGGACAAAGTGGTGCTACAACACTCATGAGTGCTCATAAGTTCTGAGTATTGGATTCAACCCACGCTCATTTGAATCACTTCATGGATTTTATCACGAGTGATCATGAGACGATAATATCTTATATTCTTAAAACCTAGAGATATGAGTTGTTACTATGAGTTGGTTATACATTGATTGCACGAAAACGCATTGGTAACTCGATGTTATAAAACGTGCCTTTGTGTATGATTCAACAAGTAGTAGAACAAGCCATATGAGTCGAAGTTTATCCATTCCTTTTACCTTCGGGATAAAAGCGATATCTATGGGCCCCTCGATGATTTAAAGATGATACATGTGAGTGCTTGGCCAAGCCAGGACTGATTTGATTTGTTCAATCAGTCAGTCATCATGAATCGGAAATCGGGAAACAACAAATGGACAGAGAGAATGATTGATAATCCATGTCTCAGTCCATATGATATCTAGAATGGAGGAATATATGATCCCTTATCTAATGGACAAGTCATTGACGAAGGTCAGAGTCCATCGACAAGGTCAGAGTTCGACAGAAGCTTTTGAGAGCTACGATTGCTGATCGGTTCCTGAAGTCATACGCAATAATAGTTTTAGACTTATCCAAGTGGGAGACTGTTGGATTAATGTCTAAGTCCATAACTATAATTGGTAAGACTTGACCCGACCCGGCATGGTCCATTTGGGTTGCATGGCATCATGCATTTGGATAGACTATAATGAGAGAAATAACACTTAAGGTTGGTTAATATATTATAAGTTCTAATATATTAATAAGGTTATTTAATTAGTATTGATCAAGAATTAATTTGGAATTAATTAAGTGATCAAAAGGAGACTAATTAAATATATGGGTTGATTGTGTAAATCATTCATTCTTATATATGTGGGCTTGTGATCCAAGATTCCTTATGTTGGACTAAGTCCATGGGGTGACCCATGGATACTCCATGGAGGTTAAAATCCATGGAGCATAAGGAATGGGTAAAGTTATGAGTTACATGGTGTAACCCTAATAGCCACCATATAAAAGAATCCCATGGCTCAAGAAATCGTGCACTAATGTGTGAGTGTGAGGGCTAGACGATTTCAAGGAGTGTTCAAGTTTCTCTCAAGTTATTCCAAGTGTATTTGGTGTTGTGTGAACCATTTGAGGTGTCACACTTGGGGCACTAGGCACTCAAGCTTTATGAAGACATTCTACATCAAAGAGGTATGTATTCTATCTTGTTATATTCATTATTTTGTATACTAGATTAGGATAATACCTTGGATGTTCATAATTGTATGTATAATAGAGAAAACATAGATCCAAGGTATCTAGGGTTGCATGTAGACATAGGAGTTTTAGAATGCTCAAAACCCAACAATAATAATAACACATATACTGCATACTGCATCGGACCGCAGTCCGGAACACATAACACATAGACATGCATGAATCACAAAGACATCAAGCATATTGAACTACTTCTCGGGACCACCCCGGCATCGGACCGCAATCCGGAACTACTGATATCTATATGGGCCGGCATTGTGGCCGTAGACCCGTTCCTAGTGGAAGGAAACTCACCTCGAAGAACTGACTGCTGAAAATCCGAGTGAAAGACCCTTGGCTGCTCTCCGGCTATCATGATCAATAAAAACACTTAATCAAAATGAGGATCCTTCTATGGGTGAAATGACTATTTTACCCCTGCTATGGTGTGGGTCATAACCAAGGCCCAAACCCTTTACTTCTTTCTAAGTCCACTAATGGCCCACTAAAGGCCCACTAATGGCCCAATTTTCTAAATTGGGCCTAACTCCTAATATGGCCCTACTTAAGCCCAAAAATGCCTTTGGCCCATACTCTGACTCCTATTGGCCCACTAAGGCCCAAAGTCCAAAATACAGCCCACACCGAGGCCCAAATACCCAAGGCCCAAACTGACTGAGTTACGCGGGGCGTACTCCAAAGTACGCTTAGCGTAAGTGCTTGATGGCGAGTACGTTGGGCGTACTCACATGTACGCTCAACATAATACCCTGTGAAGTCCTTCCTCTATTAAGGGCTTAATATTCCGAGTCAAAAGCTACAAACTTAGATCCAAGTCTTATTCCATGCCTTAAACCATAAAGTTGTTTACTTGATGGCTTACATGACTCACATAAGCTCAAACTCTAAAAACAATAATCTATTTCCCTGGAAATGGCTAGATCTCATGCATGGCTTCATGAAAGCCTCAACGACTGAAACTTTATTGCTAAGAAGGTGTTTTGAGCCTCAAGGATGGCAACCCGAAGCTCAAAAACGGATTAACAAGATCAAGGTCCAACCTTTGGACCTAAAGAGGTCCAAAACTCCCATAACTCTAGATCTAGAATATGAGGAAGAAAGTTAAGTGCTTTATACCTTCTTTTGTGACAAGAGGGTGAGCTTAGTCCAGATCCTTGAGCTCAAGCTTCTTCTCCAACCTTTCCTTTCCTTCTTCACAACTTCCTTTCACTAAAAGCACTCACAAAAGTAACTTCACACAATGAAAAGGGGTAAGAACGAGTTAGGCTTTTCTTGTGGGTGAGGAGGCTGATAAGAAACCAGGGGGAAGGCTATAATGGGGTTTATATAGCTTTTAAACCCTTAAATTAGGGTTTTCCTTATCTATTCACGTACGTTGCGCGTACGTGTGCGCGCCTCCAATTCTAAACGCGGCCCATTACGCCCCGCGTACGCCTAGGCTACGCCCGGCATAAGTCTTCTGGGCGGCCCAAGTCTTTGGTCCAAGTGCATAAGTCCAAACCAATACTCCTATTATCCAAACTTGGCCCAATTATAATTTAAGAAAATTACATAATTAATACCTCGAAAGTCGATCGTCACACTTTTACACACAAACAACCACCTAATCACAAAGAAACATACACACAAATACACAACTTGATAAAAGAATCCTAATTACAGCATCGTACTTTTAAAGTACAATGCTATAATCGGGTAGACTTGTCAATATTACATAAATAGTTCATGTGTAGCAAATAGGCTAATTACACACAACAAGGTAGCAGAGATTTATCTTGTCTTTTCTTGGTTCTCTCTATTGTCTCCTCTCTTTATCGGCGTGTATGTGCATGAGAAAAAGAGAAGGTGAAAAAACAAACATACAGTAAGTCAAAAGTGGGCGGCCACTTTTGAAGTTTGTGCAAGCTCCTTACAAGGATACTTTATTGGGATAATTTGATGAAAAAATGTTATAAAAGTAAAAGACAGTAAAAAGAACTATAAAGTATTGAAAAGTTACATGACCGCATGAGTATGATTTCGTTATTGAATTCATATAAAAAAAATTGCAATTATTAGTTGTATTCCTTTGTATTACGGCAGAAAATGAAAGGAATAAGCAAATATTAAAGCTCCAATGTTAAGGGTATCTATGTCACTATCGTATGTATATGGTTGTTTTTGGTTTAAAACTAATACAAATTGTTGTTTTGGGGATAAAATAAAAAGAAAAGTATTTTGTTTTTTTTGTTAAAAAGTTAAAATATGAATGTTTTGATTTAAAACTACACACATATTGTTAAAAAAATTAATAATTACATAAGGCAATTAACTTTAAAACATTCAAGATATTTTTAATTTATAATGCGTTTCTAGCATCCTTATGATTATATTATGGGTTGTTAAGCCTAAGTCATTTTAAGAAATTGGCATTTTAGATATACATGAAAAAATTGAAGATCACATAAAGCAATATAAAAACAAAACATTTTTATAATACAGTGTAAATACAAGATATTTATTCTTACCAAAATCAAAACATTTTTTTCAATCTTTAATCATTTTGGTAACATGAAAAAAAGATGTATCATAATATATTTAGTCATCACTATATTACTGTATAAAATATTTATATCGGCTTCTTCATTGTAACTTTGGTTTATTTATTAAATTGCCCCTATTGTTTATCTTCGTTTTGATATTGAAACCTTTGGTCTTAACAACTTAGACGTTGGATCAATGTCGTAAATATTTAATTGTCTCTTTTGAAATCTTCCCAATTTTCTATGAATTAACATTGAATAATATATCTTTGTGAGCTTTAGTTTTTCACATCATTATATCATTTCTTGTAGATCCACCTAAATTTTGACAAAAATGGTATAACTGGATAAGTTTTTTTAAGTAAAATGTTGTAATAAAAGAAAATTTTGCATATGTTGCATTAATAAACAAATAATCAGAAGTACATTGTCTTTTCATATATTTACCCTTACATGTTTTTTAAATGGCATTTGTGGTACTTATCTAAAGAAAAGAAAGGTAATGTAAAAAAATAAAAAACTCTCATTTATTTGTTTATTAGAGCATCATACTTTTGTTGTATTAGGAAGAATGAAAATAGAATGCTATAATAAAAAAGAACACTAAGAAAAGATGAATATTGAAGTTTACCTGTCAGAGATGTATGAAACTTTGTAAAATCGTTTAAGCTAATAAGCTAAATGATTAAATGATAAACACATTGAAAACTATAAGTCATGTTTACATAATGAAGCACATTCCAATGCACAATAAAAGGAACCAACTTCAATCAATATCACTTGACAAAGGGCCTTATCCCTTTTATATATAGTATGTTCTTGTATCTTCATAGAAAGGAGTAGATTTAGAAACTCCTGCACATGCTTGGTAAAACCACAAAAAAGTTAGAAACATAAATTATAGAAACGATGAAACTCATACTCTGAATCCATCACTAGTTTGATTAAAAGATAATATATTAAGTGTCTTGAACCTTACTTGGAATTCCTAGAGTTCACAAAGGGACTGGAAGAGAAAAAGGAGCTGATGGAACCCCGATCTCCATCATAAATAACAGGGAAAAAACTCATCATCAAAATCAAGATAAAAATCAAATATTATTTGTAAACCGAATAATAAGAAGATAATGTAGAATAGTTTGAATTATAAGATAACAACTATCTGTTGTAATTTTATCATGTATTGATTGTATGTATATATATGATAATGATACCTACGGGTTTTGTGTGGCAAATATTCTGTTTAACTTGGTATCAGAGCCCGATCTATCTAGGGCTTCGCTTCCTATCGTTCTTCTCCAATCGGCGTTCTGATCATCTCCTTCAGATCGTATCTCCATGGCACCTACCTTTGTTAACTCCTCCAAATTGGCCACCGTAATCACATGTAAGCTAACCCGCACAAAACTTTTTGTTGTGGAAAGCTCAAGTTGTCCCCTTTCTACGGGGCGTCCAACTCTATGCGTATGTTGACGGTACCATTGCAGCTCCTGCTGCAAAAGTAATGGAAAAGACAATGATGCAAGAGAAGCTCCAAATCCAGAATATGAAACCTGGTGTGTCCAAGATCAAGCCATTATCGGTGGGTTGCTATTTTCAATGATGGAGGATGTATTGTCCCAAATCACCCGATGTATCGATACGTCGATTCAATTATGAACATCCCTTCACACTATGTTTTCTGCTCAACATAAAGGTAACTCTATCCAGATACACACACCACTTTTAACTACAAAAAAAGGTGATATGAGTGCATCAGAATACTATCAAAATATGACAGGATTAGCTGATACTATGGGTAATATCGGACATCCCATGACCGATGAAGAGGTCATAGGCTACATTCTTGTTGGTCTAGGTCCTGGTCATGGTGATCTTTTCACATCTATTACAGTGGTCAGTAATCAACGAGACATAACTCTACCAGAGTTCTACTCATATTTCATTGCAAATGATGCACAAGCCACTGCTATGAATGGTTCGGTAGAGTTCTCATCCTTTGCTAACAGTGTTGTGAAGCAAGAAACAGCTAGTACAGGTGGATCTCATCGAAATTTCAATAACAATGGACACAATGGTTCTAATACTCAGCAACGAAGTAATTATGGTGGTCGTGGTAGCCGTGGCCGTGGACGTGGTCGTGACAGAAACTATGGTGGAGGACCACGTTGTCAAGTGTGTGGCATTCCTGGCCACACAACTTTGAGTTGCAGAAATCGATTAATCATGCACACCAGTCAGAAGATTACCGTAGTGATCACAATGCAACTTTAGGGAACTACAACAGTGACCAAAACTGGTATCTTGATACAGGAGCAGCAGACCATCTCACAAGTGATCTTTATCGTTTGACCATTCAAGATCGTTATCATGGTAAAGATTAGGTTCAAGTGGCCAACGGAGCACGTTTGCATATTTCTCATATAGGTCATTCTATAATTCCCAATTTAAATATCGTTCTCTTGCCCTTAAAAATATTTTACATGTTCCAAAAATAAACAAGCACTTGCTTTCTGCATACAAACTTGTATTTGATAATAATGTATTCATTGAAATTCACCCAAGTGCTTTGTTTTTTAAGTACAAGGCCACGAAGAAAATGCTTCTATTCGGTAGAAGCAAAGGAGGTCTCTATCCGGTGCCGATTAGTCGTTCTTCTCGTTCCATTGCATTCAATGTTAAAGTGTCTCCGTCTCAGTGGCATCAAAGGCTTGGTCACCCTACTTCAACAGTTATCAAGTCTATTGTAAAGTCAAATAATTTAGGTCATGTGTCGTCTGTCTGTGATGCATGTCAAAGGGCAAAGAGTCATCAACAACCTTATGTTAAGTCTGTTCATGTCACGTCATCTCCACTCGAGCTTGTTCACACGGATGTGTGGGGACATGCTCAATTGTCCAGTGGAGGGTTTAGATATTATGTTAGCTTTGTGGATGATTTTAGTCGATATACCTGGATTTATTTAATTAAGAATAAGTCTGATGTCGAGCAAATCTTTTATAATTTCCAAAATCATGTTGAGCGTCTTCTGAATGCTAAAATATGTGTAATTCAATATGATTGGGGTGGTGAATATCACAAACTCCATAAATATTTTCAACAAACATGTATATTTCATCGTGTGTCATGTCCACACACATCTCAGCAAAATGGAATGGCTGAACGAAAGCATCGGCATATCATTGAAACAGGTCTGGCTCTACTAGCACACTCGTCTCTTCCTCTTCGTTTTTGGGATGAGGCATTTTTAACTGCATGCTACTTAATAAATTGCATGCCTAGTCGTGTCATAAAGAATTCTACACCCATTACTCGTCTTCTTAATATTCAACCGAATTATTCCTTCCTTCGTAACTTTGGTTATGCATGTTGGCCAAGCCTTCGTAAGTAAAATTCTCGAAAGCTTGAGTTTCAATCCAAGATGTGTGTCTTTATAGGGTACAGCTCCATGCATAAGGGTTACAAATGTCTAGATAATAGTTCTGGTCGAATTTATATATCACGAGATGTGGTTTTCGACGAGTCACAATTCCCTTTTGCAGCCTCCACTGTTTCCGATTCTCCATCATCTACGTCCAAAATTGGATCTTTTCCTCAAACTGAACTGACAATTATAAATGATCATATGCAGAATTATGATTTATCCTATTTGTGCTCTAATGTTTCTAATGTAGCTACAACACCCCTTGCTCATATTCCTGCTAAACTGATAAGAACTCAAAGACCAAGTGCAGGTGAACAACGAGGTCCTATATTTCCAACACCTACATCTCAAGATAACCCAGCTGCTGGTGTTGACACATCAACTCCTGTTACAGCATTTGTTCCTATCGACACTAGTACCTCGGCTAGTTAGATGAACCCACGACTTCGTCTTCAACACCGCAAGGAGTTGTAACACATGCTCAAACAGGAAAGGTGTTTCCAAAAACATATATTGATGGTACTATTCGATATGACCCCAAGAAGCGAGCTTTTTTTGTTGCGCCTACCCTCATCGTCAAGCTCTCTCAGACCCAGCATGACGTCTAGCCATGAAATCTAAAATTGATGCGCTTCACAAAACACAAACTTGGGTTCTGGTTCCATGATCTCCTGGTGTTAATCTTGTTAGTTGTAAATGGGTTTTTAAGCTCAAACAATATCCAGATGGATCTATTGACAAACATAAAGCTTGTCTAGTTGCTCGTGGCTTCACTCAACAACATGGTATCGATTATCATGATACGTTTAGTCCAGTTGTCAAACCACGCATAGTACATCTTGTTCTTGGTCTTGCTGTTTCTCGGGGATGGCATCTGCGTCAAATTGATGTTAGCAATGCTTTTCTACATTGTTTTTTGGATGAGGAAGTCTATATGCAACAAACCCCCGGTTTTGAGTGCCCTCAACGACCTCATGATGTGTGCAAACTACAAAAGGCGATTTATGGATTGAAACAATCTCCGCGTGCATGGTTATCAAGACTGAGTGATAAATTACATGAGCTTGGTTTTCAATCGTCTAAAGCTGACACATCTTTGTTTTTCTTTCAGCAAGCAGACATAACTATCTACATGCGTGTCTATGTAAATGACATTGTCATTGTTGGTTCTTCACAAAAGTTTGTTGATCAGTTGATTCATCGCTTGTCTGTTTCATTTCCAATCAAGGATCTTGGCAAGTTGAAATACTTATTGGGAATTGAAGTTGCTCACAATTTAGGGGGAATAACCTTTTTGCAGCATAAATATGCTTTTGATCTACTTCGTCGTGTTCACATGGAGAATTGTAAAAGCGTTTCAACTCCCATGTTAGTCTCAGATAAGCTTGCTCGTGATTATGGAAAAATTATCAGTAATGATGATGCTTTCAAATACAGAAGCATGGTTGGTGGTTTACAATATCTTACACTAACACGACCAGATATCTCCTTTGCAGTCAACAAGGTGTGTCAGTATCTTTCAAGACCCACTGATATTCATTGGGAAGCAGTCAAACGTATTTTGAGATATATAAAAGGCACTATAACTATAGGAATTCACATCAAAAAATCCAATTCTAGATTTTTAAGCATATTCACAGATGCGGAATGAGCAGGATGTTTGGATTATCATAGATCTACTGGTGGGTTTGCAGTGTTTCTAGGACCAAATCTGGTCTCGTGGAGTTCACGTAAGCAACCCACTGTGTCTCGGTCAAGCACATAAGCTGAGTATAAGGCTTTAGCTAATGGTACAGCTGAAGCAATATGGGTACAATCTATTCTCAAGGAGTTAGGTGTGTGTTGGCCTCGCCCGCCGACACTGTGGTGTGACAACTTGGGAGCTACTTACTTGACTGCTAATCCGGTATTTCATGATTGAACTAAGCACATAGAAGTAGACTTTCATTTCGTTAAAGAAAGCGTAGCCATGGGTGCTCTTGATGTTCGATTTATATCTTCTAATGATCAGGTAGCAGATGGATTCACTAATCCAGCAACTCGTAACATGCTTGACCATTTGAGATACAATCTGAACCTTGTTCCGGTTAAGCTTGAGGGGGAATGTAAACCGAATAATAAGAAGATAATGTAGAATAGTTTGAATTATAAGATAACAACTATCTGTTTTAATCTTATCATATATTGATTGTATGTGTATATATATATATATATATATATATATATATATATATATATATATATATATATATAGGGAAAGGATCAAATGAGAACACCTAAAAGGTTGAGAACGCAAGAACAGTTATGAACCAATCATCATATAAGGGCATAAAAGGAATTTTACAATATAATTAATTATGGATAATTTATGAGTAATTAATTAATTCCTAAAATCATGGGATTTAATATGATTAATAGATTTTTTACCTAAATATTAGGAACTTATATAATCTATTTTTAATTAACAAAATCAATAAAATGATTTTAAAAACGTTTTTAGCATAATTAAAAAAAAACGTTATTTTTTTTTGCTTTAAGTTTTTTTACCAACCACATAAAAAATACTGACGCATTAATCATTTTATCCGAATATTAGTAATCATGCATGAATAAATATATATTTGTAGTCATATATGAAGCCGGTAATAATCTTGAATGAATAGATGAATTAATTTATATTCATAAATGAATAAAACACAATTAAAGAAACATCACCATAAATGAAAACATCTAAATATGAATTGCTTCAATCATTAATGAATATACATTTAATCTTATGAATACATTTAAATACACATTTAATCACTAATGAATACACATTTAGTCATAAATGAATAGAAAACACTGTTAAGAGACAAAGAATTTCTAATATGGTATCGGCTTTGGCTTCCTCAGTTAAAGAGATTGATTCGTTGTGGATCTTCGATGGGTCACAGAGGCGTGGTAGTCCGGTGATGATTTTTCTCAGACCGGCTTAATCTTTTGTGTCACCCGACTTCCCTTTTCCATAACATTCTTTCTATGTGTATATTTTTGTCTGATCAAGCTATTGTATCTGTATCAACATAAAAACCCAATATTTATAAATGAATAAGACATGAGTGAAAAAAATAATGTAATATAATAAGCCAGACTATGATATTTACTGTTCATAAATGAATAATGTGTTAGTTAAAAAAAGAGCTTAACGTCTTAAGCCAATTTTACTTATTTATTGATGAATAGATCAATGAACAAATTCATATGTCTTGTCTTTTGACCCAATAAACAAACCTGGTGTTCGTAATCTGGTTTGATAGCAGCAAATGGTGTCCGTTATCTGATTGCAGGAAACTATAAAAAAAACTGAACTTTAAGGGGGACAATGAATCCAAAATCAAAAGCCTAAAAATTCTAGGGTTACCTTCAAATTGGGAACAAGAAAACAACGGGAATTAATCTGGCTATCCAACCAGATTACGAACATCATTTGCTGCTATCGGCACATTAGATTGCGTCGTCGACGACTCCTTGGCATCCACGTCTTTTGATGTCGCAATCGGTCTCTGTATATGTCTCTTTGTCGCAATCGGTCTCTGTATATCATCTCCATTGAAGATCTGGTAGAGAAACATCAAAGAGATTGTTCGGCTTCATCACATCTTCGATAGTCGCTTTCAGTCGGCGTTGCATACGATGATTAAGGTTGTGGTGCAAAATGATGAGGATGATGAACAGGTTTTAATGGTGCTCAAAGATGGTTGTGGCGTGAGATGATGAGAAGGAGGATTCGATTTTATTGATACAACCCTAGGTAGAAGATGGTGCTCAAAGATGGTGGCTATGCGATGGTCAAAGATGGAGGATGGAGGAAGACGATGAACGCAAACAGTGGTGAAGAAGGTGGGGGTGTGCGGCCGGTTTTTTTCAAAATAATTAGATTAGGGTTTTCTAGTTAAGTAGAGAGAGAGAAAGAGAGAGAGAGAGAGAGAGAGAGAGAGAGAGAAATTATAGGAATATCTATTTAATTAAATTATATGGAATTCCTATTGTACTCTTCTTGCCATTTCAAAGTTACATATTTAGCACATCAGTTTTATAAATGTTCATAAATGGTCCAATTAATAATAGCCATAGATCTAATTATTTACAAGGTTGTGATATGTTCTCACGTTCTCAACCTTTTAGGTGTTCTCATTTGATCCTACTCCTATATATATATATATATATATATATATATATATATATATATATATATATATATATATATATATATATATATATATATATATATATATATATATATATATATATATATATATATATATGATAATGATACCTACGGGTTTTGTGTGACAAATAATCTGTTTAACTTTATTGAGGTTAAAGTCGTCCATTTTTATAGGACTAACCTGAATTTCCGAAGCACTCAATATCTTCACTTCATTTTTTAATCGGTTTTAGATATTTGTATCATTTTCCTGAAAGCGTCATAAAATCAAAGGAAGAAAATACAGAGATGAAGCACTCTAGTAAACAAAATCAAGGAAGAAGACGTAGGACAAATCATTTACCGCTGATTTTCAATTTTTTGTCGAGACTGTGGATAAATAATCGATTAGGACTTAGGAGTTAGGAGAGTAATCGCAGTCACAAAAAAAACCCTATATCGCACATCGTCTCATATATAGGAAGACCACATAAGATCTCATTCAAAATTTGCTCCTAATTTCTTGCTATTAGCTTGATTTGTGGAATATTTGTTGCTGATTTTATGAGATATTTTGTAATCAAAAACAAAAAATCGGATATAACTTTACATAGAAAAGTTTGAGCGGGAAACCAAAATAGGAGTGAACAAGAAAATGACATGAAGGCTTGTGTAAAAGATGGACACGTGGCGTTTAAGGAAAGGTTTTATTAAGCATATATATATATATATATATATATATATATATATATATATATACACTAGGCGTAACCTCAAACGTTGCGCAAGAATGCATTTAAGTGGTTAAAATAATTATGGGAAAAAATAGAAATATGTTGAAATTTACGTTTTTAGTCATGTTTTGGGCATTAACCGAATTATCAAATAACATAAAAATCCATCAACTTATATTTCGATACTATCTAATATCGTTCATACCTTGTAAACTTTACTTTTACTTTTATAATATCCAACATAATCTACTTTTCTTATGTCCGATAATATTTTTTTGGATAAAATAAAAAATAAGTTGTTTTGAATGAGCTATTAATAAACAATATTAAACTAATAAACTTTGTATTACAGTATTTATATTACACCAAAACATCCAAGGTTTCATATATGAACTTTCAAATATTAAACATTGAAATTAAGAATGAAGTCATACAAAATATATCATTATACATAAATTTCATCAAGAGTTCTAAAATAAGTCGATTAGTAAATATGATATTTATTTTTAATTACATATTTTGCAAGGCGTATGTTTGACTTTATGTTGGTGCGCCGAGAATCCTCTTCCTTAATTTGTACCTAAAAAATTAAGGTGAATAGGAATATAAAATAGATATTACTAAGCATTAATATAAATAATTAAAATGGGTATGTTGATCTCCTACCACCAGTTAAAGACAACATACCTCTCTAGTGGTATCAATTCCTATGTGAAATTGAAGTAGTCATTCTATGTACACCTTGTTTTCTAATTACATAAATAAATATGAGTAACCAAACATAAAAATGTTATCTTTATGTAGGAAAAATATTTTAGTTAACAAACAAATTAAATAATATAAGTTTAAGAGTTAGGAGTTTCAAAACATTAATACTTTTATTAATCAATCAATTAAGTAACACATGTTGAAATTTTTACAATCATTATTAAAAAGCATTTGAAATATTAGATTTTAAATGAATTTTGGTTGAAGTGTTTTGACCTCTATTATAATATACTAGGCGAACACTCGCACGTTGCGCAGAATACAATTATAAATTTAAAATATATGTTGTTTAAATATAAAAATGTCATAGTTAACTTTGATATAATAATTCTTATACTAATTTAGTATAAAACATTAATTATTTTGAATTATATGATCATATTAAATCAACTAAAACTATATAGGCTTAATCGACATTTTAAAAAACTAAATTTGATTAAATTTTTAATTTCTATTACTGTAGTTATTTAAAACATCAAACATTGTTTTTGTTTTTAAAGGTAACAATATTATTTTTAACTATTATCGTTATAAGTTATTTGTAAGATACTTATTTAGAAATTATTAATGTTTATAAAAATAGTTTTAAGAAATATTTTAATTGATTTGGGATTACAATTTAATTTTTACATTTAACACTATAATTTATAACTTATAACTATTTACAAATAAATCATTGTATTTTCTTTAAGTTTAATTGAAAATTTCATTTAAGTTAGTACTTTAATACTATATTAAAATTAACAATTTAAGTATTTGATACAAAATGTTCAAAAGTTGTGACTTTAAACTGACAATTTAAGAAATAACATATTAAAGCTAAGTATAAGTAAAATATGTTCGTTTAATATTTAAGTTTAGTTAATTTTAGGATTACAATTAGTGTTTTACACCTATTTAACATTATTAACCAATATATAATAATTATTATAAAGAAATTGAAAAGTAATGAGAATTTCATATACATGCGGTAAAAAGAAAAATATATTTTTCAGATTTACATGGAAAATTTAAAATATTCACGACTTTTACTTAGTTACTTTTTTGAAGCGGTACAAAACAAACGATAATGTTTAACATATCTAATTAAATATTATCTACATCATAGTATATAACATATGATCGATAACATCTATCTGATCTAATATATATTAACAATTAAAGCACAACATACAATAATTGTATTAAAAGAATCCAAAACCAAGAAAAATATATAAATAGTTAGTATATAACAACTTACAAATTAAAAGCTATAACATAATAATATATCTCGAAAAGTGGTCATAAGATCTCAAACCAATACAAAAACCTTTAAGCTTGTTTTCTTTATGAAGTTTGTATGTGATTTGTATGCATGTCTACACAAAAGATTGATCCTTTTATAGTAAACGTTTCATTAAGTGCTTATTAATCATAATATAAGTTATAAAACCTTTGAGTGGTAAATCATTATTAAGAAGACTTTTGAGTTATATTAGTTAAAAGATGGGGGTTTCAAATGAATGTGGTTTGAGCAAAAATGATTTTATATAGTCTTGGGAGTTTCAAATGCATGAGGTTCATGGAAAAATGTTAGCTTTATAATATACTAGGCGAATGCCTGCGCGTTGCGCAGAAACACCAATATAGTTCAAATCTTTACAAATATATGTTTTTTTAAAAAATATAACAATGACGATGTTAAATTTGATGTAATAATTCGTATCCTAAATTGATATGATATTTTGATTATTTTGACTTATATGATAATATATACATCTATTATAATTGCATAATCTCATTTGAATGACTTCTATCCGTGAGTTACACATGAATAAAATTAAATATAATATATGATTTAATGTTATTTATAGTTGTTGTTATTATTCATTAATTTTTTAAAATTTATTTGCTTAATGTTTTAATTTCTATCATTATAATCATTTAAAACACCAAACATTGTTTTTTTATTTTAAAGTTAATAATATAATCATTTATATAGAGTTATTTTTAACTATTGTTATTGTAAGTTATTTTAAGCTATTTATTTGAAAACTTTTATCGATTATAAAAATATCTTTATGAAATGTTTTAGTTAAATTGAGATTACAATTTAGTTTTTGCATTTATCACTGTAATTTATCACTTTTAACTATTTACAAAATATTTTTAGGTTTTTTAAGTGGAACTGAAATTTATATTTAAGTTGACACTGTAATGTTATATTTAAATAACAATTTAAGTATTTTGTCCAAACTGTTCAAAAGTTGTAGCTTTAAACTGATAATGGTTTACTTACAACAACATTTTAAATCTAATAAATTAAGTATAATATATAAAAGTTAAAGACATAACTTTATAAATAGAAGTAAGGATATTATTTTAAAATTGAAATTTAGTTTATTTATGATTACACTTTAGGTTTGATATTTATTTAACCTTATTAACCAACTTATAATCATTATTAGAAAGACACTACAACTTATCACTTTTAACTATTTACAAAATATTTTCTAGCTTGTTGAAGTTAAACTTAAATATATATTTAACTTGACCGTGTAATGTTATATTTAAATTAATAATTTAAGTATTCTATACAAATTGTCCAAAATTATATCTTTAAAATGATAATGGTTTACATCCAACAATATATTAATACTAATAAATTAAGTATAGTATGTTAAAAATTAAAAAACATAACTTTATAAGTAGAAGTAAATATATTATTTTAATATTGAAATTTAGTTCATATATGACTACACTTTAGGTTCGATATTTATTTAACCTTATTAACTAACTTATAATTATTATTAGAAAGAAATTTATAAGTAGAAGTAAATATATTATTTTAATATATATATATATATATATATATATATATTTGTATATATATGTATATATATATATATATATGTATATATATATATATATATATATATATATATATATATATATATATATATATCATACTATATTATAAAGGAAGCATTTTTCCTTTCACCACATTCATTTGAAACTCCTATGACTTTTCAATTTCTTTCTAATGATTATAAGTTGGTTAAAATAGTATATTTACTTTTACTTATAAAGTTATGTCTTTAACTTTTAACATATTATACATTATTTATTAGTTTTAATATGTTGTTATATGTAAACCATTATCATTTTAAAGCTACAACTTTTGATCAGTTTGGATAGATAGTTACATTGTTAATTTAAATATAGAGTCAAGTTAAATATAAATTTTAATTCGACTTAAACAACCTAAAGAATCGTTTGTAAATAGTTAAAAGTGATAAATTGTAGTGTCTTTCTAATAATGATTATAAGTTGGTTAATAAGGTTAAATAAATATCAAACCTAAAGTGTAATCATAAATAAGCAAAATTTCAATATTAAAATAATATATTTACTTATATTTACAAAGTTATGTTTTTTAACTTTTAACATATTATACTTAATTTATTAGATTTAATATGTTGTTGTATGTAAACCATTATCAATTTAAAACTACAACTTTTGAACAGTTTGGATAAAAATACTTAAATTGTTAATTTAAAACATTACATGATCATTTTAAATATAAATTTCAGTGCCAATTAAAAAACCTAAAGAATATTTTGTGAATAATTAAAAGTGATAAATTGTAGTACTAAATGCAAAAACAAAATTTTAATCTCAATTTAACTACAATATTTCTTAAATATATTTTTATAATCATTAAAAGTTTTCAAATAAGTAGCTTAAAATAACTTACAATAACAATAGTTAAAAATAACTCTATATAAATGATTATATTGTTACCTTTAAATACGAAAAACAATATTTGATTTTTAAATAATTTCAATTATAGAAATTAAAACGTTAATACAATAAATTTTAAAAAATTAATTAACAATAACAACTATAAATAACATTAAACCATATATTATATTTGATTTTTTTCATGAGTAACCCGCGGGTAAAAATCATTCAAACGATTGAGATTATGCAGTTTTAATAGATGTATATATTATCATATAATTCAAAATAATCAATATATTATATCAACTTAGTATACAAATTAGTATATCAAATTTAACAACGTTATTGTTATATTTCAGAAAACAAAAATTTGTAAAGATTTCAACTATATAGGTGTTTATACGCAACGCGTGGGAATTCGCCTAGTATATATATATATATATATATATATATATATATATATATATATATATATATATATATATATATATATATATATATATATATATATATAGGCTTACGTTTTTCTATTATAAATAATTATTGTGCGGATATCGTATGCTATGAGAATGATAAAGAAAATATGTTGTTTGATAATATAAATACGTTCAATCTTACATAATTATTGTCATTAACATACATTCTCACTAATTAAATCGTCTATAAGGTTATTATACACTTATTATTATTATTCTCATTTATGTCAGAATGTTTGTCAGAATGTTTATTGGGTCGTATTCTGTCAGAATGAAAATGAGTGAAAAATGATGTGTGAGAACAAAAATAAATAATAAATAGCGAGAATCCATGAAAATGGCGATATTTTTGTAAGAGTGAACGTATTCGCATTGCTAAACAACTTATTCTCTTAGTAATTTTCATAGCATACGATATCCGCACAATAATTAGTTAGAATAATAGAACCTATATATATATATATATATATATATATATATATATATATATATATATATATATATATATATATATATATATATATATATATTTTGAAACTGCAAATATATTAAAAGGCACCCAAAAGAACAGTACACAGAGACACAAGAAATTACAAGGAAGTGAAGGGAGGACATCCACTCATCCCATTTACATGAATACATCTGGAACGATTTTGGTACTTGAATGGCTTTTCCTCAAAACCATCACCTTAAATGATTATTATTGATATTTATTAAAGTCAAAGAAAAGTACATGGGATTGCCATTAAACATTCACTTACTAAAGAAGTTGATCTTATTAGTTTATTATGGAAAGGCCCCTATAACCGAGAAAAGCGCGGGAATTTTAATGATATTGTAACGGCAAAACCCACAATCACTGAGTAATTTCTCCCATTCGCCTTCAGTTCGTTCTCTTCCACTAGAAACGAGTGTAAACATGGCTAGATCAAATGAAACACGTATATCGTTGAAAGGATCATCTCCTTTCTGGTGTTTAACAATCTCCACCATAATGACTTTTCCAGTTTCCTTAGGCACCGCTTTTCGACAATTTTTAAGTATCTTCACGCAATCATCATTGCTATAACTGTGCAAGATCGTCTGAAATGGAAAGATTAGTGTCACTATGGTATTAGTTTAACATCTATAAATATTAAAGAAGTAAACGACATAATGTTACAACCAAATAACTTAAGAAATTAATTAAGTCTTTTTTGTACATACACAGATGCAAATAGAACAATATTATAATTTCATGAACACCAGAACTTACCTTCATGAAGATCGTATCTGCAGGAGGGATGGCCTCAAACATGTCACCAGCCACATGGGTAACCCCATCATATGTTGGTGCTGTGGAAATAACATGTGGCAAATCAAAGTTGATCCCTTTAAGATGTGGATATGCCTTCACAATCTCAGATATTGCCACACCAGTACCACCTCCAACATCCACCAAGCTTCCTTTCAACTCAAGAAATCTATTCTTGTAACCGGAGATGATGGCATCCATCATGATATTAGTAACGGATTCCATACCCTCGTTGTAAATGGTATTGATGTCTGAGTTATGCGAAAGAAAATCAAAGAGTTCTTCCTCATGGGCCAGTTTAAACGCAGCACCACCTTCTTTAACTGATCGAGTTACCGCATACGCAGGCAAAGCCATGATTGGGTTTGTAAACATCATAACAAACGGTGCTAAAGACATTTTCGTATTGCATAACAACCACTTAGAACAGTGGTTCAGGGAGTAAACTCTTTCTCCCTCACCATCTTCTTCATCGAACACCTTTCTGTGAACCAAAAACCTCATGAGTCGTTCAAGCCCATCAAGATTTATTGAGGGAGAGTCGATACCAGTGGCGATATCTGACAAAGTAGGGCGGCTGTGATTGCTTATTATGTCGGCAATATGGAGCTCAACACAACATCGTATAGCCATGGCATCAATAGCTCCGCATAGATCCCGCCATATTTGTGCCTGGCCTATTAGCATTGTATTGTCGTCTATTCCACTTTGAGCGTTCATTCTTGCTCAAACTTTTGCACAGTTGCACTCTAGTGGATTTATGGAAGTAAAACTTCATCACATATCACATGCGAACCTACTTTGGTCAAAATTTTATTGAATTTGTAAACTTATTATAATTCCGTATATCTATATTGAACAAGAAATCAATTTAGAGAAATTAAATATCCTTTTTTACTTTGGTTTCTACATATTCTCCTCTACCATATGAAATAATGATAATTGTTTTATAATATTATTAATTTAATTAAAATGTGATAATTGTTACCATTTGTCATTAATAAGTAGGAAGAAAATGTAACAAGATCTTTATTTTCTCATTTAATAAATACTCCAAATCCTCTTTCCGCAAACTTCGATTCGGATATAATATGTTAAGTTAATAACTTTTTTAAATCTAATAATTTTTATACACTTCATATAAAATACAAATCGAAATTTTTTAGACTATCATGGTTATCAACCAAATCAAATCCATTTTAGAAATAAATTGTTTATATGTAAACTATATAATCTAGAAAAATCCAAAATAAAAACGAAATTTTAGTATGAATGATATGTGTAGAAAAAAAAAATCGAAAGAGATTACATTTGAAGAGTTAATATTCTATGCACTGTATATCAAATATTATACTTTAGCTAATTATAAAAGAAAAAGAATACAAACTTTTAATGTTTTTTAATTTTTATTAACAAAGTATTATATTTTAAATTAAAAAACATTAACTGATAAATACATAATCAAGTATTTAAAAATAACATGTGGCATGAAAATAGGAAATGAAGAATCCATGAGCAGGATCGTGTTCGGGGGCCTAGCCGCCTAGGTCATAAAGATTTACCAATTTTTTAATACATCCAATTGCGAGGTGATAATTGTTAAGCCCATTGTTAAGCCCCTCTCAAGTAGGATTGAATTGGTACCGTACCAATTCGTTTTTTTTTAACCGTGTACCGCACCAATTATGATTAGTATAAAAAAAAAATTTATCGGTACCGTACCAAGTATACTTGGTACCAATATATTCGGCTACCAAACAAGTTTGGTTGGTGCAAATTGATAATGGTATATACTGATTTTTTTAATAGTCTATTCTAAGATTTTAAAATAAGCAAACACATCGGTTAATTTTGACATTTAGTAAAGAAAGTTGTTACGCAGTTCTTTTAATTTACACAAGAATTCTATTGAAAGTAAAGCTAAAGTAATGTTTTAATTTTGTGCTTTAACGTGTTAATAACTATTGACCAATATGACCAAATAACTTATATAACGTTCTTAAAAATGTAAATATTAAATACAATTAACAATTGAATTTTACAATTTAGTTATATATATATATATATATATATATATATATATATATATATATATATATATATATATATATATATATATCCCTATTCTAATAAAATAATAAGTTTAAATCTCATATTGACAAGTGTCATAAAATTAGAACTCCTCATTAATGTTATATATCACTTATGATGCCACTTGTCAACCTATTAATTATCCATTTCAAATTTCAAATTTTAAATTTCCACTCTAATTACATTAAATTAATAATTGATTATCTATTTCAAATTTTAAATTTTAAATTTTTTCACTCTAATTACATTAAATTAATAATTTATTCTTAATTTTAAATTTTAAATTTTAATTTTTTTCACTCTAATTATATTAAATTAATAACATTAGATTGAAAAATAAAATAAAATTAATACATATTATAAGATGATATAACTTCATGTATTTATTTAAATCAACGATTACAATTTTTTATAACTAAAAAGTATCTCTTAAGTAATAATTTATTTAAAATAATTAACTAATAATTTTGATTTTTTGATATGAAAGTTTAATTAATTTTATAACTGTGGTACTCACGGGTTATAAACTAGTATATATATATATATATATATATATATATATATATATATATATATATATATATATATATATATATTAGTGTTGCAGAAATCGGCCTAATCGGCCGATTAATCGAAGATTAATCGCTCATCGGACCTCCACCGATGAGATTTATTGCTAATCGGTCACTATAAGCGGGTTTGGTCAATACAGGTCAAAGTCGGGAATTAATTGGACCTAATCGGACCTGATCGGAGTTATTCGGACCTAATCGGGTTTGGTCAACGTAGGTCAAAGTCGGACCTAATCGCCAATTAATCCCTAATCGCTATTCCACCGATTAGCAGCCGATTAGCGATTTTTGCAACCATGATATATATATATATATATATATATATATATATATATATATATATATATATATATATATATATATATATATATATATATAATATGAATTGGTTGGTACGGTATTACCATAGTCTTCAAATTTTTATACCATTACCGTACCAAGATTGTTTAATTGGTACGGTACTACCAACCAAACATGTTGGCTACCAAATATATTGTCTACCAACTTTCTTGGTTCGATTGTTAGCATGTTGGTTGGTTTTCCGTCTTACAATTTTGACAGCTCTACTCCTAAGTTAATTTTGCCGCTCAAAATTTTCAAGTGAAGTTCTGATAATGCTCTTTTCTGCGTCTTGGTACCTCCATTTCATTCTCGCTGTCGCCTTGGAAACAATTAAGAGTTTCCAACTTCTATGCGATAAATCAGCTCCCAAATCTCATAGATTGTTGTGTTCCTTAATTTCAAGATTTTGATTTTAAAATAGTGATATTATCCCACGGTAAATCAGTAAGGAAATCATAAACAAAAGTCGCTCTCACCATCTTCCTTTCTTACCGTTTCTTTGATTTGCAGTGACGAAATGTGAGGTATGCTTTTCAATCCTGATCTGGATCTTCGACTCCATTTAGATTTTTATTTGTATGAATCTTGATTTTTTTTTTTGTGTTTTTACTGATTTATAAACAATGTAACTGTAAATATGCATTTTCAAGGTCTAACTGATAATAATAATAATGGAGATGTAAGCTTATTAGACACGAAAATGGTTCAACCAATTTCTAGGGTTTCGGCATGTCTAACAATTATTTTGGCGATGAAGGTAATTTAATTTCAACTACATCGAGCAACTAAGAAACCGATCTAGGTTCGTCTTGACATCCATGGAGCAATCTAACGAGAGCTTTGGACATCGATTTCACCCTAAGTTCTATCCACATCAATATTTTTGTGTCATCTTTTTTTTTTATCTTGAAATATACACAGCTCCAGTTTCTCGGCGATTAAGGTGTGTAAGTATTTTGACATCGTAAATATAATGCATGACGATGTTGATTAGTTTAGCACAACTTTGTGATTTATGATTTAATATTGACATGACTCTGATGCACGTTTTTCTTTTATTTGATTACAGTAGTGATTCAATATCATGTCATTCATTCATATTTAGGATACATTTTCTATTTCATCTACACTTGATCAATTGTTATATAATTTCTTTGTCTTTTATCTGTAAAATTTTGAAGGTTTATGTATTTATTTTTTTGATGTTGTGAAAGTGTTTGGAGCTTACAAACTTCTGATGACAATTCTTGAAATTCCTCAAGTCATTGTAAGGGGCTGTATGGTAGGATCTGAATTTTTAAGATCTGAAATTTTAAGCGGTCTGGATTTTTAAGACCTGAATTTATAACATAATGTTTGGTTAGAACCTCTGAATTATTGTGTTGGATTATAAAAATGACCATTTTACCCTTCTGTATTATTTTGAATTCAATGTTTCTCTTTTATATAATAACATAACCAACTTTTTAAATAATCATAAAAGATATATAAATAACATACAAAAACTCAAAAACATGATAACAAATTCCATTATATTGATCAAAATGTACAAAACTAGAAACATTTAAAAGAAAAAAAAAATTAAACCATCCAATTCCCAAAGGAAAAGAAAACATGTACTAGATGAAAAACAACAAATGGACTTTCAAGGTAAACAAATACATCTATACTCTTTCCATCATTACATCAATCATGCCCTTCAATAGCCCTTCCATTTTTCTTTCCAACATTTCAACCTGCAAATCCAAATTCTACAAGGAAACAAATGGGCTCAATGGAAAATTATACAAGAAAATCATAAGTTGAAACAATCCAAATAAACTTAAAAACTGCAGCAATAAACATCAAAAAAATGAACAGTAAAAATTGCATCCATTATCACCCCTTTCTTGATAGCATCCTTCTTGATATCATCAATATGAAATCCTTGGTCATTATCCTTCTTGACAGTTTTTATCATCCAATGTTTCTTTTATGCAAAAAGATTCAAGACAAAGAATCATAAGTTGAAACAATTTCATTCAGGCATTTCATCAGATGGTTCATATGCAAGTAAAATAAACATGGGAAAGAAGCATAACTGATAAACCACAATCGACATTATGTAACCATAACTCACCAAACAATGGATTCAAGATCCTTATTAACAATTGAAGGACCATATGGATCAGTTATATGATCGACTTATACTTCCAACAAAATCAAACCAAAATCAACGACATTTTATTAAAATCAAACCAAAATCAAACCAAAATGAGCAATATATCATCAAAATCAAACCATATTTCAACCCAAATAAATAATTTCAACAACATCACCAAATATTCAATAATTTTTAGAACCGACTACAAGCATTTCAGCAAGTTTTACAACCGAAGAAACAGTGAATTCGAGGGAAAGAATGAAGAAACATGTAACATCCATAAATTTTACGCCAAATTTAAACTTTTCAAACATAATAAAACCAATTAGTAATTGTTTACAAAAGTGTTTTCAATTCATTATTCAATCAGAGTGTCCCAAAAGCCAGATCATAAGGATGAGGAGCTGTACGGTCACGCCTTCGCCTTGCCATGAACTCCTGAATTACCTGAAACAATAAACTGAAAACTGTAAGCCCGAGGGCTTAGTGAGCTACCCCCAAAATACCAATACCACACTGATAATACCATATCCGTAAAAATCAATCAATCATCATGCATACTGTGCCATCGGCCTGACTGGACCGCCCTATAGGGCCTTCAGTTCAACTGAATCTATACCGAGCCTTCGGCATGATTGGACCGCCACGTGGGCCTACAGTCTCCCCGGACCGCTCATAGGGTGTGTTGGCCTTCAGCACAAAGCATGACCGCCTCAACCCAAGCAACAAACAAATAACCATGTGCGCATAACTAACATCTACTGGCATATACAAACAACGAACATATCTATCGCACGGATTACCAAACATATCAATTTCACATAACTAGAGCACTGACCTAACATGTCACTAACATATCAATCCCTACGGATCATAAAAGCATAACATACTGTCTATCCTGATTCCGATGTAACAGATCATATCCACATGTAGCATACCATAACGATAACAACTAAAAGGGCCGGCCTTGGTGCCTTAGACCCTATCGATATAGTGAGGATAACTCACCTCGCAGATGTCGACTCGGTAGATAAATCCCAACTCTCGAATCACTTGCCAAAGACTCCACCACCTATTACCATAGAACAAATCATACTCGAAAGTCCTCAACCATATAAAGTGCTCCATGAGCCACAACTAGACAACCCCTGGTCAAAGTCAAAGTCCTCAGTCAAGGTCAACAGTCCATGTTGACATTAACTCGCCCAGTACCCTCAGCTACTCGCCGAGCTCCTTGAAGTTCTTTCCCACTCGCCGAGTCACCGGGGTGACTCGTCGAGCTCCTACGGTTTTCGATCGAACCCTACAACCACCCGTCGAGTTTCCTACTTGCAACACGACAGATACTCACGCATTCATAACTTGGGGAAAACTAATCCGACTCGCCGAGTTGTTCATACAACTCGTCAAGTCTATGGCAATCTTCATCGGGCTCGTCGAGTTGCTCATCCAACTCGTCGAGTTCAAGGCCATCTTCATACGACTCGCCGAGTCAACCTTGCGACTCGCCGAGTTCCTTCAGTCCTTAAGCCATACAGACTCATTTAAGCCATGCAATGGCTCCAATTTACAGATCCAAGCTTCTAGAGCATGCTTTTCACGTAAAGTTGCAAACTTTACGTGTATGCATAACTAAAAAGGCTCTTAATGGCAATTCTAAGCTCTTAATGGGGTTTCATGCACAAGGAGGGCCTCAATCACCCCCAAACCCGCAACTTTATGACTCTAGGACTTAGGAAGGGTCCAGATCTGAAGTTACAACTTCAGATCTAGCCCATAGCTCACCATATCAACTCAAAATCCATAAAACCCTAAAACTCAACCAAAAGAAAAGAGATCTAGAAGGAAAGGGAAGCAAAGATTGCAACTTGATACCTCCAGAAGATGCTAGCTGAGGTAAGGTCTGCCTGCCACACCTTCCTTGCTTCAACTTCTTTGCTTTTCAAGCTTTTCCCTCCTAGCCAACCTTCTTTCCAAGGCTTAAATCACACCAAGAAGAGTACCACACGAATTAGGGTTTTTTACTGAGCTCTCAAAGACTATAAAGAGGCCAAAGGAAGCTGGGGCTCCTTTAAATACGATGCAAAACCCCGGGATTTAGGGTTTCCTCTGCCAGATCCTACTCGTCGAGTCCCTTCATGGACTCGGCGAGTAGGTCACTAAACACACGTTCCAAACCCGTTGCTACTCGACGAGTAGGGCAACGAACTCGTCGAGTAGGCCTCGAAAACAAATAAATTCTTATTTAAATAATACCTGGGAATCGGGGCGTTACAATTCTCCCCCACTTGAACTAGACTTCGCCCTCGAAGTCCACTGGACTAAACAATGCCGGGTAATGCTCCCGCATTTCCGCATCCGGCTCCCACATCCACTCGGATCCTCTCCGATGCTCCCACTACACTTTTACCAAAGGTATCTCTTTATTCCGCAAAATCTTCTTCTTCCTTTCCAAGATAGCTACCGGCCTCTCCACGTAATTCAGGCGCTCATCGACCTGGATATCATCCATCGATACTACTGCCTCCTGGTCCATAATACACTTCCGCAATTGCGAAAAATGGAATGTGCTATGAATTCGGCTAAGCTCCTCCGGTAGCTCAAGCCTATAAGCCACCTTGCCAACCCTGGCAATAATCCTGAATGGCCCAATATTACGGGGACCCAATTTTCCCCTCTTTCTGAAACGGATCACACCTTTCCAGGGCGAGACCTTCAGAAGTACCATGTCACCAACCAGAAACTCTAAATCCGATCGGCGTCTATCAGTGTAACTCTTTTGCCGACTCTGAGCGGTCTGCAGCCGCTGTCTGATATGCTGGATCTTTTCGGTAGTCTGCAAGACTACCTCTGTTCGAACCATCACTCTATGCCCAACTTCACCCCAACAAACCGGGGTTCTACATTTCCGACCATACAACAGCTCAAAAGGCGCGATGCCAATACTGGAATGATAGTTGTTGTTGTAGGCGAACTCTGCCAGCGGTAGGTGAGAATCCCAGCTCCCACCGAAATCAATAACGCACGCCCTCAACATATCCTCGAGGGTCTGAATGGTCCGCTTGCTCTAACCGTCGGTCTGCGGATGGAAAGCCGTACTAAAGTGCAGCCGCTTGCCCAGTTCCTCGTGGAACTTCTGCCAAAAACAGGAAGCAAACCTGACATCCCGATCGGAGACAATGGAGACTGGAACCCCATGGCGAGAGACAATCCCGCTGACGTACATATCGGCCAATTTCTCGGCCGACGAACTCTCCCGTATGGCCAAGAAATGGGCACTCTTGGTCAATCGATCCACAATGACCCATATAGCATCAAGCCCCTTCGCCGTTCTCGGCAACTTGGTAATAAAGTCCATCGTGATCTGTTCCCATTTCCACATGGGGATCTCCAGGGGCTGCAGTTTACCATGCGGCCTCTGATGCTCGGCCTTGACCATCCTACAAGTCAAGCACCTCTCGACGTACCAAGCGATTTCTCGCTTCATGCACGACCACCAGTAGCTCAAACTCAAATCCCGGTACATCTTGGTGGCCCCCGGGTGTATAGAAAAGTGAGACTTATGGGCCTCCTCCATCACTATCTGCCGGATCCCTCCGGTCATCGGAACCCAAACCCGATCGCGTCGGGTCAATAATCCGCGGCTATCCTGAACAAACCGGGCGTTCTCGCCCTTAATTCGCTTGATCTTCCAGTTCTCTGGTCTCATGCCCTCGACCTGGGCATCCCTAATCAAGCTCACAAACGGGGAATCCACCGCTATCCTCATACACCTTGCCGGGGTAGAAGACCCAGCTGACTTGCGGCTCAAAGCGTCCGCAACCACATTCGCTTTTCCAGGATGGTAAAGGATCTCACAATCATAGTTCTTGAATACATCCAGCCATCTGCGCTGCCTCATATTCAGGTTCGGCTGATCCATGATGTGCTTCAAACTCTTGTGATCCGTGTAAATAGTACATCGGACCCCGTACAGATAATGCTCCAAATCTTGAGAGCGAAAACCACCACTCCCAACTCAAGATCGTGCGTAGGATATCTCGTCTCATGCGGCTTCAGCTGCCGCGATGCATAGGCTATCACCCGTCCCCTCTGCATGAGGACCGCCCCCAGACCTGTGATGGATGCATCACAAACTACTACGAAATCCTCGACTCCCTCGGGGAGCGTCAACACTGGCGCCTCACACAAACATCGCCGGAGGGTCTCAAACGCCCTCTGCTACTCAGGGCCCCACCGGAAATCCACCCCCTTCCTCGTTAGACGATTGAGGGGTACTGCAACCTTGGAAAAATCTCGAATAAATCTCCGATAGTACCCTGCTAATCCCAAGAAACTCCTGATGTCGGAGGGAGATTTTGGAATCTCCCACTGCATAACGGCCTCGACTTTGGCCGGGTCGACCAAAATCCCCTCCTGGTTAACGAGATGCCCGAGGAACTGGACCTCTCATAACAAAAACTCACACTTCGAGAACTTGGCATACAGCCGTTCTCGCCGCAGAACCTCCAGCAGCTCCCTGAGGTGCTCCTCGTGCTGCTCCCGGGTCTTGGAATACACCAAGATATCATCTATGAACACAATGACCGAGCGATCGAGCATCGGCTTGCAGACTCGATTCATCATATCCATGAATACTGCTGGCGCGTTGGTGAGCCCAAACGGCATCACCACGAACTCGTAATGACCATAACGAGTCCGAAACGCGGTCTTCTCCACGTCTTCCTCCCTCACCCTGACCTGGTGATACCCTGATCTCAAGTCGATCTTGGAAAACCAAGATGCACCCTGCAGCTGATCTAAAAGGTCATCTATCCTTGGGAGTGGATAACGGTTCTTCACCGTCATCTTGTTCAACTCCCTGTAGTCGATGCACATTCTGTGCGAACCGTCCTTCTTCGTGACGAAGAGGATCGGTGCTCCCCCTGGGGAACTACTCGGACGAATAAACTGCTTACCTAGCAGCTCTTGCAACTGAGATGACAACTCCTGCATCTCTGGCGATGCCAGTCGGTACGGCGCCTTAGCGATAGGGGCCGCACCCGGCACCAGATCAATCATGAACTCCACCTGCCTCTCCGGACGCACTCCAGGTAACTCCTCTGGAAACACGTCAGCAAACTCTCTAACCACCAGGACCTCTGAAACCGAAGTTTGATTCCTGACCCGTGTGTCCACCACAAACGCTAAATAACCTGCACATCCGTGCTGAATATACTGCTGAGCCCTGGCGGCCGAACAAAACCCTGATCCTACTCTGGTTACCTCATCATATACCACCAGTTCTCCCCCACTTGGGGTTCGAACTACTACTCGCTGCCCCTCACAGTCGATCATGGCGCCAAATCGGCTGAGCCAATCCATCCCTACGATCACACATACTTCCCCCATGGGAATAGGAATCAAATCTATTGGGAATGATACCCCAAAAATCTCCAGCTCGCATCCCCGGTAAACTAAAAAAGCAGAAATCCCGTGCTCGTTGGCGATCGAAACTCGTAACGGACACTCAAGCTCATCTACTGACACATTGAAATCTCTACTGAAAGTCTGAGATACAAACGAACGACTCGCCCCCGAGTCAAATAAAACCAATGCAGGAAAATAGTTTACTAAAAACGTACCTAAACACAGGTACCAACGATAAGCACAACATAGATACAATAACTGAAACAGAAAATAGAAACATACCAGCAACCACATCCGGTGCTGCCTTGGCCTCCTCGACCGTGAGCTGGAAGGCGCGCCCCTGAGCCTTCGGAGGCTCCACCTTGACTGGCCTCCCATCCCCAACCCTCAAAGTAGTCGGTGCGGATCCCTGCGCCGGCTTGGCGGTGAGCTGCGGGCAGTTGGTCTTCACGTGACCAACCTGATGACACTGGTAACAAATCCTCATATCTGTTGGAGGGGCGGACTGGCGACAGTCCCTGGCATAGTGCCCCTCCTTGCCACATTTGTGGCAACCTCCTCCTGCTCGACAAATCCCAGAAAGGCCCCTGCCACACTTTCCACACGTGCGGCTCTGCTGACCCCCGATCCAAGTATCAGCGGTCTTGGACCGCTTAGGTGCCGACTGAGACTGTGTCGGAACCTGACGCTGCTCCTTCAACTACAGCTCTATCTCCAACTCGCGGCGCCTCGCGGCTTCCTGAAGATCCAAAAGAGTCTCACAACGTTGCGTAGCAACGAACTGTCGAATATCAGTCTTGAGCATGCTCAGATAACGAGTCATCTGAGACTACTCTGAAGCAAACTCCGGGCAGAACATAGCCCTCTCCGTGAACCTACGAGAGATCTCCATCACTGACTCTCCATCCTGTCTCAAAGTCAAAAACTCCTGAGCAAGCCGCTCTCGCTCAACACGTGGAACGTAGCGGGTGCGGAACATATCCTGAAACTGCTCCCAAGTAACAGCACCTCGCTGATCATCAGTGTACGACCCTGTTGTCAATCTCCACCAATCCTTTGCCCCAAGCCTCAGCAGGTTCAGGGAATACCTGAGCTTCTGGTCAGCAGGACATGAACACATGAAGAAACTGTTGGATTAATGTCTAAGTCCATAACTATATTTGGTATGTACTTGACCCGACCCGGCATGGTCCATTTGGGTTGCACTTCACCGGCACAATTTATATGGATAGTCTTTTGAGAATAGTATATTTATGATTTATATTAATATATTATAAGTTCTAATATATTAATATGGAACCATATTATTTAATTAGTATTGATCAAGAATTAATTTAGAATTAATTAAGTGATCAAAAAGAACTAATTAAATATGGACTCTTATATATATGGAATGGGCCAAGTTCATTTAGGTTGGGCTAAACTTTCATGGATGGTCCATGGAGCTTTTAACCCATGGATCCTATGTAAATGAAAGGTCATGGGTATTAGGGTTTACATGGATGTAACCCTAATCCTCCATAATATATAAAGGGGTCCTTGGCTCACAAAATTGGAACAAGTGTGTGAAAAAAAGTGTGGGCCGATTTTAGTGTGCATACATATTCTCTCAAGTTCTTCCAAGGTGTTTTGGTGATTTGTGATTCCATTTGAGGCTTCCACACTATTGGGGCTAAGCTCTTAAAGCTTGAAGACATCAAGCTACATCAAAAGGTATGTCATCTAACTAGAACTTTGTAGTATAGGTGCTTCATAATATGCTAGTTAGGATGAAACCTTGGAATAGTTAATATTTGCATGTATAATAGAGAAAACATAGATCCAAGGTTTATAGGGTTGCATGTACACCATAGGAGTGTTAGAATGCTCAAAACCCAACAGTGGTATCAGAGCCTGGTTGTTTTCTGTTATATTGATGCAAATGTTTTATTTTCAAAGTTGGAAAAAAAAAACATGACGTTTGCCAAATTTTAAGATAATTACTTGTTTTTGTGAAAAACTAATTATTTGTAAAATTTGAATCATTTGCTATATGAGTTGAATTAGGTCAAATTTAGTAAAAGATAAAATGATATGATTATTTTATTAGTTTTAAAAGTTTGATCTAAAGAGTTTTTTGAAACCTCCATTAGTTATGGATATGAAAAGGTTTTTAAAAAAAAATTGATTCAAAGTTTTTTATGGAGTTACAAAACTTGGTCTTAATGTTTTAAAGAATTCCATAACTTGTTCTTAAGTTATGGAACATGAAAAGTTTCATCGTAAAACAAGTATTTAACTCCATAAGTTATGGAATCCAAAAGTTTTCAAGAGTTACAAAACTTGCTCTCAAGTTTTGGAATTTGGAAAAAGTTTTTTTATGATAAAAAAAAAAGAATTGAATTCTAAAACTCTTGGGTTCATAACTTAAACAATTAATTAAATGGTTTTAATTTTGAATTTAATAATTGGAATTATGATGTTTTGTTGAATAGTTCAAATTAACTCTTATGGACTTTATTAATAGTTAATTAAAGCGTTTAATTAAAAGAGTATTATTAATCCATAAATATATGGTTTGAGTTTAATTAAAATAAAAGTCTAGTTTAATTAATAGATTAAACCACCAAGTATTTTAAATGTCTAAAATACACCCTTATACTATTATAATATTAAAAGTTTAATATATTATATGTATATGAGCAAGTCGTCTTACCATTAGTAGGCCTCATTCACGAAGCCGGTCTATAAGGGGGGTATAAGGTTACTGCCTATAAAATGGCAGTTTAATGGGTGTCCACTCTCAGTCACCGCTTCCTTGACCGGTGGAGGGTCGTTAGCCGAACAGGTAGGACAAGGACTATAATTCTCCCTTCATTATAAGTATAATGATAAATACTAAGTAACTAAACACTTATAAATTCCCAATCTTAGTTACTTAGGAAAATGTGAATAAGGTGCTGATCCATGAAATTACACTTTGCACTTTGTTTAAGCTGTTAGTGGAGCGTGTGTGGTTAACCGGCACACTAACCTGGACTTAACAAGGTAGGCAAAGGGTAACTTAATGTTTATCATAGTATCGTTGGAGCGTGTGTGGTTAACCGGCACATCGATTGAGGGGTAAATATTAAGGGTACCAAGTATATTTGCATGGTTACTTCACACCTTGTTTTGTGATCCTCGGCATCCCAGTCACAAAACCTGAAGGGCACACTCGAGATTGAAACATGCCATTGAAAAGTTCAATGAATCTCAAAAGAATCTAGGAGTTTCAAAACCAATTAAAACCTAATAATACATTTCGTTTATCTTGGTGGAAATTGGTGAATCGTCATTCACCTACCTTCAAATATTTTATAGCTTGGATTACGACATCCCTCTTCCAAGTTATAAAATAGTTTGTTGGGTCCTAGCCTTAATATATCATATTGGGTGTTATATTAAGGACTTAAATCAACTTAACGTGAATTTCTCCCATTGTTGATGTCTGGTTTAGACAACAATGATCTTCCCAAACCAAGCTTTCCTAATGAATATGACTTCCTGAGTTTGGCTCATGGAAGTCATACTTCTCTTCCTCCACCTCCTCCAATTATTCTCCCTAACCCACAAGTTCAAGGTCACTCAAGACCTAATGGCAAGCAAGGTCTATGTGTGATCACATCTTAGAGATGAAGTCACATATAGACAAGCCGGGAGAGTTGGGTGTCAAAGTCTTGAGAAAGTTGGATGTTCAATCACTTTCTAAGTCACATAGTGAGTTCCTTTGGGACTACTATGAAACAGACTATGACATGAACCTTAATGATCATATCTATTTGCTTGGTGCTGCTGAATCAGCAATGATTTGGAACGATAGTAAAGCAAATTTGATTAGAAGATCAACTTCCCAAAAACTTTATGGACAGTGACAATGGTGACACTGGAAATCCAGAAAAAGCATTCTCTTCCCAATGGAAAGGGATTGGCCATAGTCAACCCGGTTGACCAAATGGTAAAGAGAAAGGCTAAGTCTGAGATAGTCCCATTACCAAAGGGTCCATATGTTTATTTTGCGAAAGGAAGGGGCGTTGAGTGCAAAGCTGCCAAATTTACCTAAGGATGTTAAAGTCAATAAGTTTGACTCTACATCAGGTAGAGCCCATTATCTAACTCTGTTAAGTTCTATTCTGAGATCCTCATTACATGATGTGACTGGGTCACATGTTGATGTTTTAAGAATCAAAGAATAGAGAGAAATCTTAAAGGAAGTATATGCTGATTCTGATCGCGAAGGTGGATTTCGATCGCATCAGAATTTTGAGCAGTTGCTTAAGAAGTTATGATATATTGCTAAGGAATAGATAACAACAATTTTCCATGTGGATTGTAAGGATAAGTTTTTCCGCAAAGTTTTAAAATAAAAGAAAATTGTTTAATTTTATTTATTTGAAGTATCCTTACAATGGCATTTGTGGAAAATTGTTGCTTATATGATTCCACTGACAGCAATATTGGAAAATGGATTTGATTCTTTCATTTGTGGTAGTGTCTAAATTTACCAAATCAGGAAAGTTCCTCATCACCCAAGTTTCAATTAGACCGAAACTTGGAATCATGCAAGTTGAATAGTATGATGAATGAGAACTTTCAATCATTGGAATATCAAGACTAATTACTTGTTCACATGGATGTGTGAGTCAAGTGAAGGACTAAAGGGATCGAGTACACATTCTTGTGCACTGGTCATGTCCACCACAAAGCTCGTTAAGACTATTTGATTTACTAAAGTTTAGTAAATATGGTTATACTTACAAGTTTAAGTATAATTCTGAAACATTGGAAAAGTCTCAATGTATGGCAGAACGAATGGGAAGAATCAAATTAGGCAGAAAGATAAAAGTTTCTCAAATCTGAAAAGATGGGAGAGTACTTTAGTATCATGTTTGTGATCATCTTAATGATTTAGAAATCATATCACAATTAGTCCTCTAAAGGTCATCTTAGTGCATTCTTATGACTAAGAAGAGGAGTCATGAATTGTTGAAATGGTTAGATCAGGAAGATGAGTCATACTTCGTTCCAAAACAATTCTTAGAGTCATACTCCAAGATTGTAACTTAAGTGACATATCTTAAAGAAAGGTTTAAAACACTTGTCAAATGTAAGAGTAAAAGTGTCCTACTCTTGTACATTTGAAATTGATAAGTTGTGATGTTTTGGATAAAACAAAGACCAACTAAGGCCAATTGTGTGAAGTGTTTGTCTTGATAAAGAATCCGCACTATCTCTTGAATATTTGGCAAGATAGTCGTATATGTCAAGAGGATAGTGGGAGTCTTAAAGATCCTAAAAAGAATTTCAAGAACTAATCAAGAATAAAACCTGAGGTTCTTCACTAGCACACGACTTGAGGTTTATAACCTATCGTGTTGACATATTCTGTGCCCATTCCAGTTAAAGTTGGCTTTGCATAGGAGTTCTGAAAGTTCTCAATTGGTTGCATAACAACTTGGAAGCAATGGCAGGCCCTGTACTGCCAGGTGGCAAGAAGTTAAGATTGCATAAGTTCAGTCCATATGAGTTTGGATTTGTCATTATCCTTGTCTTGTGACTATGGTTTTGATGATTCACATGGATAAGAACACATACACCATAAAATCTAAGGGTCATAAGGTTTCTCTCCGATTCATGAAAATGATGGTGAGGAAACACTTCCACCAAGTAGATTTGAAGCAGATGGCAAAAGGTCTAAACAATTGAGACTATGATTATGGCATCCCTTTTCATAGTTCTGAAATTGTTTAGACACACATGCATGCTATCTAAGGAAAGGTGTATGATTTTGATAAAGTTTTATCAAAGCATCTCGTATCAGAAATCTGAACTTTGGTAAGAAAGTCAATAAAGTATTGATTTCTAGAAGTCCAACTGATTTCTGAGTACATGTCAACGCTAGTGGGAGCATAAGTGTTATGCTAATAATCATCATGTTAGTGGGAGCATGATAATTATTGTTAGTGTTGCAAGTTAGCAATGTTAATTATAGAAAACAAAAGTTTCAATTCGTGAGGCTGCAGGGATTGAAAAAGTTGTTTTGCTATAATTAAGGGAGAGGATATACTTCATTTCAGTTCTAAAGGCTTAGATTGAGACCTTAATCATCTTTAGTCAAGAATATATATATGAATTTCATGTTGGATTGGTTCAACTTAAGGAAATTCTATATATTGCGTTCTCAAAATTCGATTATGATTACGGCATCCCTCTTCAGAGTCAAATTTTTGAAAACATGGCAAATAAAAATATTGTAGCAAAAGACTGGTCTAGAATCATGTCTTTATGTGAGACATCATGAATCGTGTACCATTTGCTTTGGGTACAGGATCGATTGCATGTGCTATAATATTTGTCATTTCTAAATTTTTCCAAATGCCCAGAGGCATTAAGAAGGGAAAAGGTCTAGAATTGGATATGACTAAAATGATTAAGCAATTGTCGAGGACAATCTGAGGTTTACCAAAGATTGGTTGCTCAGGGACAGTTGGAAGTATAGTGCTAATTTTGGAAGGACCATATTGACATATTCTGAAAAGAGGCATCTCTTATTCAGAAGTGATAGTCAAAATGAGAATATGGAGTTGTCTCCATAGGTGGAAGTTATCTGTGTAAGATTAGAAAACTTAATGCAAGAAGCATGTCCAAAGCAATGTACTTTTAATAAGAGACTTAGTTTCCATGGAGTTGATCTCCATTGGAATACCTTATAATGACTGTTGACAAGTCTTTGTGACTTTGTACATATTAATTACAGGAGGGTCAGTGCATATAAGTTTAAAATCTAAACAGATTTCGATAAATGATAGGAATTTGAAATTCTCACATTTTTCGATAAGGATTTGGGAGTGTGAAATTAGAATCATTGAAATTATGTTCAATTGGTTTATTTAACAAAGTAAGGATCATAGACAAACATAGAGTGCATACTTGGTGTATGGCAAAGCTATTGTTTAAGAAAAACATAGTGTACATGCTTGGAGCATGGGACAACTAGTGTTTTTAATTCAAGTATAAAGTTGATAAAACTGAAACAATGAATAATGAGTAATCAGTATGGTGATAAATAAAAGTGTTTATTTATATTCATAGGGTTTGATACCATATTTGATTCATTTATTCTTGTGTTTCACTTTGCATGTTTTGACTTCCAGAATAACTAAGTCGCTCTTCCTGAGTGATTAAGTTATTCAAACCATCCACAGTCGGTCATATGTTGGAAGTATATATGAATCAAGACTGTCATGGGTTGGTTTGTAGAGGTCCAAGTTGGTGGACAAAGTGGTGCTACAACACTCATGAGTGCTCATAAGTTCTGAGTATTGGATTCAACCCGCGGTCATTTGAATCACTTCATGGATTTTATCACGAGTGATCATGAGACGATAATATCTTATATTCTTCAAACCTAGAGATATGAGTTGTTACTATGAGTTGGTTATACATTGATTGCACGAAAACGCATTTGGTAACTCGGTGTTATAAAACGTGCCTTTGTGTATGATTCAACAAGTAGTAGAACAAGCCATATGAGTCGAAGTTTATCCATTCCTTTTACCTTCGGGATAAAAGCGATATCTGTGGGCCCCTCGATGATTTAGCGATGACACATGTGAGTGCTTGGCCAAGCCATGACTGATTTGATTTGTTCAATCAGTCAGTCATCATAAATCGAAAATCGGGAAACAACAAATGGACAGAGAGAATGATTATAATCCATGTCTCAGTCCATATGATATCTAGAATGGAGGAATATATGATCCCTTATCTAATGGACAACTCATTGACAAGGTCAGAGTTCGACAACGACTTTAAGAGCTACGATTGACAGTTAGGTTTTGAAGTCATACTCAATAATAGTTTTGGACTTATCCAAGTGGGAGACTGTTGGATTAATGTCTAAGTCCATAACTATATTTGGTATGTACTTGACCCGACCCGGCATGGTCCATTTGGGTTGCACTTCACCGGCACAATTTATATGGATAGTCTTTTGAGAATAATATATTTATGATTTATATTAATATATTATAAGTTCTAATATATTAATATGGAATCATATTATTTAATTAGTATTGATCAAGAATTAATTTAGAATTAATTAAGTGATCAAAAAGAACTAATTAAATATGGACTCTTATATATATGGAATGGGCCAAGTTCATTTAGGTTGGGCTAAACTTTCATGGATGGTCCATGGAGCTTTTAACCCATGGATCCTATGTAAATGAAAGGTCATGGGTATTAGGGTTTACATGGATGTAACCCTAATCCTCCATAATATATAAAGGGGTCCTTGGCTCACAAAATTGGAACAAGTGTGTGAAAAAAAGTGTGGGCCGATTTTAGTGTGCATACATATTCTCTCAAGTTCTTCCAAGGTGTTTTGGTGATTTGTGATTCCATTTGAGGCTTCCACACTATTGGGGCTAAGCTCTTAAAGCTTGAAGACATCAAGCTACATCAAAAGGTATGTCATCTAACTAGAACTTTGTAGTATAGGTGCTTCATAATATGCTAGTTAGGATGAAACCTTGGAATAGTTAATATTTGCATGTATAATAGAGAAAACATAGATCCAGGGTTTATAGGGTTGCATGTACACCATAGGAGTGTTAGAATGCTCAAAACCCAACAGAAACATCCCTCCACGTCAGATAACCACCTCATAGCCCTGATCGCATCCTGAGTCCCATCAAACATCGGGGGCTTCGTGTTATCGAAGTCCCGGTACTGGAAAGCCCTGCCGGCTCCTCCTCCAACCCCTGCCGCGGTTACAGCCGATGTGGCTGCAGCGGCAGCTGTCTCTGCTAGAGCTGCATATCGCTCATCAAAGTACTCAACCATCACGGTCTTATTCGACCTGAACATCTATGGCAGCTGCGCTCGGAATGCCGCAACAATCTCATCGTGCATAATCTCCTGGATCCTGGCATCCAACTCCTCTATCCCTATCTGTACCACGGGCTCAGGTGCTACCGGCACCTCCGACCCTCCGTCTCCCGACCCTGACCCCGTTCCGGACCCTGATCCTGATCCGGGCCCAGCAGCAAAACGTCTCGTCACCACCATACTGAAAGATATACTCAAGTCATCAGATAAATAACATAATATCGGGAGACCAAAACCCACAAACCCTAGGGGTTGTGACTTCCTTGCTACGCGTATGGGTCCTGTGCTTTCAGTAGTACGGGCCCATACTACCTTCCACACCTACCCATATTTGTCTCAAGTATCACCACAACACCCTAACACTAGCATCAACATAATATGCGCTCAACCCTCACCCCTAAAGGAATATCAACTATCTCGCAACTGGTCTTACCGGTTCTCACAACTCACACATCCATGAAACTTTCATCATCCCCTGCAGCGCTAGTGTATGCTAGCTGCACATAACGCTGGACCCAATATACTTTCGAATATCCAATCCTACCCGAAGGCCGAATCAACATTCTCAGGCTATGAGGTCTTTATTATGCACAGCCGTGATGCATACACTAAACATCTACAATTATGATGTCAATTCCATATACAAGAAACCCTAGGCTAATAGGCATCATATAATCAAGCAAATCTATCATGCGATTTTTGAAGATCCCTAGCCTAGCACTAGCATGCTGTTCCAACATATCAAAATATCAAATAACTGTATGGTATTTTGGGGTTCACTTACAGGCTCCGGCTGATCGTACCCTCTGCATCCTCCATCCTTTATTTTGAAAACCAATTTAGAATTTATTCCGAAAATTTCCTTGATTTGAGACTGGGTTCACACATGTGTCTCCCCCAATTCACTCAAACCAAGGCTCTGATACCAACTTGTAACATCCATAAATTTTACGCCAAATTTAAACTTTTCAAACATAATAAAACCAATCAGTAATTGTTTACAAAAGTGTTTTCAATTCATTATTCAATCAGAGTGTCCCAAAATCCAGATCATAAGGATGAGGAGCGGTACTGTCACGCCTTCGCCTTGCCATGAACTCCTGAAGTACCTGAAACAATAAACTGAAAACTGTAAGCCCGGGGGCTTAGTGAGCTACCCCCAAAATACCAATACCACACTGATAATACCATATCCGTAAAAATCAATCAATCATCATGCATACTGGGCCATCGGCCTGACTGGACCGCCCTACAGGGCCTTCAGTTCAGCTAAATCTATACCGAGCCTTCGGCATGACTGGACCGCCACGCGGGCCTACATTCTCCCCGGACCACTCATAGGGTGTGTTGGCCTTCAGCACAAAGCAGGACTGCCTTAACCCAAGCAACAAAAAAATAACCATGTGCGCATAACTAACATCTACTGGCATATACAAACAACGAACATATCTATCTCATGGATTAGCAAACATATCAATTTCACATAACTAGAGCACTGACCTAACAGGTCACTAACATATCAATCTCTACGGATCATAAAAGCATAACATACTGTCTATCCTGATTCCGATCTAATAGATCATATCAACATGTAGCATACCATAACGATAACAACTAAAAGGGTCGGCCTTGGTGCATTAGACCCTATCGATATAGTGAGGATAACTCACCTCGCAGATGTCGACTCGGTTGATAAATCCCAACTCTTGAATCACTTGCCAAAGACTCCACCAGCTATTACCATAGAACAAATCATACTCGAAAGTCCTCAACCATATAAAGTGCTCCATGAGCCAACTAGACAACCCCTGGTCAAAGTCAAAGTCCTCAGTCAAGGTCAACAGTCCATGTTGACCTTAACTCGCCGAGTACCCTCAGCTACTCGCCGAGCTCCTTGAAGTTCTTTCCCACTCGCCGAGTCACCGGGGTGACTCATCGAGCTCCTACGGTTTTTGATCGAATCCTACAACCACCCGTCGAGTTTCCTACTTGCAACACGACAGATACTCACGCATTCATAACTTGGGGAAAACTCATCCGACTCGCCGAGTTGTTCATACAACTCGTCAAGTCTATGGCAATCTTCATCGGGCTCGTCGAGTTGCTCATCCAACTCGTCGAGTTCAAGGCCATCTTCATACGACTCGCCGAGTCAACCTTGCGACTCGCCGAGTTCCTTCAGTCCTTAAGCCATACAGACTCATTTAAGCCATGCAATGGCTCCAATTTACAGATCCAAGCTTCTAGAGCATGCTTTTCACATAAAGTTGCAAACTTTACGTGTATGCATAACTAAAAAGGCTCTTAGTGGCAATTCTAAGCTCTTAATGGGGTTTCATGCACAACGAGGGCCTCAATCACCCCCAAACCCGCAACTTTATGACTCTAGGACTTAGGAAGGGTCCAGATCTGAAGTTACAACTTCAGATCTAGCCCATAGCTCACCATATCAACTCAAAATCCGTAAAACCCTAAAACTCAACCAAAAGAAAAGAGATCTAGAAGGAAAGGGAAGCAAAGATTGCAACTTGATACCTCCAGAAGATGCTAGCTGAGGTAAGTTCTGCCTCCCACACCTTCCTTGCTTCAACTCCTTTGCTTTTCAAGCTTTTCCCTCCTAGCCAACCTTCTTTCCAAGGCTTAAATCACACCAAGAAGAGTACCACACGAATTAGGGTTTCACTGAGCTCTCAAAGACTGTAAAGAGGCTAAAGGAGGCTAGGGCTCCTTTAAATAGGGTGCAAAACGCCGGGATTTAGGGTTTCCTATGCCAGATCCTACTCGTCGAGTCCCTTCATGGACTCGGCGAGTAGGTCGCTAAACACGCGTTCCAAACCCGTTGCTACTCGACGAGTAGAGCAACCAACTCGTCGAGTAGGCCTCGAAAACAAATAAATTCTTATTTAAACAATACGTGGGAATCGGGGCGTTACAAAACAGAAGAATAAACCGAAGAATACCTTGTTGTTGGCTGCTGCGGTCGACGGAAGAACGATACGTAGATGGAGGCGGCGGAGGAAGGCGACGTTGCTGGCTGCAACGTCATCGTGGATTAGGGTGGGCGGCGACCTGGCGTCGTCCGATGCTGAGGAGAAATACACGAAGCAAGCAGACGCAAGGGAAGAAAAAAAGAGGCGTCGATTGTTTAGGGAAAATAGGGAATCCTTAAACCCGCGTCTCTTTTTTTTTTGTTTTCAGACTTGGTTTATTCTCTGAAAAAATAAGAGGTATTATTCATTTTAAGAGGCGAAAAATAATACACAAACAAACGTTCTGAATCTGAAAGTTTAAGACATTGCCTCTTAATTATGAAATTAAGAGGTAAACAAACAGCCCCTAAAGCCTATGAACAGGGGTTCTATTCTTCGCCCCTTTGCAAACGAGACGGTACTCAAAACTTATATGAGGTTTTGTGTTTTTGATCCTGTATTCAGCCTGTGCTGTGCTTGGAGAAACACACAATCACCTAGGGTTTGTTACAACACTTACCATTTTCCTTTATTGCTTTTGATGAGATTATATGTTTATAAATACGTTCTTGCTAATTAGATTTTCCTTTTTTGGAAAGTGAGGGCTGATCATAGTGTACCGAAACAAATTAAGTGACTTCATCAATCAAAGTATACCTTTTTTTGATTCAGTGAAAAGTCCTCCTATGAAACCATATCTATTGTGACCGTTTTCTGATTGGGTATGATTCTCCATGCGTTCTACATTCTACATAAGAAACTGATGATTTTTGTTCCCGTTCCTTCCATATGTAGGCTTTTATTTGTTATGATTTTTTGTTTGTAGTCGTGGATTTTGTGATTAGGTTGATGATTCTAATTTATAAGTACGAGTGTCATTGAACCGGGTTAATTAGTTATTCTAACTGTGTTTGTTTGATGGAAAACGAGATGAATGACGGGTTTAATAGAGAATGAGTTTTTCACGAACACGGAATTGTAGAGACTTGGATATAGAATGTAAGAAATTTCGGGATAAAATAGCCTTGGAAATTCTGAGAATTGTGGTTTTCACTTTCAGATTAAAGTATTTGGGTGGTACTCCCAATCTTTAATCGGATAAGACTCAGAATTAAGAGAAAACAGAAGAGAGAATGTTTTGATGTTATGAAGAAGAAGTGTACCAACACAGATTCGGATATGATCATATAACAGAAAAAACTTCCTATCTTAAAACTGCCACATGACAGTTTTATGTCCTAAAACTGTCCACAAACGGTCATAAACAACCTTAAATCCGGGTCTAGAATATGGATCACAAAACCGGGTACATTTATCAAAAATCCGGATTTCGATCCCAGCCAGGGGCTGCCGCCCCTTACACCCCGCTCCCAGGGGCGCTGCCCCCGGACCCCCGTCGGTTTAGGGGCTTCGCCCCTAAATAACAGTATACTTTCAACAAAGACAAAATTAAACAAACTTGCACTCCACACCATACCGATTTGTTCAATAAATGTCAAAGTGACATTGCTCAACAAATTAACCCCATTACACTTAAATAACATTAGTGATATAAAATCACCAACAAACCTCCCCCATTTAAGTGTAATCTTGATTAACTTAACATTAAAATCATAACAACAACAAGCTGATGCATAAATGAAATATCATGACGATTGAATTTCACATTAGTATATTACACATTCCAAATATTCGAATATCAGGGTGTCACTAAGGATTAAACCCTTTCTATTCTAAGTGAATACATGAAGATAATATACAGAACAGTTTGCATTCTCAAAGTTCTAACTTGACACTATATTTTACTAGCTTGTGTCCCATCCTTCAATAAGCATATCAAAGCCAAGTCCTAACTTCTTGAAGCAGCTAAACTTCATGCTTATATAGGTAGTCCTTTTATTATTGCACCTGCAAATGCAATTTTTCAAAAGAACTATTAAGAACATAAATTCAACCTCCTTAACTTGTAGTACTGAACACATACCTTGGGATGATAATAATAATGTGTTCCAATCTTCAAATATCAAGCTTTCCACATTGAATTCAACATCTAATATTACATTAGATGGGAACTAGGTATCTTAATATAAAAGATTTTAAGTGGACTTTAAACCCATCCCTACAGCCGCCTTGTGCACAAGATCTCTTGCTAACCCTTTGGTTAGATGATCGGCTAAATTCAACGGAGTTCTTACAAACTCCACAGATATCACACCACTCATGATGAGCTCACGAATCATGCTATGTCTAACACCTAAATGTCTAGACTTTCCATTGTACACTTGACTATAAGCCTTAGTCAATGTTGCAGCACTATCACTTCTGATAGAAATCATAGATATCGGTTTGGGCCATAATGGAATTTCATAAATCAAATTCCTTAGCCACTCAGCTTCTTTACCAGCAGCAGACAATGCAACAAACTTAGTCTCCATGGTTGAGTTAGTAATACAAGTATGTTTCTTAGATGCCCAAGAAATGGCACCTCCTCCAAGAAGAAACACCCAACCTGTAGATGAGTGATCCTCTAAGTTGTTAATCCAGCTGGCATCTGAATAACCTTCCAAAACAGAAGGATATCCACTATAATTTAAACCATAATTCATGGTCCCTTTCAAGTAATTGAATACTCTACTCACAGCTTTCCAATGATGTGTACTAGGATTACTAGTATATCTACTAAGCCTTCCCACATCATATGCTATATCAGGCCTAGTACTAATCATGGCATACATTAGACAACCAATAGCCCTTGAGTATTCAAGTTGAGACACTGGAGATCCTTTATTAGGTAGAAGCTTAAGACTAGGATCTATAGGAGTGCTAACAGGAGAACAATTCTCAAAGTTAAACTTCTTCAATATCTTCTCAATATAATGAGATTGAGAAATTGAAATCCCATTGTTTCCTTTTCTAATTCTTATACCAATAATTACCTCAGCCTCCCCCATGTCTTTCATATCAAAACTAGATGATAAGAATTTCTTGGTTTTATCAACTTCTTCTAAATCAGTACCAAAAATTAACATATCATCTACATATAAGCAAATCATGACTCCTTTACCAGAAGTATCAAATTTGCTATATACACACTTGTCAGCTTGGTTTAATGCAAAACCATTAGACAAGACAACATCATCAAACTTTTGATGCCATTGTTTTGGTGCTTGTTTCAAACCATATAATGATTTCTTCAACTTGCACACTTTGTGTTCATTTCCAGGCATCACAAACCCTTCAGGTTGTTTCATGTATATTTCCTCATCCAAGTCACCATTCAAGAATGCATTTTTCACATCCATTTGGTGAATCACAAGATTATGTATAGCTGCAAGAGCTAATAACAATCTAATAGTAGAAATTCTGGCAACAGGAGCATAAGTATCAAAGAAATCAATGCCTTCCTTTTGTCTAAAGTTTTGGATAACCAATCTGGCTTTATACTTATCAATGGTGCCATCCACCTTCATTTTTCTTTTGAGGATCCATTTACATCCTAATGCCTTGCAACCAGGAGGTAAATCAGCCAATACCCAAGTATTGTTATGCATGATAGAATCAATCTCATCATGAATTGCCTCTTTCCAGAAGTGAACATCCCTACAAGCCATAGCTTCACTGAAAGTCTTTGGATCCTCTTCAATATTAAAACAATATTGATGTTGAGAAATAGTCTCATTCCTTGTTCCTTCAATTAAATATAGTTGAAAATCAGATCCAAAAGACTTAGCTTTTCTAGCTCTGGTGCTTTTCCTAGGTTCAGGTACATAACTTGCACCACCAGAAACATCTTCAGCTTGAGTAGCACTCTTGCTGGAAGATTGATGAATCGTGTCCCTTGGTCTAGGTATAGATGTAAATCTTTCTTCATCAAAGATAGCATCTCTTGACTCTATCACTGTGTTTACAGACACAGAGTCATTAGATTCTAAAACATAGAATCTATATGCTTTGGAATGCTCAGCATATCCAATAAAGATACAATCTATACTTCTCTCACCCAATGTTTTCCTTTTGGGTTCAGTGAGCCTTACAACTGCTCTACAACCCCGAACTTTGAGATAATTCAAATTTGGTACCTTTTTACACCAAAGTTCATAAGGAGTATTCTTACTCCTTTTATTCGGAGTTCTATTCAAGATGTAACATGCAGTTAACATTGCCTCACCCCAAAACCCTTCACTTAAACCAGAATATGACAACATGGAATTAACCATTTCTTTCAAAGTCCTATTCTTCCTTTCAGCTACACCATTTTGTTGTGGTGTATATGGAGCTGTGGTTTGATGTATTATTCCAGTTGATTCAAAATAAACTGGATCATAATACTCACCACCTCTATCAGTACGCAATACTTTTATTAATTCATTTTTATGAAGCTCAACTTGTTGTTTATAAATTTTAAATTTATCAAGTGCTTCATCCTTAGAATGTAGCAAATAGATATAACAATATCTAGATGCATCATCAATAAAAGTAACAACATACTTCTTGTTTCCAAGGGAAGGTGTTGCATAGAAATTACATAAATCACTATGTATAAGATCCAACACCTTGCTTTCCTTAACAACATCTTTGAAAGGTTGTCTAGTGATTTTAGTTAGCATGCATGTTTTACATTTTTCATTATTTTGCATCTCAAAAGCAGGAATTAAACTCATTTTAGACATGTCTTTTAATCTCCTGTAATGAATGTGTCCTGGTCTAGCATGCCATAATTCAGATTTATGAAAATTATTGCTAGTACTACTAGAAGCCATGCAAACATAATTATCACTAGAAGGATAATTAATATTAAGCCTAATCATTCCATTACATATATAGCCAAATCCCATAAAAGAACCATGTCTTGACAAGATATACTTGTCACTTTCTAACACTTGTTTGTAACCACACTTATTTAATACAATTTCAGACACGAGATTCTTACGAATCCCTGGAACATATAAAACATTGTTTAAACATAAACATTTCCCAGAAGTAAAAGTAAGTAAAATAGATCCTATGCCCTTGATTGGTTCAGTTGCAACATTTCCCATCTTCACAACAGATCCATCTTCAATTGGTTGAAAGTCCTTGAACCAATATAGATCTTTGCAAACATGACTTGTTGCTCCCGAATCAACCTACCATGCAACTTTATCATCCTGCACATAAAATGCTTCAGAAATCACAGAAATATAATTCTGAATATATTTATAATTTTGCATGAAAACAGAAATCTGACCTTGTTGCTTTTCTGGATCCTTGGATCCACTTGGTCCAGCACCATCCTTGTTCACTTTGCGGAGACGACAATCTTTCTTGAAGTGACCCGGTTTGTTACAATTCCAACAAACCAACTTAGCCTTCTTGTTGGAAGACTTGTCATCCTTTCCTTTGAACTTCCTTTTTCCATTAGACTTCTTGGGATTCTTTGAACTTTCTCCTTCCACCATGTTCACAGAAGAGGAACCGGTTTGGTTCTTGCCTTTAGGATTGTTATTAAGTTCTTGAGTCCTTATGGACTCTTCAATCCTTAAATGGCTTCCAAGTTGAGTCAAAGTCAATTCCTCTTTGTTATGTTTCAGTTTGTGTTTAAAATCCTTCCAGGAAGGTGGCAGTTTGTCAATGATCACAACTACAGAAATGGCTTCATCCATTTTCAGATTGTGTTGAGCAAACTTTCCCAAAATCCTTAACATTTCATGGAATTTTTCCATAACAGGCCTGGAGTCAATCATCTTATAACCCATAATGTTACGAACAAGAAACTTCTTACTAGAATCATCTTCAGCCATGTACTTGGATTCAAGAGAATCCCACAGTTCTTTTGCAGATTCGAAATTTTGATAGATATCAAAAAGAGAGTCAGACATACCATTGAGAATATGACCATGACATATGTAATCATCATTTTCCCACTTTGATCTTCTTCTTGTTGCCTGCAAAGGTTCATCTTCAACAGATTCTGGTAAGACTGGCATGGGTGTACTCAGAACATACCCCACTTTCAGAGTGGTAAGGAGAAACTTCATCTTCTTCTGCCATCTACGAAAATCTTGCCCTTTAAACTTGTCCAGTTTTTCAAACTTACTTGTCATTTCCTTCACAGAATCACCACTTGCCATGATCATAGAAATACTTTAATCTTTGTAAGAAATTTCGGGATAAAATAGCCTTGGAAATTCTGAGAATTGTGGTTTCACTTTCAGATTAAAGTATTTGGGTGGTACTCCCAATCTTTAATCGGATAAGACTCAAAATTGAGAGAAAACAGAAGAGAGAATGTTTTGATGTTATGAAGAAGAAGTGTACCAACATAGATTCGGATATGATCAAATAACATTTATCAAAAATCTGGATTTCGATCCCAGCCAGGGGCTCTGTCCCTTGGACCCCGCCAAGGGCTGCCGCCCCTTGGACCCCGCTCCTAGGGGCGCTGCCCCCGAACCCCCGTCGGTTTAGGGGCTTCACCCCTAAATAGCAGTATACTTTCAACAAAGACAAAATTAAACAAACGTGCACTCCACACCATACCGATTTGTTCAATAATTGTCAAAGTGACATTGATCAACAAATTAACCCCATTACACTTCAATAACATTAGTGATATAAAATCACCAACATAGAATGAGTTTCAAGCTTTCTTTACCGGTATACATTTTCTCTAATTTCAAATAAAGTTCTTGAATTTTTATTTCACGGTACAGGTTCTCTGTGAAGTTCCTACGTCCTGTGAAGATTACAATAAACAACTATATGTTGGAACTCTGTTTATTGCAACCTTTTCATTTGTGGCTTTTTCATAAATAATTTAAAAGGTAGGTTAACTAAACATATGCCATTTATTCAAACAATAGTAAGAGCTAAAAAAACTACCATATGCATATCTTAATTTGTAACCTACTTTGAATGCATAGAAATTATAATTTGAAAGAAAAAATATGCCATTTGTTAAAAAAGAAAGAGAAAATTAAATAGTATCTATTATGCGGATTGAAAACTATTGAATACATTTTCAAAATGGGTTTCAAACTTTCAATCTATGTTTGATATAGATTTTAGACTTTCAACTTTGATCTGGTTTGTGCACATATCATAAAAGAAGGTTGGTCCTGGTTTTCGAGTTATGAAATAAGATAAGGGTTAATTTGTTGTATATGTAACTAAGTATACTCTGTAACACATAAAGTGTCATTTTAATGATCTGAATTGCTTATAGACATTTGCAAATGGTTTTTAATTCAAGCACCGTTATTTAATTTTATGCAGAGACACAATTAAGTTTATTGAGTATTACCTTTCATGTTTAATAAGTTTCAACTTGTATGTTTTTTTCTCTTAAAAAAAACTTGTATGTTATTTCAATATTTGTTGTCAAAGCAGCATCGTACAAAACTAAGATTTTAAAAATTAGAATTTGTTTTTATAGTTTAGCAAGTGTATAGTACACAGGTTTAAACCTAGTATACTATATTATGTTATAGCATGTGGAATTTAAGGTTTACTGTAATTGTATCATCGTTAATGTAAATTAATATGATGATATTGTGTAAAAGCAAAATATTAAAGAAATTAAAAAACAATGACAAAATATATAATAAATAATATTATTTTATTTAAAACTAATAAATAATGTAATATAAGAGACATATACATGAATAAAGCATGATAATACAAATTTTAAATAAAAACAAAATCTGAGTCGTTACTATATAAACTTAGACTCTTTACTTACAATTCAAAATGGTGTGTAATTTGGTAGTTATTAGCCTGGTATTTATGAAGATTCGGAGGTGGTCATCCTAGTGGTGGTGGTGCTACTAGCCGAGGTGGTGACGGTGGTGGCAAAGGTGATGACGGTGTTGATGACGGAGGTAACGCAATTGGTTGTGGTGGTGTTGGTAGCAAAGGTGATAATGGTGTTGTTGGAGGTGGTTTGGGAAGTAGAGGTGGCAGGCGTGGTGGTTGTGAAGCTAGTGGCAGTGGAGGATCAAACGTGGTGGTGCTCGTGGTGGCGGTGGAGGAACGAGGGTTGTCGTAGTGACGGTAGTGGTAGTGGTGGTGGCCATAGATATACATGCAACGAAGGTGGTATGGTGGTGGTAGTGCCGACGTTGGTAGTTGTAGTGGCAATGATGATAATGGTGGAGGCGAAGGTGGTCAATGGTCGTGTCTATGGTGGTGTTGACTTTGAAGGTGGCGATGGTGATGGCGACGATAATATTGGTGGTGGTGTGGGTAGTGGATTTTGTGTCGCAGGGGAGGGGGGATGCATCAGAGGTAATGATTATAATGGTTAGGGAGGAGGTAGTGGTGGTGATGACGAAGGTAATGCAGGTGATGTTGGTGTTGTTGGCAACCAAGTTGTTGATGGTTATGTCGGAGATGATGGTAATGGTGGAGGTGTCGGAGGTGGTGGTGCTAGTGGCAGTGGATGACCGAAGGTGGTGGTTGTGGTGGAGTTGGTAGTGCTAGTGGTAGTGGTGGCTGTGAAAGTAATGGTGGTGGTGGTGACGATAGAGGCATCAGAGCTCGTGTTGGTGGTGGTGGTGCTGGCAGTAGTGGTGATGAAAGTGGTGGTGGCGGTGGCGACGACGACGATAGTATTGGTGGTGGCAAATGTGGTGGTGCTTGTGGTGGTTATGCCAGTAGTGGTGGACGTCGAGGAGGTAGTGATGGCCATGGTGGTAAAGGAGGTGGTAGTGGTGACATTAGAGGTAGCGCATGTGATGGTGGTGTTGGTGCTGCTGGATGTGGATGACGCTGATGTCGGATAGTAAAATCCGATCTTCAAAAAGTTTAACTAAAAAGAAAAAAATTTGTGCAATTCTATCATAGACTGAAATTTAATCTCTAATACATTGTCCTCCAAAGTCAAAATTGGTAATAGTTTATCCGAAAATGAAAATAATTTGTTTCCTTCTGGATAGTATTTATGAATGGTTCATGAGTTCGATATATGATATTCAACAGTAAATATTAAATAATTAGTCCCGAATAGTAAAATTCAACATTCAATAAGTTTCCATCCATAGGCAAAAGTAATACAATTTTATCAAATACTAAAATTCAGTTTGTATAAAGTTCTCTATAAAAGCAAAACTAGCACAAGTCTATCGGTCTCTAATAAGTTTCTTTCAAAATTTAAAAATTGGTACTAGTCTATCCAAGACTAAAATTTAGTCCCTAATATATTTCCATCCAAATATAAACCGGAGTAAATATACCATACACTGCTCGAACAATCGCTAATAAATCACACATCATAATTAACACATATAGTCGCCAATAAATCACGCATCAGAATCAACCTTACTAGATACTATCCGAGACTAATTCATCAATCCCAAATATATGGTATCTAAGACTGTTTAATCTATTCTATCTATTATAATAAATGAATAAGTTTATTCTCTTATTGACAAATGTCGTTATATTAGAAATCATCATTAATATTATATGTCACCTATTATGTCACATATCAACCTATTAATTCTTCATTTTAAATTTTAAATTTTAAAATTTTCACTATAATTATATTAAATTAATAACTGATTCTTCATTTCAAATTAAAATTTAAATTTCACACTTTAATTACATTAAATTAATAACATTACAATAAAAAATAAAATAAAATTAATATATATTATAAGGTGATATAATTTCATTTATTTATTTAAATCAACGATTATAATTTTATATAATTAAAAAATATCTCTTAATTAATAATTTATTTGAAATAATTGATTAATAATTTTAAGTTTTTATTATGAAAATTTAATTAATTTTAAAAGGGGAAAATACAAATATAGCCATTTTTGTTAATTACTTATCAAAAAATAGCCAAAAAATACCACTTAGCCAAAAAATAGTCCACAAAACCGTAGTCAACTTATGGTTGACTACGGTCAACGTCGTTGACTACTGTTTTAGGCCGAAAAGTACCATTTCGTGGTAATGGCTACTGTTTCACGGGCCCGTTTACTTTTTGGTGGCTCATTAGCCCAAAGTATATAATGAACATTTTTTCAGTTTAGGTCTTTTTTCCTATTGTTTTCTTTGGTTTGACTGCTTTTTTCTCTCTATGGAACACCCGAAGAACAACTAGGTTTGTCTACTTTTCATCAAAATTTTACCGTGTTTGTGATTAGGAGTAGGTTTTGTATATGTGGTTAAATTTTTTTTGAAAAAAATCGAAAAAAAAATATAAAACCGTAGGTTTCATACGAAACCTACGGTGTACAAGTGTCCAATGCACAGATTGTGCAGTGTCGACTTGTACACCTACGGTTTCGTATGAACCGTACGATTTTTTTTTTAAAAATCGATTCAATAGGATCGGAACTTTATGTATTTTGTAGTCGTATAATTTTTTTTATAAAATAAAAAAAAAGGAAACCGTGGGTTATTTGGAAACCTACGGTGTACAAGCATTTACTGCACAGTTTGTGCAGTAAACACTTGTACACCGTAGGTTTCCCAAAAAATAAGGTGTTTTTTTTTTTTTTTTTTTTTTTTTTTTTTTTTTTTTTAAATAAAAAAAAATTATAACTAATAAACATTTGTATCCCCTTATATGTACCTTATGATTTTTTGTTGCAAAGAAAAAATCATAGGTTTCCTAAAACCTATGGTTTTATATATATATTTTTATCATTTTTCTTCAAAAAAAAAAGATTGTTTAAACGTATTTTTAAGGATTGTATCCCCTTGTATGTATGTTATGATTCAATGTTTTCATGATGTTTTCATGATGTTATTCTCTATGTCTCAATTATAGCATACAATAGCAATGTACTATCGATTTGAATAAGTTTTTATGTTTATAATGTGTAGATACTTTGAAGTATACTGTCTTGATAAAATAGCATTGTGTTTTGGTACTTTCGGGTTTGTTATAAAATATGTTATTGTCACACCATTTTCAAAGTACAATGCTAAATTTGGTATACTAGTAGTATAGAAAATACAAAAAAATGTAGTCAATTAATTTCCTTTGGTATTTTATACAAAGTAAATAGAATATATGAAATGATTAAGTGTTATATTGTGTGCGTTTCTCTAATTGTTTATCAGTTTTTTTTTCTTTTATAAAACTTTATTTAACCTTAATGTTTATTTAATTTTGTAGCTTCCAAACAAAACGATGATGCGTCACTTAACTGTCAAAGCTTCATGCCATAAATTGCATGAAGTTTTGAGTCACTTGAACGGACCCGTGCACGATCTTTTTTAAACAACCAGCTTCGGTTACTTGTTGGACCTACCAGCTCAGTCCGAAGATGGACTTCTTATTCATGGGCTGTTACTGCATATGTTGCTAACTACTGCTGAAACGGACGCAACTGAGCGTCTATATTTTACGTTTTCTAGACGTACATTGTCATTTGGGCCGGAAGAGTTTTGTCTTGTGACCGGACTTTACATGGGCCGGTGTCCTACATCAAGGATCGAATTTTCAACCATGTATAAACACGGATATGGTGAAAATACATTTCGGTCCAGAGTCTTCCCATATCGCACAGATACTTCTTTACTTGTAGAAGATTTAGAGCTCCTTATCTTGAATCAACAGTTCAATGACATATCGGCTCAGGATGGTGTCCGTGCCATTTTGCTATATATCCTCAATCATAGTTTTTTGGGAAATGAGCTTAATGATAAAGTCACCAAGGAATTTTTGTGGGTGGTGGAGAACCTGGATCAATGGAATAGGTATTTGTCAATTTAATATTTATAATAAAATACTAATTTTTATACGTTTAACTAATACTTTTTTGTTATAATATAGGTTCTCGTGGGGGGGTTATGTATGGACTAAAACATACCCTAGATTGTTGGGTATGTTTAAGAAATTTGAGGATCATATGTCCACCCATCCAACAAAAGCGATTGTGTACATCCTATCGGGTTTTGTTATTCCTTTGAAGGTATATTTAAGTAATTAAAAAAATATATTTAATAATTTATCGGTTTTTATTTTTTTGAAAATTTTAGTTAGTGCTAACACTTATAAATTAACGTATATTTATTACAAGATATGGATATGGGAGATGTTCCCAGTAATTCGGGGAAATGCTGCGATACGAAGCAATTATTTATATCCTCGTATATTGCGCTGGTTTCAAATTAGGAGGTTAACTTGGGCGAAAGTTTGCGATGTTTTTGATGTTGATCAGGACGAGGCACATCAACCCCAAAAAAAGATGATTGCCTCAGATGCCGAGTCCTCTACTCCACATTATTTGTCATATATTACTAGTCTGAATTGTGAATCGTCAGAAGTCCCTTCTTCTGTACGCTACAACTTTAGAAATGATGTAAGTAAATTTGTAAAAGCAGAATCTAGTATAATAAAAATTTTCAACTATTATTGATACATGAAATAATTTATGTAGGGCAACTTCTTCTGATCCATCCTGTGGAAACAACAAATCTTCCAAGTCTACCGAGGGAACTCATACGGTGGGAATTAACAAAAAAACCGTGCGAGAAATAATGGCAAGACTTCAATATTTGGAGGAAGAAATCTGAGGATTGAAAAATAAAGATGGAACTCGAGACGGTGATGATTTGGAAGAATTTTTTAACGGAGCTTTTGAGGTATTATTATGAATTTCAATATATATGATGTCTTAATTAATTTTTTAACGAAACTTTTTATTAATTATTTTTTCTTTAAATGTAGGGGAATGAGAATGTGGTTGGTAGTCCACAGAAATCAAATCGAGTAAACGATGATGAAGATGTTGATAATCCACCATTGTTTGATTCTAGAAAATAAATACAAATCGTGAAGGAGGTTATAATTTTTTATTTGTATATTAAACTTTTTATTTTATTAAAGTATATTAAAAAAAATTAATATTTTTTTTGTAGAAGAAGAAGAAAAAGAAGGTTGTTGCTAGCGAGATTGTGGATGTGGAAAATCATATACCCGGGCCTCCTGTTGTGAAAGAAAGTCGCCCGGTTAGGCAATTGAAACCTTCTCAATATCTAAGCTCCCCATATGTTTCGGTAAGTAGGTTAAAAATCATATTTACTATAATTTTATTACTATATGGATAGTTATTGACTACGTATATAATGTAGGTTCAAAATGCCCCCAGATGATATCGTACAGGTGGGGTAATACACAACGAACCACCACCCCCCCTCCCCCCCGGTATTTGTCAGCGATCCCCTGACACTTTTATTGGAGCCGTATGTGAATCCAGGTTGTAACGCCCCTGCTCTATACATGGGAAACTAACCGGCTGTTTTTTTAAAACATTGGTGATACAATGAAAAAATGGAAGCAAAGTTTTGGGATTTGCTTTTTTATGCAAGTGAATTGGGATTTTTAGATGAATCGGTATGAAGACATTCCTTTATATTTAAAATTTAAATAATTTAATAAGCTACTTATGTTTAAATTAAATTTAAATGCAGCATGTTGACATATGGGGAAAGCTTTTGAATGAGCGGAGACCGAACGATGGTCGATGGACAATCATGCCATCGTCATTTTTTGGTGCATTTGAGATGTTCCGGTGGGCAGGAAGTGCAATGAGAAATCCGTTTGACCCATTGGATGAATGTAAATATTGGCTAGAAGTTGATCGTGTAAGTAAAGAAATAAAATATATATTATCAGTCACTTTAATTGTCATATTACACTAATTAAACGTTGTAATTAATTGCAACGGTTGTCTGTTAAAACAGGTTTGTTTTCCAATATGAATCAACCCACATCATTGGGTACTTGGCGAGTTATGGATGGACACACTGTCGTTGAATTTGTACGACAGCTTCCGATTATTTGGCAGCGTAATGATTATTGATTTTGTGCGGTTTGAAGGGCTTATGGACCGCATTCTGCTGGAAATCGGCTATTGGAACCACATGGGTTTGCCTGTTCAGAAAGCATCCATCACTGTTACGGATGTTACGGACGTGCCCCAACAAGAAGGGTTGTTTGGAGAGTGCGGTGTATTTATGCTGATGTTCATGGAGCAGCTTGTTTCAGGTCGACCGATTGGTATACCGATGGCACCTTTGTTGCCGCTACTCAGTTTCGCTATAGGATGGCCATGATATATTATGGATCTTCTACACAGGCGATTTTTAGTTAGTCCGAGTTGTATGTTTTAAGTGACATTCAATGTGTATTGTTTCATGACGATTGGTTAAGAAAATGTCCCCTAATTATTAAACATAAACAAACTATCAAGAGAATAGTACATATTATATAGATTAATCATATCAAACAAGCAAATATAAAACTTAATACATAGCTAAACTCATAAATAATGCATAAACTTACTACTTGATTAATCAATAATTATTAAATTCAAACATCTGGAAAATTATTTGGAAATTTTGCTTTTTCTTGAATCACCCAGTCGTAATTTTTTGTATGTTTTTGAGAATCTTTTTCATTTTAACCTCTTCTTTGTTGGCGTAGTCTATTGCATCTCGTACCCAAACCCTTGCAGTTTTTATGTCGCGCTCATTGTCTTGAACAGACCTCATTTTAGACCAAATATCGGCTTGTAAGTTATCCAACTGTTTCCTATCTTCTTCAACGCCTTTAATCTCGTTCTTGATCTCTTCTCATTTTATTAACATTTGCAATCGCTTCTCTTGTGGCATCAACCACCATTTTTCTTGAGAGGTGGACATGATTGTATGTGTATGAGGGTTATAGATTAACCACCAATATATGATTTGTAAATCTCAGACGCATACATTTAAGTCTCTATATATAATTGACAATTTAACTACTTTTTTTATAGGTTTTGACTACTGTCAAATAGCTTTTGACTACTATATTAGGTGTTGTCATATTGTACCAAGACATTATTCTAATTTGACTACATTCTTATAGGATTTGACTACTGTCTACTAGCCATTGGCTACTACCTCATGTGTAGTCTTATCGTACAGTGAAGATTCGACACATGATTGTTATTTGACTACTTTTTTTATAGGTTTTGACTACTATCTATTAGTGTTTGACTACTATTTTATTCGATTGACTATTTTTTATAGGTTTTGACTACTGTCTATTAGTGTTTGACTACTATTTTATTCGATTGACTATTTTTTATAGGTTTTGACTACTATCTTATAGCCATTGACTATTATCTAATGTCATATTTAATGTAAATTTGTTATCAATTCAGAAATCAAAGAAACAATAAAAAAAATTGTAGTGTGAAAATGACAGAAAGATCAAAGGAGATGAAAAGGATCCTGACAAAATTTAATTGGCCATCTACGTCCAACAATAAGGCTCCTTTGGAGTCAAATTCCAATAACGTTTCAACCAACCCCCTCCCCACGTCGATCTTCATATATTAGGGGAGAAGATGGATGAGGAAGTGAAAAAAGTGTTGTTACAAAGAGAAGCTGAAGTGGATAAGGCTTTTGAAGATTATCGTTTCAAACGAAACCTTCAAGACAACTACTGGGATGATATTGACCGTAAAAGGAATTGGATTATAAGTACTAGGCACGAAATCCAATCTGTCGAGAGTTCGATCCGCTTTAGTTCGTGAGTACTATTTGGAGAAAAAAAGGAAGTCCTTGCTATGAAAAAAGAGTATCCTAACGAGTTTCCGATGTGGGAAGAAGATGAGTAGTATTTTAATAATTTGCTTGTTTGTTGAAGTAATTATAAGGTAGAGTATATGTCTATGTATGTCTTTTATTTGTAATTTTTAGGTAATATATCTGTATCTTTGCTTTTTAGTAGTGGTTGGTTAGGAAAAAAATAATCTGTAAGAGTATTTGGTTTACCTATGTTTAGTAATCTAATTATGTTAATGTCAAATAATTGTAGTTGAATGAGTAATGTATTGTAAACTAGATACGTATGATGTGTTTAATATCAATTAATTGTATTTTAATGAGTAATTTATTTCCAACAGTAACCTAGATACCTATGATGTGTATTAATGTCAAATAATTTATTTCACAGAATAGTCTGTACTATATGCACCCTATAAGATTCTTTAATTGTCTATATAACAATTCTGCCATATGACATTAGTTTGTATCATAAAGGATGGATCCTATTTTACCACTAACCAGACCAAAAAAAATGTAAAATTAAAAATGTTACAAGTGAAACGAGATGTGAAACACTTTCATAGAATTCATAGCGAGATCATGTTTGTTTTATCTGAAGAAATAAATATATGATATTCCAGAAATAAATATATGATATTCCAGAAATCATGTTTGTTTTATCTGTTACTCAACGCAATGTTTCTGTCCGGTAAACGAAATCAGAAAAAAGAATAAATTACAACTTGTACAAAACAATATTAAAAGGATAGCACAACAAGTTACCATAGATGGAAACTCAAACCATTACAAATAATAACATACATTACATTATGAAATGAGTCGAGGTTATTACCGGACAAAAAAAGATGTAAAATTAAAAATGTTACAAGTCAAACGACATGTCTGCTAATTTTGACAATATTATTTGTAAACAACATCTGTTCTACAGTTAAACGAAATCAGAAAAAAATATATTACAACTTGTACAAAACAATATGAAAAGGATAGCACAACAAGTTACCGTAGATGGAAACATAAACCATTACAAACAATAATATACATTACATTTTACATTTTACAACTTGTAGACAACAACACAAAAAAAGAAAATCCAACTACAAAGTAACGCTATCTTCTAGTATAGTATTTTATTTTGAAGCTTCTTGTTCGATCGAGCTAAGTTAGAAATTATCAACGAATTATTGTCTTTTGCATCATCCACCCAACAAATAAACCCAGACTGTGGTGGCTGATAAATAAATATAAAAAAAAATTATGTATATTGTGTAAATATTCACTAAAAAATTATAATATAAATACTTATAGGACAACCTAAATACCTCTTTAGGACAATCATAAAATAACCGTCCAGGGTTGTTGGTAGTTCTTGAGGTCCTTATGTAACGCCCGGGTTTCGGGGCTAAGCATTTTTAGACGATATAGTAGTCTAGACCAACTATTGTAACTCTTTTTGATGTAATAAAGATGAAATATTTGAATACTATGTGAATTATGTGTATTTGTGTGCTTATTATTTAATTATAAATGTATAATTAATAAAGAATAAAAATAAGCGTCAAAATTAAAGTGTGAGATAAGCCCAATATCTTTATATAAAGTTGTAGTGGTCGAAACAAGGATTCTGGGGATATAAAGAACGCTGAAATCCGAGTTATAAAGAAGAAGTTATGACCCGTCAAAGTTTCGTGATGGAACCGGCACGACACCGGGAAGCGTAAATAGTGAATTTACGATAGAACGACTTTTAGCCTTATCAATCTAAACAAAAGTTGTAGAAAACGTTAAACCGAGAGCGTCCATAAAACGAACGCCCAAATCTGACTTCGTATGAGGAAGTTATGATTTTTCGAACTTTCGGCTTAGCAGTGTACAGCCCGAAGTTCGAATATTAGATCGAGCGGTTTTTAGCCGACACAACCTAAACGAGAATCGAAGATCTCGTTAATAGTAGCATAATGATGTAAAGACAGAATTAGCGGACGTAGTCTAAACGAAAGTTGTAGAGCGGTTTTTAATGGACCAATCCTATCCCCGCCTGTTAAAAATATAACTTTTAAAATAAATTCAAAATTAGCCGACGTAGTCTAAACGAAAGTTGTAGACTAGGTTCCCGCCTACGCGTGGATATAAAGAACGTCAAAAACAGAGCTCGTATGCGAAAGATACGAATTTTAGAAGTTAAGGAGGCAATTTGCGAAGCTGATGCATGGATCGATGACGTGGCCTAAGTCCCAGCCGTCCGATGAGCTCGCTATAAATAGAGGGCCGAGGCTGCTTTCTTTCTCACACCAAAAATCACTTCTCTCTCTAATTTCTTTCTCTCTCTAAAGCCCCAAACCCCTCCTAAAGCCTAGGTAAACCCCCTAGCTCCCGAAGGAAGCCCCGAGGCTCCCAGAGTCCCGAGAAAAAGGGTCTTTCGGTTCGGAAACGCTGCTCCGAGCAAAGCCCGGTTTTCTTTAAAATCCGCTGTAAGTGAGCTACGCCTACACTATTTTTAATATAGCTTTTAAATAATTTTAGTAATGTTATTAGGTCCCTAAAATAATTATTTGGGCTATTATTATGAGTTATATTGAGTGTTATTTAACGCTTAAATAATAATAATAATAGCTAGACTATTAATTAGTCGCGGTTAACGTTAAAACTAAACCCTAGTGGTATTGATACTAGGTTTTGGTCAAGGAAAAATTGTTTTGAGATAACGAAGCGCTGTCCGAGTATCCAGTCACCACCTTCTCAGATGAGTGCATAGTCCCTTTCATCTTACACACAAATATGAAATATTTATTATAAACTACGTGTTATGTGTGCATATTATCTGAATACTTGCTGTCAATGTTGATGAAAGATTTTTATACATTTTTTAAATGTTTTAAACCGTATATGTATTTTATATCTACAAAATGTTGGGGTAAAACATGGGTAGATGTAATAAGACGATGTGTGATAAAATGATGAGAGGCCTCGATGTTGTTGGTGATCCAGTCATCTAGCGGAGTATAGATGACGACCACGGACTCTTCTAGACAGTCCAGTGGAACGCTAGCAGGCTCGCAACCTGTAGGTGTTTGTGAACGATGTGTTCACCGGTGTACTCCATCCCCCTCATGGTTGCCTTTAGGACATTTATTGCTGAGGAACCCCCTTAGTAATGGTGTCCATCCCGATGATGATCCTTAGTCTAGGTCCCTTATGATAGGTGTTTAGGGACGTAATGTGAGGATAACGGGAACGGGTAATCGGGTTATTGTTGGTTGATGAATTTAATAAATTTATTTATTGTGGGTTGAAAACCCTATGTGCTCACCAGGCTCCCAAGCCCGAGCCACTCAGTTTCATGTATTACAGGTAGTGGCGCTCGAGCATAGATGCGATGTTTTGGATGAGGGATTACGGATATAGGCCTGTAGATATGAAATAATGTAGTAAGGCTTATATTGTACTGTTTATGCATTTAATCCATATCGAACATGACATCCCGAGTCTTTTAATGAAATACATTTCTTTGGAAATGCTTTTGATAAATCTTTATCATATTTTGTTTTTGGGACAAATTCCGCAACACTTTTATTTAAAATGTTACTCTGATTTTCAAACAAGCATAAACAAAATCGGTCTTTTCGGGCCGTGAAAATGGGAATGTCACAGTTTGTATCAGAGCATTAGTTTAAGCGAACTAGGAATTTGTAGGATTTCTAGACTTAAACTTAGAATGCTAAGCGATGATTGTGAGGTGTGAGCACTAGCTTATTTTAGGAATTATGCCTAAAATGCTTTTATGTGCTAAATGCTTTGTGCCTGATATGCTGTTATTTGTTCGGATCTATGTCTGTTGACGACCGGATCTGGAAACCTTATGTGTTTAGGACTCTAAACGTACGACTACGATATTAGAACTAGCATGTAAACGTTTCGGAGTAATAAGGACGGTTTAAATGACTATCCTAAATAAAGATCTAAATTCACCTTATTCAGTGTATAGATCAAAATGGCAAGAATCCACAGTGGAGCCGGAAATGCAAATGGGAACAGAAACCAACCCCCAGTGATTGAGCAAATTCTGGTTGTGGTAGCCGCTGCTGAGCCAATACCGATGGCCGGAGTACAAGCGATGATCCAGGCGATGTTGGATCGTCAAATGGAGGAAACCTGACGTTTACTCCAACAGAATCAAGAGGAAGCTACAATACTGGCCGAACAACCCGATCTGAATGATGGGCCGTCTGAAGGAGGAAACTACAGTGGGACTGTTGGTCAAGTCAACCCACCGATAGTTAGACAAAACAACCAGGATGGAGGAAATGACGGATATGGATGCAAATACAAGGATTTCATGGCATCCAAACCACCGTGTCTATCTGGAAACCCGCCACCGGTGGAAGTCATGAACTGGATCTCCGAGATGGAGATAATGTTTGAGAGTTACGAGTGCAGCAACAGGCAGAAGACCGCTCTTGCGGTTCCTCTGTTAAAATCTGGAGTACTAAGCTGGTGGAAGCTACTAGCTGATTCAATGCCCAAGGGTGAAGCTAGTAAGATGTCTTCGGAGGATTTTCTGGTACAGCTTAAAATGCAATACTGCTCTGAGCAAGATCTACTGGAAATCAACAATGAGTTCCAGAATCTGAAGAAGGGAAGAATGAGTGTTACTGAATACGGTGCAAGCTTTACAGAGAAAATGAAGCTTGTTCCTCACCTCGTCCCAACTGAACTCTCCAAGGTTAACAAGTTTTCCCTCGGATTACCAGCGCACTTCGGTCCAATGGTCAAGCAAACAACCACTCTGAAAGCCGCCATCTAGGCTGCTAAGATTGTGGAGACCCAGATACGAGAGAAGGGTCTAGAGAGAGCAGAGGTGGGAGAGAACAAGAAATTTGATGGGTCGTCGAAATTCAGCAAGAAAAGCAAGTTCTCAAGGTCTGGTACGCAGAAGTCTGGAGGAGGTGAAGCCAAATGGTGCGACATGTGCAAGAAGAAGCACCAGGGGAAATGTGACGGAGGAGTCACCTGTTTCAAGTGTGGAAAGCCCGGACACTATGCCAACGAGTGCACGTTCACTAAGAAGGTCTGTTATGAGTGCAACGAGGAAGGGCACATTTCGAGGGACTGCCCTAAGAAGAAGGAGGCAGGAAGACCCAACATTCCACCAAAGCCGAAGGCGAGATCCTTCCAGATGACGCTCGAGGCTGCGAAAGAGGCAGCAGACGTCGCTTCAGGTACCTTACTTGTAAATGGTTTGCCTGCCAATATACTATTTGATTCCGAAGCCAACTACTCCTTTGTGTCGCATAAATTTGGTGGGAAATTAGCATTGCCTATAGAAAAACTTGATAATGCCCTAATTGTGGAAGTTGCCAGTGGCAAATTCGTACCTGTAAGTAATCGTATTAAGAACATCGTCATCGACCTAAATGGAAACGAATTCCACGAAGAGCTGTTGCCCATAGAGTTGAACGGTTTTGATATCGTTTTGGGAATGGATTGGCTTAGCGCCAACGACGCCGAGATACAATGCCGAAAGAAGATAGTAAGGGTAAACCCACCTGGAAAAGAGTCATTTATGGTGTACAGGGACAAACACATAGTAAATTCTGGAATCATCTCCCAGATGAAAGCCAGGAAATGTTTGTCTAAGGGATGTGCATCGTACTTGGCATTCGTGATCGTTGCAAAGAAGGAGAAAAAGGAGGTGCAGAATATACCGGTCGTGTATGATTATCCTGAAGTCTTTCCCGAAGATCTTCCTGGATTACCACCTGATAGACAAGTGGAGTTTTGGATAGACTTGTTACCAGGTACAACACCGATAGAAAAGGCACCGTATCGATTAGCGCCGACGGAGATGAAGGAGCTCATGACGCAACTTCAGGAGTTGTTGGACAACGGTTTCATTCGACCTAGTTCATCACCTGGGGGAGCTCCGGTGCTATTCGTAAAGAAGAAAGACGGAAGCATGAGAATGTGTATAGAGTACAGAGAGTTGAACAAGGCAACAGTAAAGAACAAGTATCCATTGCCGAGGATTGATGACCTATTCGATCAGCTGCAAGGTTCGAGCTATTTCTCAAAGATCGATCTTAGGTCAGGATATCATCAGCTGAAAGTGAGAGAGCAGGATATCGAGAAGACTGCATTCAAAACAAGATATGGAGACTACGAGTTCTTGGTTATGTCGTTTGGACTAACCAATGCTCTAGCAGCATTCATGGATTTGATGAATAGGGTTTGTAAACCATTCCTCGATAAATCCGTGATAGTGTTCAACGACGACATTCTGATCTACTCAAGAAGCCAGGAGGAGCAAGGCAAGCATCTACGAGAAGTGTTGGAAGTATTAAAGAAGGAGAAGCTTTACGCTAAGTTCTCCAAGTGTGATTTTTGGATCTGAGAAGTCCAATTCTTGGGTCATGTGGTTAACCAGGAGGGAATAATGGTTGACCCAACAAAAATCGAAGTTGTAATGAAGTGGGAACGTCCAAAGAGTCCCACAGAGATTCGAAGCTTCCTAGGATTAGCTGGATATTACCGACGATTTATCCAAGGCTTTTCTTCGATAGCTGCTCCATTAACAACTTTGACCCATAAAGGAGCTACTTATACATGGAGCGAGAAGCACGAAGAAGCATTCGAGAAGCTAAAGAAGAAATTATGTGAAGCACCGATCCTTTCTCTACCCGATGGAGTTGAAGATTTCGCGGTATATAGCGATGCGTCGGGAGTCGGGTTGGGTTGTGTTCTGACTCAAAGAGAAAAGGTGATAGCATACGCGTCTCAACAATTGAAGGAGCATGAAAAGAACTACCCCACTCACGATTTGGAGTTGGCAGTGGTAGTTTTTGCTCTAAAGATATGGAGGCATTACGCCTACGGAACGAAGTGCAAACTTTTCACTGATCATAAGAGTCTCCAGTATCTCTTTAATCAGAAGGAGTTGAACATGAGGCAACGACGCTGGCTAGAGTTACTCAAGGACTACGACTGTGAGATACTTTACCACCCCAGTAAAGCAAATGTTGTTGCTGATGCTCTAAGTCGAAAAGTAAATATTGAAAGAAAAAGGCCAAGATCGTTGAGAATAGAAGTTGTCTCAACCATTGTGGAAAGTATAAAGAAAGCTCAAGAAGAAGCTACAGAGAAGAATGACCGAAAAGAAGAACGTTTGGGAAAAACGTTGGTGTTCGGTACAAACCGTCAAAGACTGAAGGTATTCCAAGATCGGATTTGGGTACCTAAGACGGGAGGAATAAGAGATCTTCTGATGGAAGAAACTCACAAGACCATGTACTCGATTCATCCAGGTAGCACTAAAATGTATAGGGACCTAAAACCCTACTACTGGTGGCCGACGATGAAGCTCGATGTTGCAAAGTATGTGAACGAGGGTGTGACTTGTGCAAGAGTTAAGGCACAACATCAGAAACCCTATGGGAGTTTAGAACCTTTACCTGTACCCATGGGTAAATAGGAAGACATCACCATGGATTTTGTGACTAAACTGCCCAGGACGAAGAATGGTCACGACATGATTTGGGTAGTCGTGGATCGTTTCACTAAGAGTGCACACTTCATAGCAGCCAACGAGAGGTGGTCTATGGATAAGCTTGCAAATTCTTACGTGAAGGAAATTGTGAGACTTCACGGTGTTCCTCTAATGATTGTATCCGATCGTGATAGTCGTTTCACGTCGAGGTTTTGGAGGAGTCTACAAGAGGAACTGGGTACGAAGTTGTGTCTGAGTACAGCTTACCAACCGCAGACTGATGGTCAGAGCGAAAGGACGATTCAAACGCTTAAAGATATGCTGAGAGCATGTACCCTTGAGTTCCAAGGTAACTGGGATGAGCACTTACCTCTTGTAGAATTTTCCTACAACAACAGCTTCCTCTCGAGCATCAAAATGGCACCCTATCAAGCCTTATACGGACAAAAGTGTCGTATGCCGTCTTGTTGGCTTGAGGCCGGAGAAAAGCAATTTATGGGCCCTGAGATAGTCCATGAGACTGCTAAGAAGCTGAAGGTAATTAGGGAAAGAATGTTAGCAGCTCAGGATCATCAGAAGAGCTATGCTGACAAGAAAAGACGACCGATGACCTTCAAAGTTGGGGACTCGGTTTTGCTTAAAGTCTCACCGTGGAAGGGACTTATAAGATTCGGGAAACGAGGAAAGCTAAGTCCAAGGTTTATTGGACCGTTCAAAGTTCTTCAGAAGATTGGGAACCAAGCTTACAAGCTGGAATTGCCTGAAGAACTCGATGGTATTCATAACACCTTCCATGTGTGTTATTTAAGGAAGTTCACAGGAGAAGTTCCCGATATAATTCCAATCTCAGATTTAAGAATGGATGAAAACAAGAGGCTGATTGAAGAGCCCGAGACAATTGTTGACCGTAAGACTAAGAAGTTACGACGCAAGATGGTCGACTTAGTGCTACTCCGATGGAAACATTCGAATGGGCCGAATCTCACTTGGGAAACAGAGAGTGACATGATAAGTCGCTATCCACATCTGTTTGCTGATGCATGATTCCGGGACGGAATCATCCTAAGGGGGAGAGAATTGTAATGCCCGGGTTTCGGGGCTAAGCATTTTTAGACGATATATTAGTCTAGGCCAACTATGGTGACTCTTTTTGATGTAATAAAGATGAAATATTTGAATACTATGTGAATTATGTGTATTTGTGTGCTTATTATTTAATTATAAATGTATAATTAATAAAGAATAAAAATAAGCGTCAAAATTAAAGTGTGCGATAAGCCCAATATCTTTATATAAAGTTGTAGTGGTCGAAACAAGGATTCCGGGGATATAAAGAACGCCGAAATCCGAGTTATAACGAAGAAGTTATGACCCGTCGAAGTTTCGTGATGGAACCGGCACGACACCGGGAAGCGTAAATAGTGAATTTACGATAGAACGACTTTTAGCCTTAGCAATCTAAACAAAAGTTGTAGAAAACGTTAAACCGAGAGCGTCCATAAAAAGAACGCCCAAATCTGACTTCGTATGAGGAAATTATGATTTTTCGAAGTTTCGGCTTAGCAGTGTACAGCCCGAAGTTCGAATATTAGATCGAGCGGTTTTTAGCTGACATAACCTAAACAAGAATCTAAGATCTCGTTAATAGTAGTATAACGATGAAAAGACAGACGAAAACGGACGTCAGATGAATAAGTTATGAATTTTTAACGGACCAATCCTGTCCCGGCCTGTTAAAAATATAACTTTTAAAATAAATTCAAAATTAGCCGACGTAGTCTAAACGAAAGTTGTAGAACACGTTCCCGCCTACGTGTGGATATAAAGAACGTCAAAAACAGAGCTCGTATGCGAAAGATACGGATTTTAGAAGTTAAGGAGGCAATTTTCGATGCTGATGCATGGATCGATGACGTGGCCTAAGTCCCAGCCGTCCGACGAGCTCGCTTCGGATTGCGACACGCCACCCTCGCATTACGCCCCGCGTCCGAAATGAAGTACGCCCAGCGTACTTCGGCCTTGTGTGGTCCGAGGAGTGAACGCGTAGCACCACCGAAACTGCAATACGTGGAGACCTTATCCGAACTTACGCCCAACGTAAGGCTTCGGTACGCCCAGCGTAAGTCCGAAGTCTGGGCTATAAATAGAGGGCCGAGGCTGCTTTCTTTCTCACACCAAAAATCACTTCTCTCTCTAATTTCTTTCTCTCTCTAAAGCCCCAAACCCATCCTAAAGCCTAGGTAAACCCCCTAGCACCCGAAGGAAGCCCCGAGGCTCCCGGAGTCCCGAGAAAAAGGGTCTTTCGGTTCGGAAACGCTGCTCCGAGCAAAGCCCGATTTTCTTTAAAATCCGCTGTAAGTGAGCTACGCCTACACTATTTTTAATATAGCTTTTAAATAATTATAGTAATGTTATTAGGTCCCTAAAATAATTATTTGGGCTATTATTATAAGTTATATTGAGTGTTATTTAACGCTTACATAATAATAATAATAGCTAGACTATTAATTAGTCACGGTTAACGTTAAAACTAAACCCTAGTGGTATTGATACTAGGTTTTGGTCAAGGAAAAATTGTTTTGAGATAACGAAGCGCTGTCTGAGTATCCAGTCACCACCTTCTCAGGTGATTGCATAGTCCCTTTCATCTTACACATAGATATGAAGTATTTATTATAAACTACGTGTTATGTGTGCATATTATCTGAATACTTTCTGTCTATGCTGATGAAAGATTTTTATACATGTTTTAAATGTTTTAAACTGTATATGTATTTTATATCTACAAAATGTTGGGGTAAAACATGGGTAGATGTAATAAGACGATGTGTGATAAAATGATGAGAGGCCTCGATGTTGTTGGTGATCCAGTCATCTAGCGGAGTATAGATGATGACCACAGACTCTTCTAGACAGTCCAGTGGAACGCTAGCAGGCTCACAACCTGTAGGTGTTTGTGAACGATGTGTTCACCGGTGTACTCCATCCCCCTCATGGTTGCCTTTAGGACATTTATTGCTGAGGGACCCCCTTAGCAGTGGTGTCCATCCCGATGATGATCCTTAGTCTAGGTCCCTTATGATAGGTGTTTAGGGACGTAATGTGAGGATAACGGGAACGGGTAATGGGGTTATTGTTGGTTGATGAATTTAATAAATTTATTTATTGTGGGTTGAAAACCCTATGTGCTCACCAGGCTCCCAAGCCTGACCCACAAGTTTCATGTATTACAGGTAGTGGCGCTTGAGCATTGATGTGATGTTTTGGATGAGGGATTACGGATATATGCCTATAGATATGAAATAATGTAGTAAGGCTTATATTGTACTGTTTATGCTTTTGATCTGTATCGAACATGACACCCCAAGTCTTTTAATGAAATACATTTCTTTGGAAATGCTTTTGATAAATCTTTATCATATTTTGTTTTTGGGACAAATTCCGCAACACTTTTATTTAAAATGTTACTCTGATTTTCAAACAAGCATAAACAAAATCGGTCTTTTCTGGCCGTGAAAATGAGGATATCACACCTTATAATACCTTGAGCCCCACAATTGCAAATTGTCATTTCTTTGGTTTATGAGAAGTAAATTTTTATTGGTGTTGATAGGTAAATATATCATCAATTATATACTGCCATTAGACTACTATTTTATAAGTATTGACTATTAGTTTATGTGTTGTCTTATCGTACAGTGAATTTCGGATATATGATTGTAATTTGAGTACTGTGTAATAGGTATTGACTATTGTCTACTAGCATTTGACTACTAGTTTCCGTGTTGTCTTATCGTACAGTGAATTTCAGACACATGATTGTAATTTGACTACTATTTTATAAGTATTGACTACTATGTACTGGCATTTAACATTATTTAACTACTGTTTTACATACTTTGACTACTTTCTACCCTGCATAATGTATTCTTATTTCGAACTAACTACTCTAAAAATGAATAATTACCCCTGCATTCAATTTTAAATTAAATCCATTTATAGTGGACACCTTATTCATTGACATACCAATTGGCAAAATGAGTGGATTCAATGAGGTATACAAAAAAAGTTTTTCGAACCTACCAATATTCTTTCATAATCTGGAAAGAAAAAATCATAAATCTTTCACAATCATTAAGAAAGATTTGAGAGACCAGTTTCAATTTTGTTTTGTCGCATTGGGATGCGTGGTATGTCTTTCTATATACTAAGTAATTATTTATTTCAAGTTCATATTTGCCTAATGTTGGTATCGTTTCTTACAGACTACTACCTTTCTCACATCCATGATACCAACAATATTTGTTGGTCATGTACCCCTTCTTGGGGCCAACATAACGACAATGTATGTTGCTTTTGTTTTGGATGGTAATCATGAACCCATGATCATAGCATTCGCTTTGGGATGCATAGACTGTGGCGAGGCTTGGATTTGGTTCATGACAAGGTTACAAGCATGCTTAGATGACACTATTGAAGTTGGTTTCATAAGCCATATGTGTGATTCCATAGACTATGCCATTCAGTGGGTATACCCAGATTCATATCATGGGTATTGTTGTAAAAATATAGCCGATAAAGTTAGGGCTTCCACAGGAAGTACCGTTGTGGAACAATTGTTCTGGAAGACATGTAAAAGTTATAGTGTGTCTGAATTTTATGTTTGTTTGAACAAATTAACAAATGAGGTTAATGGGAATGATCTTTGCTGGCTTGAAAATATTGCAATTGCAAAATGGGCTCGAGCCTTTTTTTGTAAAGTCTGTTTCAATGTGAAATATATCAGCATTCCGATTGGATTGAATTGGCTAACAACAAACACGCATGAGTTACCAATAACGTCAATCATTGAAGTGGTCCATCAGTCGATACAAACAGTGTACGGCTATCGAGCTGCATTTGGATGTAATAGATATTTGTTATTTAACTTTTACCTTAATATACCCCCTATTTGATTGTAACTCAAATAATTTCACAGAGGGAATGCATGGTCATCTTACCCCTTATGCACAACACGTGCTTGAAAGAAGAATGAACCAGTCTAATGGTTATGAGGTTACACAAATTGGTAGTGACAAATTTGAAGTGAGTTTAAATTTAACCATAGGAACGGTACAAGTTGAACGTGGTATTTGTACTTGCGGCAAATGGCAAAAATGCGGCATACCGTGTGAACATGGTATAGCATCGCTAAAAAGGCTTACAATTGAAGAAATACAACAATTGGTAAATTATAAGTTGACTTCTACGGTGTATCGAAATGCATTCCAAGCTGAGGCGGTTAATCCTATTCCAATCCTTCTGCATTGGGAAATACCAGTTGAAAATATGGTCGTCTTACCACCATTTGCACGTTACTAATATGTTAAGTTATCTTTATTATTAATGTTATGTTTATTTGTAATTCTAATTTCCTTTCAGTTTTTATGTTATCTTTATTATTAATGTTATGTTTATTTGTAATTCAAATTTCCATTCAGTTTTATGTTATGTTTATTAGTAATGTTATGTTTACTGGTAATTCTAATTTCCTTTTAGTTTTATGTTATGTTAATTAGTAACGTTATGTTTATTTGTAATTCTAATTTCTTTTCAAATCCGGATATTTTCTGACGACCAACTATGTACAAAGAACGTAACCAACATATAAAACATGAAAATCAGACTTAAAAACATACTTTTATGGTAAGCTAAAAACGGAAACTTATGTTATTTAATGTCGTAAGCATGATTATAATTTGACTACTGTGTTACAGGCATTGACTACTGTCTACTAGCATTTGACTACTAGTTTATGTCTTGTCTTATCGTACAGTGAATTTCGGACAGATCATTGTAATTTGACTACCGTGTTACAGCCATTAACTACTGTCTACTAGCATTTGACTACCACTACTGTGTTATAGCCATTGACTACTGTTTACTAGCATTTGATTACTACTTTATTCCTTTTAATAGCTTTTGAAGTGATTTATGGAAAGACTTATCACTAAATTAGTGTTTAAGTCGTCAACTTTAAAGATGAGTTTCTCATACAATGACCATGAAGAAAGCTTTACCAACTTGCCTGTTTACCTCCACAACATTCAACGTACAAATCCCCATAGTTACACTTTCATCAAAACCGATGTTTTGAATCGGTTTGAATTATGTTTTGTCGCTATTCGATGTGTGGTAATGTACTTTCGATGTGTTTATTTTTTGTGCTAAAAAGATTTAAATTTGTTTGAAAACTAATAATTGTGTTGTACTAACTATGAAATAGATCAACACATTCTTAGGATGCATGCTTCCGGTCATCTTCATAGGCAGTTTTCGTATTCGAGGAGAGTATCTTAATTCAATGTTCGTAGCAGTTTCTATGGATGGAAACAACAACACTATGCCAATAGCATTTGGTATCGGGGTGGCAAATAATGTTAACTCCTGCACTTGGTTCCTTATGAGGTTGAAGGATGCTATCGGAGAGGGTAGGGAAGTTGCGTTCATAACCAATATGGACGATACCATTTCTTCTTTTGTGGGTCAGGTATTCCCTGAGGCTTATCATGGTTATTCGTCTAAGGGTGTTTTGATTTACTATCACTTAAGAATTGGTCAAAGCACAAATTTAGACTACTTGTTCTTCCGTGCATGCAAAGCATATACCACACAAGATTTTGAAAAATCATTTTCTAAGTTAAGTCATGCTGCACGTGAGGTTCTTGCCAACATCAGAAAAACGAAATGGGCACGGGCCTATTTCCCAAATATACGTTGGAATGTACTAAACATTAATATTCCAGAATTCCTATTGGTGTTATCGGTTAGTCAACGCAATGTACCGATAATAACGCTAATTGATGCAATTGTTCAATACATCCAACAGACGTTTGCAGAACGCAGTGTCGTGGGAGGTAATTTAGAAAGTTTTTATAAACCATTATAATATCCATATTGACTATCCTTTTACTTTTCAGGGATGTTGAACACCGTATTCACCCCTTACACAGAGATGGTCCTTCATAGGAGGATGCAAAAGTCTCTACGATAGAAAGCAACTAAAATTCCACCTGAGATCCCGTCTCCGTTCCCATCTGATATTTTCCAAGTATTTGATCTACAAAGAACGTGTGTTGTAGATCTTAATCGACACACATGTTCTTGTGGGAAATGGCGCAGTCTGGGTATAACATGTGGTCATGCTATTGCTGCAGCATGTTATACAAAAAACACGGAATTAACCGATATGGTTCAAATATATTATCTTGCGGATGTGTTTCGAACTACATACCAGACTAGAAATGTGAACGTTGTTCCCCCTGCATCATCAGAATGGGAAATACCAGAGCCGTTGATGGTCGTTTTAATCCTTATGTAATTCTATTTTACTATTATTTGCTAATAGTTTTCTTTTAAATCGATGTGGAGTAACCTGAGATTGTGGTTTTAATAAATGATGCAAGCGTATAATATTCGATGTGGAGTAACCTAAGATTGTGGTAATGAACATTTCCATTTCACAAAACCATACTGTTTATATTACATTAGGTGGTATAAATGAAAAAATATTTACTAAACATTATGTTGTAAAATTCAAAGAAATTGCATTTGCAACATTTACTCTTCTTTAACAATTAATAGCATCTACAATATATAGTTATTGTAAAATTAAAACAGTATATTTATGTAAGTTATACTACAATTTGACTACTCCTTCACATTATTTCACAACGGTTTCAAAAATTTTGACTACTACTTTCTAGAGTGAATAATGTTTGTCATTTCAAACAGTAAAATTGTCCTTTGAAACAGTACTTCTATGTTGGTCTCACCCTATTAATATGCAACTAACATACATCTTAAACGTGATACATTACAACATTCAAAAATTTAGAGTGAATTCATCTGAGTTCGGTGTTTGGCATTGTGAAGAAGAAGATTGCTATGTTTGTTCCGATAACAACCCAACTCCGGAAGGCCCAGATTTCCCACTCCCAGATAACATGCCTGACGACGTTTTCCAAGCTATGAAGGCCACTGAAGAAGCCAACGAAAGGGACTCTCAAATTAGTCGCACACTCAACCAATGTGCAAACGACGTAGCAGATCAAGTAATTGAAAAAGAAAAATGGATTGCTGAAACTACAAAAAAATAAAAAATAAAAGAGGCTAAGAAATGGATTCGAGAGGCAAATAGGGAGTTTAATATGCTTCAAGCTGAACGGGACCGTCTAACAGATGTTGTTAGAATTAGAGGGGATTTTATCGATCGTGAACAAAATTTGTATCCCAAACAGTTTCCTAATCTGTGGAAACCAATTTAATTATGTTGTGTTTATTATGTCGCAACTTATGTTATTTTATCGTAAGCTAAAAATAGCAACTTATGTTATTTTATGTCGTTTTTAACAGCACCAAACATACTTTGGAGGGTAAAACCAATGATGTAACGATATCGAATTTGAAATCCGGATAATTTTCGATGAAGAACTATGTAAAAACAACGAACCAACATAAAAAACTGAAAATCACACTAAAAAACATACGTTTATCATAAGCTAAAAATGACAACTTATGTTATTTTATGTCGTTTTCAACAGCACGAAGCATACTTTGGAGGGTAAAACCAATGATGTAACGATATCAGATTTGAAATCCGGATATTTTCCGACGAAGAACTATTTAAAAACAACGTAACCAACATATAAAACATGAAAATCACACTAAAAAACATACTTTTATCGTAAGCTAAAAATGTCAACTTATGTTATTTTATGTTGTTTTTAACAGCACAAAACATACTTTGGAGGATAAAACCAATGATGTAACGATATCTGATTTGAAATCCGGATATTTTCCGACGAAGAACTATGTAAAAAACAACGTAACCAACATATAAAACATGAAAATCAAACTAAAAAACATAATTTTATCGTAAGCTAAAAATGACAACTTATGTTATTTTATATCGTTTTTAACAGCACGAAGCATACTTTATAGGGTAAAACCAATGATGTAACGATATCGGATTTGAAATCCGGATATTTTCCGACGAAGAACTATGTAACAAAACGTAACCAACATAAAAAACATGAAACTCAAACTAAAAAACATAATTTTATCGTAAGCTAAAAATGACAACATATGTTATTTTATGTCGTTTTTAACAGCACAGACAAATGGAAAATATATTACAAAGACAATGACAAATACATTACAAACATAATATATTTCAAATATATTACAAAAACAATGTCAAATATATTACAAACATAATATATTAAAAATATATTACAAACAACACAGCAAATATATTACATAGTCAACGACAAATATATTACATGCATCAATATTTAAAGGGAATGAATTTTACATCGGCAATAAAACAACCATCAAAGGGTCTGGTATTTCCCATTCAGATGGTGGGGGAAGTGGGTGAACGGTTTGTGTCTGGTAGACGAGCTGAAATACATCAGCATGGTAATATACTTGAACCAAATTAACTATTTCATGCATGTTTGAATCACGTGCTGCTGCGATGGCATGACCACATGCTATACCGAGACTACTCCATTTTCCACATGAACAAGTACGACCGTTAAGGTCTACAACACAAGTTGTTTTAAAATCAAATACTTCATACATATATGTCGGCATGTGAGACGAGATCTGTTGGGGGATCTGTGTTGCTTGCCAACGAACAGACTTTTGCATCCTTCTTTGAACCACCATTTGAGCATACGGTGTTAGTACACCAGTCAAACTCCCTGAAAAATAAATATGGTTAGAAAAGGTTGTTGTACAACCTATTTAATTCTTTTATATTGCACCAGGAAATATACCTGCCATTATACTTCGTTCAACAAATGTATTTTGCATGTACCCACGAATTCCCTCGATAAGCGCTATTATCGGTACATTACGATGATTGAGTGATACTACTGAAAAATATTGAGGAACTTCCATGTTGAGTACATTCGAACGAATGTTAGGTAAATAGGCTGTTGCCCATTTCGGATGACCAATATTCGTAAGCACTTCACGAGCATCAATATGTAGCCTAGAAAAATTTTGTTCAAAAGTTGACATAGTGTAGGATTTTAATGTTATCCAGAACAAAGTTTCCATTGATCTTCCAGAGCCTACTATTGTGCGTAAATATTTGTGGATGCTCTTACAAGTGTAACCATGATAAGAATCAGTGAAAACATTATCTACGCAAGAGCCAACAACATCGTACATATTGGATATGAACGCTACTTCCTTACCCTCTCCGAGACATTCTTTTAACCTCATTAGGAACCACGTAGAAGTTACCACATTATTTTCAACCGCCGTACCAAATGCTATAGGGAAAGTCAGATTGTTCCCATCTTTCGCAACCACTACAAACATTGTTTTTAGGTAGTCCCCTCTAAGACGGACACTACCTATGTAGAGGACAGGCAAGAAACAATTTACAAATGTATGGACCTGTATTTTTTAAGAGTGCAAAGCAATTAGTTTAAATGTACAAATATTAACAAATGTAAAGCAACAAAAGAAATTTGGAAAACAAATATACCACCCATCCAATATCCAGAAAACAAGATTGGAAACGATCCATCAAATCCGTTTTGATGTGAGTGTGAGTATGCGGGTTGGTTCGCCTTAGGTTATAAAGGTAAATAGGCAAGTTGTTAAAACTTTCTTCATGGTCACTGTCAGAGAAACTCATTTCAAATCACTTGTAAGAGACAATTACCAATTACTTAGTGTGCCTAAGGTTGTGGAGGTAAGGGCCTTACCACATCCGGACACATATGTATGTAGGAGCTGTAATGGTAAGGTCCATAATGTATTGTCTTTTCGAACAATATATTTGTCGCTTCAAACAGCATCTCCGTGTAAGGTATCTGACAATTGGATACTCTTTGACATTATTCGACTACGGTTTCATAGACTTTGACTATTGCTTCGTAGCCTCCATAATGTATTGTCTTTTCGAACAGTATATTTGTCGTTTCAAACAGTATCTCCGTGTAAGGTATCTGACAATTGGACTACTCTTTCATGTTATTTGTCTACGGTTTCATAGACTTTGACTACTGCTTTGTAGCCTGCATAATGTCATGTCTTTTCGAACAATATATTTTTTGTTTCAAACAGTATCTCCGTATAAGGTATCTGACAATTGGATACTGTTTCACATTATTTGACTACGGTTTCATAGACTTTGACTACTGCTTCGTAGCCTGCATAATGTATTGTCTTTTCGAACAATATATTTGCCGTTTCAAACAGTATCTCCGTGTAAGGTATCTGACAATTGGACTACTTTCTTTCATTATTTGACTACGGTTTCATAGACTTTGACTACTGCTTTGTGGCCTGCATAATGTAGTTTCAAACAGTACTTATAGGAATCCACCTAATTGTATGTCAGTATTTTTTCTTATTTAAGTACTATAAAATTAAAACAAACTAACAAACAAATTTAAAAAATGGCCTCCAATCAAGCAACTTCTTCCAACGCAGCTGCTCCGTCCAATACTCCACATCCATGGACGATTTCTTCCATCAGAAGATCTCTGACTCCTCCTGTCTTAGGTATCTAAATCCGATCTTGGAACACCTTCAGTCCATGACTGTTTATACTGAACACCAACGTTTCGCCCAAACGTTCCTCCTTTCGGTCATTCTTTTCAGAAGCTTCTTCTTGAGCTTTCTTTATACTCTCCATAATTGTCGAGACAACTTCTATTCTCAACGCTCTTGGCCTTTTTCTTTCAAGATTGACTTTCCGACTGAGAGCATCAGCAATAACATTGGCTTTACCGGTGTGGTAAAGTATCTCGCAGTCGTAGTCCTTAAGTAATTCTATCCAACGTCTTTTCCTCATATTCAATTCTTTCTGATTAAAGAGATATTGGAGACTCTTATGATCAGTGAAAAGTTTGCACTTCGAGCCATAGAGGTAATGCCTCCATATTTTCAGAGAAAATACTACCGCTGCCAACTCCAAATCATGAGTGGGTTAGTTCTTTTCATGCTCTTTCAGCTGTCGAGACGCATATGCTATCACCTTCTCTCTTTGGGTCAAAACACAACCCAACCCAACACCAGACGTATCGCTATAGACAGCGAAGTCTTCAACTCCATCGGGTAGAGAAAGAATCGGTGCTTCACATAGTTTCTTCTTTAGCAACTCGAATGCCTCTTTGTGTTTATCACTCCAAGCATAAGTAGCTCCTTTGTGAGTCAAAGCTGTTAATGGAGTAGCGATCGAAGAAAAGCCATGGATAAACCTTCGGTAATATCCGGCTAATCCCAAAAAGCTTCGGACCTCCGTGGGACTTTTTGGTTGTTCCTACTTCATCACAGGTTCGATCTTTGCTGGATCAACCATTATTCCTTCTTGGTTGACCACGTGACCCAAGAATTTGACTTCTCAGATCCAAAAATCACATTTGGAGAACTTAGCATACAACTTCTCCTTCTTCAAGACTTCTAACACTTCGCGCAAGTGTCTGCCATGCTCCTCTTGGCTTTTCGAATAAACCAGAATGTCATCTATGAACACTATCACAGATTTATCAAGGAACGGATTACAAAATCTGTTCATTAAATCCATGAACGCTGCTGGAGCATTGGTTAGTCTAAACGACATAACCAAAAACTCGTAGTGTCCATATCGCTTTCTGAATGCAGTCTTCTCGATATCCTGCTCTCTCACCTTCAGCTGATGATATCCTGACCTTAGGTCGATCTTTGAAAAATAACTTGAACCTTGTAGTTGATCGAACAGGTCGTCAATCCTCGGCAACGGATATCTATTCTTTATCGTTGCCTTATTCAGCTCTCTGTAGTCAATGCACATTCTCTTACTCCCATCCTTTTTCTTTACAAATAGCACCGGGGCTCCCCAGGGTGAAGAACTAGGTCTAATGAAACCTTTGTCCAATAACTCCTGAAGTTGTGTCATAAGCTCTTTCATCTCGGTTGGTGCTAATCGGTACGGTGCTTTTGCTATCGGTGTGGTTCCTGGTAACAAGTTAATACAAAATTCTACTTGTCGATCAGGCGGTAGTCCAGGAAGATCTTTGGGAAAAACTTCTGGATACTCACACACGACATGAATGCTCTTCATCTCCTTTTTCTTCTTCTTTGCGTCAATCACGAATGCCAAATATGATGTACATCCTTTGGCCAAACACTTTCTGGCTTTCATTAGAGAAATGATTCCAGAATTTACCCTGCGTTTGTCCCCGTACACCATAAACGACTCTTTCCCTGGCGGGTTTACTTTTACTATCTTCTTTCGGCACAATATCTCAGCGTCATTGGCGCTAAGCCAATCCATTCCCAGCACGATGTCGAAACCATTTAGTTCGATAGGCAATAATTCCTCGTGGAACTTATTCCCATTCAGGTCGATTAAGATGTTTTTCATACGATGGCTAACAGGTACAAACTTGCCACTAGCAACTTCGACTAATAAAGCATTATCTAGTCTATCGACAGACAAAGCTAGTTTTCTACTAAATTTATGCGAAATAAAGGAGTAGTTGGCTCCAGAATCAAATAAAATTTGAGCAGGCAATTCGTTTACGAGAAAGGTACCTGAAGCGACATCGGCTTCTTCTTTAGCAGCTTCCAGTGTCATCTGAAAGGCTCTCACCTTCGGCTTTGGTGGAATGTTGGGTTTTGCTGCTTCCTTCTTTTTCGGACAATCCCTCGAGATGTGCTCCTCCTCACCACAACCATAGCAAACTTTCTTGGTAAGGGTGCATTCATTGGCATAGTGCCCTGACTTTCCATATTTGAAGCATGTGACTTCCCCATCACATTTCCCATTATGCTTCTTCTTGCATTTGTCGCACCACTTCGCTTCGCCTCCTCCTCCTCTCGAACTAGACTTCGAGAATTTCTTTTTCTTGTTGGACCCTGAAGGCCCATCAGAACTTCAGAGCACTCATGAGTGTTGAGGCGATGTCCAACATCTTAGACCTCTACAACCAACTCATGACAGTCTTACTTCATATCTACTTCCAACATATGACCGACTGTGGATAATTTGAATAATATGTAAACACAACATAAATACTCTGGAAGTCAAAACTTGCAGAAGAAATAATAGTAAACGATTGACAAAAGATAGCAACACTTTACTCATAAATAAACACAACTTTTATTCATCATTAAATCTCAATTACACTTTACAAATTTCAAAAATTATCTAACTTAGCTAATATCATCCTTCAGCCCTATGCTCCTTGCATGCTGGAGATGCTTAACCCTACCCAGTCCCTTCGTGAGGGGATCTGCTGGTTTCTCATCCGATGATACCCTCTTTTCCACGAGGAGTCCTTCTATACGATGTCTGATGAAATGGTATTTTCCGTCAATGTGTCTGGATCTCCCGTGATCCTTTGGTTTCTTTGCTAATGCAACTGCATTTTCACTATCACAGAAAATGTCTATGGGCTCCTTTATAGCTGGTACAACTCCAAGGTCTCCAATGAAGTTCTTTAGCCATATAGCCTCCTTTGCTGCCTCGCTTGCCGCTATATACTCTGATTCGCAAGTTGAATCAGCCACTGTCTCCTGCTTGCAACTTTTCCAAGAGATTGCTCCTCCGTTGAAGGTCAAGACCCAGCCCGACTGAGAGCGGAAATTATCCCTATCAGTCTGGAAACTAGCATCACTATACCCTACAAATCTCAAGTCATCACTTCCACCAAGGGTAAGGACCCATCCTTAGTCCTCCGCAGGTACTTGAGAATATTCTTTACCGCTGTCCAGTGAACCTTACCAGGGTTCCCCTGATACCTTCTAACCATGCTCAAAGCAAAGGCTACATCAGGACGAGTGCAGGTCATAGCATACATGATCGAGCCTACTACAGAAGCATAAGGTACTCGACTCATTTCTGCTATCTCAACCTCGGTACTCGGGCTCTGAGTCTTACTCAGTCTAGCGTTACTCTGGATGGGTAACTCTCCTTTCTTGGAATCTTGCATGTTGAACCTCTTCAGCACCTTCTCCAAGTATGTACTCTGACTAAGCCCAATTAGTCTTTTACTCCGATCTCTCAGAATCCTTATCCCTAGAATATAGGCAGCTTCTCCTAGGTCCTTCATAGCAAAACACTTCCCAAGCCAGGACTTCACTTCCTGCAAGGTTGGGATGTCATTTCCTATGAGTAGTATGTCATCCACATACAATACCAAAAAGCTAACTATACTCCCACTAGCCTTGACATATACACACGATTCATCTTCATTCCTCGAAAAGCCAAACTCTTTAACTTTCTCATCAAAGCAAAGATTCCATCTGCGAGGTGCTTGCTTTAATCCATATATGGATTTCTCAAGCTTACACACTCTATTAGGGTACTCTGTGCTGACAAAACCCTCCGGCTGATTCATGTAAACATCCTCAGCCAACTTTCCATTGAGGAAAGCGGTTTTGACATCCATTTGCCATATTTCATAGTCATGAAATGAAGCTATGGCTAACAATACTCTAATAGACTTAATCTTGGCTACTGGTGAAAGGTCTCATCATAATCAACTCCCGGAGTTTGAGAAAAGCCTTTTGCAACCAGTCGCGCCTTGTATGTGTGTACATTACCATCCATGTCGGTCTTCTTCTTGAAGATCCACTTGCACCCAACTGTCTTACGACCTGGTACATAGTCAACCAAGTTCCAAACTTGATTGTCATACATGGACTGTATCTCTCCGTCCATTGCCTCTTTCCATTTAGCAGACTCGGGGCCTGCCATGGCTTCCGCATAGCTGTTAGGTTCATCTAGACTCACCAGTGTCTCATCACTGATAAGTGGCTCACCTTCCGCGGTAATATGGAAACCATAATAGTGCTCATGTGCATTCCTAACCCTTGTGGAACGCCTTAGAGGTATGGATTCGTCAATTGGATCAACATGAGTTACCTCCTCAGGTTGACTGCTAGGGTTTGAGGTTCCTTCACCACTTGACTCTTGAATTTCTTCAAGGTCAATTTGCCTCCCACTGTTTCCTTGTCTTATGAACTCTCTCTCTCTCTCGAAAGACACCCCACCTTGCTACAAAGACCACATTCTCACAAGGTCTGTAGAAGAGGTAACCAAAGGATTTCTGTGGGTAGCCGATGAAAATACACCTCTCGCTTCGAGGTTCGAGCTTCTCGTGAGTCTCGCGTCTCACGAAAGCCTCGCAACCCCAAATCTTGATGTGAGCTAGACTAGGAACTTTTCCAGTCCACATCTCGTGAGGTGTTTTGGCAACCTTCTTTGTAGGGACCAGATTCAGAATATGGGCGACAGTCTCTAAGGCATACCCCCAGAATGAGATTAGTAGCGAAGCTCGACTCATCATGGAACGAACCATGTCCAACAAGGTTCGATTACGCCTCTCAGCTACACCATTCAACTGTGGTGTCCTGGAGGTGTCAATTGTGAGACAACCCCACATTCCCTAAGATAGTCGAGGAACTCCGTACTAAGATACTCACCACCGCGATCGGATCGAAGCATCTTAATGTTCCTGCCCAATTGATTCTCGACTTCCTATTTAAACTCTTTAAACCTTTCGAAAGTCTCTGACTTATGCTTGATTAAGTAGACATATCCATATCTACTATAATCATCTGTAAAACTCACATAATAACGATTAGCATCTCTTGTAGCAGTTTTGAATGGTCCACACACATCCTTGTGCACTAGATCCAACAAACCTTCACCCCTAGCACATGAACCTGTGAAGGGTGACTTTGTCATTTTTCCAAGTAAGCATGATTCACAACTATCATCTGACTTTAGGTCAAATGATTCCAAGACTCCATCCTTTTGGAGTTGGTCTATGCGTTTCTTGCTTACATGTCCAAGACGACAATGCCATAATGATGCTTTATCCAAGTTATTATGATTAGTAGAATCAATACACAACACATTATTCCCTAAATTATCTACAACAGACACAACTTCATACACACCATCACAAGGTAATGCTTTAAAATAAAACACATTATTAAAGAAAGCATTTATTCCACCAATTTCATTATCAAAAGAAAAGGTATACAAAGCATGAAAGGAAATAGCATTTCTTGCCATTTCAGGCGAATAACAACATTTATTCATATCTAAAGTAAACCCACTACTTAGCAACAAAGTATAAACTCCAATCTTGGTGACAGGTGAAACTTTCCTATTCCCCATGATCGAGTTTATCTTTGCATGCTCCACATTCTCACTACTTAGTCCCTGCAAAATCAGAACAAATATGAATACCTCAGTCGGTATCAAGGACCCAAGAGTTAGAATAGGGTGAGTTATTAGATAATATAGTGTAAATAGCTGCATGGTTGGGTTTCACTTTCCCATCCTTCAAATCTTGCTGGTACTTTGGGCAGTTCCGCTTCCAGTGCACCTTTTCGTGGCAATAGAAGCATTCAGCCTCTTTGGGATCAGAAGAAGGTGTAACGAAACTTTTCTTTGTTCCGCTTGAAGAGGAGCCATCAAGGGTCTTACCCTTGGTATCCTTCGAAGGGTTCTTCCTCTTCTTCCCTCTACCTTTCTTTATTGCCAGGACAGGTGCTGAGTTTGGAGTAGTAGTAGAAGTGGTCACAACCGACTCACCTTTGAGACCTGATTCTGCGGTCTTTAGGAGTCCTTGAAGTTTGCTGAGGGTGACTTCTTCCTTGTTCATGCGATATGTCATGCAGAATTGATCATAACACGATGGTAAGGAGGGCAAAATAATATCTATTGCTAACTCCTCTGGGAAGTTCACATTCAGGTTCATCAAACGGTCCACATACCTTTGCATTTTCTGAATGTGGCTTGTGATGGGTTCACCATCCTTCATTCGGGTTGTGATCATCGAGGAGATGATTTCATATCGCTCTTGACGAGCACTCTGATGGTAGCGGTCCATCAAATCCTGGTGCATCTAAAAAGGATAGTAGTCCTCATAGGACTTCTGGAGCTCAGCTATCATAGTGGCCATCATGATGCATGCCACTTTGGTAGCATCCCTTTCATGTGCCTCATATTCAGCAAACTCCTCAGGAGTAGCAGTTGGCTCGGGTACCTTAAGCTCCTTGTCGAGAACATATTCTTTGTTCTCATACCGAGTGACCATCCTGATGTTCCTGATCCAATCTGTAAAGTTGGATCCATCAAAGATGACTCTCCCACAAAGGTTCATGAGAGAGAAGGAGCCGGTAGGGTTTGAGCCAGGAGTAGCATTGTTGGTAGACATCTGAAAAGAACAAAAGACAAGTTTATTTTAGATATAAAGATAGTCCTTAATAAAACACCCAAATGTAATATTAAGGCTAGGATCCAATCACAATATATTATAACTTAGAAGAGGGATGCCGTAATCTAAGCTATAACATATTTGAAAGGTAGGTGAATGACGATTCACCAATTTCCACCATGAAAACGAAATATAAGTTATTAGGTTTTATTTGGTTTTTTAGAAACTCCTAGATTCTTTTGAGATTCATTGAACTTTTCAATGGCACGTTTCAATCTCGAGTGTGCCCTTCATGTTTTGTGACTGGGATACCGAGGATCACAAAACAAGGTGTGAAGTAACCATGCAAATTACTTGGTACCCTTAATGTTTTTCACTTAATCGATGTGCCGGTTAACCACACGCGCTCCACCGACCTATGAAAAACCTTAAGTCACCCTTTGCCTACCTTGTTATGTCCAAGTTAGTGTGCCGGTTAACCACACACGCTCCACCAACGACTTAATCAAAGTGCAAAGTGTAATTTCATGGATTAGCACCTTATTCACATTTTTCCTAAAGTAACTAAGATTGGGAATTTATAAAAAAATTAGTTACTTTATAATAATCATTATACTTTTTAATGAGAATTTTAAGCCACTGTCCTACCCGTTCGGCTAACGACCCACCACCAGTCAAGGAAGCGGTGGGTGAGAATGGACACCTATTAAGCTGTCATTTTATAGGCAACAACCTTATACCCCCTTATAGACCGGCTTCGTGAATGAGGCCTACTAACGGTAAAACGACTTGATCTTATACATATATATATATTAAACTTATAATATTATAAAGTATAAGGGTTGAATTTTACCTTTTAAAATTCTAGGGGTTGGAACTAAAGTTTATTAGATGACTTTACATGTTCCAAAACTTGAGGGCAAGTTTTGTAACTTTACAAAACCTTTCAATTCATAACTTATGAGTTATTAAAAATGAAGACTCTTCATTTTTTTAACTTATGTGTTCTTTTAATGGTTTTAAAACAAAGAGGCTTTTGGTTATCCATAACTTGAGGACAAATGAACACATATGATCTATCAAGAACTCATAAGAACATGAATAATCATATCAAAATTTCAAGAACATATGAACACATATAATCATGAAAATTTGATATTAGCCGTTGTAAATGGATTAGAACAACCATTACACCCTCTAAAATAAGTTTTATAACACCAAAACAGTTTAGGGTAATGTTTCTAGTCCATTTCCAGCAGCAAAAATCGAAAATCTGCACTCTGCATGGCCAACTCGTCGAGTGCACGAACTGACTCGCCGAGTTGGTTGCATTTTCACTTGGACTCATCGAGTCCCCCCATGGACTCGGCGAGTCCCCTGTACAGACAACAAGATATTCGACTTTTTTCACTATTTTGCATCAAGTATCAACAAACAAGCCTAGGCTCTGATACCACTGAAGGGTTTTGAGCATTTCTAACACCCCTAAGTGTACATGCAACCCTAGAAAACCTTGGATCTATGTTTGTCTAAAATACATGCAAAAATACTTTTTCCAAGGTTCATAAACCTATCTAGCATGCATGGGGAACTTTAATCATAAAACATAGCTAGAATTACATACCTTGTAGTTGTTATGATTCCTTGAAAACCTTGAGAGCCTAGCACCCCAAGTGTGATGCCTCAAATGTTTCACACAACACCAAATGCCTTGGAATAAACCTTGAGAATGTATAACACTTGTAAAAATCGGTTTTCCCTCTCTTATTCTTAGTGTAGCCGATTTTGGAGTGTATCATGTTCATTATATAGTGTGTCACATCTAGGGTTACACCATGTAAACCCTAATGTGACATGACTCTTCATTTCCATGACCCATGGGTTTGTAAGTCCCATGGAGCCTCCATTGAGCATCCAATGGGTTTAACCCATCTTGATAATCCATGGAGCCTTTTAGCCCACTATACAAGTTATGGATGATTTACATAATCAACCCATATATTTAATTAGTCTCTTTTTGATCACTTAATTAATCCTAGATTAATTCTTGATCAATACTAATTTAAATAATACTATTAATAGATTACAACTTATAATATATTAATAAACCACAAGTGTTATTTCTCTCATTTATTCTATCCAAATGCGTGATGCCATGCAACCCAAATGGACCATGCCGGGTCGGGTCAAGTACATACTAGAAATAGTTATGGACTTAGACACCTTATCCAAGAACTTGTGAATCTTATTTACTTGGAAAGATGATTAAGTCACCCTTCACTGGTACTTGTGAAAGGGCGGAGGGTTTGTTGGATCTCATACATACTGATGTGTGTGGGCCCTTCAGATCTGTCACAAGAGATGCTAGCCGCTTCTATGTGACTTTTACTGATGATTATAGTAGGTATGGTGATATCTACTTAATAAAGCATAAGTCAGAAACCTTTGAAAAATTCATAGAGTTTAAGGCAGAAGTGGAGAATCAATTGGGCAGGAAGATAAAGGTACTCCGATCCGATCGAGGAGGAGAATATCTTAGTATCGAGTTCCACGACTATCTTCAGGAATGCGGAATTGTTTCACAATTGACATCTCCTAGGACACCACAGCTGAATGGTGTGACTGTGAGGCGCAATCGAACCTTGTTGGACATGGTTCGTTCCATGATGAGTCGAGCTTCGTTACCAATCTCATTTTGGGGGTATGCCTTAAAGACTGTCCCCCATATTCTTAATCTGGTCCCTACCAAAAAGGTTGCCAAAACACCTCACGAGATGTGGAATGGGAAGGTTCCTACTTTACACCACATCTAAGTTTGGGTTTGTGAGGCTTTTGTGAGGCGCGAGACTCACGAAAAGCTCGAACCTCAGAGTGAGAGATGTATTTTCATCGGCTACCCACATAAATCCTTTGGATATCTCTTCTATCGACCTAGTGACAATGTTGTTTTCATCGCGAGAAGAGGGGTCTTTCGTGTGAGAGAGCTAATATGCCAAGGGGACAATGGGAGGCAAATTGACCTTGAAGAGCTTCAAGAGTCAAGCGGTGAAGGAACCTCCAACACTAACAATCAACCCGATGAGGAAACTCATGTTGAACCTATTGACGAATCTGTATCTCTGAGGTGTTCCACCAGAGTTAGGACTGCACCTGAGTTTAATTATGGTTTCCATATTACTACAGAAGGTGATACATTTACCAGTGATAGTACATTCGTAAATTTGGATGAGCCTAATAACTACGCGGAAGCCATGGTAGGCTCTGAGTCTGCTAAATAGAAAGAGGCTATGGATAGCAAAATTCAGTCCATGTATGACAATCAAGTTTGGAACTTGGTTGACAATGAACCGGGTCGAAAGACAGTCGAATGCAAATGGTTCTTCAAGAAGAAGACCGACATGGATGGAAAAGTACACACATATAAGGCGCGACTAGTTGCAAAGGGCTTTACTCAAAGTCAGGGAGTTGACTATGATGAGACTATCTCACCAGTAGCGAAGATTGAATCTATAAAGATATGTTGGCCATAGCTGCATTTCATGATTATTAAATATGGCAAATGGATTTCAAAACCGCTTTCCTTAATGGAAAGTTGGATTAAGATGTTTACATGAGTCAGCCAGAGGGTTTTGTCAATGCAAGATACCCTAATAGAGAGTGTAAGCTGGAGAGATCCATATATGGATTGAAACAAGCATCTCACAGTTGGAATCTTTGTTTCGATGAGAATGTCAAGGAGTTTGGATTTTCAAGAAGCGAGGATGAGTCCTGTGTGTATGTCAAGGCTAGTGGGAGTATAGTTAGTTTTCTCGTGTTCTATGTGGATGACATACTACTCATAGGAAATGACATCCTGACCTTGTAGGAGGTTAAGTCCTGGCTTGGGAAGTGTTTTGCTATGAAGGACCTTCGAGAAGCTACCTATATCCTAGGGATAAGGATTTTGAGAGACAGGAGTAAGAGACTAATAGGACTTAGTTAAAGTGCCTATTTGGACAAGGTGCTGAAGCGTTTCAGCATGAACAACTCCAAGAAAGGCGACTTGCCTATCCAGTGCAATACCAAACTGAGTAAGACTCAGAGTCCGAGTACAGAAGCTAAGATTGCAGAGATGAGCCGTATACCATATGCTTCTGCAGTTGGCTCAATCATGTATGCTATGACTTGTACTCGCCCTGATGTGGCTTTTTCTTTGTGCATGGTCAGTAGATATCAAGGGAACCCGGGTGAAGCTCACTGGACCGCAGTTAAGAACATTCTTAAGTACCTACAAAGGACTAAGGATTGGATCCTTACCCTTGGTTGGAGTGATGACTTAAGAATATTAGGGTATTGTGACGCCGGGTTTCAGACTGACAGAGACAATATGCGTTCTCAGTCGGGTTGGGTGTTTACCCTAAATGGAGGAGCAATAACATGGAAAAGTTCCAAACAGGAGACTGTGGCTGATTCAACGTGCAAATCAGAGTACATTGCAGCAAGTGAAGCATCGAAAGAGGCGATATGGTTGAAGAACTTCATTGGAGACCTTGGAGTTATGCCATCCAAAAAGGACCCCATAGAAGTTTTCTACGATAATTAAGGGGTGGTTGCTTTAACCTAGGAACCGAGAGATCATGGTAGATCAAGGCATATCGACAGAAAGTACCACTTCATAAGACATCCGGTAGAAGAAGGACACCTTGTGGTGAAGAGGATATTAATACAACACAACCCAGCAGATCCCTTTACAAAGGGACTGAATAGGGTTAAGCTCTTGCAGTATGCAAGAGGCATTGGGCTAAGAGACGATATTAGTTTTGGTAATTAGATAAACTAGAAACTTGTAATAGCTAAATTGTAATTGACATTTTGATGATTGAATAAAAGGAGTTTTATTTATAAGTAAAGTTACTGTCTTGTGTCAATTATTTACTATTGTTTCATTTTGCATGTTTTGACTTCCTGAATAATATAATTATTCGAACCATCCACAGTCGATCATACATTGGAAGTAGGTATGAGGCTAGACTGTCATGAATTGGTAGTAGATGTCTAAGGAGTTAGACATGGCAAGAGTTTGCTATGCCATTCATGAGTGCTTGTTAAATAAGAATTTGAGCATTGGATCAACCCGCACTCATCAGAATCACTTCACGCAATTTATCACGAGTGATTGTGAGATGATAATATCATATAATCTTCAAACCAAGATATATGAGTTGTTGACTAGAAATTGGTTTTGCATTGATGATGCGTAAACGCATCAGTAACTTGATGTCATAAAACGTATCGTTGTGCATGATTCAATGAGTAGTTAGTTCAAGCATATAGAGTCAAAGTCTATCTGTTACTTTTATCCTAAGAAGGATTAAAAGCGATATTTGGGCCCCTCGATGATTTGTTTTGGCCTATGTACCGGTCCCGGTCATAACAAAATTGATGTGTTCAATTATGTTCTATGTCAAACTAATCGGAAATCAGGAAACTAATTACAGGACAATAAGTATGACTATGTTCCATGTATTTGTCCGCTGATATCTTGTAGAACAGAGGAATATATGATCACTTAGCTAAGGACAGTCACTTACTGGATCAGAGTTCGATAGCGTCTTATGGAAGCTACGATTACTACTCGGATCTTGAGTTAAATTGGCAGTTATAGTATTAGACTTATCCAAGTGGGAGACTATTGGATTTGGTGTCTAAGCCCATAACTATATCTGGTATGTACTTGGCCCGTTTGTAGCATGGTCCTTTTGGGGTTGCCTTCACCAGTGCAATTTGATAGGATGGACTTTTTGAGAATAAGATTATTGGTGATTTATTAATATATTATAAGTATACTGTATTAATTGAGAAATCATATTATTTAATTAGTGTTGGTTAAGAATTAATTTGGAATTAATTTTGTGATCAAAAGTGACTAATTAAATCTAGGGGGTTGATTATATAAATCATCCATTCTTATAGTGTGGGCCAAAGATCCATTAGGGTGGGCTAAGTGGTTCATGGATAGTCCATGGAGCTTTAACCCATGGATCCTAAGAGATATGGAAGATCATGGTGCATTATGGTTTTATGGATGAAACCCTAGCCTTAAGAAACACTATAAAAGCCTCCCCTTGGTGTTAAAATCGGCTAGAGATGTACACAAGAGCATATAACCGATTTTGAAACTACAAGTGTTATTCTCTTAAGCCTCCTGTGCATATTGGTGTTTGTGACACATTAGAGGCACAACGTTTGAGTTTCTCAAGCTTCCAAGATCAAGAACTACTCAAAAGGTAAGATATCTAACTAGTTGTTACTTTGGATTATATGCTAGTTAAGTTATATGCTTTGGAAATTTAGAAAAATGCATGTACAATTAGAGAAAACATAGTTCCAAAGCATGTAGGGTAGCATGTGCACCATAGGAGTGTTATAGTGCTTATAACCCAACAATTTTAACTCCAGAACAAGCGAAACTTCCCATTCCGGTGCCATCTCACCAGTCTCCTCCGCAATATCCTCCTTTTCCGCAGCAATCTCCATCTCGTCAAGAAACCCCTCCGTAATTTCGAAACCTCGAGCCAACCATGTTAGATGATAACTCCAATGACTCTTCCGCAACTTAGCAACGCAAAGCAGACTGGGGAGCCGCGAAATTTGCCAAACAAATATGGAGAGATCATGGCTTCGAAACGACAATGGATGAAACCCTCATCAACTCTTGGGTCAATCCTACAAGAAGATTACTCGATAAAGACTACATGCCAGTCTTGACGTATGTCGAACCTCCTAAAGATGGTTACTGGGACATTCCCATCTCACCAAACGCTAAATTATTCATGGTCTTTGAACCCTTTGACCGTAGTCTCCCAGATGACAAGAGGCTTCCACTTGAGTTTGAAAGGTTGACCAAGTTTCATGTCAAGCACGGGTCAGTCTTTGAAAACATATGGTCCAAGACAAAACTTCCGGAGTCAAGAACTACAAAATAAGGAAATTCATGAAGTCCAAATTCACCCCGTACACTCTGACAAGAAGAGGCTGTGATTATGTCAGAACTCCGGCTGACTTTCCGTGTATGAATCCGGAAGAGGTGTTCATAATTGCAAGCTGTGTTTCAGCTCAAGTCGGAAAAACATCCCAAAATGAAGATTGCTTATGTAAAAACTTGTGAGTACCTGAGATGCGCAGTATGCGATTTTGCCAAAATAGATGCTGATATTCATCCGGCCCTCGTTCAAAAATTCAACCTTCATCCATTTGAACCTGCAGCTGTTTATACTGAAGGATATCAAGAGCGATCCTTGGGTGCAACCAACTTTCTAAAACTGGGAGTTGTGTTCAAAAGAGTTAACAGCAATGTGAAATACTTCATCCCCATCACAGCCATGCACCGCTTTACCCGCAAACAACTGGAAGTCACCCTGACTTCGGTGGAGAGGTCGAAGCACACTACTGATGAAGTGAAATTGAAGATCACAAGAAGGATCACTTGGCTGGTGAAGTGAGAAAATTTTGGTGGATGATGATCAAGTTTCTGAAGCTTAACAAGTGAAAAGGTTAAAGAGGTCACTTAGGAGGAAATTGTTGAATCAAGAAAGTGACCGTCTTGAACCTTAATCCGAAGTCCTCTTCTCTACCGCAATGCTGGTTCTGCTACCGCAACATGAAGCCATCCGTCACCACCTTGTCTGGAACAAAGACGTAGTTTTTTAACTTTTCCTTTTACAATGTATTGTCCAGTGTACCTTGCATGGACACTTCCTTTGAAATTTTAGTCTTTGTAATGTTCTCGGACCTCTATAAATAGAGTCTTCTGCCTCTAATGAAAAACACATCTCTTATCTTACACATCTCTTATCTCTTACATCTCATCTTACTACTCTCTCATTCTCAAGGATCTTATAGAACTTAAATTCTTACCTTAAGATCAAAATCTCTCCTTCGGAGCAAGCCATTCTTGACTTAATCACTTTAAGCTGGTCACACTTACTAACTTGGTTTGAAAGTAATCCTTGTTAAGAATCAGCTTAGTGTTTACTTGATATAATACTTGTTGTCATTTATATTTCCTTACATTTTCTTCATTATATTCCACATCTAATTATCTAACTTTCTAACTCTAACTTTTTATTATTGTTGAGCTTTAGGATCCTTTGAGTTAAACTTATTCCGCATTATAACTTGTTCTAATGTTTGTTCAAGTGTGTTTCTCAAAAGTTTTTCTCTCAACAACAACCATGAGGGGGATGGAGTACACCGGTGAACACATCGTTCATAAACACATACATGTTGCGAGCCTGCTAGAAAGGTCTGTGGTCGTCATCTATACTCCGCTAGATGACTGGAACATCAACAACTTCGAGGCCTCTCATCATTTTTATTTCATCACAGATCAACTATTTCATCTACCCATGTTTTACCCACCATATTTGTAGATAAAAATACATATACAATTTAAATCATTCTAAACATGTATAAAACATTCATTCAACATCCATCTCAAATAAAAAACAATATATATACACATAGCACGTATTTTATATAACATACTTCATATCTATGTGTAAAATCAAAGTGACTATACACTCACTTGATAAGATTGTGATTGGACAGCACTGTTGGGTTTTAAGCATTCTAACACTCCTATGGTGTACATGCAACCCTATAAACCTTGGATCTATGTTTTCTCTATTATACATGCAAATATTAACTATTCCAAGGTTTCATCCTAACTAGCATATTATGAAGCACCTATACTACAAAGTTCTAGTTAGATAACATACCTTTTGATGTAGCTTGATGTCTTCAAGCTTTAAGAGCTTAGCCCCAATAGTGTGGAAGCCTCAAATGGAATCACAAATCACCAAAACACCTTGGAAGAACTTGAGAGAATATGTATGCACACTAAAATCGGCCCACCCTTATTTTCACACACTTGTGCCAATTTTGTGAGCCAAGGACCCCTTTATATATTATGGAGGATTAGGGTTACATCCATGTAACCCCTAATACCCATGACCTTTCATTTACATAGGATCCATGGGTTAAAAGCTCCATGGACCATCCATGAAATCTTAGCCCAACCTAAATGAACTTGGCCCATTCCATATATATAAGAGTCCATATTTAATTAGTTCTTTTTGATCACTTAATTAATTCTAAATTAATTCTTGATCAATATTAATTAAATAATATGATTCCATATTAATATATTAGAACTTAAAATATATGAATATAAATCATAAATACACTATTCTCAAAAAGACTATCCATATAAATTGTGCCGGTGAAGTGCAACCCAAATGGACCATGCCGGGTCGGGTCAAGTACATACCAAATATAGTTATGGACTAAGACATTAATCCAACAGTCTCCCACTTGGATAAGTCTAAAACTATTATTGAGTATGACTTCAAAACCTAACTGGCAATCGTAGCTCTTAAAGTCGCTGTCGAACTCTGACCTTGTCAATGACTTGTCCATTAGATAAGGGATCATATATTCCTCCGTTCTAGATATCATATGGATTGAGACATGGATTATAATCATTCTCTCTGTCCATTTGTTGTTTCCCGATTTTCGATTTATGATGACTGACTGGTTGAATAAATCAAATCAGTCCTGGCTTGGCCAAGCACTCACATGTGTCATCGCTAAATCATCGAGGGGCCCACAGATATCGCTTTTATCCCGAAGGTAAAAGGAATGGATAAACTTCGACTCATATGGCTTGTTCTACTACTTGTTGAATCATACACAAAGGCACGTTTTATAACATCGAGTTACCAAATGCGTTTTCGTGCAATCAATGTATAACCAACTCATAGTAACAACTCATATCTCTAGGTTTGAAGAATATAAGATATTATCGTTTCATGATCACTCGTGATAAAATCCATGAAGTGATTCAAATGAGCGCGGGTTGAATCCAATACTCAGAACTTATGAGCACTCATGAGTGTTGTAGCACCACTTTGTCCACCAACTTGGACCTCTACAAACCAACCCATGACAGTCTTGATTCATATCTACTTCCAACATATGATCGACTGTGGATGGTTTGAATAACTTAATCATTCAGGAAGAGCGACTTAGTTATTCTGGAAGTCAAAACATGCAAAGTGAAACACAAGAATAAATGAATCAAATATGTTATCAAACCCTATGAATATAAATAAACACTTTTATTTATCACCATACTGATTACTCATTATTCATTGTTTCGGTTTTATCAACTTTATACTTGAATTAAAAACACTAGTTGTCCCATGCTCCAAGCATGTCCACTATGTTTTTCTTAAACAATAGCTTTGCCATACACCAAGTATGCACTCTATGTTTGTCTATGATCCTTACTTTGTGAAATAAACCAATTGAACATAATTTCAATGATTCTAATTTCACACTCCCGAATCCTTATCGAAAAATGTGAGAATTTCAAATTCCTATCACTTATCGAAATCTGTTTAGATTTTAAACTTATATGCACTGACCCTCCTGTAATGAATATGTACAAAGTCACAAAGACTTGTCAACATTCATTATAAGGTATTCCAATGGAGATCAACTCCATGGAAACTAAGTCTCATATTCAAAGTACATTGCTTTGGACATGCTTCTTGCATTAAGTTTTCTAATCTTACACAGATAACTTCCACCTATAGAGACAACTCCATATTCTCATTTTGACTATCACTTCTGAATAAGAGATGCCTCTTTTCAGAATATGTCAATATGGTCCTTCCAAAATTAGCACTATACTTCCAACTGTCCCTGAGCAACCAATCTTTGATAAACCTCAGATTGTCCTCGACAATTGCTTAATCATTTTAGTCATATCCAATTCTAGACCTTTTCCCTTCTTAATGCCCCTGGGCATTTGGAAAAATTTAGAAATGACAATTATAGCACATGCAATCGATCCTGTACCCAAAGCAAATGGTACACGATTCATGATGTCTCACATAAAGACATGATTCTAGACCAGTCTTTTGCTACAATATTTTTATTTGCCATGTTTTCAATATTTTTATTCTTGATTAGTTCTTGAAATTCTTTTTAGGATCTTTAAGACTCCCACTATCCTCTTGACATATAAGACTATCTTGCCAAATATTCAAGAGATAGTGCAGATTCTTTATCAAGACAAACACTTCACACAATTGGCCTTAGTTGGTCTTTGTTTTATCCAAAACATCACAACTTACCAATTTCAAATGTACAAGAGTAGGACACTTTTACTCTTACATTTGACAAGTGTTTTAAACCTTTCTTTACGATATGTCACTCAAGTTACAATCTTGGAGTATGACTCTAAGAATTGTTTTGGAACGAAGTATGACTCATCTTCCTGATCTAACCATTTCAACAATTCATGACTCCTCTTCTTAGTCATAAGAATGCACTAAGATGACCTTTAGAGGACTAATTGTGATATGATTTCTAAATCATTAAGATGATCACAAACATGATACTAAAGTACTCTCCCATCTTTTCAGATTTGAGAAACTTTTATCTTTCTGCCTAATTTTATTCTTCCCACTCGTTCTGCCATACATTGAGACTTTTCCAATGTTTCAAAATTATACTTAAACTTGTAAGTATAACCATATTTACTAAAATTTAGTAAATCAAATAGTCTTAACGAGCTTTGTGGTGGACATGACCAGTGCACAAGAATGTGTACTCGATCCCTTTAGTCCTTCACTTGACTCACACATCCATGTGAACAAGTAATTAGTCTTGATATTCCAATGATTGAAAGTTCTCATTCATCATACTATTCAACTTGCATGATTCCAAGTTTCGGTCCAATTGAAACTTGGGCAATGAGGAACTTTCCTGATTTGGTAAATTTAGACACTACCACAAATGAAAGAATCAAATCCATTTTCCAATATTGCTGTCAGAGGAATCATATACGCAACAATTTTCCACAAATGCCATTGTAAGGATACCTTAAATAAATAAAATTAAACAATTTTCTTTTATTTTAAAACTTTGCGGAAAAACATATCCTTACAATCCACATGGAAAATTGTTGTTATCTATTCCTTAGCAATATATCATAACTTCTTAAGCAACTGTTCACAATTCTGATGCGATCGAAATCCACCTTCACGATCAGAATCAGCATATACTTCCTTTAAGATTTCTCTCTATTCTTTGATTCTTAAAACATCAACATGTGACCCAGTCACATCATGTAATGAGGATCTCAGAATAGAACTTAACAGAGTTAGATAATGGGCTCTACCTGATGTAGAGTCAAACTTATTGACTTTAACATCCTTAGCTAATTTGGCAGCTTTGCAATCAACGCCCCTTCCTTTGGCAAAATAAACATATGGACCCTTTGGTAATGGGACTATCTCAGACTTAGCCTTTCTCTTTACCATTTGGTCAACTGGGTTGACTATGGCCAATCCCTTTCCATTGGGAAGAGAATGCTTTTTTCTGGATTTCCAGTGTCACCATTGTCACTGTCCATAAAGTTTTTGGGAAGTTGATGTTTTAATCAAATTTGCTTTACTATCGTTCCAAATCATTGCTGATTCAGCATCACCAAGCAAATAGATATGATCATTAAGGTTCATGTCATAGTCTGTTTCATAGTAGTCCCAAAGGAACTCACTATGTGACTTAGAAAGTGATTGAACATCCAACTTTCTCAAGACTTTGAAACCCAACTCTCCCGGCTTGTCAATATATGACTTCATCTCTAAGATGTGATCACACATAGACCTTGCTTGCCATTAGGGCTTGAGTGACCTTGAACTTGTGGGTTAGGGAGAATAATTGGAGGAGGTGGAGGAAGTAAAGTTCCAAGAGATTTGGGAAGATCATAGATGTCTGAACTCGATATCTTTTGGGAGATATTCAAGATAGTTGATTTAAAGTCCTTAATATAACACCCAATATGAAATATTAAGGCTAGAATCCAACAACCTATCTATAACTGGAAGAGGGATGCCGTAATCCGAGTTATAAAATAGTTGAAGGTAGGTAAATGACGATTTACCAATTTTCACCATGAAAAACGAAATAATTTAATTAGGTTTTTTACTTGGATTTGAAACTCCTAGATCTTTTGAGATTCATTGAACTTTTCATAGGCATGTTTCAATCTCGAGTGTGCCCTTCAGATTTTGTGACTGGGATGCCGAGGATCACAAAACAAGGTGTGAAGTAACCATGCAAATATACTTGGTACCCTTAATATTTACCCCTCAATCGATGTGCCGGTTAACCACACGAGCTCCACCGATACTATGATAAACATTAAGTTACCCTTTGCCTACTTTGTTAAATCCAGGTTAGTGTGCCGGTTAACCACACACGCTCCACTAACTGTTTAAACAAAGTGCAAAGTGTAATTTCATGGATTAGCACCTTATTCACATTTTCCTAAGTAACTAAGATTGAGAATTAGTAAAAGGTTTAGTTACTTAGTATTTATCATTAATACTTTTAATGAAGGGAGAATTATAGTCCTTGTCATACCTGTTCGACTAACGACCCTCCATCGGTCAAGGAAGCGGTGAGTGAGAGGGGACACCCGTTAAACTGCCATTTTATAGGCAGTAACCTTATACCCCCCTTATAGACCGACTTCGTGAATGAGGCCTACTAATGGTAAAACGACTTGCTCTTATACATCTAATATATTAAACTTTTAATATTATAATAGTATAAGGGTGTATTTTAGACATTTAAAATACTTGGTGGTTTAATCTATTAATTAAACTAGACTTTTAATTTAATTAAACTCAAACCATATATTTATGGATTAATAATACTCTTTTAATTAAACGCTTTAATTAACTATTAATAAAGTCCATAAGAGTTAATTTGAACTATTCAACAAAACATCATAATTCCAATTATTAAGCTCAAAATTAAAACCATTTAATTAATTGTTTAAGTTATGAACCTAAGAGTTTTAGAATTCAATTCTTTTTTTCATAAAAAACTTTTCTCAAATTCCAAAACTTGAGGGCAAGTTTTGTAATTCTTGAAAACCTTTGGATTCCATAACTTATGGAATTAATAGTGTTTTATGATGAAACTTTCCATGTTCCATAACTTAAGAACAAGTAATGGAATTCTTTAAAACATTAACACCAAATTTTGTAACTCCATAAAAACTTTGAATCAATTTTTTTTTTAAAAAAAAACTTTCATATCCATAACTTATGGAAGTTTCAAAAACCCTTAAAATCACAACTTTAAAAAAAACTTTTGAGCTCCAAAATTTTATGACAAAATTTGTAACTCCTTAAAACATTTAGATCAAATTTTAAAACTAATAAAATAATCATATCATTTTATCTTTTACTAAATTTGACCTAATTCAACTCATATAACAAATGATTCAAATTTTACAAATAATTCGTTTTTCACAAAACAAGTAATTATCTTAAAATTTGACAAACGTCAAGTTTTTTTTTTACTTTTTTTTTCCAACTTGAAAATAAAACGTTTGCATCAATATAACAGAAAACAACCCATGGCTCTGATATTACTGTTGGGTTTTGAGCATTCTAACACTCCTATGGTGTACATGCAACCCTATAAACCTTGGATCTATGTTTCTCTATTATACATGCAAATATTAACTATTCCAAGGTTTCATCCTAACTAGCATATTATGAAGCACCTATACTGCAAAGTTCTAGTTAGATGACATACCTTTTGAAGCTTGATGTCTTCAAGCTTGAAGAGCTTAACCCCAATAGTGTGGAAGCCTCAAATGGAATCACAAATCACCAAAACACCTTGGAAGAACTTGAGAGAATATGTATGCACACTAAAATCGGCCCACTCTTATTTTCACACACTTGTGCCAATTTTGTGAGCCAATGACCCCTTTATATATTATGGAGGATTAGGGTTACATCCATGTAACCCCTAATACCCATGACCTTTCATTTACATAGGATCCATGGGTTAAAAGCTCCATGGACCATCAATGAAAGCTTAGCCCAACCTAAGTGAACTTGGCCCATTCCATATATATAAGAGTCCATATTTAATTAGTTCTTTTTGATCACTTAATTAATTCTAAATTAATTCTTGATCAATATTAATTAAATAATATGATTCCATATTAATATATTAGAACTTATAATATATTAATATAAATCATAAATATACTATTCTCAAAAGACTATCCATATAAATTGTGCCGGTGAAGTGCAACCCAAATGGACCATGCCGGGTCGGGTCAAATACATACCAAATATAGTTATGGACTTAGACATTAATCCAACAAGCACTTCGTTCCTTAAAACAATCTTTTTCGATGAAACCGAGAGGTTTGCTAAAAAACCGGGCTCTGTGCGGCCAGAGTTTCGACTCGAAAAATTCTTTTACTCGGAGACTTCGGGCTCTTCGGGGCTTTCTTCTACTGCTAGGTAGGTTCCGTAGGCTTCGGGGGGGGGGGGGGGGGGTTAGAGTGGCTTGCGAGTGTGTACAGAGTGCATGATGGAGTAAATTTTGCAAACATAACCGGGCAGCCTCCCATGCTATTTATAGGGTGATTTTTGGTCTCTCACGTCGTGATCCAAGCATTCTCACGTCGTGAGCTTGATCCTGTTCACCCCGTAGACCCACCATGTGTTCCTAGCTTCGAAATGTGGCGTTTAGACTCCTCACGTCATGAGAAATCCTTGCTCACGTCGTGAGATTTTGACATATCACTCTGTAGACTTGCCATGCGTCTTATAGATTCTAAATGTGGCGTTTTGACTCCTCACGCCCTGAGAATTAGTGTTCACGTTGTGAGGCCAGTCAGATTAGGGTTTCTGACACGTGTCATTCTCTCAGACAACTGTATCTTCGGATGACCATAACTTTTTCATACGAGCTCCGTTTTTGACGTTCTTTATATCCACGCAAAGGCGGAGATGTACTCTACAACTTTAATTTAGAATACTAAGGCTAAAAATTACTCATCATAAACTCAGTTTTTTACGATTCCCGGTGTCGTGCCGGTTTTGTCTCGAAACTTCGACATGTCATAACTTCTTCGTTATAACTCAGATTTCGGCGTTCTTTATATCTCTAGAATCCTTGTTACGACCACTACAACTTTCTTCATAGATATCGAGTTTATCTAATATTTTTTTTTGACGCTAATTTTTAATACTTAATTTATTATATCATCATAAGTAAATATAAGGCACATAAATTCACATAATTCATTCTTATTACTTCAAAACACATTACAATAGTTGACGTAGAATATTACGTTGTATTTAATGCTTAGTCCAGAAACACGGGCGTTACAATTCTCTCCCCCTTAGGATGACTCCGTCCCCGTAATCATACATCAACAAACAAATGTGGATAGCGAATCATCATGTCACTCTCTGTTTCCCAGGTGAGATTTGGCCCATTCGTATGTTTCCATCGCACAAGCACTAAATCGACCATCTTGCATCTCAACTTCTTAGTCTTATGGTCAATGATTGCCCCTGGTTCTTCAATTAGCCACTTGCTTTCATCAATCCTTAACTCATAAATTGGAATTATGTCGGGAACTTCTCCCGTGAACTTCCTCAAATAACACACGTGGAAAGTGTTATGAATACCATCTAGTTCTTCTGCTAGTTCTAGCTTGTAAGCTTGGTTCTTAATCCTTTGAAGAACTTTTAACGGTCTAATAAACCTTGGACTCAACTTTTCCCTTTTACCAAATCTTATAAGTCCCTTCCATGGTGAGACTTTAAGTAAAACCGAATCTCTAACTTCGAATGTTATCGGTTGTCTTTTCTTATCAGCATAGCATTTTTGACGATCCTGAGCTGCTAACATCCTTTCCCTAATCACTTTCAACTTTTCAGTAGTCTGATGAACTATCTCGGGTCCCATAAACTGCTTTTCCCCAGCTTCAAGCCAACATGACAGCGTTCGACACATTTGTCCATACAAAGCTTGATAAGGCGCCATCTTGATGCCTGAGTGGAAACTATTATTGTAGGAAAATTCTACCAGAGGTAAATGTTCATCCCAGTTACCTTGGAATTCCAGGGTACATGCTCTTAGCATATCCACCAATGTTTGAATCGCTCATTCGCTCTGACCATCGGTTTGCAGATGGTAGGCTATACTTAGACACAACTTTGTACCCAAATCCTCTTGTAGACTTCTCCAAACCCTCAACGTGAAACAACTATCACAATCTGATACAATTGTTACAGGAACACCGTGAAGTCTTACTATCTCCTTCACATAAGCATTTGCAAGTTTATCCATAGACCATTTCTCATTTGCTGCTATGAAGTGTGCACTTTTAGTAAAACGATCAACGACCGACCAAATCATGTCGTGACCGCTCTTCGTTTTGGGTAGTTTACTCACAAAATCCATGGCGATATGTTCCCATTTACCCATGGGTATAGGTAAAGGTTCTAAACTCCCATACGGTTTCTGATGTTGTGCCTTAACCCTCGCACATGTCACACATTCGGCCACATACTTTGCAACATCGAGCATCATCGTCGGCTACCGGTAGTAGGGTTTTAGATCCCTATACATTTATGTGCTGCCGGGATGAATCGAGTACATGGTCTTGTGAGCTTCTTCCATAAGAAGATCTCTTATTCCTCCCGTCTTAGGTACCCAAATCCTATCTTGGAATACCTTCAGTGCTTGACCGTTTGTAATGAACACGAACGTTTTGCCCAAACGTTCTTCCTTTCGGTAATTTTTCTCTGAAGCTTCTTCTTGGGCTTTCTTGATGTTTTCCACAATCATTGAGACAACTTCAATTCTTAACGCTCTTGGCCTTTTCCTTTCGAGGCTCATTTTCCGACTTAGAGCATCAGCCATAACATTTTCTTTACCAGGGTGGTAAAATATTTCACAGTCGTAATACTTAAGTAACTCTAGCCAGCGTCGTTGTCTCATGTTCAATTCGTTCTGATTCAAGAGATACTGAAGACTCTTATGATCAGTGAAAAGTTTGCACTTTGTGCCGTAAACATAATGTCTCCATATCTTTAGGGAAAATACTATCGCTGTCAACTCCAGATCATGAGTGGGGTAGTTCTTTTCATGTTCTTTCAGTTTTCAGGATGCATAGGCTATCACTTTATCTCCCTGGGTCAGAACACAACCTAACCCAACTCCTGATGCATCGCTATAGACTGCAAAGTCTTCAACTCCATCCGGTAAAGAAAGAATCGGTCCTTCACACAACTTCTTCTTTAACTTCTCGAATGCTTCCTCATGCTTCTCATTCCAAGTATAAGTAGCTCCTTGATGGGTGAAAGTTGTCAATGGAGAAGCTATCGAAGAAAAGCCTTTCATAAATCTTCGCTAACATCCGGATAATCCCAGAAATCTTCAGATCTTAGTGGGACTTTTTGGTAGTTCCCACTTTATTATAGCTTCAATCTTAGCTGGGTCAACCATTATCCCTTCTTGGTTAACCACATGACCCAAAAATTGGACTTCTTGAATCCAAAAATCACATTTGCAGAACTTTTCATACAACTTTTCCTTTTTAGAACTTCTAACACTTCTCACAGATGTTTGTCATGCTCCTGCTTTCTTTTTGAATAAATCAAAATGTCATCTATGAACACAATCACAAATTTATAGAGGAATAGTTTACAAACCCTATTCATAAAATCCATGAATGATGATGGATCATTGGTTAGTCCAAACGACATAACCAAGAACTCATAGTGTCCATATCTTGTTCTGAATACAGTCTTCTCAATATCCTGCTCTCTCACATTTAGCTGATGATATCCTGATCTATGATCGATCTTTGAGAAATAGCTCGAACGTTGCAGCTGATTGAATAGGTCATCAATCCTTGGCAATGGGTACTTGTTCTTTATTGTTGCCTTATTCAGCTCTCTGTAGTCTATGTACATTCTCATGCTTCCATCTTTCTACTTTACGAATAACACCGGAGCTCCCCAGGGTGATGAACTAGGTCTAATGAAATCGTTGTCCAACAACTCCTAAAGTTGTGTCATGAGCTCCTTCATCTTCGTCGGTGCTTATCGATATGGTGTTTTTGTTATCGGTGTTGTTCCTGGTAACAAGTCTATTCGAAACTCTACTTGTCTATCAGGGGGCAATCCAGGAAGATTTTTGGGAAAGACTTCCAGATAGTCACACGTCACTGGTATACTTCGAATATCCTTTTTCTCGTTCTTAGCATCGATCACGAATGCCAAGTATGAGGTGCATCCTTTAGATAAACATTTTCTGGCTTTCATTAGGTAAATGATTACAGAATTTACTCTGCGCTTGTCTCCGTACACCATAAATGACACTTTTCCAAGCGGGTTTACCCTCACTATCTTTTTCTTGCACAGTATCTCGGAATCAGTGACACTAAGCTAATCCATCCCCAGTACGACGTCGAAACCATTCAACTCAATGTGTAACAGCCCCTCGTGGAATTCGTTTCTGTTCAAGTCGATGACAATATTCTTAATGCAATTGCAAACAGGTATGAATTTGCTGATGGGTTTTGAGCATTCTAACACTCCTATGGTGTAAATGCAACCCTAGAAACCTTGGATCTATGTTTGACTAAGATACATGCAAATAATTATTTTTCCAAGGTTCTTATCCTAACTAGCATGGCATGGGGTACTTGAATCAAATAAAACTAGTAGAATTACTTACCTTGTAGTAGTAGTTGATTGCTTGGAGTTTGAGAGCCTAGCACCAATAATGTGGATGCCTCAAATGGAAGTCACAAATCACCACAAACTTGGAAACTTGAGAGAATAGTCACAAACTTCTTGAAATCAGCCCTCTTAGTTTACACACATCAACTAGTGTTATTTCAAGAACCAAAGCCTCCTTTATATAGTGTGGTGGATTAGGGTTACATCCATGTAAACCCTAATACCCATGTCTTTTCATTTCCATGAGATCCATGGGTTAAAGCTCCATGGAGTATCCATTGACTTTCCATGCAAGCCTAGCCCATTCCAAATAAGCATTAGCCCACATTATATAAATACAAGAGCCCATATTTATTTAGTCATACTTTTGATCTCTAAATTAATTCTAAATTAATTATAGATCATCACTAATTAAATAATATGATTTTATATTAATATATTAGAACTTATAATATATTAATAAATCATAACTTATACTATTTTCAGAAGATTATCCGTAAATTGTTCGGGTGAAGTGCAACCCAAATGGACCATGCCGGGTCGGGTCAAGTACATACCAAAGATAGTTATCGACTTAGACACTATCTCCAACAGTCTCCCACTTGGATAAGTCTAATAACTATAGTTGCAAGTATGACTTCAGGAACCGATCAGCGATCGTAGCTCTTAAAACTCTGTTGAACTATGAAGCGCCATTTTAGATAAGTGATCATATAATCCTCTGTTCTAGATATCAGCCGGACAAATACATGGAACATGGTCTTGCTTATTGTCCAGCATTTGTTTCCCGATTTCCGATTTGTTTGACATAGAACTTAACTGAACACATCAATTTAGTTCTGACCGGGCCCGGTACATTGGTCAAAACAAAATCATCGAGGGGCCCAAATATCGCTTCTAATTCTAGAAGGAACAGATAAACTTCGACTCATATATTTGCTCTACTACTTGTTGAATTACACACAAAAGCACGGTTTATAACATCGAGTTACCAATGTGTTTTCGTGCAATCAATGCATAACCAACTCATAGGCAACAAATCATATCTCTGGGTTTGAAGACTTATATGATATTACCGTATCACAATCACTCGAGATAAATTCCATGAAGTGATACAAGTGAGCGTGGGTTGAATCCAATACTCAGAACTTATGAGCACTCATGAGTGTCGTAGCCCCGCTTTGTCTAACATCTTAGACCTCTACAAGCCAACCCATGACAGTCTTGATTCATATCTACTTCCAACATATGACCGACTGTGGAGAGTTTGAATAATATGATATAAACCATAACATAATTATTCTGGAAGTCAAAACATGCAAAAAGAAATAATAGTAAACGATTGACAAGAGATAGCAACACTTTACTCATAAATAACATCTTTTATTTATCATCAAATGTCAATTACATTTTACAAATTTCAAGATTATCTAACTACTAAAACTAATATCATCCTTCAGCCCTATGCTCCGAGCATGCTGGAGATGCTTAGCCCGAGTCAGTCCCTTCGTGAGGGGATCTGCTGGGTTCTCATCCGATGATACCCTCTTTGCCACGAGGATTCCTTCTTCTATTCGATGTCTGATGAAGTGATATTTTCTGTCAATGTGTCTAGATCTCCCATGATCTCTTGGTTCCTTGGCTAAGGCAACCGCACTATTGCAGTCACAGAAAATCTCCATTGGCTCCTTTATAGCTGGTACAACTCCAAGGTCTCCGATGAAGTTCTTTAGCCATATAGCCTCCTTTGCTGCCTCGCTTGTTGCTATATACTCTGATTCACAAGTGGAATCAACCACTGTCTCCTGAAGGAACTTTTCCAAGTAATTGCCCCTCCGTTTAGAGTAAAGACCCAGCCCGACTGAGAGCGGAAATTATCCCTATCATTCTGAAACCTAGCATCACTGTACCCTACAACTCTCAAGTCCTCACTGCCACCGAGGGTAAGGACCCAGTCCTTAGTCCTCCGTAGGTACTTCAGGATATTCTTTACCGCAGTCCAGTGTGCCTTGCCAGGGTTCCCCTGATACCTGCTAACGATGCTCAAAGCAAGGGCTACATCAGGTCGAGTACACGTCATAGCATACATGATCGATCCTACAGCTGAAGCATAAGGTATTCGACTCATTTCTGCTATCTCAGCCTCAGTACTAGGGCTTTGTGTCTTACTCAATCTGGCGTTACTCTGGATGGGTAACTCTCCTTTCTTGGAGTTATGCATGTTGAACCTTTTCAACACTTTGTCCACATAGGTGCTTTGACTAAGTCCAATTAGTCTTTTACTCCTGTTTCTCAAAATCCTTATCCCTAGGATATAGGCAGCTTCTCCAAGGTCCTTCATAGCGAAACACTTCCCAAGCCAGGACTTTACTTCCTACAGGGATGGGATGTCATTTCCTATTAGTAGTATGTCATCCACATACAGTACCAAAAAGCTGACTATACTCCCACTAGCCTTGATATAGACACAAGATTCATCTTCACTCCTTGAAAAGCCAAATTCGTTGGCTTTCTCATCAAAGCAAAGATTCCATCTGCGAGGTGCCTGTTTTAATCCATAAATGGATTTCTCGAGCTTACACATTCTACTGGGGTACTCTGTACTGACAAAACCCTCTGGCTGAACCATGTAAACATCTTCAGCCAAGTTTCCATTAAGGAAAGCGGTTTTGACATCCATTTGCCATATTTCATAATCATGAAATGCAGCAATGGCTAACAGAACCCTAATAGACTTAATCTTGGCCACTGGTGAAAAGGTCTCATCATAATCAACTCCCAGAGTTTGAGAATAACCCTTTGCAACCAGTCGTGCCTTATAAGTGTGTACATTACCATCCATGTCGGTCTTCTTCTTGAAGATCCATTTGTACCCAACTATCTTATGATCAGGTACATTGTCAAGCAAGTTCCAAACTTGATTGTCATACATGGACTGTATCTCGCTATCCATAGCCTCTTTCCATTTAGCAGCCTCAAGGCCTGCCACGGCTTCCGTGTAGCTGTTAGGCTCATCCAGATTTACCAGTGTGTTATCACTGATAAGTGTCTCACCTTCTGCAGTAATATGAAAACCATAATAATGCTCAGGTGCATTCCTAACTCTGGTGGAACGCCTCAGAGGTATAGATTCTTCAGTCGGCTCAACAGGAGTTTCCTCCTCAGGTTGAGGGCTAGGGTTTGAGGTTCCTTCACCACTTGACTCTTGAATTTCCTCAAGGTCAATTTGCCTCCCACTGTCTCCTTGGCTCATGAATTCTCTCTCTCGAAAGAATCCTCTTCTTGCTACAAAGACCACATTATCACTTGGTCTGTAGAAGATGTAACCAAAGGATTTCTGTGGGTAGCCGATGAAAATACACCTTTCGCTTCGAGGTTCGAGCTTATCGTGAGTCTCGCGTCTCATGAAAGCCTCGCAACCCCAAATCTTGATGTGGTCTAGATTGGGAACTTTTCCAGTCCACAACTCGTGAGGTGTTTTGGCAACCTTCTTTGTAGGGACTAGATTAAGGATATGGGTGGCAGTCTCTAAGGCATACCCCTAAAATGAGATTGGTAGCGAAGCTCGACTCATCATGGAACGAACCATGTCCAACAAGGTCCGATTGCGCCTCTCAGCTACACCATTCAACTGTGGTGTCCTAGGAGGTATCAATTGTGAGACAATCCCACATTCCTTAAGATGGTCAAGGAACTCAGTACTAAGATACTCACCACCACGATCGGATCGAAGCATCTTATTGTTCCTGCCCAACTGATTCTCTACTTCTTGCTTAAACTCTTTGAATTTCTCAAAGGTTTCTGACTTATGCTTGATTAGGTAGACATATCCATATCTACTAAAATCATCAGTAAAAGTCACATAGAACCGATTAGCATCTCTTGTGGCGGTTCTGAAGGGTCCACACACATCCGTGTGTATGAGGTCCAACAAACCTTCACCCCTAGCACAAGTGCCAGTAAAAGGTGACTTTGTCATTTTACCAAGCAAAAAAAGGTTCACAACTATCATCTGACTTTAGGTCAAATGACTCCAAGACTCCATCCTTTTGGAGTTGGCCTATGCGTTTCTTGCTCACATGTCCAAGACCTCAATGCCATAAGGATGCTTTATCTAAGCTAGTGGAAGAGTTAATACACAATACATTATTTCCTAGAGTATCTACAACATATACAGTTTCATACACGCCATCACAAGGTAATGCTTTAAAATAAAGAACATTATTAAAGAAAGCATCAATACTACCATTATTATTATCAAAATAAAAGGTAAAACCTTGTTTATACAATGCCTGAAAGGAAATAACATTTATTGCCATTTTTTGCGAATAATAACATTTATTCAAATCTAATGTAAACCCACTATTTAGCACTAAGGAATAAACTCCTATCTTGGTGACAGGTGAAGCTTTCCTGTTTCCCATGATCAAGTTTATCTTTCCTTGCTCCACATTCTCACTTCTTTTTAGTCCCTGCAAATCACAACATATGTGAATACCACAACCTGTATCAAGGACCCAAGACTTAGAATGAGGTGAGTTATTAGACAATATAGTGTATATACCTGCATGGTTGGGTTTTACTTTCCCATCCTTCAAATCTTGCTGGTACTTTGGGGAGTTTCGCTTCCAGTGCGACTTTTCATGGCAATAGAAGCATTCAGCCTCATTAGGGTTAGCAGAAGGAGTGATAAAACCTTTCTTGGTTTTGCTTGAAGAGGAGCCTTCAAGGGTCTTAGCCTTGGTACCCTTAGAAGGGTTCTTTCTCTTCTTCCCTTTTCCATGCCCGATTGCCAAGAAATTGGCCGCAGTTGGAGTAGGAGTAGGAGTAGTAACAACCGACTTATCCTTTAGACCACTTTCGGCGGTCTTCAAGAGTCCTTGAAGTTTGCTGAGGGTGACTTCTTCCTTGTTCATGTGATATGTCATGCGGAATTGATCATAACACGATGGCAAGGAGTGCAAAATGATGTCTATTGCTAACTCCTCAGGGAAGTTCACATTCAGCTTCATTAAACGGTCCACATACCTTTGCATTTTCTGCATGTGGCCCGTGATGGGTTCACCATCCTTCATTCGGGTTGTTATCATGGAGGAGATTATTTCATATCGCTCTTGACGAGCACTTTGATGGTAGCGGTCCATCAAGTCCTAGTGCATCTCAAAAGGATAATAGTCCTCATAGGACTTTTGGAGCTCGGCTGTCATGGTGGCCATCATGATGCATGCCACTATTGTAGCATCTCTTTCATGTACCTCATATTCAGCAAGCTCTTCAGGAGTAGCAGTTGGCTCGGGTACCTTCAGCTCCTTGTCGAGAACATATTCTTTGTTCTCATACCGAGTGACCATCCTGATGTTTCTGATCCAATCTGTAAAGTTGGACCCATCAAAGATGACTCTCCCACAAAGATTCATGAGAGAGAAGGAGCTAGTAGGGTTTGAGGCAGAAACATTGTTATTGGAAGACATCTGAAAAGAAGAGGGAATATATTAGATTAGATATAGAGATAGTCCTTAACAAAACACCCAAATGTAATATTAAGGCTAGGACCCAACACAATATTTTATAACTTAGAAGAGGTATGCCGTAATCTAAGCTATAAGATATTTGAAGGTAGGTGAATGACGATTCACCAATTTCCACCATGAAAAACGAAATATTTAATTAGGTTTTAATTGGTTTAGAAACTCCTAGATTCTTTGAGATTCATTGAACTTTCTTCAATGGCATGTTTCAATCTCGAGTGTGCCCTTCAAGTTTTGTGACTGCGATGCCGAGGATCACAAAACAAGGTGTGAAGTAACCATGCAAATTACTTGGTACCCTTAATGTATTACCCCTCAATCGATGTGCCGGTTAACCACACACGCTCCATCGATACTATGATAAACATTAAGTCACCCTTTACCTACCTTGTTAAGTTCAAGTTAGTGTGCCGGTTAACCACACACGCTCCAGTAACGACTTAAACAAAGTGTAAAGTGTAATTTCATGGATTAGCACCTTATTCACATTTTCCTAAAATAACTAAGATTGGGAATTCAACAAAGTTTAGTTACTTTAGTATTATCATTATACTTTTAATGAGAATTTATAAGTCCTTGTCCTACCCGTTCGGCTAACGACCCTCCACCGATCAAGGAAGCGGTGGGTGAGAGTGGACACCCATTAAGTTGCCATTTTATAGGCAACAACCTTATACCCCCCTTATAGACCGACTTCGTGAATGAGGCGTACTAGCGGTAAGACGACTTGATCTTATACATATATAAATATTATTAAACTTATAATATTATAAAGTATAAGGGTTGAATTTTAACTTTTAAAATTCTAGGGGTTGGAACTAAAGTTTTTAATATGACTTTACATGTTCCAAAACTTGAGGGCAAGTTTTGTAAACTTTCAAAACTTTTCATTTCTCATAACTTATGAGTTAATGGTAATTAAAAATGAAGACTCTTCATTTTTGTAACCTATGTGTTCTTTTAATGGTTATTTATAAATGTGACTTTTGGTTATCCATAACTTAAAAACTAGTTATGGACTACATTAAAACACATAAAGATCAAGAATTAATCTAATCAATTATTAGCACATAATTTCTATGATCTTCTAAACTCATATGTTTATGAATGTTCATATCAAAAATTTCAAGAATCGTAAGTACATATACAAAACTTGAAATTTTGATACGAGCTTTTGAACAAAACTACGATTTTCAAGTTTTTTTTTTTTTTTTTTTTTTTTTTTTGGCATTAAGTATCAAATAAACAAACCATGCTCTGATACCACTGATGGGTTTTGAGCATTCTAACACTCCTATGGTGTACATGCAACCCTAGAAACCTTTGATCTATGTTTGACTAAGATACATGCAAATAATTATTTTTCCAAGGTTTTTATCCTAACTAGCATGGCATGGGGTACTTGAATCAAATAAAACTAGTAGAATTACTTACCTTGTAGTAGTAGTTGATTGCTTGGAGTTTGAGAGCCTAGCACCAATAATGTGGATGCCTCAAATGGATGTCACAAATCACCACAAACTTGGAAACTTGAGAGAATAGTCACAAACTTCTTGAAATCGGCCCTCTTAGTTTACACACATCAACTAGTGTTATTTCAAGAACCAAAGCCTCCTTTATATAGTGTGGTGGATTAGGGTTACATCCATGTAAACCCTAATACCCATGTCTTTTTATTTCCATGAGATCCATGGGTTAAAGCTCCATGGAGTATCCATGGACTTTCCATGCAAGCCTAGCCCATTCCAAATAAGCATTAGCCCACACTATATAAATACAAGAGCCCATATTTAATTAGTCATACTTTTGATCTCTAAATTAATTCTAAATTAATTATAGATCAACACTAATTAAATAGTATGATTTTATATTAATATATTAGAACTTATAATATATTAATAAATCATAACTTATACTATTCTCAAAAGATTATCCGTAAATTGTTCGGGTGAAGTGCAACCCAAATGGACCATGCCGGGTCGGGTCAAGTACATACCAAATATAGTTATGGACTTAGACACTATCTCCAACATTTGCCACTAGCAACTTCTACAATTAGGGCATCATCAAGTTTTTCTATAGGCAATGCTAGTCTTTCACCAAATTTATGTGATATAAAGGAGTAATTTGCTCCGGAATCAAACAATAAATTGGTACGCAATCCATTTACAAGAAAGGTACCTGAAGCGACATCCGTTGCATCCTTTTCGGCTTCCAGTGTCATTTGGAAAGATCTCTCCTTCGACTTTGGTGGGAGATTGGGCCTTGCTGCTTCTTTCTTCTTCGGGCAGTCCCTCAAAATGTGCCCCTCTTCATTGCGCCCATAACAGATTTTCTTATTGAAGGTGCATTCATTGGCATAGTGCCTAGGCTTTCCACATTTAAAACAAGTGACCTCCTCGCCACATTTCCCAGCATGTTTCTTCTTACACTTGTCACACCATTTTGCTTCGCCTCCTCTTCCTCTCAAACAAGACTTCGAGAATTTACTTTTCTTGTTGGATCTCGAAGATCCATCGAACTTCCTTTTCTCACCAACATCTGCCCTCTCCTCACACCTTTCCTTTAACTAGGTCTCCACAATTTTAGCTTATCGGACTGTTGTCTTCAGAGTAGTTTCCATCTTAACCGTTGGGCCAAAGTCGGCTGGCAGTCCGTTTGCGAACCTCTCAATTTTTGAGAGTTCAGTTGGCACTAAGTACGGAAATAACTTCATCTTTTTGGTAAACGCAGTAGCTTAGTCATCAATGCTCATTTTCCCTTTCTTTAAGTTCTGAAATTCATTGTTTAGATCTATCAGATCTATCTCTGAGCAGTACTGCATCTTCAACTGCTCCAAGAACATTTCCCAAGACATTTTCAAGGCCTCTCCATGTGGCATTGTGTCTGCCAATAGCTTCCACCAGCTTAAATCTCTGGTCTTCAGTTGTCTGACCGCAAAAATATTTTTCTGCTTGTAGCTACAGTTGCAGCTTTCAAATACCATCTCCATTTTGGAGATCCAGTTCATAATCTCTACAGGTTTTGGGCTTCCGGAAAGACTTGGTGGTTTGGCTCCCAAGAAATTCTTATACATACGCCCATCTCTGTTGATTTCCCTCTCCGGTTTATTCCTTGCTGCCACTGTGGCTTCCACTTTGTAACACTAATCAAAATTAGGTCAATAACAATCACATGTGATTATACCAATCATGTAATATGATTTTGTTAAACTAGTAATGTAGTAAAGTTACTATGTATTTCATGATAATTCCAATACAAATATGAACTTTCATATATACTTTATAGTATAAATCAAAGTATACGTCCATACGATTCCAAAAATATAGAGAACATCTAAATCTGACTTTGCGTGAAGAAGTTATGATAAACCGAACACTATAAATTTTTATAATAGGATGAATTTAAAATAGGCTTAGAGTTATCCATTTGGAGTATAAAAGAGAATTGTAGTACTCGTAAAGAACTACGCATGGATATAAAGAACGTCAAAAACGGAGTTCCTATGTGAAAGTTACGACCTTCCGAAGATACAACTATCAGAAACCTTAATCTGACTGAACTCACGAGGTGAGCATAGAAACTCACGACATGAGGAGTTATTTTGCCACATTTCAGATCTAGAAGGTGCGTGACGAGGCTACGAAGTGATAAGATCCAAACTCACGACGTGAACAAGGAGTTTTTCATGACGTGAGGAGTCATATGGCCACCTTCGGAAGCTAGAAGACGGATGGCAAGTCTACGAAGAGATAAGTTCCAAACTCACGACGTGAACAAGGAGTTTCTCACGTCGTGAGGGGCCAAAAATCCTACTATAAATAGCAGTTCCGACTTCAACTATTCTTACACCTTTACTTCTTTCCTTTCTCTCATTTGCTGAAGCCCTGTTGCATCCCGAGCCCCGATGACCTCGTACGCTGACCGTTTTTGCTTAGATTACATAAAATCACGCTACTAGGGTGAGTTTCACGGTCCCACTTTCTAATATTTTGGGGGAAAACGCATGTTAAATATTATATACACGTTATTATTATGTCTATATAATAGTATATTAGTATCAACGTAGATAGTTATAATAACCGGGATATAGTTATTTCGTATCTGAAAATATACAACTATCATTAAGTTGTTAGCATGTTATTGTTATAGTAGTTTACTAATGTAGATATTGAGTTATACTTAGGATTCTATATATATTTTGTGTGCGATATAGTTCCAGAGTTATACTCGGAAGTTCTATATGTAATTGATAAGTATGTTGTTATTGTTGGTTTTATGTCAAGATAAAACCAGGTATGTTATATGTTATTATTGTTGGTTTTATGTCAAGATAAAACCTGGTTTTACCTCAAGTTATAGCTGTTATACTGTAACGTCGTGATTTTCACCATAATTTTCTTTAAAACATTTATTTAACAGAATATGTTAGCGGAAGACTTAGTTTTTTTTATTTCAAAACATTTTCAAAACCACACGTTACCATTTTCATAAACAAACATTCAACCATTTAATTATTGCAAAAAGGAGTTCAAAGGAAAATAAAAACCAAACGTGTTCAGGTGGCATCTTTATCAAAACTAACTACCCAAAAGGAACCCAACCTCACCAAGATATGCTCCTAAGCTACCTGTACCAATCAAAAAGCATTCAACAAAGAAACAAGTGTCAGCAACCGCTTCGTGAGCCGACAAGTTGTACACAACCAAAAAGAAAACACACAATTCCTGTAAGGGTCATTCATGCAAATCATGATAAGTGCATAGTCAAGAAAAACAAATAACATGATATCATAATTTATTTCAGTCATATAGTTTTCAACTTAACTCAACCGATTATCACATATAATTTAATTCACCGTTTATTATATGTAATTTTTAATTCAACCAATTAACTACTTTGGGGTTCCTTAGGGAGAGTCTACCCAACAACTTAACGTCGTTCACTACTCGTGTGCTCAGCCAGTTTAGTGCTCTAAGTGGCTCATGACTTCCACCTGAATACACCAACCCCAAGACTTCCACTTTCGCTACTCCGACTTGCAAAGTACAAGTACTTCACGGTGTCGTTCAGGATCGGTACAAACGGTGTCAATTCTACCGTTACACCTCCCGATTCCCACGTGATGTTTGATCCGGCCACACCATAAAGCCAACACCACTCCAGTTCCCGTACACCGAGGTGCACACGAACCACGTGTCACACGACTATCTAGAAAAATTCGTGTAACTAATCACCGTTATGGGTTAAGCTCTTTCAACCTATTCGACTTGCATGGTTCTACCCATCTCACCGTTATATCCCGCAAAAGCATGCATACACCATAATAATCACGTTACTCATACAAATTAAACGAGTAATTATCATGTAATGAAGTTCATTAAGATGTCACCATACAATATCATATAACTACCAATTCATGAAACATCATATCCGTATGCAATTTACAACGTTCACATAACATGAATATCACCATAGCAACTGATACCAAGGAATAAGCACACATCAGATCCAAACAACATATTTTCAACAATTATCATAACCATCTATAAACCTACCATGATTCCTAATTTGCATCAACAATCCACCTATGAGATGTGATTTTCGGTTATGCACTAAAGTCAACAAAAATTGTCGACTCACCTTATGTTTGAAGCGAGTTCTCCTTTTTACTTCAATCCTTGACCCTTATTGAAGTTGTCAATTTTTCACCTAATAATCACACATACCAAAAAATCATCAAAATGGTGTCCAAGTTTCATTAACACCTTTAAATTTCTTAATGGGTAACATATTTTTTAAGTTTCACAGCTTGACCATTGTTCAGGGTTTTGGTCATAAAATAGAATCTGTAACTCCGATGGAGCTGAATCCGAACTTTCTGAAAACTAGACTCGATTTCCTACATTTTATCCAGAAAGGGGCATCGGCCAATTCTGCCCAGATTAGCAGCTACAGCCCTCACAAGGTGGGGAGAAGTTGCTGTGCAGATTTCCAATAATTGCCAAAATCACCGTATGATTCATAATCTTGGACAAAGGATTAAAGCCACACGATATAACACGCCAAAAGATGGAATGAAGGAATTAAGACATAGATTAATTGGTTTATGAAAAGACCAAGAATTGACTAAAAGATGACTGAAAGTAAGATGCCCTAATGCACCAACACCGAAAATCTTCATGCACCAATAAAGACTTCTTTTAGTTCAAATCAAGATACATGTAGGGACGAACTTTGAATGAAATTTAGACACACATTATATGGTTTTCAAGGTTGTTGTTTCAGCCTCCAAGTCATGGTTTGGAAGACCAAAAATACAAACAATACCACCAAGAATTTTAAGGACTTCCAAGCTAGAGTTTTGATAAAATATTTGCTAGTCCAAACAACAACATAGTCACCCACATATCAAGGCCTCAAGGGGCTGTTTTGAGGGTCTTTAGGAGTGTTCAAAACATGATTTTTATATATGAAATCACCCACAAGGAATTGAGATAAAAGGGACTAGAGATATAACAACACGAAAACAAAATATCTTTGTTTTTTTTAACGTCAACATTCCAATTATCATTTGAGTACCAACACCAACTTGTGAGAGAGTGTTTCATGTGATTTTCACAGCCACAGTTGATCTAGGAACACACTCTAAGTGGCTAGAAACTAACCCAACATAAGTTCTAGAGATTAGAATAGAAAGACAAGATTAATTGCATCAATTGGAAGGCAATTTAAACTCACAATACAATCAAATTTGTATGAATTTGAGTTCGATCACATGAGAAAGTGGCAGTTAAGAATGATACCAGTGGAGTATGTTTGTTTCCTAGCCTCAATTGAAGTCACCACCACGAATCTTTCCTCCTGTCGATCGACCACTACAAAAATCGGAGGTCCCTTCTTCTTTTTCTCTGCGTCGATGCTCCCACCCCAAGGAACCTTCGACCTCTGCCTTGATCGATTCCACGCCCGTAGCCTCAATTTCTTCTTTCTTCTTCCAGTCGACGCACACCACAGATAGAAGGAGTCGATCGCTTCTTTCTTTTTTTCCTTCTCTGTCGACGTCCAGCAAGTAACGAAGGCATGGGTTTGGGTTCGCTTCTTAACTCGCACGAGAGGGGAAACCGATTTAGGAAACAGAATCGGTTCGATCACTTGGGGGGTTATACCCGAATTTTGCCATCTAGCCCCTAAATTCTCCATATTGTACCCCTTATACCCTAACCCTAATAAGTTAACATTTGATAAAAAAAATAGTAATCATGAGCCACACATACGTAGGATGAAGAAACAGAACAATTTGAAAAGCCTCATGAACCGCACCGCACGATTTGGATGAAGAAACAATGTAACACACAAATAGGTAGTAAAATACGATATGATTAAATTGCTATTTAGAAGTTAAAGCCATATTTACAATTTTGGTCCCAATACTTTGATTATAAAAACACTTTAAACCCAATACTCGAAAGCATTAATTTTAACACTCTTTAGAATTATTATTTTATCAATCCTAATTATTCCTATGATTTCATTAAGTAATTTTATAAACATTCTAATTGTTAATTAACTCTTTAGAATTATTATTTTTCCTAATAGTTCCATAAATCAATTAAATTGCACACCTTTTAATTTTGATTAATTCTTTTAGATATTAAATAATACTACTTTTAGTTAATTTATTCCATTTTAACCTCGTAAAGATAAATTATTTTGCATAAATAGTTCTTCGAGTAACGGAAAAAGTAATGTCGTTTACGACAGGTTTTTCGGGTCGTTACATATACTGCCTAAATGTTATGAAGTTAGGAGTAATGTTTAAAAGCATAGTCTAATAACTTAGGGTTGTAGACACGAAAATGCTTTTGTTCTTAGAGCTATAGGAAGCCGTCAAAGTCTACATGAGCTACCTCATTCATCAACTAAGATTGGGGATCTTAGTGGAAGTCCTCTGACCTGTAACTGTTAATCCCGTGTGAGCGAGGAAGTCGTGTATGAATAAGATACGGGTTGACGACCCCACTTGTGGTTGTTAATTACAACCCAAGACAAGCGAGTGATCATCCGTTCCTTTTATTTGTTATTCCGGCGTCGATGAAGCGCGCGGTGTTGTTTCTCATGGTAAATCATGAGTGTATTGTTTCTCATGGTAAATCATGAGTGTGTTTTGTCAGAGGTTTTGTTGTCATGCAGTGGTTACGGACTCATGATAGCAAATTGTTAGAAACATTATACTTTGTCGTATACAAGTATTAATATTAAGTATAAGTTTCCCCCTAATTATACCCTAGGTACTAGTTGTATATTAAGTAGATAATTATACCTGACAGACATACTCGTATAGAATTGAAATAGATTTATACGTAGCGGTTTTACTCATATTGAATTGAAATAAGATTTATATGTAGTAACTTTCGTTCGTATGGAATTACAAACACTTATATTCATAGTATATGAGACTTATAGGTAAACTACTTATTTGGTAAGTAAACTTTTATACCTAGGATATATATATACTAAACTTTGGAGAGTCAAAATGATACTTTCAAAACTATACTTTTGAACTTGGAAAATGTGTTATTTTTATATGGAGTCAAAACCTGTGAACTCACCAACTTTTTGTTGACGTATTTTTAGATGCATGTGTTTTCAGGAAGTTGATAACTATGATACAAGAAATGACGTTACACCGCCCGGTGTTTCCGATGACGGCCGGGGTGTGACAGATTGGTATCAGAGCTATTAACTATAGTGAATTAGTACTTTCTTAGGAAAGCACGACTATAGTTTAGGGCTTACTCTGTTAGATTTAGGTATATCCCTTAGCCTACAATATAAAGTATTATTAATTATTCTACTAAAGGACTACTTATGGGAGCGGTGACAGGATAGACATGTCGCTTGGGTTGCTGGATTTCAGAACGGCTATATGCTAAAATGATCTTGCCCTTTCGACTGTCCTGACTGGCCGATCCCTTATCAGCTAGACCTGAAGTAACAAACAATAATTAAAAGTTCATGAATACAACAAATAACAAATATAGAGTCATATATGAAGACTCAGACCCACGATGATAATACACCTAAATACCCGAAATGTTTTTGATATCAAGGATTTAGATCAGATATTCCAACTAAAGTTAATATGTTCATAGATCTTATCACAACTAGGTATAGGTGTACAACTATATTTTATTATGATCAGATCATATTAACTATTTAAATTGGGAGTAATATTTGATAGACTAAATACTTGGTGATCTAAAATGTATAGGAATTAAACAAAATGCCTAGAAGAAGTAGCGCTCGTCTAAACCTTAACCAACGACCAGAACCACAACAACAACAAACGCAACCACCACCACCAAAAACAAACCCTCCAACAAGTCACAAGAATCGATGTAGCTCTTGCTAATGTCACAAGAGGAGGAGTTATAAATGAAGGCAATGTAGGGACCGCCAGAATGTGTACCTATATGGATTTTATGAATTGCAAACCTAAGAGCTTCCATGAAACGGAAGGGGTTGTTAGCTTGACCCGGTGGATTGAAAAGACAGAGTCCGTATTTCAAATAAGCTTTTTGTAACACCGTAATTTTTCAAACAGATTTTTCATTTTAAAATCGCATACTTTTCATAACATATTGTATAGAAATCTCGTTATTCAAATTACAAGCACAACTCCATTAATAATCCAGGATCCTCAAAATATAACTCTTTCTCTGGTGTGTACAATCAAGCCGGTGCCGTCCCGCGATCCTGAGAAAACCTGAAACACATAACACATAATACGGTAAGCACAAAGCTTAGTGAGTCCCCAAAATACCACATATAACACATATTAGCCACTCGAGGCTAGAACTCTGTGGGCCCACTGGCCCTAACTCTGTGGACCCTCTGGTCCTAACTATGTGGACCTTCCGGTCCTAACTCTGTAAAATCTGGAATAGACACAGCATAAATCACATAGAAATAATGCAGTGCAACACATCACATACATAGCATACAAGATACTCTGTGACATAACTCTACTTACCACTCAAGGTAAAGTATAGTGATAAGACTCACCTCGCATGATGTCGGATACCCTCTCGTGCTCGATAACCCGACCTAGCCTCCTCCTATCAAAATGATAACATCTCTAATAAAAATCCTCTCATGTTCTCATCCCTAATAATGGGTAGAAGACCATTCTACCCCTCTCTGACCTCTCTTGAATCAACCTGACCAAAACCCCAAGGTCAACTGAAGTCAACTCTAGTCAACGGTCAAACTTTGACCAGACTCGTCGAGTGCACATGGGTGACTCGACGAGTCCAAGCGTGTCCCCTGAATCCTCCTATGGCCTCTCTCAGCTCGTTGAGTTAACCCTTCACTCGATGCGTTACCACGGATCACGAATCGCGGGGTAACCCGACTCGACTCGTCGAGTCCCCTTATGGACTCGGCGAGTTTCCTCCATGGCAACACTCAAAAGACCTTCTGAGGTCAGATCTGTTTCTCTAACCTATAGATTTGACCTCCCAATGCTCAATAATCACGTAAATGTCCAATCTTTATACTCATGCAACACACATAAGGCTTCTTTTGGTGAAATAACTTCTAAAATGGCAACCTAGGCTCATATCTCCAAAGGAACAGCATAAAGCCGAATGATTGGGACTGTATGGACCTCTTAAGGTCCAGATCTAAGACTTTCTCCACATTGGGACCTGATATGCATCATATACTATCCAAGAAAGGGTAAAGAAAACCCTAGATTCAAGGATTTTACACAAAAACAGAAGGAAGGGGCGAAATACTACCTCAAAATGGAGATCCTTGCTTAGATGTCTCAGAATAACAACCTCCTTTTGTCCTTCTAGCTGAATCCCTTCACTTCATTTGAAAAACCACACCAAAATTACTTGATTTCATCACAAGAAATCTTCCTTGGCTCCAATGGCGATTTAGGGTTTCTCACAGGAAATATGAGGCGCACCCAGGGTCATAAGTTCCTTTAAATAGGCTCCAACCCCGGAACTTAGGGTTTTCTTTGCCCAGTACCTACTCGGCGAGTCCTCCCTTGGACTCATCGAGTCCGATCATTAAATCCACGTGGCAATCTCGACTCGACTCGGCGAGTTGGTCCCTCAACTCGTCGAGTCCCTCCTCCAATCTCAAGATTAACATACACAATAATGTCCCTGTAAATCCGATTGTTACAGTTCTCCCCCACTTGAATTAGATTTCGCCCTCGAAATCGCTCCTCAACAACATATAGATCTAATCCAATAACCAAACAGCACCATCGAAAGGGTCTCATACCACACAACTATCTTCCTCTCTGGACACCTGAATGCAAACAGGAACTCCTCCCTGGAAAAGGATAGACCCATCTTCCACTATGCTACCCCTTCTGACTGTCAAGAATCTGGAACTCTAGTAGCCTAACACACAGCCAGACCGCCCTCTCCAGATGTCACCCCGTTATTCGCTCCTGGTATAACAAACCCTGATAGCTCACTGCCCCCCTGATTCTGTAGTGGGAACCGATAAAACAAGTCCATGCCCAAAACTGGCTACCGATCACTCGTCCCAGACATGATAAACAATCCAGATCATATACCAATGAGTGGAAGGATCACATCACACCAGGGACTCATCCACTGTGCTGCAATCACAACCCTTCTGAACAACGAACCCTCAACACCCTGTCCTCAGACACGAACAATAACCATGCTTGTTCAGAAGCGTCCCCCCGACATGTGACAAACATAAACCTCAACTCCCTTCTCAATATCCCTTTCAAGACTGAGCAACAGGTCATCTCCCGACCCAACAATTAAACCTCAAAGGGTTACCCATTGCATATCTCAACATGTCTCACTGACTTCCTTCCCACACTAGCTATCTCGGCCCAGTGTGACACACAAGTCACGAAGTTTGCTTTTCCCCAAGCGAATATGGAATTCGTTTAACCCTCGACCTCTGTCGTCTACTACTCATTAGTTCCATGCGTTTCGCGGTTTTCTCATACCTACGAATTGACCCACTCAAGTCTAAGACACCAGATGGAACCAATACCCCCTTCCAAAGGAAATTCATTTCTGAATCCGGAATCACATTTTTCCTACTCAATACACCACTAGGATCGAGCTTAACTCAAGAGTCTGGTCCGACACAGAGTTGGAACCACTCATCCCAACGAACCACTGAACTCATGACTCATGACCCGCAATCCATGCGTTCCTCACTTATCCACTTCCCTTTGCTTGGGACAACCACTACTCATTTCAGTATATAATGAATCCCGACAAATATGGAGACCCTAGTCTCACCCCTGGTTCGACCCCAGGCTTCCACACACTCACATATTAGGGCTACCCAAGCCTAAAACTCTTATGCGTCAAGCTCTGATCAGAGAGCACTTCATCACAACATTCTCTCACTGGCTAGTGGGTACTACGGCTCCCCGTAGTATCACAACGACCTCTCTCTGAATAGTGAGTACTACGGCTCCCCGTAGCATCACCACACCCCTCACTGAATAGTGAGTACTACGGCTCCCCGTAGCATCACCACAGCCTCTCACTGAGTAGTAAGTACTACAGCTCCCCGTAGCATCACCACAGCCTCTCACTGAATAGTGAGTACTACGGCTCCCCGTAGCATCACCACACCTCTCTACACTGACTCATTGAAACTGCAGCTCCCTGCAGTCTTACCGCACTTACTCTTACCACTTCACAATCTCATCCTCAGGTTCACACCATACTGCGATCATTAACTCATGCTCCGCGGCCCAGCATAGATAGGTACATACACACCCATCTGGGCTAAGCATCACTACTTCGGACGACCACCGTCGTGACAAAACCTCTTTTTCTCGCTGCAATTCACATTCTCAAATAAATCCATTTGATGTCAATTAGCTGAAGGGCCCCCACCGGAACCACGGACACTTGATACACCACTCGTCATCTCAAACTCATACTCAAAATAATCTGAGATTTTAGGACATTAAACTCGGATACCCCGGAATACCATCACAACGCCTCGCAGTGTCTTAACTCTACCACTGATCTCATACTCATGGCATTATCCTCAGATACCGTATTGCTTCCTCGGAACCTCGCAACCGGTCTTTCTCTCGTGCCACTTGTAACCCCGGAATACTCCATCTCCCTATTTAAAACACAGAGAAATTGCCAGCGACTCAGAACACGAAGATGACAATCCGAAACTTCCTCCTCTATTGCTCAAAACTCATGCAAGAATACTCATAACGACCCTGAAGTTGGTTGCCCAATCAACTTCTTCCTTTCCCATACTGCATATAATAGCCCATACTCTGAACCAGAAATTCTCAACCGCCGAACTAACCTCACAAGCCAACCACCTCGAATTCACCATTTTAACCTTGAAGGATTCCTAACCACCATAAGGTCTCCGACCAACGGCCACTTGCCGTGGAGACACTCGTCCTTTCTCAAACACGTACCACATGCACTATCTCACTCTGCACCTCTCATTGACCACCAATAACCCTGGTCTCAGGAATCCGTACCGCAGGCCTCTCTATCCAGTTCTCTAACCGCTCTTGAACAAATCTCTTATCTCCTCAAAAAGTACCCAGTTCTCCCCCACTCAGGGTTCGAACCATCACCAATTGGTTTGCCAACAATCTAACGCAGATACTGCTTTTACCAATAACATCGCACCTACTCTTGGAAGGTGATACGCAATGCTCGATGATCTCCCCGATGGAGGTCAAGCAATTCCAAATACCCCGAATCTCCGATGAAATCCTCAGAAACTTCTCATCATGACTACCTCTAGTCCTTCAGAATCTCGTACCATCCCACTACCGGACATATCAATTGTCCTGTCGTAGCCCTGACTCTCAGTTTGAAAATAACAAACTATCATATTCCACATCCTCGACTCTTCAACCAACGTTCCATAACGTGGGTTGTAATAAGAGTGGAGTCCTCATTACCACGCTCGATACTCATCATAGAGAGCAAGAGCCACCGCCCCAATATCGTCTTCTTGATCGTCTGCCGCTGCAGCTAATACATGCCCTACTATGCTCAAATAGGGTGTATCCTTGTCCTTAACCATCTCAGTCCCCGCTGACAACCTGCTCATGCTCTAACATTACCTCTCGGCAGACATACTGCCCAAATACTCTGATGAAAGATCGTAACCAAAGCTACCCCACAGGGCTCACCCCCAACCTTGGAAACCGAAAATCTCAATACCTCTCCTGTTTCCCACATGAACAGAAATAGCACCGCTCAGGTCACAAAAAATAACATCTCCACCATCGGCTGATTGCTCAACTCATGCCGTAATCCTCCATAACTGCCATCTCTACTTATTCTTGAGTCTTGCGACTCCAATTGACATCTCACCAACAATCCCTCGGAGCTAACTCGATTTCCCTTTTAAGCGATGCTTCACTAAAACTCGTTCATTATTTCCCTCTGGCCCCATACTCTTTCACCTCTGATCTCGGTCTAACCAATCACCACGGAATAACTCGTAGAACCAATAATACTAACTGCCACGGGTCATGGTACTCGAACCATGTGGCCACCTCTCGATCTGCTATGAATCATGGTACCCGAACCATGTTATCTCTTCTCAATCCGCTACGAATCATGGTACTCGAACCATGACATCACCTCTCGATCTGCTACAAATCATGGTACTCGAACCATGGAATCACCTCTCGATCTGCTACAAATCATGGTACACAAACCATGGAATCACCTCTCGATCTGCTACAAATCATGGTACACGAACCATGAGATCACCTCTCGATCTGCTGCAAATGATGGTACACGAATCATGAAATCACCTCTCGATCTGCTACAAATCATGGAACACGAACCATGAAAGCACCTCTCGATCTGGCACAAATCATGGTACACGAACCATGAAATCACCTCTCGATCTGCTGCAAATCATGGTACACGAACCATGAAATCACCTCTCGATCTGCTCCAAATCATGGTACACGAACCATGAAATCACCTCTCGATCTGCTCCAAATCATGGTACACGAACCATGAAATCACCTCTCGATCTGCTGCAAATCATGGTACACGAACCATGAAATCACCTCTCGATCTGCTACAAATCATGGTACACGAACCATGAAATCACCTCTCGATCTGCTACAAATCATGGTACACGAACCATGGAATCACCTCTCGATCTGCTGCAAATCATGGTACACGAACCATGAAATCACCTCTCGATCTGCTACTTAAAACCTCCAGAATGTTCCCTGTATCGAGTATGGGTCCTCTGTTTTCAGTAGTACGGGCCCATACTACCTGCCACATCTACCCATACTTTCCACATGGACCATCCACGAGTTCCTAAGTAGCTGGTCGACCTTCTCAATCACCAACCCCGTCATACCTGTTCGCATCTCTGCGAAATATCCAACTCTGTCAGCGTACTCATCTGACTAGGGTCGCCCTTTCCTAGGCTCTTCCTAGGTTCTCACACTTCTCCGCCATCAGCTGCTGAATAACTCCTTATGATGCCAGCCATCTACCTCCTGAATATCGTCATATTCACCTAGTAGCTGACTCTCATCATCAAGAGTTCCACAAAGCACGAAGCAAGCAGCATTCAGGCATTGAATAATCTCTACCAACATGCAAAACCACTCCAGGTCATTACCCACTTGCTCTCCTCATACTCAAAGGATACCACCGAACCCAAGCAACTATACCCCACGCGGGCATCTGACTACTCCCTCAGTGCACTCCTCAAATGCTTATCTAGGTATCTCTCCTAGATTATTCCTCTACTCAAATCCCTCTCTAGGGGATTCCTGCTGGATACTCTTACTCAACACATCACAGATAACAGTGACTCCTAGGCTAAGGCATCACAAATCAGGCCACTCTAGTCCTAACATATGAAATACCTAGCCTATCTCTAGCATGCATAATATCTCATAGCATATCTCATAAATATCTCATAATACAAAGGTAAGGGTATTTTGGGAAATCACCGTTCGGGCTCTGGCTGATTATACACACTGTTCCAACTCGTATTCTTTTAGAAACTCTTGCTCGCTTTAGAAAAATTATTTCTTTGAAAATTTTTCTCAAATCCTCAGTTTGAGTCCAGATTTACCCGAAGGCGTATCCGAATCCCTCAAACCAAGGCTCTGATACCAACTTGTAACACCGTAATTTTTCAAATAGATTTTTCATTTTAAAATCGCATACTTTTCATAACATATTGTATAGAAATCTCGTTATTCAAGTTACAAGCACAACTCCATTAATAATCCAGGATCCTCAAAATATAACTATTTCTCTGGTGTCTACAATCAAGCCGATGCCGTCCCGCGATCCTGAGAAAACCTAAAACACATAACACATAATACGGTAAGCACAAAGCTTAGTGAGTTTCCCAAAATACCACATATAACACATATTAGCCACTCGAGGCTATAACTATGTGGGCCCACTGGCCCTAACTCTGTGGACCCTCTGGTCCTAACTCTGTGGACCTTCCGGTCCTAACTCTGTAACTTTGGAATACACACATCATAAATCACATAGAAATAATGCAGTGCAACACATCACATACATAGCATACAAGATACTCTGTCACATAACTCTACTTACCACTCAAGGTAAAGTATAGTGAGAAGACTCACCTCGCATGATGTCGGATACCCTCTCGTTCTCGATAACCCGACCTAGCCTCCTCCTATCAAAATGATAACATCTCTAATAAAAATCCTCTCATGTTCTCATCCCTAATAATGGGTAGAAGACCATTCTACACCTCTCTAACCTCTCTTGAATCACCTTGACCAAAACCCAAGGTCAACTGAAGTCAACTCTAGTCAACGGTCACACTTTGACCAGACTCGTCGAGTGCACATGGGTGACTCGGCGAGTCCAAGCGTGTCCCCTGAATCCTCCTATGGCCTCTATCGGCTCATCGAGTTAACCCTTCACTCGACGGGTTACCACGGATCACGAATCGCGGGGTAACCCGACTCGACTCGTCGAGTCCCCTTATGGACTCGGCGAGTTTCCTCTATGCCAACACTCAAAAGACCTTCTGAGGTCAGATCTGTTTCTCTAGCCTATAGATCTGACTTCCCAATGCTCAATAATCACGTAAAGGTCCAATCTTTACACTCATGCAACACACATAAGGCTTCTTTTGGTGAAATTGCTTCTAAAATGGCAACCTAGGCTCATATCTCCAAAGGAACAGCATAAAGCCGAATGATTGGGACTCTCTGGACCTCTTAAGGTCCAGATCTAAGACTTTCTCCACATTGGGACCTCATATGCATCATATACTATCCAAGAAAGGGTAAAGAAAACCCCAGATTCAAGGATTTTACACAAAAACAAAAGGAAGGGGAGACATACTACCTCAAAATGGAGATCCTTGCTTAGATGTCTCAGAATAACAACCACCTTTTGTCCTTCTAGCTGAATCCCTTCACTTCATTTGAAAAACCACACCAAAATTACTTGATTTCATCACAATAACTCTTCCTTGGCTCCAATGGCGATTTAGGGTTTCTCACAGGAAATATGAGGCGCACCCAGGGTCATAAGTTCCTTTAAATAGGCTCCAACCCCGGAACTTAGGGTTTTATCTGCCTAGTACCTACTCGGCGAGTCCTCTCTTGGACTCGTTGAGTCCGCTCATTAAATCGACACGGCAATCTCGACTCGACTCGGCGAGTTGGTCCCTCAACTCGTCGAGTCCCTCCTCAAATCTTAAGATTAACATACACAATAATGTCCCTGTAAATCCGGTTGTAACAATTCTCCCCCACTTGAATTAGATTTCGCCCTCGAAATTTCTCCTCCACAAGATATAGATCAAATCCAATAACAAAACAACACCATCGAAAGGGTCTCATACCACACAACTATCTTCCTCTCTGGACACCTGAATCCAAACAGGAACTCCTCCCTGGAAAAGGACAGACCCATCTACAACTATGCTACCCCTTCTGACGCTCAAGAATCTGGAACTCTAGTAGCCTAACACACAGCTAGACCGCCCTCTCCAGATGTCATCACGTTATTCGCTCCTCGAATAATAAACCCCGATAGCTCACTGCCCCTTGATTCTCTAGTGGGAACCGATAAAACAACTCCATGCCCAAAACTGGCTACCGATCACTCGTCCCAGACATGATAAGCAATCCATATCATATACCACGGAGTGGAAGGATCACATCACACCAGGGACTCATCCACTGTACTATAATCACAACCCTTCTGAACAACGAACCCTCAACAGCCTGTCCTCAGACACGAACAATGACCATGCTTGTTCAGAAGCGTCCCCCCGACATCTGACAAATATAAACCTCAGCTCCCTTCTCAATATCCCTTTCAAGACTGAGCACCATGTCATCTCCCGAACCAGCAATTGAACCTCAAAGGTCTACCCATTGCATATCTCAACATGTCTCACTGACTTTCTTCCCACACTAGCTATCTCGGCCCAGTGTGACACACAAGTCACGAAGTTCACTTTTCCCTAAGCGAATATGGAATTCGTTTCACCCTCGACCTCTGTCGTCTACTACTCATTAGTTCCATGCATTTCGCGGTTTTCTCATACCTACGAATTGACCCACTCACGTCTAAGACACCAGATGGAACCAATACCCCCTTCTAAAGGAAATTCATTTATGAATCCGGAATCTCATTTTGCCTACTCAATACACCACTAGGATCGAACTCAACTCGAGAGTCTGGTCCGGCACAGAGTTGGAACCATTCATACCAACGAACTACTCAACTCATGACTCATGACCTGCAACCCATGCGTACCTCACTTATCCACTTCCCTTTGGTTGTGACAACCACTACTTATTTCAGTATATAACGACTCCTGAAAAATATGGAGACCCCAGTCTCGCCCCTGGTTCGACCCCAGGCTTCCACACACTCAAATATTAGGGCTACCCAAGCCTAAAACTCTTCTACGTCAAGCTCTGATCAGAGTGCACTTCATCACAACATTCTCTCGCTGACTAGTGGGTACTACGGCTACCCGCAGTATCACAACGACCTCTCACTGAATAGTGAGTACTACGGCTCCCCGTAGCATCACCACACCCCTCACTGAATAGTGAGTACTACGGCTCCCCGTAGCATCTCTACAACCTCTCACTGAGTTGTGAGTACTATGGCTCCCCATAGCATCACCACAACCTCTCACTGAATAGTGAGTACTACGACTCCCCGTAGCATCACCACACCTCTCTGCACTGACTCATTGAAACTGCAGCTCCCCGCAGTCTTACCGCACTTACTCTTACCACTTTACAATCTCATCCTCAGGTTGACAACATACTGCGATCATTAACTCATGCTCTGCGGCCCAGCATAGATAGGTACACACACACACCCATCCGGGCTAAGCATCACTACTTCGGACGACCACCGTCGTGACAAAACCTCTTTTTCTCGCTGCAATTCACATTCTCAAATAAATCCATTTGATGTCAATTAGCTGAAGGGCCCCCACCGGAACCATAGACAATTGATACACCACTCGTCATCTCAAACTCAAACTCAAAATAATCCGATATTTTAGGACATTAAACTCGGATACCCCGGAATACCATCACAACGCCTCGCAGTGTCTTGACTCTACCACTGATCACATACTCATAGCATCATACTCAGATACCGTATTGCTTCCTCGGAACCTCGCAACCGGTCTTTCTTTCGTGCCACTTGTAACCCTGGAATACTCCATCTCCCAATTTAAAACACGGAGAAATTGCCAGCGACTCAGAACACGAAGATGACAATCCGAAACTTCCTCCTCTATTGCTCAAAACGCATGCAAGAATACTCATAACGACCCTGAAGTTGGTTGCCCGATCAACTTCTTCCCTTCCCATAGTGCATATAATATCCCATACTCTGAACCAGAAATTCTCAACCGCCGAACTAACCTCACATGCCAACCACCTCGAATTCACCATTTTAACCTTGAAGGATTCCTAACCACCATAAGGTCTCCGACCAACGGCCACTTGCCGTGGAGACACTCGTCCTTTCTCAAACACGTATCATGTGCACTATCTCACTCTGCACCTCTCATTGACCACCAATAACCCTGGTCTCAGGAATCCGTACCGCAGGCCTGTCTATCCAGTTCTCTAACCGCTCTTGAACAAATCTCTTATCTCCTCAAAAAGGACCCGATTCTCCCCCACTCAGGGTTCGAACCATCACCAATTGGTTCGCCAACAATCTAACCCACAGACTGTTTTTACCAATAACATCGCACCTACTCTTGGAAGGTGATACGCAATGCTCGATGATCTCCCCGATGGAGGTCAAGCAATTCCAAATACCCCGAATCTCCGATGAAATCCTCAGAAACTTCTCATCATGACTACCTCTAGTCCTTCAGAATCTCGTACCATCCCACTACCGGACATCTCAATTGTCCTGTCGTAGCCCTGACTCTCAGTCTGAAAATAACGAACTATCATATTCCACATCCTCGACTCTTCAACCAACGTTCCATAACGTGGGTTGTAATAAGAGTGGAGTCCTCATTACCACACTCGATACTCATCATAGACAACAAGAGCCACCGCCCCAATATCGTCTTCTTGATCGTCTGCCGCTGCAGCTAATACATGCCCTACTATGCTCAAATAGGGTGTATCCTTGTCCTTAACCATCTCAGTCCCCGCTGACAACCTGCTCATGTTCTAACATTACCTCTCGGCAAACATACTGCCCAAATACTCTGATGAAAGATCGTAACCAAAGTTACCCCATAGGGCTCACCCCCAACCTTGGAAACCGAAAATCTCAATACCTCTCCTGTTTCCCGTAGGAACAGAAATAGCACCGCTCAGGTCACAGAAAATGACATCTCCACCATCGGCTGATTGCTCAACTCATGTCGTAATCCTCCATAACCGCCATCTCTACTTATTCTTGAGTCTTGCGACTCCAATTTGCATCTCACCAACAATCCCTTGGAGCTAACTCGATTTCCCTTTTAACGGATGCTTCACTAAAACTCATTCATCATGGCCCTCTGGCCCCATACTCTTTTACCTCTGATCTCAGTCTAACCAATCACCACGGAATAACTGGTAGCACCAATAACACTAACTGCCACGGGTCATGGTACTTGAACCATGTGGCCACCTCTCGATCTGCTATGAATCATGGTACCCGAACCATGTTATCTCTTCTCAATCCACTACGAATCATGGTACTCGAACCATGACATCACCTCTCGATCTGCTACAAATCATGGTACTCGAACCATGGAATCACCTCTCGATCTTCTACAAATCATGGTACACGAACCATGGAATCACCTCTCGATCTACTACAAATCATGGTACACGAACCATGAGATCACCTCTCGATCTACTACAAATCATGGTACACGAAGCATGAAATCACCTCTCGCTCTGCTACAAATCATGGTACACGAACCATGAAATCACCTCTCGATCTGCCACAAATCATGGTACACGAACCATGAAATCACCTCTCGATCTGCTACAAATCATGGTACACGAACCATGAAATCACCTCTCGATATGCTACAAATCATGGTACACGAACCATGAAATCACCTCTCGATCTGCTGCAAATCATGGTACACGAACCATGAAATCACCTCTCGATCTGCTGCAAATCATGGTACGCGAACCATGAAATCACCTCTCGATCTGCTACAAATCATGGTATACGAACCATGAAATCACCTCTCGATCTGCTACAAATCATGGTACACGAACCATGGAATCACCTCTCGATCTGCTGCAAATCATGGTACACGAACCATGAAATCACGTCTCGATCTGCTACTTAAAACCTCCGGAATGTTCCCTGTATCGAGTATGGGTCCTCTGCTTTCAGTAGTACGGGCCCATACTACCTGCCACATCTACCCATACTTTCCACACAGACCATCTCCGAGTTCCTAAGTAGCTGCTCAACCTTCTCAATCACCGACCCCGTCATGCGTGTACGCTCCTCTGCGAAATATCCTACTCTGTCAGTGTACTCATCTGACTAGGGTCACCCTTTCCTAGGCACTTCCTAGGTTCTCACACTTCTCCGCCATCAGCTGCTGAAGAACTCCTTATGATACCAGCCATCTACCTCCTGAATATCGTCATATTCACTTAGTAGCTGACTCTCATCATCAAGAGTTCCACAAAGCACGAAGCGAGCAGCATTCGGGCATCGAATAATCTCTACCAACATGCAAAACCACTCCAGGTCATTACCCACTTGCTCTCCTCATACTCAAAGGATACCACCGAACCCAAGCAACTATACCCCACGCAGGCATCTGACTACTCCTTCAGTAGACTCCTCAAATGCTTATCTAGGTATCTCTCCTACATTACTCCTCTACTCAAATCCCTCTCTAGGGGATTTCTGTTGGATACTCTTACTCAGCACATTAAAGATAACAGTAACTCCTAGGCTAAGGCATCACAAATCAGGCCACTCTAGTCCTAACATATGAAATACCTAGCCTATCTCTAGCATGCATAATATCTCATAGCATATCTCATAAATATCTCATAATACAAACGTAAGGGTATTTTGGGAAACCACCGTTCGGGCTCTGGCTGATTGTACACACTGTTCCAACTCGTATTCTTTTAGAAACTGTTGCTCGCTTTAGAAAAATCCCTCTCTAGGGGATTTCTGTTGGATACTCTTACTCAGCACATTAAAGATAACAGTAACTCCTAGGCTAAGGCATCACAAATCAGGCCACTCTAGTCCTAACATATGAAATACCTAGCCTATCTCTAGCATGCATAATATCTCATAACATATCTCATAAATATCTCATAGTACAAACGTAAGGGTATTTTGGGAAACCACCGTTCGGGCTCTGGCTGATTGTACACACTGTTCCAACTCGTATTCTTTTAGAAACTGTTGCTCGCTTTAGAAAAATCATTTCTTTGAAAATTTTTCTCAAATCCTCAGTTTGAGTCCAGATTTACCCGAAGGCGCATCCGAATCCCTCAAACCAAGGCTCTGATACCAACTTGTAACACCGTAATTTTTCAAACAGATTTTTCATTTTAAAATCGCATACTTTTCATAACATATTGTATAGAAATCTCGTTATTCAAATTACAAGTACAACTCCATTAATAATCCAGGATCCTCAAAATATAACTCTTTCTCTGGTGTGTACAATTAAGCCAGTGCCGTCCCGCGATCCTGAGAAAACCTGAAACACATAACACATAATACGGTAAGCACAAAGCTTAGTGAGTTCCCCAAAATACCACATATAACACATATTAGCCACTTGAGGCTAGAACTCTGTGGGCCCACTGGCCCTAACTCTGTGGACCCTCTGGTCCTAACTTTGTGGACCTTCCGGTCCTAACTCTGTAAACTCTGGATTACACACAGCATAAATCACATAGAAATAATGCAGTGCAACACATCACATACATAGCATACAAGATACTCCGTGACATAACTCTACTTACCACTCAAGGTAAAGTATAGTGATAAGACTCACCTCGCATGATGTCGGATACCCTCTCGTGCTCGATAACCCGACCTAGCCTCCTCCTATCAAAATGATAATATCTCTAATAAAAATCCTCTCATGTTCTCATCCCTAATAATGGGTAGAAGACCATTCTACCCCTCTCTGACCTCTCTTGAATCAACTTGACCAAAACCCCAAGGTCAACTGAAGTCAACTCTAGTCAACGGTCAAACTTTGACAAGACTCGTCGAGTGCACATGGGTGACTCGGCGAGTCCAAGCCTGTCCCCTAAATCCTCCTATGGCCTCTCTCAGCTCGTTGAGTTAACCCTTCACTCGATGGGTTACCACGGATCACGAATCACGGGGTAACCCGACTCGACTCGTCGAGTCCCCTTATGGACTCGGCGAGTTTCCTCCACGGCAACACTTAAAAGACCTTCTGAGGTCAGATCTGTTTCTCTAACCTCTAGATTTGACTTCCCAATGCTCAATAATCACGTAAAGGTCCAATCTTTACACTCATGCAACACACATAAGGCTTCTTTTGGTAAAATAGCTTCTAAAATGGCAACCTAGGCTTATATCTCCAAAGAAACAGCATAAAGCCGAATGATTGGGACTCTCTGGACCTCTTAAGGTCCAAATCTAAGACTTTCTCCACATTGGGACCTCATATGCATCATATACTATCCAAGAAAGGGTAAAGAAAACCCTAGATTCAAGGATTTTACACAAAAACAGAAGGAAGGGGCGAAATACTACCTCAAAATGGAGATCCTTGCGTAGATGTCTCAGAATAACAACCTCCTTTGGTCCTTCTAGCTGAATCCCTTCACTTCATTTGAAAATCCACCCCAAAATTACTTGATTTCATCACAAGAACTCTTGCTTGGCTCCAATGGCGATTTAGGGTTTCTCACAGGAAATATGAGGCGCACCAAGGGTCATAAGTTCCTTTAAATAGGCTCCAACCCTGGAACTTAGGGTTTTCTCTGCCCAGTACCTACTCGGCGAGTCCTCTCTTGGACTCGTCGAGTCCGCTCATTAAATCCACGCGGCAATCTCGAATCGACTCGGCGAGATGGTCCCTCAACTCGTCGAGTCCCTCCTCAAATCTCAAGATTAACATACACAATAATGTCCCTGTAAATCCGGTTGTTACACTTTTGTCCTGAGGATTGTAAAGTACGATTTGCAGCATGTACTTTCGCTGATGCAGCGTTAACATGGTGGAACAACCATGTTAATACAATGAGAATTAATGCTGCAAACTCCATGCAATGGGAAGAACTGAAAAGGATGCTAATGGAGGAGTATTGTCCAAGAGAGAAATACAAAATCTGGAACAGGAGCTGTGGAACCTAACAATGAAGGGTTCCGAGCTAAATGTTTATATTGCTAGATTCAATGATCTTGCGGTGATGTGTCCGACACTTGTAGCCCCGGAGTACAAGAAGATCGAGCGATATATCTGGGGTCTAGCATCGTAAATCAAAGGAATGGTGATCGCATCGAAGCCTATAACATATGATAGTGCAAAGCGTATATCTCATCAGCTAACCAACATAGAAATCTAAGTGGGATTTATAGCTGAGTCTCCCGAATCGGGAACGAACTAGCGCAAATTTAATGAGAAGAATCCCAGACAATCATCTGAGGAGAGACAAGATGTGGAAACTAATTATGCAGCCACAACAACAATATCCATACAACCAAGAAAGTATGCTGGAAAACTCTCAAGGTGCACTCAGTGCAATCGTCATCACCTAGGTAACTGTTCATGGTGCAGTCAATGTAACCATCAGCACGCAGGTGACTGTTATATTTACATGAAGTGCAGAAAAAGGGGACACACTGCGAATTATTGCAGGAGCACAACACCTACAACAAAAAAATCAAGGTACAAACACTGGAACAGGCTATAATGGAGGAAGAGCGTGTTTTGAGTGTGGTGAAATTGGACATATCAAGAAGGAATGTCCAAAGTTAAGGAGTCAAGGAAGTTAGGCTGTGGCAGGGCATTCGTAACAGGAACTAGGGAAGCTATCCAGGACCCTGCGGTGGAATATGGTACAAGATAAATTTTGGGACGAAATTTTATCAACGGGGGGAGAATGTAACACTAGTCAAAATTAGGTCAATAATAATCACATGTGATTATACCAATCATGTAATGTGATTTTGTTAAACTAGTAATGTAGTAAAGTTACTATGTATTTCATGATAATTCTAATACAAATATGAACTTTCATACATACTTTATAGTATAAATCAAAGTATACGTCCATACGATTCCAAAAATATAGAGAACATCTAAATCTGACTTCGCGTGAAGAAGTTATGATAAACCGAACACTATAAATCTCTATAATAAGATTAATTTAAAATAGACTTATAATTATCTATTTGAGTCTCAAGTAGAATTGTAGTACTCGTAAATACCTACGTGTGGATATAAAGAACGTCAAAAATGGAGTTCGTATATGAAAGTTACGACCTTCCGAAGATACAGCTGTCAGAAACCCTAATCTGACTGAAGTCACGAGGTGAGCATAGAAACTCACGACGTGAGGAGTCATTTTGCCACATTTCGGATCTAGATGGTGCGTGACGAGGCTACGAAGTGATAAGATCCAAACACAACGTGAACAAGTAGTTTTTCACGACGTGAGGAGTCATATGGTCACCTTCGGAAGCTAGAAGACGAATGGCAAGTCTACGAAGAGATAAGTTCCAAACTCACGACCTGAACAAGAAGTTTCTCACGTCGTGAGGGGCCAAAAATCCTACTATAAATAGCAGGTCCGACTTCAGCTATTCTTACACCTTTACTTCTTTCCTTTCTCTCATTTGCTGAAGCCCTCTTGCATCCCGAGCCCCGACGACCTCGTACGTTGACCGTTTTTGCTTAGATTACCTAAAATCACGCTAGTAGGGTGAGTTTCACGGCCCCAATTTCTAATATTTTGAGGGAAAACGCATGCTAAATATTATATATAAGTTATTATTATGTCTATATGATAGTATATTAGTATCAACGTAGATAGTTATAATAACCGGGATATAGTTATTTCGTATCTGAAAATATACAACTATCGTAAAGTTGGTAGCATGTTATTGTTATAGTAGTATACTAATGTAGATCTTGAGTTTTACTTAGGATTCTATATATATTTTGTGTGCGATATAGTTCCAGAATTATACTCTGAAGTTCTATATGTAATTGATAAGTATGTTGTTATTGTTGGTTTTATGTCAAGATAAAACCAGGTATGTTACATGTTATTATTGTTGGTTTTATGTCAAGATAAAACCTGGTATGTTATATGTTATTATTGTTGGTTTTTTGTCAAGATAAAATCTGGTTTTACCTCAAGTTATAGTTGTTATACTGCCTAAATGTTATGAAGTTAGGAGTAATGTTTAAAAGCATAGTCTAATAACTTAGGGTTTTAGACACGAAAATGTTTTTGTTGTTAGAGCTATAGGAAGTCGTCAAAGTCTACATGAGCTACCTCATTCATCAACTAAGATTGGGGATCTTAGTGGAAGTCCTTTGACCTGTAACCGTTAATCCCGTGTGAGCGAGGAAGTCGTGTATGAATAAGATACGGGTTGACGACCCCACTCGTGCTTGTTAATTACAACCCAAGACAAGCGAGTGACGATTCGTTCCTTTTATTTGTTATTCCGGCGTCGATAAAGCGCGCAGTGTTGTTTCTCATGGTAAATCATGAGTGTATTGTTTCTCATGGTAAATCATGACTGTATTGTTTCTCATGGTAAATCATGAGTGTGTTTTGTCAGAGGTTTTGTTGTCAAGCAGCGGTTACGGACTCATGGTAGCAAATTGTTAGAAACATTATACTTTGTCGTATACAAGTACTAATGTTAAGTATAAGTTTCCCCCTACTTATACCCTAGGTACTACTTGTATATTAAGTAGATAATTATACCTAACACACATACTCGTATAGAATTGAAATAGATTTATACGTAGCGATTTTACTCGTATAGAACTGAAATAAGATATATACGTAGCAACTTTCGTTCGTATGAAATTACAAACACTTATATTCATAGTATATGAGACTTATAGGTAAACTACTTATTTGGTAAGTAAACTTTTATACCTAGGATATATATATACTAAACGTTGGAGAGTCAAAATGATACTTTCAAAAATATACTTTTGAACTTGGAAAATGGGTTATTTTTATATGGAGTCAGAACCTGTGAACTCACCAACTTTATGTTGACGTATTTTTAAATGCATGTGGTTTTCAGGAAGTTGATAACTATGATACGAGAAATGATGTTACAGTGCCCGGTGTTTCCGCCGACGGCCGGGGTGTGACACACTTGACTGAGAGTACGGTTGCAATTTCCTTCCTTTGACTGTCCGTCATTTAGTTCAGGTTGTTCAACAGGCATTGAAGGTTCACTCCTGTTGTTCAACAATACTTGTCTCATTTCTTCCCTTTTTTCAACCATCATTGCCTGAATCATGGCTTGTACTCCAAACATTGTGATAGACTCTGGTGCAGCTTCTACTATTGGAACCTGCTGAATCACTTGGGGTTGAGGTTGCTGATTCCTATTCGTATTTCCAGCTCCACTTCGGGTTCTTGGCATTTTGATCTATACACCAAATTAGGCGAATTTAGATCTTTATTCACGATAGATATTTAAATTCTCATTATCACTCCGAACGTTTACATGCAAGTTCTAATATCGTAGTCATACGTTTAGAATCCTGAACACATAAGGTTTCCAGATCTGGTCGGCAACAGACCATATATCCGCACAAATAATAGAATATATGGCAAACATATAGCAGTTAGCACATAAAAACATTTTAGGCATCTTTCCTAAAGTATACTAGTGCTCGTGTCTAAAATATGGTGGACACTCATCTCACAATCATCACTTAGCATTTTTAGTTTAAGTCTATAAATCCTACAAATTCTTAGTTCGCTTAAACTAATACTCTTATACCAACTGTGACATCCCCATTTTCATGACTAGAAAAGACCGATTTCGTTTATGTTTTTATAATAAAATCAGAGTAATCTTTCAAAGAAAAGTGTCGCGGAATTTGTTCCCAAAACAAAATATGATAAAAATTATAAAAGCATTTCTTAAAGAAATATGTTTTCGTTATATTGCAAAACCTCGGGATGTCATGTTCCGATACAGACCAAAAGCATAAACAGTACGATATATGCCTTACAACATTTATTTACATCTACTGGCCTATAATCCAAAATCCTTCGTCGTCATCCAACTATGCTCTTGTTCCACTAGCTGTAATACAAAAAGCTGAGTGGGTTAGGCTTGGGATTCTGGTGAGCACATAGGGTTTTCAACCCACAACAAATAAATTTATTAATTTCATCAACCAACAATAAATTTATTAATTTCATTAACCAACAATAAACCTGATTACCCATTCCCGTTATCCTCACTTTACGTCCCTAAACGCCTATCATAAGGGACGTAGCCTAAGGATCATCATCGGGATGAACAATACTGCTAACGGGATTCCTCAGCCATATATGTCCGTAAGGAAACCATGAAGGGATGGAGTACACCGATGAACACATCGTTCACAAACACCTACAGGTTGCGAGCCTGCTAGCGTTCCATTGGACTGTCTAGAAAGGTCTGTGGTTGTCATCTATACTCCGCTAGATGACTGGAACATCAACAACTTCGAGGCCTCTCATCATTTTTATTTCATTACACATCAACTATTTCATCTACCCATGTTTTACCCAACATATTTGTAGATAAAAGTACATATACAGTTTAAATCATTCTAAACATGTATAAAACATTCATTCAACATCCATCTCAAATAAACAAACAATATATATACACATCGCATGTATTTTATATAAAATACTTCATATCTATGTGTAAGATGATAGTGACTATACACTCACTTGATAATATGGTGATTGGGCAGCACTTTGTTCCTTAAAACAATGTTTTTCGATGAAACCGGGCTCTGCGCGGGCAGAGTTTCGACTCGAAAAACTCTTTTTATCGGAGACTTCGGGCTCTCCGGGGCTTTCTTCTAGTGCTAGGTAGGTTCCCTAGGCTTGGGGGGGGGGGGTTTAGAGTGCCTTGCGAGTGTGTAAAGAGTGAATGATGGAGTCAATTTTGCAAACATAACCGGGAAGCCTCGCATGCTATTTATAGGGTGATTTTTGGTCTCTCACGTCGTGAGCTTGATCTTGCTCACTCAGTAGACCCGCCATGTGTTCCTAGCTTCGAAATGTGGTGTTTTGGCTCCTCACGTCGTGATAAATCCTTGCTCACGTCGTGATCTTTTGACTTATCACTCCGTTGACTTGCCATGCATCTTCTAGCTTCAAAATGTGGCGGTTTGACTCCTCACGTAGTGAGAAGTAGTGCTCACGTCGTGAGCCCAATGAGATTAGGGTTTCTGACACGTGTCATGCTCTCAGACAGTTGTATCTTCGGTAGACCATAACTTTAGCATACGAGCTCCGTTTTTTATGTTCTTTTTATATCCACGCGAAGGTGGAGACGTAGTATACAACTTTCTTTTAGAATACTAAGGCTAAAAAGTACTCTATCATAAAGTCATTTTTTTACGATTCCCGGTGTTGTGCCGGTTTTGTCGCGAAACTTCGACAGGTCATAACTTCTTCATTATAACTCGGATTTCGGCGTTTTTTATATCTCCGGAATCCTTGTTACGACCACTACAAATTTCTTCATAGATATCGGGTTTATCTAACGTTTATTTTTTATGCTTATTTTTATCCTTAATTTATTATATCATAATAATTAAATATAAGGCACATAAATTCACATAATTCATTCTTATTACTTCAAACACATAACAACAGTTGACCTAGACTTTTACATCGTCTTTAATGCTTAGCCCAGAAACACAGGTGTTACAGAGTAGTTCGCCATGGGGAGCCCCGATGTTGTTTGTGAAGAAGAACGAAGGTTCACATCGTATGTGCATAGACTACCGGGAGCTGAATAACGTAACGGTGAAGAACCATTATCCCCCCCGGAGGATTGATGATTTGGTTGACCAGCTACAGGGTGCATCTTGGTTTTCCATGATTGATCTGCGATCAGTTTATAACCAGATGCGAGTTAGCGACGAGGATGTGTAGAAGATCGCTTTTAGGACTCGCTATGGTCACTATGATTTTGTGGTGATGCCGTTTGGGCTCACCAATGCTCCAGCCACGTTCATGGACATCATGAACCGTGTGTGCAGACTGATGCTGCATCGGTCTGTAATAGTTTTCATTGATGAGATCTTAGTTTACTCCAAAACTCAGGAGCAACATGAGGAGCACCCGAGGGAGGTGCTGGAGACACTGAGGAGGGAGAGACTTTTTGCAAAGTTCTCCAAGTGTGAGTTCTGGTTACACGAGGTGCAATTTCTTGGGCACCTTGTCAACCAAAAGGGTATTCTGGTCGATCCGGCCAAGATAGAGGTCGTGATGCAGTGGGACATTCTGAGGTCTCCAACTGAGATTCAGAGTTTTCTTGGTCTAGCGGGTTACTATCGGAGATTCATCCAGGATTTCTCCAAGATCGTTGGCCAAGAAGTCAGTGACATTCCACTCTGGGACTGAGCAGCAGGCATCCTTCAAGACTCTTAGACAACGGTTGTTTGATGCACCAATTCTGACTTTGCTAGAGGGCATCTATCACTTTGTGGTTTACTGTGACGCTTCGATTATGAGCATGGGTGCGGTTTTGATGCAGCAAGGTCATGTGATAGCTTACGCTTCGAGGCAGATGAAGCCTCACGAGGCTAACTATCTTAAGCATGATTTAAAGCTGGGGGTTGTTGTTTTCGCCCTCAATATTTGGCATCATTACCTCTATTGGGTCCGTTCTACCATTTACACAGACCACAAGAATTTGAGGTACCTCATGGATCAGCCGAATCTGAATATGAGGCAGCGTCGGTGGTTAGATGTGGTGAAGGACTACGATTGTGAGATCCTTTACCACCCGGGAAAGGCCAATGTGGTGGTCGATGCCCTGCGCCGCAAGGCGGTGGCGGCCCCGATTCGAGACATCTTTCTGAGGATGATAGTGATTACTCAATTACTAGAGCAGATCAGAGAGTCACAGGTTGAGGGTCTAAAGGAGGAGCATCGGAAGTGCAAGCGAATCATAGGCCATGTGGCATCCTTTGATTACGACGGCCGTGGGTTGTTGACCCTGCATGGGAGGGTCTGGGTTCCATGTTGGGGTGGAGTATGACAGGTTCTGATGGATGAGGCCCATATGTCGAGGTTCTCCATCCATCCTGGGGTGACGAAGATGTATAAGGATCTTCACCCTGATTACTGGTGGCCCTGCATGAAGCGGGACGTAGCATGGTATGTAGAGAGGTGCTTGACCTGCAGGAAGGTCAAGGCCGAGCATCAGTGACCCCATGCAAGATGCAGCCATTGGATATTCCCGTGTGGAAATGGGAGGATATAACGATGGAAAACGCATGCTAAATATTATATATAAGTTATTATTATGTCTATATGATAGTATATTAGTATCAACGTAGATAGTTATAATAACCGGGATATAGTTATTTCGTATCTCAAAATATACAACTATCGTAAAGTTGGTAGCATGTTATTGTTATAGTAGTATACTAATGTAGATCTTGAGTTATACTTAGGATTCTATATATATTTTGTGTGCGATATAGTTCCAGAATTATACTCTGAAGTTCTATATGTAATTGATAAGTATGTTGTTATTGTTGGTTTTATGTCAAGATAAAACCAGGTATGTTACATGTTATTATTGTTGGTTTTATGTCAAGATAAAACCTGGTATGTTATATGTTATTATTGTTGGTTTTTTGTCAAGATAAAATCTGGTTTTACCTCAAGTTATAGTTGTTATACTGCCTAAATGTTATGAAGTTAGGAGTAATGTTTAAAAGCATAGTCTAATAACTTAGGGTTTTAGACACGAAAATGTTTTTGTTGTTAGAGCTATAGGAAGTCGTCAAAGTCTACATGAGCTACCTCATTCATCAACTAAGATTGGGGATCTTAGTGGAAGTCCTTTGACCTGTAACCGTTAATCCCGTGTGAGCGAGGAAGTCGTGTATGAATAAGATACGGGTTGACGACCCCACTCGTGCTTGTTAATTACAACCCAAGACAAGCGAGTGACGATTCGTTCCTTTTATTTGTTATTCCGGCGTCGATAAAGCGCGCGGTGTTGTTTCTCATGGTAAATCATGAGTGTATTGTTTCTCATGGTAAATCATGACTGTATTGTTTCTCATGGTAAATCATGAGTGTGTTTTGTCAGAGGTTTTGTTGTCAAGCAGCGGTTACGGACTCATGGTAGCAAATTGTTAGAAACATTATACTTTGTCGTATACAAGTACTAATGTTAAGTATAAGTTTCCCCCTACTTATACCCTAGGTACTACTTGTATATTAAGTAGATAATTATACCTAACACACATACTCGTATAGAATTGAAATAGATTTATACGTAGCGATTTTACTCGTATAGAACTGAAATAAGATATATACGTAGCAACTTTCGTTCGTATGAAATTACAAACACTTATATTCATAGTATATGAGACTTATAGGTAAACTACTTATTTGGTAAGTAAACTTTTATACCTAGGATATATATATACTAAACGTTGGAGAGTCAAAATGATACTTTCAAAAATATACTTTTGAACTTGGAAAATGGGTTATTTTTATATGGAGTCAGAACCTGTGAACTCACCAACTTTATGTTGACGTATTTTTAAATGCATGTGTTTTTCAGGAAGTTGATAACTATGATACGAGAAATGATGTTACAGTGCCCGGTGTTTCCGCCGACGGCCGGGGTGTGACACACTTGACTGAGAGTACGGTTGCAATTTCCTTCCTTTGACTGTTCGTCATTTAGTTCAGGTTGTTCAACAGGCATTGAAGGTTCACTCCTGTTGTTCAACAATACTTGTCTCATTTCTTCCCTTTTTTCAACCATCATTGCCTGAATCATGGCTTGTACTCCAAACATTGTGATAGACTCTGGTGCAGCTTCTACTATTGGAACCTGCTCAATCACTTGGGGTTGAGGTTGCTGATTCCTATTCGTATTTCCAGCTCCACTTCGGGTTCTTGGCATTTTGATCTATACACCAAATTAGGCGAATTTAGATCTTTATTCACGATAGATATTTAAATTCTCATTATCACTCCGAACGTTTACATGCAAGTTCTAATATCGTAGTCATACGTTTAGAATCCTGAACACATAAGGTTTCCAGATCTGGTCGGCAACAGACCATATATCCGCACAAATAATAGAATATATGGCAAACATATAGCAGTTAGCACATAAAAACATTTTAGGCATCTTTCCTAAAGTATACTAGTGCTCGTGTCTAAAATATGGTGGACACTCATCTCACAATCATCACTTAGCATTTTTAGTTTAAGTCTATAAATCCTACAAATTCTTAGTTCGCTTAAACTAATACTCTTATACCAACTGTGACATCCCCATTTTCATGACTAGAAAAGACCGATTTCGTTTATGTTTTTATAATAAAATCAGAGTAATCTTTCAAAGAAAAGTGTCGCGGAATTTGTTCCCAAAACAAAATATGATAAAAATTATAAAAGCATTTCTTAAAGAAATATGTTTTCATTATATTGCAAAACCTCGGGATGTCATGTTCCGATACAGACCAAAAGCATAAACAGTACGATATATGCCTTACAACATTTATTTACATCTACTGGCCTATAATCCAAAATCCTTCGTCGTCATCCAACTATGCTCTTGTTCCACTAGCTGTAATACAAAAAGCTGAGTGGGTTAGGCTTGGGATTCTGGTGAGCACATAGGGTTTTCAACCCACAACAAATAAATTTATTAATTTCATCAACCAACAATAAATTTATTAATTCCATTAACCAACAATAAACCTGATTACCCATTCCCGTTATCCTCACTTTACGTCCCTAAACGCCTATCATAAGGGACGTAGCCTAAGGATCATCATCGGGATGAACAATACTGCTAACGGGATTCCTCAGCCATATATGCCCGTAAGGAAACCATGAAGGGATGGAGTACACCGATGAACACATCGTTCACAAACACCTACAGGTTGCGAGCCTGCTAGCGTTCCATTGGACTGTCTAGAAAGGTCTGTGGTTGTCATCTATACTCCGCTAGATGACTGGAACATCAACAACTTCGAGGCCTCTCATCATTTTTATTTCATTACACATCAACTATTTCATCTACCCATGTTTTACCCAACATATTTGTAGATAAAAGTACATATACAGTTTAAATCATTCTAAACATGTATAAAACATTCATTCAACATCCATCTCAAATAAACAAACAATATATATACACATAGTATAAAATACTTCATATCTATGTGTAAGATGATAGTGACTATACACTCACTTGATAATATGGTGATTGGGCAGCACTTTGTTCCTTAAAACAATGTTTTTCGATGAAACCGGGCTCTGCGCGGGCAGAGTTTCGACTCGAAAAACTCTTTTTATCGGAGACTTCGGGCTCTCCGGGGCTTTCTTCTAGTGCTAGGTAGGTTCCCTAGGCTTGGGGGGGGGGGGGTTTAGAGTGCCTTGCGAGTGTGTAAAGAGTGAATGATGGAGTCAATTTTGCAAACATAACCGGGAAGCCTCGCATGCTATTTATAGGGTGATTTTTGGTCTCTCACGTCGTGAGCTTGATCTTGCTCACTCAGTAGACCCGCCATGTGTTCCTAGCTTCGAAATGTGGTGTTTTGGCTCCTCACGTCGTGATAAATCCTTGCTCACGTCGTGATCTTTTGACTTATCACTCCGTTGACTTGCCATGCATCTTCTAGCTTCAAAATGTGGCGGTTTGACTCCTCATTATAACTGTGACTTGCCACGATTCCCGGTGTTGTGCCGGTTTTGTCGCGAAACTTCGACAGGTCATAACTTCTTCATTATAACTCGGATTTCGGCGTTTTTTATATCTCCAGAATCCTTGTTACGACCACTACAAATTTCTTCATAGATATCGGGTTTATCTAACGTTTATTTTTTATGCTTATTTTCATCCTTAATTTATTATATCATCATAATTAAATATAAGGCACATAAATTCACATAATTCATTCTTATTACTTCAAACACATAACAACAGTTGACCTAGACTTTTACATCGTCTTTAATGCTTAGCCCAGAAACACAGGTGTTACAGAGTAGTTCGCCATGGGGAGCCCCGATGTTGTTTGTGAAGAAGAACGAAGGTTCACATCGTATGTGCATAGACTACCGGGAGCTGAATAACGTAACGGTGAAGAACCATTATCCCCCCCGGAGGATTGATGATTTGGTTGACCAGCTACAGGGTGCATCTTGGTTTTCCATGATTGATCTGCGATCAGTTTATAACCAGATGCGAGTTATGGACGAGGATGTGTAGAAGATCGCTTTTAGGACTCGCTATGGTCACTATGATTTTGTGGTGATGCCGTTTGGGCTCACCAATGCTCCAGCCACGTTCATGGACATCATGAACCGTGTGTGCAGACTGATGCTGCATCGGTTTGTAATAGTTTTCATTGATGAGATCTTAGTTTACTCCAAAACTCAGGAGCAACATGAGGAGCACCCGAGGGAGGTGCTGGAGACACTGAGGAGGGAGAGACTTTTTGCAAAGTTCTCCAAGTGTGAGTTCTGGTTACACGAGGTGCAATTTCTTGGGCACCTTGTCAACCAAAAGGGTATTCTGGTCGATCCGGCCAAGATAGAGGTCGTGATGCAGTGGGACATTCTGAGGTCTCCAACTGAGATTCAGAGTTTTCTTGGTCTAGCGGGTTACTATCGGAGATTCATCCAGGATTTCTCCAAGATCGTTGGCCAAGAAGTCAGTGACATTCCACTCTGGGACTGAGCAGCAGGCATCCTTCAAGACTCTTAGACAGCGGTTGTTTGATGCACCAATTCTGACTTTGCTAGAGGGCATCTATCACTTTGTGGTTTACTGTGACGCTTCGATTATGAGCATGGGTGCGGTTTTGATGCAGCAAGGTCATGTGATAGCTTACGCTTCGAGGCAGATGAAGCCTCACGAGGCTAACTATCTTAAGCATGATTTAAAGCTGGGGGTTGTTGTTTTCGCCCTCAATATTTGGCATCATTACCTCTATTGGGTCCGTTCTACCATTTACACGGACCACAAGAATTTGAGGTACCTCATGGATCAGCCGAATCTGAATATGAGGCAGCGTCGGTGGTTAGATGTGGTGAAGGACTACGATTGTGAGATCCTTTACCACCCGGGAAAGGCCAATGTGGTGGTCGATGCCCTGCGCCGCAAGGCGGTGGCGGCCCCGATTCGAGACATCTTTCTGAGGATGATAGTGATTACTCAATTACTGGAGCAGATCAGAGAGTCACAGGTTGAGGGTCTAAAGGAGGAGCATCGGAAGTGCAAGCGAATCATAGGCCATGTGGCATCCTTTGATTACGACGGCCGTGGGTTGTTGACCCTGCATGGGAGGGTCTGGGTTCCATGTTGGGGTGGAGTATGACAGGTTCTGATGGATGAGGCCCATATGTCGAGGTTCTCCATCCATCCTGGGGTGACGAAGATGTATAAGGATCTTCACCCTGATTACTGGTGGCCCTGCATGAAGCGGGACGTAGCATGGTATGTAGAGAGGTGCTTGACCTGCAGGAAGGTCAAGGCCGAGCATCAGTGACCCCATGCAAGATGCAGCCATTGGATATTCCCGTGTGGAAATGGGAGGATATAACGATGGATTTCATCACCAAGCTTCCCAGGACCGCACGTGGAGTAGATTCGATATGGGTCATCGTGGATTGGTTGACCAAGAGTGCTCATTTTATCCCGATCCAAGAGAGTATATCGGCCGAGAAGCCAGCTGAGATCTACGTGCGTAAGATAGTGGCACGACATGGAGTGCCTTTCTCGGTGGTGTCAGACCGAGATGTCCGTTTCACTTCCAGATTTGGAAGCGGTTTCACGACGAGATGGGTACTCGTTTCCACTTCAGCATCGTTTTCCACCCTCAGAAGGAAGGACAGAGTGAGAGGATGATACAGACTCTCGAGGACATGCTACGCGCATGTATTTTGGATTTCGGTGGCAGTTGGGATACGTATCTTCCGTTAGCAGAATCTGTTGGGGCGAGGTCGGTCAGAGAGTGATGGGGAGTACTGAGGTAGTAATCATGACTACAGAGCGGATCCAGAAGGTCTAGAGTAGGCTCCAGATTGCTTAGAGTCGGCAGAAGAGCTACGCTGAAAAACGACGCCCAGAATTGGAGTTTCAAGTGGGCGACATGGTCCTCCTGAAGGTGTCACCTTGGAAAGGTGTCATCCGCGTTTGGAAGCGGGGCAAGCTGGGCCTCAGGTACATTGGTCCTTTCAGGGTTATAGCTCGGGTAGACAAGGTGGCGTGTCAATTGGATCTTCCAGCAGAGCTCAATCAGATCCACAACACTTTCCATGTTTCCCAGTTGCGGAAGTGTTTAGTGGATGATTCAACGATTGTGTCCTTAGAGGATATTCAGGTTAACGACATCCTGAACTACATGGAGAGTCCGGTGGGGATTTTGGATCGCAAGGCGAGTGGACTTGGGAGCCTGAGGAGGAGATAAGGGAGCACTACCCGGAGTTGTTTCCAGACGCAGTAGACTTCGAGGATTGTAACGCCTAGTTTCTGCTACGCATTTAATTAGAATTCTTTCATTTTAATAGGGCTACTCGAGGAGAGGGGAGCCCCAGAGTCGTCGAGTAGAAACAAGTTTTGGACGCGGGTTTTAAGCTATCTACTCGACGAGTCGAGAGCCCTCGACTCGGCGAGTAGGTCTACCAGATTGAAACCCTAATTTCGAGGTTTTGCACCCTATTTAAGCATCTTAATCCCCACCTTTTGGCCTCATTCCTAGCCTCCAAGTCCTAAATCCTAATCCACGAAACCCTAGAGCATTTTGTGAGTGTGTGAGACATTCTTGAGTGATTTTGTGTTTTCTTGAAGCTAGAAGAAGAAGAAGGAGGTAAAAGGTTCAAGGAGAAGATAGTAGATCTAGAGATTTCCTTCCATCCTCATCACTTTCCGATAATCAAGTCTCTAGCTTGACTATTAGTTCATTAGATCTCTTTAGTTCCATTTTATGAGGGTTTTTGTTCAAGAATATCGATCTTTGGGACATGGACGTCCCAAGTGGCTTACCTTTCAAATTTGGAATCATTAAGGGTTGTTAAGGCATAAATGTGACATCCCCTAATTTCTCGGCCAGAAAAGACAGATTTAATTTATGCTTTTAAAATAAAGTCAGAGAATTCCTTTTTAAAGATGTTGCGGAATTGGTCCCCAAAACAATACATGATAAAAATTTATCAAAACCTTTCTTTAAGAAAGTATATATTTTCCTTTTATATCAAAACCTCGGGATGTCATCTTCCGATACAGATCAAAAGCATAAACAAGACATTATAAGCCTTACAACAGTTATTTACAACTACTGGCCTATAATCCAAAAATCTCTCATCATCATCTGACTATGCTCGGGGTCCACTACCTGTAATATGAAAAGCTGAGTGGGTCAGGCTTGGGAGCCTGGTGCGCATATAGGGTTTTCAACCCACAATAAATAAAATTATTAATTTCATCAAATAACAATAAACTGATTACCCATTCTCGTTATCCTCACTTTACGTCCCTAAAACATCTATCACAATGGACCTAGTCTAAGGATTTTCATCGGGGAGAAAACACTTCTTTGGAGGTTTCCCAGCAATTTATGTCAAATAAGGCAACCATGTGGGGGATGGAGTACATCAAATGAACACCCAAGCTCATTAACACCTACAGGTTGCGAGCCTGCCAGCGTTCCACTGGACTCTCTAGAAAAGTCTGTGGTCGTCATCCATACTCCGCTAGATGACCGGATCACAATAACATCGAGGCCTCTCATCATTTTAACACACATCAGCTATTTCGTCTACCCATGTTTTACCCAACATATTTGTAGATAAAATACATATACAGTTTAAAACTTGTATAAAACATCTATTCAACAGTCACCTCAATTAAACAATTATTATAATTACACATCACACGTATTTCATAGAAAATACTTCATATCTAAGTGTAAGATGAAGGTGACTACACACTCACCTGATTTAATGATAATCGGGCAGCACTTTGCTTCCTAAAACGATCGTTTCTAATAAAACCGGGAGTTTTATTAAGAAACCGGGCTCTGCGAGGGTTGAGCTTCAAAACCGAAAAGATAAATTTCTCGGAATTCTCGGGCACTTCGGGACGTGTTTCGGGTGTTTGGTATAATACCGGGGCTTTGGGGGAAGTTGAAATGAAAGAAATATTGTTTAAGGGGTGTAAACTGACAAATTTCCAAATTATCCCTGGGAAGTCTCGCACCCTTCTATTTATAGGGGTGAGGCTTCTGATCGGATGGTTGAGAGGACTCCACGCGGCAGCAGATGCGAGGGTCATGCACATGGCTCGTACGTGCGAGGGTCCAGCTGTTGGCTTCTGATTGGACCGAGTTCTATGGTCTGAGGGGTGGGAGGTGGGGCCTGCGAAGCTCGGACAGCTGGTGCGACACGCGTCAACTGCGAGGTGAGGCGGCTTCGGATGCGAGCAGTCACTGGGCACGCGTCCTGATTCGGTTGGGCCTCCCTTCGGTCGAATCAGCAACGAGCACGTGGCATGCATGCGAGATTCCGGGTGACGTGGCCGAAGTTTGTCCATGCGAAATTCCTCGGATTTCGTGTTTTTCTCGATTTTTGTGCAAAAATTTCTAAAATCCATAACTTTCGCATACGGGCTCCGTTCTTGATGTTCTTTATATGCACGCGTAGGTAAAATTACGATCTACAACTTTCATTTAGACTTCGTCGGCTAATTTTGACTTTAATTTTCATATTATTATTTTTAACAGACTGGGACAGGAAATCCATTAAAAATTCATAACTTCTTCATCCGACGTCCGTTTTCGTCTGTCTTTTTACCGTTGTACTACTATTGACGAGACCATCGATTCTCGTTTAGGTTGTGTCGACTAAAAATCACTCGATCTAAAATTCGAGTTTTTAGCTGTCTACTACTAAGTTGAAACTTAGAAAAATCATAACTTCCTCATACGAAGTCAGATTTGGACGTTCTTTTTATACATACTCTCGGTTTAACGAACACTACGAATTTCGTTTAGATCGCCAAGGCTAAAAAGTAGTTTATCAAAAACTTACTTTTTACGTCATTCGGCGCCGTGCCGGTTTTGTCGCGAAACTTCGACAGGTCATAACTTCTTCGATATAACTCGGATTTCGGTATTGCTTATAATATCCAGAATCCTTGTCACGACCACTACAACTTTCTTAATAGATATTGGCTTTATCTAATATTTATTTTCGACGCTCATTTTTACTCTTAATTAATTAAATTCTAGTAATTAAGCATAAAACACATAATTAACATAATATTCACATAATTCCTTTTCATTTCTTCAAAATGAGTTACAAAGGTAAACCTAGACTATCACGTCAATATTAATGCCTAGCCTAGAAACATGGGCGTTACAATTCTCTTCCCTTAGGGTGATTCCGTCCCTGGAATCACACATCAGCAAACAAATGCGGGTAGCGACTTATCATGTCACTCTCCGTTTCCCAGGTGAGATTTGGCTCATTCGTATGTTTCCAACGCACAAGCACTAAATCGACCATCTTACGTCGCAACTTCTTAGTCTTACGGTTAACGATTGCCTCAGGTTCTTCAATTAACCTCTTGTTTTCATCCAACCTTAATTTAGAAATTGGAATTATATTGGGCACATCTCCCGTGAACTTTCTCAAATAACACACATGAAAGGTATTATGAATACCCTCTAGTTCTTCTGGTAATTCTAGCTTGTAAGCTTGATTCCCAATCCTCTGAAGAACTTTAATCGGTCCAATAAACCTTGGACTCAATTTTCCCCTTTTACCAAATCTTATAAGTCCCTTCCACGGAGAGACTTTAAGTAAAACTGAATCTCCAACTTCGAATGATATCGGTTGTCTTTTCTTGTCAGCATAGCTCTTTTGTCGATCTTGAGCTGCTAACATCCTTTCCCTAATTACTTTCAATTTTTCAGCAGTCTGATGGACTATTTTAGGTCCCATAAACTGCTTTTCCCCAGCTTCCAGCCAGCATGACGGCGTTCGACACTTTTCTCCATACAAAGCGTGATAAGGTGCCATCTTGATGCTCTAGTGGAAACTATTATTATAGGAAAATTCTACCAGAGGTAAATGTTCATCCCAGTTGCCTTGAAATTCCAGGGTACATGCTCTCAGCATATCCTCCAATGTTTGAATTGTTCGTTCGCTCTGACCATCAGTTTGCGGATGGTAAGCTGTACTCAAACACAACTTGGTACCCAATTCCTCTTGTAGACTCCTCCAAAACCTTGAGGTAAAACGGCTGTCACGATCTGATACAGTCGTTAACGGAACACCGTGAAGCCTCACAATTTCCTTCACTTAAGAATTCGCAAGTTTATCCATAGACCATTTCTCGTTGGCTGCTATCAAATGCGCACTCTTAGTGAAGCGATCAACGACCACCCAAATCATGTCGTGACCGTTCCTTGTTCTGGGTAGTTTATTCACAAAATTCATGGTGATGTCTTCTCATTTACCCATGGGTACAGACAACGGTTCTAAACTCCCATATGGTTTCTGATGTTGTGCCTTAACCCTAGCACATGTTACACACTCGGCCACATACTTAGCAACATCGAGCTTCATCATCGGCCACCAGTAATAGGGTTTTAGATCCCTATACATTTTTGTACTGCCGGGATGAATCGAGTACATGGTCTTGTGAGCTTCTACCATCAGAAGATCTCTTACTCCTCCCATCTTAGGTACCCAAATCCTATCTTTGAATACCTTTAGTCCTTGACCTTTTGTATCAAACACTAACGTTTTGCCCAAACGTTCTTCCTTTCGGTCATTTTTCTCTAAAGCTTCCTCTTGATCTTTCTTTATACTTTCCATAATTGTCGAGACAACTTCAATTCTCAACGCTCTTGGCCTTTTCTTTTCAAGATTTACCTTCCGACTGAGAGCATCAGCAACAACATTTGCTTTACCAGGGTGGTAAAGTATCTCATAATCGTACTCCTAGAGTAACTCTAGCCAGCGCCGTTGCCTCATGTTCAATTCCTTATGATTAAAGAGATATTGAAGACTCTTATGATCAGTGAAAAGTTTGTATTTAGTACCATAAAGATAGTGCCTCCATATCTTTAAGGCGAATACTACCGCTGCCAACTCCAGATCATGAGTGGGGTAGTTCTTTTCATGCTCTTTCAATTGCCTAGATGCATACGCTATAACTTTATCCTTTTGGGTCAGAACACAACCTAACCCAACTCCAGAGGCATCACTATAAATTGCGAAGTCATCAACTACTTCCAGTTACGAAAGAATCGGTGCTTCAGACAATTTCTTCTTTAACTTTTCAAAGGCTTCATTATGCTTTTCATTCCAACTATAAGTAGCTCCTTTGTGGGTCAAAGCTGTTAATGGAGTAGCGATCGAAGAAAAGCCTTGGATAAATCTTCGATAATATCCGGCAAATCCTAAAAAGCTTCGGATCTTTGTAGGACTTTTTGGTTGTTCCCATTTCATCACAGCTTCAATCTTTGCTGGGTCAACCATTATTCCTTCTTGGTTAACCATATGACCTAAAAATTGGACTTCTTGAATCCAAAATTCACATTTGGAGAACATTGCATACAACTTATCCTTTTTCAGAACTTCTAGCACTTCACGCAGATGCTTGTCATGCTCCTGCTTGCCTTTTGAATAAATCAAGATATCATCTATGAACACTATCACAGATTTATCAAGGTATGGTTTACAAACCCTGTTCATCAAAAATCCATGAAAGCTGCTGGAGCATTGGTTAGTCCGAATGACATAACCAAAAACTCATAGTGTCCATATCTTGTTCTGAACGCAGTCTTCTCAATATCCCGCTCTCTTACCTTTAGCAGATGATATCCTGACCTAAGATCGATCTTCGAAAAATAGCTCGAACCTTGCAACTGATCGAACAGGTCATCAATCCTCGGCAACGGGTACTTGTTCTTTATTGTCGCTTTATTCAGCTCTCTGTAATCGATGCACATTCTCATGCTCCCGTCCTTTTTCTTTACAAATAACATTGGGGCTCCCCAGGGTGATGAACTAGGTCGAATAAAACCTTTGTCCAATAACTCCTGAAGTTGTGTCATAAGCTCTTTCATCTCTGTTGGTGCTAATCGATACGGTGCTTTTGCTATTGGCGTCGTTCCTAGTAACAAGTCGATACAGAATTCTACTTGTCGATCAGGGGGTAATCCGGGAAGATCTTCGGGAAAAACTTCCGGATAGTCACACACCATCGGAATATTCTGCACCTCCTTCTTTTCCTTCTTAGCATCGATCACGAATGCTAGATATGATGTACATCCCTTGACCAAATACTTTCTGGCATTCATTAGGGAAATGATTCCAGAGTTTACTCTGCGTTTGTCTCCATACACCATAAACGACTCTTTCCCTGGCGGGTTTACTTTTACTATCTTCTTCCTACACAATATTTCGGAATCATTGGTGCTAAGCCAATCCATTCCTAAAACTATGTCGAAACTATTTAAGTCGATAGGCAATAATTCCTCATGGAACTTATTCCCATTCAAGTCAATGAGGATGTTTTTCATACGATGGCTAACAGGTATAAACTTGCCACTAGCAATCTCGACTATTAAAGGATTAACTAGTCTATCAACAAGCAAAGCTAGTTTTCTACCAAATTCATGCGAAATAAAGGAGTAATTGGCTCCAGAATCAAACAAAATTTGGGCAGGCAATTCGTTTACGAGAAAGGTACCTAAAGCGACATCGACTTCTTCTTTCGCAGCTTCAAGTGTCATCTGGAAGGCTCTCGCCTTCGGCTTTGGTGGAAGATTGGGCTTTGCTACATCCTTCTTCTTCGGACAGTCTTTCAAAACGTGCCCTTCTTCGTTACATCCAAAGCATACCCTCTTGTTGGACGGACACTCATTGGCATAATGCCCAGTCTTTCCACATTTGTAGCAAGTCACCATCTCACTACATTTCCCAGAGTGCTTTTTCTTGCACTTTTCACACAATTTCACTTCGCCTCCTCCTCTTCCTCCAAACTTCTTAGACTTTGAAAAATTGCTTTTCTTGTTGCAACCTGAAGTTCGTTCAAACTTTCTCTTTTTGCTAACTTCTGCCCTCTCCAGACCCTTCTCTCTGATCTGAGTCTCAGCATTTTTAGCAGCCCGGATGGCGGCTTTCAAAGTGGTTGCTTGCTTGACCATCGGACTAAAGTTCGCTGGTAATCCGAGGGCAAACTTGTTGACCTTGGAGAGTTCAGTTGGAACTAGGTAAGGAACAAGCTTCACTTTTTCCGTAAAACTAGCAGCGTATTCAGTAACGCTCATCTTTCATCTTCTTCAAATTCTGGAACTCATTGTTGATTTCTAGAAGATCCTGCTCAGAGCAGTATTGCAATTTCAGTTGTACCATAAAGTCTTCCCAAGATATCTTGGTAGCTTCTCCCTTGAGCATCGAATCAGCTAGTGTGACAACCCGAAATTTCTATTCTGTACAACCATTCACTTCAGGAGTCAAAACTGTTTCTTCTAATTTTCAAGCTTTTTGGAATAAGTTTGAGTATTTTAAGATTAGTACTTCAGGAGATAACATGAGAGAGGATGCCCTAGGGTTTGTTGTGCAACAATATTATTCCAAAACTCCAAGAGTTTGGAGTTTATGGCCTAAACAAAGGTGTTTATGACCGTAAACCCTAAAAGGGGGTATAAATATGACCCTTAGTCATATTTTACCATTTTTCACATTTTCAAGATCAAAATCTCAATTCTCTCTCAAGTATCATCCAACATTTATTCAAGATCTTCAACTTGTAAGTGTTTCTTACCTTAATAAGTTGATATATACCTTAATCTAGTGATCTAACATGATTCCATCCGTGAAATCATTCCAAAAGTGTAGATCTTCAAGTTTCACCAAGAACACCAAGAACACACACTAGTGTTCTTGGACTTTTAGCACCTTTTCAAGCTTCTACCTAGTAAGTACTTCTATCCTAGAGTATTATAGAGCTTGTTACACTTCTAAACATCAAGAAAACACCCAAGAAACCAAGGATCAAAGGTGTTTACGGTCCAAGATGTTCTTGGACCGTAAACCCCAAAAAGGGTGCCAAAGTGTGCCCTAGTCCCTTCTAAGCCTTGGAAACTAGCCTAGATCCATTCCTTGGTGTGCTTAGTACTTGAAAACATCAAAAGACCATAAACCATTTGGGTTTACGGTCGTAAACCCAAAGGGAAATGGTCCAAGGACCGTAAACTCCTAAAAGGAGTGAAATGGTGCCCTAATCTCTTCCTAAGGCTTAAACATGAAGTAGGAATGCTTCTTGTGATCTTTAAGGCTTCAAAACACAAGATGGTCAAAGAAAGATGAGTTTACGGCCGTAAACTCATGGGTTTACGACCGTAAACTCAATGAGTTATGGTTACAAAACCGTAAACTCCAATAAAGGGTTCCCTTGAACCCTAAACTCAATAGCAATGTCCTACAACACTTAGATGCAATCCTTAGGAATTATAGCACTTAAATAAGGTGTTTTACATGTCCTAGGATGTCTTAACTTTGTTAATTAGTTGTTTAAAGACTAATTGGATACATATATGTGATATTATATGTTAACTAGGATCATCGTGTGTGTACAAGTCTTCACTTGACACCTAACATCCTATACATTCCGTTCATCCAAACCACTCACTACAGGTGAGTTCATACCCCTTAATTAACCTTTTAAATGTTTTTAAATGCTTTTATGGGGGGAATACAAGTTGAACTATTATAGTTATTATATCAATCACATGTGATTAATAACTACCAAACAAGTGGATTTCTTAATTTTCAAACTGTGTTATCAAACTGTTTTACTTCAAACTGTTTTACAAACTCCTTTACATATCAAATACTTTTATTAAACTCTTTTAACTTATATTCTATGTATCTATATGGATATAATTATATATGTAGGATTGAAAGGACTTAGGACTGATAGCTCACCTTACTTCCTGTTCCTTGTTTGGTTGTGGACTTAGGGTATTCGGGTTATTTTTCCGAAGGTCGTTTGAATCCTAGTTATATATCATGTATATGTGTATAGATATAAAAGGTTACTTCTTTCATTCAGTTCAATGCCTTTGGGTAGCAAGGGTATACAAACATGTTCATATACACAAACAACATTACTAGTAAACTATAATAGGTATAGTTTAGGAAGATACTATTACTAGAACAATGAAACATACAATGAGTCAGTTCATTCATGAGTAATACATAGTGATGAGAAACAAACATAATACATAATGATGAGAAACAAACATAATACATAGTGATGAGAAACAAACATAATACATAGTGATGAGAAACAAACATAATACATAGTGATGAGAAACAAACATAATACAAGGTGATGAGAAACAAACATAATACATAGTGATGAGAAACAAACATAATACATAGTGATGAGAAACAAACATAATACACAGTTATGAGAAACAAAACATACAGGCTAGACAGAGAAAGAACACACAATACAACTAGCACATACATATACATATACATATACATTACTTACAGTTATGTGAGCCACTTAACGAGGGCATGGCACTACCTGTCATGACCCGTTTTGTATCCAGAATCTCCTTAAGTGGAGAGCGTATGACTTTGTGTATAGATCTATACTGGATTGACTATCCTACACCTTGCTGCTCGCTACAGTGGGACTTGCAAGTCTACGGGTGCCAAACGTCATTTCTTACGACGTCTTACATCGTCGTTTTTCTATAGAGTCGGTAGCAGGATACAGGCCGATCACATGGTACTTTAAATAACAATTGGTTTAAAGTAATTAGTACAACAGTAGTTACTTAATACAACACTACAGTACTATTTCATTTTCCCTTTACATTTACTTTGTGATATTCACACAATAAACAATAATGTAAAAACTATATTTGTGGTTAATGATAGTCAGATTTTGGGAAAATACACACTCTTACAAGAGACACACACATAGATACTAGATGCCTTGGTAGAAGGCTACTTTTAGTAGGAAACATAGGGTTTTCTAGGAGAGTTCAAACAATTACAAACTTTTACAAAACTTATACATTACAGACTTACAAACACTTTCATACAAATACAGACACTAATATACTTACGAACTCACCAGCTTTAAAGCTGATAAACTCTTTCAAAATAACTTGTATTCTCAGGTCGCCAGTAGACAGGTACCGGAGCCAGGTTTTTGAGAAGATGGACCTCGTTCAAGACTCATCTTTTATTTTGATGTATATTTTTGGTGTCTATAAAACTTGACAAAACACACCTGTATTAAATTATATTGTTAATGCAATGGATGATGTTGTTGCTTGTTTACTACTTTGCATTGTTGTGATACTGTACATGACGTCCTCCACCCCCGAACGTTTCCGTCATTCCGGTTTTGGGGTGTGACAACTAGTAACTTCCACCAGCTCAATACACCAGATTTTAACAGAGGAATTGCAAGTGCAGTCTTCTATTTTTTGCTGCACTCACAACTTTCAAACATTGTCTCCATTTCGGAGATCCAATTCATGACTTCCACCGGTGTCGGGCTTCCAGATAGACACGGTGGTTTGGATGCCATGAAATCTTTGTATTTTCATCCACGTCCATCAACTTGTCCATCCTGGTTGTTTCATCTAACTATCGGTGGGTTGGCTTGACCAAGAGTCCCACTGTAGTTCCCTCCTTCTGATTGCCCTTCATTAAATTCGGGCTGTTCAACAGGTATCGTAGTTTCTTCCCTATTCAGTTGTAGTAATCGCCTTGTCTCCTCCATTTGGCGATCCAACATCATCTGCATCATTGCTCGTACCCCAGCCATCGTCATTGGCTCAAGTGCAGCTCCTGCAACGGGTACTTGCTCAAGTACTTGGGGTTGAGGTTGTTGATTCATGTTTTCGTTTGCATTTCCAACTCCACTCCGAGTTCTTGCCATTATAATCTATATACCGAATAAGTCGAATTTAGATCGTTATCCTCGGTAGGTATTTTAAATTCTCTTTATCACTCCAAAACGTTTACATGCTAGTTCTAATATCGTAGTCTTACGCTTAGAATCCTAAACACATAAGGTTTCCAGATCCGGTCGGCAACAGACCATAGATCCGAACAAATAATGGCATATATGGCAAACATATAACATTTAGCACATAAAAGCATTTTAGGCATCTTTCCTAAAATAAACTAGTGCTCGTGTCTAGAATATGGTAGACACTCAACTCACAATCATCACTTAGCATTCTAAGTTTAAGTCTAGAAATCCTACAAATTCCTAGTTCACTTAAACTACTACACTGATACCAACTGTGACATCCCCTAATTTCTCGGCCAGAAAAGACCAATTTAATTTAGGCTTTTAAAATAAAGTCAGAGAACTCCTTTTTAAAGATGTTGCGGAATTGGTCCCCAAAACAATACATGATAAAATTTATCAAAAACTTTCTTTAAGAAAGTATATATTTTCCTTTTATATCAAAACCTCGGGATGTCATGTTCCGATAAAGATCAAAAGCATAAACAAGACATTATAAGCCTTACAACAGTTATTTACAACTACTGGCCTATAATCCAAAAATCTCTCATCATCATCCGACTATGCTCGGGGTCCACTACCTGTAATATGAAAAGCTGAGTGGGTCAGGCTTGGGAGCCTGGTGAGCATATAGGGTTTTCAACCCACAATAAATAAATTTATTAATTTCATCAAATAACAATAACCCGATTACCCATTCCCATTATCCTCACTTTACGTCCCTAAAACATCTATCACAATGGACCTAGTCTAAGGATTTTCATCGGGGCAACAACACTGATTTCGGGGTTTCCCAGCAATTTATGTCAAATAAGGCAACCATGTGGGGGATGGAGTACACCAAATGAACACCCAAGCTCATTAACACCTACAGGTTGTGAGCCTGCCAGCGTTCCACTTGACTGTCTAGAAAAGTCTGTGGTCATAATCCATACTCCGCTAGATGACTGGATCGCAATAATATCGAGGCCTCTCATCATTTTAACACACATCGGCTATTTCGTCTACCCATGTTTTACCCAACATATTTGTAGATAAAATACATATACAGTTTAAAACTAGTATAAAACATCTATTCAACAGTCACCTCAATTAAACAAATAATATAATTACATATAGCACGTATTTCATAGAAAATACTTCATATCTATGTATAAGATGAAGGTGACTACACACTCACCTGATTTAATGATAATCGGGCAGCACTTCGTTTCCTAAAACGATCGTTTCTAGTAAAACCGGGAGTTTTATTGAGAAATCGGGCTCTACGAGGGTTGGGCTTCAAAACCGAAAAGATAAATTTCTCGGGCTTCTCGGGCACTTCGGGACGTGTTTCGGGTGTGTGGTATAATACCAGGGCTTTGGGGCAAGTTGGAATGAAATAAATATTGCTTAAGGGGTGTAAAATGACAAATTTCCAAATTATCCCCGGGAGGTCTCGCACCCTTCTATTTATAGGGGCGACGCTTCTGATCGGACGGCTGAGAGGACTCCACGCGGCAGCAGATGTGAGGGTCAGGCACATATCTCTCACGTGCGAGGGTCAAGCTGTTGGCTTCTGATTGGACCGAGGTCCATGGTCCGAGGGGTGGGAGGTTGCGCCTGCGAAGCTCGGACAGCTGGTGCGACACGCGTCGGTGAGAGGTGAGGCGGCTTCGGATGCGAGGAGTCACCAGGCACGCGTCCTGCTTCGGTTGGGCCTCCCTTCGGTCGAATCAGCAACGAGCACGTGGCATGCATGCGAGATTCCGGGTGACGTGGCTGAAGTCTGTCCATGGGAAATTCCTCGGATTTCGTGTTTTTCTCGATTTTTGTGCAAAAACTTCTAAAATCCGTAGCTTTCGCATACGAGCTCTGTTTTTGACATTCTTTATATGCACGCGTAGGTAAAATTACGCTATACAACTTTCGTTTAGACTTCGTTGGCTAATTTTGACTTTAATGTTTTATATTGTTATTTTTAACAAGCCGGGACAAGAAATCCGTTAAAAAATCATAACTTCTTCATCTGACGTCCGTTTTCGTCTGTCTTTTTACCGTTGTACTACTATTGACGAGACCCTCGATTCTCGTTTAGGTTGTGTTGGCTAAAAATCACCCATCTAAAATCATAACTTTCTCATACGAAGTCAGATTTGGACGTTCTTTTTATACATACTCTCGGTTTAACAAACACTACAACTTTTGTTTAGATCACCAAGGCTAAAAAGTAGTTTAACAAAAACTCACTTTTTACGTCATTCGGCACCGTGTCGGTTTTGTCGCGAAACTTCGACAGGTCATAACTTCTTCGTTATAACTCGGATTTCAGTATTCTTTATATATCCAGAATCCTTGTCACGTCCACTACAACTTTCTTAATAGATATCGGTTTTATCTAATATTTATTTTTGACGCTCATTTTTACTCTTAATTAATTAAATTCTAGTAATTAAGCATAAAACACATAATTCACATAATATTCACATAATTCCTTTTCATTTCTTCAAAATGAGTTACAAAGGTTAACCTAGACTATCACGTCAATATTAATGCCTAGCCTAGAAACACGGGCGTTACAATAAAGGTGCAAACTTTATACCATTGGAGCCCTATGCAAGCATTAAGGACGTTATTATGGCCTTTTTAAGCCCCAAAAGGCCATGTATGGAAGTAAAGTCCGATACTTTACGTGCTCATTGGGTGTCTAGGGCCTAGATCTTGATTTTCATGCTTTAGGTTGGAGTAAGAAGGCTTGTGGATAAAAATATATGTCTTAATGAACTAGGGTTTTAGATAAACCCACTAAGGAGGATTATTAGCGGGTAAAGTTGGAAACTTTACCCTTAAAGGGGCATTTACAGTGTTTAGAGGAAGTATGGACCTTGGATTTGGATAGTAGAGGCTTAATCTGTTAAGATGGCCAAACAGACAGAAGAACTCGTCGAGTCCGTAGAGGAACTCGACTAGTTGGATTGTATTGTCCCGTTTTAGCTTAAGGTAGAACCCGAAGAGTCGGTGAAAGGAATCGACGAGTTGATTCGATAAATCGCGATTATGAGTGGCCTGGGAACTGGACGAGTCAGGGGGCGACTTGACGAGTTAGATCGCGATTTCAAGATTCTAGGACTCGACAAGTTGATGGAGCAACTCGGCGAGTTGGGTCAAACAGAATGTTGACTTTGACCAAAGCGTTGACTTTGACCAAAGCGTTGACTTTGACCAGGGGTAAAATGGTCATTTTAACCTAAGGAGGATTATCAGGTTTTAACTAAGTGTTATTGTGATAAAATAGACGGGGAGCCGTCGGAGCAGCCATCGGAGATTCCTCACCCAAGATTTCAGCAGTCAGTGTTGCGAGGTGAGTTTCCTTCAGTAGGAACGGGTCTACGGCACCAAGGTCATCGCCTATATGTGATATGTTGGTAGCTGAGTGTGGCCGAGCCCGAATCTCGTAGTATTATTTGAGTATAGATATGTGACTGCTTGATTAGAATACATATACTTGTTGTCTGTGTGATACTTGTATGCATGTTAGTAGCGGAGTGTGGGCGGGGCCCGAATCTCCTAGAAAGCAGAGTGTGGGCGGGGACCGAATCTCCTAGATAGAGGAGTGTGGGCGGGGCCTGAATCCCCTAGACAGCGGAATGTGGGCGGGGCCCGTATCTTCTAGTTGCATGTTATTTGTATGGTATGTGGTAGTTGGGGAGACTCACTATGATTCGTGCTTACAGTTTTCAGTTTTGGTTTCAGGTACTTCCACTAGCAATAGGAGGAGCCCGGGATTATTGCATGACACAAACCACAATTTTTAGCCTGGGATGTTTTGACTCTGATGTTTTGACACGTGATTTTGATACAGTATTTTGATATGATGTTTTGGGGATACATGACTTGTGATTTTGTTATGATGTTGATGAATTATTGGTTTCTTAAATGATTTTAAAACGAAATTTTTAGACCGTATTTTTGGGATGTTTCAAATACACTATCATTTTCAAGGAACAAAGACAATTACTTCTTATACAAAATGCTTATGAACTCACCAACTTAATTGTTGACATTTGTTTTAAAACCAATTTTATTCTCAGGAAATCAGTAGACATGTACCCACACAGGTTTTGTGAAGATGGAGCTTAGTATTGTTACGTCTTCCATTTTTGTTGTATGTTTTTGGAGTCAAACAATGATTCAAATACAATGTAAAAACTTATCAATTATCAATATAATTTCTGGAATGCTTTGATATCTGGTATGCAATTGTTATGATATTGTACATTACGTCATCCACCGTCGGACGTTTCTGCCGTTTACTCGGTTCGGGGATGTGACAGATTGGTATCTGACCATTGTTTATAGTGAACTAAGTATATCAAACAATATAATATATACAACTATAAATACAATGGGGCTAAAACGCTCTGACTAAAAGTATACTTTTAAAATATAAGTGTTTTTATGAAAGTATACATACATGCATACATGCTAAGAATAGTGTCATAATAAGAACCATATAAAAATATTTAGATAAGTTGGATGCTACGGTTAAGCCTAGATAGTTATGTAATCATATCTCAGATATATATAGCCTGATCAACTATATTTATGCGAGATATGACCAACATGTGTTTGGGAATGATCGTGGTGAACAACGAGTCTAAAACTTACCAACACTCCCTACAAGGAAACTATAGAACAAAAAATAAAGTTTAAAATACTATAGGAGTATTTTATGATACTATTAGAGTACACGATTGGGCTATTTATGTGTCTTTCATACTGTTATTCTTATACAGTCGACATAAATAGGCCTATAGTTAAGATGCTCTAATTCAAAAAAATCTTTAAACCTTATGGCAGAAAGATGCCACCACATAAATCTATCAGGCGTGTCAACAACACAACACCAACTCCACCACCGCCACCACCTCCACAGATGGACACCGTCGTGTTCCAAGTTTCGGTAACAGCCGTTGTGGCAGCAGCCATGGTGTAAATCAGCACGAATGGTGTCAGTGGGTCAGGAGGCGGTACCAATAATGCTAGCCAGGGAGATAGTCAGGGACATCCGAGGGAATGTTCCTACAAATACTTCACAAACTGCAAACCAAAGTCTTTCGATGGCATGGGAGGTGTCATTGCTCTAATAAGGTGGTTCGATAAAACAGAGTCGGTGTTTGAAATCTGCACATGCCCAGAAGCTAGAAAGGTTAAGTTCGCAGCATGCACATTCATGGATAGAGTCCTCTCCGGGTGGAACGGTTATGTCAAATCGTTGACTCTCCCAGTATCCAACGCCATGAGCTGGGAAGACTTAAAGATTCTAATGCTAGCAGAATATTGCCTGAGGGGCGAGGTACAAAGTCTAGATCAAGAGCTTTGGAACCTGACGATGAAGGACTTTGACATTGCAGCTTACACTGCCAAATTTAGCGGCCTAGCAGTACTATGTCCCGGGATGGTCACCACAGAGAATAAAAGGTGGAGCGATACATTTGGGGACTATCTCCCCAGATTCAAGGAAACGTAATATCTGCGAACCCACTTACTTTTGACAGTGCCAAGCGTCTGGCACAAATATTGGTGGATCATGGAGTCCGCCAGGGCCTTATGACAACCATTCCCAAACAACCCAAAGAAAGTGGCAACAAAAAGAAATTTTGGAACATAAGGAAGGGCCCGTCATCACAAGAGCCCACAAATAAACAACAAAATATAGTAGTTCACGCTGCTACTGTTCCTACCGCTCCAACACCCGCCAAACCATATGCGGGAACCCTCCCAAAGTGTAACAAGTGTAACTTCCATCACACCGGAGCCTTTCGAGAAATGTACTGCAACAATTGCAAAAAGAAAGGGCATACCACCCGTTTATGTAGGACACCGACCCAACAAACTACCCAAGCCACCAATGCCGGAGTGAGCCAGGCCTGCTATGGATGTGGTGAAACAGGGCATTTCAAGAGGGATTGTCCAAAAGCGAGGAATGTCGTTGGTGTGGGTAGAGTTCTAACAATTGGAGACAAGGAGGCCGTGAATGCACCTACCGTGGTTACCGGTATGTTCCTCCTCAACAATTCATATGCATGCATACTTTTTGATAGTGGTGCAGAGAAAAGTTTCGTGAGTCATAAATTTAAACACTTACTTAAACAAAATGCCCAATCACTAAAAGACACATTCACCGCAGAAATGGCAAACAAAAAGACAGAGAGCACAAACAATGTATACATAGGATGTACCCTCACTCTAAACAACTATTCCATCCAAATCAACCTAATGTCGGTCACAATAAAAATTTTTGACGTCATCATTGGCATGGACTTGTTAAGTCCTCACTATGCCAATATCATGTGTTACGAAAAAGCCATTCGCCTTAACCTACCAAACAGTGAAACCCTCGTCATTTATAGCGACAACCCCGACATGAACCTTCAAATCATTTCATGCGTCAAGGCTCAAAAGTACGCAGAGAATACTACGCCTTTCTAGCCCATGTGGTGGATAAGAAACAAGAGGTAAAGGACATCAAGGATATTACCGAAGTTGGTAACTTCCCTGACATATTTATGACAACCCGAAATTTTTTTACTTTTAAAGCCCAGTCAATCAACTCAACAGAGTGTCAGACTCATTGGTAATGAGTTCTAGCCCGGTTAAAGGTCATTCTAAGGAGTTTTAAGCCTAGTACACTTAAGGAATGAGTGTTAGAATGTACCTGCTAGAGACACTGTCCAAGAAATCAAACCTTAACCTCATCAAAGAGAGTTCACGGCCACAATGCCAATGAGTTTACGGCCGTAAACTCATGTGGCCGTAAACTCAAGTGTATATATATGGCCCTTGGTCATTTCTAGTCATTTCTTGCATTCCAACCCTAAGAACTCGACTTCTCTCTCAAGTATCATCCAACTTTTCATCCTAGATTTTCAAAAGATGTAAGTATTCTTCCTTGATTTGTTGATACATCTCTTAATCTAGTATCCTTCCATGATTTCATCCATGGAAATCATTCTTTTCTTAGATCTTCAAGTTTCACCAAGAACACCAAGAACACACACTAGTGTTCTTGGCCAAAACCGACCATTTCAAGCTTCTAGATCGTAAGTACTCTTCCCTATACTTCATATCTAGTTAGGACCCATGCTTAGAGACTTGAAAACATCAAGAACACAAGGAAAAAAGGAGTTTACGGCCAAGCCATCTCCCATGGCCGTAAACCCCTTTAAGGGTGCCATTTTGGCCATAAACCCTCCTAGATGCAAAGCTAGTGACCCAGAAACCTTCCTTGATGAGAATAGGACCTTAAACTACTCTCACATACATAAATGATCATGAGTTTAAGGCTGTAAACTCCTTTGGGCCATAAACTCATCAAAAGCCTCCAATGAAGTGGTCTTTCTCACCATTGTGTAGAGCAAAAATCCCTCAAGCTTCCCTAGCCTTCAAACCAACATTTAGGCATGTTTGACCATGAGTTTACGGCCGTAAACTCCCTTTGGCCATAAAACCATGGTAGTAAACTCATGATATTGCCATTCCACTCTCCTTTGATGAATCACATGTGATTCCAACACTTGGTCAAAGTGTTTCCTAGTCCCGGAAGGTGGTTCCTTTCATATACTTGTTTATAAACACTATATTCATGCCAATATATGCCAATATATGTCATTTAGGACTTGTTGTGTCTCGGGACTTCATTCGTGGAACTTATCATCCTTACACGCATACCCGTTTGAATCACCCACATCAGGTGAGTTCATACCTCGTAATGAATCTTTTAACTGTTTTAAATGTTTTAAGGGGGGAATACAAGTTGAACACAATGATAATTGTGTAACTGTTTGTTGTAAACATCTTTCAAAATGTTACTTATGTCAATTATAAGTTGTCAAAACATTTCAAAAACTCTTTTAAAGGTATGTTACTTTATAGTTATACAAAGCTACGTTTTTAAAGTACAAGCATAACTTAGTAGATAAACGAGTCTTTTCAGTAACAGTTCAAGTAAAACTTTAGTAAACTATAATAGGTATAGTTTAGGAGGATGCTATTCATTACTTCTAGTACAATGAAGCATAAAAAGAGTCAATAACATATAAAGAGAGATACTATTATGAGAAAAAAACAATAACGTACAGAGAGAGAGAGAGAGAATAATATGATGAGAAAGAAACAATACCATACAGAGAGAACATACAATTATGAGAAACAAACAGAACGTACAACATACAGTACAAAACAAACAAACTAGGTTGCTATAGCATGAGAACATACAGGATCTAATTATACCAATGAATCACTAACTCATTGTTTTAAACAAAAGGTGATAGTTATATTGGGTATACATGATCATATAACATCAATGCGAATTACACGGCTTGCAAGAATTTGCAGAGGTCGTGTTCGGTTCCCTTAATCTCTAGACAGGGCGAGCGTTTAGTAAGGGTACTAGCCTTCACATTATGACCATAATAAAACAAACATGTTTTAGGTCATCAGTACATCCGCATGTCATTATAAATGAAAACTGGGTACTTACATTTCCCATTACTTTCATAAAGTGACAGTACCACTTGAAAGACAAACGCAAACTATTTTTGAGTTAAGATAGTTATAAACTAGGGAAAACTTACACTTTTACAAACGAAAAACAGAACAGTCGAGTCTAGCACATAACAGTAGATGCCTTGGTAGAAGGCTACGTTTAATAGAAAAGACCATAATGCTAATCTTATGATTCCTTAATGTATGCATCATAGGATATATATATATATATACCAATAGGATCCGACAGGTAATAGGATGTGTGTTCTCCGCTTCATTTCATGTTCCTTGTTTGGTTGTGGGCTTGGAACGAATTCACCCAATCTATTTTCTATTCGATTCTAGATATATATATGCTTAGAATACATTAAGACATCATAAGGGTACCAGGTATGGGTCAGGTCATAGGACACAAAGTCAAAGCACAGTTTTTCTAGTACAAAGCATACTTTCCAAATCAGAACTTTTGGTATACAAAACTAGAAACTTGACCAGTAAAGGGTTTAATCCATTTTATTAAACCAGTAAAACTTAAAGGACCTTAGGTGATTAACTCTATAATACCTTAGTTTATACATCATGGTTATATATCATTAATACCCGATAGGTAGTTGGATGTGTGCTTTCCGCCTTACTTCATGTTCCTTGTTTGGTTGTGGGCTTAGGACACATTCACCCAATTAACTTTCTATCCGATATTAAATTATGTATATCCAGTATAAACTAAGTTATTATAAAATTAATCACTGTGGTCACCATTTTATTATAAAAAATAAGGGTTTTCTTAAAGAATCTTTTCATTAAATATAAAGGAACAATTACAATTAACTCCATGAGTAACAAGTTAATACACCAGGATTGTATACAACGATGATCTAACAACCAATGGGATGTGTGCTATCCGCCTTAATTTCTGTTCCTCGTTTGGTTGTGAGCTTAGGGCAGATGAGCACAGTCGATTGTTTGTTTACTCTGAGTCTTATATAACTTGTATTCACTTAGTACTCATAGAAAGGATTGTAGAGTCATTTTTACTTAACTTTCATTAAAGTAGGAAATATAGGATTTTCTAGAGGAACAGGCGAACTTTTCTAAACAGAACTTACAACTTACTACATTTTACAACTACATGTTACAACTACATTTTCAACAACATTATACAACTTACTCACATCACTAAAATATTATGAACTCACCAGCTTAATTGCCGATCAACTCTTTCAAATAACTTGTATTCTCAGGAGCCTATTAGATAGGTACTCGTGTTGGGAGTTCAGAAGATGGAGCATTATAGCTTCAAGTCTTGTTTTGTTATTTACTTATGAATTCTATGTTTTGTGAACACACACATTGTACAAACTTTCTTTCTAAATGAAATGGTTGTTCATTACTTGCTTACTATATACATATCTTGTGATACTAAACATGACGTCCTCCACCCCCGAACGTTTCCGCCGTTCCGGTTTTGGGGTGTGACAGATTGGTATCAGAGCATTCTTTATAGTGAACTAAGTATATCAACCGATAAAAGATATACAACTATAAATACAATGGGGCTTAATTGCTCTGGATAATGATATATTTTAAGAGTATAACCATAAGTTATAAAAATATACCTACTTGCTTATACATGTACATATAAGAACAAGTATCACAAGGAGAACAGAACTAAAGTATTTAAAGGTTGAACACTGTCGTCAACCTGAACAGTTATGTAATCATAGCTAGGATCAATATAGCCTCATCAACTATATTCATTCGAGATGTGACCGACATCTGTTTGGGCATGATGTGGTGTTGCAACAGTCATAAAACTTACATGAACACCAGTCAAGAGAAAACTAGATCAAGTACATTAGAGTTAGAATACTATAGGAGTATTCTATGATACGATAACGCGATAACAAGTTTAAAACATACCAAGTACATTACGTTAAAATACTATAGGAGTATTTTAGGCACCATATAAATAACTTGTGTGATAACTTAAAAGACCCTTACGGATAGGTCTATAATCTCACAATGTATACTCCTAAAGTTTTATATATAATTAAGATCTTATAGACTTAGAATTTGTGATCTACGCTTCGCTACCCACTCCTCTTATGGTTGTGGTTTTGGAGTATGATCACTTATTCAAAGGTCTATTTAATCTTGAATTATATATACAACTTGTATACCTTGTGAAATTATAGGAGGACTCTGTAAGGATCACCCCATAAAGTTACCTTAAATCTCATAGATTCTTTAGTCACTTCCATTCTCACACGTCAAGCCCAGATAGATGTAACCACTTCCTCATAGTAGACAACAGGAGAGTCAGGAGGAAACGAGGACAAGTTCATGAGAAGTTTTCAAGGATGGATCAGCCGAAGTAACCAAAACGTCTTACACGTCACACTAATAAATAATAATCTTGTTAACTAAATGAGCGAGTGGAAACAATGCTCACATTATGTGTTAGGATTATTTTCTTACATGCAGCTGGTAACAGTTATTCAGGTAACAGATATTCATTCGAGGATAGCCACTTCAAATTCATAAAGTTTATTAGGTATAGACTCTTTTATGAATTGTTTCTAAAACCCTGTGGAGGTCAGGACCCGATACACCCAGAACTAGGATAACCTTGTCTTTTCAGCTTTCAGCTTGGGTCCATTGCTTTAGACTTATTCCGTCTCATCTTTGTATTCTTTTAGCAAAGATGCCTCCTCGCAGATCAAACAGACGCACTACTCCGATAACTCCAATACCACCTCCTTCACAAATCGATATGGCAGCTATAACGCTGCAGTGGTTGCGGTTGTGGCAACAGCCATGGCTCAATATCACCCCATCCGTACCAGCGAAAGTGGAACGCCTACTGATTTTACTCAAGGTGAGGTCCCCGTGCGCTCGAGAGAGTTCTCCTACAAGGACTTCACCAAATGCCAACCATTATCCTTTAATGGGACTGGCGGAGTCATTGCCCTCTTGCAATGGTTCGAGAAAACAGAGTCGATCTTCGAAATTTGTTCGTGCCCAGAAGGAAGGAAAGTGAAGTTTGCTGCCTGCACCTTCTCTAGCAAAGCCCTAACATGGTGGAACAGCCATGTTAAGTCACTGACCCTATCAGTGGCTAACTCAATAGGTTGGGAAAACCTAAAAGAGTTAATGCTGGAAGAATACTGCCCGAGGGGCGAAGTACAAAAGCTGGAACAAGAACTATGGGAACTCACTATGGTCGGCTCAGACATAGTGACCTACTGACCGGTTCAGCGAGCTAGAAGCTCTATGCCTCGGGATGGTTACCCCGGAGAGCAAGAAGATAGAAAGATACATTTGGGGTCTGACTGCTCCGACCCAAGGAAATGTGTTGTCTTCTAACCCAGCCACATTCGATAGTGCTAAACGCCTGGCTCAGCGACTCATCGACCATGGAGTCCGCCATGGTGTAGAAGTCCCTATTCCCGAGCCATCGAGGGAAGAGGACTATAAACAGAAGTCGGGGAACAAGAGGAAGAAAAAGCGAACAACACAAGACACCCCGCAAGAACAACACGCGAGTACTATGTACGCCGCTACAACGCCTACTGCTCCAGCACCTGCTAGTCGATATGCTGGAACCCTCCCGAAGTGTGGAAAGTGAAACTTTCACCACACCGTAGTATGCTGGGAAATGCAGTGCCTGAACTGCCACAGAAAGGGACACACAATCCATTTCTGCAGGGCACCTGCTCAACCGATCTCCCAAGTCCCCGGAGCTGAAGAAAACCAAGCCTGTTATGGCTGTGGTGAGACTGGACACTATCATAGGGACTTTCCGATAATAAGGAACTCAGGAGCGGATGGACGCATTCTGATGATCACCGCAGGAGAATCAACCCCGGAGTCATCGACAAGCAGCGGTACGTTTTCGAAATATTAATTACTTTGAAAATTAATTTATATTCATATAAGATTAAAACTTGGGGAAAACACTTAAAAAGTAATTATAATAACTCACATATTGAAATAGGTCACAGTATTCAAGAGAACTAAAAGATCTGTTTAGAGAAGCTATGATGGCTTAGCATATACATCACGGTTGTGCATAACTATGATGTTGCAGACTTAGAGTGAGTGATTCCGCTTAAATCCCCGTTCCTTAGTTGGTTCAGGATTTGAGGCAGAGTTACTCAGTCGACCGTCTTATTCATCTTAAATATTCATAACTAGTATATGACAGGCGATCGTAGTGGTACCAAGCAGGATCATGATATAAAGTATCATCGCCAGTTATCAAAGCACTTTAATTTATATGTATGCACACATAGCGGTACGATACGTAGGAGTGTTAACATCAAAGAGAAAACAGGAAACACTGGAACATTTACAAAGAGTACATTGTCGAAAACACTAGCAGTACATTGTCGAACACACAAGGGATACATCATCGTATAACAGACGTTTCTTTCAAATTGACCAAAACTTTGTTCAGTAAAGAGTCCGTTACTATCATTCATCATGAGTTGGCGTGGTCCTCACCATACTGAGTTCATATGTTTCTATCGCCTCGATCGGCAAGTTCTCGAAACTTTCGTCATTCGTATCGACAGTTCGACCTAATCCTCAGTTTTATCTTTCGTATTCTAAACCCCGAAGTACTCGTGCGAGGAGTACTTTGTCCTCCGAAGCCTTATCGTCAGATGTCCGCAGACCGTCACGAAATACCACTCGTCCAGCAGACCAAGTTCGAGCACAGAGGCTATGGACGAATATAGCCCACCTATCACTATTCAGTGTATACGCGAGGGTGGTATATGATTATTATTATGCAGATTTAGTATGTGTGTTTCTGCCCTATCTCCTGTTCCTTGTTTGGTTGTGGACCTGGGGCAGATTCTCACATCCGACCGTCTTACTAATCCTAGTTATATACGACTTGTATACACGAGGTAATGATAGATGGACCATGTATGAATCATATCATGAATAGAAGGGCAAAGTTGTCAGGTCTACGAGTAGGTATTCTGCTAATCAGAGGAGCGCAACCCTAGTAGTACGGCTAAGAAAGCTAATTTCGGGACGAAATTCCATCTAACGGGGGGATGATGTGACAACCCGAAAAAATTTTACTTTTAAAGCCCAGTCAATCAACTCAACATAGTGTTAGACTCATTAGTAATGAGTTCTAGCCCGGTTAAAGGTCATTCTAAGGAGTTTTAAGCCTACTACACTTAAGGAATGAGTGTTAGAATGTACCTGCTAGAGACACTGTCCAAGAAATAAAACCTTAACCTCATCAAAGAGAGTTCACGGCCACAATGCCAATAAGTTTACGGCCGTAAACTCATGTGGCCGTAAACTCAAGTGTATATATATGGCCCTTGGTCATTTCTACTCATTTCTTGCATTCCAACCCCAAGAACTCGAGTTCTCTCTCAAGTATCATCCAACTTTTCATCCTAGATCTTCAAAAGATGTAAGTATTCTTCCTTGATTTGTTGATACATCTCTTAATCTAGTATCCTTCCATGATTTCATCCATGGACATCATTCTTTTCTTAGATCTTCAAGTTTCACCAAGAACACCAAGAACACACACTAGTGTTCTTGGCCAAAACCGACCATTTCAAGCTTCTATATCGTAAGTACTCTTCCCTATACTTCATATCTAGTTAGGACCCATGCTTAGAGACTTGAAAACATCAAGAACACAAGGACAAAAGGAGTTTACGGCCAAGCCATCTCCCATGGCCGTAAACCCCTTTAAGGGTGCCATTTTGGCCATAAACCCTCCTAGATGCAAAGCTAGTGACCCATAAACCATCCTTGATGAGAATAGGACCTTAAACTACTCTCACATACATAAATGATCATGAGTTTACGACTGTAAACTCCTTTGGGCCGTAAACTCATCAAAAGCCTCCAATGAAGTGGTCTTTCTCACCATTATGTAGAGCAAAAATCCCTCAAGCTTCCCTAGCCTTCAAACCAACATTTAGGCATGTTTGACCATGAGTTTACGGTCGTAAACTCACTTTGGCCGTAAACCCATGGTAGTAAACTCATGATATTGCCATTCCACTCTCCTTTGATGAATCACATGTGATTCCAACACTTGGTCAAAGTGTTTCCTAGTCCCGGAAGGTGTTTCCTTTCATATAGTTGTTTATAAATACTATATTCATGCCAATATATGTCATTATATGCCATTTAGGACTTGTTGTGTCTTGGGACTTCATTCGTGGAACTTCTCATCTTTACACGCATACCCGTTTGAATCACCCACATTAGGTGAGTTCATACCCCGTAATGAATCTTTTAACTTTTTTAAATGTTTTAAGGGGGGGGAATACAAGTTGAACACAATGATAATTGTGTAACTGTTTGTTCTAAACATATTTCAAAATGTTACTTATGTCAATTATAAGTTGTCAAAATATTTCAAAAACTCTTTTAAAGTTATGTTACTTTATAGTTATACAAAACTTCGTTTTTAAAGTACAAGCATAACTTAGTAGATAAACGAGTCTTTTCAATAACAGTTCAAGTAAAACTTTAGTAAACTATAATAGGTATAGTTCAGGAGGATGCTATTCATTACTTCTAGTACAATGAAGCATATAAAGAGTCAATAACATATAGAGAGAGATACTATTATGAGAAACAAACAATAACGTACAGAGAGAGAGAATACTATGATGAGAAACAAACAATACCATACAGAGAGAACATACAATTATGCGAACCAAACAGAACGTACAACATACAGTACAAAACAAACAAACTAGGTTGCTATAGCATGAGAACATATAGGATCTAATTATACCAATGAATCACTAACTCATTGTTTTAAACAAATGGTGATAGTTATATTGGGTATGCATGATCATATAACATCAATGTGAATTACACGGCTTGCAAGAATTTGCAGAGGTCGCATTCGGTTCCATTAATCTCTAGACAGGGAGAGCGTTTAGTAGGGATACTAGCCTTCACATTATGACCATAATAAAACAAACATGTTTTAGGTCATCCGTACATCCGCATTGCATTATAAACGACAACTGTGTACTTACATTTCCCATTACTTTCATAAAGTGACAGTACCACTTGAAAGACAAACGAAAACTATTTTCGAGTTAAGATAGTTATAAACTAGGGAAAACTTACATTTTTACAAACGACAAACAGAACAGTCGAGTCTAGCACATAACACTAGATGCCTTGGTAGAAGGCTACCTTTAATAGAAAGGACCATAATGCTAATCTTATGATTCCTTAATGTATGCATCATAGGATATATATATATATATATATATATATATATATATATATATATATATATATATATATATATATACCAATAGGATCCGACAGGTAATAGGATATGTGTTCTCCGCTTCATTTCCTGTTCCTTGTTTGGTTGTGGGCTTGGAACGAATTCACCCAATCTATTTTCTATTCGATTATATATATATATATATATATATATATATATATATATATATATATATATATATATATATATGCTTAGTATACATTAAGACATCATAAGGGTACCAGGTATGGGTCAGGTCATAGGACATAGAGTCAAAGCACGGTTTTTCTAGTACAAAGCATACTTTCCAAATCAGAACTTTTGGTATACAAAACTAGAAACTTGACCAGTAAAGGGTTTAATCCATTTTATTAAACTAGTAAAACTTAAAGGACCTTAGGTGATTAACTCTATAATACCTTAGTTTATACATCATGGTTATATATCATTAATACCCGATAGGTAGTTGGATGTGTGCTTTCCGCCTTACTTCCAGTTCCTTGTTTGGTTGTGGGCTTAGGGAAGATTCACCCAGTTAACCTTCTATCCGATATTAGATTATATATATCCAGTATAAACTAAGTTATAATAAAAGTAATCACTGTGGTCACCATTTTATTATAACAAATAAGGGTTTTCTTAAAGAATCTTTTCATTAAATATAAAGGAACAATTACAATTAACTCCATGAGTAACAAGTGAATACACCAGGGTTGTATACAACGATGATCTTACAACCAATGGGATGTGTGCTATACGCCTTAAGTTCTGTTCCTCGTTTGGTTGTTAGCTTAGGGCAGATGTGTACAGTCGATTGTTTGTTTACTCTGAGTCTTATATAACTTGTATTCATTTAGTACTCATAGAAAGGATTGTAGAGTCATTTTTTACTTAACTTTCATTAAAGTAGGAAATATAGGATTTTCTAGAGGAACAGGCGAACTTTTCTAAACAGAACTTAAACTTACTACATTTTACAACTACATGTTACAACTACATTTTCAACAACATTTTACAACTTACTCACATCACTAAAATCTTATGAAGTCACCAGCTTAATTGTTGATCAACTCTTTCAAATAACTTGTATTCTTAGGAGCCTATTAGACAGGTACTCGTGCTGGGAATTCAGAAGATGGAGCATTATAGCTTCAAGTCTTGTTTTGTTATTTGCTTATGAATTTTATGTTTTGTGAACACACACATTGTAAAAACTTTCTTTCTAAATTAAATGGTTGTTCATTACTTGCTTACTATATACATATCTTGTGATGCTAAACATGACGTCGTCCACCCCCGAACGTTTCCGCCGTTCCGGTTTTGGGGTGTGACAATATTTCTCGAAGATCTCCCAGGAGTACCACCCGAACGCCAATTCGAGTTTAGAATCGACTTGATTCCAGGAGCTAGCCCCGTAGCCAAATCCCCATACCGTTTAGCACCGGTAGAAATGCAGGAACTATCCAGTCAACTGAACGGACTGCTAAGCAAAGGATTCATCAGACCAAGCTTCTCGCCTTGGGGAGCACTGATCTTGTTCGTGAAGAAGAAGGATGGATCATTTCGTATGTGCATTGACTACCGAGAACTAAATAAACTCACCATCAAAAATCGATACCCTTTACCTCGAATCAACGACCTATTCGATAAAATAGAAGGAGCAAGTTACTTCTCAAAAATAGACCTAAAATTTGGATACCATCAGCTGCGACTCCAGGAGGAAGATATTCCCAAGACTGCATTTAGAACTCGCTACGGTCACTATGAGTTCGTAGTAATGCCCTTCGGATTAACAAATGCACCTGCGGTGTTCATGGACCTGATGAACCATGTATGTCGGCCTTACTTATACAAATTTGTAATAGTTTTCATCGACGACATATTAGTCTACTCTCAAAATAAGGAAGAACAAAGTCAACACCTATGACAAGTCTTGGAAACATTAATGGCAGAGAAGTTGTATGTGGAGTTCTCGAAATGCGAATTTTGGATTCGAAAGGTGGACTTCCTAGGTCACGTGGTCAGCGAGGAAGGGATACACGTGGATCCCTCCAAAATCAAAGCAATCGAAAACTGGGAGACCCTAAGAATACCAACATAAATTCGTCAATTTCTAGGCCTCGTTGGATACTACAGGAGGTTCATACAAAACTTCTCCAAGATCGCAAAGCCACTCACCACCTTGGACTAGAAGGGTGTAACTTTCAACTGGAAGGAAAAACAAGAAACTACTTTCAAACTCTAAAGCGAGCCCTATGCAGTGCCCCGATCTTGTCCCTCCCAGAAGGGACGGAAGATTTTGTGGTTTACTGCGATGCGTCCAAGCAAGGGCTAGGTTGTGTTCTTATTCAACAAGGAAATGTCATTTTTTATGCCTCGAGACAGCTTAAGAATCACGAGATCAACTATATCAGACACGACCTCCAACTGGGAGCAGTAGTATTCGCTCTGAAGATTTAGAGGCACTACCTTTATGGTACGAAGTGAACAATCTTCACAGATCATAAGAGCCTCCAGCACATCTTCGATCAAAAAGAACTCAACATGAGGCATCGACGATGGTTAGAACTACTAAATGATTACGAATGCGAGATTCGCTATCATCCAGGCAAAGACAATGTAGTAGCAGATGACCTTAGTCGAAAGGCGTACTCGGGCCGCCAAGTAAAGTCATTAACCATGACCATCCATTCACACTTGTCCACGCAGATCAAAGAAGCTCAGCTGGAAGCCTTGAAACCCAAGAATGTGGCAGGTGAAGCCTTAAAAGGAATGGATAAAAACCTAGAAGTTAAGGATGACGGAGTTCTTTACCTCATGAACCAGATCTGGACATTGAAGTTCAGTGGGTACAGAAACGTTGTCAAGAGTGAAGCTCACAAGAATAGATACTATGTTCATCCCGGTTCAGACAAGATGTACCTGGACCTCAAGAAACTTTATTGGTGGCCAAACATGAATGCGGAAATCGCTACCTATGTGGGCAAGTGCCTGACTTGCGCCAAAGTCAAGGTAGAAAACCAGAAGCCTTCGGGTTTACTACAACAACCATAAATACCCGAGTAGAAGTGGGAGCGGATAACCATGGATTTCATAACCATGCTGCCCAAGACAACGAGTGTTCTTGACACCATTTCGGTAATCGTTGACAGATTAACCAAATCCGCACACTTTTTGCCAATAAAAAATACCAAAAAGATGGATAACCTAACTAGGACGTACATTAAAGAAATCATACAATTGCATAGTGTGCCAATATCTATTATCTCTAAAAGAGATAGTAGATTTACCTCACTATTTTGGCAATCACTGCAAAAGTCCTTGGGAACCAAACTCGACATGAGTACAACTAACCATCCTAAAACTGACGGACAAAGCGAGAGAACTATTCAGACGTTGGAACACATGTTGAGAGCTTGTGTAATAGATTTTGGTAAAGCTTGGGATACCCTTTCACCACTCATCGGATTCTCGTACAACAATAGTTATTACACTAGCATCATAGTTGCCCCATTCGAAGCCCTCTATGACTGTAAGTGCAGATCACCTCTATGTTGGGCTGAAGTGGGTGACACATAGTTAGCAAAGAAGGAAGTTCCTGAAAGCATTCTCATCGGCCCTGAGATCATAACGGAGACAACAGAGAAAATCGTCCAAATTCGAGAACGACTGAAAGCATCTAGAGACCGACAAAAGAGTTATGCATATAAACGACGAAAGCCCATGGAATTCCAGGTTGGTAACTACGTTCTGTTAAAGGTCTCAGCCTGGAAAGGAATGATACGTTTTGGAAAATGTGGAAAACTAAATCCAAGTTACATTGGGCCATTCGAGATTCTTGCTAGAATCGGCCCGGTGGCTTACAAACTTCAACTACCGCACGAATTCAGTAACATACATCCCACCTTCCACGTGTCTAATCTAAAGAAGTGTCTGTCCGACGAGACTCTTGTAATCCCACTCGATGAAATCGAGATAAACGAGAGTCTACACTTCATAGAAAACCCGTAGAAATCATTGACATGGATTTCACTTATGCATGACGACTTCGGTTATCTATATATATATATATATATATATATATATATATATATAGATAACCGAAGTCGTCATGCATAAGTCTCATTTTCACTTTAAAAAGCTTCCACATTTTCTCTCAAAACCCATACATACGTCTTCAAATCTTCAAATTTTCAAGAACCATTCCCAGTACATCTTCAAACTCTCCAAGAACATCATCAAACTTACCCAGAAAATCTAGTTCTTCAATTGATTCCTAGGAAACCTTGTAAGTATTTCTTACATAATCTAGTGTTATAAAAACACTTTAATTGTTGTTTCACTAATTTACACACAATATCGTGTGTCAATACTAGTAGGATACGACTATATACACGTGTTCTAACCCGATGATCATCGCTATCACTTCGTATTCAACCAAGAACGCACACTTGAGGTGAGTTCATACCCTACAGTTTTAACGATTTTTATATATTTTAGGGGGGGGCATACAAGTTTGATACAATAAAACTTTAACCCTTTTGTGTCAATATACAAACCATTACATATATATTTTTACTAAATATAAATATACATATGGGTACAAATTTGATACAATAAAACTTTAACCATTTTGTAACATGTTGAGCAAAAAGGGTATAATTATATAAACATACATATATAATTATTTCATTTAACTTTATTATCAGGGTAAATTGATAATAGCATACAAAGGATTCATTATTTTAACGAAACATTTTTATAAACTATAATAGGTATAGTTTATGGAACATTGTGACAACCCGACACTTTGTAGTCAACAAAAGTCAATTTCCATTAAATAAAATTTCGAATTTTATTTATTTCGTTAAGTCCTTGTGGGTTAGAAAACAATCTAAAATATATAATTAGTGGTTATATAGGTTTTCGGAACCAAAAACACTCGAAAGATCAAGTTTCCTTCGAAAATTCAGCAAAACTCGTCCAGCCAAGTGTTTACGGCCGTAAACCCCTGGGCCATAAACCCGTTTGCAGCTGAGAATCCATCTCCGGCCGCAAACCTAACGGGTATAAAGGTTTTTCCCCGGAGTGATTCTTCATTTTTCATCCTTTTCACCCAAAAACGCTCTCAAGTTTCTCCCAAGTACCTCCCAAGAACATTCATATGCTCAAGAACAAACCTTCAAATCTTCAAGTTTTTCCTCAAGAACACCAAGAACAGCATTCATATCTTCAAAGGCTGCAAACCCGTTTACCGCCGAAAACCAGTTAACCGCCGCAAACTAGTTCACGGCCGCAAACCCAATTCACGGCCACAAACAGCCTTGAGCCGTGAACCTTGGCTAAAAACCCTCTTTTTCCACTTCAAACAAGTCTCGGTAACATTCCTAACCCAAGAGCAAGTGTTTCGAACACTTTAATTAATGGCTTCGCTAATTAAAATACAATTATATATTTAATTATCATTAGGATACCATTAACTCCGCGTACTCCAACTCGAGGGTCATCTTTCCGGTTTTGCTGTCAAACACGTGCACATAATCAACTGTGAGTTCATACCCCTACTTTACACACAATATCGTGTGTCAATACTAGTAGGATACGACTATATACACGTGTTCTAACCCGATGATCATCGTTATCACTTCGTATTCAACCAAGAACGCACACTTGAGGTGAGTTCATACCCTACAGTTTTAACGATTTTTATATATTTTAGGGGGGGGGGGATACAAGTTTGATACAATAAAACTTTAACCCTTTAGTGTCAATATACAAACCGTTACATATATATTTTTACTAAATATAAATATACATATGGGTACAAATTTGATACAATAAAACTTTAACCATTTTGTAACATGTTGAGCAAAAAGGGTATAATTATATAAACATACATATATAATTATTTCATTTAACTTTATTATCAGGGTAAATTGATAATAGCATACAAAGGATTCATTATTTTAACGAAACATTTTTATAAACTATAATAGGTATAGTTTATGGAACATTGTGACAACCCGACACTTTGTAGTCAACAAAAGTCAATTTCCATTAAATAAAATTTCGAATTTTATTTATTTCGTTAAGTCCTTGTGGGTTAGAAAACAATCTAAAATATATAATTAGTGGTTATATAGGTTTTCGGAACCAAAAACACTCGAAAGATCAAGTTTCCTTCGAAAATTCAGCAAAACTCGTCCAGCCAAGTGTTTACGGCCGTAAACCCCTGGGCCATAAACCCGTTTGCAGCTGAGAATCCATCTCCGGCCGCAAACCTAACGGGTATAAAGGTTTTTCCCCGGAGAGATTCTTCATTTTTCATCCTTTTCACCCAAAAACGCTCTCAAGTTTCTCCCAAGTACCTCCCAAGAACATTCATATGCTCAAGAACAAACCTTCAAATCTTCAAGTTTTTCCTCAAGAACACCAAGAACAGCATTCATATCTTCAAAGGCTGCAAACCCGTTTACCGCCGAAAACCAGTTAACCGCCGCAAACTAGTTCACGGCCGCAAACCCAATTCACGGCCGCAAACAGCCTTGAGCCGTGAACCTTGGCTAAAAACCCTCTTTTTCCACTTCAAACAAGTCTCGGTAACATTCCTAACCCAAGAGCAAGTGTTTCGAACACTTTAATTAATGGCTTCGCTAATTAAAATACAATTATATATTTAATTATCATTAGGATACCATTAACTCCGCGTACTCCAACTCGAGGGTCATCTTTCCGGTTTTGCTGTCAAACACGTGCACATAATCAACTGTGAGTTCATACCCCTACACTTTTACTGTTTTTAACGTTTTCGGGGGGGGGGGGGGGGGAATACACGTAAAACACAAAGAAATTTTGTGTTCTTATATAAAAGATTTCAACAGGATTAAAACTTATGCAATTGATACAACCAAGACATCATTACATTTTATAAAATATTTAGATATTTTATTCCCTTTTGTAACATGTTGAGCATAAGAGAAGTTCTCAACATATAACTATAATTGCAAAGTTTTCAGTACAAAACACGAATCGAATACATAACATACATGCAAACTATAATAGGTATAGTTTGGGTTTCAACACATAGTTTTATCAATTCCAGAGCGTATACATTAACAAACATATGAACTATGATATATATAGTTTATGGCATACAATACTATATTCTGAAAACAATAGTACAATACTAAATAATTATTTTTAAGTATAATTATTTTTACTCTACAAGTATACATACAATTTCAAGTACAAGATAACACTACAAAACTACATGTAAACTAGTTAGTACAGGGTTGTGAGGCACTACTTCAATTGTACCCTTCGGGGTGCGGAACTAAATCCTACCACAGTATAACTAGAGTCTCCTGGAGGGAGAGCGTGAGATTTGTGAATAGATCTATTCGGGACTGATAATCCCACACCTGAACTGCTAAGTACAGTTAGGCAGGCATGCCTGGGTGACAAATGTCATAACATCCGATGCCTGAAGAACGTCGTAGAGGTCACTAGGTCATATCAAGCATGGTTATATCAAACTCACAACAGTATAAACTAACCATTTGTTTACGGAATGTCAATTCTTCAAATAGTTTTATTTTCATTAATAGAACTATCATACATTACAACTGGAGGATTCCAGGGAATTCAAATACATGGTTTTATTTTCAATAATAAAACTACTATACATAATGGTGGCAGTTAGGATTTACATACAGAACACATTATAGATTACTGCTGTTAGCCAGGGTTTTCATACAGAACATACTATACATACTCGTGTTAGCCATGGTTTTCATACAAAGGTTTTCATACAGAACATACTATACATACTGGTGGTAGCAAGGGTTTTCATACAGAACATACTATACATACTGGTGGCCAGGGTTTTCATACAGAACATACTATAAGTACTGGTGTGAGCCGGGTTTTCATACAGAACATACTATACATACTGGTGGTAGCCAGGATTTTCATACAGAACATACCATACAAAGGTTTTCGTACTGAACATACTATACAATACAAATGGTGGTAACCAGGGAGACAAACTAACATTTTCATATACTACTACAGAATACAATAACGAACGTACATTTTGGTCTTAGGGTTTAAGACTACTTTTCATTACTAAAGAAAATATTGGATTTTCTTGAGAACATGCAAACATTTTACAGATTCACAGACAAGTTTTCATTACAAAAACATACTTATGAACTCACCAGCTTTAATGCTGATACTCTTTCAAACCCGCTTGTATTCTCAGGGAACCGGTAGACAGGTACACCCACAGGTTTTTGAGAAGACGGAGCTTTTAGAGTTGCGTCTTTTATACTTTTGGTTATACATTTTGTTTTTATGCAATTTATGTATCGAACAAATGTAAATATTCTACTTATTCAATGTAATGGTTGTGTTTGCTTTGGTTACTATGATGCAATTGTTGTGATACTATACATGACGTTCTCCACCGCCGAACGTTTCCGCTATTCTGGTTTGGGCGTGTGACAAACATTCACACCATTTTACCCTTTGCGGACAAAGAAATAATTGTTTTGAAAGTATAATTATTTCTTACTATGGAAATACTATAAAAGGATGATACATACATTTACATGAAAAGGAGTTTTTCATTATACTACACGTCAACAGTCAATATGACTTTGTGAGACACGTATTCAAGTAGTTACCTAAGTACCAACAAAAGTCCTGTTTTTATAACCAGAGTCTCCTGAGGGAGAGCGTGACAATTGTGTATAGATCTATACGGGACTGACAATCCCGCACCTAAACTGTTAGATACAATTGGACCGGCAGGTCTGGGGTGACAAATGTCGTAACATTCCGACACCTGAAGAACATCGTAACATGCCAACAGTCGTTAAGTATGGTTATAATAACTCACAAGGGGTATTAACAATACGTTTGGTTTACGAATACATACATGTCTTCAAATAGTTTTATTTAGATAAAACTACATTACATTATTTTCCAGTACAAAACAGTTTACATCTCTGGAAACATACATTCAAAGGGTTTTACACAAATACAACTACAGAACATTATTTCCCAGTACAATATTGTTTACATTTCTGGAAACATAATTTTAAATAGTTTTATAAAGATATAAAACTACACTATATATTCTACTACAAAGTACAACAATACCTATACATTTTGGTCTTGGAACATTTAAGACTACATTACTTTTAACAGAAAATATTAGATTTTCTGGAAGAATACACAATCATTTTCAAGGCACAAAGACAATTATTTCTCATACAAAATGCATATGAACTCACCAACTTAATTGTTGACACTGTTTTTTTTTAAAACTACTTATATTCTTAGGAAATCCGTAGACAGGTTCCCACACAGGTTTTGTGAAGACGGAGCTTAGTATTGTTACATCTTCTATTTTTGTTGTATGCTTTTGGAGACAAACAATGATTCGAATACAATGTAAAAACTTATCAATTATCAATATAATGTGTGGAATGCTTTGATCTCTATTATGCAATTGTTATAATATTGTACATGATGTCATCCACCATCGGACGTTTCCGTCATTTACTCGGTTCAGGGGTGTGACAATCCAGCGTCTAAGTTGTTAAGACCAAAGGTTTCAATATCAAAACGAAGATAAAGAATAAGGGCAATTTTGTAAATAAACCATATTTACAATGAAGAAACGATATAAATATTTTATACAATAATATATTTACGACTAAACATATTATTATACATCCTTTTTCATGTTACGAAAATGATTAAAGATTGAAAAATATGTTTTTGATTTTGGTAAGAATAAGTATTTTGTATTTACATTGTATTATAAAAATGTTTTGCTTTTATATTGCTTTATATGATCTTCAATTTTTTCATGTATATCTAAAATGCCTATTTCATAAAATGACTTGAGGCTTAACAACCCATAATATAATCATAGAGACGTTAGAAACGCATTATAAATTAAAAATGTCTTTAATTTTTAAAGTTAATCCTCTTTTGTAATTATTAATTTTTTAACAATATGTTTGTGTAGTTTTAAATCAAAACATTCATATTTTAACTTTTTAACAAAAAACAAAATACTTTTCCTTTTATTTTATCCCCAAAACAACAATCTGTATTAGTTTTAAACAAAAAACAACCATATACTTATATGATAGTGACATAGATACCTTTGACATTGGAGCTTTAATATTTGCTTATTCCTTTCATTTTCTCCCGTGGTACAAAGGAAGACAACTAATAATTTCATTTTTTATATGAATTCAATATCGAAAACATACTCATGCGGTCGTGTAACTTTTCAATACTTTATAGTTCTTTTTGCTGTCTTTTACTTTTATAACATTTTTTCATCAAATTACCCGAATAAAATATCCTTTTAAAGAGCTTGCACAAACTGCTTTGTTCACGGTCACTTCTGAGTTACTCTATGTTTGTTTTTTTCCCTTTCTGTTTTTCTCATGCACATACACCCCGATAAAGAGAGGAGACAATAGAGAGACCCAAGAAAAGACAAGAATAAATTTCTACTACCTTGTTGTGTGTAATTAGCCTATTTGTTACACATGGACTATTTATGTAATATTGACAAGTCTTCCCGGTTATAGCATTGTACTTTAAAAGTATGATGTTGTAATTGAGATTCTTTTATCAGGTTGTGTATTTGTGTGTATGTTTCTTTGTAATTAGGTGGTTGCTTGTGTGTAAAAGAAATAAATCAGCAAACAAGTAGCATCATATCATGTTTGAAAATGCATTTTTGATATGTAGATTTTTAACCTGTTTAAATAATGTTATTTTCCTCTTTAAATTTTAATCGATTAAAAAGCCATTTTTGAACTGCATATCTAAAAAAAAGTCATTTTGATCAAGTGCATGTATTCAAACAGGTAACTATCTCATTTAAGAAACATGGTCTATGTATCCGTAATTGGAACCTATACTTTTTTTTTCATGTATGTATAAATAAAATAAATAATTGTTTCAAAAAAATTGATTTCTCATCATGATTTAGAACTATCATTTATTTGCTATTTGATTATTATTCGATTCATGAATTGAAGTTTATTCGAATTACAGGAGCTATCAATCGTCTGTAATCCTTACTTTTAAATTATTAATTTTATTTTTGATTTTACAAAATCATAAGTTTCTAACACACACACACACACACACACACATATATATATATATATATATATATATATATATATATATATATATATATATATATATATATATATATATATACAAATTGTCGATCGGATATTCAAATCACCATACTTTCGTGGTTTCAACCAATTATTATACCATTATGAACTTAACGACAAAAAGTCTACATGTATAATTTTTTTTTTATCATTGCTCAATAATTACCTTATAATTTAATTAAAATTATTTTTACCTGTCTAATTTGTGGTGCCCAGAGGTTATAACCTAGTGTATATATATATATATATATATATATATATATATATATATATATATATATATATATATATATATATATATATATATATATATATATATATATATGGGTGAGATCGGTTAAGAACTCATAATTTTCCGAGAACCCGATAACTAAAAGTAGAGCGTTGGATCAAAATTAATTCATTAAGGACATGATCGTCATCTTACCAATCTCTTTAAATGTTTAATTGTTTTGTGTTATTTAATATATTCATATAAATGTCTAAAAATTTACATCATAAATCAAAATTTCAGATTTTTTTAAATATATATGTTTCGTTTTTTTTAAAGAAAATGCATATTTTTTAATTTTTATAGAAAACATGAATTTTTGAAAAAAAATATATTTTTAAAAGACTGCAATTTTTTCAAAAAACTGTAATTGAAAAAAAAAACAAAAAAACTGCATTTTTTTTCAAAAACACAGCAACTTTTTTTAAAGAAAACTGCATTTATTTAAAAAAAATGGCATTTTTAAATAAAAAAATGCATTTTTTTCAAAAAAACTGTAAGTTTTTTAAAGAAAGTTACATTTTTAAAAAAAAAAAAACAGCATATAAAAGAAAACTGCAATTTTTCAAAAAAAAAACTGCTTTTTTTTTTAAAAAAAAAAGTAAATTTTTAGGTGCATAAATGCATATTTTTTTCAAATGCATATATGTATATTTCTTATACTATAATATTCGTAAGTAAATCACAAAAAATCTCATTTTTATTAATTAATCTATAAACATAATAGTACAAGTATTTTATTCGATACAAAATAAAATATAAAAAATAAAAAATGCTACAAATTTCAAATTGTTTTCATATCTTCGTGTCAATATTTCGTTATATTCTTCAATTTATCATTTTTCACCTCTTCAATATTCACCACAATTTCTTCCAAATCTACAAGAAAATTAAAAAAATGATTGATGAAAAAACACTCACAAAATTACATATGTGATTTTCATGTGATTAACATATAAAATCACATTCGATTCACATATGAATCACATACGATTCCTATATGAATCACATATACATATGACATCATATGTAAATGTGATTCACATGTGAATCGAATGTGATTCACATATGAATCACATGCGATTCACATGTCAATCATATGTGAGTCACATGCGAATCACATGTGTCACACCCCCGGACCAGACGACGGAAACGTCCGGAGGCGGGTGACTTCATTGTGCAGTATCATAACAATTGAATATAAATGAAACAGAGCAATCCAAACACCATACATTGAGATACCCAACTTACATTGTTTACATATTATATTGTCCTTCAAATTACACAAAAGAGACATAAGCCGAAAATTTCCAAATTACAGCAAAATAGTCATGCATCCGCGTCCCTTTTTACCTGCTTACTAGATCCCTTGAAATACAAGTCGTTTTGAAAAGCGTCAACTAAAAAGTTGGTGAGTTCATAAGCATTTTTGTATAAAATAGTTTTACACTTGTTTAGAATCGTTCTCATTGTGCTTTCAGAAAATCCGATATTTTCTATTAAATCGTTTGAAGTCTTTCGTTGAAAATTATGGATATATATGTGCATGTCGTTACTTTTTGTTCATCCTTATAAGGAGTGACTTTTGAAAAGTAGTATAATTTGTAAAGGCGAGCTGTGTTCGAGAATAGTTCTTTTGAGTAGTAATGACCAACACTTTCCAGAAAATCCCCTATTTTCAAAAAAAGAATATACTTCTAAATCTTGTTTTTCTTATCGGGTATAATTGAGTGTGCGTTCTAGTTTATCGTTATCGAAATCGTATGAAATCGTTTACTCCAGAAAATCCTATATTTTCTGCTATAAAATATTCGTAAGTTCTACTTCCAGTTGTGTAGACTTGCATATGTGTGTGTTAGTTTATCGTTTTCAAACGTTTTCCCCAGAAAATCCTATGTTTTCTGATTTGTAAAATAGCAGTATTAAGACTCTAATACTTGTTAGGTGAAAGAAATCAACACGGCGATTATGGACATTCCGCGCAATGAAAAAGGATAGTCAACACAACGAATGCGGACCATCACTACCATGCGTAGAGCAGTCAACACAACGTGCCAAAGTTTATTTATGAGGTATTCCTTACATAAATTTCCTAGATGCAATAACATATCCTACTGAGTCATTATAACCATACTAATATGACGGAGACATGTTTTGGCCTTTCTCAGGCCCCCATGTTTTGCTTAAAGACATTTGTCACCCTAGACTGGCCGGTCTAGCTGTAGCGATGTAACACTCGTGTTTCTAGCCTACACATTAATCTTGATATGATAGTTTAGGTTAACCTTTGTAACTCATTTCGAAGAAATGAAAAGGAATTATGTGAATATTATGTGTTTTATGTGTTTTATGCTTAATTACTAGGAGTTAATTAATTAAGAATAAAAATGAGTGTCGAAAATAAATATTAGATAAAGCCGATATCTATTAAGAAAGTGGTAGTGATCGTGACAAGGATTACGGATATATAAAGAATGTCGAAATCCGAGTTATAACGAAGAAGTTATGACCTGTCGAAGTTTCACGACAAAACCAGCACGGTGCCGAATGTCGTAAAAAGTGAGTTTTTGATTAACTACTTTTTAGCCTTAGTGATCTAAACAAAACTCGTAGTGTTCGTTAAACCGAGAGTAGGTATAAAAAGAACGCCCAAATCTGGCTTCGTATGAGGAAGTTATGATTTTTCGAAGTTTCAGCTTACTAGTAGACAGCTAAAAACTTGAATTTTAGATCGAGTGATTTTTAGCCAACATGACCTAAACGGGAATCGAAGTTCTTGTAAATAGTAGCACAACGGTAAAAATTCTGACGAAAACGGACGTCGGATGAAGAAGTTATGAATTTTTACGGATTTCCTGTCCCTGTCTTTTAAAAAATAATAATATAAAAATTAAATTCAAAATTAGCCGACGAAGTCTAAACGAAAGTTGTAGAGCGTAATTTTACCTACGCGTGCATATAAAGAACGTCAAAAACGAAGCTCGTATTCGAAAGTTATGGATTTTAGAAGTTTTGGCACGAAAATCGAGAAAAAATCCCCAAAACCGAGAAAATTCGCATACGTGGAGTTCGGCCACGTGTCCTCGCTTCGCATCCGACGCGTGTCCGGAATGTTGCTGAGTCATCCGAACCAGAGAGCTGATCCGAAGCGGTCCAGTAGAGGTGCGACACGTACCCTCTTCCTCGTGCGTCCGAACCTTCGCAGAAGCCACGAGCCTCCCTCCTCGAATTCGGACTTCAGTCCAATCAGAGGCTGCCAGCAGCCCCTTCGCATGCGCAGCCCATGTGCTCCTCGCTCCGGATCTGCGCCACCTGGAGGCTTCTCAGCCGTTGAATCAGGAGGCTCGCACCTATAAATAGGAGGGTGCGAGACCTCCCGGGTATATTTTGGAAAATTGTCACTTTTAGCCCCTCTTTCCATATTTCTTTCATTTTAACGTCCCCCAAAGCCCCGGTATCAATTATAACCCCCAAAATACGCCACGAAGTGCCCGAGAATCCCGGAAAAATTATCTTTTCGGTTTCAAAGCCCGACCCTCGCAGAGCCCGGTTTCTGAATAAAACTCCCGGTTTTATTAGAAACGAACGTTTTAGGAAACGAATTGCTGCCCGATTTTCATCAAATCATGTGAGTGTGTAGTTACTTTCACTTTACACATACATATGAAGTATTTAGCATAAAATACGTGCTATGTGTAAATATGTTAATTGTTTATTTGAGGTGACTATTGAATAGATGTTTTATACAAGTTTTAAACTGTATATGTATTTTATCTACAAATATGTTGGGTAGAACATGGGTAGACGAAATAGTCGATGGGTGTTAAAATGATGAGAGGCCTCGGTGTTGTTGTTGGTGTTGTCATTGTAGTCGTCTAGCGGAGTATAGATGACGATCACGGACCTTTCTAGCCAGTCCAGTGGTACACTAGCAAGTTCGCAACTTGTAGGTGTTGATGAACTAAATGTTCATTGGTGTACTCCAATCCCCCTCATGGTTGCCTTTAGGACATGTATGGCTGAGGAGTCTCCTTAGCAGTAGTGTCCAACCCGATGATATTCCTTAGGTTAGGTCCCTTGTGAGAGGTGTTTACGGACGTAAAGTGAGGACAACGGGAATGGGTAATCAGGGTTATTGTTGATTGGTGAACTTAATAAGTTATTATTATTGTGGGTTCAAAACCCTATATGCTCACCAGGCTCCCAAGCCTGACCCACTCAGCTTTTTATGATTACAGGTAGTGGACCCCGAGCATAGTCGGAGGACGATGAGAGATTTTTTATTATAGGCCAGTAGTTGTAAATAACTGTAGTAAGGCTTATAATGTCTTGTTTTTGCTTTTGATCTGTATCGGAACATGACATCCCGAGGTTTTGATATATATATGGAAAATATATACCTTCTTAAAGAAGGGTTTTGATAAACTTTTATCATGTATTGTTTTGGGGACCAATTCCGCAACATCTTTTAAAAAGATTTCTCTGATTTTGATTTAAAAAGCATAAAATAAATCGGTCTTTTCTGGCCGAGAAATTAGGGGATGTCACAAGCGAACAGCTAAGGTGCGGGGTGTCAACCCTGTATAGATCTATACACAAATTCCCGCTCTCCCTCCAGGAGACTCTGGCTATATCTCCTTACAGGACTTTAGACGTACACTAATATTTTTTTATTTAGGTACTCTTGAGATTCGTCTGAGTAGAATACTAACAACTTTTTGAGCAAATCGTTGAGATCCATTATTTATTAAATAAACAATGATACTTGTACTTGTTGACTAGATCTATCGTTTTCGTTTATTGGAATTAATCCACTTTGAATTACAATTATCAAAAATGACCCAATATTAATTAAAGGTGTCATGAGTAATTCAAAACTAGGTGCATCGTTGAGAATGACCCAATTCTTATAAAATGTTCATTATGAATTTATATTTATGAAACATTTAAAAAGGACCTTGTTTATCCAAAAATTCCATTTTTTGGTCCTTTAGAAATTTAGATGTTCAATGATTCTTCAAACCCATTTCATGTTCCAAAAATTATATATATATATATATATATATATATATATATATATATATATATATATATATATATATATATATATATATATCAATATATCAATATTTTCGTAACTTAATATCTTCAAAATATTAGTTCCAATCTTTTGTTTAAACAATTTCCTTGAACAATCCTTGTGACTTTTGGCGTAAGATTTTATGAATGATAATTCACATAAATACTAGTTTTTACTCCAAATCAACAATAGTTTGTGAAATATAGTTTAGGTTCTTGGAACTTAACCAAAATCTCGAATTTTGGGCTTCTACACGGAGTTTCATGAGTTTTAAACACATATATCACAACATGCAAAATATGGACAAATAAATAGTTGATGATTTCACAAGACCTTTGACTTGTATCCTCCCCCAAAAACAATAGAAATCTCAAAAAAGTAGGGGTATGAAGCTCACCTTGGCTTAGCTTGCTGTGTGATTTGAAGAGGTGTTAAGGAGTTTCCAAGTTCTAACACTTGAAAGGTTTGATAACTCTTTGAACTTTAGGATATCCTAAGAATATGTAAATATAATGGAGTTTTAGGAATAATGTGGAGAATCACTTAGTCAAAGAAGGGGAGATACTTACCAAAAATAGGGGAATTTCCTTGATGGAATGGAACTTGAAGCTTGAACAAGTTTGAGAGAACACTTTGGAGTTCACCGATTGAAGATATGGGGAGTGGGATATGGAGAAAAGAGTAGTTCACGTTTTTCTATAAGGGAAAGGGTGACTTGACACTTGCTTGGAGTAATGGAGGGTAATGTCTATCACTAAGGGTTAATGCATAGATAACTGGGATTTGCATGGGAAATGGGGGATTTACATCACATCATAAAGTCAAACCCTCTTCTCTACCTTAGGATTCCTCTATAAGTTTTGGATTTTATTTTATTTAAATATGTTTAAAATAATCAATTTTGGCATAAAATAGGGGTTTAAGGGGACTAAGTTAGGAAAAATACGAGTTTGGAGGAATTCCCGACGTCAAAGTGCCTTAAAATGAAGAAAAGTTCCGAGGTGGTCTAAAATCCAGAGCCAAATAGTGGGTTCTGAAGCCACTAGGTGAGTTCTGAAGACAATTCCCAAGTTTCGGAGTCAAGCCTCAAATTCCGGAGTCAAGCCTTACTTCCGGAGTCAGCTCTGATTCGGAACCAATTCCTTCCGAGGCTGCGAGGTGAGATCTTCCGAGGTACATGAGGTTACGAAGCAAACTCGAAGGCTCCAAACGAGATTGTCCAGAGAAATTATTCTGGAGCGAGATTGTCCGGTGCAAGGTCATTATGGAGCACATACATTCTAGAGTCATTTCTGACGGTTCCGAAGTGGGGGGGGTGTTCCGGATCAAGAAAATTCTGATGCAAACAGGAGGTTCCAAAACAAAGAAAAAGGAAATTCCGAAATGACAGAGTTCTGAACTAGGCTTGCTCTTTTAAGTTTCCTCCTTTCATTATGAGTTGGTTTTGACTAAGAAAACTTCATAGGAAGAGTTCAAGAGAGCTTTGACATACATAGAGAGATTTGGGAGAGATTTGAGATACATAGAGAGATTTAGGATACATAGAGAGATTTGGGAGAGATTTGAGATACATAGAGAGATTTGAATTCTAACCTTACATGGCTCATTAGGAATCATATTGTACACTTTAATGTGTTAGCACAAGTCTCACAATAGTCATTGCTTACATGAGGACGGAATTTCCTAGCCAAAAATGCTAGTTGTGACATCATCCCCCCGTTATAGGGAATTTCGTCCCGAAATTCTTTCGAAAGGTAGGGTCATGAGTGCGGAAATAGGTGAAGTTACTTTTGCTTTATCTGGTCTTCACGTTTCCAAGTGAATTTCGGCTCACACCTAGCATTCCATCGAACCTTCACAATCACGATGCGGCTTTGTTTTGTGTGCTTAACTTCTCTATACATAGTCTCGATAGGTTGATCAACGATTAGGAGGTTCTAGCTCACTTTAATCTTTCCTAGTGGAACTGTGAGGGTTTTGTCCAATAGACACTTCCTAGGTTCGACACATCGAATATAGGGTGTACGTCACTAAGCTCGGAGGGTAGTTGGAGTTTATAGGCTACTGGACCGATCCGTGCAAGGATCTCGAATGGTCCGATGCATCGGGGATTTAGTTTACCTTTCCTTCCAAATCGTGTCATCCTTCCCCAAGGGAAGATCTTTAATAATACTCTGATCCTCTACTTGGGATTCCAAGGCTTTAACCTGCTATCTGCATAGCTCTTTTGTCGGCCTCACAATGTTTGGAGTCGTGCTCGGGATTGGACTATCCTTTCCGTTGTTTCTCGAATAATCTTAGGTCTAGTGAGTGTGATATTGGGCATTTGTCCTCTTGCAAGCTGGGTGTCTCCCACCTCAGCCCAACAGAGGACGATATGCACCTAAAGTGGGATTTCTAGGGCTTCGGTGGTCTGACACTTATGGGCGTCGAATACGTGGAATGTGAAATGCCCGGAACTAGGTTCTTAGGTTAATCGGAGGCTATGGGTTATCGGGCCTATCTTGGCGAGGACTTTGTAATGGTCTTCTAGGGATCGGAATCCTGATGTCCTAGAAGTAGAGTTTTCTGGGCCCTAAAAGTTGGTATTATGGTCACCAAGGTTGAGTTTGCGTGTGATGTAGTTGTCCTTATTAGTCTTAGATTATCTTGGGAGTTTTCTTCCTATGGTTTTTCCGAGCTAATGGTAGGTCGGCCTCTTCCAGTTCCTTGCTGTTGGTTGAACATGTCTCCGATTCGGGGTAGGGAGTATCGATCCTTGAGGATGGGTTTGTTTGGCTTATTCGTAGTCAGTGGTGCTTATGGTAATTTCGTCTTTCTTCCTTATAAGTTAGATAGGTGCTTCCTGTGGTTAGGGACTGGGTCTGATGTTTCCTTTATCTATTATGTTGATCTTGTGATCAGACGATATCTGTTCCTGTGACCGTGCTAAGTGGTATCGGGTGTTGGGTTATTAGGGTGGTTCCAGGAGTCAAGGTGATTCTATCTCCGCTTAGTACATGGTTGAGGTTTCCAAAGGGATTTTGGGAATCTCTGGAGGAAGGTTAGAAGCCTTTTGGATTCCCTTGATGCCTTTTGCTTCTTGATTTTTAATCTTTATTGGGGCTAGGAAAGAGCGTGGTATTTCTTACTCCAGGACTTAGGTGTCTGGTTGCTAGGGATTTGTCATTACCGGCTGAAAGAGTTTTGTTATCCGATTGAGTAAGACGAAAGTCTATTTGCAGTGCTCGACGGTTGTAAGGTGAAAATCAAGCCTGTCCGTGCCAAGTAATGACGTTCGACTCCTTGTTATAACAAGTGTTACGTCTATTGGGGAGTATTGGTTGTTAGAAATGAGAGGGTGTTCTATGTTCATGTTCTCATCACTACTAGTTTTGATTTTGTCGTTACCATTAGGTCTATTTTGTTCCTGCTTGCTAGGTGTTTCAGTAACACAACGGTGCTGCCATAAGGTAAGGGAATTCGTAATCCGAATTCTGCCAGATTTTTCTACTATAAATGGATGTGACCTAACTGTACACACTTAGGGTTTTTTAAAAGATAATTGACTGCGGGGTTTTGTCCTAATCAATATTCAGCCCAGGGACAGGAAAATAAGGCGGGATTGCACGCTTTTAGTTTGTGGAATCCTAACTATATATGATACTAACGTTCATATGGAACCATCATGGTCCATTCCTAAGGATCTCTAGCTTCTCCGTGATTTACAGGATTTGATCTAATGAGGAAATAGTTTTTGGATTATGTTTTTAATTGAAAAAAACCTTGTGTGATAATTTGATGCTTAAAGTTTATCGTGGGAACATACCAAAAACCGTGGTAGGGTTCCTTGTCGCCTCTTCCTGTCTAGTTGTCAACTCCTCCGTTAGTCATCTCTGTTGGACAATCTCTCTTGAAATGTCCTATTGCACCGTATTTATGACATACTGGACTTACTTCTGGGTTGAGGGTCTGAGTGACGCATGGGGCTGGGGCCCTACAGTAGCGGGAGGTGTGCCCCATCTTGTTGCACCTTTTGCAACGAAATTTCCGGCAGGCTCCCCGATGATGGTATTTGCACTTGTTGCAGCGTGGAATGCTCCCAAGATATGATTGTCTCGTTGTGGGAGGAGTAGGGTTAGTAGGGGTAGGGACTGCTCCCGCTTGTTGCCTTTTAGTAAGCCTCTGAGCCGAACTGCCTCCTTTTTCGTTCCCGAACTTTCATTTCTTGTTCTTAGGTTTAGGTTTTAGAGTGCATTGGTGAGTTGTTCTTCGTTGGTTTCATTGGTTGTTGTTACGGTTGAAATTATCGACACTGCTTCCAATTTCGTTTGTGTTGTTGGCATTGAAGTATGCCATGACGGCTGCTACGGCAGCTGTTACAGTGGCTTGGAAAGTGGTGGAGTCTATTTGTAGGACCGATGCATCGTCGGGGTACTGGTTATCTTCATGAGAATACATGAATCTGTTACACACGAAAAGTGAGCTTGTAAGTACTCATAGTTAATTCCAAGTGAGCTTACTCGTGTAATGTTAACTTGATGGTGCTAATTGCGTCAACCTACATCCCCATGATGTAGTTATGGTAGAGAGTGGAAACATATATTGTATGGCGTTAAGTCCGTCAAAATAGAACATAGTTAGCAATATAGTTAGCGGATTTGGTTGTATGGATTCTTGGAGGGCGTACTCCTCCTGGTTGCGATTAAAGGCATTATGAACCTAAGGCGAGTAGCGCGGTGATCCTCTTTTACCAACATGGCGCACAATGTGCTTGGCCATTTCACTTATATTATGAGTGCCCTTTTGTGTTCCTTACACTGCTAAGGCTGTCCTTGCCTTGATTGTTATGAGTTGTGGTCCCCAGATGACCACTGCATAGTTTTCTGGTCCTACTTGTGGGTTTCGTAAGGGATTTGGAATGGTATTCTTGTTACTTGTGGGGGATCGGATTTACATTGTTGTACACCGGGCTTTGTTTATGGTCTTCATTACTCCATGACAGAGAGTTGGAAACTGGGAGTCAATTCAGGTTACTTGTGGCCCAAACGGAGGTGATGCTTGAGTCGTGAGGATGTTGGCTATCGGTGTTCGGTGCACGTCGATTGTGGATCAGATTGTCTTTTGTGGAGATGCGCCCTGAACCGGGTAGGAGTCAATCACTAAGCTTGTCTTTGCGTAGGTATTGTTTTGTTTCTAGGTATGTCCATTCTAGGGGCACTTATATTGGGTGTTTACGTATCCGGGAAGAGAAAGGTGAAAGGATTTCTGGTCTACTCCCAAGTGGGTAAAGCTCATTAAGGGTTTCCGTGGCGCTTTTATCCTTGCTGGACTTTTAGTCGGAATCCTCCCTTTCACAATTCATCTCTTGGTACTCCTTAGGATCCACCTCTAGGTTTTCCTCATGGACTTCTTTTGCTATCTCCTTGCCTCATCCGCAAATCACCGTGACAGGGTAGTAGAAGTCTTGGTGAGGAATTTCAACTATGTTGTTTGTGCAAGAATCGAGGTACGAGATATACGGGGAAGGTTTAGGTGTGGGAGGGGTTTGTAGTATCCTAAAATACTCCTATAGTATCTTAAACTTGATGTTCGATTCTAATGTTCTCTTGTGCGTATAGTTGGTAGTTTTTAGGTTTGTTGCAACGCCACCATCACTCCCAAGCAGATGTTGGTCATATCTCAAATAAACATAGTTGATCAGGATATATTTATCCCAGATATGATTACATAACTGCCCAGGTTTGACTGTAGTGTTCAGCCTGTAGTTACTTTCGGTTTCTTCTCGTTATGATACTGTGCTAGTAAGTATGTATACTTTTATAAAATACTCATATCTTTAAAGCATACTCTTAGTCAGAGTGTTTAGTCCCGGTGTATTTATAGTTGTATATCTTATATGGCTAGATATACTAGTTCACTATAAACAATGCTCTGATACCAATCTGTCACACCCCCAGACCAGACCGCGAAAACGTCCAGAGGCGGGTGACTTCATTGTGCAGTATGATAACAATTGAATATAAATGAAACAGATCAATCCAAACATCTTACATTGAGGTAACCAACTTACATTGTTTACATATTCTATTTGTCCTTCAAATTACACAAAAGAGACATAAGCCGAAAAATTCCAAATTACGGCAAAATAGTCCTGCATTCGCGTCCCTTTTTACCTGCTTACTAGATCCCTGAGAATATAAGTCGTTTTGAAAAGCGTCAACTAAAAAGTTGGTGAGTTCATAAGCATTTTTGTATAAAATAGTTTTACACTTGTTTAGAATCGTTCTCATTGTGCTTTCAGAAAATCCGATATTTTCTATAAAATCATTTGTCGTCTTGCTTTAAAAATTATGGATATATACGTGCATGTCGTTACTTTTTGTTCATCCTTATAAGGAGTGATTTTTGAAAAGTAGTATAATTTGTAAAGGCGAGCTGTGTTCGAGAATAGTTCTTTTGAGTAGTAATGACCAACACTTTCCAGAAAATCCCCTATTTTCAAAAAAAGAATATAGTTGTAAATCTTGTTTTTCTTATCGGGTATAATTGAGTGTGCGTTCTAGTTTATCGTTATCGAAATCGTATGAAATCGTTTACTCCAGAAAATCCTATATTTTCTGCTATAAAATATTCGTAAGGTTTGCTTCCAGTTGTATAGACTTGCATATGTGTGTGTTAGTTTATCATTTTCAAACGTTTTCCCCAGAAAATCCTATGTTTTCTGATTTGTAAAATAGCAGTATTAAGACTCTAATACTTGTTAGGTGAAAGAAATCAACACGGCGATTATGGACATTCCGCGCAATGAAAAAGGACAGTCAACACAACAAATGCGGAACATCACTACCATGCGTAGAGCCGTCAACACAACGTGCGAAAGTTTATTTATGAGGTTTTCCTTACATATGTTTCCTAGATGCAATAACATATTCTACTAAGTCGTTATAACCATACTAATATGACGGAGACCTGTTTTGGCATTTCTCAGGCCCCCACGTTTTGCTTAAAGACATTTGTCACCCTAGACTGGCCGGTCTAGCTGTAGCGAACAGCGAAGGTGCGGGGTGTCAACCCCGTATAGGTCTATACACAAATTTCCGCTCTCCCTCCAGGAGACTCTGGCTATATCTCCTTACAGGACTTTAGACGTACACTAATATTTTTATATTTAGGTACTCTTGAGATTCGTCTGAGTAGAATACTAACAACTTTTTGAGCAAATCGTTGAGATCCATTATTTATTAAATAAACAATGATACTTGTACTTGTTCACTAGATCTATCGTTTTCGTTTATCGGAATTAATCCACTTTAAATTACAATTATCAAAAATGACCCAATATTAATTAAAGGTGTCATGAGTAATTCAAAACTAGGTGCATCGTTGAGAATGACCCAATTCTTATAAAAATGTTCATTATGAATTTATATTTATGAAACATTTAAAAAGGACCTTGTTTATCCAAAAATTCCATTTTTTGGTCCTTTAGAAATTTAGATGTTCAATGATTCTTCAAATCCATTTCATGTTCCAAAAATGATATATATATATATATATATATATATATATATATATATATATATATATATATATATATATATATATATATATATATATATATATATATTTATATGGACGAAATATAGCCCAATATATCAATATTTTGGTAACTTAATATCTTCAAAATATTAGTTCCAATCTTTTGTTTAAACAATTTCCTTGAACAATCCTTGTGACTTTTGGCGTAAGATTTTATGAATGATAATTCACATAAATACTAGTTTTTACTTCAAATCAACAACAGTTTGTGAAATATAGTTTAAGTTCTTGGGGCTTAACCAAAATCTCGAATTTTCAGCTTCTACAAGGAGTTTCATGAGTTTTAAACACATATATCACAACATGCAAAATATGGACAAGTAAATAGTTGATGATTTTACAAGACCTTTGCCTTGTATCCTCCCCCAAAAACAATAGAAATCTCGAAAAAGTAGGGGTATGAAGCTCACCTTGGTTACCTTCCTGTGTGATTTGAAGAGGTGTTAAGGAATTTCGAAGTTCTAACACTTGAAAGGTTTGATAACTCTTTGAACTTTAGGATATCCTAAGAATATGTAAATATAATGGAGTTTTAGGAATAATGTGGATAATCACTTAGTCAAAGAAGGGGAGATACTTACCAAAAATCTGGGAATTTCCTTAAAGGAATGGAAATTGAAGCTTGAACAAGTTTGAGAGCACACTTTGGAGTTCACAGATCGAAGATATAGGAAGTGGGATATAGAGAAAAGAGTAGTTCATGTTTTTCTATAATGGAGGATAATGGTGACTTGACACTTGCTTGGAGTACTGGAGGGTAATGTCTATCACTAAGGGTTAATGCATAGATTACTGGGATTTGCATGGGAAATGGGGGATTTACATCACATAATAAAGTCAAACCCTCTTCTCTACCTTATGATTCCTTTATAAGTTTTGGATTTTATTTTATGGAAATATGTTTAAAATAATCAAATTTAGCATAAAATAGGGGTTTAATGGGTCTAAGTTAGGAAAAATACGAGTTTGGAGGAATTCCCGACGTCAAAGTGCCTTAAAATGAAGAAAAGTTCCGAGGTGGTCTAAAATTAGGGGCCAAATAGTGGGTTCTAAAGCCACTAGGTGAGTTCCGAAGACAATTCCTAAGTTCCGGAGTCAAGCCTCAAATTCCGGAGTCAAGTGTTACTTCTGGAGTCAGCTCTGATCCGGAACCAATTCCTTTCGAGGCTGCGAGGCGAGACCTTCCGAAGTACGCGAGGTTACGAAGCAAACTCGAAGGCTCCAAACGAGATTGTTCGGAGAAATTATTCCGGAGCAAGATTGTCCGGTGCATGGTCATTCCAGATCACATAAATTCTAGAGTCATTTCTAACGGTTCCGAAGTAGGGGAGGAGGGTTTCCGGAACAAGGAAATTCTGAAGCAGAACAGGAGGTTCCAAAACAAAGAAAAAGGAAATTCTGAAATGAGAGAGTTCCGAAATAGGCTTGCTCTTTTAAGTCCTCCTTTCATTTTGAGTTGGTTTTGGCTAAGAAAACTTCATAGGAAGATTTCAAGAGAGGTTTGAGATACATAGAGAGATTTGGGAGAGATTTGAGATACATAGAGAGATTTGGGAGAGGTTTGAGATACATAGAGAGATTTGGGAGAGATTTGAGATACATATAGAGATTTGCATTCTAACCCTACGTGGCTCATTAGGAATCATATTGTACACATTCATGTGTTAGCACAAGTCTCACAATAGTCATTGCTTACATGAGGACGAAATTTCCTAGCCAAAAATGCTAGTTGTGACAACATGTGATTTACATGTGAATCACATATTACATGTGAATCACATGTGATTTACATGTGAATTATATGTGAATCAAATGTGAATTACATGTGAATCAAATGTGATTTAGATGTGAATCAAATGTGATTAATATGTGAATTACATGTGATTTTCATGTGATTAACATATAAATGTGTGCATATATACGTAATTCATATGTAGTTCACTTGTGATTTACATGTGAATCACATATCATTCATATATGATTTACATGTGATTATTATGTGAATCACATGAGATTTACATGTGAATCACATATGATCTACATGTGAATCACATGTGATTTACATGTGAATCACATGTGATTCACATGTAGATCATATGTGATTCACATGTAAATCTCATGTGATTCACATAATAATCACATGTAAATATATGATTTACATGTGATTATTATGTGAATCACATGAGATTTACATGTGAATCACATATGATCTACATGTGAATCACATGTGATTTACATGTGAATCACATGTAATTCACATGTAAATATATGAATTACATCCAAATTAATACAATAGATATTATATACGACAAAATAATTAAATTTTGATAATAATGTAACGAGTTGTTGCTAGATAACTAATTATTGAGATAGATGTAAAATTTCCTAACTATCCCTATCTTTTAGCAAATGATTACTCATTTTTAAAATGCACATCCAAAAATTATCTAGGACCCATTTCATAAATAAAAGAACAAACCTTAATAGGTGTAGTGCATAAATACGGAGGGCTGACTCTTGAGTTTTCAGGGAAGCAGGTTATATGCTGAAAACAATAGACTATCAGGTCTATTTTTTATCCCAAGATGGATAAAAATTGCAGCTTTTTGTCCCATCTAAAAAGGTGGGACAAAAAATATGTTCTCAAAATTATTATACTTTAAGAAATATATGTAATTATAGCAATGCATTTTTTATTAATTAATTAACAAATGGAAGTAGAATGCTATAAATATAATAAACAAATTGACAAAAGTAGAAAATACAAATGATAAGAACCTGAAATTGGCAGGGGAGAAAACTCCAATCTAATCATCATTTGATGGGTTCAAATTGTTGATGTACACATTCACCCATTCAGAATTTTGGCCCTAGAAATACAAAATAACCAGCATACATATGTGAGAATGATTAGCAAAATTCAAATATATCACTTTATTATCCTCAAAAACTATAATTTTTGTAACAAAATAGAATATGATTCTTTTAATTATATCGTAATAACATGAATATGGGGAACTTTGGAGTCACATCGACTCATGATCCATTTAACAGATGAAACAAGATACAAATCCACTTACATAATAGATGATTGATACAACCAAATATGTGTACAACTTCATTTGGATACACGAAGCTTTCAACTCCAATAAACCATCAGATTCTAAAGTAATTAAACTCCATCTACATTGTCTTCCACACATGATTATAGTAGATTCCTATTCACATCTTTGTAGAGAAAATAGCACGTGAGAATTTTACCAAATGCAGCATACCTGAACAAAAGATTCAAAAATTATAATGCAATTAATTTGTTTAATGCACACAAAAGATATGATCTAATTCAATAATGGTCATCAAGTATCTTACCATTGAGGCACAAATGGAGCCATCCAGATTGATCCCCAAATCAAGATATATGACAAAAACATATATGTGGTTTAAGATTTTAGATCATAAGGTAAAAAAAGAAGCACCTATTGATTCGAATGAAGCCAATTATTAAGCAGGTGCAGAGAAATCCAATTACAACAACAACATTTAGATTAACAGGAGCATGACCTTTCCACCAACCAGTACTCAGTATCCAAGTGTACATGGTTGAATGCCCATTTTCCTACCATATTTGATCTCTGATCAACTAATGACTCTTATCATTTTTGCCTCTATTATGTAAACCTGAAGAGAAATATTACCTCAAACAGGTGATCTAAGAAGTAGGATAAAGAACCAGCTAATATGATCAAGAAACATTGGTTCAAGGTAAGGGGGATCTGCACCAAAGCATCAAAAACAGTGAAAATATTGTAAGAGCTCGTTGAATTTTAGGGCACAAAAACATTTGGAACTAGACTGCTGTAATATATGATGAAAACAATAATCGATAAAGTGAAAACGAGAATGCAATTTAGAGAAAATGTCACTTGATGTATTCCAATTTTCGTAAAAGAATGATCTCCATGTGATGTCACTTCTTCTGAGCTCAAAAGAACCCAAAACCCTCTGAGGCATTTCATCGAACACGTGGTGAGCGGAACAAGGAGATCTCCACTCTCGCGGTAATCAGTGGTTTTGATTCAAAGAGTATTCTATGGAAAACAGCATTGGAAGAATAGAATTAAACTGAAGTAAATCAGATTAGCAACATTTCAATGTAACAGATCGAGGTCATGAAAACAGATTCAATCATTAAGTGATTGATGATCCTTACTTGATAATCGATACATAGGTGGGAACTGTGGAGGTTGGAGCCATATGTGGCGGTGTTTGGGTAGTTTGTGGTGGTCGGAGGTGCGATTGGAAAAGAAGGCATTGGCGGTATAAGATCCTCGCCAGATAGAGGTGATCTACAAATGCAATTCGACGGTTTATTTTTGCAATCGAACATAAAAATGAATGAAGTAGATCTCTTGGATCGTGCATTTAACGTCGTTGATATGCCATATGAGGACCGTGGATTGGTAGTCGTTGTTGTTTGTCAGAACAAGTAGAGATGGAGGATGGAAGGAGGAGGAAGGCGGTAGACGGAGTGGATCGCCGATCCTTAGTCTGTGCGTCGAATTCGATCATCAATGTGGCGGTATCCTTGGCGGAAATCGGTGGCGGAAAGATCGCATGGAGAGATATTCATCGGAAGGAGGTGGATGATGGAGTCGTGAAGAACCTGAGAGATGAGAGAGAAAGTGAGAAACACGTGTTTGTGTGTGTGGGTTTTTTTTTAATTTGTTAAATTGATTATTATGATTGATATTTTTAATTCCTAATTTTCCCTTGTAAATATTTATAAAATGTCTAAGATACCGTCGAAACAAGTGATAATTACAATTACGCCATGATCAATCTAAGCCATTCAAGATTTTGATCTAACGCTCCACCTTTAGTTCTCGTGTTCTCGGGAAACTTTGAGTTCTCAAATGATCCTTCCTCTCTCTCTCTCTCTCTCTGTATATATATATATATATATATATATATATATATATATATATATATATATATGCCTATGTTATTCTATACAAACTAATTATTGTGTTATTGTATGCGTAAATGTGGGTCAATCAAATTTACTTATTTTAAAAAAGTGATTAATATATATTATTGAATTAAATATAACTGAAAAATATCATTTTAATTAATTACAAGGGTAATTTAGTCAATTAATATATATTTAATAAAGGAAAATTGTATTTTTTAAGGGATCATAGATTCTATTAATTTTAAAAATCCGATTTTACGAATTATAATTCTTTTAATTCAGACATTCTGACAGAATATGTTTATGAGTATATTCAAAAATAAAAATATTCTTTTAACCATAAATAATAAAAATATTCTTGAACCTATTTCTTGATCATGAATTTAAAAACTTCTTGTAGAATAACAAATTCTTGAACAATCAATTGAAGAATAAAAACAAAAATTACATTATTTCTTATAGAATATGGGTAACAATTGTTAAGAATTGCATTTATTGTTAAAGAATAAAACTAAAAAAACTTTCAAAACGGGAAAGAAAACATCAAAATCTAACGACTAATACATTCTAAAAAAATAATCTGGTTCGTTTCAATTTTGTGGTCCGTTCTTCAAGCATCAACTTCTGTGATTCCAACAGAATTGGAATTCGTGATTCCATTCCAACAGAATTGAAATTCCTGCATTGTCCACACAAATGAAGTGTTAAATCAGAAAAAAAAAAAAAAAAAACATAAATTGAAATATGAATCAATTCATAAAATGCAGCCAAAAAACTTCTCATTCTGATATGTATATTAGTCTCAAACAAAATTAAACCACTAAAGGATGTCATCTGTGAATTAGAAATAAAAAAATCAAATCCCTAGTTTTCAACAATTAAACCAAAACCAAAGCTATACACAAAAAACTTATACCCAAATCACACACAAAGGAAATATTAAAACCACACACAAAAAGAAAAAAATTGAATCACATCTGTGCTTTTTCTAATTCTTCTACGTGTTCTGTCAAACGATCAAACCAAACACAAATTCTTCCCTTTGATTTCTATCAAACATTCAAACAAAAACAAATACTCTTATTACAGCATCCATGGCAGGTGAGAGGTGCCTCTGTTTCTTCTTTGCCATAGATTAAGATCTAATGAAGTAACCACAAGTATTATGGCTAACTACGTTTATATCTCGCTATCAGAAAGTAAAACTTGCTTTTTTATGAACCCTAAATTAGTGTAGGGCTTCTCGAATTAAGTAGAGGTGAAAGAATGCTTGAATTCAATGAAGAGATTCGAGATTTACAGGTTGAAACTGAAGAGAAGAATTTGTAAACAACTTACAATGCGATCAGGGGTACCAACAGGGGCGTCGATTAAGCGAATTCGAGCTTTGGTGCCTTCGCACATCTTTTTGATTATATCTCCTTTCCGTCCAATTATACTCCCAATCTTGAGCACCGACACAATGAGGTCGACGGCAGCTCTCGTTGCCTCTTCCCTGTTCTTCGGACCATTCGAACACCGGAGGTGCTCACCTCCTTACGACTCCTCCCTCTTCGCAAATCGAAAGACGAAGCGCACCTGCAAGCTTTTGGCTACCTTCATTCTCTGCTTCCGTTCCCCTCTTCCTTGCCCGATGAATCAACCAGCCATAGAGCCGTTTTTATTCAACTTTCTGCGTTGTTCTTATTTTCCCAGCCGATGGCTTTTTTTCCCAGCCGATTGGTGATGAAGATTGATCAGATCAGTAGGTCGTTTATAGAAGGGGGGAATTAGGTTAAAATCAACGTAACTAGCAAAATTATAGGGAGTATTTGTGGAAGTTATTTCTCAAATTACCTAGTTACCCTTATTGATTTATTTAATTATTGTTTTTTCTATTATTTTTTGATTGGTCGACAATCATGCAAACAATAACACAATACTTACTTAAAACACCTGAACCCCCGTCTCTCTCTCTGTATATATATATATATATATATATATATATATATATATATATATATATATATATATATATATATATATATATATATATATATATATATATATATATATATATACACACTTCAAATAATACATGGATGGTTTTATCTTGTTTTTATAACTTGTCAAATTGTATTTAAAACATGTTTGGATATGCATTTTGGTACTCATTATCTCATTATCGAAACTTGAAGTTGCTTTCAAAAGTTTTTAGGATTCTTTTAAACAACAGTAAAAAAAATTTAGATCAGATAGTCAGATATATCGGTAATATATGTCATATATGTCGGTTGACATAGGATATATATGACATGGTAATATGTGTCATATGCAGCCAAATCCAAGGCAAGGATCTCAAATATCTTGGTTTAACAATCACGTCAAATAATAAATGTAGAAATGAAGTTGGAATGTGGAATACAAGTATGAGGCCTCGCATTGCTAGATGCATCAATTAATAAATGACATTTGTTTTTTTTCATCTTAATTGTCAAGTGTTCCACCTACACCCACCCTCGAAAGAATACTTATTATCCTACACTCATCACCTGTATCATGAACATAACTACTGTCCACCAACAATGGTCCTCCTTTCCTCCACGATGAGCCATCACAACCCACATTCCTCCACCATTCCCTGTGGATTCTGAGAATGCAGTCTAACACCCAGTTTTTGGACTAAATTTTTTAAATAAATAAAAAAATTAGTTAAATAAAATAAAATAATTAATTTTTAAACAAATAAGTTAGAACTACATGAGTTATATAGATGAATCATAATAATAGTATCAGTGATAGTTGGAGAAGTTAAAAGTCAAATTATAGCATTTGGAAGGCAAAGATTATAAGTGTCAAAATAGTTAAAGTGTGTTCAACGAAAGACCAGGATGACTCATTTAATCAACACTGGACCATTATATTGATGAAACAGATGGAGAAGGACTAAAAATGTTAACTCCCAAGTTTAAAAAACTTGGTAGAATGAAGTTTATGGGCAAAAATCGTCAAATTGATGAAAAATATATTGACTTTGTCTCAAGTAGTTTGGGACTAGAATTCTTATGATTATGATGGGAGGGACTTACAGTGTACATTTCCTAAGGGTGAGTTACTAGTAAATGGTATCGTGTCTATTTTTCCATTTGTGGAAGTTTATATGTCGAAATATAAACAGGGAAACTTGAAATAAGATGCATACCTTTACCCTTTTCCCTTCTTTCTTTTCCTACACGTTTTTTAGAGTCAGAGAGCATCACCATGGAAATTTCATAAAGGATTTCACATAGAGTTTGAATTAAAGAAGGAATTGGTCAAATGAAGCAATATCTAAAGCATTCTAAGGCCTACAAGCACTACAACAAAAATCGACATCTATATTAAAGACTAACTAATTTATAAACGAACTACTATATATTAAAGACTAACTAATTTATAAACGAACTACGATTATAAAATGGGGCAATTACTAATCTAGCCAAATTAAGTAAGTCATTAGTAATTTTTAACCAAAAATTACTAAATGTCCAAATATAGCCCACGAAACCGTAGGTTTCGAGATTCATCTACTGTTTCGTGTTTTGTATAATTTTTTTTTCATTTTCAACATACAAAACCATAGGTATCTCGAAACCTACGGTTTTCTCTCGAAATCTACGGTTTCCCTAACCGTAGGCTACAGTTTTATGGGAAAAAGTATAGTTTTTTTTAATCTACTACTTTGGGGGTTTTAACTACTGTTTTGTCAAAAAAGCTACGGTATTAAAATTATTATTATTATTATTTTGTAATATAGAGTATAAAAAAGAGTGTTTATAATATGTAGAATAATTTTAACAATTATTTTGTTTAAATTTTAACAATTATTTTGTTTAAATTTGACTACTTTTTGGGTAAAGTTGACTACTTTGTTGGTAAATTTGACTACTTTTTTGTTAAACTTGACTACTTTTTTGTCAGATTTGACAACTGTTTTGAACCTACCTTATATATATTAAGTATTTTATATTTTTGGAAATATTTCATATCTGGGAAATTTTCTTCTCTGTAGCTTCTTTATTCACAAAATTAAGATAATGAGTTGTAACGAGTATTTTGTATTGCTCATTACGGATGACAGATGGGAGTTTGTTAATTCCTAATTATCATATGTTTGGCCACCGGGATACAATCCGAGAATGTTTTATTTAGGTGTTGAATTTTACGAAACCACGACGTTCACCGAATTTGTTCTTTTGGTGAAGTGCAAGATGAGTCTTCCCGAAGAATCAAAAGTTAGTCTGGCTTATCAACATCCAGAACAACTCTATTATTGTGGTATTGTTGATGATCGTGATATTAGAAAGCTGATCAAGGTAATAAATGTCGTTGGAGATAAATTTGTGTCTGTGTATATGGTGGTTGAAGAAGGCATTTGGCGTAACGAAGTGAATGATAGAGGAAAGACATCTGCAGCTAATTTATCAAGTGGAAGAGGGAGCAACAACCCATTAGATAATTTTAAAAGTCCAAGTAAAAGTCAATAACATAGTGTCGCTGAAAATGTAAATGTAGTGCCAGAATCGATTATGTATGTTACACCGGATAATTACAAGTATATCGGTGATAATGATGTTTGTACATATGTTAATGATGTTGGTGTAAATCATTACTCAGACAAAAAAAAAGCAGTAGCCGTGGTGAATAAGGTTGGTAATGAATCTGGAAAATAGGAAGTTCCGTTTTTGCATGATGTTGAACTAAAAGGATATGGCGAGTTTGCGGATTGTGACAAGTTGGATATATCCGGCCTAGAGAGTGATTCTAATGGAGAAGAATTTGATGACGAACCTAAGCTTATTTATTCAGATACCATGTTTCATGCTATGCCCCCTTTGCCTTCGTGTCCTGTAAACGCTGATGTGAACATTCCATGTCAGAGGGTGGATATAAGTGAAGAGATTAAGGTTCTAGACATTTTTTATGACAAACAGTTGCTCAAGCTTGCAATTGGAAGACAATGCATGGAACAATGTAAGAAGTATAAGACTACCAGATCGAACAAAGAAAGGTTCGAGGTTGTTTCTTTGGTAAAAAATTGTTCATGGATGGTTAGGGCAAGGGGAATCCAATCGACTACTGCTTTCCAAGTCACAAAAGTTGTTGACCAACACACATGTTGTGCAACAAACTTGGAGTCTAATCATCGACAATCAAAGAAAAAAGTACTCGGGCAGTTTATCACTGAAGTATTGGTCGGAGATTATAATAGAGTTTATCGGGGTAATGAAATTGTGAGAGACATCAATTCGAAATTCCCAATCAATATCTCATACCAACAGGCATGGCGGGCAAAACAGTATGTGTTGTTGATGTCAAGAGGTACCAAAGAGGATTCATTCACCAAACTACCAGCGTATCTGCACAACTTGGTCAAGCACAATCCAGGAACTTTTACTCAGATAAGAACAGACGATGATGATCGGTTTGAGTTCGTGTTTATCGCGTTGGGTTGCTCGGTAAGCATTGATAATTTTTATAACAAATATAACATATGAATCCTAATTGGTATTTGTTAATGCAATCAAAAATAATTGTAGGTACGAGCGTTCATAAAATATTGTAGGCCGACCCTAATAATTGATGGTGGTCACCTAAAGGGTGAATTCAAAGGTACGATGTTGCTCGCAGTGACAATGGTCGGTCAAAACCAAATCATGTCTGTTGCTTATGCCATATGCAAACGTGAATGTACGGAGACGTGGTCCTGGTTCCTTTGAAAACTACGTGAATGTATAGGCAACCTGGAAGACCTTACAATCATATATGATAGGGCTTCATCTATAGCGACGTCAATTGCAAATATATTTCCTCACGCCCATCATGGAATATGTGGTATCAATTTGTATTTCAACATTTCAGCAAAATTTGGAAGTAGCGATATAATACACGCATTATTTTGGGAGACATGCAAAGCCTATACTATTAAAAAATTCGATAATGGGATGAAAAAAATTAAAAATGTAAATAATCGTGTATGGGAATACCTACAAAACATTAATCCAGAAAGATGGGCCAAGGCACATTTTCCTGAGAATCGGTATTTTCTTATGACATCAAATAGTGCGGAGTCGATAAATTCAATGTCAAGATTTGCAAGAAAGATGCGAATATTGATGTTGATTGATTATTTTCGTGCAACAATGCAACAATGGAGTTTTCAGAAACGTAATGTTGTAGCTACTAATATTTTATATATAATAGTACTTGATATGTTATTTTACTACTCTTATGCTATTATGAAATTATGTCTATTTTTTTAGTTGAAACAAAAACAACACTCACCCCATGGGCTGAAACGATTATACAAGCAAATAAGAATGCTTGTAATAATTGGATGGTGTACCCTATATCAAATAGCAGATTTGAAGTGAAAAGCTCTACTCACAAAAGTGTCATTGTTGATTTCCATCAAAGAACCTGTACATATAGGCGGTGGCAAATAGATGGCTTACCTTGTGGCCATGTCATAAAAGTGCTAACAATGAGCTGTTATGAAGATTGTTCGGAATTTGCTTTAAAAACTTACTTTTACAGAGACACTGAGGAAAACTTACGAGGAGTCTGTGAACCCCTTATCAAGTCCATCTGAGTGGGAAATCCCGGATGATTTGATGACCGTGAAGACACCCATAATGGAGAGACGTCAGCCGGGTAGGCCAAGAAACACTGCTCGTATTCTGTCGCAAGGTGAGCGTCCCATACGACAAGAATGTTCTACATGCGGTCAATTTGGACACACGAGGAACGATTGTACGGGTAGGGGATCGGGGAGCGGATCTGGTGGAAGGAAAAAATGTACACAAAAGGGCATAATGACTGATGAATTTGCATTCGGAAGAGGGTCACAGAATGAAAGCGTGTACCCTACTTTTGATTTCAACATCACATTTGATTTAAATTGTCCTTAGATTAATGTAGGAAAGTAATGAATTCCCGTATTTGTAATTTGTATTGCTTGTATTAAACTGCACTACTGAGATTATTAATTAAATCTAGTACCCCACTTATTATCTACTTTATTCCATGAAAACTAAAACACAAACATAAAACATTATTGGAAAAGAGATACACCCGTAGGAAACATTACATAAGACATTTCACATAAAAGTGCCTTCTACATGAAATATTTGTTATTTTTAACTAGAATCCATGCATCCTCATACTCGAAGTCACTTCCCTCGTGCTCCAAAATGTAATGATCTTTAACCATTTCTAAAAGATATTCGTCGTTGTTTGGATAACGATACCTGTTTTCAAGATGATGATACCATCGATTGAACCATGTGATTTTTTCCTTTAAATCCATCCACTTACCAACAATATATTCTTGTGTTCGATGTTTTCCTTCTCCCAACGAGAGGTTAAACATAGTTGTTATGCGGGTCCATTCTGTTGGGTTATGAGCATTCTAACACTCCTATGGTGTACATGCAACCCTAGAAACCTTGGATCTATGTTTTCTCTAAAATACATGGAAACTTGATTTCCAAGGTTTACAACCTAACTAGAATGTTTTGGGGTACTTGTAATACAAAACTTTAAGTAGAATAACATACCTTTCTTTTGTGGTTGATTGCTTGGAGTTTTAGAGCCTAGCACCAATAGTGTGGATGCCTCAAGTGGTGTCACAAATCACCCAAAACAACTTGGAAATACTTGAGAGAATATGATGCTTGCTAAAATCGGCCCATCCTTGTTTCTCACACACACTAGTGCCAATTCTAGAACCAAGGATCTCTTTATATAGTATGGAGGATTAGGGTTACACCCTAATACCCATGACTCTTCATTTACCTAGGATCCATAGGTTAAAAGCTCCATGGACTATCCATGGACTTCCATATACTCTTAGCCCTTCCTAAATAAATTTTAGCCCATTCCATATATATGCAACAGTCCATATTTAATTAGTTCCATTTGATCATTGAATTAATTCCATAAATCAAATCTTGATCAACACTAATTAAATAATATTAATATATTATAACAAATAATATATTAATGGATCATAAACATCTTATTCTCAAAAATATATCCATACAAATTGTTAGATGAAGTGCAACCCAAATGGACCATGTCGGGTCGGGTCAAGTCATACCAAATATAGTTACGGACTTAGACACCTTATCCAACACATTCATCACCTTCAAAGCAATCAGGGTTAAGCATGGTTACATCATCGTAAATGTTCATCCAACATCGTGTTACCACCATTACCTCTCTAAGCTCACAAAACCATGTACTCAATTCATCCTGGCAGCACTAAAATGTATAGGGACCTAAAATCCTATTACTGGTGGCCGACGATGAAGCTCGACATTGCGAAGTATGTGGCGGAGTGTGTGACCTGTGCAAGAGTCAAGGCACAACATCAGAAACTATACGAGAGTTTAGAACCTTTACCTGTGCATATGGTTAAGTGGGAAGACATCACAATGGATTTTGTCACTAAACTACACAGAACAAAGAATGGTCACGACATGATTTTGGGTGGTCGTTGATCGATTCACTAAGAGTGCGCATTTCATAGCAGCCAATGAGAAATGGTCTATGGATAAGCTTGTGAATTCTTACGTGAAGGAAATTGTGAGGCTTCACGGTGTTCTGTTAACAATTGTATCGGATCGTGACAGTCGTTTCACCTCAAGGTTTTGGAAAAGTCTACAAGAGGAATTGGGTACCAAGTTGTGTTTAAGTACAGCTTACCATCCACAGACTGATGGTCAGAGCGAGAAAGAACGATACAAACACTTGAAGATATGTTGAGAGCATGTACCCTGGAATTCCAAGGTAACTGGGATGAACATTTGCCTTTGGTAGAATTTTCCTACAATAATAGTTTCCACTCGAGCATTAAGATGGCACCTTATCAAGCTTTGTACGGACAGAAGTGTCGTACGCCGTCTTGTTGGCTTGAGGCTGGGGAAAAGCAGTTTATGGGACCGGAGATAGTCCATCAAACTGCTGAAAAGCTGAAAATAATCAGGGAAAGAATGTTAGCAGCTCAGGATCGTCAAAAGAGCCATGCTGACAAAAAGCGAAGACCAATGACTTTTGAAGTTGGAGATTCGGTTTTACTTAAAGTCTCACCGTGGAAGGGACTTATAAGGTTTGGTAAAAGGGGAAAACTGAGTCCACGGTTTATTGGACCGTTTAATGTTCTTCAGAGGATTAAGAACCAAGCTTATAAGCTAGAACTACCAGAAGAGCTGAATGGTATTCATAACACTTTTCATGTGTGTTATTTGAGGAAGTTCACGGGAGAAGTTCCCGACATGATTCTACTTTTGGAGTTAAGGATTGATGAGAACAAAAGGTTAATTGAGGAACCGGAGGCAATCGTTGACCGAAAGACTAAGAAGTTGCGACGCAAGATGGTCGACTTAGTGCTTGTCCGATGGAAACATACGAATGGGCCAAATCTCACCTGGGAGACGGAGAGCGATATGATGAGTCGCTATCCACATTTGTTTGTTGATGTGTGATTCCGGGGACGGAATGATTCTAAGGTGGGGAGAGTTGTAACACCCGTGTTTCTGGGCTAGGCATTAATGTTGTTGTAATAGTCTAGGTTAACCTTTGTAACTCATTGTGAAATAATAAGAGTGTGTTATTTGAGTATTATGTGTTTTATGCTTAATTATGTGGCTTAATTGAATTAAGAATAAAAATCAGCATAAAAATAAAACATTAGATAAGCTCGATATCTATGAAGTAAGTTGTAGTGGTCGTGGCAAGGTTTCCGAATATATAAAGAATGCTGAAATCCGAGTTATAACGAAGAAGTTACGACTTGTCGAAATTTCGCGACGGAACCGGCACGACGCTGAACGACGTAAAATATGAATTTAAGATAGAGCGATATCTAGCCTTAGTGATCTAAACAGAAGTTGTAGATTACGTTAAACCGAGAGCGTGCATAAAAAGAACGTCTAAATCTGACTTCGTATGAGGAAGTTATGATTTTTCTAAGTTTCAGCTTAGCAGTATGCAGCCCGAAGTTCGATTTTGAGATCGAATGATTTCTAGCCGAAACAATCTAAATGAGAATCGAAGATCTCGTCAATAGTAGTGCAACGGAAAAAAGACAGAAGAAGACGGACGTCGGATGAAGAAGTTATGGATTTAAAACGGACTTTTCCTGTCCCGGCCTACTAAAAAAAATATAATAAAAATAAATTCAATATTAGCCAACAGAGTCTAAATGAGAGTTGTAGAGCATAATCTCACCTTCGCGTGGATATAAAGAACGTCGAAAACGGAGATCGTATGCGAGAGTTATGATTTTCAGACGATCGAGGCACGCACCCCGAGGAGGGAACGCCCCGCGTTCGGAAGCTTGGCCTCAGATTGGCCACGTCGTCGCTAACTCAGCTGGCATCGGATAAGACCCTCGCCCCCGCTCCTGCGCGCTGCGTTCGAAGGAACGCCCAACGTTCGGTGAACGCGCTGCATTCGCAAGGCCAGCCTCCCCTATAACTAAGATGCGAGGCCAGCCGTCCATGGTTGCGAAATTTCTTTCTTTCACTCCATTTTGCCTCGTTTTGCGTGCTAGTCATACCCCCGAAACCCCGGTATTATTCCCGAGACCCGAAGCAAGTTCCGAAGCCCGAAGATCCCGAGAAGTGAAGTTTCCAAGCCGAAACTCTGCCCGCGAGAAGCACGATTTTCAACAAAAACATCCCGGTTTTATCGGAAAAGTTTATTTTAAGAGACGAGGTGCTGTCCGATAATTGTCTTATCAAGTGAGTGTATATTCGTTTTCTTCTAACACATAGATATGAAGTATTCTTTATAAAATATGTGTTATGTGTTTACATATTATTTGTTTATTTGAACTAGTTGTTGAATGGATGTTTTGTACAGGTTTTAAGCTGTATATAAATGTATATATTTTATCTACTAATATGTTGGGTAGAAAATGGGTAGACAGTTGGTGTGTGAAGAAATAAAATGATGAGAGGCCTCGATGCCGTTGTTGATATAGTCATCTAGCGGAGTATGGATGACGACCACGGACTCATTCTAGACAGTCTAGTGGAACACTAGCAGGCTCATAACCTGTAGGTGTTGTGAACGATTTGTTCACCGGCGTACTCTATCCCCCTCATGCTTTCCTTTAGGACATCTATTGCTAAGGAAGCCCCTTTGCAGTAATGTCTGTCCCGATGAAAATCCTAGATTAGGTCCCTTGTAATAGTTGTTGTTTTAGGGACATAAAATGAGGATAACCGGAATGGGTAATCGGGTTATTGTTGGTTGGTGAAATTAAATATAATTATTTATTGTGGGTTGAAAACCCTATATGCTCACCAGGCTCCCAAGCCTGACCCACTCAGTTTCTTTGTATTACAGGTAGTGGCGCAAGGGCATAAGTTGGATGACATTGTCAAGATATTTTTGGATTATAGACCTATTGTTATATGTAATTGTTGCAAGGTCTATTTTGTATTGTTTATGCTTTTGGTCTGTATCGGAACATGACATCCCGAGATTTTGTTATATAATGAAAAATACATTTCTTTATGAAATGCTTTGATAAATTCTTATCATATTTTGTTTTGGGAACAAATTCCGCAACTCTTTTAATCAAAGGATTATTCTGATTTTATTTAAAAGCATAAATGAGACTGGTCTTTTCTGGCCGTGATTTTGGAGATGTCACAGTTATCTACAACATTCACAGTTTCATACACACCATTGCAAGGTAAAGCTTCAAAATAAAAGACACGATTATAATAATCATAAATACCACCATTATTATTATTATTATTAAAAGCAAAGGTAAAACCTTGTTTGTACAAACTTTGAAAGGAAATAACATTTCTCGCCTTATCGGCCGAGAAACAACAATTATTCAAATCTAAATTTAGACCATTACTAAGCAATAAAGAATAAACTCCAATCCTGGTCACAAACGACACTTTCCTATTTCCCGTGATTAAGTTTATCTTCCCGTGCTCCACATCCCTACTTCTTTTTAGTCCCTGCAAATCAAAACAAATGTGAATACCACAACCTGTATCAAAGACCCAAGAATCAGCATGTGATGTTTCAGTAGAATGAATAGTGTAAATACCTGCAAAGGAGAGCTTGATTTTCCCATCCTTAATGTTCTGCAAGTACTTTGGGCAGCTTCGCTTCCAGTGCCCTTTTTCATGGCAATGGAATCACTCGGCTTCCTTTGGATTGGTAGAGGGCACAACAGAACCAAATTTGGTTCCGCTAGAAGAAGATCCATCCCGGGACTTTCCCTTGGAAGGAGCCTTCCTCTTTTTACCCTTACCATGTCCAATTGCCAGGACAGGGTCAGTAGTAGGAGTAGGAGTAGTAGCAACAAATTTTCCTTTCATGTTGCTTTCAGTAGTTCTGAGAAGACCCTGACGCTTGCTAAGAGTGGCCTCCTCCTTATTCATATGATAGGTCATACGAAACTGATCATAAGAAGGAGGTAGGGAATGAAGAATAATATCAATAGCTAATTCTTCATCAAAGTTGACATTCAATTTTAGCAAGCGGTCCACATATCTTTGCATTTTCTGCAAGTGGCCCCTAACGGACTCTCCATCCTTCATTTTAGTGGTGATCATGGAGGGTATGATCTCATATATCTCCTCCCGAGATGATTGATGGTACCTTTCCATCAAATCATGATACATTTCATAGGGGTAGTAGTCCTCATAGCACTTCTGTAGCTCAGCAGTCATGGTTGCAATCATTAGACACGACACCTTTGTCGCATCCCTCTCATGAGTAGTATGTTCAGCAATTTGTTCAAGAGTAGCGGTAGTAACATCAATATCCTTGAGCTCCTTTTCTAGGACATATTCTTTGTCCTCATAATTAATAGTCATCCTAATGTTTCGAATCCAATCATTGAAATTCGAGCCATTGAAAATGACCCTCCCACATAGGTTCATGAGGGAGAAAGAGCCTAAAGAGATTGGGTTGGAAGCATTGAAAGAACAAAGTTTATATTAGATGAAAATCCTTAATAAATCACCCAAATGAAATATTAAGGCTAGGATCCAACACAATATTCTACAATTGCGAAGAGGGATGTCGTAATCCAATTGTAAAATATTTGAAGGTAGGTAAATGACGATTTACCAATTTCCACCATGAAAAACGAAATTATTTATTAGGTTTTAATTGGATTTGAAATTCCTAGATTCTTTTGAGATTCAATGAACTTTCAATGGCATGTTTAAATCTCGATTGTGCACTCTCAAGTTTGTGACTGGGATGCCGAGGATCACAAACAAGGTGTGAATAAGCATGCAAATATACTTGGTACTCATGATGTTACAAATCACCTAACCAATGCGCCGGTTAACCACACACGCTCCATTGATCTATGATTAACATTAAGCTACCCTTTTCCACTCTTTATTAGTCCCAGATTAGTGTGCCAGTTAACAAGATACGCTCCACTAACGACTCAATAAAGTGCAAAGTGTAATTTCATGGATTAGCAACTATTCACATTTTTTCTAAAGTAACTAAGATTGAGAATTTAATAATAGGTTTAGTTACTTTATAATTTCATTATACTTTTAATGAGAATTAATGTCCTGTCCTACCCGTTCGGCTAACGACCCTCCACCAGTCAAAGAAGCGGTGGGTGAGAGTGGACACCCATTAAACTGCCATTTTATAGGCAGTAACCTTATACCCCCCTTATAGACCGGCTTCGTGAATGAGGCCTACTAACGGTAAGACTGACTTTTTCTTATACATATATAAGTATTAACATTTAATATTATAATAGTATAGGGTAGAATTTTAATCTTTTAAAACTCTACGGTTTTGGAATTAATGTCTTATAAATGTGACTTTACAAATTCCAAAACTTGAGGGCAAGTTTTGAAACTTTTCAATACTTTTCATATTCATAATTTATGAACCATTATGAGTTTTAATATCCATGAATGTGACTTTTCATATAACTTGAGGGCAAATTACAATAACACATTTTATTAACAATTAGATCAAATTTTTGGATCAAACACAACTATCATATAATTTTCTATTGATCTAAACAAACTCATAACAAGACAATTGATATCAAATAATACATATAATTACTTTATTATCTAAACATTTGACAAATGCGTATTAAATTGATGAAGACAATCATTACCAATTAAGAAAATACAATTTTTATGATTATAAAACAGTTTGTGGTAATGACTTTATCCATTTTTGCCATGAACTCGAATTTTCTGCACACAGAAGCACCAACTCGTCGAGTACATGAACTGGACTCGCCGAGTCGATGCCTTACTGAGTGGACTCGGCGAGTCTGTTCATGAGACTCGGCGAGTTCATCAGTCAGAGTACAGAAAAATCGATTTTTCAGCTTTGAAAACAAGTGTGCACCTCAAACGTTGTGCCTCTAATGTGTCACAATCACCAATATACAAAGGAGGCTTAAGAAAATAAGACTTGTAGCTTCAAAATCGATTCTATGCTCGTGTGTACATCTCTAGCCGATTTTGACACCAATGGGAGGCTTTTATAGTGTTTCTCAAGGCTAGGGTTTCATCCATAAAACCATAATGCACCATGACCTTCCATATACCTTAGGATCCATGGGTTAAAGCTCCATGGACTATCCATGAACCACTTAGCCCACCCTAATGGATCTTTGGCCCACAATATAAGAATGGATGATTTATATAATTAACCTCCTAGGTTTAATTTGTCACTTTTGATCACAAAATTAATTCCAAATTAATTCTTGAACAACACTAATTAAATAATATGATTTCTCAATTAATATATTATACTTATAATATATTAATACATCACCAATAATCTTATTCTCAAAAAGTCCATCATATCAAATTGCACTGGTGAAGGCAACCCCAAAGGGACCATGCTACAATCGGGTCAAGTACATACCAGATATAGTTATGGACTTAGACACCAAATCCAACAAAAATTGGGGAGGACTGATGGGTTTCAATCATTGGCTGATCAGAGGTACGGTGAGATGGACCGTAGTTTGGTATAGGGATTGCTTGTTGAGATTGATGGAGTCGCGGTTATGATCGTTCACTTCCCCCTTTTAAGGAAGTAACTTGTTGCTCCTCAAACCATTGACAGAGGCCATCAATCTTAGTGAATACATCATTGAATTGAGACTTGATAATGTCGGATAGTTGATGATTGTCGGGGATCTTTATATTGAACAGCAATTGATGGATGTCTTTTGTGAGCTTCCGAAGTTCTTGACCATGAAAGCTTGCGGTCAGGGATCGTCGGAGGTTATTGATAGCGGATTGAAGCACTACAATGGTTAATTCATATGCATTGTGAGTTTCCTCCACAAGCTTCTTCGATTGAACAGCCTGATCAGCAATGGATGATTGAAGTTCGGTTTTGATTGCGGTGACTTCCTAAATAAGACGTTCAGTAGTTGCTAGGAAATCTTGGTGATCTGCGGTTCTGTTGTTATCCAGGGCTCGAATACCCATTTCAACATTGAGCGATATCCTTTCAGCAGCTAGTCGTTCCATTATTTCTAACCGTTCAAGGCGTTTAGCAATGGACTGCGGACCAACAGCTTCCGTTGGTTGCGGGGTTTTGACTACAGCTAAGATTTTGTTAACTTTCTCTTGAAGACTTAAGAATTCCTTGCGAGTAATAGCCAGCTTCTTTTTTTTCTTCTCTTTTCGCTTGGAAGTGGAGTGCTGAGAACTGCTGGAGTCTTCTTCATCAAATATCATCATAAAATCATTTGATTGAGTTGGTTGATTTACTTCAGTCATATCCAGATCATCCACACCAAAGGTTGGTCCGGAGCTAACTTCAATTGCTTTACCGTCTTCATTGGATTCGTGGATTTCGGCAGTTGGAGGGGTCTTGGAAGGTCCTGCGCCACCTTGAAGATTCTGAACATTCTGGATTGTTTCAGCCATGGTGGTCATCCAGTCTTGAACTTTGAGGATGGTGGCTACGGTGTTGGCATTGTTGATCGCATCCGCCCAGTATTTAGCAACTGTTTATATGTCCTTCTCTTTTTGTTGTTGTTGTTTGGTTTGTTTATCCTTGCAGGCCTGGAGTGCCTGGCGAAAAGCTTCATATTTCTTCATACCAGACTCGGTAGTGGGACGATCCCGAGTCCATGTACCATCAGAATCATAACCGTTAAATCCTTGATTTTGCACCGGGGTGTCCCCCGGGTTCATGTATCCTTGCACGATTGTGCTCACCATACCTAAACCACCGAATTGTAATGGAAGAAGAGTATGATTTCCTAAGCTTCCTTGGTCTCCTTGACCCGTAGTTAAGTATGGCCTCAGCTTAGTTCTAGCTAGGGCTGAAGAAGTGCCCTGCGGTTGGGAAGGTGTATCAAGTGTTTGAGTGACGGCAAGAAGTATGGAGTGCACCTCCTGTGGTTCGAAGAAGTGAAGACGGGAAGCCGTGGAGACCTTAGGGCGGTTAGAGCCAAATATATCCTCTTGGGGTTCAACTGGGGTTGAGTCTCCATTATCAGATGAACCAGACACACTTGCTGGGTCTGAGTAGCTAGAGAGGGTTGAAGCGAGTCGGTCTGCGGGGACCGCAAGGACTACCAGAGTCTTTTGAGAGACTACGGTATCTGTCCGGTCACGCATATGGCTAGGACTTGGGTTGGTCTTTCGTCTTTTGTGAACAAGGTCTCGACCAAAGTCATCATCAAACTCATATTTAATGTTGACTGGAGGACTTTGAGATTGAGCGGGAGCTTCATCCGAGGATACATCGATTTTGCGTTTCTTGGAAGTTTAACCTTTCTTAGATTTTCCATGGGGGGGGCTTTCTTTGAAGATAGCAGTTTCTTTTGCCTTCGGGCAAGTGGTTGATTTGAGTGCGTAGTAGTAGTAGGGAATGCGGTACTCACTGGACCATGGGGTTCTATTGAGGATAGAACGTTCTGACTGGGTAGAGGCGGGGTAGAAAATTATGGGTCAATACCTTCCGTATCCTCTATGTGATCTGTGACTTCTTTGGTTTCAAGTCCAACAGATATTAAGACGTGTACAGGTAATCGTCTTAGAGGTCCAAAAATAGATTGGTCTTTCGAGAGTGTGTACCTTTTAAGATCGCGAGTGATGAAAAGATTGTTGTCATTTCCCATGTTGATTCTTGCATCCCGGTGGAGGTATGAGATGCACAAAGACCAGAAACGTGCGAAGGTGAGCTCAGTTGGGGCTGTCCTTGGATTCTCCTTTGGAATGTACTGAAGAAAGTCACCCCATAAGATCTGGCTGTAGTGAACGTCATTCCTTGTAAAGATGCTCCACACCAGTTCCAGTAGCTTAAGACCCATGTTATTTATGCCTTCGGTTTTCCCAGAGAGACTTCGGATGATGAAGTGACAGACATATTGCCAGACCGCAGGCATTTGGTTTTTCTTGAATTCACCAATGCCTTTCAGTTTCTTCTGATAGCCCATCTGGTAGAGAGTAGAGATGATGTCACTTGTGCTTGGAGAGTAAAAGCGTGTGGAAGGAAGAACACGAAGATTAATTGCATTCAGGACCTTTTCTTTAGTCAAGATGACCAAAGAATCATGAACTAAGTTCAGATGAACTTCTTGCAGGTTGTTGATTGGGCGAAACACAGAGAATGCACACTTGAAAAGGGTTGAAATTGGAACAACATTAGTGAATGAATCAAAACCTCCAAACAGGGGGTGAGAAGGTATGAACTTGATCATCCGGCGAATGGATTCGTTGTAGGATGGATGATCTTCAAATATTGCCCTAAAATTGCTCGAGGCAATTGATTGCGATTGATTTCTTGTAGTGGAATCAGAACCATTGGGTTGCACTGATCCTGATGCTTTGGATTGCTTCTTCGATACACCAGACTTCACCATTATGAAAATATTAGAAGAACTTGCAGAAAGTTTGGAGTGCAGGAAGATGGAGAGATGAAGATCGTCTAAGAGTTTCAGAAAGCGTGAAGCTTTCTTTGGAGGGAAAAAGTATTTATATAGTTCCGGATCTCAAAAGGTTATTAAATTTACCCTATCTATAATTGTTAATGGTAAAAACCCTTGGGTTTTAACTATTATCAGCCACAAATAAAATAAATTAAAAAAATTGATTTTTTTTGAAAAAAAGAACGGGGCGAAGATACATACTCGTGAGGACATCAGGATCTGCACATGCCTCCTCTGCCGTCAAATGGAAGGCTCTACTCTTCGCCACCGGTGCCTCTGTCCGGCCCTGACGGCCGTCTGTAATCCTCAATGTAGAAGGGGCGGGCGCCGTCACCTTCCCTGCTGCTGCTAAACTCGGACACTGGGACCTCTTGTGGCCCCTCTGATTGGACTAAAAGCAAATCAGATCAGATGATGTGATGGTGGTGGTAGCAGTACAATCCCTGCTGACATGTCCAGTTCGGCCGCACTTGAAGCAACCCGAACTACCTGCCCTACACGTCCCCTCGTGCCCCCTGCCACACTTGCCACAGCGGCCTCGACCATGTTGGCCCTTCCCCTGGGAACTACCTTGGTCTTTTTTCCGGAGCCCTCCACGCCAGACACTGACTCTGGCTTCATCTTCCTCTCCATCTTTAAATCAATCTCTCTCTCAAGAGCCCTAATAATCATATCCTCCAGCGTCTTGCAGCTGGAGCGGCTCACAAACTGGAGGATATCAATCTGCAACATCTCATGATATCGGGCCTTCTTCATATCCTCGCCTGCCACGTACTACGGAACAAGAAGGGCCCTCTCCCTAAACTTGGCGGTAATCTCCGCCTCTGTCTCAGTCGTCTGCTGGAGATCCTGGAACTCCTTAGCAAGCTGATGCATCTCAATCACAGGTGTAAACTCGACCCTGAATGTGACATCACCATTTTCACGGCCAGAAAAGGCCGATTTTGTTTATGCTTTATAAAAATCATACCCTTTTAATAAAAATGTTGTGGAATTTGTTCCCAGAAAATACAGGATAAATACTTTATCAAAGCATTTCTGAAATAATGTATTTTATTCATTTAAAACATTTGGGATGTCGTCGTCAATACAGAAACATAAGCATAAACAAAACTTACATTCATTTACACTAGTGATCTACATCTCTTTTAAATCTCTCAGTGTAAAGTAGCTTCATATCGACACCTGTGATACAAATAAGCTTGAGTGGGTCAGGTTGGGAAACCTGGTGAGCACATAGGGTTTTCAACCCACATAATATAATTATTATATTTAATTATCAAACAATCAACCCAATTACCTGTCCCCATTATCTTCTTTTACTCTGAAGGATCTACCCTTAGAATTAGCTACCACTCATTCCTAAGAAATTTTCTATGGAATCGGCATGAAGTACATCGTCACCGGGGTTTATACAACATGCACTAAATCCATAGTTTCCAGGCTTCATAGATTATAACTGGTGACCACGTACTTCAAAACATATGGTGAACACTTAGTTCTAAAATACCTAGTGAACACAATCAATTCAAAAATACCTAGTGAATACACTCAGTTCAAAAATACCTAGTGAACACACCCAGTTCAAAAATACCTAGTGAACACACTCAGTTCAAAAACACCTACAGGTTACGAACCTGCTAACGTTCTAATGAACTGTTTAGAATAGTATGTGGTCGTTGTCTTAGATGACTAGATCATCTTAAACATTGAGACCTCTCATCATTTTATTTCATCACACACCAACTTTTTCATCTACCCATGTTTTACCCCAACATTTTTGTAGATATAAAATACATATACAATTTAAATTATTTAAAATATGTATAAAATCGTTCATCTAGCATAGAAAGCAAGTATTCAAATAATATGCACACATAGCACGTATTTTATATAAAACACTTCATATCTATGTGTAAGATGAAAATAATATGCACTCACCTTAATAGCATGAGTTGATATAATCTAACTAAAAATGGTCAACGGTTCGTGATCGTCGGGCTCGGGACACACTATGCCTTCAGCAAATGAGAGAAAGAAAGAACATTTGGTGTAAGAATTGAATGAGGTCGAACTTGATATTTATAGGCTAATTTCGGCCCATTCACGTCTGTAACACCCAAATTTTTCAAACAAATTTTCACATTTTAAAAACACCTTATTTCATAATATTATAAAACTCATTGTTTCATACATCCAAACATAGGTCAAAATCCCAAGATCATGACATATATAAAACTTCGCGTGTGTGTGTACTGATCATGCCGGCGCCTTTCCGCGATCCTCACTAGTACCTGAAACACATAACACAAAACACTGTAAGCACAAAGCTTAGTAAGTTCCCCAAAATACCACACATAACACATACTAGCCACTTGAGGCTATAACTCTGCGGGCCCTTGGACCCTAACTCTGTGGACCCTCTGGTCCTAGCTCTGTGAACCTTTCGGTTCCAACTCTGATATACTCTGATATATACACGACATAAATCACATAGAAATAATGCAATGCAACACATCACATAAATAGCATACAACAACTCTGTCACATAACTCTAATTACCTACTCAAGGTAAAGTATAGTGAGAAGACTCACCTCGATGTCTCGGTAAATAGCTGACTCGGAAGAAGTGTGATCTAGCCTCCGCCTAATCACATAAAGTAATACTCTCATAAATACAACTGTACTCAACTCTAAAAGTCAACAAGGTCATCGGTCAAACTTTGACCCGACTCGTCGAGTGCACTAGGGCGACTCGACGAGTCTACACGTGTCCACTGACTCTCTTAGATCCTCTGTTGGCACGTCGAGTACTTCCCTTGACTTGACGAGTTCCACATGGCATGAATCGCGGGGCCACCCCGACTTAACTCGCCGAGTCTCAAGAACAACTCGACGAGTTCCAACTTGAACTCGGACCCCTGACCCTCCCTGACTCACCGAGTCATTCCCCCAACTCGACAAGTCCACTCACTGAGTGATTAACGGGCAACCTTCATACTACTCGCCGAGTCTGTTCTTTGCACTCGGCGAGTTCATGCCATGCGCAAACTCAAAACAACTTCTGAGGTCAGATCTGTTCCATACAATCATAGATCTGGCCTCCCCAAGCATGATAATCACGTAAAGTTCGGACCTTGACACACATATAACATCTAAATGGTCCAAAATGATGATTTAGCCCCAAAAATGACATTCTAAGCTCATGACTCCCACAATGACTCATAAAGCTCCAAAGGTTAAGGTCTCTGGACCCCCTTGGGTCCAGATCCAGAACACAAACTCGAGAAGGGGCCAAATACTCCACTTAATCATCCTCTAAAAGGGTTAGAAAACCCTAACACTAAGAATCAACGCCAAAACTGAAAAAGGTCCGAGAATAATACCTCAATATAATCTCTATGAGCTCCAAAAACCACCAAAACTGCACCTCCTTTAGCTTCCTCTTGCCTTGAACACTTCCTTCTTGCAAAAATACCCACAAAAGTTCAAGATTGGCCTCTCCTTCCTCACAAGCACTCTAGATCACTTAGGGTTTCTCTCTGGGGGTTGATGGCCGCAAATGACGGCCATAAGGGCCTTTAAATAGGTCCCAAACCCGGAAAAATTAGGGTTTCATTAAACAGCATGGACTCGCCGAGTCCACTCATGGACTCGCCGAGTCCGGTCATTAATCCGGATGAGAAATCGCGACCCTACTCGGCGAGTCTAAGCACCAACTCGCCGAGTCCCTCAACAAATTCCAAAATAAGATAATAAAATAATATACCTGGGAATCTGGATGTTACAACGTCGTGAAAATTCATTGCTCACGTCGTCAGCCATGGCTGAATCACCTCGTAGCTTCGCCATCTGCGTTCTAGGCTTGAATAGTGTCCATTTGACTCCTCACGTCGTGAGAATTCATTGCTCACGTCGTGAGCTTTTGAGTTATCATTTCTGGAGACTTCTAGCTTCGAAATGTGGCATTTTGACTCCTCACGTCGTGAGAAAAGAGGCTCACATCGTGAGTCCAATCAGATTAGGGTTTCTGACACGTGTCATGCTCTCAAACAGCTACATCTTCGGAAGGCCATAACTTTTGCATACGAGCTCCGTTTTTGACGTTCTTTATATCCACACGAAGGTGGAGACGTAATATACAAATTTAATTTAGAATCCTAAGGCTAAAAAGTACTCTATCATAAACTCACTTTTTATGATTCCCGGTGTTGTGTCGGTTTTGTTGCGAAACTTCGACAAGTCATAACTTCTTCGTTATAACTCGGATTTCGGCGTTCTTTATATGTACGGAAACCTTGTGACATATAGTAAAACATAGTTATGATTATTTATTATAAATAATCCTCTATCAAAAAGTCATTTTTTTATGCTTATCGTCTCTAAATTGACTAGCCTGAATCTGCGGGCGTTACACTGAACTTGGTCGAAAAATCACTGCAGGTCATCGCATCTAAAATCGCATCATTTCTAATGGATCGTCCGACCTCCTCCCACCAATCACGTGCCTGTCCTTCAGAAGACATGACGCAAGTCGAACCTTGTCCCCCTTGGGACATCTTCTGGTGCGGAATACGTTGGCGACGTCCGCCATCCATCTGGTACTCACAATGGGGTCTTGAGCCCCATGGTAATCGGGAGCTCCACAAGCCCTAAACTCCTTGAATGTCAGTGTGTACGCCCCTAGCATGGCTGCCATCTCGATGCGAAATGCACCCAACCTCGCATCAAGTATCTCCAAAATGCCCTCCTTGACCGATGCAAAGATCACAGGAGTCTGGTCTAGAATGATGTGTGTGATCTCAGACGAGATGAAATCTCTCGTCTTCTCATCAAGTTTCCCGACTCCAGAGCCCGAGCCTGGTCCCTCACCAGTGCCTGAAGTGCCACCTGGCCTAGTGCGTAGCGTCACCATACAAAAAAGACACCATAATAAACATCAGTATACTCATCATAACTCGAGGGATCTCACATACTACCAGTTTCCTGGTTTCATCTCAGCCTTCCTTGATTCGAGTATGGGTCCTCTGATTTCAGTAGTACGGGCCCATACTGCCTTCCACATCTATCCGTACTTTCCTCAAGAACTCCCTTGACTCCACCAAGTCCCTTCTACTACTACCGCTGCTCTCACGCTAATCTCATCCTAGGCTTGCCCTAGGGTAATCACCAACCCACTCTCTACTATCAGCTGCTTAAGAAGTCACTGCTATCTCCTCCTAACTAGCTCGCGAATACTATTACATATCATTAAGACTAGATAATTCTTTGAATGAAAGATCCTACCCTACAACGGTTGAACTCAAACAAGAGTTGCAAAATAGAGCTAGACCTAACCTTTTGAAATTATTTAATCCTTGCAATATGTAACTTAACATATTCGTTTACTAGTTAGTAAAAGATACCAACTTGAAACATCCCAAAAAATATGGTCCAAAAATTTCGTTTTAAAATCATTTAAGAAAACCATACTTCATCAACATCATAATCAAATCACAAGTCATGTATCCCGAAAACATCATATCAATATAATGTATCAAAATCATGTGTCAAAACATCAGAGTCTAAACATCTCAGGCGAAAAACTGTGGTGTGTGTCATACAGTCATCCCGAGCTCCTCCCCTTGCTAGTGGAAGTACCTGAAACCAAAACTGAAAAACTGTAAGCACGAAGCTTAGTGAGTCTCCCCAACTACCACATACCATACACATAACATGCAAATAGGAGATACGGGCCCCACCCACTCTCATGTAGATTCGGGCCCTGCCCACACTCCGCTGTTTAGGAGATTCGGGCCCTGCCCACACTCCGATGTCTAGGAGATTCGGGCCCCGCCCAGACTCCGCTGTCTAGGAGATTCGGGCCCCGCCCACACTCCGCTACTAACATGCATACAAGTATCACACAGACAACAAGTATATTTATTCCTATCAAGCAGTCACATATCTATAATCAAATAATACTACGAGATTCGGGCCCAGCCCACACTCGGATACTATGAGATTCGGGCCCCGCCCACACTCAGCTACTAACATATCACATATACGGGCCGGCCTTGGTGCCGTAGACCCGTTCTTACTAAAGGAAACTCACCTTGCAAGCCTGACTTCTAAAATCTCGGGTGAGCAATCTCCGACACCTGCTCTAACGACTCCCCTACTATTATTATCACAATAACACTTAGTCAAAACCTGATAATCCTCCTTAGGGTAAAATGACCATTTTACCCCTGGTCAAAGTCAACGCTTTGGTCAAAGTCAACATTCTGTTTGACCCAACTCGCCGAGTTGCTCCATCAACTCGTCGAGTCCTAGAATCTTGAAATCGCGATCTAACTCGTTGATTTATCGAATCAACTCGTCGAGTCCTTTCACCAAATCGTCGACTTCTACCTTAAGCTAAAACGGGAAAACATAATCCAACTCGTAGAGTTCCTCTTTTGTTTGGCCATCTTAACAGATTAAGCCTCTACTCTCCAAATCCAAGGTCCATACTTCCTCTACACACTGTAAATGCCCCTTTAAGGGTAAAGTTTCCAACTTTACCCACTAATAATCCTCCTTGGTGGTTTTAGCTAAAACACTAGTTTATTAAGACATAGATCTTTGTCCACAAGCCTTATTACTCCAACCTAAAGCATGAAAATCAAGATCTAGGCCCTCGTCACCCAATGAACACGTAAAGTCTTGGACTTTACTTCCATGCATGGCCTTTTGGGGCTTAAAAAGCCATAATAACGTCCTTAATGATTGCATTGGGCTCCAATGGCATAAAGTTTGCACTTTTATGCCTTAACAACCCTAAATGATTCCAGATCTGAAAGGTAAGCTACTTGGGACGTCCCTGTCCCAAAGATCGAAATTATTGAACCAAAACCCTCATAAAATGGAACTAAAGAGATCTAATGAACTAATAGTAAAGATAGAGACTTGATTACCAGAAAGTGATGAGGATGGAAGGAAATATCTGGATCTACTATCTTCTCCTTGAACCTTCTAGCTCCTTCTTCTTCTTCTAGCTTCAAGAACACACAAAATAACTCAAGAATGGCTCACACACTCACAAAATGCTCTAGGGTTTCGTGGATTAGGGTTTAAGACTTGGAGGCTAAGAATGAGGCGAAAAGGTGGGGATTAAGATGCTTAAATAGGGTGCAAAACCTTGAAATTAGGGTTTCAATCTGGCAGACCTACTCGCCGAGTCGATGGGTCTCGACTCCTCGAGTAGATAGCTTAAAAGCCACATCCAAAACTTGTTTTTACTCGACGAGCCTGGGGATCCCAACTCGTCGAGTATCCCTATTAAAATGAATGAATTTTAATTAAATGCGTACCAGAAACTAGGCGTTACAGTATTCTTCCAAAAAAATTCAATATTTTATGTTAAAAGTAATGTAGTCTTAAATGTTCCAACACCAAAATGTATAGGTATTGTTGTACTTTGTAGTAGAATAGTGTATTTTTATATCTTTATAAAACTATTTAAATGCATGTTTCCAGAAATGTAAACTGTATTGTACTGGGAAATAATGTTCTATAGTTGTATCTGTGTAAAACCCTTTGAATGTATGTTTCCAGAGATGTAAACTGTATTGTACTGGAAAATAATGTAATGTGGTTTTATCTGAATAAAACTATTTGACGACATGTATGTATTCGTAAACCAAACGTATTGTTAATCCCCCTTGTGAGTTATTATAACCATACTTAACGACTGTTGGCCTGTTATGACGTTCTTTAGGTGTCGGACTGTTATGACATTTGTCATCCCAGACCTGCCGGTCCAACTGCAGCTAACAGTTTAAGTGCGGGATTGTCAGTCCCGTATAGAACTATACACAATTACCACGTTCTCCCCCTGGAGACTTTGGTTTTAAAAAAAAGACTTTTGTTGGTACTTAGGTAAGTACTTGAAGACGCATCTCACAAAGTCATATTGACTGTTTACTTGTAGTATAATGAAAAACTGATTTTCATGTAAATGTATGTATCATCCTTTTATAGTATTTACATAGTAAGAAATAATTATGCTTTCAAAACAATTATTTCTTTGTCCCCAAAGGGTAAAATGGTGTTAATGTTCCATAAACCATACTTATTATAGTTTATAAAAATGTTTCGTTGAAATAATGAATCCTTTTTATGCTATTATCAATTTACCCTGATAATAAAGTGAAATGAAATAAATATATATGTATGTTTATATAATTATACCCTTTTTGCTCAACATGTTACAAAAGGGGTAAAGTTTTATTGTATCAAATTTGTACCCATATGTATATTTATATTTAGTAAAAATATAAATGTAACGGTTTGTATATTAACACAAATTTTCTTGTGCTTTACTTGTATTCCCCCTAAAACATATAAAAATCATTAAAAGTGTAGGGATATGAACTCACCTCAAGTGTGCATTCTTGGTTGAATACGAAGTGATAGCGATGATCCTCGGGTTAGAACACGTGTATATAGCCGTATCCTAATAGTATCGACACACGATATTGTGTGTGAATTAGTGAAACAACAATTAAAGTGTTTTTATAACACTAGATTATGTAAGAAATACTTACAAGGTTTCTTAGGAATCAATTGAAGAACTATATTTTCTGGGTAAGTTTGATGATGTTCATAGGGAGTTTGAAGATGTACTGGGAATGGTTCTTGAAGATATGAAGATTTAAAGACGTATGTATGGGTTTTGAGAGAAAATGTGGAACGTTTTTGAAGTGAAAATGAGACTTATGCATGAGGATTTCGGTTATACATATATATATATATATATATATATATATATATATATATATATATTATGCTAAAAGTGATGTGATATATTAGGAAGAATGAAAATACTTTTGTTGTATTAGGAAGAATGAAAATAGAATTCTATAATAAAAAAGAACACTAAGAAAAGATGAATACTGAAGTTTACCTGTTAGAGATGTATGAAACTTTGTAAAATCTTTTAAGCTAATAAGCTAAATGATTAAATGATAAACACATTGAAAACTATAAGTCATGTTTACATAATCAAGCACATTCCAATGCACAATAAAAGGAACCAACTTCAATCAATATCACTTGACAAAGGGCCTTAACCCTTTTTATATATAGTATGTTCTTTTATCTTCACAGAAAAGACTAGATTTAGACCCTCCTACACATGCTTGGTAAAACCACCAAAAAGTTAGAAACATAAATGATAGAAATGATGAAACTCATAGTCTGAATCCATCACCAGTTTGAATAAAAGATAATATATTAAGTGTCTTGAACCTTACTTGGAATTCCTAGAGTTCACAAATAGCCTGGAAAAGAAAAAGGGGCTGATGGAACCCCGATCTCCATCATAAATAACAGGAAAAAAACTCATCATAAAAATCAAGATAAAAATCAAGTATTATTGAGGTTAAAAGTCGTCCATTTTTATAGGACTAACCTGCATTCTGAAGCACTCACTTTCTTCACTTAAGTTTTGAATCGGTTTTAGATACTTGTATCATTTTCCTGAAAGCGTCATAAAATCAAAGGAAGAAAATACAGAGATGAAGTAGTCTATTAAACAAAATCAGGGAAGAAGACGTAGGAGAAATCATTTAACGCTGATTTTCAATTTTCTGTCGAGACTCTGGATAAATGATCGATTAGGACTTATGAGTTAGCAGATGAATCACAGTCACAAAAAAAAACATTAGATCGCACACCGTCTCATATATAGGAAGACAACATAAGATCTCATTCAAAATTTGCTCCTGATTTCTTACTATTAGCTTGATTTGTGGAATATTTGTTGCAGATTTTATGAGATATTTTGTAATCAAAAACAAAGAATCGGATATCCTCTTTAATAAATGAAGGTTTTTTTTCCCACTTGTCACACTCTCATTCAATTTGCCAAATGTCATTTTGTGGTTATTTTCAATTAAATTTTTTTTTCCACATGTCATTTTATGAGTTTTAATATTTTATTAAATTCCACATAATATTTTAATGTAATAATTGCAATAAATGTAGTAATAAATGGATATAAATTTTAATAATAAACTTACCTTTTAATTTCGAAATTGTCAAAATTAAAACTCATTAATTTTGTTTCTTTATTTAAATTATTTGTTTAAATTTAAAAGATAAAAATCATTATCATAATAATAAATCATTATTTTTCTTATTTCCTAATAAATTCAAAGTTCTCAAATATTTCGACATTTAGATTTAACTTGTTTTTTTAAATTAACCCATGTAATACATGAGTCTCGCAACTAGTAACTTTACATAGAAAAGTTTGAGCGGGAAAGCAAAATAGGAGTGAACAAAAAAATGAAACGTGGCAGAAGGCTTGTGTAAAAGATGGACACGTGGCGTATAAGGTTAGGATCAAATGTGACTAAATCCTGTTCATTGGATTAAAAGAATGAGGAGTTCAGATATGAGGGTACATTTTATTAATATGGGATAATATTTACTATATAATTGTCTTTAATTAATTGACAGGGAAAATCATAAGAATTGTTAAAAATATATATATGGAAAGGAGACTTTCATCTGATATTAGTTTCAATTTCAATTTAGATACTGTAATAATTTTTACACTGTAGTAAAAAACACAAAACACATATTATTCTTTAAGAATTAGGTTTTATTTTTTCAAACCTATAAGATTTGATTTTTTTTCTTGATTATGGGAACAATTAAGAATTAACTACTGTGAATCTTTTTTTTTTATTTATTTATCATTCTTATAGTTAAGAATTGCAATATTTTTATAGTTCTCATGGTTAATACAACGTGAAGAATAGATTATTAAAAAATTAAAGCTTCTTACATATCATGAAAATTTTAATGAATCAATATTTTTAGTTAAAGGTTCATGCTTGATGATAAGAATGATTAAGAATGACATTCTAGCAAGATATTCTTCTAGAATAAGACATTAATCTGATGACCATAACTGACTTTCTTGAAGAATAATTTAACATTTTTAAAGAAGAGGTTAAAATTCTAGAAGAATAAGACATTAATTGCAAGTACATACCCAACATTCTTGAAGAATAATTCAGAGTTCTAGAAATAGTAAACGAACCATTTTGAAGAATAAGACAGGAAATAAAAGAACCTAAAATTCAAATATAAAAATATGACATTCTTATTAGGATGAAGATAGTTTACAATTTTGAAGCCTAAAATTCTTATGAGAATGAAAATAAAGTACAATTATATAAACCTTATGGCCCGATCTCTGTACTGTATGAGGAGCTAACTACAACAATGAAAGGTGGTTTAGGTCTTTGGTGCTTCCCAGAAGGTGGATAAGGAACCAAATGGTGTGGAGCTCTTTGTTGTTCTGCAAGAAGAGCATGGTGAAAATATTATATAATGCCCTTGCTCAAAAACTCATCATCAAGCCTTTAGTTCCTTGATCATCATGCTCCCTTCACACACCATTTATCTCTACTGCATTCAGGCCCTTGATAGTAACATTCTGTGAGAATAATTACCATGGAATCAAATTCTGTGAGAATGACTACGGTGAGAATAACAAGCTTTTATCCTATGTTCCTGACCTGCAAAAATAAGTAAAAAGAATAAAAAGGATTGTGGTAGAAATATGAGCAGATTGCAAATTTGTTCTGTACCAGTTTATAAATTTAACTAATTCACTTTGATAAAAAAAATGGGTTATATATGAACATATAACATTTGAAATTTATATTTAACCACTTGGAAGACCAACCCTGAAACTAATATAATTAGTCATGTCAAAATTTTAAAACTTGAAGTCAAAATTCCTACTTATACTAACCATAAAAAATCTATATCTGTAATTTAGTCAATTAATTATAAACTATTGATCGAGGTGGTTGATTTCTTAAGCTTCAATTTGACTCATGCCCGATAAAGTCCTTGTCAAATATTATAATGTAATAATAATGTTGATATGGTAAAGATGTGAAACAATTTATATATATATATATATATATATATATATATATATATATATATATATATAATTCTTTTGGGTTAGAAGATGAATTACAGATACATCTAGTTCTAGAACCATATATAGATTCAACAACACTTAGGGCGTCTTCGGCACGGAGCGTTTGGGAGCGTTTAAGAGCTTATAGCTTCTAGCGTTTGACAAAACGCTCCTTTTTGAACAGAAAGTCTCGTTCGACACTACAAGCTTCTAGTGTTTAGTTTAAACAAAATGCTCCAAATCCAAATGCTACTTCATGTAGCGTTTAATAAAACGCTAGAAGCTACAAGCTACCCGCTACACGCTACAAGTCACCCGCTACCAGCTAATTTTGCCGAACACGCCCTTATACAAAATTGATTCAGCCATACATATAGTTTTATACATATAGTTTTAGCCATACATATGTGGATTCAGCCTTGCATATGAAAATTCGATTACATATAGTTTTAGCCATACATATGTGGATTCAGCCTTGCATATGGAAAATTGACTACAGATACATCCAGAAATATCGTATCCAACCATACAATTTCACAGATACATTACATGGGTATTCTTAATTCTTTGAAGGTCGATAATGATCAAAATGAAAATTAGAGAAGTGAATCGAAGTAGAGAATCGAGACTAAGAAGGAATACCTACTTGATTTCATGATTGTCTCTTATTTAGTGATTTGGGTTCGAGACAATTTGATTAAATGATTTGCCGACGTGCACCATTGTCTCATCGAAGTACAAAATGGTGACCGGGACGATTAAACTTCATGACTTTGTGTTCGTGATGATTTCACCGAATATTTTGTCTTCGTCAACTTCGTCTTCGTCAACGTCCACCAATGTCTCGTCGAAGCATGAACCCAGCTAAAGACGAGATATTAATATTTGATTTCACCGAATATTTAGAGTATCACGATTTTCCGACTTAGATTCGATTTAACGATTTTCAATTTTTGGGTTTCTTTCTTCTGCTAGGTTTAGAGTAAGTGGGAGTTAGGGACGAAAGAAATAAAAGTCACAATGAATAGAAATTGATTAACAAAAGAGGTATAGCCATGATTAGTGATTATTCCATATTTAACTTGATTAAGTTTCTAAAATTAAATGGATTTAATTTTTATAATAATTCATTTAAATAATTAAAACTATAATACTATTATAAGATGTGTAGACGATTTAGTCATACATTCACACGATATTTAAAGATAATATATGATCCTAACACACACACTCTCTCTCTCTCTCTCTCTCTCTCTCTCTCTCTCTCTCTCTCTCTCTCTCTCTCTCTCTCTCTCTCTCTCTCTCTCTCTCTATATATATATATATATATATATATATATATATTTTGTCGAGAAAGGCACCCCAAAAGAACAGTACAAAGATACAAGAAATTACAAGGAAGTGAAGGGGGAGGACATCCACTCATCCCATTTACATGAATACACCTAGAACGATTTTGGTACTTGAATAGCTTTTCCTCAAAACCACCACCTTAAATGATTATTATTGATATTTATTGAAGTCAAAGAAAAATACATGGGATTGCCATTAAACATTCACTTACTAGAGAAGTTGATCTTATTAGTTTATTATGGAAAGGCCTCTATAACCGAGAAAAGCGCGGGAATTTTAATGATATTGTAACGGCAAAACCCACAATCACTGAGTAATTTCTCCCATTCGCCTTCAGTTCGTTCTCTTCCACTAGAAACGAGTGTAAACATGGCTAGATCAAATGAAACACGTATATCGTTGAAAGGATCATCTCCTTTCTGGTCTTTAACAATCTCCACCATAATGACTTTTCCAGTTTCCTTAGGCACCGCTTTTCGACAATTTGTAAGTATCTTCACGCAATCATCATTGCTATAACTGTGCAAGATCGTCTGAAATGGAAAGATTAGTGTCACTATGATATTAGTTTAACATCTATAAATATTAAAGAAGTAAACGACATAATGTTACAACCAAATAACTTAAGAAATTAATTAAGTCTTTTTTGTACATACACAGATGCAAATAGAACAATATTATAATTTCATGAACACCAGAACTTACCTTCATGAAGATCGTATCTGCAGGAGGGATGGCCTCAAACATGTCACCAGCCACATGGGTAACCCCATCATATGTTGGTGCTGTGGAAATAACATGTGGCAAATCAAAGTTGATCCCTTTAAGATGTGGATATGCCTTCACAATCTCAGATATTGCCACACCAGTACCACCTCCAACATCCACCAAGCTTCCTTTCAACTCAAGAAATCTATTCTTGTAACCGGAGATGATGGCATCCATCATGATATTAGTAACGGATTCCATACCCTCGTTGTAAATGGTATTGATGTCTGAGTTATGCGAAAGAAAATCAAAGAGTTCTTCCTCATGGGCCAGTTTAAACGCAGCACCACCTTCTTTAACTGATCGAGTTACCGCATACGCAGGCAAAGCCATGATTGGGTTTGTAAACATCATAACAAACGGTGCTAAAGACATTTTCGTATTGCATAACAACCACTTAGAACAGTGGTTCAGGGAGTAAACTCTTTCTCCCTCACCATCTTCTTCATCGAACACCTTTCTGTGAACCAAAAACCCCATGAGTCGTTCAAGCCCATCAAGATTTATTGAGGGAGAGTCGATACCAGTGGCGATATCTGACAAAGTAGGGCGGCTGTGATTGCTTATTATGTCGGCAATATGGAGCTCAATACAGCTTCGTATAGCAAGGGCGTCAAAAGCTCCGTATAGGTAACGCCATATTTGTGCCTGGCCTATTAGCATTGTATTGTCGTCTACACCACTTTGAGTATTCATTATTGCTCAAATTCTTGCACTCCTATGTATTCATGGAAGTAAAACTTGATCACATACTTATAACCCACGAAGGCAGAGGGGTTCCATCTACAAGCTATAATTAAAGCCAACCTACTCTCTGAAAATTTTGAGAAATTATATATATATATATATATATATATATATATATATATATATATATATATATATATATATATATATATATATATATATATATTCAAAAGTTTCTCATATCTTTTGTGTGTTAGAATGGACCAATAAAAATTTACTGATAATTTTATGTATATTAAAAGTTATCCATACATATATACAACTCATTTTTATGAAAACTAATTAAATTCGTCATTAATGTCAACAATAATATTCTTTCAAAATGCATTCATATCTAGAAGAATGAGAGTGTATTCTAGCATAATAAGAGTGTATTCTAGTAGAATACTATCACACCCCGGCCGACGGCGGAAATACCGAGCTTGTGCGACATCGTCATGGTTCACAGTTATTGTTTACATTGAACAGTATAACACAGATGTTATCTTTATATTACAAAATATATTACATATCGTATTAAATTTTTAGAATACAAGAAACCAAAAATTACAAGTAGTTCTTAATCAGATAAGTACAATAAAGATAGAAAGTGCTCGACGGTCCCATGAAGATTTCCCAAAAGATTGATACGGCTGACTCTTACTTTCCTGAGAATACATGTGATTTAAAAATGTCAACATAAACTTGGTGAGTTCAAAGGTTTGTATATTTGTATTAACGTACTTTTTACTCCAAAGAATATTTTTATTGTATATAAGTATTTTCAAACTTATATTTGTATGTGTACTTTATTTTCAAAAGTACTTGTTCTATCGTATATAAGTATTTTCAAACTTATATTTGCTTTTAAGCGTGATTATCAATGTTACATGAGTTCCCATAATCGAGCCACAAACGAGTTGTTGCCCCTCACGACGCTTCATCGGACGTCATAGTGTTTAGATAGTTATCACCCGTGACTTGACCGTCGATGGTTGTAGCTAGTAACCGCAGGTGGGGTGTGAGCCCATATAGATCTATATACATAACTCTGTCACTCACTTAAGATTTAACGATTATAGGTAGAGACTTTACTAACTATTACACTTAGGTGATGAATGTATCTCATGTAAACCCTTGAATGAGTAGTGCTAAAAGTTATAGTCTTGTAACTTTATATGTTTATGTTTATCGGTTTATGTTATATAATTATAAAAATATTTTTATAATTATATAATTAAATAATTTTGTAAAATTTAAATATGGAGAGAAACAGCAATGTGTAATAATTTATTCACAAATTAATGACAATGCATAATAAAATTTTATATTATGTGGGTATAGTAACGACAATGCATAATATAATTTTATATTATGTGGACATAATAACGGCAATGCATAATATAGTTTTATATTATGTGGGTATAGTAACGGCAATACATAATATAGTTTCATATTATGTGGGCAACATAACGACAGTGTTTATCAAATTTTATATATGTAAACGATTGTTTTAACGGTAAACTGTTATAACGATTATGTAACTAAATTATAAGCGATATAAACAATTTATGATTTATATAAATAAATAATATAAAAAGATATATCCTCCCCCGAAAAATGATAAAAAGTTTGAAACGAGGCCGTGAAACTCACCCTCGTAGCTTGTTTTTATTTGACGATAAACTCTGTGTGAAAGCGATCAAAAATTGGGGGCCAAACCTTGAAGTGAGGAAAACTCGAAGAAATAGAGAGGGTCGGTGAATATTTATGAGAAAATGAGCCGAATTTGAAATGTAAAAGATGATTGCTTCTATTTATAGTAACTTTTAAGGTTATCTTTATTGCGACCGTATTCTTCATGGAATGTAACATGCATGCCACCTTATGTCACTAAGTTATGTACGTGATAATTCTTATCCAACATGATACATGTTTGTTTTTAAACACACCTACATCATATATATATATTGCTTTAATATTCTTATTAATAGAATATTCATTTTAAAGTATTTGAATCTCTATAATCCTTACAATATTTGTAACATCTAAATTAAAATATAAATTTGAATATTATTGATACGATACCGTAATTAGATAAAATTGATTGAAAGGTTATTTTATGAAATATATATATAAACATATCGTTTGTTTCAATTTATGTATATATTTACCATACAAAAGGTGCCGGATATATATATATATATATATATATATATATATATATATATATATATATATATTATCAAGTATTATATGTCAATTTGTCATTATATAAGAATAGAATTTTACCAATTATATATTAAATATTATTTAATGACTAATCTAACTTTTAATAATCGGTAATTTACGACGTAAAATATAACTAGTTAAGTTTTGTTGAAATTACAAGGGTTATAACTTCTTTGTAGACAAAATTTGTATTTTTATTAAAAGTTGTTCAAACATTACAAATTAAGCCTATTACATTTGATTTACGTCACGTTCGCAAGTGACACCCGTTAATTTAATTTGACTGTTGTCACATTCTCCTCCCCGTTAAGAGAATTTCGTCCCGAAATTTAATTTGTGTACGGAACATTGTTGAATAGTTGGGGGTACTTACTCTTCATTTGATCCTCACGTTCCCAAGTAAACTCTGGTCCTCTTAGAGAGTTCCATCGCACCTTTACTATAGGAATACAACTTTGTTTTAATCGTTTGACTTCTCGATCCATGATTTCAATGGGTTCTTCTACAAAATTAAGTTTGGTAATTATTTGGATTTCGTCGAGTGGAATTGCAAGAGCATCATCAGAGAAGCACTTCTTGAGGTTAGATGCATGGAAAACGTTGTGTACATTGCTGAGCTCATGAGGTAACTTGATTTGATAGGCTACATGACCAATTCTTGTAAGAATCTCAAAAGGTCCTATAAATCTTGGATTAAGCTTTCCTCGTTTCCCGAAACTTATGACGCCCTTCCAAGGAGAGACTTTCAGCATAACTCGATCTCCAACTTGAAATTCTAGAGGTTTTCGTCTCTTGTCGGCATAATTTTTCTGACGATCTCGTGCAACCTTAATTTTATCACGTATTTGGACGATTTTCTCAGTCATTTCATGCATGAATTATGGACCAGTAAGTAGTGTATCGCCTGCATGTTTCTTTGCTAGTTGGGTATCACCTAATTCTGCCCAACATATTGGTGATCGACACTTGCGTCCGTATAGGACTTCAAATGGTGCAGCTTTAATGCTGGTGTGATAACTATCATTGTATGAAAACTCAATCAGAGGAAGATGAGTATCCCATGTGCTTCCAAAGTTTATCATACACGCTCGGAGCATGTCTTCCAATGTCTGAATGATCCTTTCAGTTTAACCATCTGTTTGTGGATGGTAAGCTGTGCTCATGTCAAGGCATGATCCCACGGACTTCTGTAAGGATTGCCAAAATCGTAAGGCGAATCTACTATCTCTATCAGAGATGATAGAAATTGGCACCCCATGCAATTTGACAATTTCCTTGAGATAAGTTCGGGCCAACTTTTCCATCTTATCAGTTTCTTTGATTGGCAGGAAGTAGGCGGACTTAGTCAATCGATCAACTACAACCCAAATAGTGTCATAACCACTGGGTGTCTTGGGTAGTTTTGTTACGAAGTCCATTGTAATTTGTTCCCACTTCCACTCGGGTATTTCTGGCTGTTGTAATAATCTGGAGGGTTTTTGGTACTCTGCTTTGACTTTAGCACAAGTCAAGCATTTGCTCACATAAGTGGCAATCTCTGCTTTCATGTTTGGCCACCAATATTGCTTCTTCAAGTCTAGGTACATCTTGTCGGAGCCTGGATGAACGGAATACCTTGACTTGTGAGCCTCATCCATGACTAAGCTTCTGATGTCACCAAATTTTGGCATCCAAATTCCGTCCATGAAACATCGTGTACCGTCATCCCTAAGCTTGAATTGTTTGTCCATTCCTCGCAGGCATTCATTAGTAATGTTTTCTTCTTCTAGAGCCCCTAGCTGAGCCTTTCTAATTTGAGCAGCCAGGTTCGACTGGATTGTAACTGTTAGTGCCTTGACCTTCCGAGGCTTTATTCGTTCATTCCTACTCAAGGCATCTGCTACAACGTTTTCCTTGCCAGGATGATCACGAATTTCACATTCATAGTCATTCAACAACTCAATCCATCTTCGTTGTCTCATGTTGAGTTCTTTCTGATTGAAGATGTGTTGAAGACTCTTGTGATCTGTGTAAAGGATACACTTTTTGCCATAGAGATAGTGTCACCAAATCTTTAAGGCAAAAACTACAGCTCCTAGTTCTAGATCGTGGGTAGTATAGGTGTTCTCATGTACCTTGAGTTGACGAGAAGCGTATGCAATAACTTTGTCCCTTTGCATCAATACACATCCGAACCCTTGGTGTGATGCATCGCAGTATACGACAAAATCATCTGTCCCATCTGGGAGGGATATGATTGGTGCACTACACAACATTTTCTTCAGTGTCTGGAACACAAATTCTTGTTTGTCTTTCCAATCAAACTTCATGTCTTTCCGTGTTAATGTTGTGAGTGGTTTGTCTATTTTGGAGAAGTTTTCTATGAATCTCCGATAGTAGCCTGCAAGTCCTAGGAATTGGCGCACCTCTGTTTCCGTCTTAGGTGCTACCCAATTCTTGATTGCCTCTATCTTGGTAGGATCGACATGAATATCTTTGTTGCTGACCACATGCCCTAGAAAGTTTACTTCTCTAACCCAAAATTCACATTTAGAGAATCTGGCGTACAACTTTTCCTTTCGTAGCAGTTCTAGGATTAGTTGAAGGTGTTTCTCGTGTTCCTCCTTGGTTTGTGAGTATATCAATATATCATCGATGAATACAATCAAGAATTTGTCCAAGTAGGGCTTGCAAACACGGTTTATGAGATCCATGAAAACTGCTGGGGAATTGGTCAATCCAAATGGCATAACTAGGAATTCATAGTGGCCGTAGCGAGTTCTGAATGCCGTCTTTGGAATGTCTTCATCTAGGACTCGAAGTTGGTGGTATCGTGACCTTAAGTCAATCTTCGAGAAGTAATTCGACCCTTGAAGTTGATAAAATAGATCATCGATTCTCGGGAGCGAATATCGATTCTTGATGGTCAGCTTATTTAGCTCCCGATAGTCGATGCACATCCGGAAGGATCCATCCTTCTTCTTAACAAACATAATTGGTGCTCCCCAAGGTGAGAAGCTTGGTATGATAAAACCCTTGTCAAGAAGTTCTTGTAGTTGGCTAGAGAGTTCTTGCATTTCATACAGTGCCAGCCTATAAGGAGATTTTTCCACTGGTGCTGCTCTTGGGACCAAGTCGATTCGGAATTCGACTTGTCGAACTGGTGGCAATCCTGGTAGATCTTCAGGGAATACATCAGGATAATTATACACCTGAGTTATATATTTTATTTCTTTCCCTTTGCTCTTTTTATCCACAATGCGGGCTAAGAAAGAGTAGTACTTCTTGTGAAGGTACTTATGTGCTTTCATACATGAGATGATTCTCAGGTTTTGACCGGACTTATCCCCGTAAATAATTAGGGATTATCCATTGGGTAAAGGGAGTCGTACTGCTTTTTCATAACACAAAATTTCAGCACGATGAGGGGATAACCAATCCATGCCAATTATTACATCGAAGATTCCGATAATCATTGGCATATGGTTAACATGATAGGCGTGATTGTTTAGAGTTAATGTGCAATTTTCTAGTATTTCTTGGGTATTACCAGATTCACCATTAGCCATTTCTACCACATAAGTTTCATTTAGTTTACTGGATTTATGATTCAGTAGTTGTCTAAACTTAGGGGTAATAAAGCTTCTTTCAGCACCCGAATCAAATAGTACAGTTGCATATAAGTTGTTACCAAGGAACGTACCTGTCACCACTGATGAATCCCGAATAGCGTCCCTTGCTCCAATCATGAATGCCCTACCTCTAGCATTCCCTTGTTGATTATTCATCTTTGGGCAGTCCTTTTTGAAGTGCCCAACCTCTCTACATTCAAACAGGATCGGGTTGCAGTAGTGAAAGTTCCTGTCTTTGCTACGGGTATTGTTACCGGTGCTGGGATTTCTCGAATACTGGGCGGTGTGGCCCTTCTTTTTACATTTTTCACAAAACCTGCAGTTACCAATATGATGATAATTGCACTTATCATATTTTGGGTATTTTTCAACATATTGTTTTTGATGGGTGGGTGTTATTGTTGTTGTGGTTGCATATGCTTTTACTGTCTCCTGCTTCTTCTCAGCAGATTGCCTTGGATTTCCCTTGTACCCTTTACCAAACTTGCGCTTATTGTTTTCCGGCTTTGGAAGGTCATCCTTCTGAACCATAGTACCTTGGCGTTTCTATTGGTTAGCCAAGTTAAATGTTAACCGTTTGGAACTGTCGTACGTAGCCGGTCTTGAAGCGGTAACCAAACCTTGAATTGGTTGAACCAAACCCCATACGTATCTTTCTACCTTCTTATATTCTGGTGTCACAAAACTGGGGCAGAGAGTAGCAAGATCGTTGAATCGGTTGGTGTAGGCTGCAATGTCTGCATCCTTCATGGTAAGGCTCCACAATTCTTGCTCCAATTTTTGCATTTCTTCTCTTGGGCAATATTCGTCAATCAACAATTGCTTCAGTTCACTCCATGACATGGCATTGGCATTGTTGATGCCTAGTATTTTGGCGTGACTGTTCCACCATGTTAAGGCTGCATCAGCAAACGTACTGATGGGTTTGATCCATAAGAACTTTCCTATGTGCACATGCAAACCCTAATGCTTGGATCTAGGTTTATCTAATTGAACTTTCCTAGGTTTATCTTCTTGTTCTTGGGGCTTAGAGTCACAATTGTCACTCCTCTAATGGCTTACAAACACTAACTAGCAAGAGGAAGATTTGGAGAGAGAGGGGAGGTGTAGAAATCGGCTCTAGGGTTCCCAAGGAAGCAAGGTGGCCGATTTCTCCAACCCTAGGGGTCTATTTATACTGTGAGCTTCTAGGGTTACCTCCTTAACCCTAATTGAATAACTTAATCCCTAAGCAATCCAAGGATCCTTCTAGAGAAAGGCTTGGACGAATTCAAGGAGCCCATACTCCTTAATTTCGGCCACCCTATAACTCATAAGGATCCATAGCCCAAAATATAACTATCACACATTTGACAGTTTAAGCCCTTTATTCATTTAACCTCTTTTAGTCACCTAATTAATTCTTAATTAATCAATGACTAATATTAATCAAATAATATTATTATTCCTTTAATATATTATTCTCATAATATATTAATATAATAATATTTTCTCTCTCTTCATAAATCGCCCTGTCAAAAGGACCATGCACAACCGGGTCAAGTACTTACCAAATATAGGTACGGGCTTAGACACTAATCCAACAATCTCCCACTTGGATAAGTCTAGTAACTACAAATGTAAGCACAATTCGATTAGCAATCGTAGCTCTCACAGACGCTGTCAAACTCTGATCTTATCAGCAACCTGTCCTTTAGATAAGGGATCGTATAATCCTCTGTTCTAGATATCGTGCGGACAATTACATGGAACATTGTCATACTTATTGTCCAACAATTGGTTTCTCGATCTCAGATTCATTTAACATAGAACTTAATTGAACACATCAATTCAGTCCTGACCGGGCCCGACACATAAGTCAAATCAAATCATTGAGGGGACCTCATATCACTTTTACCCTCTTAGGATAAAAGGAACAGATAAACTTCGACTTATTTGCATTTACTATCCACTAATCAAATCATACACAACAATGCGTTTTATAACATCAAGTTACTGATGCGTTTACGCATTATCAATGCACAATCAACTAGAAAACAATAAATCATATATCTTGGTTTTAAGACCATATGATATTACCATCTTGCGATCACTCGTGATAAATTCCATGAAGTGATTCCAGCAAGTGTGGGTTTATTCCAATGCTCAAATCAAGTTCATAAGCACTCATGAACGTTGTAGCAAACCTTTGCTATGTCTAATACATTTTAGACATTCTACACACCAATTCATGACAGTCTTCATTTATATCTACTTCCAACATATGAACGACTGTGGACCGTTCGAATAATTCGATTATTAACAAATAATTTAATTATTCAGGAAGTCAAAACATGCAAAAATGAAACAATAGGTAAATGATTAACATAAGACAGTAACTTTACTTATAAATAATACTCTTTTATTTAATCATCGAATATTAATAACAACTTTATCTATTACACGTTTCTAAACTATCTAATCTAATCTAATATCGTCCTTCATTCCAATGCTCCTAGCGTGCTGCAAGTGCTTAACCCTGCTCAGTCCCTTCGTAAGCGGATCTGTTGGGTTATCCTCTGAAGATACCCTCTTCACTACGAGGAGTCCTTCTTCCACCCGATGTCGAATAAAGTGATATTTTCTGTCGATATGTCGAGATCTACCATGATCTCTTGGTTCCTTGGTCAAGGCAACTGCTCCTTCATTATCACAGAAAATCTCCATAGGCTCCTTTATGGATAGCACAACTTCAAGGTCTCCAATGAAGTTCTTCAACCATATTGCCTCCTTTGACGCTTCGCTTGTTGCAATGTACTCTGATTCGCACGTTGAATCAGCTACGGTTTCCTGCTTGGAACTCTTCCAAGTTACTGCTCCTCCATTGAGGGTAAAGACCCAACCCGACTGCGAACGATAGTTGTCCCTGTCGGTCTGAAATCTAGCGTCACTGTATCCTCGCACCTTTAAGTCATCACTCCCACCGAGGACTAGAAACCATTCCTTGGTCCTCCGAAGGTACTTAAGAATATTCTTTACCGCGATCCAATGCGCTCTGCCAGGGTTCCCTTGATATCTGCTGACCATGCTCAAAGCGATGGCCACATCAGGGCGAGTACAAGTCATAGCATACATGATCGAGCTGACTGCGGAAACGTAAGGTACTCGGCTCATCTCTGCTATCTCGACTTCAGTACTCGGACTTTGAGTCTTACTTAATTTGGCATTACTGTGGATTGGTAATTCCCCTTTCTTTGAATTCTCCATACTAAAACGTTTTAGTACCGTGTACAAGTAAGTATTCTGACTAATTCCTATTAGTCTCTTACTTCTGTCTCTCAATATCCTTATTCCCAGAATATAGGAAGCCTCTCCGAGGTCCTTCATAACGAAGCACTTCCCGAGCCAGGACTTAACCTCCTGCAGTGTCGGGATGTCGTTTCCTATGAGTAGTATGTCGTCGACATACAATACGAGAAAGCTTACTACACTCCTACTGGCTTTGACATATACACATGATTCATCTTCGCTTCGCAGAAAACCAAACTCTTTGACCTTCTCGTCGAAACAAAGATTCCATCTGCGAGATGCTTGCTTAAGTCCATAAATGGACTTTTCAAGCTTACACACTCTGTTGGGATGCTTCGCATTGACAAAACCCTCTGGCTGAGCCATGTAAACATCCTCAGCCAACTTCCCATTAAGGAATGCGGTTTTGACAAGCATTTGCCATATTTCATAGTTATGAAATGCAGCAATGGCCAGCATCACCCTGATAGACTTTATCTTCGCAACTGGTGAGAAGGTTTCGTCGTAGTCAAATCCAGGAGTTTGAGTGAAACCCTTCGCAACCAATCGCGCCTTGTAAGTGTGCACATTTCCATCCACGTCAGTCTTCTTCTTGAAGATCCACTTGCACCCGACCGTCTTACGACCTGGTACATTGTCAACCAAATTCCAAGCTTGCTTGTCATACATGGACTGAATCTCGATGTCCATAGCCTCTTTCCATTTCGCAGACTTTGGGCCTGCCATGGCTTCCTTATAGATGTTAGGTTCGTCCATATTCACTAGTGTGCTATCACTAATGAACGTATTGATGGGTTTTCAGCATTCTAACACTCCTATGGTGTACATGCAACCCTAGAAACCTTGGATCTATGTTTGACTAAGATACATGCAAATAAGTATTTTTCCAAGGTTCTTATCCTAACTAGCATGGCATGGGGAACTTGAATAAAATAAAGATATTAGAATTACTTACCTTGTACTTGTAGTTGATTGCTTGGAGTTTTAGAGCCTAGCACCAATAGTGTGGATGCCTCAAATGGAAATCACAAATCACCACAAACTTGGAACTTTGAGAGAATGGTAATCACCTTCTTGAAATCGGCCCTCTTACTTTACTCACCACAACTCATGTGATTTCAAGAACCAAAGCCTCCTTTATATAGTGTGGTGGATTAGGGTTACATTCATGTAAACCCTAATACCCATGTCTTTTCATTTCCATGAGATCCATGGGTTAAAGCTCCATGGAGTATCCATGGACTTTCCATGCAAGCCTAGCCCATTCCAAATAAGCATTAGCCCACACTATGTAAATACAAGAGCCCATATTTAATTAGTCATACTTTTGATCTCTAAATTAATTATAGATTAATTATAGATCAATACTACTTAAATAATATGATTTTATATTAATATATTAGGACTTATAATATATTAATAAATCATAACTTATACTATTCTCAAACGATTATCCATAAATTGTTCGGGTGAAGTGCAAACCAAATGGACCATGCCGGGTCGGGTCAAGTACATACCAAATATAGTTATGGACTTAGACACTATATCCAACAGTCTCCCACTTTGATAAGTCTAATAACTATAGTTGCAAGTATGACTTCAGGAACCGATCAGCAATCGTAGCTCTTTAAACTCTGTTGAACTATGAAGCGCCATTTTAGATAAGTGATCATATAATCCTCTGTTCTAGATATCAGCCGGACAAATACATGGAACATGGTCTTGCTTATTGTCCGGCATTTGTTTCCCGATTTCCGATTTGTTTGACATAGAACTTAACTGAACACATCAATTTAGTTCTGACCGGGCCCGGTACATAGGTCAAAACAAAAATCATCGAGGGGCCCAGATATCGCTTCTAATCCTAGAAGGAACAGATAAACTTCGACTCATATGTTTGCTCTACTACTTGTTGAATTACACACAAAAGCACGGTTTATAACATCGAGTTACCAATGCGTTTTCGTGCAATCAGTGCATAACCAACTCATAGGCAACAAATCATATCTCTAGGTTTGAAGACTTATATGATATTACCGTCTCACGATCACTCGAGATAAATTCCATGAAGTGATACAAGTGAGCGTGGGTTGAATCCAATACTCAGAACTTATGAGCACTCATGAGTGCTGTAGCCCCGCTTTGTCTAACATCTTAGACCTCTACAAGCCAACCCATGACAGTCTTGATTCATATCTACTTCCAACATATGACCGACTGTTGAGAGTTTGAATAATATGATATAAACCATAACATAATTATTCTGGAAGTCAAAACATGCAAAAAGAAATAATAGTAAACGATTGACAAGAGATAGCAACACTTTACTCATAAATAACAACTTTTATTTATCATCAAATGTCAATTACATTTTACAAATTTCAATATTATCTAACTACTAAAACTAATATCATCCTTCAGCCCTATGCTCTTAGCATGCTGGAGATGCTTAGCCCGAGTCAGTCCCTTCGTGAGGGGATCTGCTGGGTTCTCATCCGATGATACCCTCTTTGCCACGAGGATTCCTTCTTCTATTCGATGTCTAATGAAGTGATATTTTCTGTCAATGTGTTTGGATCTCCCATGATCTCTTGGTTCCTTGGCTAAGGCAACCGCACTATTGCTGTCACAGAAAATCTCCATTGGCTCCTTTATAGCTGGTACAACTCCAAGGTCTCCGATGAAGTTCTTTAGCCATATAGCCTCCTTTGATGCCTCGCTTGCTGCTATATACTCTGATTCACAAGTGGAATCAGCCACTGTCTCCTGCTTGGAACTTTTCCAAGTAATTGCCCCTCCGTTTAGAGTAAAGACCCAGCCCGACTGAGAGCGGAAATTATCCCTGTCAGTCTGAAAGCTAGCATCACTGTACCCTACAACTCTCAAGTCCTCACTGCCACCAAGGGTAAGGACCCAGTCCTTAGTCCTCCATAGGTACTTGAGGATATTCTTTACCGCAGTCCAGTGTGCCTTGCCAGGGTTCCCCTGATACCTGCTAACCATGCTCAAAGCAAAGGCAACATCAGGTCGAGTACACGTCATAGCATACATGATCGATCCAACAGCTGAAGCATAAGTTATTCGACTCATTTCTGCTATCTCAGCCTCAGTAGTAGGGCTTTGTGTCTTACTCAATCTGGCATTACACTGGATGGGTAACTATCCTTTCTTGGAGTTATGCATGTTAAACCTTTTCAACACTTTTTCCACATAGGTGCTTTGACTAAGTCCAATTAGTCTTTTACTCCTGTTTCTCAAAATCCTTATCCCTAGGATATAGGCAGCTTCTCCAAGGTCCTTCATAGCGAAACAATTCCCAAGCCAGGACTTTACTTCCTGCAGGGTTGGGATGTCATTTCCTATGAGTAGTATGTCATCCACATACAGTACCAAAAAGCTGACTATACTCCCACTAGCCTTGATATAGAAACAAGACTCATCTTCACTCCTTGAAAAGCCAAATTCTTTGATTTTCTCATCAAAGCAAAGATTCCATCTGCGAGGTGCCTGTTTTAATCCATAAATGGATTTCTCGAGCTTACATACTCTACTGGGGTACTCTGTACTGACAAAACCCTCTGGCTGAACCATGTAAACATCTTCAGCCAACTTTCCATTAAGGAAAGCGGTTTTGACATCCATTTGCCATATTTCATAATCATGAAATGCAGCAATGGCTAACAGAACCCTAATAGACTTAATCTTGGCCACTGGTGAAAAGGTCTCATCATAATCAACTCCCGGAGTTTGAGAATAACCCTTTGCAACCAGTCGTGCCTTATAAGTGTGTACATTACCATCCATGTCGGTCTTCTTCTTGAAGATCCATTTGCACCCAACTATCTTACGATCAGGTACATTGTCAACCAAGTTCCAAACTTGATTGTCATACATGGACTGTATCTCGCTATCCATAGCCTCTTTCCATTTAGCAGCCTCAGGGCCTGCCATGGCTTCCGTGTAGCTGTTAGGCTCATCCAGATTTACCAGTGTGTTATCACTGATAAGTGTCTCACCTTCTGCAGTAATATGAAAACCATAATAATGCTCAGGTGCATTCCTAACTCTGGTGGAACGCCTCAGAGGTATAGATTCTTCAGTCGGCTCAACAGGAGTTTCCTCCTCAGGTTGAGGGCTAGGGTTTGAGGTTCCTTCACCATTTGACTCTTGAATTTCCTCAAGGTCAATTTGCCTCCCACTGTCTCCTTGGCTCATGAATTCTCTCTCTCGAAAGAATCCTCTTCTTGCTATAAAGACCACATTATCACTGGGTCTGTAGAAGATGTAACCAAAGGATTTCTGTGGGTAGCCGATGAAAATAAACCTTTCGCTTCGGGGTTCGAGCTTATCGTGAGTCTTGCGTCTCACGAAAGCCTCGCAACCCCAAATCTTGATGTGGTCTAGATTGGGAACTTTTCCAGTCCACACATTGTGAGGTGTTTTGGCAACCTTCTTTGTAGGGACTAGATTAAGGATATGGGCGGCAGTGTCTAAGGCATACCCCCAAAATAAGATTGGTAGCGAAGCTCGACTCATCATGGAATGAACCATGTCCAACAAGGTCCGATTGCGCCTCTCAGCTACACCATTCAACTGTGGTGTCCTAGGAGGTGTCAATTGTGAGACAATCCCACATTCCTTAAGATAGTCAAGGAACTCAGTACTAAGATACTCACCACCACGATCGGATCGAAGCATCTTAATGTTCCTGCCCAACTGATTCTCCACTTCTTGCTTAAACTCTTTGAATATCTCAAAGGTTTCTGACTTATGCTTGATTAGGTAGACATATCCATATCTACTAAAATCATCAGTAAAAGTCACATAGAACTGATTAGAATCTCTTGTGGCGGTTCTGAAGGGTCCACACACATCCGTGTGTATGAGGTCCAACAAACCTTCACCCCTAGCACAAGTGCCAGTAAAAGGTGACTTTGTCATTTTACCATGCAAACAAGATTCACAACTATCATCTGACTTTAGGTCAAATGACTCGAAGACTCCATCCTTTTTGGAGTTGGCCTATGTGTTTCTTGTTTACATGTCCAAGACGACAATGCCATACGGACGCTTTATCTAAGCTAGTGGAAGAGTTAATACACAATACATTATTTCCTAGATTATCTACAACAGATATAGTTTCATACACGCCATCACAAGGTAATGCTTTAAAATAAAGAAAATTATTAAAGAAAGCATCAATACTACCATTATTATTATCAAAATAAAAGGTAAAACCTTGTTTATACAATGCATGAAAGGAAATAACATTTCTTGCCATTTCTGGCGAATAATAACATTTATTCAAATCTAATGTAAACCCACTATTTAGCACTAAGGAATAAACTCCTATCTTGGTGACAGGTGAAGCTTTCCTGTTTCCCATGATCAAGTTTATCTTTCCCTGCTCCACATTCTCACTTCTTTTTAGTCCCTGCAAATCACAACATATGTGAATACCACAACCTGTATCAAGGACCCAAGACTTAGAATGAGGTGAGTTATTAGACAATATAGTGTATATACCTGCATGGTTGGGTTTTACTTTCCCATCCTTCAAATCTTGTTGGTACTTTGGGCAGTTTCGCTTCCAGTGCGACTTTTCATGGCAATAGAAGCATTCAGCCTCATTAGGGTTAGCAGAAGGAGTGACAAAACCTTTCTTGGTTTTGCTTGAAGAGGAGCCTTCAAGGGTCTTACCCTTGGTACCCTTAGAAGGGTTCTTTCTCTTCTTCCATTTGCCATGCCTGATTGCCAAGACATTGGCCGTAGTTTGAGTAGGAGTAGGAGTAGTAACAACCGACTTACCCTTTAGACCACTTTCGGCGGTCTTCAAGAGTCCTTGAAGTTTGCTGAGGGTGACTTCTTCCTTGTTCATGTGATATGTCATGCGGAATTGATCATAACAGAATGGCAAGGAGTGCAAAATGATGTCTATTGCTAACTCCTCAGGGAAGTTCACATTCAGCTTCAGTAAACGGTCCACATACATTTGCATTTTCTGCATGTGGCCCGTGATGGGTTCACCATCCTTCATTCGGGTTGTTATCATGGAGGAGATTATTTCATATCGCTCTTGACGAGCACTTTGATGGTAGCGGTCCATCAAGTCCTGGTGCATCTCAAAAGGATAATAGTCCTCATAGGACTTTTGGAGCTCGGCTGTCATGGTGGCCATCATGATGCATGCCACTTTTGTAGCATCTCTTTCATGTACCTCATATTCAGCAAGCTCTTCAGGAGTAGCAGTTGGCTCGGGTACCTTCAGCTCCTTGTCGAGAACATATTCTTTGTTCTCATACCGAGTGACCATCCTGATGTTTCTGATCCAATCTGTAAAGTTGGACCCACCAAAGATGACTCTCCCACAAAGATTCACGAGAGAGAAGGAGCTAGTAGGGTTTGAGCCAGAAGCATTGTTATTGGAAGACATCTGAAAAGAAGAGGGAATAAGTTAGATTAGATATAGAGATAGTCCTTAACAAAACACCCAAATGTAATATTAAGGCTAGGACCCAACACAATATTTTATAACTTAGAAGAGGGATGCCGTAATCTAAGCTATAAGATATTTGAAGGTAGGTGAATGACGATTCACCAATTTCCACCATGAAAAACAAAATATTTAATTAGGTTTTAATTGGTTTAGAAACTCCTAGATTCTTTGAGATTCATTGAACTTTCTTCAATGGCATGTTTCAATCTCGAGCGTGCCCTTCAAGTTTTGTGACTGGGATGCCGAGGATCACAAAACATGGTGTGAAGTAACAATGCAAATTACTTGGTACCCTTAATGTATAACCCCTCAATCGATGTGCCGGTTAACCACACACGCTCCATCGATACTATGATAAACATTAAGTCACCCTTTACCTATCTTGTTAAGTTCAAGTTAGTGTACCGGTTAACCACACACGCTCCACTAACGACTTAAACAAAGTGTAAAGTGTAATTTCATGGATTAGCACCTTATTCACATTTTCCTAAAATAACTAAGATTGGGAATTCAATAAAGTTGAGTTACTTTAGTGTTATCATTATACTTTTAATGAGAATTTATAAGTCCTTGTCCTACCCGTTCGGATAACGACCCTCCACCGATCAAGGAAGCAGTGGGTGAGAGTGGACACCCATTAAGTTGCCATTTTATAGGCAACAACCTTATACCCCCTTATAGACCGGCTTCGTGAATGAGGCGTACTAGCGGTAAGACGACTTGATCTTATACATATATAAATACTATTAAACTTATAATATTATAAAGTATAAGGGTTGAATTTTAACTTTTAAAATTCTAGGGGTTGGAACTAAAGTTTTTAATATGACTTTACATGTTCCAAAACTTGAGGGCAAGTTTTGTAAACTTTCAAGACTTTTCATTTCTCATAACTTATGAGTTAATGGTTATTAAAAATGAAGACTCTTCATTTTTTGTAACCTATGTCTTCTTTTAATGGTTATTTATAAATGTGACTTTTGGTTATCCATAACTTAAGAACTAGTTATGGACTCCATTAAAACACATAAAGATCAAGAATTAATCTAATCAATTATTAGCACATAATTTCTATAATCTTCTAAACTCATATGTTTATGAATGTTCATATCAAAAAATTTCAAGAATCGTAAGTACATATACAAAACTTGAAATTTTGATACGAGCTTTTGAACAAAACTTGGATTTTCAAGTTTTTTTTTTTTTTTTTTTTTTTTTTTTTTTTTTTTTGCATCAAGTATCAAATAAACAAACCTGGCTCTGACACCACTGATGGGTTTTCAGCATTCTAACACTCCTATGGTGTACATGCAACCCTAGAAACCTTGGATCTATGTTTGACTAAGATACATTCAAATAATTATTTTTCCAAGGTTCTTATCCTAACTAGAATGGCATGGGGAACTTGAATCAAATAAAGCTAGTAGAATTACTTACCTTGTACTTGTAGTTGATTGCTTGGAGTTTTAGAGCCTAGCACCAATAGTGTGGATGCCTCAAATGGAAATCACAAATCACCACAAACTTGGAACTTTGAGAGAATAGTAATCACCTTCTTGAAATCGGCCCTCTTACTTTACTCACCACAACTCATGTGATTTCAAGAACCAAAGCCTCCTTTATATAGTGTGGTGGATTAGGGTTACATTCATGTAAACCCTAATACCCATGTCTTTTCATTTCCATGAGATCCATGGGTTAAAGCTCCATGGAGTATCCATGGACTTTCCATGCAAGCCTAGCCCATTCCAAATAAGCATTAGCCCACACTATATAAATACAAGAGCCCATATTTAATTAGTCATACTTTTGATCTCTAAATTAATTCTAGATTAATTATAGATCAATACTAATTAAATAATATGATTTTATATTAATATATTAGGACTTATAATATATTAATAAATCATAACTTATACTATTCTCAAACGATTATCCATAAATTGTTCGGGTGAAGTGCAACCCAAATGGACCATGCCGGGTCGGGTCAAGTACATACCAAATATAGTTATGGACTTAGACACTATATCCAACACGTATCCCCTTCGGTAGTAATATGAAAACCATAAAACTGGGGTGGAACACTAACTCTTTCGGAACGTCTAAGAGGTAAGGACTCGTCAATCGGTTCAACCGAAGTTTCCTCCTCAGGTTGAGCGCCAGTGTTAGAGGCTCCTTCATCGCTCGAATCTTGAAGCTCTTCAAGATCGATTTTCCTCCCACTGTCTCCTTGGCTTATGAGTACTCGCTCTCGGAAAACCCCTCTCCTCGCAACGAAGACAACATTGTCACTCGGTCTGTAGAAGAGATATCCAAAGGATTTCTGCGGGTAGCCGATGAAAATACATCGCTCACTACGAGGTTTGAGCTTGTCGTGAGTTTCTCGTCTTACGAAAACCTCGCAACCCCAAACCTTGATATTTGCCAACGAGGGAGCTTTCCCTGTCCACATCTCGTGAGGTGTTTTGGCAACCTTCTTGGTAGGGACTAAGTTAAGGATATGGGCGGCAGTCTCTAAGGCATACCCCCAAAATGAGATAAGTAGTGAAGCACAAGTCATCATGGAACGAACCATGTCTAGCAAGGTTCGATTGCGCCTCTCAGCTACACCATTCAATTGTGGGTCCTAGGTGGCGTAAATTGCGAAACTATTCTGCATTCCTTGAGGTAGTCGTGGAATTCAAGACTTAGGTACTCTCCACCTTGATCAGATCGAAGCATCTTGATTTTCCTGCCCAACTGATTCTCCACTTCTTGTTTAAACTCTTTGAACTTTTCAAAGGTTTCCGACTTGTGCTTGATTAAGTAGATATACCCATATCTGCTATAATCGTCTGTAAAAGTCACATAGAAGTGATTCGCATCCCTTGTGGTGGATCTAAAGGGTCCACATACATCTGTATGTATGAGCTCCAATAAACCCTCACCCCTCGACAAGTGCCAGTGAAGGGTGACTTGGTCATCTTTCCAAGTAAACAAGACTCGCACACGTCATCGTCCCTAAGGTCGAATGAATCCAACACTCCATCCTTTTTGGAGTTGGGCTATGCGTTTCTTGTTGACATGTCCAAGACGATAATGCCACAAGCATGCTTTATCCATACCATTGTAAGAATCCACACACAACACATCATTTCCTAAGTTATCTACAACAATCACAGTTTCATATATTCCATTACAAGGCAGTGCTTCAAAATATAAAACATTATCAAAATAAGCATAAATAGAACCTTTTTCATTATCAAATGAATATCTAAAGCCTTGTCTATATAAAACATGAAATGAAATGATGTTTCTAGCCATATCCGGGGAATAGCAACAATTATTCAAATTTAAATATAATCCATTACTAAGCACTAAGGAGTATACTCCAATCTTGGTGACAGACAACGTTCTTCTATTTCCCATGATCATATTCATCCTTCCACACTCCACATCCCTGTTTCCTTTTAGTCCCTACAAATCAGAACATATGTGATAACCACATCCTGTATCAAGAACCCAAGAAGTAGCATGTGATAAATTGTTAGATTTAATTGTGTAAATACCTACGAAATATGGCTTGATCTTCCCATCCTTGATGGCTTGCAGATATTCTGGGAAGCTTCTCTTCCAATGCCCTATCTTGTGGCAGTAGTGGCACTCTGCCTCTTTGGGGTTTGGGTTGGGTTTAGCAGAACCAACTTTGGTTCCACTAGAAGAGGTGCCATCATGGGACTTTCCCTTGTGGTGGCCCCTTGAGGAGGCCTTCCTCTTCTTACCCTTCCCTTGCCCTATTGGAAAGACATGGGCAGCAGCAGGAGTTGGAGTTGATGCAACATATTTATCCTTGAGGTTGCTCGCAGCGGTCCTCAACAAGCCCTGAAGCTTGATCAAGGAGACCTCTTCCTTATTCATGTGGTAGGTCATTCGGAACTGGCTATAGCAGGAAGGCAATGAGTGAAGGATGATGTCAATTGCCAGCTCTTCATTGAAGTTCACATTCAACTTCAGCAGGCGATCAACATATCTCTGCATCTTTTGCATATGAGCGGTAAGGGACTCTCCGCTACCCATTTTGGTAGTGATCATCGAAGTAATGATCTCATACCTCTTTTGCCTAGCGCTCTGGTGGTAGCGTTCCAGCAGATCCTGATGCATCTCATAGGGGTACTTGTCCTCATAGGAATTTTGGAGTTCAGCAGTCATAATCGCTAGCATGATGCAATGGACTTTCGTGGCATCACACTCATGGGCCTCATAGGCCGTGATCTCTTCAGCGGTAGCAGTATCGATATCAATCTCCTTTAGCTTCTCATTGAGGACATACTCTTTGTCCTCGTAGCGAGTGACCATGCGAATGTTGCGGATCCAATTACTGAAATTGGTCCCATCAAAGATCACTTTCCCACACAAATTCATGAGTGAGAATGAACCAAAGGAGTGTGACCCAGAAGCTTTGTTGTTTGCGTTCGACATCTGAAAAGGAAAAAGAACAAAGTTGATTAGAAATGAATTTCCCAAATTAATCACCCAAATGAAAAATTAGGGCTAGGAACCAACAACATTATTTACAAATTAGAAAAGGGATGCCGTAATCTAACAAGTAAATAATTTGAAGGCAAGTGAATGTCGATTCACTAATTTTCCACCATGAAAAACGAAAAGGAAATTAGGTTTTAAATGTATTGAAAAACTCCTAGATCTTTTGAGATACATTGAACTTTTCAATGGCATGTTTAAATCTCGATATGCCCCTCTAGTTTGTGACTGGGATGCCGAGGATCACAAAGTGGGTGTGAATAACCATGGAGATGTACATGGTGCCCTCATTGTTACAGTCACCTATTCGATGTGCTGGTTAACCACACACGCTCCATCGAACTATGACAAACAATGAGTCACCCTTTGCCACCTTTTCTTAGAAACCAATTAATGTGCCGGTTAACCACACGCACTCCATTAACGTCTTACCAAGGGTACAAAGTGTAATTTCATGGAAATGCATCAATTCACTTTTGCCTAAAGTATCTAAGATTTGGAATTTTGTAAAAATATTTAGTTACTTTATTTAGATTCATTGTACTTTTAATGAGGAAAGGTTTGCCCGATCCTACCCGTTCGGCTAACGACTCTCCACCAATCAAGGAAGCAGTGGGTGAGAATGGACACCCATTAAACGGCCATTTTATAGGCCATAACCTTATACCCCCCTTATAGATCGGCTTCGTGAATGAGGCCTACTAACGCTAACACTAGCATTTAACTTATACATATATATATATATATATATATATATATATATATATATATATATATATATATATATATATTAATCTTATAATATTATAAGTATAAGGTTGAATTTTAAAACTTGTAAAATTCTAAGGTATGAAATTTAAGTAGTTCAAATTAAAACTTTTAATCACAAAACTTAAATTTCAAAACTTGAGGACAAGTTTTGAAATTTTCAAAACATAAAGGATCAAATAGCAAATAATATAAATTAACTAATTAATTTAATGATCATCTAAATTTGACCTAGTCAATATTACTTGCAAGACAATTCACCAATTAATTCAAATAATCAATAATTATCAAATAAGGAAATTATTATTTAACCAAATGGTAATTATCTTTTGTTTTGTCAAGGATATAGTCAAACATTTGATAAAATTCAGATTTTATGGACCCAAAACGATTTAGGCAAATCCTTAAGTAAAACAACAAGAAATCCCGAAGATCACTCTGACAAACGTTTCGACTCGTCGGGTCCCATCATGGACTCGTCGAGTTCATACGACTCGTCCAGTTCCACAATGGGACTCGCCGATTCTGTTAGTCAGAGGCAGAAAAATCGATTTTTCATGGCAAGAACAATCAAACAATGCATCAATTCAATAGAAATCAATCGAAGCTCTGATACCACCGATGGGTTTGAGCCATAAGAACTTTCCTATGTGCACATGCAAACCCTAATGCTTGGATCTAGGTTTCTCTAATGAACATGCAATGTATCCAAGGCTTACAATTCTATATCTAGTGAATACAATACAAACTTGACATATGAAATCAGATCTAGATGAATACCTTTAGTTTCTTGCTTGAATCTTCTTCTTCTTGGAGCTTAGAGTCACAATTGTCACTCCTCTAATGGCTTACAAACACCAACTAGCAAGAGGAAGATTTGGAGAGAGAGAGAGGAGGTGTAGAAATCGGCTCTAGGGTTCCCAAGGAAGCAAGGTGGCCGATTTCTCCAACGTTAGGGGTCTATTTATACTGTGAGCTTCTAGGGTTACCTCCTTAACCCTAATTGAATAACTTAATCCCTAAGCAATCCAAGGATCCTTCGATAGCAAGGCTTGGACGAATTCAAGGAGCCCATACTCCTTAATTTCGGCCACCCTATAACTCATAAGGATCCATAGCCCAAAATAGAACTATCACACATTTGATAGTTTAAGCCCTTTATTCAATTAACCTCTTTTAGTCACCTAATTAATTCTTAATTAATCTATGACTAATATTAATCAAATAATATTATTATTCCTTTAATATATTATTCTCATAATATATTAATATAATAACATCTTCTCTCTCTTCATAAATCACCCTGTCAAGTTGCTATGGTGAAGGAAACACAAAAGGACCATGCACAACCGGGTCAAGTACTTACCAGATATAGTTACGGGCTTAGACACTAATCCAACACGTACATGCAACAAATCTTACTTTACAATTTTAGTCACAAAAGCTTATTTCAAACACTGACTCCATCTTCTCGATCCACCGGGTTAGTCCGATGACTCCTTCATTTCCGTAAAAAGACTTCGGCTTGCAGTTCATGAAGTCTTTGTAAGTACAAGCTCTGTGGCATTCTCCATTGTTGATATTAGAGTTACTTCCACCTCCATTTCCATTTCCGTCACCGTTTCCAAATCCAGTGTTCCTGTTGGCTTCATAGTTAGCCACAACATCCGCGACGCGTTGAGCAACTAGCGCTTCAATAACCGCTGAGTCCATTACTGGCGTAGGATCTGAGGTAGGTGTTGGTGCTCTACGATTGCGTCTGGTAACTCATCTCGGAGGCATGATTTAGTTATATTAGAGATATTTTAAAGAAAGTGTTAGTCATTTGAAGATTTTTTTTCCTGGGTCATACATATGTGTATAATAATGACTATTTCATTCGCAAGAGTTAATGTAAATTTGTAAAAATCCTTTATAGATTAATATATTGTAATTTACAATACTCTAATAGTTCTCTATTCATAAAATATTGTAGGCAATAAGTGGATAAGTTTGTTTGATAATATAAGTTTATCGAATGTCATTGTAAGTATTTCCAGAATCTTTACCGATTCCTAAGTTGTTTATGATCAAAATTCAACTTACAACATTTAATATACACATTGTTTTAGTAATAATACTTGCTTCTTATATAAACATTTCTTTGTACATATACATTGGTTTTTCCCAAAATTTGGTTACAAGAACCACAAAAGTTTGTGTGGTTAGGGGTGGAAAAGTTTGATATACTATCATACAAAAGATGATACCCAAAAGTAGGTAGCTAGGTTACTATAAACCAACTTTTCCCTTGTACCCCTAACCCAAAAGTATCCCTGGGCACAACCCGCCTGGGTGAGTCTACCATAAACCTAGAAAAGTACCTAAGACAGTAACTAGGTGGGTGAGTTATTGCTGTACGGATTCGGCCCTCATCTCAACCCCATAAGCTCTGGCCTCAGATGCCATCACCATATGCTCCATAACGTGTGCCATAAGTTCCATTCCTGAAATTTGAGCTTCCTGGGTCAGCAGTTGTACTTGGATAGAACCCAGATGATCGAAAATAAGTTATAACGCTTCCTCATATAGACTTCGATCCTCTTCTAAGCTTTGAATTTTATCATGATGACTCGTGGAGTTCTCCTTAATAATCCCTAGTTCAGTAGTGATAATGTGAAATTGATGAACGAGGCGTGATATGCGAGAAACTAAGATGGGTATAATAGGATCAGAAGATGCCTCATGGGGAGGGGTAGGTTGTCGAGCTCGTGATGACTCTCCGACCTCGAATTGGGATGGTATTTCATCCCCAACTTTCCATTTTTTGTAGTTGTGTTACCCATGCTGGAGTCGGAGCTACCCTTTTTGGGGCTACTAGAGATGATGGTGGTGGAGTGCCTCACTTCTGTTTACGAATAGGTATGGATTTTCGTGGAGTGTATGCCACAGAGGGACCATTATAAGTATGTCGGTATATCTGGAAGGATGGTAGGGGTGGGGGGCTTGTTGCTCAATGGATGGTTCAGGCTCCTTGGTTCCCTCTCTTTCTTCCTCGGGCTCGTCATCCTCCCACTAAGAGTAATCAACTTCTTCCTCCGTGGGGTCTATCTCTTCATCAACCGACTCAGTCACCACATCAACAAACTCAGTCTCCTCCTCAACAGGCCTAGTCTCTACATTTACATGCTCATCAGAATCTCCAGCTTGGTCTGAGGGATCGTCCTCCTCATAAGGTTCCTCGTCTGAAGTCGAAGGGCAGTGGTACTGGAACCTCAGGAAGAGGAGAATCTTCGGGCTCAGGCGAGTAGGGCACTACCTGATCCTCCTCTGCCCATGGTATCGTCGTCCAATCTACCGGGTCTACCATGATCCTGCATAAGACATCAAACATGATAGATGTTTATGAGAAATAGTGATGATCTATATACAAATAATCTTTAATTATAAGTATATAATAGTTATTACTGGTATTCCCAGTGAATCCCCACAAAGTATATGTCGTATATGTGACTCGGAACTATGTCTCTAATCCAAACAATTCTCAAGAATTTAGATTGCCAACTAGAGTATCAAAGTATAGTCGTGCGTCGGTCAGACCATAATAAAACTTAGGTGCACAAGCTAAGTCTAGTTATGGTTTGGTCGAACTATGTCTCTAATCCAAACAATTATGTTCCTATGTATTTTTGTTGTATGTTACATCTATAAGTATAAGTGTTTTCGTCGAGGGTTTGAGTTTATAAATAACTCTTATATCTGAAGTTTGTTTGTGTGTTTTATTAATTTTTATTTGGTACTTTAAGATTATCAAGTAAGGATAAGTCAATCAAGAAAAGTCAGAGGGCGGGATTATTTCAGCGTATAGCTTTTCTGAAATCCAACAACCTATGACGACAAATCCATCTTAGACATTTCTCCCGTAACTAGTTTACAGTAGTGTAATTAATACTTTTATTATTATGTTTAAGGGATAAACTTAATCAGAGTAGTGAGTCTAAGGCTATAGTCGTAATTTCCCTTGAAAATACTAGTTCGCTATAGCCAATAGCTCTGATACCAATCTATTACACCCCGGCCGACGGCGGAAATGCCGAGCTTGTGCGACGTCATCATGGTTCATAGTTATTGTTTACATTGAACAGTATAACACAAATGTTATATTTATATTACAAAATACATTACATATCGTATTAAATTTTTAGAATACAAGAAACCAAAAATTACAAGTAGTTCTTAATTAGATAAGTACAATAAAGATAGAAAGTGCTCTGACGGTCCCATGAAGATTTCCCAAAAGAATTATAAGGCTGACTCTTATTTTCCTGAGAATACATGTGATTTAAAAGTGTCAACATAAAGTTTGTGAGTTCATAGGTTTGTATATTTGTATTAACGCACTTTTTACTCCAAAGAATATTTTTATTGTATATAAGTATTTTCAAACTTATATTTGTATGTGTACTTTATTTCCAAAAGTACTTGTTCTATCATATATAAGTATTTTCAAAATTATATTTGCTTTTAGGCGTGATTATCAATGTTACATGAGTTCCCATAATCGAGCTACAGACGAGTTGTTTCCCCTCATGACGATTCATCGGACGTCATAGTGTTTAGACAGTTATCACCCGTGACTTGACCGTCGATGGTTGTAGCTAGCAACCGCAGGTGGGGTGTCAGCCCGTATAGATCTATACATAACATTCTCACTCACTTAAGATTTAACGATTATAGGTAGTGGACTTTACTAAGTATTACACTTAGGTGATGAATGTATCTCATGTAAACCCATGAATGAGTAGCGCTAAAAGTTGTAGTCTTGTAACTTTACATGTTTATGTTTATCGGTTTATGTTATATAATTATAAAAATACTTTTATAATTCTATAATTAAATAATTTTGTAAAATTTAAATATGCAGAATAACAGCAATGTGTAATAATTTATTCACAGATTAATGACAATGCATAATAAAATTTTATATTATGTAGGTATAGTAACGGCAATGCATAATATAATTTTATATTATGTGGGCATAATAACGGCAATGCATAATATAGTTTTATATTATGTGGACATAGTAACAACAATGCATAATATAGTTTCATATTATGTGGGCAGCATAACGACAATGTTTACCAAATTTTATATATGTAAACGATTGTTTTAACAGTAAACTGTTATAACGATTATGTACTAAATTATAAGCGATATAAACAATTTATGATTCATATAAATAAATAATATAAAAACGTGTATCCTCCCCAAAAAATGATAAAAAGTTTGAAATGGGCCGTGAAACTCACCCTCGTAGCGTGTTTTTATTTGACGATAAACTCTGTGTGAAAGCGATCAAAGATTGGGGGCCAAACCTTAAAGTGAGGAAAACTCCAAGAAATAAAGAGGGTCGGTGAATATTTATGAGAAAATGAGCCGAATTTGAAATGTAAAAGATGATTGCTTCTATTTATAGTAATTTTTATGGTTATCTTTATGAAAAATGACTTATCAAGGTAATTAACTTTTCGGTATGTTCACATCTGGGTAACTATCTTTTTTTTGTACACATCTAGGTAACAAACTTATTGGAAGTGTTCACATATGACCATTATGACCTGCTGTAGCAGGTTACATCCTAGATGTGAACACTTTTGACAAGTTCCTTACCTAAATGTGTACAAAAAAATAGTTACCCAAATATGAACAAAATAAGAGTAAATTACATGAATGGTCCCTGTGGTTTGGGGGAATTTGTGTTTTTGGTCCCTAACTTATTTTTTTAACTCGGATGGTCCCTATTGTTTATTTTTGTTGCCCGTTTGGTCCCTGTCTTACCTAAAAAGACTAGTGTGCCCTTATTAATTTATTTTTTAATTTATTTTCTTATTTATGTATTTATTTTTTATATATTAAAATAAATTAATAGACCCTACATATCTGTATCTCCTCACAGTAAACCTGAAACCACATTTGAGAAATTTAATTTGGGTCTCACTGGTAACCATCCTATTTCTCATCCTCCCCAACTTCTATTTCTTTTCCATCTTTAGTGACATCGACGTCTTCACCATGCTTCTTTTTTTGGTCCTTCAACTCTGGCGAACCAACACCATAACCCATTGTCTCTTCATCTTTAGTGAGTTCATTAGGTTGTGGTGTTAATTCGATGGAGTTAAAGGACCGAAAAAAGAAGGGATGATGAAGACGTCGATATCACTAAATAAACAGTACTGATCATCCAAATTAAAAAAAATAAATTAATTAACAAATAAACAGTAGGGATCATCCGAGGAGATACAGATATGCGGGGTCTATTAATTTTTTTTAATATCTAAAAAATAAATACATAAATAAGAAAATTAATTAAAAAATAAACTAATAAGGGCACAATAGTCTTTTTAGGAAAGACAGGGACCAAGCGTGCAACAAAAATAAATGGTAGGGACCATCCGAGTTAAAAAATAAGTTAGGGACCAAAAACACAAATTCCTCCAAACCATAGGGACCATTCGTGTAATTTACTCTTACTTTTCGTTTTGTTCATATTTGGGTAACTACTTTTTTTGTACACATCTAGGTAACGAACTTGTTGAAGGTGTTCACATCTAGGATGTAACCTGCTACAGCAGGTCATAATGGTCATATGTGAACACTTCCAACAAGTTTCTTACCTAGATGTGTACAAAAAAAAGATAGTTACCCAGATATGAACATACCGACAAGTTAATTACCTTGATAAGTCATTTTCCCTTATCTTTATTCTGACGTATTGTTCATGGAATGCCACATGCATGCCACCTTATGCCACTAAGTTATGTACCTGATAATTCTTATCCACCATGATACGTGTTTGTTTTTAAACACACCTCTATCATATATATATATATATATATATATATATATATATATATATATATATATATATATATATATATATATATATATATACCTTGCTTTAATATTCTTATTAATAGAATATTTATTTTAAAGTATCTGAATCTTTATAATCCTTACAATATTGTAACAGTTAAATTAAAATATCAATTTGAATATTATTGATACGTAATTAGATAAAATTGATTGGAAGGTTATCTTATGAAATATATATATATATATATATATATATATATATAAACATATCGTTTGTTTCAATTTATGTATATATATATATATATATATATATATATATATATATGTATATATATATATATATATATATATATATATATATATGTATATATATATATATATATATATATATATATATATATATATATATATATAGGAGTAGGATCAAATGAGAACACTTAAAAGGTTGAGAACGCGAGAACACATCTGGATCATCTAAATATTCAAATCTAAGGCTATTATTAGGCGGAACATTTACGTAAATTCTAAAATTTATTGGTATTAAAGTGTATCTTTGAAATGGTGAAAAGAGTATTATAGTAATTGTAGCTCTAGAAACATTAAATAATTCATATAACCTCTCAATCACTCACGTATTTCCTTTAATTTCTCACCACTCTCTTCCTCTCTCTTTGAAAGCTAGAGCACGCCACCATCTTTATCTCAGAACACAATTTGTCACAACCATCATCGTCCATTCTCCCTCATCTAAATTTCATCACTAGCATATTTTTGCTTCACCCTCTTCTTATCTTCCCGTTTCGCGCCATCATCATCGTGAAAAAAATAAGCAGAATAAGGGTTAATGGGGAGACTGCTTCGAGACATAGAAGAAACAATCAAGGAGTTTGTTCAGATTAGCACATTCATCGATGACTGATCTGCATTGTTATTGACAAAGCACGACAGAATGAGGCTACCGACGGCGACCAGGATGATTTCTTGGTGAGTGGACAAAACCTTGTTCTTCATTTACACATCAACCCTTTATTTATTCGTTCTACTTCATCTCATACCGATCCTTATAATCGATGGAAAAAATAGCTACACAAAGTTGTAATCTGATTTGAAGGAAAAGCTAATGCACGGAAGCTGTTTGATGAAATGTGTGAGAGAGATCTGGTGTCTAAAACTCACTGATATATGGGTATATTCATATTGGTTTTACTGGGTTCCATTTGTTCTAAAAAGGGAAATCAGAGGATTGAGCTCGAGAGGGTTCAACGAGAGATCGAGAAAGGTAATAAAAAATCGTTTAGGTTGTTTTTCTTAATTCTTGATCCACTCTTTGCTTTCTAATTGATTTTTCTATATCATCAATTCTATTTAGGAAAAGAAATCGATTCGTGCATCACCAGGTAACAATTTTTTTTTCCAACCCTTTTATTCATTCTCGCATCTTTACTTGGTTCTGTTATCAACCTTGTGAAAATCTTGGTTGCAAGTGGAGAACCTGATCATGAATTATGAATTTTTGATTGTTGGTTGTATTTTGTTATGGAATTTTAAAGTTATTTTATTGATATTGTTATTCTTTTCCATTCATCTGCCAAATTTTCTCTTGTTTTTTGTATAATTTTTATGGATTCCGTGCTAATGTATTGAAGAGATTAGGAAACATTATAAGAGTAGGCATGTAATATATTTTATTCACCATTGATTGTATATCTTTCATTACCGCTTGTAACATGATTCATTTCTGAATAGAGATTTTTTTTGTTTGCGATTTTGTAATATAAATGTGCTTTGAAAATGGTGTGGCTAGTTCATCAAAGGTGTTTTGGATAGTGGATGACTTTTAGGAAACATTCAAGATTATTTAGAAGACTCTCAAGTGAACGTGAAAACTGATAAATTAGATTTTATAAATAGGTTGTTTGAGTTTAATCATCAATGAATATAACTATATTATAATTGCATGTGTTTAATGATTGATGTTTTGAACAGGTTTAATGTAAGAGCTTGATATTTTGAATAAGGTTAACTGTAACTAAGAAAATCGACAACATGATCAAGGGCGACCCTCATTCAATTCAGTGATGATTAGTGGTATATTTATCAATGAATATAACGACCGAAAATGTAGAAATTTAGATGTCTTTTGTATTTTGTTAAAATATATTCATATATGGTTAAAAATGCATGGTTAAAGTTGTATTCGTGTATGATTATGATTAGAGGTTCATTCTTTTATAATGAAATGATTTTGTTTAGAGTTGTATTCATTTACGATTATGATTAGTGATTTATTTTTTTCGAATGAAATGATGAATTCTTAAACATTCTTTGTTTTCAATTCATTAAAAAAAATCAGTCTAGTCATGGCATATTCACTTATGAATATGACACTACTTGATAAATAGTCGGATAAAATGATTAATGCGTCAGTATTTTTGATGTGGTTGGTAAAAAAATAACTTAAAGATAAAAAAAAAAAGTTAACATTTTATTTTTTGAAATTATGGTAAAAACGTTTTTTAAAAGCATTTTACTGATTTTGTTAATTAAAAATAGATTATATAAATTCCTAATATTTGGGTAAAAAAATCTATTAATCATATTAAATCCCATGATTTTAGGAATTAATTAATTACCCATAAATCATCCATAATTAATTATATTGTAAAATTCCTTTTATGCCCTTATATGATGATTGGTTCACAACTGTTCTCGCGTTTTCAACCTTTTAGGTGTTCTCATTTGATCATTTCCATATATATATATATATATATATATATATATATATATATATATATATATATATATATATATATATATATATTATCAAGTGTTATATGTCAATTTGTCATTATGTAAGAATAAAATTTTACCAATTATATATTAAATATGATTTAATGACTAATCTAACTTTTAATAATCGGTAATTTGTGCCTTAAAATATAACTAGTTAAGTTATGTTGAAATTATGAGGGTTACAACTTTTTTTAGACAAAATTTGTATTTTTATTAAAAGTTGTTCAAACATTAAAAATTAAGCCAATTATATTTGATTTACGTCACGTTCGCAAGTGACACCCGTTAATTTAATTTGACTGTTGTCACAAATACACTCTCGTTCTTCATATTCAATGCAACTTTATTGTATTTTAAGTGAGTGAGTCCTGAAAAAAAATTACGAACTCATATATAAAAACGTAGATGCGAATTCATTCTGAAAGAATGTTATTGCTGACATTAATGACGGATTTAATTAGTTTCCATAAAAAGAGAATTATAATTATGGATATTATTTAATATACATATAATTATGGAAATCATTTAATATATATATTTATTTAATTAAATAAATATTTAATTTACTAAATTCGTATTGGTGTATTCTAGCACACAATAAATGTAAGAATCAAAATAACCTAGCCCTACATATATATATATATATATATATATATATATATATATATATATATATATATATATATATATATATATATATATATATATATATATATATATATATATATATATATATATATATATTGATAGTTCCACTTTGTTTAGTTATTTAGGGTTATTAACATAAAACCTTCAAGTTTTCAAATTTTTATTGATTTGCTCAAATTGAATTTTATGTCCGTTTTTACCCACATATTTTCTAAAATTATATGTAGGTGTTAGAGGAGAGTTTGGGCTCTTTCCGTTTTGAGATAATAGCTTTGATTGAGACGCGTTCACTGACCTTTAGGGAGTTCCAGGCATGCGGTGCTCTGGATTACGATAGGGAGAAGGACCCGATTGCGAGAAGGCATTGGCTAGCAGATGTCGCTAACGCCTTCCGCACTAGCAGTTGTCCTGATGGGGCAAAGGTCAGACTTGCTTCCTATCTTCTGAAAGACAGGGACCGAGATTGGTGGGAGGAGGTAGGACATGCCTTGGGAGGCGAGGCGATTGAGTCCATGACATGGGATGATTTTGTGACTAGATTCAGGGCTGAGTTTGCACCAGTGATTGACGTGCAACAGTTGGCATGAGAGTTTCGGGTTCTCCGCCAAACTACTGAGACGGTGGCTGAGATCAACGTGATGTTCCAGGAGAGATTGTTGTTGGTTCCACAGTATGTGGCGGACGAAGAGATGAAGAAAGTGAGGTATCTTAAGATGTTGAGGAGCGATATTCGGCTGTTTGTGAGCCGATCTAGTTGCACGACACTGGATGATATGATTGCGAGAGCCAAGGAGAGGGAAATAGATCTGCAGATGGAGAAGAAGAGGAAGCCAGATTATATGCCGAGTGCAGAGGGTTCGTGCAAGAGGCCCAAGGTTGTTGATAGGAGATCGAGAGGCCAGCAGGGTCGAAGCCTCTGTGTTAAGTGCGTCAAGACGCACGAGGGAGCGTGTAGGGTGGGTGGTTATGGATGCTTCAAGTGTGGCCGGACGGGTCATTTTAGCAGGTATTTTACTGCTACTACCAACACCACCCTAGGACCTGATCTGGTTTTCTTTCATTGCAACCAGAGGGGCCAGAAGAAGGTCGATTATCCGAGTTTGACTGCAGCAGGGCCGGTTTCAGCACCCGCTCCTGCGACTCTACGGATCACTGAAGGCTGCCAGGGCAAGGCGGATTCACCTGTGGTGAAGAGCAGGGATTTTTAGTTGACGGTCAAGGAGGCTCGCACGACACCTGATGTGGTGACGGGTATGTATCTTCTCTTTATTTCTTTATTTATGTTGATATACCTGCTCATATTTATGTGTTTTACTTTTTGAATTGTTCCCTGTGAACGGTATTTCTACTTTGGTATTGTTTAATTTCGGGGATACCCGATCATTTGTATCGCTTGCGCTTAGCAAGAAGTTTGATGGAGCTCCGGGGGAGTTGGATTGTCCTTTAGATGTCGATATTGCAGATGATCTATCTGTCCGAGTAGCGAGGATTCATCGGGGTTGTATTCTTCAGATGTTCAGCGAGCAGTATCCTATTGATTTGGTTCCCATTCCTTTGCGTGGGAACAAGGTTATTGTGGGTATGGATTGGTTGATCCCTAATCGGGAGGTGATCGATTGTGAGCACCAGTTAGTTCATATTCGAACCCCAAGTGGCGGAGAGTTAGTGGTTCATGGAGAGAGAGCTCAGCGTGGGCCGATTTTGTGTTCAACAGCAAGGGCAAACGTTATATTCATCAGGGTTGTTCCGGATTTGTCACCTAAGTTATGGATACCCGGGATAAGTGTAAGGCGACTGTGGATGATGTGCCGATTGTGCGGGATTATCCAGATGTGTTCCCGGGGGATTTGCTTGGGGTGCGTCCGGAGAGGCAGGTAAAGTTCAGGATTGACCTGGTTCCAGGTGCGGCTCCGATAGCCAAAGCACCGTATCGGTTGGCTCCTCCCGAGATGAAGGAGTTGTCTACACAACTGCAGGAGCTGTTGGACAAGGGATTCATTCGACCGAGCAGTTCGCCTTTGGGAGCACCGATTTTGTTTGTGAAGAAGAAGGATGTGTCTCATCGTATGTGCATTGAGTACCGGGAGCTGAATAACCTGATGGTGAAGAACCGTTATCCATTCTCGAGGATTGATGATCTGTTCGACTTGCTTCAGGGTGCATCCTGGTTTTCGAAGATTGATTTGCGTTCGGGTGATGAGGGTTACAGATGAGGATGTAGAGAAGACAGCGTTCCAAACTCGCTATGGTCATTATGAGTTCGTGGGGATGCCCTTTGGGCTAATCAATGCTCCAGCCGCGTTCATGGACCTCATGTACCGCGCATACAGACCGATGTTGGATTGGTATGTGATTTTATTCATTGATGATATCCTGGTATGTGATTGTACTTGAGGGAGGTGCTAGAGATTTTGAGGAGGGAGAAAATTTTTGCGAAGTGCTCCAAGTGTGAGTTTTGGTTACGCGAGGTGCAATTTCTCGGGCACCATGTCAACCAAAACGGTAGTCTGGTCGATCCGTCCAAGGTCGAGGTCGTGATGAGGTGGGAGGTTCCGAGATCTCCATCTGAGATTTGGAGCTTCCTTGGTTTAGCAGGTTACAGTCGAAGATTCATCTAAGATTTCTCCAAGATAGTAGTTCCGTTGACTTGGTTAATTAAGAAGAGGGTCACGTTTCACTGGGGGCCTGAACAGCAGGCAACTTTTGACACCCTGAGGCAGTGATTATGCGAGGTGTCGATTTTGACCCTGTCGGAGGGTGTTGAGGATTTTGTGGTTTATTGTGATGCGTCGATCACGGGTTTGGGGGAAATTTTGATGCAGAGGGGTCGCATGATCGCCTATGCTTCAAAGCAGTTGAAGCCTCATGAGGCGAACTATCTGACACATGATTTGGAGCAGGGGGATGTGGTGTTCTCCCTCAAGATTTGGCGACATTACCTCTATGGGGTCCGTTGTACTATTTACACAGATCAGAAGACCCTGAGATATCTTATGGATCAACCAAATATAAATATGAGGCAGAGCCGGTGGTTGGATATGGTGAAGGATTATGATTGTGAGATCATTTACCACCCGGGGAAGGCAAATGTCGTGGCTGATGCTCTCATCGCAAGGCGGTCGCGGCTCCGATCGGGGATATTTGTTTGTGGATGACCGTGATTACTCTGTTATTGGAGCGGATTCATGAGGCTCAGATCGAGGCTATTAATAAAGAGAACTTGAAGAGTGAGCACATTGTGCTTCAGGTGGCTTCCTTTGATTATGAAAGTCGTGGGTTGTTGACTCATCATCTTAAGGTATGGGTTCTGTACTGGGGAGGTGTACGTCATATTCTGATGGAGGAGGCGCACAAGTTGAGGTTCTCCATTCATCCTGGGGTGAACAAGATGTATAGAGATCTTCTTCCTAATTATTGGTGGCCTTACATGAAGCGGGATGTGGCTTGGTATGTGGAGAGGTGTTTGACTTGCAGGAAAGTCAAGGTCGAGCATCAACGACCTCATGACAAGATGCAACCATTGGATATTACCGTTTTAAAATGGGAGGAGATGACCATGGATTTCATCACAAAGTTGCCTTGGACTACGCGCTTAGTGGATTCGATTTGGGTCATTATCGATCGATTGACCAAGAGAGCGTATTTTATCCTGATTTAGGAGAGTATCTATGCGAAGAAGTTAGATGAGGTATACATCAGGGAGGTCATGGCATGGCATGGGGTGCTGGTTTCTGTGGTTTCATACAGGGACGTCTGGTTAACTTCCAGATTTTGGAAGCGGTTCCATGACGATTTGGGTAGTCGTCTCCATTTCAGCTCCGCCTTCCATCCGTAGACTAACGGCCAGAGCGAGTGGACCATCCAAACTTTATAGGATATGCTTCGGGCATGTGTTCTGGTCTTTGGTAGGAATTGGGACATGTATCTTCCTTTTGAGATGCTCTATGAAAGGAAATACAGGACCCCGATTTGTTGAGGTGAGGTCGGTCAGCGGGTTATGGGGGAGTACCGAAGTGGTACTCAAGACCACTGAGTTGATACAGAAGGTTCAAAGTAGATTGCAGACATCCCAGAATCGATAGAAGAGCTATGCTGACAGACGCCGTTCAGACCTTGAGTTTCAGGTAGGGATTTGGTACTGCTGAAGGTGTCACCTTGGGTCATCCGGTTTCGGAAGCGGGGCAAGTTGGGCCCTTCAGGATTATCGCCCGAGTAGGAAGAGTTGCATACTGGCATGATCTGCCTGATGTGAGCTTATTCATATCCATAACATTATATATTCATATCCATAACACCTTCCACGTGTCTCAGTTGCGGAAGTGTGTAGCCGATGATACGAAAGTGATTTCTCAGGATGATATTCTGGTAGATGAGCGCCTGAACTACGTGGAGAGGCCGAATGCGATTCTCGACAGGAAAACCAAGACTCTGCGTAATAAGTTGGTGAATCTGGTCAAGGAGCAATGGCAGCACCGTAAGGGATCTGAGTGGACTTGGGAGCCGGAGAATGAGATGACGGAGCACTACCCAGACTTGTTGGCAGCAATGGAGTTCTAGGAATAAGACTGATTCAAGTGGGGGAGATTTGTAACACCATGGTTTCCAGGTATTTACACTTTTAACCTTGTTGTGTTAATTTTTGACACTTTGGTCCACACGCCATGCGTTTGGCATGGAACGCTAGGCGTTCAAATGCCAGTTATTCTATGATGGACTCCAGGCATTTTCATGCAGAGACCAAATCCTATTCTTTAAGGTTTACACCTTATTTAATGAACATTATGCCAGTTATTCTATGATGGACTCTAGCCACCACCCTCATTTCGAAAAGCCTAAGTGTGTATGAGATTTTGAAGCCTTGGTTCATCTTTTTGGTATCATTTAGTGTTCATGATAAGAGAAGTAAGATCTTTGGAGTGTTGTGGTTGCTCTCTAGCTTGCAGATCTGGACTCTAGGCATCTTGGAGCATCATTTTGAGGTATAAACTTTAGATCTTGATGTCTCATTTGTTAGATCTTGATTTAGGGCTACTTTATGTTCTTTTTGGTCCCAAAGACTTGATCTTTGTTAGTTTGGAATGCTCTAGAGGTTTAGACTGTCCTTTCAAGCATAATATTGAGTCTAGAATCGTAAAAATGCAAACATGGGTCTTCATAATCTTCCATGCAAGAGTTTTGGAGCCTTATAGTTGATTTTGAGTTAAGATCTTGGTGTTGGGCTCATTGTAGCCATGCATGGCCATAAACTTTGTAACTTTATGGCTTTAGACGTCCCATTTTGATTGGATCTGATGTTTGGACATGAGATCTTAATCCATTAACACATTGGTCTGGAATTTGGTAAACTGTGAGCAAAGGTCAGGCGTTTGCATGGGAATGTCCGATGTTCGGACGCCAGGCGTCATAGGGGGGAACGCCAGGTGTTCTCAGTAGAAGCCCAATGGGTCGATTTTGGGCCTTGGGCCATTAGGGGTTTTGGGCTTATTTTAATTGGGCTTTGGGTGATCATTTTTGTTTTGGGCCTTTCGATTAGTTGGATTGGGCCTTGGCCTTGGGCCCAATTATATAAAGGGGAAAAAATGGTCTTTTAGCCTAGCTTAGACTCTTAGATTTGGGTTAGAATTCAATTATTAATTGGATGTGTTTTATATTGACAGCGCGGGGATTTTCCGGATTAGCAGACATAGATTTATCTGAGTGATTCAACATTTGGACGTGGGTTTCCTCACTGTGTTTAGTGGGTCGAAGGAACCAATTCCGGCTCATGGTTTATTATGTTAGGATGCTAGATGTCTGCGTGATTGTTTCATGTGTTATGTGTTATTATGCTTAAAGGGAAAGGCCTGATGACGATGTTGTATGTTATTGTCTTTGTGATTATCGCATGTATTTGTATGATTACATGTTTATATGTTTATATGTACATCGGGCGGGGCCTGTTGACTGACAGATCTGTATGACGGGTGGGGTTTGATGTCGGGCATGGTCCGATGACGGGTGGGGGCCCAATATGTGGTTATTATATACGGTATGTGGTATCTTGGGGAACTCACTAAGGTTTGTGCTTACGGTTTTTAGTTTATGTTTTAGGTAATTCTGGTGCAAGGGGGAAGAGTTCGGGGTGATTGTAGAGCACACACCATATTATTCCGTTTTTGTGATTTACATTTTTTATGATGATGTATTGATACGCTTTGTTCCACCTTGGTTCCATGATGATGATTTGGAATACAATTTTATTTCATTTAAAAATGAAAATTTTTGGTCAATATTTTTGGACGTTACAGTATCTTTTATGCTAGTATTTCATGTTAACAATACTAATCATAGGGAATCATGTCTCTAATTTTAAAATAGCAAAGTGCTGTAAATTTCTCGCTATAATGGACTTAAGGGAGAAGTCACTCATTCTTCGTTTTGAATCTAAAAGTTTAGATTGTATAGTTTAATGGAACTTAGTCAAATACATATATGAATAACATTTTGAAATGGTTCAACATAGGATATTCCATATTCGAAATTATTATAGCGATAAATCAAACATATATTAAATCCTTGTACATGTAAAAATGAGTCGAGTCCATATGCTTCGGATATAGGATCAATCAAATATGCTATAATGTTCGTTTATTCTAATTTTTCAAATTGCCTTAAGCATTGTGTGAAAAGGATTAGAATTTTATGTGAATAATGTTGTTAAACAACTGTCAAGAACAATCTGAGTTTTTACCAAAGATTGGTTGTTTGTGGACAGTTGAAAGTATAACATTATTTTGGAAGGACCATAGTGACATATTTTGCATTGAGATGATTCTTGGTCAGAATTGGTGGTCATATGGGAATATGGAAATGTTTCCATAATGGAAGATGGTTATAAAATCAACATGTGAGTTGGAAACCTTAATGCAAGAGATGTGTCCAATGAGTGTACCTTCAAATTGAAACTTCATTACCATGGAATTGTTTCAAGTGAAAAGTTCCAGTGCAACATTTTATAATATCAAAGGCACCCTCTCTATGAATTCAGAACCTCGACATCTTACAAGGTCAATGCATTTAAAGATGGAATTCCATTACATCTTAGATAACGATACAGATTTGGAATTGTGAAATGACCATCATTGGATTAATGTCCAACCGATATGTTCACAAATGAATGACCATAGAGAGGCATAGTATGTGTGTTTATAGCATGGCATGACCGATGATATTTTATTATTGTGTTTCAATTTACAAGTTTACCTCCGTAATTGATTTGAATATTAATATTCAAAATTCCACAGTCGTTCATACTTTTAGAAGTAAGTATTAATTTAAGACTGTCATGAATTCTTTGTAGATTGTTCATAGGGATTGGACATTGCATATGGATTGCTGCAATATTCATGAGTACTTAGAAAATGGAGATTTTAAGTGTTGGTTAACCCACTCTTAGTGATTACTTCATGGATTCAATCCCAAGTAATTCTAAGACGATAATATCTCCTATTCTTCAAACGGAGATACATAAGGTGTAATTTGCAAGTTAGTTGTGCATTTGTATTGCGTAAATGCATCAGTAAGTTGACGTTATAAAACGTAGTGTTATGTATGATTTTTTGAGTAAAGGTTATAATTATTTAGTCAAAGTTTATCCATTCCTTTTGACTTAACATGAAAAACAATATCTTTGGGCTCCTCAGTGATTTGAGTTGATCTATAAGAACTAGGCCTGGTCTGAATAGAATTGATATGTTCGATTTTGTATTCTGAATTTGATCATGAAATCGGAGACCGAGAAGAAAACTAATGAACATGAGGTTGATCATTTAATCAGTGAATCTGTTCATTCGATATCGTATAGAACGATGGAATAGTTTATCACTTATCTTAGGGCAAATGTTTTATTTGAATCAGAGTTCAACATTGGCTTTGGAAAACATAATTTGCTGTTTAGTTCAAGGTTATACGTTCAATTGTAATTATAGACTTATCCAAGTGGGAGACTATTGGATTAAGGTGTCTAATATCATAACTAAATTGGTATATTCTTATAATTAAAAGCAAAGTCCTTTTTGGGTTACCCTCATAACCAAAAATAGGTATAAATGATTTTAGGAAAGAGAGAGAAAATTGATTTGGTAATATGTTATATGATTAATATATTAATTAGAAATAGATAATTGGTTTGTTACTTTATTATGTGATTAAAAAATTAATATGAGATCAATAGTTTAATTATTGATTTCTTACTTAAATGATTAATAAATTAATATGACATCAATAAGAATTAATTAATTATTAATCACAATTAATCTAGAATTAATTCAGGAGTAATTACAATTAATTAAAGGTCCAATGGTTGAGTTGTAATTATTCTTAATTGATTAAGGAAAGAAAATTCTAGAATGCTAATAGCGGTGGACGATTTTAGGGTTTCTTCCAAGGCAGGAAAAGCTAATAAAGATTACCATATTTGAGTAGATAAAATAATGTTATTTTATTATTCAAATATAGGGTTTCTCTTATATCATCCACACTATAAATAGGACCCCAAAGAGCCTAAATTTCGTTAATACTCCTCCAAGGGACATAGAGCCAAAATTTCCTTCACCCTCCTCTCTCTCTCCTCTTCATTCTAAGGTTTATAGCGTTTTGGGTGTGAGCCATTAGAGGCATCATACTCTTTTTGCTTCCTTTTTGAAGACTAAAAGGAAAGGATTCAAAAGTGTTTTTTTCTATAACAATACAAAGGTATGTAACCCTAAGCTTATGGTTTTTTATTACAGCTAGGGTTCCTAAATTTTCATAGTATGTTGCTATTAATTATAAAGACAGAGATCCTTATATTGCATGTATCCTTAAGTGTTATGAGAATATCTACAAGTACATTGTAGTTGTAACCTATAAAATCGATCATTACAAACCTAGATCATTATATTGAAATGAAGGAGTTATAGGGTTGACTTCCTGGATTGAAAAGATGGAATCAATATTCCTCATTAGCTGTTGAGCAGAAAACTATGGTATTAAGTTTGCTACATGCACCTTTACGAACATATCCCTTGCCTAGTGGAACGACTATAGAAAACCATGGGCATTGACTCGTCATATGCAACAACTTGGGACGAACTAAATCTAATGCTCATAGAAAAATACAGCTTAAGTCCTTCCATCTTTAATTAATCCAATTAATCCTAAAATTAATTGCAATTAATTTTTGATTAATTAGTAATTAAATAATATTATTTCTAATTTATATATTAATAACATAATATATAAAAAAACCATTTATTTCAATTTATTAATCATAAAATAAATCAATAAATCAGCCTCTCTCTCCTAATGTCATTCTACATAATTACTAGTTTTGAGGGCAACCCAAAAAGGACTTTGTTTCTATTTGTAACTTTATATCACTTTATTTATTGGCTTAGACACCTTAATCGAACAATTTCCCAATCAGCAAAGAGTGCTTTCCAAAGCCACTGTTGAACTCTGATCCAATTAGAAATTGGACCTACGATAAGTGATCAAATTTTACATTGTTCTTCAAGATATTGTATGGACATGAGACATGGATTATAATCAATCTCACTATATAAAATTCTTTTTCCCAATTTCTTGATTTGTGATGACGTCATTATAATACTAATTAAACACATCAATTTAATCCCGGCTGGGCACAACACTATAATGTCAACAACAAGTCACCGAGGGACCCAAAGATATCGTTTTTTTCCTGTTATGGCAAAAGGAATGAATAAACATTGACTATATAATTGTATCCTTTACTAACCAAATCATACATGACACTACATTTTATAACATCATGTTACTGATGTGTTTATGCAATACAAATTCATAACCGACTCGTAAATTACAACTTTGTATATCTCCCTTTGAAGAATAAAATATATTATCATCTTACAATTACTCGTGATTGAATCCATGAAGTAATCTCTAAGCGTGGGTTTATCCATTACTTAAAATCTTCATTTTCTAAGTACTCATGAATATTGCAGCAATCTTATTGCAATGTCTAATCTCCATAGATAATCCAAAATCTAATTCACGACAGTCTTAATTCACTACTTACTTACAAAAGTATGAGCGAATGTGGAACTTTGAATAATCAAATCATTCAGGAAGTAAAACATGCAAAGTGAAATACAAGAATAAATAACTGATGAATGTAGTACCCATACTCATAAATAATTCTCTATTATTTAATCTCCACAATCAATTACATTTATTTTGTTAACACATTTCAAATAATCAACTAACTACTAAAACTAACATCATCTCTTAAGCCAATGCTTTTAGCATGCTAGATGTGTTTTACCATGCCAATAGCCTTCATGGAAGGATCAACAAGATTGAGTTTTGATATATATGTTTCTTTTCAGCCATTTTGCTCACTCATTCCTCAACCAAAACCTTCAGAAATTTTTTCACATCCCAACCCCTTTACTCATAGTTCCTGGCTACTTTATCGAGAACTTGCGTCATCAAAGAGCGAGAGAAATAGAAGCTTTCGATATCAAAGTTCTACTAACACAAAGCCCGGTGTTCACTAGAACTCTCTGTAAGTTAAGCTACGCTTACTAGGCTTTTAAATGTAACATATATTTATATTCATAGTAATTGGTATGAATGTCTAAATAATATTTTTCAATAATTCCATTCATAATGTTGATTCATCTACTCTCGCCAGAGGTGTCTAAAATGATTATGTTATCTTGGTTGTTGAATTTCAAAAAGCTATATGTCGAAATGATCCTATCTCCCAACTATCCTACCTGGTTGATCCTTATTTAACAAAAGTCCCAGTATTCATTGGAATTAGTAAAATATATGGCTTTCATTGCCAAATTCCCATACCAATTAATAAGCTATAACATTCTAGGTTAATCCCCGTTGGCCTGTTCTTTGTTAGTTAAATTAACCGGTTAGCTGTCGATCTTCTGAGAAACTATCCAGATAAGTTATCTCACTATGCTATATGTTACAATATATATATATATATATATATATGTATATATATATATATATATATATATATATATATATATATATATGTTAGGACATAGGAGTTAGCATAGTAGATAATATATTATAGCTTCTATGTACATGTATAAGTAGAACTTAAGGTGCAGTCTGTATGTATGGTTATGTATATCAGGCGGGGCCTGTCATATAGTTTGGGTAGGGCCCGTTATGTATGTTGGGTGGGGCACATTTGTATACATGTATATGTATTGTGGTATAGGGTATTTTGGGGAACTCACTAAGCCTCGTACTTACCCAGTTGAATAAAAAAGTCTTTCAGGTACTTTAGTGATTCGTGAGAAGGGCAAGATTCGACGGTACACGCACGCATTCGCAACATGTTTCCACACAATGTAATCATACTCTAATATATTTTAATAAATAAAAATGAAAAATTTGCCTTGAAATTTGGGACATTACAAGTTGGTATCACAGCCCTGGTTTGAGAGAATTGAATGAAAATTTGTGTGATTCCATACTCAAATTGAGGATTTGAAAATCTTAAACAATATTTTAAGAAAAAATACTTTATTGAAAAGAAACGAGTGTGGTGCGTACAATCAGCCAAAGCTGAAGAAGGATAGTGATTCATAAAATATCCATATTGTTATCATTACTGATATGTGAAATACTAGAAATACATGCTAGTATGTAGGCTAGCGATCTTTTTAGGTATTGCAAGATAAAATTTCTTGATACTTAAGATGCCTTATTTCCTTGATGGTTTTTTGTTATTTGTTGTTTAGATCTGTAACGTTACACACCTTACGATCTGACGAGTCAAACCTCACATGGTGTCCACCGACGCCATCGCCAGCATCAGCACGATTAGCATCAACGTGAACTCAATGACATTAGTGATCATTTGTATATTAGTCAGTTAAAAGTTGTCTATATAGAATAGATGTATGATCCGTAATATTAGTGATTAGGATCAGAACTTTACTTAGATTAGTTACATCCCCAAAATAATGGGATCTTTGTTTCTGTAATCGTATATATTGTACTATCAAGGTTAACCCCTAATAGAGCTTGGTGCCATCTATGTTCTCTTTGTAAGAACCCTCTTTCATATTGAAAGTATCTTTGTGATCATCTTCTTCTTCTGTTCTTTGTTTGTACGTTATTTTTTATACTTGAGTGTATCTGATCGATACACACCTTCAATTGGTATCAGAGCGGGTTTACGATACACTTTAGTTATCAACTCTTCTTCTTATTATCCCAAGTCATCTCCCTTAAAAAAATATTCTTCCTTTCGATGAACACAACTTTACTATGTGGAAATCAAAGGCTATAGTTTTTATTGAATCCATTGAATTTGATATGCTTAACATGGTAGACAAAGGCCCACATGATCCTATGTATCAACATATGTTTAACAATGCTCATGTTGGTCCCTTGAAACAAAAGCTAAAGACTAGCTACAATGATGATGACATAAGACTTATTAGTCTTAATGCTAAAGCAAGGGAAACCATAGGAAACTTTCTACCTTATGATGTGTATCAAATGGTTTAGAACTGTGAATCTTATCAAGAGATAATGGAAATGTTGATTGTGGATTATGAAGTCATTGTGGCAGTTCAGGCAACAAACATCAACATTCTCAACTGTTGATATGAGCATTTCTTTTCTTAACAAGGTGAGACTCTAACTCAAACCTTTAATAGGTTTAAATGTTTGGTGAATTATATGCGTAGCTTAGGGATTGTCAACTATTCATCTCAGTTGGTTTTAAAGTTCTTGGATTCTCTTGGAAAATATGGGAACATCATGCTGATGTTCTCAAGAACAATGAAAAAATAAACCTCATGGATCTCTACTCCTTCTTTAGAAATCTATGAAATTATGAAGAAACTAAATTTCTTCGTATGGAAATCATGAAGGACTCCAATAAAGAAAATTTTGTGGAACTGGTCTCCAAAAAAGAAGCAACCAATCTAATCTGCGACTCCCGAAGATACCCATACATGTTATGTTACGATATGATATGATTATGAGAAGTGCATGCTAGATTACGGCCCAGGATCTAGGAAGGATGCCTTATACGCATACTGTATGTGTATGAGAACTGCATGGTAGATTAGGGCTAAGCATCTAGGAAGATGCCTTATGTGCCTGCTATATGTGCTTATTGAATTACATTAGTTAGTGATATGATGGCCTGATTAGGATATGGTTGGTTTTGGTTACTCAAAGCCCGAATGCTGCTTGCTTTGTGCTTTTAGGAGTTCTAGTTATCTTTAATTAACTAGTAAACGAATACCTTAAGTTACATATTACGAGGACTAAATAATTTCAGAAGCTTAGGTGTAGCCCCATTTCCCAGCTCTTGTTTGAGTCTAACCGTTATAGGGTAGGACCTCTCATTTGAAGAACTATTCACAAGCTAGTTAGTGGGAGGTAGCAGGGACTTCTTACGCGGCTGATGGCGGAGAGTGGGTTGGAGATTACCCTAGGGTAAGCCTAGGATGATATTAGCATGGAGAGCAATAGTAGTAGAAGGGACTTGGTAAAGTCAAGGCAATCCTTGAGGAAAGTACGGATAGATGTGGATGGTAGTATGGGCCCGTACTACTGAAAGCATAGGATCTGTACTCGAGTTAAGGAGGGCTGATGTAGAACCAGGGAAATTGTAGTACATGTGTGAGACCTCTCGGGGTTATGTATGACCTTGATGATTATGTGTTTTGTTTCAGAATGGTGGTGACACGTCACGAAGCAGGAGGTTCAGGTTCTGGGTCAGGATCAAGTTCAGGTTTGGGTTAGGGTTCCGAGCCAGTCGATGAGGGATTGCGCGAGTTCATCACGTCCGAGATTATGAGAGGCTTCCTTGAGTCGACCCTGGTGATTTTCAGGTCGATCAAGGAGGGGATTATTGAGCTGATGAAGGATCGCCTCAGGGCATTCAGGAGCGACATGGCACTGAGCCAATCAGGGACTCACACACTCTCCTTCAAGGATTTCCGGGGATGTACTGCACCAGACTTTCACGGGGTAAAGGACCCCATTGTGGCCAGGAGATGGATTGCAGACATCGAGTTTTCATAGTTGACGAGCTTCTTCCCTGAGGGGCTGTGTAACGCTCGGATCCTGGTATGTATTTTAAAATTTAAAACATTCATTTTTGCGAAGGGACTCGATGAGTCGGAGTCCCAGAATCGTCGAGTAGGAACGAATGATTGGACGTGAGAATTGAAGCCTACTCGACGAGTCGAGAGCCTCGACTCTACGAGTAGGGCTGCCAGGGTGAAACCCTAATTTTCAAGTCTTGCACCCTGTTTAAACACTTTAAATGGCCTCAACATCAGCCTCCATCACCTCCAAACCTTAGTCACGAAACCCTAGCCCATTTTGAGTATTCTTGAGCCATTGTTGAGTGTTTTTTGGTGATTTTGAAGCTTGAGAAGGAAGAGGAAACTTAGGGGTTCTATAGGAAGCAAGTAGATCCAGAGTTTGTGCTGCATTTCTGACTCATTTGAGGTATAAAGTCTATACCTTGTCTATTTGTTTACTAGATCTCTTCATGGGGTAGTTTAGGGCCTTTTGGAGCATATTATGGAACCATTCATGGATGCAAGATGTTTTAGGGTAATAACTTCAGATCCAGAGTCATTGAGCGACTCCCTGGCATAAAGGTGCCAAATTTATGACCATGGGAGTCCCATGCATCATATGAACCACTTTTTAAGGCCTTTTGAGGTAGATGACCCACGAATAAATGTAAAGTTTGTAACTTTACGTGTTATATCGACCCTAGGAGGTCAGATCTACCTTTTGGATGCCTTAAGCCCGATTAAAATCGACTGGATAGATTTGGACTTTGGGGGACTCGACGAGTCGTTCATACGACTCGGCGAGTTGGGTCATGGTCCCTCAACCTTTTCTGTTACTGGGCAAACCCGTTGAGTCTAGAATATAACTCAGCAAGTTGGACGTGTTTATGGACTTGAAGATCGAGGAACTCGACGAGTTCATGGATGAGCTCGGCGAGTTGAAAGCTGTCACACCCCGACCGACGGCGGAAAACGCCGGGGTTGCGACGTTATTACAATTGGATCACAAGCCAACCACATATATCAAATACTTAATATATTTGAATCATTATTTTACAAAACTTTAAGTTTGGGAATTGAAATTACATCTTCATAATTTAAACACACTACGGTAAACAAGTTAAGTCTATTCCCAAAAGAAAGGAACTATAATTTCCTTAGAACCGATGTCCTACCTCCGGCTTCTTAGTTACCTGAGAATACACATTTTTGAAATACGTCAACAAAATTGTTGGTGAGTTCCACAGGTTTTGACTCCGTGAGTTTTATAAAAAGAAATCTTTATAAAACGTGGAATGTTTAACAAAATAACTTGTGCAAACTTGGTCAACAATGTTACCGATATGCTTCGTGTGAGACCCGATACTTGAATCCGATACAACTATCCATGTAAAAATACTTATGATAAAAGTGAATATTAACATATTTTTGTGAAACAAAATATTTAGTATTTATGTAAATAAACACTACCAATCGGTTTAACATATTGTTGTGAAACAATATAATTAGTATTTATATAAATAAACACTACCAAACTACAAACAATATTTATACTACATACTCTCTTTATAAAACATGGAATGTTTAACAAAATAAGTTGGGCAAAACATGGTCAACAATGTTACCGATATGCTTCGTGTGAGACCCGATACTTGAAATCCACTACGAGTATCCATGTTAAAATACTTATGATAAATGTAAATATTAACATATTTTTGTGAAGCAAAATATTTAGTATTTATATAAATAAACACTAACAATCAGTTTAACAATCTACAAACAATATTTATACTACATACAACCTCATCCTAGTGTGTATTAGTATATTTGTATCCAGGACTTTGTTATAATTCCTGATTGTTTGATTTTGAAGACTTTTGGTTGTAATGCTTAATAATGTAAAGCTACCAAAGTTCTATCGGGACAACGGTCGTATGTGTCTTTATACGATCGGGACAACGGTCGTATGTGTCCCTATACGAGTTTAAACAGTACGTCGACTGTAAGTGAGCATATATTTGTTTAGACAGTACTCCGACTCTAAGTGACCATATATTTGTTTAGACAGTACTCCGACTGTAAGTGACCATATATTTGTTTAGATAGTACTCCGACTGTAAGTAACCAACAAAGTTTATACAACACCCCGGCTGTGAGTGACCAAAGTTGACATAATTTAAATCATCTTATTTTATAAGGTTGTCAACATTATTATATTAGTAATACTTGTTATAATTTACACGTGTGTAACTCTTAAAGTATGTGTGAATTAAACATTATCATAATTTGTGTATTTCTCATTTACAACAAAACCTTATATTTATATTTGAAAAACCAAACAACAAGGTTTATCAAAGGGCAATTCTGTCCATGATTTTAGAATAATTATAGAAAAATCATCATAAGTCGAAATCTGGATCCGTAAACTGTCAAAGTTTAGAAAATGAGTCTACTTTGTCCATAATTTTTACCCTGACCTTAAGTAGTTCCTAACCAGAGTGAAAGTGTTCATTTTTACATACTGGTCCGAAAATGTTCTGAAATGATAGGCAGTTTTGTAAAAATCATTATAAATTGTAGAAAAGTCGTATGAACGCGTGCGAGTAGTCGTTGGAAAGGTATCAACCTGAAAGATTAGCACATTGTTCAGTTTTGAAATCAATTAAGTTTAAGGAGGGAAAAACAGTCCGTGAACAGACCATAACTTTACTGTGAAAAGCTGAAATTTAAGCTTAGATATGTTTAGTGACATAACTTATATTTTTAGTTAGCAAAGCCTTTAAATGAAATTTAAGCTTAGATATGTTTAGTGACATAACTTATATTTTTAGTTAGCAAAGCCTTTAAATATTTCAAATAAGATTTGTTTAGTGTGTATTCTCCCCCAAAATCTGTAAAATATAAAACAGGGGCCATAGAAAACTCACTTTTGTCGCGTAGAGTTATTCGGTTTGAGAATGGTTTGTGCGGTTTCCGGTTCTACTCACGTTTGCGATTTGAGTATTCTTTTGGATGTCTTAACACATAAAGACATATATTTACATGTATGTTATACTTTTAGCATGGCTTAAATCATTTAAAATCAGTAGACTTGATGATAAAAAGAAAGAGTAGAAATCAAGAATATACCTAGCTTTAACTTGGATCTAAGTATATTGCCAAAAGGTGGTGGAATAACACAAGCTTTTTGAGAGGTAAAGGGTAACTTTCTCAGGGGTTTTAAGTGTTTGAAATTAGATACATATGGTATACTTTAAATCTCAAAAATGGGCAGGAAGGTGAAGAACTTTTGGGTGTTCGTTTGATGCTCCAAAACAGCCACTATTTTGGCTATGTTGCTGTCACGAAAACTTCACAGCAAAAGGGTAAGAAAAATGTAGTTTACTCACTGTTTTAAATCTCTAATTTTGAGTGGCATAACAACTAACTTCCAGGGGTATTTGGTGGTAAAAATATCAAGCAAAAGGAAGGTGTAGATGGGTGAAATGGTGGCTGAAACACCAAGGGACAGCAGCCCGTTTAAGGTTCACGGTTTTGAGGAGTTGGAAGGAAATTTGTATGGCTGAAAATGGGATGAACATTGAGAGCATTTCCCTGGAGTATTGGCTGGTCAAATGAGGGTAAAATGAAGAAGAAATTTCGTGATTATGAAGGAGGAAAGAGTGGAAGAGGATAAGGGGACAAAACCTAGACTAGCTTGTGATGGGATGTGAGTTTATGAGATGTGATGTTGCCTAGCCACTTGCTTGGTTGGTTTGTTAAGGATATAATTAGTTAACTAACTAACTACTAGTTAGTTAGTTAGTTAGAAGTTCTAGTAATGGAGAGGGAAGGTGTTAATCTCGAAAATTAGAAGAGGGATTAAGAAGTATTCTTAGTAAAATGTCATAAGTGATTAAGCACTTATTAGTTAAGTTTGCACTTATCTCAACCATTTCTCTTATCTTAATTGATTTAGACACCATATTCCTTACATAAAATCACTTTAAGTCATAACCCATAACTAGTAATCCACTAGATAATAATACATATGTACAAATACATACATATATACTTAGTATAAAATAACAATGTAGTTTTTGTTTATTTGAACTTAAATGTTTATGTTTTATTCTTTTTCTTCAAAAAAACTTAAATAAATTTTAATTATGCCTCATAATAATTCATTTTATATTTTTATTTATTTAAATATAAAATTTATTGACCAAGGTATAAATCGTGACATTTAACCGATTAACCATATCGTTAAACACGTTCTGTGACTTTGGTTCGTATATTTTTCAAATTTAGATCCTTCACAACTATTAAGCACACATTTTACATAGAACTTAACTTATTCATCAATAGGAGACATTTTGATACAAAAATTAAGTTTGTTGCGTTCAATTGACGTTATATGCTAATTTTCACAAAACGGTGATGGTTCATAGTCATACGTCGTAACGAAATTTATCTTTTGTTATTTGTTTTATATTTCACAAGAACTTATCTAAATAAGACAAGTTAAATTCCTTCAACCATTTTTGATAAAATATTCATATTGCTTAAAAATCAAAATATAGTATCGTACGATAGTTTCTATTTTTACCAATTGTTACATTCTCCCCCCGTTAAAAGAATTTCGCCCCGAAATTCAACTTGTAGACGGAATATCCCTAAACAATTGGGGGTATTTCTTTTTCATTTGATCCTCGCGTTCCCAGGTGAATTCTGGTCCTCGCTGAGAGTTCCAACGAACTTTCATGATATGAATACGAATTTGTTTTAAACGCTTCACTTCTCGATCCATAATTTCCACAGGTTCTTCAACGAAGTGGAGTTTTGTGTTTAGTTGTATCTCGTCGAGAGGTATTACGTTGGTGTTGTCGGACATACACTTTTTTTTAGGTTTGATACATGGAATACGTCGTGTACTTTTCTCAGTTCTTGAGGTAGCTTTAGTCCATACGCAACATGATCAATCCTGTCAAGAATTTCGAAAGGTCCAATGTATCTTGGGTTAAGCTTTCCTCTTTTGAAAAAAAAACAAATCATACCCTTCCAGGGCGAGACTTTTACGCCTTATATCAACATAACTTTTCTGACTGTCACGAGCTACCTTAAGTTGATCCTTGATTTGAATGATCTTCTCGGTCGTTTCATGGATTATCTCTGGCCCAGTACGCAACGTGTCATTTGTGTGTGCTCGGGCTAGTTGGGTATCCCCGACCTTTGCCCAACATATAGGTGATCGACATTTGCGTCCGTATAAAGCTTCAAATGGTGCTACTTAGAGGCTGGTGTGATAACTTTTGTTATAGGGAAACTCAATCAACGGTAGATGAGTATCCCAAGAATTTCCAAAGTCAATTACACAAGACCGTACCATATCTTCTAGGGTCTGAATGGTTCGTTCACTTTGACCATCTGTCTGTGGGTGGTAAGCTGTGCTAATATCTAAGCGGGTTCCCAGGAATTTGTGAAGTGATTGCCAGAACCTTGATGTGAACCTACTATCCCTATCCGAGATAACAGAGGTTGGCACTCAATGAAGCTTGACAATTTCCCTGAGATATGTTCTCGTCATATTTTCCCATTTTGTTGGTTTCCTTGATTGATAGGAAATGGGCAGACTTAGTTAATCTATCAACCACTACCCAAATAGTTTCATAACTACTAGGAGTCTTGGGTAGTTTTGTGATAAAGTTCATTGGAATTTGCTCCCATTTCAACTCAGGAATCTCAGGCTGTTGCAGTAATCTTGAGGGCTTTTGGTGTTCTGCCTTGACTTTAAAGCAAGTAAGGCATTTGCCCACTTAATTGGCTATCTCAACCTTCATATTAGGCTACCAATATAATTTCTTCAGGTCCAGATACATCTTGCCAGAGCCAGGATGTAAAGAATACCTTGATCTGTGAGCTTCATCCATGACCAAGCTTCTAATGTTACGAAATTTTGGTGTCCAGATTATGTTCATGAAATAACTAGTTCCATCATCTTTAAGCTCGAAAAGTTTATCCATTCCCCGTAAAGCTTCTTCCTCAACATTTTCCTCTTTCAGAGCATCTAGTTGAGCTTCACGAATCTGGGTATTAAGGTTGGAATGGATGGTCATAGTTAGTGCCTTTACTCGTCGGGGTTTCGATAATTAGTAATGTATTTTCGTGGTACATGATCCCTGCCTGGTCCTTCTATAATCGCCTTGTGCATACACGTCGTATAAAAATCAAGACTGAATAGACGGTCGAATAAGTGATTCTACCTTAAGCCCACAACCAAACAAGGAACAGGAAGTAAAGCAGAGTCGTAAATTCTATGTCTATAGAATCTTAATTATATACAACCTTAACGTATACACCTAGCAAGCATAAATTACCAACAAGGATACTTAGTTTCTATATGAATGATGTGACTATTCAGGGTGAGAAGATAATTTGTGATCCATACCTGGTCCTTCTACAATCGCCTTGTGCATACACATCATATATAATCAACATCGAATAGACGGTCGGATAAGTGATTCTACCTTAAGCCCACAACCAAACAAGGAACAGGAAGTAAAGTGGAGTCAAAAATCCTAAGTCTATAGAATCTTAATTATATACAACCCTAACGTATACACTTAGCAAGAATAGATTACCAACAAGGGTACTTAGTTTCTATATGAATGACGTGACTATTCAGGGTGAGAAGATAATTGGTGATCCCTACCTGGTCCTTCTACAATCGCCTTGTGCATACATATCATATATAATCAACATCGAATAGACGGTCGGATAAGTGATTCTACCTTAAGCCCACAACCAAACAAGGAACAGGAAGTAAAGCGGAGTCACAAATCCTAAGTCTATAGAATCTTAATTATATACAAACCTAACGTATACACTTAGCAAGAATAGATTACCAGCAAGGGTCCTTATTTGGATGCTTGCAATATCTACTGTGTAGGTTTCATGAAGTTGGCGAAATTTATGTTTTTGTCGTGTTTCGCAGCCTATGGCCGATAAATCTTTTATCGGCACCAGTATTAATTAATACCGAAGCCTAAACATTGTTGATATGAACCGTACCAATAACCATAGGTGGTTCCTGGAGAGCATCTCAAGTAGTGATCATAAGTTCTCTTTCATTGTCACCCTGATTCTTCAGTTTCGGGCATTCGTTCCTAAAATGCCCTGGTTGATTGCATTCAAAACAGTTACGGCTTCCTCCTGCCGTAGTGGTTGAGGTTTTTCTGCAGTACTTCGAGATGTGACTTCTCATGTTACACTTGTTATAGATTACTTCCCTTTTATCTGTGGAGCCAGACCCCATGTATAACGCTCCACTTTCTTGCTTTCCAGTTTCCCATGCCTGGACAGAGGTGTGCAAGGTCATTAAACCTCGTCGTGTAAGTCTTGATATCAGAACATTTCATTTTTAAGTTCCAAAGCTTATGTTCTAGGCTTTGTACTTCTTCTCGGGGGCAGTACTCCTCTATTAAAAGTTCCTTCATGTTTCCCCTGACATTCAGTTGGCCACCGAGACACCCAAAGTTTTTACATGGTCAGTCCACCATGTTAGAGCTCCATCCATCAAGGTGCATGCGGCAAAACGCACTTTTATACCCTCGGCGCAGTAGCACATGTCAAACACAGTTTCAAATTTTTCAAACCAAGTTAAACCCACAACGCCTTCGTTGCCATAAAAGTTTATTGGCTTGCAATTTATGAAGTCCTTGTAGGAACAAGTTCTTTTAGGCTCTTCTGGATGCGAGTGAAGAGTGCTTCCAGCTCCGTTTCCCAGTCCGTTCACTTCCACGAGTCGCCTTCTATCACTCAACCTCCTTGCAGTTGCCATTGCAATTGTAAGGCGTTCCGAAACTAGTCGTTCCAATTCTGTCGTAGTTTGAGGAAGTCCTGACTCAGGAGGTGGTTGAATAGAGTGCTAGAAGTTGACGTTTCTGGAGTTACAACCGGCCTTCTGGTTGGTCGACCTCTTCGGGTTCGTCCCATAGCTGGTTTGATAGTTGGTGTTACTTCGGGGTGTAATATGGTGTTCCTTCTTAGAGGCATTTTGATTTCTTTTGTTGTTTGTAGTAGAGGTTTAGTTTGTGATGTTTTTGGTTAGTTCTCTTATAATGTTTTTATTCATGATTCCTGTCCATATAACGGTTCAAAAAGGTTTTTAAACATAATAAAATATGCTTCATTATATTAAGCATTAACATCCGAGTACATTAGTCTTTACTATTTTCACAATGTAAATACCTACACCTAGTGGTACCAAGACCTACCAACAAACAAATAATGTTTACTTATTCTTACATATCCTAATACATATCCAAAAAGTTTGTCACCAAAATATTTAGTATCTCAAATATGTTACACAAAAGTTTTCACATATAAATAAAAAAATATTCTATTGATTTTTATTGACTTGTGATCATATTTTTTGTTTCTTAAAATGCCAAGATTTCAGTCTATCAACTACTTCGCTTAAGTTGGATAATGCATGAGGCCCGACCAAAATAAAACTTAGGCGCGCAACTAGGTTTAATAATGGTATGACCTATGTTTTATGAAACCTAATTGATTATTTGATCTAAATCCTTGTGTTTAAGTTTATTGGATTTTTATCTTTAAGTGTTGTAGGGTAAGGATATTTCCTAAACCTACTTGAGTAAGCCCTAGACTATAGTTGTATTTTTCTAAAAAAGAAAATTCTAAGTTATCTATAGTCGTTAGCTCTGATACCAATCTGTCACACCCCGACCGACGGCGGAAAACGTCGGGGTTGCGACGTTATTACAATTGGATCACAAGCCAACCACATATATCAAATACTTAATATATTTGAATCATTATTTTACAAAACTTTAAATTTTGGAATTGAAATTACATCTTCATAACTTAAACACACTACGGTAAACAAGTTAAGTCTATTCCCAAAAGAAAGGAACTATAATTTCCTTAGAACCGATGTCCTACCTCCGGCTTCTTAGTTACCTGAGAATACACATTTTTAAAATACGTCAACAAAATTGTTGGTGAGTTCCACAGGTTTTGACTCCGTGAGTTTTATAAAAAGAAATCTTTATAAAACGTGGAATGTTTAACAAAATAACTTGTGCAAACTTGGTCAACAATGTTACCGATATGCTTCGTGTGAGACCCGATACTTGAAATCCGATACGACTATCCATGTAAAAATACTTATGATAAAAGTGAATATTAACATATTTTTGTGAAACAAAATATTTAGTATTTATGTAAATAAACACTACCAATCGGTTTAACATATTTTTGTGAAACAATATAATTAGTATTTATATAAATAAACACTACCAAACTACAAACAATATTTATACTACATACTCTCTTTATATAACATGGAATGTTTAACAAAATAAGTTGGGCAAAACATGGTCAACAATGTTACCGATATGCTTCGTGTGAGACCCGATACTTGAAATCCACTAAGAGTATCCATGTTAAAATACTTATGATAAATGTAAATATTAACATATTTTTGTGAAGCAAAATATTTAGTATTTATATAAATAAACACTAACAATCAGTTTAACAATCTACAAACAATATTTATACTACATACAACCTCATCCTAGTGTGTATTAATATATTTGTATCCAGGACTTTGTTATAATTCCTGATTGTTTGAGTTTGAAGAGTTTTGGTTGTAATGCTTAATAATGTAAAGCTACCAAAGTTCTATCGGGACAACGGTCGTATGTGTCTTTATACGATCGGGACAACGGTCGTATGTGTCCCTATACGAGTTTAAACAGTACGTCGACTGTAAGTGAGCATATATTTGTTTAGACAGTACTCCGACTGTAAGTGACCATATATTTGTTTAGACAGTACTCCGACTGTAAGTGACCAACAAAATTTATACAGCACCCCGGCTGTGAGTGACCAAAGTTGACATAATTCAAATCATCTTATTTTATAAGGTTGTCAACATTATTATATTAGTAATACTTGTTATAATTTACACTTGTGTAACTCTTAAAGTATGTGTGAATTAAACATTATCATAATTTGTGTATTTCTCATTTACAACAAAACTTTATATTTATATTTGAAAAACCAAACAGCAAGGTTTATCAAAGGGCAATTATATCCATGATTTTAGAATAATTATAGAAAAATCATCGTAAGTCGAAATCTGGATCCGTAAACTCTCAAAGTTTAGAAAATGAGTCTACTTTGTCCATAATTTTTACCCTGACCTTAAGTAGTTCCTAACCATAGTGAAAAGGTTCATTTTTACATACTGGGCCGAAACTGTTCTGAAATGATAGGCAGTTTTGTAAAAATCATTATAAATTGTAGAAAAGTCGTATGAATGCGTGCGAGTAGTCGTTGGAAAGGTATAAACCTGAACTATTAGTATATTGTTCAGTTTTGAAATCAATTAAGTTTAAGGAGGGAAAAACAGTCCGTGAACAGACCATAACTTTACTGTGAAAAGCTGAAATTTAAGCTTAGATATGTATAGTGACATAACTTGTATTTTTAGTTAGCAAAGCCTTTAAATATTTCAAATAAGATTTGTTTAGTGTGTATTCTCCCCCAAAATTTGTAAAATATAAAACAGGGGCCATAGAAAACTCACTTTTTTCGCGTAGAGTTATTCGGTTTGAGAATGGTTTGTGCGGTTTCCGGTTCCACTCACGTTCACGATTTGAGTATTCTTTTGAATGTCTTAACACATAAAGACATATATTTACATGTATGTTAGACTTTTAGCATGTCTTAAATCATTTAAAATCAGTAGACTTGATGATAAAAAGAAAGAGTAGAAATCAAGAATATACCTAGCTTTAACTTGGATCTAAGTATATTGCCAAAAGGTGGTGGAATAACACAAGCTTTTTGAGAGGTAAAGGGTAACTTTCTCAGGGGTTTTAAGTGTTTGAAGTTAAATACATATGGTATACTTTAAATCTCGAAAATGGGCAGGAAGGTGAAGAACTTTTGGGTGTTTGTTTGATGCTCCAAAACAGCCACTGTTTTGGCTATGTTGCTGTCACGAAAACTTCACTGCAAAAGGGTAAGAAAAAGGTAGTTTACTCACTGTTTTAAATCTCTAATTTTGAGTGGCATAACAACTAACTTCCAGGGGTATTTGGTGGTAAAAATATCAAGCAAAAGGAAGGTGTAGATGGGTGAAATGGTGGCTGAAACACCAAGGGACAGCAGCCCCTTTAAGGTTCACGGTTTTGAGGAGTTGGAAGGAAATTTGTATGGCTGAAAATGGGAAGAAATTTTGAGAGCATTTCCCTGGAGTATTGGCTGGTCAAATGAGGGTAAAATGAAGAAGAAATTTCGTGATTATGAAGGAGGAAAGAGTGGAAGAGGATAAGGGGACAAAACCTAGACTAGCTTGTGATGGGATGTGAGTTTATGACATGTGATGTTGCCTAGCCACTTGCTTGGTTTGTTTGTTAAGGATATAATTAGTTAACTAACTAACTACTAGTTAGTTAGTTAGTTAGAAGTTCTAGTAATGGAGAGGGAAGGTGTTAATCTCGAAAATTAGAAGAGGGATTAAGAAGTATTCTTAGTAAAATGTCATAAGTGATTAAGCACTTATTAGTTAAGTTTGCACTTATCTCAACCATTTCTCTTATCTTAATTGATTTAGACACCATATTCCTTACATAAAATCACTTTAAGTCATAACCCATAACTAGTAATCCACTAGATAATAATACATATGTACAAATACATACATATATACTTAGTATAAAATAACAATGTAGTTTTTGTGTATTTGAACTTAAATGTTTATGTTTTATTCTTTTTATTCAAAAAAACTTAAATAAATGTTAATTATGCCTCATAATAATTCATTTTATATTTTTATTTATTTAAATATAAAATTTATTGACCAAGGTATAATTTCGTGACATTTAACCGATTAACCATATCGTTAAACACGCTCTGTGACTTTGGTTCGTATATTTGTCAAATTTAGATCCTTCGCAACTATTAAGCACACATTTTACATAGAACCTAACTTATTCATCAATCGGAGACATGTTGATACAAAAATTAAGTTTGTTGCGCTCAATTGACGTTATATGCTAATTTTCACAAAACGGTGATGGTTCATAGTCATACGTCGTAACGAAATTTATCTTTTGTTACTTGTTTTATATTTCACAAGAACTTATCTAAATAAGACAAGTTAAATTCCTTCAACCATTTTTGATAAAATATTCATATTGCTTAAAAATCAAAATATAGTATCGTACCATAGTTTCGATTTTTACCAATTGTTACAAAAGCAAATGTCCCGACTGATATGAAGAGGAATTCGACGAGTTCAAGGATGAAATCGGTGAGTTGAGGGAAAAATGTCCCAACTGATAAGAAGAAGAACTCAATGAGTTCAAAGATGAACTCGACGAGTTGTGGGTAAAATTCCCTAACTTGTATGAAGGGGAACTCGACGAGTTCATGGAAGAACTCGACGAGTAGGATCGATACTCCAGAGTTTATGGACCCGGGGAACTCGACGAGTTGATGGATCAACTCGGCGAGTTGAGTCCAACGGAATGTTGACTTGGACTAGAATGTTGACTTTGACCAGAGTGTTGACCTTTGACTTGACCATTGACCAGAGTGAACCCTTAATGGGGGTATAAGTATGAAAAAACAATTAAAAGAGATGTTATGTGTAGGAGTTTGAGGAGAGTTGATTCCCAAGCCGAGGACAGTTCAGCTACTACACGACATTGAGGTGAGTTACCTTCAAGTAGAAGTCGGTCTAAGGCCACAATGCCAGCCCACTAGTAGGAGATGTAGATAAGATGATTGTCTTTGTGATAATTGGTTGGTATGCCACTATTTGTTATGTTTTATGTGCTAGTATGCCATGATCTTATGTGATAATGGTAGAAGGGGTAAGTTAGACCCCAGTACAGGTCGATTGGGCCAAGGGGTATTCCAGAACCCGGATAAGCTAGGCAGTATATTATTTATAGGTTTATGCACTAGGATGCTATGTGGTAGAAGTAGGGGGTGAAATAGTCCCCGGTACCGGTCGAAAGGACCGAAGGGGTAGGGCAACACCCTGATATGCTAGGCAAGGTACCAGTCGACAAGACCAAAGGGGTACGCCAACACCCTGATATGCTAGGCAAGATACTGGTCGACAGGGCGGAAGGGGTAGGCCAGCACCCTGATTTGTTAGGCAAGTTACTAGTTGAAAGAGACCGAAGGGGTAGCTAGTACCCGAATACGTTAGAAAGTTTGTGTTATGTACGGTATGTGGTATGATGGGGAAACTCACTAAGATTTGTGTTTACGGTTTTCAGTTTTGGTTTCAGGTACTTCTTCCGCGAAGGGAAAGGAGGCGGAACGGTAGCAGCGCATCACAGACACACGATTTCCGCATATGAGATTCTGGGGATTTGTACTCTGACATTATTACTATGCTATGACATGATTTTGAGACTTATGATCTATGGATTTTTATGAAAAGAATCAACTTGGTGATGTGTTCTATAAATTGTTTTATAAATTGTTATATCAAAAATGAAATTTTTGGTCTGTATTTTTGGGAAGTTAGAAGTTGGTATCAGAGCCTTGGTTTGAGGTATTCAGACACACCTTTGCGGGTGTCTGGACTCAAATCGAGGGTTTGAAAGATTTTTACAAGAAAATAGTTTTTCTAAAAATTTAAAATAAAGAGTTTTGAGAAAGAACAAGGTGTGTGATGCGTGCAATTGGCCGACCTCAAGTAAGTTTTTCCCAAAATACCCATACATGTTTATGATGATATATGATATGATTATGAGAATTGCATGCTAGATTAGGGTTGAGGATCTAGGAAGGATACCTTATATTCCTGTTGTATGTATATGAGAACTGCACGCTAGATTAGGGCTAAGGATCTAGGAATATGCCTTATGTGCCTGCTATATGTGCTTATTGAATTACATGCTAGAACTGATTAGTCAGTGATATGATGGCCGGAATAGGATATGCTTGTTTTGGTTACTCAATGCTATAATGATGTTTGCTTTGTGCTTTTAGGAGTTCTAGTTATGTTTAACTAACTATTAAACAAATACATTAAGTTACATATCGAGAGGACTAAATAGTTTTAGAAGGTTAGGTCTACCCTATTTCGCAGCTCTTGTTCGAGCCCAACCGTTGTAGGGTAGGACCTCCCATTCGTAGAATTATCTAGTCTTAGTGATATGTAATGGTATTCGCAAGCTAGTTAGGTAAAGGTATCAGGAATTCCTTATGCAGCTGATGGCGGAGAGTATGTCGAAGAGTTACCCTAGGCTAAGCCTAGGATGAGATTAGTGCAGCGAGCAATAGTAGTAGAAGGGACTTCGTGAAGTCAAGGTAATCCTTGAGGAATGTACGGAAAGATGCGGAAGGTAGTATGGGCCCGTAGTACTGAAAGCAGAGGATTCGTACTCGAGTCAAGGAGGGCTGAGATAGAACCAGGGAACTTGTAGAATGTGTGAGACCTCTCGAGGTTATGTATGACCCTGACGATTATATGTTTTGTTTCAGAATGGTGGTGATTACGCGTCACGGAGCAGGAGGTTCAGGGTCTGGGTCAGGATCGGGTTCCGAGCCAGTCGATGAGGGACTACGCGAGTTCATCGCGTCTGAGATCACGATAGACATCCTCGAGTCGACCCCGGTGATTTTCGGGTCGAGCAAGGAAGGAATCATTGAGCTGATGGAGGATCATCTTAGGGCGTTCAGGAGCGACATGGCATCTGACTAGTCAGGGATGCGCACACTCTCCTTCAAGGACTTCAGGGGATGTGGTGCAATAGACTTCCATGGGGTGAAGGACCCTATCGTTTCCAGGAGGTAGATTGTAGACATCGTGTTCGCACAGCATACGAGCTTCTGCCCTGAGGGGTCGAAGGTCCGATATGCTGCAGGTTGTTTGGGAGACCAAGCTCGAGATTGGTGGGAGGCAGTCAGTGATTCGTTAGGAGCCCCGGCCATTGAGGCTGTGACTTGGTCGGATTTTGTGACCAATATTAGGGCTGAGTTTGTGCCAGTTGTGGAGATTCAGCAGCTGGCCAGGGAGTTTCTTGACATGAGACAGACTACTGAGTCAGTGGCGGAAATTACCGCCAAGTTCAGGGAAAGGGCCTTATTGGTGCTTCAGTACGCGGGGGACGAGGAGATTTGGAAGACCCAGTACTATGACATGTTGAGAGCTGAAATCAGGAAACATGTCAGCTACAAAGCACGTCCGACTTTAGAGGACATGATAGCCAGGGCGGGAGAGAGGGAGATTGATATAGTGCACATCCGGAAGAGGAAGGTGGAGGCTGGGCAGGTTACTGGGGTTTCAGGGAGGAAACCCAAGGGATCCAACACTAGGTCGAAGGGCCAGCAGGGTCGGAGTTGCTGTGGGAAATGCGGCAAGACTCATGAGGGGGTCTGTAGATTGGCATCATCGGGCCACTAAAAGTGCGGCAAGCTTGGGCAATTTGATAAGGATTGTACTGCCCCTAACCCCAACTTTCAGACATCAGAACTTATTTGCTTCCATTGCAATCAGAAGGGCCATAAAAAGGCCAACTGCCCGAGATTGACATCAGGAGCGCCAGTGGCGGCGCTAGCTCTAGCTACCCTGCGGATCACGGATGGCCGTCAGGGCAAGAAATATGCTCCCGTGGTGAGGAGCCGAGCCTTCCAACTGACCGCCAAGGAGGCGCGTGCCGCACCGGATATGGTGACGAGTATGTTTTCTTCTCCCTAACTCTTATTGTATGTCGGTTATGATATTTATGTTTTACGTTTATGTGGTTTGCTTAGGATCATTTCATGTGAACGATATTCCAGTTCAGGTGTTGTTTGACTCGGGGGCTACCCGATCATTTGTCGCTCTTGCTCTTAGCAAGAGGTTTTCTGAGTCTTCGGGGATGTTGGATTATCCTTTAGAGGTCGAGATTGCTGACGACCGATCTGTCCGGGCATCAGAGGTTTTCAAAGATTGCATTTTGAGGTTATACGACGAGCATTACCTCGTGGATTTGGTTCCCATTCCGCTGAGTGGGAGCAAGGTTATCATCGCATGGATTGGCCGAGCCCTAATGGGGCGGTGATCGACTGTGCACAGCAGCTGGTGCGTATCAGGACCCCAGGTAGAGGATAATTGGTGGTTAAGGGCGAGAGGCCGCAGCGAGGACCGGGTTTGTGCTCATCATCGAGGGCTAGGCACCACCTTCAGCAGGGTTGCGCAAGGTACGTCACCTACGTTATGGATACCCGAGAAGCAGGTAAGGAGACTGTGAGTGATGTGACAGTGGTGCGAGAGTACCCAGACGTATTTCTGGAAGAGTTGCCTTTAATACCTACGGAGAGACAGGTGGAGTTCAGGATCGACCTAGTTCTTGGACAATACCAATTAAATAACCATATTAATATATTATACTTATAATATATTAATAAATCGTAAATAACCTTATTCTCATAAAACCATCCTATCAAATTACACTGGTGAAGGCAACCCAAAAGGACCATGCTACTATCGGGTCAAGTACATACCAGTTATATTTATGGGCTTAGATACGAAATCCAACAGTCTCCCACTTGGATAAGTCTAATAACTATAGCTGCCTATGTGACTTCAGAATCCGACTTAGTAATCGTAAGCTTCCAAAAGCCGTTGTCAACTCTGACCCAGTCAGTGACGTATCCTTTAGATAAGGGATCATATACTCCTCTGTTCTCAAGATATCAGCTGGACAAATAAATGGAACAGTGTCATACTTATTGTCCAACAATTTGTTTCCCGATTTCCGATTTGTCTGACATAGAACATAACTGAACACATCAATTTAGTTCTGACCGGGCCCAACACATAGGTCAAAACAAAATCATTGAGGAGCCCAACATATCGCTTTTAATCCTCTTAGGATAAAAGGAACAGATGAACAGATAAACTTCGACATTATATGCTTGTACTAACTACTCATTAAATCATGCACAACGGCATGTTTTATAACATCAACTTCATGATGCGTTTTCATGCTTGTACTAACTACTCATTAAATCAATGAATGACTAACTCACAGTCAACAACTCATATATCTAGGTTTGAAGACATATATATGATATTATAGTCTCACGATCACTCATGATAAATTCCATGAAGTGAATAAAGTGAGCGCGGGTTGATCCAATACTCAAATCTTATTTTAGAAGTACTCATGAATGGTGCAGCAAACCTGTTTCAATGCCTAACTCCTTAGGAAATCCTACAAGCCAACGCATGACAGTCTTATTCATACCTACTTCCAAATTATGAACGACTGTGGATACTTTGAACAAATCTTATTTCTTCTGGAAGTCAAAACATGCAAAGCGAAACAATAGTAAATAATTGACACAAGACAATAACTTTACTTATAAATAAAAATCCTTTTATTCATCATCAAATGTCAATTCCAATTTAGCTATTAAAACTTTTGGTTTATCTAATCACTAAAACTAATATCGTCCTTTAGCCCAATGCCCCTCCCATGCTGCAAGTGCTTAACCCTAGTCAATCCCTTTGTAAGGGGATCTGTTGGGTTTTCCTCTAACGATATCCTCTTCACCACGAGGTGCCCTTCATCTACTTTATGTCTTATGAAGTGGTACTTTCTGTCGATATGTCTGGATCTTCCATGATCTCTCGGTTCCTTGTTAAGGCAACCTTCCCTTCATTATCGCATAAAATTTCCATAGGCTCGTTTATGGATGAAATAACTCCAAGGTCTCCAATGAAGTTTTTCAACCATATCCCCTCCTTCGCTGCTTCGCTTGCTGATATGTACTCTAACTCGCACATTGAAGCAACAACAATCTCCTGCTTGTAACTTTTCCATGTCACTGCTCCTCCATTCAGGGAAAACACCCAGCCAGACTGAGATCAGAAATTATCTCTGTCGGTCTGAAAGCTCGCATCGCTATACCCTGTCACTCTCACGCCATCACTCCCACCGAGGGTAAGAACTCAATCCTTAGTCCTCCGCAGGTACTTAAGAATATTCTTAACCGCAGTCCAATGAGCTTTACCAGGGTTCCCTTGATATCTGCTGACCATGCTCAAAGCAAAGGCCACATCAGGGCGAGTACAAGTCATAGCATACATGATCGAACCAACTGCATAAGCATATGGTATATGACTCATTTCTGCTATCTCAGCTTCTGTACTCGGTTTTGGTATTTCCTTGGATAGGTAACTCACCTTTCTTGGAGTTCTCCATGCTGAAACGTTTCAGCACCTTGTCCAAGTAGGTACTTTGACTAAGTCCTATTAGTCTTTTACTTTTTTTTCTCAATATCCTTATCCCTAGGATATAGGGAGCTTCTCCGAGGTCCTTCATAGCGAAACACTTCCCAAGCCAGGACTTGACCTCCTGCAAGGTTGAGATGTCATTTCCTATGAGCAGTATGTTATCCACATACAACACCAGAAAGCTAATTATACTCCCACTAGGTTTGACATATACACATGACTCATCCTCGCTTCTTGAACTTCCAAACTCTTTGACTTTCTCATCAAAACAAAGATTCCATCTGCGAGATGCTTGTTTCAATCCATATATGGATTTATCATGCATACACACTCTATTAGGGTACTTTGCACTGACAAAACCCTCTGGCTGACTCATGTAAACATCCTCAGTCAACTTTCCATTAAGAAAACCAGTTTTGACATCCATTTTCCATATTTCATAGTCATGAAATGCAACTATGGCTAGCATAACCCTTATAGATTTAATCTTCGCTACTGGTGAGAAGGTCTCATCATAGTCAACTCCAGGAGTTTGAGTAAAGCCCTTCGCAAGTCATGCCTTATATGTGTGTAGATTCCCATCCATGTCGGTCTTCTTCTTGAAGATCCATTTGCACCTAACTGTCTTACGGCCCGGTACATTATCAACAAAGTTCCAAACTTGATTGTCATACATGGACTGAATCTTGCTGTCCATAGCCTCCTTCCATTTAGCATATTCGGGGCCTGCCATGGCTTCCTTGTAGTTATTAGGTTCATCCAAATTTATCAGTGTGTTATCACTGATAAATGTATCACCTTCAGATGTTATATGAAAACCATATAACACAGGTGGAACACTAACTCTACTGGAACGCCTTGGAGCTACGGACTTGTAAATTGGTTCAACCGGAGTTTCCTCCTCGGGTTGAGTGCTAGTATTTGAGATTCCTTCATCTCTTAACTATTGAAGCTCTTCAAAGTCAATTTGCCTCCCACTGTCTTCTTGGCATATGATTTCTCTCTCTCCCTCGAAAGACTCCTCTCATTGCATTGAAGACAACATTATCACTCGGTCTACAGAAGAGATATCCAAAGGACTTCTGCGGGTAGCCAATGAAAATACATCGCTCACATCGAGGTTCGAGCTTGTCGTGAGTTTCTTTTCTCACAAAATCTTCGCAACCCCAAACTTTGATGTAGTCTGATGTGGGAACTTTCCCAGTCCACATATTGTGAGGTGTTTTGGAAACCTTTTTGGTAGGAACTGGATTACGGATATGGGCGGTAGTCTCTAAGGCATACCCCCAGAATGAGATTGGTAATAAAGCTCGACTCATCATGGAACGAACCATGTATAGCAAGGTTCTATTGCGCCTCCCAGCCACACCATTAAGCTGTGGTGTCCTAGGTGGCGTCAATTGTGAAAAAATTCCACACTGCTTAAGATAGTCAAGGAACTCGATACTAAGATACTCTCCTCCACGATCGGATCGTAGCATCTTTATCTTCCTGCCCAATTGATTCTCCACTTGTTGCTTAAACTCTTTGAACCTTTCAAAGGTTTCTGACTTATGCTTGATTAAGTAGATGTAGCCATACCTACTGTAATCATCAGTAAAAGTCACATAGTAGCGGTTAGCATCCCTTGTGGCAGTTTTGAATGGTCCACACACATCGGTGTGTATGAGGTCCAACAAACCTTTACCCCTTTCACAAGTACCAGTGAACGGTTACTTGGTCATCTTTCCAAGTAAACAAGATTCGCAAGTGCCATCCGACTATAAGTCGAATGACTCCAAAACTCTATCCTTTTGGAGTTGGGCTATGCGCTTCTTGTTGACATGTCCAAGAGGAAAATGCCACAAGCATTCCTTTTCCAAAGCATTGGACGAATCAATATTCAACACATTATTTCCTAAGTTATCTACAACATTCACAGTTTCATATACACCATTGCAAGGTAATGCTTCAAAATAAAATACACCATTATAATAAGCATAAATTGCACCAACTTCATTATTAAACGAAAAAGTAAAACCTTGTTTGTACAAACTGTGAAAAGAAATAATATTTATCGACATATCGGCCGAGTAACAACAATTATTCAAATCTAAATTTTAAACCATTTCTAAGCAATAATGAATAAACTCCAATCCTATTCATATGCGACATTTTCCAATTTCCCATGATTAAGTTTATCTTCCCGTGCTCCACATCCCTACTTCTTTTTAGTCCCTGCAAATCAACACTAATGTGAAATCCACAACCTGTATCAAGGACCAAAGAATTAGCATGTGATGATTTATTAGATTGAATAGTGTAAACACCTGCAAAGGAGGGTTTGATCTTCCCATCCTTTATGTCCTGCAAGTATTTGGGGCAGCTCCGTTTCCAGTTCCCTTTTTCATGACAATGGAAGCAGTCAGCATCCTTCAGATTGGAAGAGGGATTAACGGAACCAGCTTTGGTACCACTAGAAGAGGATCCATCAAGGGACTTTCCCTTTCAGCTCTTGGAGGGAGCCTTCCTTTTCTTTCCCTTTCCATGTCCTATTGCCAGAACAGGGGCAGAAGTAGTAGTAGAAGTAGACACAACCGATTTGCCTTTAAGGTTGCTTTCTGCGGTCCTTAAAATCCCTTGAAGCTTGCTAAGAGTGACCTCCTCCTTGTTCATATGATAAGTCATACGAAACTGATCATAACAAGAAGGTAAAGGGTGTAGAATTATATCTACGGCCAACTCTTCATCAAAATTGACATTCAATTTTAGCAAGCGGTCCACATATCTCTGCATCTTCTGCAAGTGGACCGTGATGGGTTCACCATCCTTAATTTTGGTTTTGATCATGGAGGCAATGATCTGATACCTCTCCTGCCGAGCACTTTGATGCTATCTTTCCATCAAATCATGATACATTTCATAGGGATAGTAGTCCTTATAGGACTTCTGCAGCTCAGCAGTCATGCTTCCAATCATAAGACACGACACCTTTGTCGCATCCCTTTCAAGAGTAGTGTGTTCAGCGATTTGTTCAGGAGTAGCAGTGGTGACATCAATCTCCTTTAGCTTTTTATCAAGGACATATTCTTTGTCCTCGTAACGAATAGCCATTCTGATGTTTCGTATCCAATCATTGAAATTCAAGCCATCAAAAATGACCCTCCCACATAGGTTCATGAGGGAGAAAGAGCCTGAAGGAATTGGTGTTGAAGCATTGTTTGGGGTAGACATCTGAAAAGAAGAAGAACAAAGTTTAGATTAGATGAGAATCCTTAATATTACACCCAATATGAAATATTAAGGCTAGGATCCAACACAATATTCTACAAATGCGAAGAGGGATGTCGTAATCCAATTGCAAAATATTTGAAGGTAGGTAAATGACGATTTACCAATTTCCACCACGAAAAACGAAATACATTATTAGGTTTTAATTGGTTTGAAATTCCTAGATCTTTAAGATTCATTGAACTTTTCAAATGCATGTTTAAATCTCGATTGTGCCCTTCAAGTTTGTGACTGGGATGCCGAGGATCACAAACAAGGTGTGAATAACCATGCAAATTAACATGGTACACCCAATGTTACAAATCACCTAATCAATGTGCTGGTTAACCACACGTGCTCCATTGATCTATGATTAACTTCAAGCTACCCTTTACCACACATTGTCAGTCCCAGATTAGTGTGGCAGTTAACCACACACGCTCCACTAACGACATAACAAGGTGCAAAGTGTAATTTCATGGATTAGCACCATTCTCAAATTTTTCCTAAAGTAACTATGATTGGGAATTAAATATAAGTTTAGTTACTTTATATTTATCATTATACTTTTAATGAGGGAGAATTAGTGTCCTATCCTACCCGTTCGGCTAACGATCCTCCACCAGTCAAGGAAGCGGTGGGTGAGAGTGGACACCCATTAACCCACCATTTTATAGGCAGCAACCTTATACCCCCCCCCCCTTATAGATCGGCTTCGTGAATGAGGCCTACTAACGGTAAGAGCGACTTGTTCTTATACATACATACATACATACATATATATATATATATATATATATATATATATATATATATATATAGATATATATATTATTAAACTTATAATATTATAAAGTATAAGGGTTTAATTTTAACTTTTAAAACTATAGGGTTTGGAATTAAAGTTTCATTTAATGAGACTTTGCAAATTCCAAAACTTGAGGGTAAGTTTTGAAACTTGTCAAAACCCTTCATATTCATAACCTATGAGTTTAATTTGATTTTAATGATGAGACCTTTCATTTTCCATAACTTGAGGACAAGTTATGCAGGTCATTAAACATCGATTAGATCATATTTCTAACAACTAAACTATCATATAATTCTTGATCTAACTAAACTCATAAACAATGCAATTCTATATCAACAATTCTAAAACAAATTTGGTTTATCATATAAAACAACAACTATTTTAAAACTTTGATAATTATCTTTCAATTTGGATGAGCATGATCATTACCATATCTTAAAAAACATATTTTTATGATTTAAAACAGTTTGGGGTAATGATCATATCCACTATTGGCCAAAAACACGAATTTCTGCGCTCTGATCAGCCAACTCGGCGAGTCCATGAACTGGACTTGTCGAGTAGCTTCATTTATGCATGAACTCGTCGAGTTCCCCAGTGGACTAGGCGAGTTCATCAGTCAAAATGCAGAAAAATCAATTTTTTCAACTTTGAAAATAAGAAAGCATCAAATATAATAGAAAACAATCCTAGGCTCTAATACCACTGTTGGGTTTTGAGCACTATAACACTTCCTAAGTGCACATGCAACCGTAAATGCTTTGGATTTATGTTTTCAACAATTATACATGCATTTTCTTTTTCCAAAGCATTCACCCTAGCTAGCATACAAGTGAAGCTATATATAATCAAAACATAGTTAGGATATATACCTCAAGTGTGATGCCTCTAATGGTTCATAAACACCAATATGTAAGAGGAGGTTCTAAGAGAATAAGTTACTTGTCTCTATGGTTTGTGTAAACGATTTTGGTGCATAGAGGGGGATTTTTATAGTTGTGGCAAGTGCTAGGGTTACACTTTGTAAACCCTAATGATCCATGACATTCCACATTCCTATGGTCTATGGGTTTGACCTCCATGGACTATCCATGGGTTATATTATTGGTTCAGCCCACTTACATAATCATGGATCACTTAGCCCATACTATAAGTATCATTGAATTGCATAATCAATCCCTCGATATTTAATTAGTTTCTTTTAATCACAAAATTAATTCCAAATTATTTCTTGGACAATACTAATTAAATAACCATATTAATATATTATACTATTAATATATTAATAAATCGTAAATAGCCTTATTCTCATAACACTATCCAATCAAATTGCACTGGTGAAGGCAACCCAAAAGGATCATGCTACTATCGGGTCAAGTACATACTAGTTATAGTTATGGGCTTAGACACCAAATCCAATAATAAAGTCTATACCTTGTCTATTTGTTTACTAGATCTCTTCATGGGGTAGTTTAAGGCCTTTTGGAGCATATTATGGAACCATTCATGGATCCAAGCATGTTTTGGGCTAATAACTTCATATCCAGAGTCTTTGAGGGACTCCATGGCATAAAGGTGCCAACTTTATGGCCATGGGAGTCCCATGAATCAGATGAACCACTTTTTAGGGAATTTTGAGCTAGATGACCCATGCATGAACGTAAAGTTTGCAACTTTACGTGTTATATCGACCCTAGGAGGCCAGATCTACGTTTTGGATGCATTAAGCCCCATTAACATCGACTGGATAGATTTGGAATTTGGGGGACTGGACGAGTCGTTCATACGAATCGGCGAGTTGGGTCGTGATCCCTCAACCTTTTCTGTTAATGGGCAAACCCGTTGAGTCTAAAAGATGACTCAGCGAGTTGGACGTGTTTATGGACTTGAAGATCGAGGAACTCGACGAGTTCAAGGATGAACACGACGAGTCGAAACCAAATGTCCCGACTGATATGAAGAGGAACTCGATGAGTTCAAGGATGAACTTGGCGAGTTGAGAACAAAATGTCCCAACTGATATGAAGAAGAACTCGACGAGTTCAAAGATGAACTCGACAAGTTGTGGGTAAAATGCCCTAACTTGTATGATGGGGAACTCGACGAGTTGATGGATCAACTCGACAAGTTGAGTCAACCGGAATGTTGACTTGGACCAGAAGGTTGACTTTGACCGGAGTGTTGACCTTTGACTTGACCATTGACCAGAGTGGACCCTTAATAGGGCTCTGAGTATGAAAAAGAAATTAAAAGAGATGTTATGTGTAGGAGTTTATTCAGATCCACAATACCTTTCATGGCTCCCAGCTACGAAAAGTGTTTGGTAGACGACTCTGTAGTGGTGCCTCTAGAGGATATTCAGGTGGATGACAGCCTTAACTACATCGAGCGACCAGTATCCATCCTTGACAGGAAGACGAAGGACCTAAGGAACAAGAGGCTAGTATTGGTGAAGGTGGAGTGGCAGCACTGCTAGGGCTCGGAGTGGACATGGGAGCCGTAGGATGAGATGAGGGAGCACTACCCCGAGCTGTTTCCAGACGCATCAGACTTCGAGGACGAAGTCTAAAATATGTAGGGGAGATTTGTAACACCAAGTTCCTGGTATGTATTTTAAATAATATTTATTCACTTTTATATGAGAACTCGACGAGTTGGAGGCCCCAAACTCGTCGAGTAGGAATTATTTTGGGACGCGGGTAAAGAATCCTACTTGACGAGTTGGGAGCTGCAACTCGACGAGTAGGGCTGGCAGAGTGAAATCCTAATTTCAGGGTTTTTCACCCTATTTAAAAACATTCATCCCTAAAGGTTGGCCTCATTTACAGCCTCCAAGTCCCAAACCCATAGCCACGAAACCCTAGAGCCTTGTGTGAGCTTGTGAGACTTTTTTGAGAGAAACCTTGTGCTTTTGAAGCTTATGGAAGAAGAGGAAGCTAGAGGACTCAAGAAGAAGAGAGTAGATCTAGAAACTTCACTCTATTTGCAACATTTTCGGGTAAGCAAGTCTCAAACTTGCTCAACGATTTATTAGATCTCTTCATTTCACTTTTATGGGGTTTTTGGTCCAACAGTGTTAGCTTTTGACACTTGGATGTCCCAAGTGATTACTCTTCCATATTGGGGGTCTAGAAGGGGTTTCATGGCATAAAGGTGCAAACTTTATGGCCATGGAAGCCCCCATTCAAGCCTTAAGGTGTCATTTTGGCCTTTTAAACTCCAAAAGGCCATGCATGGAAGGAAAGTCAGGGACTTTACGTTTAATATGGTGTCTATGGCCTATATCTCAGTTGTTATGCTTTGGTGTGAAGTATTATGGCTTTTGGGTCAAGATTTAGGTCTTAAATAATTAGGGTTTGAGCTAAACCCATTAAGAAGGGATATTAACGGGTAAAGTTGGAAACTTTACCTTTAAAAGGACATTTTCAGTGTGTAAAAGAAGTGTGTAGTCCAGATCAGAAGGATAAGAGCTTAATCCTTTAATATGGCTCAACAGACTGAATAACTCGTCGAGTCCATAGAGGAACTCGACGAGTTGGGTCGGAGTATCCCGAGTCTGTAAAGGGAAAAACTCGACGAGTTCAAGGATGAATCGACGAGTTGATTGAAGAAGTCTCGATTCTATGGATAGGAGGAACTCAATGAGTTGTGAAAGAACTCGACGAGTTGGATCGCGATTTCAGGAATTACGGTTCATGAAACTCGACGAGTTGGTAGACTAACTCGGCGAGTTGAGTCAATCCGGATGTTGACTTTGACCAAGATGTTGACTTTGACTTTGAATTTGACCAGAGTTGACCCTTAAGGGGTTATGAGTATGAAAGGATAATTAAAGGAGATTTTATGTGTAGGGGTTTTAGAGGAGTTGATTGCAGAGCCGAGAACAGTTCAGCTACTTCATGACATTGAGGTGAGTTACCTTCCAGTAAAAGTGGGTCTAAGACACCAATGCCGGCCCACTAGTAGGAGATATAGTAGAGATGATTTTCTTTGTGATAATTTTGTGGTATGCCACTATCTGTAATGTTTTATATGCTAGTATGCTATGATATTATGTGATAGTGGTAGGAGGAGTAGGACAGACCCCGTTACCGGTCAAAAGGACCGAAGAGGTAGGCCAACACCCTGATATGCTAGGCAGTATGTGATTTATGTATTATGTATTAGCATGATATATGGTAGTAGTAGGGGTGAAAATAGTACCCGAGACCGGTCGAAAGGGCCGAAGGGGTAGGCCAGCACCCTGATATGCTAGGCAGTTACCGGTTGAAAGAGACCGATGGGGTAGGCCGGCACCCTGATAGGCTAGGCGGTTACCGGTTGAAAGAGACCGAAGGGGTACGCCAGCACCCGGATATGCTAGGCAGTAGGTTTGTTGTATGGTACGTGGTATGTTGAGGGAACTCACTATCATATTTTGCTTGTACCTCATTCCAATAAAATTTATTCTTCATTCTACAAAAAAGTCACACCAGTGTGGCCCCATTTGATGGTTTAACTGTAAATTAAGGGAATGCTATTCTATTCACTTGGTTCATCCTTGGGTCATCCATATCCGTGCAATGCGAATTTGTCTTTTAAACATGGCATATCGGCTTTTACAACTACGTCTATATTATTTATTTTTCAAAGTGGTCCCCACTGAGATATTATCAACCACTTTATATTTTTTTAAAGATATCATAATATTAAATATTAATAATAATGAATAATAAATTAACATGAGAATAATTATCTATAATTCAAAGAAAAATTGCTATAATAATGAATAATAAATTAACATGAGAATAATTATCTATAATTCAAATAAAAATTGCTAACATTATAAACCATGAAAATCAAAATATTACATATTGATCATACAATATTTTCAAATTGGCTTTATTATTTAAAATTGATAATATTATAAAACATTAGAATCCAATAAATTACAATATTGATCATACATATATCTTCAAATTGGTTTTAATATTCAATTGATGCGTTTTTATATAGAAAAGCAATATAAGTCAAGTTGCAAGACTTGCACACCATGAAAATTGAAATCATATGTGGCATTTCAAAGTGATGAAGTGGCATTGCAAGTATGTTTGCAAGTCCTTGATGTGGAAGGTCTTAGTAGCTGGTTTTGCAACAACTTGCACATCCACTGTTCCAATATAAGACTTGCACATCCACTAATTATATACTAAAAATTACCCAAGCAACTAAATTTTGCTTTCAAGGTTTCTTGCTCATGTAAATTACTTTATGTCGACTCAAAGGATTGTGATATATATATATATATATATATATATATATATATATATATATATATATATATATAGAAGATATCAGTTTTACTTGTATTAAAAAGATTAAAAAAACCAATAATGATTGAATAGAAGAGGGTAAATTTATCATTTTGTCCCATTGTTTTTGTAAAACATATAAAACAATATATAAGATACCTTTTGAAAACAAAAAAATAAATAAATAACATACCTTTTGAATCTTGATATAGCTTTCCTTTTCAAGCTTATGTTCTTTAAGATAATCGTTTGATGAGTAGACTGAACAGAACATAACACAACGTTTGATGGGTAGGGCTGAGCAAAAAGAATACAGAATAAGTAATTTAATCATGCTGAAAAACATGGAACACACTCGGACAGAATATACAATAACAAAAATACATATGAGACTATCTTCTCCACCCTTCTACGATGAAGATCCACATTCATCTCTACTGGTCGTCCACCTTCATCTCTCCATCTTTTCTGATTGATCTGCTAGTGAATGTATGATAAAAAACTTGTGATATATTTTTGTTCTTCTGTTGATCTGCTTCATATTCCTTCCTCTTGATATTCTTTCATTTCAATCTCGGTTTTAGTTGCTTCCTCATTTACTGTTACAACGTTTTTTTTTTCTTCCGTGATTTGTTCCTTGTTGGCTTTTGACGTTCACCTGGTAGAGCATCCTTTCTTTTCTTCCTTTGGGTTTAATTTTTGTAAGACAAAACTGCAAAAATGGTCCTTGTGGTATGCATATTTTCCGACTTAACTCCCGCTAAATTGTTGTTGTTAACCCCATCATGTGCCTCCCACGTGAGGGTACTTTTGTCTTTTCAACTTTTAGGGACCATTTTTGTAGATGGAAAAAATCTTATAACCTTTAAATGTTCTCCACCGTTGCTATCTTCCCCAACTTCTCTTTTCTTCCCCTTCTTCTTCTTCTAGATCTCTTACAATAACAGTGGTGGTTTCTTTTGTGGAAAGCTTGATGTGGTGAAAACGTCATGGACCCCACTGAATCCTAGAAGGATATTTTTTGCATGCCTTATGAACGATTCTATTTGTGGGTTTATCGGGTGGCTAGACCCGCCAATATGCTAGGGCTAAAGCCATTATACTTGCTCTGCTAAGGAATTTGAACTCAGAGTACGAACGGTGCAATCAGTTGGTTAGAAGTGTCAACATGCTAGAGGAACAGTGCAATGGACTAATAAGCAGGAACAACATCTTGGTGGCAAATTGCTAGGCATTAAACGATGAATCTTTGAAGATAAAAATCTATCTATTTGGAAGTTCGTTTATTAGTGATTGTTATCTTTGGTATTTGGTATGTATAGGGATTAGGGTTAGACAAATTAGGGGTTTTTTGTTGATCAAGGGATGAAGGGAATTAGTAGAAAATGGGGTTCTTTTGTTGTAAGTTGATTTGATCATGTTTGTAATGAACTATGTTATTAATGATATATATGGTAGGCCTGAAAGTATGATATATATGTAACGAAAGTATGACCAAATAACATGACTTTCTTATGTATGGTGGAATAACACATTTATACTATATATGGTTTGTATACCATATATGGTATCAAAGTATGACCATAATATATAAAAATAAGCACATTAATAGACCAAAAGTACATTATCAAAATATGTATCAGTATTTAACCAAAATGTACATTTCATTAACCACATCAGTAGAACCAAAATACATTACCAAATTAAGTATAAATGTGTCATTCCACCACACATAATCAAATCATGAAACCATACCTACGAGTCTAAACATAACAACCAGATTACAGTCAAAGTGTCATTGCACCATACATATAAGTCTAATAATAACAACCAAGTTTTCAACAACATATAACCAAAATCATAGAAAAACAACTACATGAAACCATACCAACTTCATCAAAGCTTACTTCTTGGATTGATTCTCACCTTGCCCTTTACATGTCCTAGAGTTGTGCCCCTTATTCTTGAATTTGCTATAAGTAACACTAATATGATTCGTTGATAACATCCACAACATGCTGATCTTGCAAAGCTCCAGTTACATGATACTTGTCTCCCTGTAACATACATGTTTTAAAATCGTGTGATGTAATTTGAAAAGTTAATAATATTATGATATATTATGTGAAATTGAGTGTTGAGTTCTAAGAAGCTGTTTTTACTAGAAATGAAGTAAAACTATGTTTAGAATCACTCAAAAAATATTGGAAGTCTTATGAGATTCCAATTAAAAGCCAAATAGTGAAATTTAGCGAAAATATAAAATTTGAAATAAGTAAAATTTTATTATTTAAAGTTGTAAATAATCTCGTTAGAAACTTGTAGGCGAAAACCTCATCGAAATCCGAGTTATAACGAAGAAGTTATGACCAATCGAATATCCGCGACAAAACCGGCACATCGCCGAATGACGTAAAAAGTGAGTTTTTGATAAACTACTTTTTAGCCTTAGTGATCTAAATGAAAGTCGTAGTATTCATTAAACCGAGAAGCTCGATAAAAAGAACGCCAAAACCTGACTTCGTATGAGGAAGTTATGATTTTTCTAAGTTTCAGTTTAGCAGTAGATAGCTAAAAACTCGAATTTTAGATCGAGTGATTTTTAGCCGACACAACCTAAACGAGAATTGAAGATCTCGTCAATAGTAGTACAACGGTAAAAAGTCTGACGAAAACGGACGTCAGATGAAGAAGTTATGAATTTTTAACGGATTTACCAGTCCCGGTCTGTTAAAAACAATAATATTAAAATAAAGTCAAAATTTTCCAACGAAGTCTAAACGAAAGTTGTAGAGCATAATTTTCCCTACACGTGCATATAAACAACGTCAAAAACGGAGCCCGTATGAGAAAGTTATGGATTTTACAAGTTTTGGCACATTTTCCGAGAATTTTCGCATGGATAAGATCCGGAATAGGCCACGTCATCCGATCTCGGTGAGTCACCTGCTTCGTGTCCGACGTGTGTCGCAATCCTTCTGAGTCCGAGCTGCGGTCCAATCCGCTGACTACACATATGACTTCGGTGGCGAGCTCTCGCACGAGCCGCGTGTCCTTCCGAGCCTCGCTGGCCCCTCGCATGCGAGACACCTGGAGACCCTCGCAGTCTGCCACCTGCTGCCTTCGCATGTGCGACGCGTGTCGCGTCCGAGCCCCTCACTGGCACCGCCTCTTCTCGGCCGACCTTCGGACCTCACCCCTATAAATAGGAGACTTGCGAGATTACCCAGGTAAAATGGGATTTTTGCCATTTTTCACCCCTAAATCCATATTTTTACTATTTTGACATCCCCCGAAGCCCCGGGATTATTTCCAACGCCAGAAACACGCCCCGAAGTTGCCGAGAAGCCCGAAAAATTTATCTTTTCGGTTTTGAAGCCCAACCCTCGCAGGGGCCGGTTTTCAATAAATCTCCCGGTTTTCAACGAATAAAGTCATATTTAGAGCCGAAATGCTACACAAATTATTATTTTGACCCCCGGTTAATTCAAGGTGAGTTTAATATATAGGAACAATTGTATGTTATGTGTTATATGTGCTATGTGCTTTTCAGTGTTATTTTTCCGGGTTATTTTCCTATGTTATTTTGGTTTTATACCTTTGGCTATGTAAAGCATGATTTGTATACTAACGGAGCTATACCTTTTACTTGATGTGTACGACATAAGCATCACTTGGGTATTGGTATGTAGCCTCTGGCCATGTAGAGCATGTCTCCGTAAGAGAATGACTTCTATTCTATGGCATTGGCAGAAGGTTAGACAGGGCTGAAAGCCTGAAATCTACCAAAATGTTTAAATCAGAAAGTGTATGTCTTCTGTGCCATTTGGGCCAAAGCTTTATTGATGTATATCAAGTATGGAAATTATTATGTCTCATTGATTGTATATTTTTGAATCAAATCAATGATTAATATGGAAAGTTTGTCACATGATTCACATATGCCTTTGTTGTTCCTTGTTCCTCTTTGCTTCTGCCATATTGAAGTATATATATGGCATAACGTTATATTGTATCTATTATTGAACTCACTAAGCGTCACCGCTTACCCTCTCAATGTTTAGCAAATTTGCAGGGAATAAGTAACCAGTATAGTCATATACTGTTGGAAGGTTTAGAATAGTTGTAATATTACTTTTGTATTTCGGTTTATGACTGTATAAAATTACAATATCCTAGTTAGTTATGTAAAATATTAAATCATAGTCGGTTTGTATCCAATCTTTTGTAATCACTTTATCAATGCAAGATATTGTTTTATAAATATGCATGTAGCATGTTTTGGAGTAACAATTGTCAAGTATGAAAGTTTGGGTCTTTCAGAAATATGAAAGTTTAGAAAGGGGTTCTTTCAATCAAGGTATCAGAGCAGTGGTTTAGTGAACTAAATTCCATGGATTGGTATTTAGACTTAAACTATTGGAAGTTCAATATATGAACTGGAATCATTGTAAATATATGGATACAAATCATAGGAAATACTTAAGTGCGGTATTGGGTAGTCATAAACCCTAGTATTCTAAGATATTAAGTTACTTCAAAATTTTTAGAGAATTAGTTTATGTGAACTAGGAATTTTGAGAATTTCTAGATTTATTCATAGGTTGTTAAGTAAAGATGATACGATATGTATCTAATATACTTTAAGTTGAATACCAAATGGGGACAAGCACTAGAATATTAAGAGGAGATATGCCTTATATTCTATTAAGTGCTAAATGATATGTAAATATAGCATGCTTTAGGTTTCATACCTATATTGCTATTATTTGAGAAAGTATAAGGTCTGTTGCTGACCTTGGTTTAGAAAATTTTATGTTCAAAGTTCTAAGAATTTTCGTAATAGAACTGATATGAAACTTTTCGAAGTAATAAAAAGGCTTATGATAGTCGACATCGATAAGTTTATAAATAAACGATCGCGGGATATCGTAAAATAATAAATATGAACTGTTATCGTAAATAGTGTATTAATACCTATAAAGTGGTATTATACATTTAAAGTATGTTTGATGATATAATAACATCTTTGGAAGAAAGATGTGCGTTTGAAACACGTTTGGGCAAGATAAATGTATTGGTACAAATCCATGAAGTTGTTCCACCGCTGTCCAGAATGAAGCAGTGATTGTTTATAAAGTCGGAAGAACCGAAGATGGTGATAAATACTTTGACGGTATTGAAATTAATGTGGTATAAAATTTAGAAGAATTAAATGAAGATCAAAGGAAAGGTTAACGGAGTTTTTAGACTCAATAGGCCAAGACTTTGTGATGTAGTATGTAGTTCGACTAGTAACCCTATACAAGATGTTCAGACTTAGTATTTAATAATACTGAGTGATGATTGACTTCTATCACATCCTTATGGAAATTTCATTGTGTGTTAAGCCGACTTTAACATACATGATTAGGATGGTGAAATAGGTTATTTGGTTGTGAAAAGGCTGAGTGGTTTACTTGTTAGAGTAAGGTAGAGTACTTAGTTGAAGAAGATATACACTCATATTATTATATGAGAAGAGATGTTGTAGTTAGGAATGACAGAGAATCAAGTTGAATCTAGTAGAACATGATGAGATGCAGCTGTAATGCGGATTTCCTAGGATAGATTCCTATGAAGTAGACTTAAAAGATACAACTATGAGAAGAAGAATTACTCAGATACAGGAATAACGTTGTCATGGAAGGATAATGAAATGAACAAATGTGCATGGTGAATTACATGAGCTAGAAGATGATGCAAGTTGTTGAAAACCGTTTGTCTCCACACTGCTAGAGTAAATTCTTGTATAGTGTATCTTGCAGAGTAGATACTACCCGAGAAGAATTTATATGAAGAATTGAAAGTAAAATTTTTATCGACCTATGGAAAAGTATTAGAATATGCTAGATCGAGCATGTGCATGAGAAGAATCCTAGAAGGCGAGTATAGGTAATCCAATATATGTTTATTAGAAACGCGAAAACCCTAGTTGAGTCTAGGAGAAATTGTTGTATGTATTTGTTTAAAGACGTTCATGTGTGATAATTTTCTTTGTGATTTTAAATGGTGACTTGGATAACTACAAGACAATACTTGGAACGAGTATGAGTAGGTGTGAATAGTAGTAGAGGCCTATACTACTGGAAGCACATGACTCACGCTTGGATCAGGGAAAGTCACAAGGTTACCAAGAAGCTAGTAAATGATTCCGTTTTATTCATGTATGTCGTTACCTTCGTTTCGGTAATGACTAAGAAGATAATTATCGTTCAAATCTTAATGTCATAAAGAGCGGAGTCCGCTTAATATAAATCTATAAAGATAAAGTTGATTCGTTTAGAAAGCCATGTATTGAGTAATGACGAAACTTCAGTAAAGAAGGAGATGGTCGAGATGGTCGATAGAAATATAACAATCTTCATTAAAGAATTGAGCAACCATTAACTAGAGATGTTACCTGTTATGAAGGCGATGAAGAATTTAGTTATTCATGGAAGGATTACAGTATGAAATCCGTGATTTAGTAATCAATCGAAATATTCTGTCATTTGACAAAATTGATGTGTATGTCCGAAAGTACGAATTAGAGATACGTGGTGCTATTCTTTCTGTTCCGAAGCATCCACGTCTTGATCAAACTCTTTTTGTTTTCTCTATTCCATCTGCTCGATTTATGCGATCTGATTCTAATACAAGAGTTTGGTTCGTTAGAATATGACCATTCGAGTTGTTGCTATAGCAAAAGTAAAGTCCTTATCTTGGGTTTAGTCTATAAACCAAGAAGGAGAAAGTGTTTGCAATGAGAATTGAGTTTTAACTCAAAGATTAGGATCGAAGGCCCAATAGAGAATGATGAGCGGGTGCAGGTTTGAACACCGCTAATAATTAAGAAGTTTGAAGAGTTTGACAATTGTTTGGCAAACCAAAAGTTAAATATTGTACATTTTAGATTACCACATAAGAAGTAAGTTAGGACTCCAATGTTGTGACTAGTAATTTTCTCGTAAACTTTAGATCTGCTTACATCTTATTTGATTGTGATGCCTCAGATTCTTTCGTGCCTTATAAATTCGCACATTCTTTTCAAATTTCTTGTTACGCAATTGTCCAATCATTTCATATAGATAACATAGGATATATATCATTACTTGCTGATAAAGTCTATAGAGATAGTGTCATAGGAATTGAAGGTTATAATCTTCTTGCTAACTTCCTATCTCCTAGCCCAACTTTGATATTATTCTCGGCATGGATTGGTTGTCAAAGAACCACGCAAACCTCTTGTGCTACAAAGAGATAGTATGCATCCCTATTGAAGAAGATGATTCTATTTATGTCTACGTTGAAATAATAACTTCTTTCTTAAAAACTCCTAAATTTATATCGAAGGGATATTTTACTTATCCGGCTAATGCAGTTGATATCTCAAAAGAAGGAAAAGAAAACTGTAAATGATGTTTCCATTATTAATGAAAATCTTGATGATCTTCCCGATAAATTTCCTGGACTACCCCGAATAGGCAAGTAGAATTCCGAATTGACCTTATGCCCAGTGCTATTCTAATTGACAAAGACTGCTATATAGAATGATAGGATTTGGGTAATTGTCGACCAACTAACTAAGAGCGCATATTTTTTCGCCATACGTACAACGGTTCCAACGGAGAAATACGCACAAGTTTACTTAGACGAAATTCTGGCAAGACATGGTGTGCCACTAAAGATTATTTCTGATCATGATACTCGCTTCACTTCTCACTCTTGGGCGAGTATGAAATATGAATTGGGATCTCGAGTTGCTCTCAACACAGCTTATCATCCCCAGACAGATGGTTAGACGGAGAGAACAATCCAAACAGTAAAAGATATGCTTCGTGCATGTGTCTTGGAGTTCGGTGGTAACTAGGATAAATACTTACCTCTTGTCGAATTTTCGTATAATAACAGTTACCACGCTTCAATCAAAATGTCACCATATAAAGCATTATATGGTCGTAAATGCCGTACGCCATTATGTTGGCGGGACATATGACAGAAGATCCTTGGAGGCCCTGAAATGATTCAATATACCACTGATAAGATTCAAATTGTACGAGAAAGAAAGGAAAACTAAGTCCAAGATTTGTTGGTCTTTTCAAAATGAAGTAAATGAAATTGCAGAAGAGTCGAAGCTGAGTCTGGGAGGTCCACTAGCACTTGTCTCTGAAGTGTCTGAAAAGGAAACAGTAGAAAAAGGTGATTCTGATGATGAAGAGGGATTTATCATGAATTCGGATGATGAGGCAGTAGCTTTTTACTCTAACAATAGAGTTAAAAAGTTTTTCAAGAAACCGTTTAATCCGAAGATGAAACAAGGTGAGGGCAAAGGTAGTTTTATGAACAAGATTGCTGGAGAACAGAAGAAGAAGTTTGAGAAGAGTGTTGATAAGGTGACTGAATTTAAGAGTGAGGAAAAGAAGTTGAAAGGGAATTCAGGTGTAGATTGGCATTATTGCAACGGAGCAAATCATCTGGCAAATGATTGCATGCTTCGTAAGAAGGATGAGAGAAAGAACAAGATAAAGGACGATGCGTATTATGTGGAGAAATTGGAAGAGGTACGTACGAAGGTGAATAATTTGTCTTTGGTGGCTAGGGGTGAACAAGAGGAAGAGGGCACATATCAGATCTAGTATTTCGGTTCTGATGATGAAGAAATGCGTAATCCTATGCATGGTGCCATGTATACGAAGATGGAGGAAAATTCTGACGAAGAGGTGAGTGGTCATTGCTTCATGACCAAAAGTGCTGATAAATCTCCAATGACAACGAAGGTACGTACTATTCTTCAGTCTTTCAATATTCGTTTAAATGCTTATGATTATGAACTAATTGCTTTTGATGATACTGTTGCTTATTTGGATGCTTTGGTTGTATCTGCTAGCAATGACGCTAAGAAATCAACTACTGTGTTGATAGAGGTTCAGAAGAAATTAGATGCAAAAAGAATACAAGTTGAGAGTTTAGAGTTACAAATAACGAATATTATGAATGATAGGAAGTCATTGTCTAGTGATGTACATCTATTATTAGCACAACGAAACATTTATTGTAACTCTGCTAAACGTCTCTATAGCAAATTAATTGCATTGCAGCATTCATGTGAAATTAGCAAGGAGCAACATAGGAAATTATTGCCTTTCTTAGCATACGAGAGAGCAAATGTTGATAATATTTCGTATGATTGTGAGAAAAATATTGCTGAGTTTGACAAAATTCCTGATGATAGATATACTTATGGAATTGTCAAAATTGACGAATGTCTTGATTCAAATGAATTAGTTAACATTGTGAATGATACTTTGACAAAATCAGAACAAATCAAAATTTTGAAAAAGACTGAGAATTCGACATCTGATTGTCAATATAATTTTGCTGATATCGAAGATAACTCTGATAATATTAGCGAAATTAGTGATATTGAGGATGTTGATTGTTCTCAGTTTTCTGTCATTAATGTTGCATCAAAATCTAAAGGAAAAGAAAAATGTAATGATTCGTTGGTTAAGAATGACACTGACAAACCCTCAAGTTCTAAAGTTTGTGATTTTGACAATGTGAATGTCAGAGATAGTCAAACAGATAGTAGTGATGATGTAGATGAAGCCCCAGTTTCTAATGAATCTAAACCAGACAAGTGTGTGTCAACTGAACCAATCATTCCACGTGTAGTTGTTGATCAAGTCTTCGGGGACACTGAAAACTTTGATAAAGTTTTGTCTGAAAAAGGAGCCCATTATTTGGAAACAAGTCAAGTGGTGTATTCAAATTTCAAGTGTACATATGATGTTATTTTTCCAAATCAGGTGTTTGTCACTACTGGAAATGTTGAAAACATTAAACCAGAATTCACCAAAATGGTCGAAAACAACAACAAGAAAACAACAGACGAAGAATTCTTTTCAAATCAAAGTACTGTTGAAAACAATCTAACAAAGATTTCGTATGTTTTTCAAAGACAAAAACCTCAACGAAAATGGGTGGCAAAACAAAAGGCTGAAAAAGATGTTTCGAAACTAGTTGTTGTGGAAAATGAAAGTATTGTCAAATTAAATTCAAAGGAATTTAAAGATCAAATAGAAATTTTTTCAAAAGAAAATGACATTTCAAAAAGACAAGCTCGAAGGAAAATTTTCTGGCAAACTGTTGAGTCTCGAAAGACACAAAATGGTTTGAAATTGAAAACTTTTGAAAACATTCAGACTAAATTTGTTGAAAACAAGTCTTCAATTTCAACATCTTGTTCAGACCCAAAGAAAAATCCCGCTCAATCAAACAAAACAAAGTCTGAATTTTATCCAAAAACAAGTTCTTCAAAAGTTCCAAATACAACATTTTTCAAAAATAACAAAAATACTTCAAAGAGTGTTCAAAATAACTCCTCAAAACAAAGCTTTTCTTCTAATCACCAACATAGATTTTCACAAAATGAAAAGGCTTACAATCGATTTTCTCAAAATACAAGTGTTGGAAGTAATGTTGGAAGTCGGTATGCAATGGCTTTTCGTCCTATGTCGAATGTTGATTTTGTACCACAAAAACCAAATTTTCCAAATCCATCTGGAAAGAAGCATTCGAAAGTATCGTACACGAAGGGTTCGTCAAGTGTGAAAAATATAGATCATTGGCTTGAAGGACAAGGGAAAATGTTTCAATCTCGAAAATATTCTCAACAACAGATTCACGAAGCATATGAGCAATATTTGAATGTTTCTTCAAATAGTAGTTCTTCTTCAAAAGAATCCAATGTTCCTGTGAAAACATGGAAACCAGTTTCGAAAGATAAACTAATTGGAAAACAAACTGAGAACAAAAATGCGAATCTCAGTGCCAAGTCTAAACCAGCGAAAACTTATATTTATGCTCCTTTACCTAGTGATGTGGACTTAATTGATAGTTTCAAAACTAAATTTTGTGATTGGGTTAAAAGTTCTACATTTCATTCTGTTTTTAAAGCTAATTTCCAAGGACCCAAACAGCCTTGGGTACCTAAATTCTTTCAATGATCGCAGGTGTTATGTGATGAGCAATAAGATGAGAAATGGTACATTGATAGTGGTTGCTCACGTCACATGACTGGACAAAAGGAAAATTTGAGAGATTTTCGAAGTTTGGAAAATGCAGGTGTTGTGAAGTTTGGAAACAATCATAAATGTCAGGTGAAAGTTTATGGGAAAGTAAAGAATGGGATAAGTGTTTCACAACTTGTTGTGGGCATCGGTAATCAAGTTGTGTTTAACAAAGAAGGGAGTATCATCTCAAAGGTTAAAACAAACGAAGTGTTATTGAAGTCAAAACGTTATGGTGATATGTTTACTCTTGATCTAAACCCAATAATCGGCAAACCCTCAGTGTGTTTACTTTCTAAAGCCTCTTCAGATGTCAGCTGGTTATGGCATCGACGTTTATCTCATTTAAACTTTCAAAATTTAAATAAATTGGTTGTTGATGATCTTGTTCGAGGTTTACCTGTACTAAAATTTGATAATGATACTTTGTGTGCAGCTTGTGAACAAGGAAAACAACATAGGAAAGGACATCCAATTGTGATAGATTCGAAAATTGTGGAACCGTTGGAACTTCTTCACATTGACCTTTGTGGACCATCAACTGTTGAAACTCTCAACAAGAAACAGTACATTTTGGTTATTGTTGATGATTTTTATCGATTCACTTGGGTGTATTTTCTCAGTTTAAAATCTGAAGTCGCTCAAACAATGATTGATTTTATCAAGAAAATTGAGATGAGTCTGAAAAACAATGTTCGAAAAATCAAAAGTGATAATGGCTCTGAGTTCAAAAACAGTATGCTCGATTCGTACTTAATTGAGAAAGGAATTTCGCATAATTTTTCGTTACCATATACACCACAACAAAATGGTGTAGTTGAATGAAGAAATTGGTCATTGTGCGAAGCAGCCAGAACAATGTTGACATATGCGAATCTTCCTCAATATCTATGGGCGGAATCAGTTTCGACAACATGTTTTACTCAAAATCGATCTTTTATCCATCGTCGTTTTAATATCACTCTGTATGAAATTATCAATAACCGAAAACCTAATGTCAAATTTTTCCATGTTTGTGGTTGCAGGTGTTTTATAATGAATCTTAAATATACCGTTTCTAAATTTCAAGCTAAAGTTGACGAAGGGATATTTTTGGGATATTCGCACAATTCGGTTGCTTACAGAGTGTTAAATAAGCGCACACGAAAAGTCGAAGAGACATTTAATCTTACATTTGATGATTATTTCGTGAAACAAGGTAAAAAGAAATTTGACCAAAAACCAATTCTTAATGAATCATCTGATGAAACTGAAAATTCAATTTCATTTGACTTTGATTATGATTTAATTTTTGGTATTCCTGACAGGGCTGTGGATGCTGAAGTTCATGCGTATGATAATCATCAATCTGAATCTACGAAGCATACTGATGACTTGGAAATTCTTCCAACAATTGTAGATAGTAATTCCTCATCGAATTCTCCACAATCTGGCGAAAGTATGCATAATAATCCATTGAAGGGGGAGCAATTGGATTCGACTACTCTGCTTGAGGGGGAGCATCCTTTCGAGGGGGAGAATGGGAAAATGGATACAAATGTCGAGGGGGAGCATACAGTTGAAGGGGAGCATCAGAATGATGAATTTCACGAAATTAATGATAATATGTCTGTTGCAGGTTCAGAAAATGAAGAGTTATACGAAGATGCACATTTGGATTTTGATCTGCATATCCACCATTGGAAAAGTGGACAAGCAATCATCCGAAAGAGCAAGTCATTGGAAATCCACAAGATGGAGTTTTGACGAGGGCTCAGATTCGCGCAAAGAATGAGGTACTGAATACTCATCAAGAATTTTGCATGTTTAATGTTTTTATCTCGAAAATTGAACTAAAGACTGTTAAGGTTGCAATGGAACATTCTGATTGGGTTGTTGCAATGCAATCTAAACTAGCTGAATTCGAGAGAAACAAGGTTTGGAGATTAATACCAAAACCAAAAGATGTTTCCATTGTCGGGTTAAAATGGATTTTTAAAAATAAAACTGACAAAGATGGAAATATTGTACGAAATAAAGCACGACCAGTAGTTAAAGGATATTCACAGCAAGAAGGTATAGATTACGAGGAAGCTTTTACCCCTGTCGCAAGACTCGAGGCTGTTCGTATATTCTTGGCTTATGCAGGTCATAAAGACTTTGATCTCTATCAAATGGATGTGAAGTGTGCATTTTTAAATGGAGAGTTGGAAGAAACTGTGTGCGTGGAACAACCTCCAGGTTTCGTGAATAAAGAATATCCTAATCATGTGTATATTTTAGATAAAGCAATCTATGGGTTAAAACGGGCTCCACGAGCTGGTATGCAACTCTTACCAGTTTTTTAAAATATTCAAAATTTAAATAAGGATCAGTTGACCCCACATTATTTCGAAAGAAAGTTGGGAATCATCTAATGCTTGTTCAAATTTATGTCGATGATATTATTTTTGGCTCGATTGACCCTGCTTTGTCTAGTGAATTTGAAAATCTGATGAAAAGTCAATTCGAAATGAGTATGATGGGTAAAATCAATAATTTTCTGGGTCTAAATATTCATCAAAACAGAGAAGGTATTTTCATCAATCAGGAAAACTATACAAGGAATTTGCTCGAAAAATTTGGAATGACATATAGTACGAAGTTAAGAGTACCAATGGCGGTTGGAACAAGACTGTCACCTTCGTTAGAAACGCCTGCGGTTGATCTTACCTTATACAAGAGTATGATAGGTTCATTGCTTTATCTTAGTGCAAGTAGACCTGATATCATGTTTTCTGTATGTAATTGTGCAAGGTATCAAGAAAATCCACGAGAACCACACTTAACTGCTGTGAAAAATATTTTGCGTTATCTCAAGGGAACAATTTCGTTAGGATTGTGGTACCCTTCGAAATCAGGATTTTTCATTCAAGCATTTTCATATGCAGATCTAGGAGGATGTTCTTTGGATCAAAAAAGCACAAGTGGTGGTTGTCAATTTCTGGATGGAAAATTAGTTAGCTGGTAGTCAAAGAAACAAACGTGTGTTTCAATTTCTACTGCTGAAGCTGAGTATGATGAAGCAGCTGCTTGTACATCTCAAATAATTTGGATCCAGAGTCAGTTGCGAGATTATGCTATCAATATGAAAAGAATTCCATTGTATTGTTATTCACAAAGTGCTATACACATTTGTCATAATCCAATACAGCATTCGAAAACGAAACATATACCTGTTCGTTATCATTTTATCAAAGATCATGTCGAAGATGGCAACATTGAAGTCCATTTTGTAAAAACAACTGATCAGCTTGCTGATATTTTTACAAAAGATTTGGATGAAAAATCATTTGTTCGAATTTTGACAGGTTTGGGAATGCTCGAAGCAAGTTCAGTTCCAGGAATGATATCGAATGTATAACAACGAAGTGTTATACAAATGTATCGATTCAGAGGCAAAAATGTTTCATTCAGAGGATGACTGTATTAACCATTAAGAGGTTACTGTTCATAGTCAACACTTCGACACCCTTCTACTTCGACAATATGTCACATTTCAATAGTTGACAAAATTTCGTTTGTTTGTCAAAGTTTCGTTAGTTTGTGAAAGTTCTTTTGGAAAACCTTTCAAGAACAACAAAAAGATTTTTTTTCTTTTATTTTCGAAAAATCAAAAACAACAAAAAGATTTTATTTTTTTTGTCCCATTCTTTTCGAAAAATCAAAAATTTCAAAAAGATTTTCTTTGTTATTTTGTTATTTGTTTTTCAATTGTGCAGATTAACGAAAGGATAAATAGGGTCATATGCTTGCGTTTCTGGGGTCGGGTAAATTTTCGAAAATTTTGCACTAGTTAGGACGTCCCTAGAAGCATGCTGCCGTATGTTGACCGAAGCCTCAATCGATTCAATGTGTGTGTACGAAAGCCTTAATGAAATCTTTCATATGAAAATTTCTTTCCAAGTCAGGCTTATATTCACGTTAGTCCAATGACCTACCTTACTATTCTCATCTGAGTTAAGAGTTTTCTGTTTGGTCCGAAATAACAGAGGTACAATTGCTTTCGTAAACCAATCTTTTTCATCCAAAATTTTCTTACACTTACACACACGAAGACATATGTCCAAGAGATCTTTGATTCAACCAATCAAGATTTAGACATATCATAATTCTGTGTTAATGATCTAACATCATGAGACCGTGATGAAAGTGAAACCCAACCTTACGAACTTCTTTAAGGAATTGACGGGGAACTATGTTCCAGTGTTAACGAAACTTTTGTTTCTGTACCATTTTTCGAAACTCAAAATCATATTCATTTCTTATGAGTGATCTTGATCAAAATATCGAAGCCTACGATGTTTGTTACCCAACAGGATCCAGAACAAATTTTTTTCTTGGATATGATTTCTGTGTGAGTTTCATTTGCTCTCAAAGTCACTTTCAAAATAATTCAAAGCATACTTGTCATTGACTACACTGGTCAAAAAGGTAATTTCGGTTACAATTACTCACCTTATGTTTAGGTTGATATGTAACGAAATTGTAAACTACCCATGAAGCCTTGCAAAAGAAGCCTTTCGATACTTCTCAATAAGTATTCAATTGTAAGTCACGGGACATACACAAGCAGTTGATTATCTCTCTAGATAATTAACGAAGTAACCTTTGCCCGGAGTTCATTGCTTTTGTGTTAAAACAATTTTAACATCACAAATCCAAATTTTCATTAGTTTGCTTCTTATCTTATCTTTGGCACAATGCACACACGAAATCCTTGAGGTTCTGAATAATACCAACTCAGGCTGATGATTTCGCACATCTGGCACATGACTTCGCTTTTCATCCCAAAAGTGAAAGAGCCTTACCTCCATCCGAAGGTTTTTGACGGTTACTATTCTATTGGGATAAACGAACATACTGATTGACAAGGCCGTTTGTATTCAGTCCGGGTTTCAAGGTGATGTGACAGTTACTTTTTGACGCATGGCTACTTTATCAGCAGAGTGGTGCGAGATTCAAGGTGCCACCTCGGATTTCCTTTAATATCGATCCCGCTTCAATTTCAAATTCTAGGGTTACATATAAAAGGGGAATCAAAGGGTTTTATCAGTTTACGCTTTCAAACATCCAAAATCCCAAATTCTCTCTGAAAATTTCTGCTTGTTCTTCCAAGTTTCATCAAACCCTAATCATGGCTACTTCTGGTGATCTCAATGTTAACTCTCAAAACACTGAAGATGTTACTTCTCAACCGATCATGAAGATTCAAGGCACAAATTATCAAGTTGAAGAGGATGTTTCTCTTTATCCCGATGAATTGAAGATGTTGGTGGCCACACTGAAAAGTTCTGTTCTATCAACGTCGATGTTTAATTCCTTTGCTGTTCCACTTTCATGGCTTTCTCAAGCAGGATCCACTGCGAATTACAGCAAAGCTATAGATATCATCACTTTTCAACTGGTGAATGATAAGAAGATTCGATTGTCCAAGAATTTCTTTTTCAGATTCTTGATATCCCTAATTCTCCAATTTTTACTGATCTTTCTTCTGCTCAAGTAATTCATATGTTTAACAAGATGGGGCATCAACCTCCACTCACAAAGATCAGTGATTTCAAGAAGTTTGGACTTCCAACTGTTTGGAACTTTCTCTTCGGAATTTTTCTACGCTGCTTGACTAGTCGCAGTGTTGGCTTGGATAAAGGTCGAATGGAGGTATATGCTATGGTAGCTGGGTTATACTATGATATTTCAATGGATTACTCGACACAGCTATGGAAGGAATTTCAGAAGAGTGTCGAAAACACGAATGTTGTCCAAGGAATTTCGTGTGCAAGATATTGGAGTTTGATTCTTCGATATTTCTATGTCAAGGAAGGAATTTAAGTGCCTGCTGATGAGGAAACAGCTGAATTCATGAAGTATCAATTTCTGAAGGAGGTCAACGATGATGCGCAAATTTTTACACACATTGCAAGGATTCCTGATGCAATGTTAAAGCGTGTTGATCCAATAAATTTGGTTCTAATGGAGTATTTGGAAACAATCAATCCTGGTGATGATTCTGGAAAGTTGTTGCCAAAATAAGCAACAGGTCCTTCGAAGAAGTCTCGCAAATCAAAGAAGGAGGTAACAACTACTCCTGAGAAACCAGTTCCAGAGTCAAAGCAAACAAAGTCACCGCAGAAACAGCCGAAGTCAGGAGTACAAGTTTCGACTGTTGTAGTTGAGACGGTTGAACCTGAAACAGGTGACCAAGACAAGGAAACCATTCCTTCAAAATCAGGTAATTTTCGAGGAATTAGAAAGAAGACTCATGGGTGACGAAAGCTTTCAGTGGGATCGTTTAAGTCGTCTTCCACTATGGTTCGTAAACCATATCTGAATCACCAAGGAATTGTCATTCATGAGGTTCCCGCTCCTGTTTCTCCATCCTTAATGAAACGAAGAGTTGAAGATGTGGCTACTCATATTTCAAAGAAGAAGAAGAAGACACGAAAGTTGGTCATTCCCGAATATTCGTCCGTAGGTGAGAAAGTTCCTGAAACACCTGAAGCAACTATTCTCCAATCCTCATCTAGTCCTGAAAAGACTACGGTCATACCACCCGAAGTTTCGTTAACTGAATCAGTTACTAAGGAGGTTCAAAATTCAGGCTTTTCTACACTCGTATCTGATACGGTTGTAAATGTCAAGATGGGTGCAGGAGAGTCCAATAAATAAGTTGGTGCTATAACTCAAGGTATTCCTGAACCTTTGATAAAGGATACTTTCGTTTCATTACCTCCTTTTATTATTCCCAACACTACCAAATCACCCACCTTTGAAACCATTCTTACTGAACCGATCGCTACTTTTTTCTCATCACAAACCACTGATCCACTTCAATCTACTGAGAACACTGATGTTGAAGAAGGAGGATTTGGAGGTACTTTTGAAAAAATGGAGTTTGATGACGAAGAAGAAACTTTCCCCGACCATATGTTGATGACGATGAAGCAGTTAAAGATACTAAACAAGAAGATGAATTCAATTATTCAGTTTCAAGCTGACATGGGGGGAAGTCAATCTCTATCCAGTTTGGAACTTGATGTTATGCTCAAAGCATTTGAAACAAGGCTGGTTAACAAAGTTTCTGGAATAGTTCTAGATTCTGAGCTTCGAATTTTGGAGAAGGTGGATCAAAATGATAAGTGCACTGAGTTACGCATAAAAGCTCAATCTTTGAGTTTTCAGGGTGCAGTTCAAGATTTTCGAAGAATGGCCAAAGAAAGACATGTCCTATTTGTTCAAGACGTGAAGCAAGTTCGTGAATATGCCAATTTCAAGCTTCAAGAACTTCATGAATATATGATCAAAGAGATTGCTACTGCTCAACAAGACTATGCATCTCTAAATCAAAAAGTGGATATTATTTGTGATACTGTCACGAAATATGTTAAGATGTATGAAAGCCTGAGTCCTCAAGTCAATCAAATTTCTACTGATAACAACCAACGCTTTGGGGAGCTAAGTACTTTGTTACAGGAATTGAAAGATTTATCTGTCAAGCCTGTTTCTTCTTCCATTATTACACCATAACTTTTATCCCAAAAGTTCTCTCAATTCGAAGCAGTGTTACATAAACAGTTGGCTCCATTGTCTAAATTTTCTAGTCTTCTACTAACAGATGCCCCACCTGTTGTCACATGGGTGCAAGGGGGAGAAAAGAAGGTTGGTGATGCGAAAGTTGGTGAGGGTTCGCATGAAGAAATTAAGACTGTTGGGAAAAAATTTCACACAAAAATTCCTTCGAAGAAGCCAATAGTCTCAACTACTGGGCCAGTTACTTCAATAATTGTTACCACAATGCCAATTCCCTCGATGCCAATTCCCACGAGGCTAATTTCTAAAGGAATTATGATTGGAGAAGGTGGTAGTAGTTCAACGAAGCCAAAGGATATTGTTGATAGTTCTCACAATGACAAAGGGAAGACTATTCTTGTGGAAAAATCAAAAGAAGAGAAGAAAGCAGAAATCGAAGCTGAAATTGAAAAACAAAAGGGTGATCCAGAGCATTTTAAGTATTCGTGCAAATGATCCTCCAGCCCTGAACAAGGGTGATCCGAGCAAACATTACAATTACAAAACAATCGAAGCAAGAGTTTCTTATAATCGAATGTATGCTTTTCAGAAAGTGCCAAAACGAAGCTACATTGTTGTTAATTCGGATACAAAGCAATTGGATTTTCCCATAAATGAAATGATGTTCATTATGGCTCAGTACAAGATTGCTGAAAAGTTTGATAATGATGATGATTATACGTATATGAAGCTAAGGTTTCATGCTGTTCTTGGAAAGCTTCCTGAAGAGATTTGGTCTCTTGTGAAAATTAAGAAGGTGATCAGCATAAAGAAGGATGTACTATTCGAGAACATGATGCAGAACCTTTGTTTTTATGTTGCAAGGGAAAATGGTCAGGAGTGTGATTTTTCTGTAGCTGAGTTTCCATTGATGAACTTGTATGATCTTATACAAGTGGCATTACTTCTGAAAGACAAAGATGCTTCTTATCTTAGAGAATCTGATACATAAGTTTTTCGTCTTGGTCTTGCCCACATCAAAATATTCATAGATAACTACTATGAGTGTTGGCCTTAACTGATGTGGATTTAGCAACTACGAAGGGATTGGAAGTTAAAGTACACATGGAACCAACGAAGACTCAACCTGAGTTGAAGAAGTATGCAGATGGGGAAATTTGTATGAAGCCATTTGGTTTTGTCTTTGCTGGGAAGGATAAAAATGGGAAGGCCAAGAGATTATTATTCCAAGCATACAAAGTGGAAAGATACACAATGTCCAAGTATACGAACTTCATTGTTCGTATGAATAGCTGCAAGAAGAATAACGAAGGGGACAAGAAAAAATTGAAGAAGATCTTGGTACTCAGAGATTCGAAGGGTGATGCTGTATGCTATACAGATCCTTTTGAACTAAAGATGGTTGGCATTATTACAAAGGGGGAGAATGTAAGGTTCGAAGACTAAGTTGTAATATGTCGAAGACTAAATTTATTTTACAAGGCATTTGTAACAAAGCTTTAATGTTTAGCATTTGTAATTTTTTGTGTGCTTTCATGTTTCCTATAAATAGGGACATTACTTAGAGTTAGATAAGGGCCTTGAATAGTCTTGTCTATTTTTCTCTCTGTAACCATTGAAAGCATAATAGAGCTGAAACCAGATCATATTTACATCGTGTGTTCAATCTACATTCATTTTAACTCTTATTTGATTCGCACTTGATTCTACACTTCATCACTCCCTCCACATCACTGTCAACATTGAGAACGTAGTCATCCATGTCCACATACACATCTTGGATATTGTTGCCCTCATCTATTCTGTAGTCCACTTTATCTTCGTCTTCAGTGTGTTTCACTTTCTCTGGAACATCAGCATCTTCATAGTTTGAAACCACATCTTCATACCCTGTATCATCCTCTTCATACTCAACATCATCCTCTTCATACTCTGAATCATCCTCTTCACTTCCAATTAAATTGTCCATTATATTATCAAACAAATCATTAAATTGTTCATTATCATTAGTAGGGGGTGTTGTAGCATCTTTCATCAACAGTTGTACCATCTGGAACACCATTCATCTCATCACCAAAATTATCAAGATTCGAAGTACCTGACTTGTAGCATCCTTGATCAACAGTTGTAGCATCCTGAACGTCAATCATCTCATCCCCAACATTATCCATAACACATGTTGTAGCATCCTGATCAACAGTCTTTTCTTTTAATTCATCAATATCATCTAAATTAAGCCTCTTGATACAACAACCTTCACCTGTTTTGGAGTTCCCAACTCTACCCATTCTATAGCTCTGGTGAGAAAGCATCAATTTTACTCCCAAAAAGTATCAAATACATGTACTCACCAATAGGCTAATCATTAACATGGTATATATTTCACAATGGAGATTCCACATGAACTTCATCCTCTTGACCATCATTTTCATGTAATTCCTTAATCATAACTTTATGCTTTGCATTTGGAGACATGAAGTAAGTCAATAAATTTGTCTTCCCATGTTCTATGTACACCTCAATCAACTTGTTATACAAAATGTATTTAGATAGATTGATAACATCCTGATCATTCCCAAAAGCTCTAATACCAAATTGAAAGTCACCATTGGGTACCTTAAAATGGTAGTATATCACTGGGGAGTCTGAAACATCAACTACTTCAGTCATCTGTGGGCCTGGGTAGCCTAGGTCAAGCATATGTGTGACATCCCCAATTTCACGGCCAGAAAAGACCGATTTCGTTTATGCTTTATAAAAAAAATCAGAGAAATCTTTTTAAAAGATGTTGCGGAATTGGTCCCCAAAACAAAACATGATAAAAGTTTATCAAAACCTTTCTTTAAGAAATATATAATTTCCTTTTATATCAAAACCTCGGGATGTCATCTTCTGATATAGATCAAAAGCATAAGCAAGACATTATAAGCCGTACAACAGTTATTTATAACTGCTGGCCTATAATCCAAAAATCACTCATCATCATCATCCGACTATGCTCGGGGTCCACAACCTGTAATATAAACAGCTGAGTGGGTCAGGCTTGGAAGCCTGGTGAGCATATAGGGTTTTCAACCCACAGTACATAATTTATTATGCTTAAACATCAATCAATCAACCAAATGAAGCCTAATTACCCATTCCCGTTATCCTCACCTTACGTCCCTATAACAACTATCACAAGGGACCTAGCCTAAGGATTTTCATTAGGGGTGACAACTTTGCTTCGGGGGTTCCTCAACAATTATGTTAAATAAGGGAACCAATGTGGTGACAACACTGCTTTCCTCAGCAATTTATGTCGAACAAGACAACCAAACACAAAACGACCAATAAGGTGACAACATTGCTTTCTTCAGCAATTTATGTCAAATAAGGAAAACACCGGGGTGACAAAATTGCTTTCTTCAGCAATTTATGTCAAATAAGACCACCTGACATAAAACAATCAGTATGGTGACAACATTGCTTTACTCAGCAATTTATGTCAAATAAAACAACCAACGTGGTGACAACACTGCTTTTCCTTAGCAATTTATGTCAAATAAAACAAACATCGGGGTGACAACATTGCTTTCCCTCGACAATTTATGTCAAATAGGCACGAAGTCACATCGTCGCCAAGGTTTACACAACATGCACTAAGTCCATAGCTGCCAACGTACTAAATCCATAGCTACCAACGTACATCTATACTGTACTAAATTTATAGCTACTAACGTACATGTATACTGTACTTTTATCCCTCATACTTTATCTACCCGTGTTTTACTCAACATATTTGAAGATAAAATATATATACATTTGAAATTATTTTAAACATGTATAAAACATTCATTCAACACCCATCTTGAATAAACAAACAACATATATACACATAGCACGTATTTTATATAAAATACTTCATATCTATGTGTAAGATGAAAGTGACTACACACTCACCTGATTTAATGAAAATCGGGCAGCAATTCGTTTCCTAAAACGATCGTTTCTAATAAAACCGGGAGTTTTATTGAGAAACCGGGCTCTACAAAGGTCGGGCTTCGAAACCGAAAAGATAAATTTTCCGGGCTTCTCCGGCACTTCGTGGCGTATTCCGGGGGTTATAATCGATACCGGCGCTTCGGGGGATGTTAATATGAAAGAAATATGAGTTTAGGTGCTAAAATTGACAAATTTCCAAAGTATACCCGGGAGGTCTCGCATCCTCCTATTTATAGGGGCGAGCCTCCTGATCCAATGGCTGAGAAGCCTCCAGGTGGCGAAGAAACGAAGCTCGCAGGGGGATGGCTAGCACGAGGGTTGCATGTGCGAAGGGGCTGCTGGCCTCTTGTGATTGGACCGAAGTCTGGATCCGAGGAGGGGGTGTCCGTGGCAGCTTGCGATGGCTCGGTCAGGTGAAGAAGGGTACGTGCCGCATCGTTACTGGACCGCTTCGGACCAGCTCTCTGATTTGGATGACTCAGCAACCTTCTTGGACACGCATCAGATGCGAGGCGAGGACACGTGTCTGGAGTCCACCTTACGAAATTTCTCGGTTTTAGCAATTTTTCTCGTTTTTCGCCCCAAAACTTCTAAAATCCATAACTTTCGCATACGAGCTCCGTTTTTGACGTTCTTTATATGCACGCGTAGGTAAAATTACGCTCTACAACTTCCCTTTAGACTTCGTCGGCTAATTTTGACTTTAATTTTTATATTATTATTTTTAACAGACCTGAACAGGAAATCCGTTAAAAATTCATAACTTCTTCATCCGACGTCCGTTTTCGTCAGACTTTTTACCGTTGTACTAATATTTACGAGACCTTCAATTCTCGTTTAGGTCGTGTCGGCTAAAAATCAATTGATCTAAAATTCGAGTTTTTAGCTGTCTACTGCTAAGCTGAAACTTCGAAAAATCATAACTTCCTCATACGAAGTCAGATTTGGGCGTTCTTTTTATCGAACTTCTCGGTTTAACGAATACTACTGTTTCGTTTAGATCACTAAGGCCAAAAAGTAGTTTATCAAAAACTCACTTTTTACAACATTCGGCACTGTGCCGGTTTGTCGCGAAACTTCGACAGGTCATAACTTCTTCGTTATAAATCGGATTTCGGCATTCTTTATATATCCGTAATCCTTTTCACGACCACTACAACTTTCTTAATAAATATTAGCTTTATCTAATATTTATTTTCAACGCTCATTTTTACTCTTAATTAATTAAACCCTAATAATTTAGCATAAAACACATAAAACACATAATTTTCACATAATTCCTTTTCATTTCTCCAAAATGAGTCACAAATGTTAACCTAGACTATGATGTCAATATTAATGCCTAGCCTAGAAACACGAGCATTACAATTCTCTCCCCCTTAGAATGATTCCGTCCCCGGAATCACACATCAGCAAACAAATACGGGTAGCGACTCATCATGTCACTCTTCGTTTTTTCCCCAGGCGAGATTTGGTCCATTCGTATGTTTCCAATACATAAGCATTAAATCGACCATCTGGCGTCACAACTTCTTAGTCTTACGGTCAACGATTGCCTCAGGTTCTTCAATTAACCTCTTGTTTTCATCCAACCTTAATTCAGAAATGGGAATTATATCGGACACATCTCCCGCGAACTTCCTCAAATAACACATATAAAAGGTGTTATGAATACCCTCCAGTTCTTTCGGTAATTCTAGCTTGTAAGCTTGATTCCCGATCCTCTGAAGAACTTTAAATGGTTCAATAAATCATGGACTCAACTTTCCCCTTCTACCAAATCTTATAAGTCCCTTCCATGGCGAGACTTTAAGTAAAACCGAATCTCCAACTTCGAATGATATCAGTTGTCTTTTCTTGTCAGCATAGCTCTTCTGACGATCTTGAGCTGCTAACATCCTTTACTTCAATTCGGCTTAAGTCAATTACTACATCGAACGTGGTTCTCTGAACCACGTAACAAACTCATCGAAGTCAGACTCAATTTGATATGACCTCTAGGGTCGGAATAACAATCATCTTCTTAGTCATTATCGAAACGAAGGTAATGAAGTACTCGAACAATAACGAAATCAATTTCTAGCTTCTTGGTAACCTTGTGACTTTCCTTGATCCAAGTACGAGTCCTGTGCTTCCGGTAGTATAGGCCTTTACTACCATTCACACCTACTCCTACTCGTCCCAAGTATTGTCTCGCAGTTCTCCAAGTCACCATACAAGAATTTCACATAGTCATTCAATTCATCAGATGACAAAACTAGCGTTTATATTATTTCTTAAAATAATTACACAGAGGTTTGAGTTTACCCTATACTATGCCTCTAATAGGATACACCACAAGTTACTAACTGCATTGCTACTTTATATCTTAGCTTTGGGAATATAAGGTCCTTACTCCTGATCCTTTTTATTTCCATCTGCTTCATTAAGGATCATTTGGAATGCCTTTGGTTTTGGTTTTGGTGGAACATTGGGCATTGCTGCCTCTTTCTTCTTTGGGCAGTCTTTCAAAATGTGCCCTTCCTCGTTGCATCGATAGCACATCCTCTTGTTGGACGGATACTCGTTGGCATAATGCCCAGTCTTTCCACACTTGTAGCAGGTCACCTCTTCGCTACATTTCCCGAAGTTCTTCTTTTTGCACTTCTCGCACCATTTTGCTTCGCCTTCTCCTCCTCCAGCCTTCGAGAATTTTCTTTTCTCGTTGGACCCCGAAGTCCTTTCAAACTTTCTTTTCTCGCCAACTTCAACCTTGCTGGCGGCTCTCCCCTTAATCATATCTTCAACAGACTTGGCAGCCCAGATAGCTGCCTCCAAAGTAAGTGCCTGACGTAGTGGCACCGCATACTCCCATGGAAGTCCCTTTGCGTACCTGTCAATTTTCGCCAGCTCATCTGGGACAATACGCAAAGCAAACTCCATTTTGTCTGTGAATTTATTCGTATATTCATCAGCGGTCATGCTCCCCTTCTTCAGTGTTAGAAATTGGTTTTCTAACTCAAGCACATTTTGGGCCGAGCAGTACTTGCGCTTAAAGTGCACGAAGAACTCTGCCCAAGTCATTTGCAGTGGCTCATTAGGGCTTAGGGTTTTCCCAAATGTATTCCACCAACGAGCAGCACTACCCCTAAACTGACGTACTTCAAAAGTGGTTTGTAACTTGCCTTGGCAATCACAAGTCATGAAAGCCAATTCCATTTCCGAGATCCAGTCCATTACTCCGACATGATCTTCTTTTCCAGTGAAGGTCAATGGCTTACAAGTCATAAAGTCCTTATACTTGCACCCATTTCTCTCCATTCTACCCGCTTGGTTATTTCTCCCAACCACAAGCGGTTCACTTTGACCAACCGATCTGCTGTTGTTCCCTTCTTCAGACCGATCGTCATTTAATTCACATTGTTCAACTGGAACTGAAGGTTCATCCCTGTTGTTCAGCAACATTTGCCTCAATTCCTCTCTTTGTTCAGCCAACATGGTCTGAATCATAGTTCGTACTCCAGCCATGGTGATAGGTTCTGGTGCAGCTCCTACTATAGGCACCTGTTCCACCACGTGGGGTTGAGATTGCTGATTTCTATTTACATTTCCAGCTCCACTTCGGGTTCTTTCCATTATAATCTATATACCGAATAAGGCGAATTTAGGTCTTTATCCTTGTTAGACATGTCAATTCCCTTATCACTCCGAAACGTTTACATGTTAGTTCTAATCTCGTAATCATACGCTTAGAATCCTACACACATAAGGTTTCCAGATCCGGTCAGCAACAGACCATAGATCCGAACAAATAATGGCATATATGGCAAACATATAACATTTAGCACATAAGGGCATTTTAGGCATCTTTCCTAAAATAAACTAGTGCTCGTGTCTAAAATATGGTAGACACTCATCTCACAATCATCACTTAGCATTCTAAGTTTAAGTCTAGAAATCCTACAAATTCCTATTTCGCTTAAACTAATGCTCTGATACCAACTGTAACATCCCCAATTTCACGGCCAGAAAAGACCGATTTCGTTTATGCTTTTTAAAATAAAATCAGAGAAATCGTTTTAAAATATGTTGCGGAATTGGTCCCCAAAACAAAACATGATAAAAGTTTATCAAAACCTTTCTTTAAGAAATATATAATTTCCTTTTATATCAAAACCTCGGGATGTCATGTTCTGATATAGATCAAAAGCATAAACAAGACATTATAAGCCTTACAACAGTTATTTATAACTACTGGCCTATAATCCAAAAATCACTCATCATCATCATCCGACTATGCTCGGCGTCCACAACCTATAATATAAAAAGCTGAGTGGGTCAGGCTTGGAAGCCTGGTGAGCATATAGGGTTTTCAACCCACAGTACATAATTTATTATGCTTAAACATCAATCAATCAACCAAATTAACCCTAATTACCCATTCCCGTTATCCTCACCTTACGTCCCTAGAACAACTATCACAAGGGACCTAGCCTAAGGATTTTCATTAGGGGTGACAACTTTGCTTCGGGGGTTCCTCAACAATTATGTTAAATAAGGGAACCAATGTGGTGACAACACTGCTTTCCTCAGCAATTTATGTCGAACAAGACAACCTAACACAAACCGACCAATAAGGTGACAACATTGCTTTCTTCAGCAATTTATGTCAAATAAGGAAAACACCGGGGTGACAAAATTGCTTTCTTCAGCAATTTATGTCAAATAAGACCACCTGACATAAAACAATCAGTATGGTGAGAGCATTGCTTTACTCAGCAATTTATGTCAAATAAAACAACCAACGTGGTGACAACACTGCTTTTCCTTAGCAATTTATGTCAAATAAAACAAACATCGGGGTGACAACATTACTTTCCCTCGACAATTTATGTCAAATAGGCACGAAGTCACATCGTCGCCAAGGTTTACACAACATGCACTAAGTCCATAGCTGCCAACGTACTAAATCCATAGCTACCAACGTACATCTATACTGTACTAAATTTATAGCTACTAACGTACATGTATACTGTACTTTTATCCCTCATACTTTATCTACCCCTGTTTTACCCAACATATTTGATGATAAAATATATATACATTTGAAATTATTTTAAACATGTATAAAACATTCATTCAACACCCATCTCGAATAAACAAACAACATATATACGCATAGCACGTATTTTATATAAAATACTTCATATCTACGTGTAAGATGAAAGTGACTACACACTCACCTGATTTAATGAAAATCAGGCAGCAATTCGTTTCCTAAAACGATCGTTTCTAATAAAACCGAGAGTTTTATTGAGAAACCAGGCTCTACAAAGGTCGGGCTTCGAAACCGAAAAGATAAATTTTCCGGGCTTCTCGGGCACTTCGTGGCGTATTCCGGGGGTTATAATCGATACCGGGGCTTCGGGGGATGTTAATATGAAAGAAATATGAGTTTAGGGGCTAAAATTGACAAATTTCCAAAGTATACCCGGGAGGTCTCGCACCCTCCTATTTATAGGGGCGAGCCTCCTGATCCAATGGCTGAGAAGCCTCCAGATGGCGAAGATACGAAGCTCGCAGGGGGATGGCTAGCACGAGGGCTGCATGTGCGAAGGGGCTGCTGGCCTCTTGTGATTGGACCGAAGTCCGGATCCGAGGAGGGGGTGTCCGTGGCAGCTTGCGAGGGCTCGGTCACGTGAAGGAGGGTACGTGTCGCACCGCTACTGGACCGCTTCGGACCAGCTCTCCAGTTTGGATGACTCAGCAACCTTCTTGGACACGCGTCGGATGCGAGGCGAGGACACGTGTCCGGAGTCCACCTAGCGAAATTTCTCGGTTTTAGCAATTTTTCTCGTTTTTCGCTCCAAAACTTCTAAAATCCATAACTTTCGCATACGAGCTCCGTTTTTGACGTTCTTTATATGCACGCGTAGGTAAAATTACGCTCTACAACTTCCCTTTAGAATTCGTCGGCTAATTTTGACTTTAATTTTTATATTATTATTTTTAACAGACCGGGACAGGAAATCCGTTAAAAATTCATAACTTCTTCATCTGACGTCCGTTTTCGTCAGACTTTTTACCGTTGTACTAATATTTACGAGACCTTCGATTCTCGTTTAGGTCGTGCCGGCTAAAAATCAATCTATCTAAAATTCGAGTTTTTAGCTGTCTACTGCTAAGCTGAAATTTCAAAAAATCATAACTTCCTCATACGAAGTCAGATTTGGGCGTTCTTTTTATCGAACTTCTCGGTTTAACGAATACTACTGATTCGTTTAGATCACTAAGGCCAAAAAGTAGTTTATCAAAAACTCATTTTTTACAACATTCGGCACCGTGCCGGTTTGTCGCGAAACTTCGACAGGTCATAACTTCTTCGTTATAAATCGGATTTCGGCATTCTTTATATATCCGTAATCCTTGTCACGACCACTACAACTTTCTTAATAAATATCGGCTTTATCTAATATTTATTTTCGACGCTCATTTTTAGTCTTAATTAATTAAACCCTAATAATTAAGCATAAAACACATAAAACACATAATTTTCACATAATTCCTTTTCATTTCTCCAAAATGAGTCACAAAGGTTAACCTAGACTATCATGTCAATATTAATGCCTAGCCTAGAAACACGGGCATTACAATATGACCTTAAGTTCATGTACTAAGAACTCATCGATGTCTACATAATCAATATAACACACTTCACATCCAATGTACGTTATATCAGGTAGCTTAGTAAACTTCTCACTGTGATGTAGGTTAATACTAAACCATGTGGGTGCACCAGCTACAAAGTCAAAATTTTGCATGAATACAAAGTCAAAATTATGCATTTTTGAGTCTAAAAATCAAGGGAAAAATTCTTAATTGAAAGTTAAAGAAAACAGAGAAACTTATCATATATGGATGATATGTCTAAAACTTCGTGTTGTGGTCTGACCTGCCACATTAAATACACCATTTCGACTTAAACGTATGAAATTACCTTCTCTTTGTTGCTTTGATTAGGGTTTTTGGATAAGAAAAGAGGGTTTTTTTGCAGGTTCTAATGGAGCATAAGGAAGAGAGGGGGTAGAGATTAAAGTATGTGTTGACATTCCATCTGCAAAAATGGTTCCTAAAAGTTGAAAAGACAAATATACCCTCACGTGGGAGGCACATAAGGGGGCTAACAATAACGGTTTAATAGGAGTTAAGTCAGGGGACCATTTCCACATACAAACCTGACCAAAATGACCATGAACCCAAAAAAGTAGAGGTTTGGACCAAACCTCGGAAAATATGCATACCACAGGGACCATTTTTACAATTTTGTCTTTTTATAATTCAAGAAGAAAATAGTGAGAATCGAGGATTAGATTTGACAGTTTGTTTTTTATACACATGAATAAGAAAGAAAGTACTAACACAATAAAGTGGTAGATGAATCCATCAAATCAGTTGTGTATCTGAAACATCATCCAGAAACTATAAGCCCAAAGCTTAGTGAGTTACCCCAAAATACCAATACAGAAACAAATAGAAAATATACAATAACAACATGCAATGGTTCCACAACTAATAGACTAGATTACCCTAAGCCCACATCATATGTCTGGATTGACCTCAGCCCACAACTTATTTCAGGCTTGCTCCCTGAGCCTACAACATAAGTCTGTCTTACCCTCTTGGGCCCACAACTTATGTCTGCCTTGCTCCCCAACCTGATTAGTCCTCAGACTGAATACTACTAAGCCCTCAGTATGATTCTGGCATGCCTTTGTCGGCCCTCAACTCATATCTGGTTTTCTCTAGGGTTTGTTGGCTACAGCACGAAGTAGTACAACCTCAACCCAACCCACACAATATGTATACATATAACATATAATAGCATAAACAGATAAACAAACAGTATCACAGGTAGTCCTACAGATCTACCAGACTAGCATATCGAATCTAGCAACCATATTTATTCCATACTCAACATATCAATAATATCAGGTTATCAAACCAATGGGTCGACCTTGGTGCCTTTGACCTAAAAGTACAGTGAGGAAACTCTCCTCACAGGCTGAACAGAAGTGATAAGGCCCGACTCTCAATTCCCTACTCAATGCCTACATCCACCAAGTAACCAATTCCATCAAAATCTCAAAATACCCTCAAAGTCAAACTTGGTCAAGAATGGTCAAACTTGGTCAAAGCCAAAGTCTACTGGTCAAAGTCAACAAACCCACTGACTCAACCCAACCGATTCAACCCAACCGAGTTAACTTAACATGGGCTGAACCATGCGAGTATGTGGGGCGTACTCCGGAGATACACTCAGCGTACACGAAGCTTCAAAGAATCCACCATCGGGGTGGTTGACCGGGTACGTGGGGCATACTAGGTTCATAAAGGGACCTCATTTTTATGGTCCATAGGCATTACACGTCCATAAAGTCCTTAACACAAGGTCTTAATCCATTAAGACCTTCTACAAGATGCATGGAGCCAAACTAGCTAAAGGGACCTCATTTTTATGGTTTAGAACCCTTCATAGGGTCTAGACGGACAAATCAAACATGTTAAAACCAAACATGCATGAAATGGGACTTTTGAGACAACAAGAACAACATAAGATTACCAAAATGAGATCCAAGAAAACAAAGCATCAAGGTGAAGACTTTTTACCTTCTGGAGCTTCTCAAGAAGGTAATGATCCAAGATCCAGAAGCTTGGTTCTACTTCTATACTCCTTGATGCAACACCTTCTTCCTTAAGCACACCAAAACACGCTTTTTAGCTCAAACACACTCTTGAGGGACTAGGGTTTTGCAAGGGATGACTCTAAGGCTTTGGAGGCTGAAAAGGTGGGGGTAAATGAGCGATAAGGATGCTTAAATACCCCTAAAACCCTAAAACTTAGGGTTTATATTGGACATGAGTACGCCCAACGTACATATGTGTACGCCCAGCGTACTAGGTCACGCCGTAGTATGCTTAACGTACCTACATGTACGCTTAGGGCACTCCTCTTGCTTCAAAATCTACAATCTTGCCACTAGGGCTTCTCATGGCTACTTCCTTCCAATCCAAGGATCAAAATAATATAATTTAAAACCGGGGGATGAATTTGAAAATACCTGAAAACCGAGGTGTTACAGCTCTCCCCCACTTGAACTAGACTTCGTCCTCGAAGTCAGCTGTAGAGAACAAATCAGGATAATGCTCTCGCATCTCAGCCTCCAGCTCCCAGGTCCACTCGGAGCCCCTCCGATGCTGCCATCGTTCCTTTACCAAAGGTACTTCCTTGTGACACAAAACCTTTACTTTCCTTTCCAGGATAGCTACTGGCCTATGAAGATAGTTCAGGCACTCATCAACCTGAATATCATCCAAAGAAGCCACCGCATCCTCATCCAATACACACTTTCACAGCTCCGAATCATGGAAAGTGCTATGAATCGGACTGAGCTCCTCATGAAGATCCAATGTATAAGCAACCTTGCCAACCCTGTTGATCACTTGAAACGACCCAATATACCGGGGTCTAAACTTCCCCCTCTTCCTGGAGCGGATCACACCTTTCCAAGGAGAGACCTTTAGTAGCACTGTGTCGACGACCTGAAACTCCAACTCGGATCGGCATAGCTCTTTTTCCGGTCGTCATAGCTCTTCTGTTGACTCTGAGCAGTTTGTAACCGCTTCCTGATCTGTTGAATCATCTCCGTTGTTTGAAGGACCACTTCGGTCCACCTCATAACCCTGCGACCAACCTCGCCCCAACAAACTAGTGTACAACATCTCCGCCGATATAAGAGCTCAAAAAGCGGAGCACCAATGCTGGAATAACAATTGTTGTTGTAGGAGAACTCCGCAAGAGGTAGGTAGGAGTCTCAGCTCCCACCAAAATCGTTGACATAGGCCCACAACATATCCTCAAGGGTTTGGATCATCCGCTAACTCTGGCCATCGGTTTGCGGATGGTAAGTTGTGTTGAAGTGAAACATCGTGCCCAGTTCCTCATGGAACTTCTACCAAAAACGGGAGGTGAATCGAACATCACGATCTGAAACAATGGAGACCGGAACTCCATGGCGAGCAACGATCTCGCGAATATACACATCGTCCAGCTTCACGGCCGAAGAACTCTCCCGAATCGCCAGGAAGTGGGCAGTCTTGGTCAATGGATCCACGATGACCCAAATAGCATCAAATCCCTTTGCCGTCTTCGACAACTTGGTGACCAAGTCCATCGAAATCTGCTCCCATTTCCACATGGGAACCTCCGGAGGCTGCAGCTTGCCATGTGGCCTCTGATGCTCAGCCTTGACCATCCTACAGGTCATGCACCTTCCACATACCAGGAAATCTCCATCGGCATACACGGCCACCAATAACTCAATCTCAGATCTCGATACATCTTGGTGGCCCCGGATAGATAGAAAAATGAGACTTATGAGCCTCCTCCAGAAATATTTGTCTGACCCCACCAGAAATCGGAACCTAAACCCGTGCACATCGGGTCAACAATCCACCACTATCTGGAACAAATCTGACAATCTCACCTTTGATCCTTTCCTTCTTCCAATTCTCTTCCCGAACACCCTCAGCCTAAACCTTCCTAATCAATCCCAAAAGCGAGGAATCCACTGATATCCTTATACACGATACCCCATCTGAAGACCCATCCGAGTTGCGGCTCAAGGCATCTGCCACCACATTCACTTTACCTGGATGGTAAAGGATCTTGCAGTCATAATACTTGACTACATCCAACCACCTATCTTGAGAGAAATAACACTTAAGGTTTATTAACATATTATAAGTTCTAATATATTAATAAGATTATTTAATTAGTATTGATCAAGAATTAATCTAGAATTAATTAAGTGATCAAAAGAAGACGAATTAAATATATGGGTTGATTGTGTAAATCATCCATACTTATATAGTGGGCTAATGCTCCATGGATTATCAAGTTGGGCTAAAACCCATAGGATGCTCCATGGTGTATTTGAACCCATGGATCCAAGGAAATGGAAAGCCATGACAATTAAGGTTTACCCTAATAGTGTCACACTATATAAACATATCATTCTTGTCAAAATCGGCTACTAAGTCTATGTGTGGAGGGCAAACCGATTTCATGAAGTGTATACTTTCTCTCAAGTTATTCCAAGTGTTTATGATGTTGTGTGAACCATTTGAGGTGTCACACTTGGGGCACTAGGCTCTTGAGCTCCATGGAATCAAGCACCAAACAAGAGGTATGTAATTCTACTAGATTTTATATTATGTGTACTTTATATTATGCTAGTTAGAACAATACCTTGGAGATTGATATTTGCATGTATAATAGAGAAAACATAGATCCAAGGTATTTAGGGGTGCATGTACACCATAGGAGTGTTAGAATGCTCAAAACCCAACAATGGTATCAGAGCCTAGGCTTGTTTTCACTTATACTTGATGCAAACTGCTTGAAATCGATGTTTTTTGCTGCTGGGACAGTGGACTCGCCGAGTTCACTGATGGACTCGATGAGTCCAAGACAAAATGCATCCAACTCGTCGAGTTGGTTCATGCACTCGACGAGTTGGACCCCCAAACAGCATATCTTCGAGTTTTGGTGCTGGAATTGGTCTAGAATCATTACCTTTGATTGTTTTGGTCTTATAAAACCTGTTTTTATGTGGTAATGATTGTGCTAAACCAATTTCAATGCTATAATCAAAGTTTCAAGTTTTATATGTGTTTATGTAATTCTTGAAAAATGTTGATTATGAATGTTCATGCTTATGAGTTTTGGTAGATCATCGGAATTATGTGCAAATTCTTTGTTAGTATAATTCTTGATCTCAATGAAATTGTAAGGAGTCCATAACTTGTCCTCAAATTATGGATTACCAAGAATTTTATGTTTCCTTGATTTATGAGTTAGTTTAGATTAATGGAAAAAATTTGTGTTTTAGTTTTTTTCAATCCAAATTAATCTAGAGAAGTTCATAAAAGGTGTTTTTTGTAACTTGTCTTCAAGTCACATGAAAAGTCATATTTATAAATCTTAAAACTCATAAAAGTGTCATAGGTTACACAAAAATGAAGAGTCTTTTTCATTAAATTGTTTTATGACTCCATAACTTGTCCTCCAGTTATGGATGTTTAAGAGTCACTTCTTTAAAAGTGTTATTAAAGAAAATAAGAGTTTACATAAAAATGAAGAGTCTTCATTTTAATGAACCATTAAACTCATAAGTTATGAAATGAAAGGTTTTGAATAGTTTCAAAACTTGCCCTCAAGTTTTGGAATTTGTAAGTCTCACACACATTAATGCTTTAATTCCAAACTCTATAATTTTAAAAGTTAAAATTCAAACTTTATGGACATCATTAAATTAATTAAAGTGTTTAATTAAAAGAGTTAATAATTCCATAAAGACATGGTTTAAGTTTAATTAAATTAAGAGTATAGTTTAATTAATAGATTAAACCACCAAGTATTTTAAATATTTAAAATACACCCTTATACTATTATTATAATTTTAATTATATAGATATGTATAAGATAAAGTCAATCTTACCATTAGTAGGCCTCATTCACGAAGTCGGGCTATAAGGGGGGGTATAAGGTTACTGCCTATAAAATGGCAGTTTAATGGGTGTCCACTCTCACCCACCGCTTCCTTGACTGGTGGAGGGTCGTTAGCCGAACGGGTAGGAAAGGACTATAATTCTCCCTTCATTAAAAGTATAATAAAAAATACTAAGTAACTAAACACTTATAAATTCCCAATCTTAGTTACTTAGGAAAATGTGAAATTGGTGCTAACCAATGAAATTACACTTTGTACCTTACCAATTCGATTAGTGGAGCGTGTGTGGTTAACCGACACGCTAATAAGGACTAGTAAGACTGGAAAAGGGTAACTTGACCTTATTATAGATCGGTGGAGCTGTGTGGCTAACCGACACATCGATTAGGTGATAAAGTTAAGGGTACCAAGTCAATTTGCATGGTTATTCACACCTTGTTTGTGATCCTCGGCATCCCAGTCACAAACTTGAGAGGGCACAATCGAGATTCAAACATGCCATTGAAAGTTCAATGTATCTCAAAAGATCAAGGAGTTTCAAATCCAACTAAAACTTAATTATATTTCATTTTTCATGGTGGAAATTGGTAAATCGTCATTTACCTACCTTCAACTATTTTACAATTTGGATTACGGCATCCCTCTTCCAATTATAAATAGGTTGTTGGATCCTAGCCTTAATATTTCATATTGGGTGTTATATTAAGGACTATAAATCAACTAACTAGAATTTCTCCCTTATAGATGTCTAGTTTAGACGGCTATGGTCTTCCCAAATCTTTAGGAACAAGCTTCCTAATGAAGATGATATCCCAAATGGCAATCAAGGTGAAAGACCAATCCCTTTGTTGTGCATTAGTGGGAATGAAAATCATACTTCACTTCCTCCACTTACTCTAATAAATCTCCCTATCCCACAAGTTTCAAGACTTGATAAGTTCTAAGTCACTCAATCCCTATTGGCAAACAAAGTCTATATGTGCTTAGGTCTTGGAGATTAAGTCACATATTGACAAGTTGGGAGAGTCGGGTGTCGAAGTCTCGAGGTAGCTGGCTGTTGACTTGGTTCTTCAGTCACTCCCTGATAACAGATCACGACATGACCCTTTAATGATCTTATCTATTTGCTTGGTGCTGCTGAATCAGCAATGATTTGGAACACTGGTAAAGCAAATTTGATTAGAAGATCGACTTCCCAAAACATCATGGACATTGACAATGCTGACACTGGAAATCCAGAAAAAACTTTCTCTTCCCAATGGAAAGGGATCGGCCATAGTCAACTCGGTTGACCAAATGGTAAAGAGAAAGGCTAAGTCTGAGATAGTCCCATGTACCATTCCCAAAGAGTCCATATGTGCCTATTGCCAAAGAAAAGGGCATTGGTTGCGAAGCTGCCGAATTTACCTGAAACCTCATAAGGAGGGTAAAGTCAAAAGTTTGACTCTACTTCAGGTAAAGTCCGTTATCTAACTCTATTAAGTCTCTTTTGGAGATTCTTAATACATGATGTAATGTAATTACATTTTGATGTTTTGAAGAATAAAAGGAAGCTTAAAGAAAAGGTGTGCTGATTCTGATCGCATGGTTCGATGACCAGAATTTTGAGCCACTGCATAAGAGTTATGAGATATTGCTTAGGAATAGATAACAATAAAGTTTTCATATGAATTTGCATTGTAAGGATAAGTTTTTCCGCAAGTTTTAAAAATAAAAGAAAAGTTTTGATTTTATTTATTTTAAGTATCCTTACAAAGGCATTTGTGAAAAATTGTTGTTTATATGTTTCCATTGATAAGCAATATTGGAAAAATGAATTTGATTCTTTCGTTTGTGGTAGTGTCATAATTTATCAAATAAGGAAATATTCTCATCACCCAAGTTTCAGTTGGATAGAAACTTGGAATCATGCAAGTTGTATTGTGTGATGAATGAGTTTTTTTCATCTTTGGTAAATTAAGACTAATTCCTTGTTCACATTCGCATGTGAGTCAAGCGAACGAATAAAGGATCGGGTACATTAGGTTGTGCACTAGTCAGGTCCACCACAAAGGTTGATAAGATTATTCGTTATGATTTACTAAAGTTTAGTAAATATGATTATGCTTACAAATTTAAGTGTAATTCTAAAACATTGGAAAAGTTTCAATATATGGCAGAATGAATAAGAAAGAATCAAATAAGGCAGAAAGATAAAAGTTTCTCCAATCTAAAGAGATGGGAGGGTACTTGTGTATCTTGTTTTATGAGTATCTTAGTGATTATGGAACCATATCACAATTGATCCTCTAAGGACACCTTAGTGCATTTGTTGGCTAAGGAGAGGAATCGTGAATTGTGGAAATGGTTAAATCAAAGGATAAATCATACTTCATTCCAAAATAAAATATTAGAGTCATACTCCAAGATTGAGCCTTGAGTGACATAATCTTAAGAAAGGTTTAAAACACTTGTCAAATGTAGAGTAAAATGTTTTCTTACTCTTGTACATTTGAAATTGGTAAGTTGTGATGTTTTGGAAAAAACAAAGACCAACTAAGGCCAATTGTGTGAAGTGTTTGTAAAAGAATCCGCACTATCTCTTGAATATTGGGAAAGAGCGTCTTATATGTCAAGAGGACAGTGGGAGTTTAAAAGATCCTGAAATAGTTTCAAGAACTAATCAAGAGTTTTGTTAATCACTAGCCCACGACTTGAGGTTTGTAACCTATCGTGCTGACATATTCTTATTTCTATGTCTATTCCAGTTAAAAGTTGACTATGCTTGTGAGTTCTCTGAGTTCACAATTGTTTGCATAACAACCTGGAAGCAATGGTAGGCCCTTGTGCTGCCGGGTGGCAAGAAATTAAGATTGAACAAGTTCAGTCCATATGTGTTTGGATTTGCCACTAGCCTTGTCTTGTGATTATGGTTATGACAAATTCACATGGATAGGAACACTTACACCATAAAATCTAAGTGTCATAAGGTTTCTCTCCGATTCATGAAAATGATGGTGAGGAAACTCTTTCACTAAGTAGATTTTAAGTAGATAGCAATTGTAAGAATGACAAAAGGTCTAAACATTATGATTACGGCATCCCTCTTCATAATTGTTTAGACACACAAGTGAGCTATCTAAGGAAAGGTGTATGATTTTGATAAAGTCTTATCAAAGCAATTGCGTATCAGAAATCTGAACCTTGGTAAGAAAGTCAATAAAGTATTGCTTTTCTAGAAGTCCAGCTGATTTCTGAGTACATGTCAAAGCTAGTGGGAGTATAAGTGTTATGCTAATAAGATAATAATCATTATGCTAGTGGGAGCATGATGATTATGTTGCAAGTTAGCAATGTTAGTTTTAGAAAACAAAAGTTTCAATTTACTTTGAAAATTTGTTTTCCTATAATTAAGGGAGAGGATTTTGTACTTCATTCCAATTCTACAACATTAGATTGAGATTTTAATCAAATTTAGTCAAGGATATATATGAATGTTATGTTGGAATGGTTTAACATAAGGAAATTCTATATATGTTGCGTTGTCAAAATTCGATTATGATTACGGCATACCTCTTCATAGTTAAAATTATGAGAACATGGAAAATAAAAAATTTATAGCATGAATCGTGTCCTATATGCTTCGGGTATAGGATCGATTACATGAGCTATAATAGTTATCCTTTCTAAATTTTCCTAATGCTTAGGGCATTAAGAGGGGAAAAGGGATTAGAACTGGATATGACTAAAATGATTAAGCAATTGTCGAGGACAATTTGAGGTTTACAAAAGATTGGTTGCTCATGGACAATTAGAAGTATAGAGTAAGGACCATATTGACATATTTTGAAAAAAGGCAACTCTTGTTCAAAAGTGATGGTCAAAATGGTAATATGGAATTGTTTCCATAGGTGGATGTTATTCTTTGAATCTGTGTAAGATTAGAGAACTTAATGCAAGAAGGATGTTCAAAGGAATGTAGTTTGAATTTGAGACTTCGTTTCCATGGAATTGATCTCCATTGGAATTCTTTGTAATGTTTGTTGCCAAGTCTTTGTGACTTTTGGGTATAGTCATTATAAGAGGATCATTGCATATAAGTTTAGAATCTAACATATTACAGTAAATGTCAAGAGGATTGGGATTGTGAAATGAGCATCATTGAAATATTGTCAATCGATCTGTTTCACAAGGAGAGGACCATATGTAAACATAGTGTGCGTACTTGGAGTATGGCATAGCTGTTGTTTGGACAAAGATGGTGTGCATGCTTAGAGCATGGCATGACTATTGTTTTAATTCAAGTATTAAGTTGATATATCGAAACATTGGATAATGAGTAATCAATATGGTGCTTAGATAAAAGGTGTTTTTTATTTACACTCAAAGTGTTGGGGCCATATAGGATTAGTATTATTCTTGTGTTTCACTTTGCATGTTTTGACTTCCTGAATAACTAGGTCATTCTTCCCGAATAACTAAGTTATTCAAACCATCCACAGTCGGTCATATGTTGGAAGTAGATATGATTCAAGACTGTCATGAATTTGGCTTGTATGATTTGTCTAATGTGCGTTAGACATAGCAGTGGTTGCTACAACATTCATGAGTGCTCATAAGTTCTAAGTATTGGATTCAACCCACGCTTATTTGAATCACTTCATGGATTTTATCACGAGTGAATCATGAGACGATAATATCTTATATTCTTCAAACCTACAGATATGAGTTGTTGACTATGATTTGGTTATACATTGATTACACGAAAACGCATTGGTAACTCGATGTTATAAAACGTGCCTTTGTGTATGATTCAACAAGTGGTCAGTACAAGCATATGATTCGAAGTTTATCCATTCCTTTTACCCTCAAAGGGATAAAAGCGATATTTGTGGGCCCCTCGATGATTTAATGATGACAAAACTTAAGTGCTTGGCCGGGCCTGGACTGATTTGATTTGTTCAATTAGTCAGTCGTCATAAATCGGAAATCGGGAAACAACAAATGGACAGAGAGAATGATTATAATCCATGTCTCAGTCCATATGATATATAGAATGGAGGAATACATGATCAATTATGTAATGGACGCTTCATTGATTTGTTCAGAGTTCGGTAGCAGCTTTTAAGAGCTACGATTGTTGGTCAGGTTATGAAGGCGTACTTGGAATAATAGTTATTAGACTTATCCAAGTGGGAGACTGTTGGATTAGTGTCTAAGTCCATAACTATAATTGGTATATACTTGACCCGACCCGGCATGGTCCATTTGGGTTGCATGGCATCATGCATTTGGATAGACTAAAATGAGAGAAATAACACTTAAGGTTTATTAATATATTATAAGTTCTAATATATTAATAAGATTATTTAATTAGTATTGATCAAGAATTAATCTAGAATTAATTAAGTGATCAAAAGAAGACTAATTAAATATATGGGTTGATTGTGTAAATTATCCATAGTTATATAGTGGGCTAATGCTCCATGGATTATCAAGTTGGGCTAAAACCCATAGGATGCTCCATGGATGCTCCATGGTGTATTTGAACCCATGGATCCAAGGAAATGGAAAGCCATGACAATTAGGGTTTACCTTAATAGTGTCACACTATATAAACATATCATTCTTGTCAAAATCGGCTATTAAGTCTATGTGTGGAGGGCAAACCGATTTCATGAAGTGTATACTTTCTCTCAAGTTATTCCAAGTGTTTATGATGTTGTGTGAACCATTTGAGGTGTCACACTTGGGGCACTAGGCTCTTGATCTCCATGGAATCAAGCACCAAACAAGAGGTATGTAATTCTACTAGATTTTATATTATGTGTACTTTATATTATGCTAGTTAGAACAATACCTTGGAAATTGATATTTGCATGTATAATAGAGAAAACATAGATCCAAGGTATTTAGATTTGCATGTACACCATAGGAGTGTTATAATGCTCAAAACCCAACAAATAATGCCTCCAAATCTTGAGGGAAAAAACCACTGCCCCCAACTCCAGATCATGCATGGGATACCGCGTCCCGTGCGGCTTTAGCTTCCTTGAAGCATAAGCTATCACCCATCCTCTCTGCATAAGGACCGCCCCCAAGCCGGTGATGGATGCATCATAGAATACCACAAAATCCTCAATTCCCTCTAGGAGGGTCAAAACCCGGGTCTCACATAATCTATGCCGAAGGGTCTCAAATGATGACTGTTGCTCAGGGCCCCATCGGAAATCCACCCCCTTCGTCGTTAGATGAGTGAGGGTACTGTAATCTTGGAGAAATCCTGAATGAATCTTCGATAGTACCTTGGAAACCCCAAGAAACTCCTGATATCCGAGGGAGATTTCAGAACCTCCCACTGCATCATAGCCTCGAACTTGGCCGAATCGACCAATATCCCATCCTGGTTAACAAGGTGTCCAAGGAATTAAACCTGTCGCAACTAAGACTCGAACTTCGAGAAATTAGCAGAATACTGTTCTGGCATCTAAACCCCCAGAAGCTCGTGAAGATGCTCCTCATGTTGCTCCCTGGTCTTGGAATATACCAAGATATCTTCAATGAATACTATAATCGAACGATAGAGCATTGACCTGCATAATCGATTCATCAAATCCATATATATTGCAGGCGCATTGGTGACCCAAATGGCATCACTACGAACTCGTAATACCCATAATGCGTACGGAACGTTGTCATCTCCACGTCCTCCTCTCTCACCCTAACTTGATGATACTCGGACGTTAGATCTATCTAGGAGAACCAAGATGCACTCTGAAACTGATCAAAGAGGTCATCAATATGTGGAAGGGGATAACGGTTCTTCACCGTTAACTTGTTCAACTCCCGGTAATCAATGCACATCCGGTTTGAACCATCTTTCTTCTTGACGAACAAAATCGATGCTCCCCGCGGAGAACTGCTCAGCCTGATGAACTGCTTGACTAGCAGTTCCTGCAACTGAGATGACCACTCCTACATCTCAGGCGGTGCCAGGCGGTATGGTGCATTGGCAATCAAGGTCGCACCTGACACAAGGTCAATCCTGAACTCGACCTGCCTCTTAGGAGGCACATCAGGTAACTCCTCCAGAAACACATCAGAAAACTACCTGACAACCGCGACCTCTGAAACTGAAACCTGATCCCCAACACATGTATCCACCACATAAGTCAAATAACTCTCACACCCGTGTTGAATATATTGTCGAGCTCTAGCTGCAGAACAAAACCCTAAACCCATCTTGGTGCCCTCTCCAAAGATAACAAGTTCTCCCCCAGTTAGGGTTTGAATTACCACACGCTGGCCCTCACAATCAATCATAGCACATAAAGAGCTCAGCCAGTCCATACCGACAATGATGCAGACATCCCCCATGGGGATAGGGATCAAAGCGTTCAGATAAGGCACCCCGAAGATCTCCAAAATACAACCCTAATATACTGATGATGCAGAAACCCCGCATTTGTTGGCGATAGAAACTCGCAACGGACACTCTAACTCCCCAATAGGAAAATCAAACTACCTACTGAACGATCGAGACACAAAGGACCGACTCCCACCCGAGTCAAACAAGACTAGAGCATGCAAAGAGTTCACTTGGAACGTACCTCGCGGAAAGCGCGACCTAGAGCTGATCTGGCCTCCTCGTCAGTGAGCTGGAAAGCACGACCTCGATCCCTCGCGGGCTCCACCCTGCCCTAAATCGTATCAGATCCTCAAAGCAGTCGGAGTTGAAGACTGCACCGGCCTAGTTGCAAGAGAGGGACATTTGGCCTTCACATGGCCAACCTGATCTCAATAATAAGAAATCCTAGAACTGAGTGTTGTGGCCTGCTGTCGGCAATCCCTCTCCATATGGCCCTATCAGACACAATTATGGCACCCAGAAGATGATCGGCACGCACCATCATAACCGGCCCCCATATCTGATATCAGCGGTCTTAAACCCCTTCAGCGTAGGCTGCGACTGTGTCGGGGCCAGCCTCTGCTCCCTCGTCTGCAAATCAATCTCAATCTCACGCCGCCTAGAAGCCTCCTACATCTCCAATAAAGAACAATAGCGCTGGGTAGAAACACACGGTATGATCACTGTATTGAGCATGCTCAAGTAACGGGTCATCTGAGCCTACTCAGATGTAGAAAACTCAGTACAAAACATAGCCCTCTCAGTGAACATCTTGGTGATCTCCATCACCTTCTCATAACCCTTCCTCAAATATAGGTACTCCTGGGCCAACCTCTCTCGCTCCATCAGCGGAACATACCGGGAGCAGATCATCTTCGAGAACTGCTCCCAAGACACAGCAGCTCTCTGATCAACATAATATCAACTAGTAGCAAGCCTCCACCAATCCTTCGCTCCGGTCCTCAGAAGGTTCAGAGTGCACCTGACCTTCTGGTCAGTTGGGCAATAAAAATTAAAGCAACACCCCTCCACATCATATAGCCACCTCATGGCAATGATCGGGTCCTGCACCCCATCGAAAGTTGGGGGCTTCATATTGTCGAAGTTCTGATACAGAAAAACTGGACCCGATCCAACCCCCGCAGCCGCAATGGCTGCAACAACAACAGTCTTAGGCAAAGCAACATAACGCTCATCAAAGTACTCAAAACTGACGGTCTTAATAGACCCAAACATCTCTGGAAACTAAGCTCGGAAACGAGCAACAACCTCCTCCTGCAGGATCTCCCTGATCCTGTCATCCAACGTAGTAGACCCACCCTAAATGCCAGTTCCTGATCCCAAACCAGACGCAACCTCAACTTGACGCGTAATCACCATACTGAAAATAAACCACGAGGATATCTGATAACACGCATATCATAACAGGGGGAACCAACTCCCAACGAAGCCCTATGGGTTGTGACTTCCTTGTTACGCGTACGGGTCTTGTGCTTTCAGTAGTATAGTCCGATACCACCTTCCACACATACCCGTATTTATCCTAGAGGATCATCACACCAACCCTGACAATGCACACTAGAATAATCATACACTCAATCCTCACTCCGTAAAATAAAGGCTAAACATCTTGAAACTGGCCGGCTGACCCCACACAACTAAGCCATGAAACTTCTACCAACCCTGCATCACTTGTGTATGCTAGTCATACATTACACTGGACCCTATAGACAATAGAATTCTGATCCTACCTTAAGCCCTTCATCAAACAATAACAAGAAATAAAGCCAAACCAAACATTCTCAGGCTATAACCCTGATGGATACACTAAGCAACTACAGTAATGATGTCTATTCCAATAGAGAAGGACCCTAGGCTATTAGGCATCATATTATCAGGAAATTATATCATGCAAAATCCTGAATATCCCTAGCCTATTGATAGCATGCTGTTCTAACATATTACAGTATCATATAACAGTTTCGTATTTTCGGGTCTACTTACTAGTTCTGGCTGATCGTACACATCACATCCTCCTTTATTATTTTGAAAACCATTTGAAAAATCATTTAAAAATCTTTTTCCTTAGTTTGAGACTGGATTCATATGAGTGTACCTCGAATTCACTTAAACCAAGGCTCTGAGACCAACTTGTAATATCCGTAAAATTCATGAAAAATTTAAACTTTTAAAACAACCCAAAAATCATCATTGTTTACAAACAATTTTCAAAACAAGTTTAATATCAGAGTATTCCCAAATCATAAAACAAAGCATGATGAGGTGCATGATCACGCTTTCGCCTTTACGCGATCCTCTGAGGTACCTGAAACATCATCCAAAAACTGTAAGCCCAATGCTTAGTGAGTTCCCCCAAAATACGAATACACAAACAAACAGTACATATATAATAACAGCATGCAATGGGTCCACAACTAACATATTGGATTACCCCTAAGCCCACAATATAAGTTTGAATTGTCCTCATCCCACAGCTTATGTATGGCTTGCTCCCTGAGCCCACAACATAATTTTGGCTTAGCTTATGTATGGCTTGCTCCCCGGCATAGTCAGTCCTTGGAATGAACACTACTAAGCCCTCAGTACGAGTCTGGCATGCCCTCCCCGACGCTCAGCTCAAATCTGGAATGTTCAACTCGTATCTGGAATGCTCATGTGACCTCATTATATGTTTGGCATGCCCTCCCCGGCCCTCAGCTCATATTTGGTTTGCTCTATGGTTAGTTGGATATGGCACAGAGCAGTACAAACAGTATCAATATGTCAACATGTATCAGATAATATCATAAACAGATAAATAAACAGTATCACAGGTAGTCCTACAGATCTACCAGACTAACATATTGAATCTAGCAAGCATATCCATTCCATACTCAACATATCAACAATATCACGTTATCAAACCAATGGGTCGGCCTTGGTGCCTTCGATCCGAAAGTACAGTGAGGAAACTTACCTCACAAGCTGAACAGAACTGATAAGGCCTGACTCCGAATCTCATCTCCTTACTTAATGCCTACATCCACCAAGTGACCAATTCCATCAAAATCCTGAAATACCCTCAAAGTCAAACTTGATCAAACATGGTCAAACTTGGTCAAACTCAAAGTTAACTGGTCAAAGTCAATAAACCCACTGAGTTAATGTCACACTCCCAAACCGGAACGATGGAAACGTTCGGGGGCAGAGGACGTCATGTACAGTATCACAACAATTGAATAATAGTAATCAAAGCAACAACAACCATGGCATTAATAGAGTACTGTTTACATTGTTTTCGAATCATATATGTACTTGACTCCAAAAGTAAATAGCAAAATAAACACTCGAAGCTACTATGCTCCATCTTCTTGAACCCGGTGCGTGTACCTGTCTACCAGTGTCTTGAGAATACAAGTAGGTTTTGAAAGAGTATCAACATTAAGATGGTGAGTTCATAAGTGTTTTTGTTTAGAAAACAGGTCCTACATTCTTGAAAAGTACGTTGTGTTTCTCCAGAAAACCTTATAATTTCTGATGTAATGAATGTTAAGTAAAAAGGTTTGTACCAGTTTCCTTCTGCGAGTACTTAGTGTATACAAATCATATAAAATCCAGATCGAATAAACAATCGATTGTGTGGTTCTGCCCCAAGCCCACAACCAAACAAGGAACAGGGAATGAGGCGGAAGTCACACATCCCACTGCATGTCGGACGTTAATTGCATATAAACCTGATGTACATACTGAGTAATACCCTAGTTATTAACCCTGATGACTGATTGCTAAGTATATTATTACGTGAATGAGTCGTTGTTTCCCCTGTGATTTCTTATAACCATGCTTATGGACTATAACCACTACGACGTACTTCGGATGTCGTAAACTGAAATGACGTTTGTCACCCTCGGTTGACTGTAGCTAATGGTCAGGGTTCGGGATTATCAGTCCCGTATAGATCTATACACAAACTCACACTCTCCCTCCAGGAGACTCCGGTTCCTAATGAGTAGACTTCCCAGAAGTCGTGTCTCACAATGTAGTTCTCTCAACGAATTCACGGATAATATTATGAAAACCCGTTTTTGTTATTAATATGTATCTTTATGAAAACAATACCTCTATTCATGGTTCATGTTTAGTAAGTTCTGTGGTCAAATGTGTTAACGATAAGGAAATATAATAAAGTAAATTATATTTTTAAACACCGATTATTTGTACTTTTACTTGCATCCCCCCTTTTAAAACATTAAAAAGCTTGGAAAATATGGGGTATGAACTCACCGTTGGTTGTGTGTATGTGCCGGATAACGAGACTGGATTGAATCGGATTTGCTATATGCGGCACTTAACGGGATCCTAATAATAATTAAATACATAGACGCATATTATTAGCGAAACCATTAATTATAGTGTTGGAAGAACACTTGCTATTATTTTAGTAATGTTACCGGGACTCGATTGAATCGGAGAAAGCGGGTTTTCAGCCAAGTTCACGACTTGAGAAGGTTTGCGGTCGTGAACTGTTCTCAGCCGTGAACTGTTCTCGACCGTGAACAGTTTACTACCCCTGAAGGGTTTACGGCCTTTGAAGGTTTGAAGGGTTCACGGCCTGGTCTTGATAAATATGAAGATTTGAAGGGTTCACGACTATGAACTCAAGAACAACAAAAGCTCTATTTGATGAAAAACGGATGTTTTGATGCTCTAAAACGAGTTCCAAGGCGGATAGAGTGCTAGATGAAGAGAAATCGGGTGTTGTCCGGTGACGATTTTGAGAGAGAGAGAGAAAGGGTGTTCGTGGCCATAAAATTGTAAATGAGGGGTAGGAGCACATATTTATACGAGGGTTTCATGGTCGGTGAGGGTCCACCAGTCGTGAACGGGTTTACGGCCGTGATCGGGTTCACGGCCGTGAACACTACTCAGGCCGGTTTTCACTGATTTTCGAAGTAGCTCGGGTTTTCATGATTTTGTTTCCGAGTCTTATATAAAATCTATTTATATAAATTAATGGTTTTCCACGCTATAAGAATTTGACAGAACAAAATAAAATTCAAAATTTATTTAACATAATCGAGCTAACGTTAACGGGGAAACGTTTCGGGTTGTCACATCATCCCCCCGATAGAAGGAATTTCGTCCCGAAATTCGGATTCTGAGTGGTTGGTTAAGGATAAGGAAAATAGGTGGGTACCTTGGTTCTAATTAATCCTTGCATTCTTTAGTGAATTCAGATCCTCGCTGGGTGTTTCATCGGATCTTCACTGTTGGATCGGTTGTTCTGATCTGTGGATAGTGTGTTGGTTGACTTGCTTAACAATGTTCATCTAACTGGCAGGGTGTCTATTCTTAGTCGTGAGCATCCTTTGCCCTGAAGTTCATGGTAGGACTCATACCTGGTTCATCTATCATCGGCTTGTGTACACAAGTCGTATATACTTAAGATTGATAAGACGGTCGGATGGGTGGCTCTGCCCCAGGTCCACAACCAGACAAGAAACATGAGATAGGGCGGAAACATACATTCTAAGTCCATGGAATCTTAATTATATACAACCCTCGTGTATACACTAAACATTGATAGGCTAGCCGTATCCGTCCCTAGCTTCTGAGCTTGAACTTGACTTGCTGTGCGAGTGGTATTTCCAAAATGGTCTGCTGGGAATACTTAGGGAAGGTTACAGGAGGATATCATACTCCTCGCATGACTACTTCGGAGGTTTGAATCGAGATACAATTCTGAGGTTCGTATCTAGCTTGTCGTTATCGGTGACGAGAGTTTTGTTATTCGGTTGGTTTAAGGTGAAGGGTCTTCTCGGAGACATATAGGTTTCGTATAGCATGGACTCAGTTAGACTAGGTGGGAAGACGTCGTCGGATCACGTGTTAAGTTGTTTTGGAAGGAGTGTTTTGTTAGAACATTAGTGCATCTGTGTGTGTATGTCTCTAGTGCTTTCTGTTTTGACATTGCTATTACTACTGCGAATGGTTTGTACTACATTAAGTGTGTACTAACTGAAGGATTGTTATAATGAATTATATTTGATATTATGATCCCTATCCGGTCCCTCTATAATCGCTAGGTGTCTACAAGTCATATATAATTAAGATTGATAAGACGGTCGACTGAGTGAATCTGCCCTAAATCCACAACCAGACAAGGAACAAGAAATATGGCGGAATCATGCACTCTAAGTCTATAGGTTCTTAATTATATATGGCCCTAAAGTGTACACCAAGTCATTACAGCTTACAAGAAAAAGGTATTTAGTTTTTATATAGACTATATGCTGCGTTTGGACGAGGAAATTTTTTTTAGAGTTAGGATCTAGTTAGCAACGGTTTTCTTGAAAATGTAAGTTTGAGAAATGATTCGAGTTGGGAAATGTATCACTGTTCTCAGTTGGTTCCGGGGTAGACTCTCCTGCAGTGATAATTAGCACTCTTCCCTCTTTATCGGGGTTTCTGTCCAATGGACAATCTCTCCCGTAGTGCCCCATTTCGCCACATTCGTAGCAGGTCTGGCTTACTTCCTCAAATGGGACCTGAGAGATTGGTCATTCCAGTGACCTATAGAAATGGATGGTGTGTCCCCTTCTGAGGATGTTCTTGAAATACATCTTCTGACACCTTCCGGTATGATGAAATTTTCACTTATTACATTTAGGGAGGGTTCCAGCATAACGACTACCGAGTGCTGGTGTGGCTGGGGTCGTGGTAGCATAGGTCGTACCCCTCTGTTTTCCCTCGGAGGACTCTTATGTTGATTGTCTCTTCTTCCCACTCTCCGACTTTTGTTTATCATCACCTCCTTTGGTTGACTCAGGAACTGGGTCCATTATGCCTTGGCGGATTCCATAGTCCACTAATGTTCGAGCCAGACGTTTGGCACTGTCAAACGTAAGGGGTTTCGCTGCTAACACGTTTCCTTGGATTGGAGACGGTAGTCCCCAAATGTACCTCTCTACCTTCTTGCTCTCTGGGTAACCATCCCAGGGCACAATGCAGCTAAAACGTTGAATCTATCAGTGTATGCAACAATGTCTGAGCCTGCCATGGTAAGATTCCATAGCTCTTGCTCTAGTTTCTGTATTTCGCCCCTCAGGCAGTATTCTTCCAACATCATCTCTTTTAGATTCTCCCAGCCCATTACGTTTTCCACAGGAAGATTCAGTGAGTTGACATGGCCATTCCACCATGTAAGGGCTCTGTCGGAGAAGGTGCAGGCAGCAAACTTTACTTTCCTCCCTTCTAGGCGCGCGCATAACTCTAAAATCGACTCTGTCTTCTCGAACCATCGGATTAGGGCGATGACTCCCCCACTTCCATCGAAGGATTTGGGTCCACAAGTATGAAGCCTTTGTACGAGAACTCCCTTGTGTGTCTGTGGTTAGATCCACCGGTACCACTACCCGATCCACCGGTACCACTTGCGCGGGTTTGAGTCATGACAGCTGTCATTGCGGCTGTTACTGCCGCCTGGAAGACAACCGGGTCATACTAAGGAGGTGGCGGCGGTGGTGCATTGTTTTTGTTTTTGTTCGACTTCTTCGGTGGGATCCTTTGGCATAAGGTTTAAAAGATGAAACGATGGTAAGTCCCTAGTGGTTACAAGTCGAGTGTTATCTTAATCGAAGTTATCTTAGTTCTGAGTGTATAATGATTAGACTCTTGAAGCAATTCATAACAGAGGTCTATGCAACATAGACTTATGATTTTTAAAAGTGAATAACCTCTTAATGAAGTTCTGGGACCTGGTTTACTGTTACTAGTTGATATGATAAAGGCGATAAGCCTGACACATAGTGTGAGCAGTGTAGTTACTAACTCAGTAGATTTCATTAGTTAGTTAATTATTAATGTGACGTATATGGTGCTCTAATACCTTACGTGGCTCGGGTGGGGTTTCCTGTCTTAGTTATGATGGTCCTGAATTCAGCTGTGGGGATTTTTTGTCTCTGGACTTTTTTTATGGTTTTCTTATTCTCAATAGACCATGCTTCAGGTTCTACCACTGATTTCCATAACTTCCTGATGGAAGATTTTTCTCCTTGTATGATTCCTTCTCAGAATCCACTTTATGAATCCTCTCTTATTCCTCATTGACTTCTTTGTTGGTGGTTGTAGTGGAGTGGCTATCTATATCCAGGTTGTTCGTGCGAGAATGACAATGTCTAAAGAATCTTATGAGATTAAGTAAAACATTTCTTTTGAAGTTATTGATGATCCAAACTGGGTCCTACTATAGTCAACCACTGCATGCATGTTGTATATAACCAAGATCAAATACACCTTCGAATAAGTGATCCTACTCTAAAACCACAACCAAACAAGGAACAGGTAGTAGAGTGAAGATCACCAATTATAAGTCTATAAGATCCCGATTATATATAACCCTGGAAGCATGCACTTCGCAACTATAGACCTTCCAATAAAGGTCTTTTAGCATTCATATAAGTTTGTTATAGTGCCTAAAATACTCCTATAGTATTTTATCTTTATGTTTTGCTCTAGGGATCTTTTGTATACATAGTTAGGTAAGTTTTAGACTGGTTGCAACACCACTATCACTCCCAAACACACATTGGTCGTATCTCAAATAAATATAGTTGATAAGGTTATATTTATTCCAGATATGATTACATAACTGCCTAGGTTTGACTGTAGTGTCCAACATGTAAATACTTTTGTTTGTTTTGTTCTTATTTGTGCTTATTGTGATACTTTTCCTTAGTATGTATGCTTGTTAGTATACTTCTCGTAAAATACTTATATTTTAAAAGTATACTTTTAGTCAGAGCACTTCAGCCCCCATTGTATTTATAGTTGTATATCTTTTATTGGTTGATATACTATGTTCACTCTAAACTATTCTCGGATTCCAATCTGTCACACCCCCAAACCGGAACGGCGAAAACATTCGGGGGCAGAGGACATCATGTATAGTATCACAACAATTGAATAATAGTAATCAAAGCAACAACAACCATTGCATTAATAGAATATTGTTTACAATATTTTTGAATCATATATGTAACTGACTCCAAAAGTAAATAGAAAAATAAAGTCTCGAAGCTACTATGCTCCATCTTCTTGAATCCGGTGCGTGTACCTGTCTACTAGTGTCCTGAGAATACAAGTAGGTTTTGAAAGAGTATCAGCATTAAGCTGGTGAGTTCTTAAGTGTTTTGTTTTAGAAAACAAGTCCTATATTGTTGAAAAGTACATTGTGTTTCTACAGAAAACCTTATAATTTCTGATGTAATGAATGTTAAGTAAAAAGGTTTGTACCAGTTTCCTTCTGCTAGTACTTAGTGTATACAAATCATATACAATCCAGATCGAACAAACAATCGATTGTGTGGTTCTGCCCCAAGCCCACCACCAAACAAGGAACAGGAAATGAGGCGGAAGTCACACATTCCACTGGTTGTCGGATCCTCATGTACACAACCCTGAAGTATTCACAAGATACTTACAAAGTTGACTATATTGGTTCTTTAAATTCTACTGAGAGTATTCCTCAAGAAAATCCAGTATTTTCTTATTAAAAGTATAATAATACCAATTCCTTCTATAACTACTTAACTCATACTAGCTATTTATAAACCAATATCGAACAGACAGTTAATTGTGTGGATTTTCCCTAAGCCCACAACGAAACAAGTAACATGGAATGAAGCGGAAACCACACATTCCACGGCCTATCAGATATTCTTCATACGTATCCCGAATGCATGATTTAAGGAATTATAGAATAATTAATGAATATTTTTTAGTTGAATGATAAACCGATTGTTGGTAAAATACAGATGTTTGCCCTGGAAAATCCTATATTTTCCCTAAGTGTGTGTTGTTGTCTTAACTGTTCCGAAGTTTAAAAGTACAAGTATCTTCCACCATTAAAGTATAGTAGTTTTATTACATAAATAAAACTAGTTGAAAGCGTATTGTTCTGTATACTGAAAGTGTTGTTAATAGCCACCAGTGATTACATAATACATACGAGTTATAGAAATCTAGATCGAAAAGACAGTCGATTGGTTGAGTCTGCCCTAAGCCCACAACCAAACTAGGAACAGGGAATGAGGCAGAAGTTACACATCCCACTGCATGCCAGATGTTAATTGCATATAACCCTGATGTACATACTGAGTAATCCCCTAGTTATTAACCCTGATGACTGATTGCTAAGCATATGTCACACCCCAGAACCAGACGGTGGAAACGTCCGGGGGCTTGGTGTGACTTCATCCTTGTAGTATCATCACATAGTATATAATTGAAACATAACATCATCATCATCACACATGTAATAGAACAACATACATTGTTTACATCGAGTATTGTGTTTGAATATTACATGCCAACATAGTTAAAGTATGATGAAACAAAATATAACAAAATTTCCATTAGTTTGTTCTGCCCAACCTCTTCAACGGTTTCCTGAGAATACAAGTTAAGTTAAAAACATCAACATAAAAATGTTGGTGAGTTCATAAGCATGTTTGAGAAATTGATTTGTATAACTTTGTAGTCACAATAAAATCCTATATTTTCTTAAAACAGTTTAGTATGTGTGTGTCTGATCTTGTAATAAATGCATGTGTGTTATTGTTTACTGGAATGCCAAAGAGAACGAAGAGAACGTAAAGAGAATGTAAAGAGAATGCCCCCAGACAACCCGATGTTGTCTGTAAAAGAGAATGCTTGTAAAACAACCCCCGATGTTGCGTACCGGGGCGAGTAAATGACCGAGTATTCCAAAGAGAAATGAGAATGCTTTTCCCCGTAAATTTATAATGTTAATTCCTTTAAGTGAGTCGTTATAACCATACTAGTAATGACAATTTCGCCTGTCTTGGCGTTTATGGACGCCGATGGAAATAGAATAAGGTTATCGTCACCCTAGACTAATTTAGTCTAACTGTAGCGAACAGCTCAGGTGTGGCGTGTCATCCCCATATAGATCTACACACAAATCCCCGCTCTCCCTCCAAGAGACCCTGCTTAAAACTACAGGTTACGATCGTACACTCCATAGGTGTCAACCGACACATCTCACTAGATCCTTAATCGAAATTTACTCGAAGAGAAACATATAAAGCACACTCCAGGCCCAATGAATCATGTAAGTGAACAACTAAGGCTCACTAAACATGTAAGTCATTTCAAGGCTCGAAAGGAATGAGATTATATAACATGGGCCCAAAATATATGTAAAAGGACAACTAAGGCCCATTTCACATGTGTGTTATTTACAGGCCCAAATAGCACGCAAGGAGTATCCAAGTTCCGTCGAGCATGTTAGTGGGTCAATAAGGCCCAATAAACATATAAAGAGTATTCAGGACCTGTCAAGTAGATAAATGGGCCACTAAGGCCAAATAACATGAGCCTGGCAAAATTAACCCGCTTGTTAGTTTATTGTTTGTTTTGGTTCCATTATTTACCAAAATGACATAAAAGGCCCACCTTTTTGTAAAAATGACATAAAAGGCCCCATTTTAGAACAAAACTTGCATTTAAGGGTAGTTTTTATAAAAATAACATTTTTAACTCGCTTTTGTCAAAAATATCATTTTTGGCTTATTTTTTTTATAAAAATGGGCATTTTCGGCCCATTATAGATAATTTCATCTTTTTGGCCCAAATTATAATAATTTGACATCTTTAAACCCTTTTATCAAAAATTTACATTTTTGGCACAACTTTGTTGAAAATGACATTTAAGCCCACAATAGTCCAAAAGTTACAAATTTTGGCCCAAAGCCGTGAGAAGTCCAAATAAGGCCCATTTATGAAATTTTTTACATTTTTAGTCCTTGTAAGTTCTCAAATGTCAAAATTAACCATGTTCAACAAAAAAATTCTTTTTGAACCCCTACTAACCGTGAGTTACATAAAGTATACCCATTTATGGACATTTTGTCACTTTTGGCCCTCTAATGCGATTTTACTTAATTTCAAGTAACCTGTATGTATTTTAAAACCACTTCTTTGTAAGATAACTTGTAATTACTGTTATGTTTCAACTCATAGCATCATGTTTTGTGACAACCTGAAATTTTTTTTCTTTTAAAGCCCAGTCAGTCAACCCAACAGAGTGTCAGACTCATTGGTAATGAGTTCTAGCCTGGTTAAAGGTCATTCTAAGGAGTTTAAGCCTAGTACACTTAAGGAATAAGTGTTAGAATGTACTTGCTAAAGACACTGTACAACAAATCAAGCCTTAACCCCATTGCAAGGAGTTCACGGCCACCAGGCCAGTGAGTTTATGGCCGTAAACTCATGTGGCTGTAAACTCAAGGCTATATATGTGGTCGTTGGTCATTTTCAGCCATTTCTCACCTTCCAACCTGAAGAACACTCCAATTCTCTCTCAACTATCATCTCAATCTAGTTAAGGTTCATGCTTAGAACCTTGAAAACATCAAGAACACAAACCCAGAAGGAGTTTACGGCCAAGCAATCTCCCTTGGCCGTAAACCCCTATTAAGGTGTCATTTTGGCCCTAAACTCTTCCTAAGGCTTAGATTCGTGGCTAGAACACTCCCAGGTGCTTTTTAAGACCTTGAATCATCCCCAAACCCATCATTTCGTGAGTTTATGGCCAAAGAGTAAACACCCTTGGCCGTAAACTCCAAGAATGGTCAAGTTTTGGACCTTAAACACTTCTATGCCTTTGCTAACCTTTGGGACATGTAAGCCTTTGAAACTCCTAACCTTTGAGACCCTAAAGGTGACCATCAAGAGAGTTTATGGCCAGGAGTAAACTCCCTTGGCCATAAACACCTCAACACTCTCCATATAGTTGGTCTTTCTCACCATTGTGTAGAGTAAAATCCCCTCAAGCTTCCCTAGCCTTCAAACAACCTCATATGCAACTTTGACCATGAGTTTACGGCCGTAAACTCCCTTGGCCGTAAACACCAAGTCATGGCCTTAAACACTCTTTAGTTGAATCACATGTGATTCCAACACTTGGTGAAAGTGTTTCCTAATCCCGTGTGGTGTTTCTTTGCATTTGTTTGCTTCCGAGCACTATATTTATGTCAATACATGCCAATATATGTCATTTAGGACTTGTTGTGTCTCGGAACTTCATTTGTGGAACTTCTCATCCTTACACACGTATTCGTTGAGTCACCCACATCAGGTGAGTTCATACCCCGTAATGAATCTTTCAACTGTTTTAAATGTTTTAAGGGGGGGAATACAAGTTGAATACAATGTTAATTGTGTAATTGTTTGTTATAAACATTTTCAAAAGGATTACTTATGTCATTTATAAGTTGTCAAAACATTTCAAAAACTCTTTTAAAGTTATGTTACTTTATAGTTTCACCAAAACTCCGTTTCAAAGTGCAAGCACAACTTAGTAGATAAAAGAGTCTTTTCAACAACAGTTCAAGTATATTACTAGTAAACTATAATAGGTATAGTTTAGAGTCAGTTAATACACGAGTCAGAACACACTATTATGAGAAACAATACACACTATTACACTATACAAGAGAGTATACTATACACTAGTACAGAGTGAACATTACTACACTATACAAACATTTGAATACTATAAATAGAATGTGACATACTACTTCTCGATACGACACACATTGTTGTATCACTTTGTAACCAAAGTCTCCTGGAGGGAGAGCTGGCATTGTGTGTATAGATCTATACGGGACAGACACTCCCACACCCCGACTGCTAGGTACAATCCCAGCCGATAAGGCTAAGGGGTGACAGAATGTTACCTCCCTACATATGACACCAGAGGGTCATCAGTTATTCAGCCGTCGATCAGCATGGTTACATACGAGTTCACCTTCAAACCTTTAATTAACTAACTAAGATTTAAAGGCAAATAGACTCCCCGAGGTGTATTGTTCATTTAATACTACCTGGAGTCTGTATTTTACTACTTTAGACTCCCCGAGGTGTATTGTCCATTTAATACTACCTAGAGTCTGCATTTCTTCACTTTATAACCAGCAGTGTCACTGCTGAGGTAAAACATTATTTTCCCTATAACATTTACTTTGTGATCTTCTCACATATTCCATTAATATATATACTATACTTAGTTAATGATAGTCACACTTTGGGAAATACTCATCATACAAGATACAAACATACATAACATTTGAGGCCTTGGTAGAAGGCTACGTTTAGTAGGGAAGACCATAATGCTAACCTTATGATTCCTTAATGTATACATCAAAGGATACATATATATCAATATGATCCGATAGGTGATAGGATGTGTGTTTTCCGCTTCATTTCCTGTTCCTTGTTTGGTTGTGGGCTTGGAGCAGATTCATCCAATCTATTGTCTATTCGATTCTAGATATATATGTCCAGTATAAATTGAGTAATCATAGGGGTACCAGGTATGGGTCAAGTCATAGGACACAGAGTCAATGCACAACTTTCTAGTACAAAACATACTTTCCAAATCAGAACGTTTGGTATACAAAACTAGAAACTTACCAGTTAAGGGTTTAATCCATTTTATTAAACTAGTATAACCTAAAAGGACATTAGGTGATTGACTCTATAATACTTTAGTTTATACAACACGGTCATATATCATTAATACCCAATAGATAGTTAGATGTGTGCTTTCCGCCTTACTTCCTGTTCCTTATTTGGTTGTGGGCTTAGGGCAGATTTACCCAATTAACTATCTAATCGATAATAGATTATATATGGTCAGTATAAACTGAGTGATTATAGAAGTAATCATTGTGGTCACCATTTTATTATAAGAAATAAGGGTTTTCTTAAAGAATCTTTTCATTCAAATACAAAGGAACCATTACAGTTAACTCCATGAGTACCAAGAGAATACACCAGGGTTATATACAATAAGGATCTAAGAACCAATGGGAGGTGTGTCATCCGCCTCATTCCCTGTTCCTTGTTTGGTTGTGGGCTTAGGGCGAATACACGCAACCGATTGTTTGTTTACTCTTATTCTTATATAACTTGTATCCATTTAGTACACATAGAAAGGATTGTAGAGTCATTTTTACTTATCTTTCATCAAGGCAGGAAATATAGGATTTCCTGGAGGAACATGCGAACTTTTCTAAACAGAACTCATAACTTACTACACTTTTCTACTACATTTTCAACAACAGTTTACCACAACATTTTATAACTTACTTACATCACTAAAATCTTATGAACTCACCAGCTTAATTGCTGATCAACTCATTCAAATAACTTGTATTCTCAGGAGCCTAGTAGACAGGTACATGTACTGGGATTCAGAAGATGGAGCAGTATAGCTTCGAGTCTTGTTTGTTATTTGCTTATGTATTCTATGTTTTGTGAACACACCTTTTGTAAACACTTTCTTTCTAATGGAATGGTTGTTCATTACTTTGCTTACTATGATACATGTCTTGTGATACTAAACATGACGTCCTCCACCCCAGAACGTTTCCGCCATTCCAGTTTTGGGGTGTGACAGATTGGTATCAGAGCATTGTTTATAGTGAACTAAGTATATCAACCAATAAAAGATATACAACTATAAATACAATGGGGCTTAAGTGCTCTATATAATGTTATATTTTAAGAGTATAACAGTAAGTTATAAAAATATACCTACTTGCTTATACATGTATACATCCTAGACCAAGTATCACAAGAAGAACGAAACTAAAAGTATTTAAAGGTTGAACACTGTCGTCAAACCTGAACAGTTATGTAATCATAAGCTAGGATCAATATAGCATGATCAACTATATTCATTCGAGATGTGACCGACATGTGTTTGGGAGTGATTTGGTGTTGCAACAGTCTTAAAACTTACCGAATACTAAGTCAAGAGAATACTAGAACAAGTACATTTGAGCTAGAATACTATAGGAGTATTCTAAGACACTATAACGCGATAACAAGTTCAAAACATACCAAGTTCATTACATTAGAATACTATGGGTGTATTCTGTGACACTATGGCACGATAACAAGTTTGAAACATACTAAGTACCTTACATTAAAATACTATAGGAGTATTTTAGGCACTATACAAATAACTTATGTGATAACTTAAAAGACCCTTACGGATAGGTCTATAATCCTGCAATGTATACTTCCAAGGTTATATATAATTGAGATTTTATAGACTTAGAATTTGTGATCTACGCTTCACTACATGTTCCTTGTTTGGTTGTGGTTTTGGAGTAGGATCACTTATTCGAAGGCCTATTTAGTCTTAAGTTATATACAACTTGTATACATTGTGCAATTATAGGAGGGCTCTGTAAGGATCACCCCATAATGTTACCCTTAAATCTCATAGATTCTTTAGACACTTCCATTCTTGCACGACAAACCCATATAGATGTAACCGCTTCCTCATAGTAGACAACAGAAGAGTCAAAGAGGAACAAGAACAAGGTCATGAGAAGCTTTCAAAGAAGGAGCAACCGAAGTAACCAAAACGTCTTACACATCATGCTAATAACTAATAATCTTGTTAACTTAATGAGCAAGTGGAAACACTGCTCACATTATGTGGTAGGATTACTTCTTACATGTAACTGGTAACAGTTATTCAGGTAACAGGTATTCATTCGAGGATAACCATTCCAAATTCATAGATTATTGAGTATAGACTCTTTTATGAATTGTTTCTATAACCCTGTGGAAGTCAGGACTCGATACACTCAGACGTGGGATAAGCTTGTCTTTTCAGCTTTCGGCTTGTGTCCATTGCTTTAGAGTTATTCCATCTCATCCTTGTATTCTTTTTAGCAAGGATTCCTCCTCGCAGATCGAACAGGCACACTACTCCGATGACTCCAACTCAACCACCACTACCTCCGCCACAGTTCAAGTTAGCTGCTTTTCAGGCAGCGGTAACGACATCAACGACAGCCGCCCTAACTCAAATTCGCGCAAGTGGTATCGGTGGATCTAGTAGCAGTGCTCACCTAAACAACCACGGAGATATCCACGAGTACCCACGAGAATTTACGTATAAAGACTTCATGAGCTGCAAACTCAATTCCTTTGATGGAAATGGTGGAGTCATTGCTTTGATGCAATGGTTCAAGAGAACAAAGTCGATTTCGAAATCTGTTCGTGCCCCGAAGGGAGCAAAGTGAAGTTTGCTGCTTGCACCTTCTTCGGCAGAGCCTTAACATGGTGGAATGGCCATGTTAAGTCACTGACTTTAATAGTGGCAAACTCTATGGGCTGGGAAAATTTGAAGGAAATAATGATGAGAGAGTACTGCTCAAGGGGCGAAGTACACAAGCTGGAACAAGAGCTATGGGAGCTCAAAATGGTGGGCTCAGACATAGTGGCCTACACTAACATATTTAGCGACCTGGAAGCACTGTGCCCCGGGATGGTTACCAAGGAGAGCAAGAAGATACAGAGATACATCTGGGGTCCTACTGCCACGACCCGAGGAAACGTGTTGTCTTATAACCCAGCCACATTCGATAGTGCAAAGCACCTGGCTCAGCGACTCATCGAATATGAAGTCCACCCTGGCGTAGAAGTCCCAGCCTCCGAGTCATCGAGGGAATGGGACTATGGACAGAAGTCGGGGAACAAGAGGAAGGAGAAGCGAACGAGTACTATATACGCCGCCACAACACCTGCTACTCCAGCACCTGCCAGTCGATATGCTGGAACCCTTCCGAAGTGTGGGAAGTGCAGATATCACCACACCGGAGTATGTCGGAAAATACAGTGTCTAAACTGCCACAAAAAAGGACACACAGTCTACTTCTGCAGGGCACCGCCTCGACCGATCTCCCAAGTCCACGGAGTTGAAGAAAACCAAGCCTGCTATGGCTGTGGCGAAGCTAGACACTACCAGGAGCACTTCCCGATAACAAAGAACTTAGGAGCGGATGGACGTATTCTGATGATCAACGCAGGGGAATCGACCTCGGAGTCGCCTTCGAGCAGCGGTACGTTTTCGACCTAGTAATTACTTTGAAAATTAATTTATATTTATATAAGATTAAAACTTGGGGATAACACCTAAAAGTAATTATAACAACTCACTTTTCGAAACAAGTCACAGTATTCAAGAGAACTAAAGGATCCGTTCAGAGAAGATATGATGGCTGAACATATACATCAGGGTTGTGCATAACGAAGATGTTGCAGACTTAGAGTGAGTGATTCCGCCTTAATTTCTGTTGCTCGTTTGGTTGTGGATTTGAGGCAGAGTTACTCAGTCGACTGTCTGATCCACCTTAATATTCATAACTTGTATATGACAGGCGATCGTAGTGGTACCAAGGAGGATCATGATATGAAGTATCATCGCAAGTTATCAAAACACTTTCATTTGTATGTACTCGCTCATCGCCGTACGATACGTAGAAGTGTTAACATCAAGAGGAAAACAGAAAACACTAGAACATTTAGAAAAAGTACATTGTCGAACACAGTAGAAGTACATTTTCGAACACACTAAGAGTACATAGTCGAACGCACTAAGGGTACATTTTCGAGCACGCTAAGGATACATCATCATATGACATACGTTTCTTTTAATTTGGCCAAACTCTATTCAGCAAAGAGTCCGTTGCTATCATTCGTCATGAATTGGCGTGGTCCTCACTATACTAAGTTCATTTGTTTCTATCACCTCGATCGTCAAGTTCTCGAAACCTCCGTCATTCGTATCGACAGTCCGACTTAGACCTCAATTTTATCTTTCGTATTCTAAACCCCGAAGTACTGGTGCGAAGAGTACTTTATCCTCCGAAGTCATATCGACAGATGTCAGTAAACTATCACGAAATGCCACTTGTCCAACATACCAAGTTCGAGCACAGAGGCTAAGGATAAATACGTCTCCCCTATCACTAATCAGTGGATGCGCGAGGGTGGTATATGATTATGATTACGCAGATTTAGTATGTGTGTTTCTGCCCTATCTCCTGTTCCTTGTCTGGTTGTGGACCTGGGACAGAGTCGCACATCCGACCATCTTACTAATCCTAATTATATACGACCTGTATACACGAAGTAATGATAGAAAGACCAAGTACGAATCCTATCATCAACACCAGGGCAAAGTTGCCAGGTCTACGAGTGGGTATTTGGCATATCAAAGGAACGCAACTCCAGTAGTACTACGAAGAAAGAAAATTTCGGGACGAAATTCCCTCTAACGGGGGATGATGTGACAACCTAAATTTTTTTTGCTTTTAAAGCCCAGTCAGTCAACCCAACAGAGTGTCCGACTCATTGGTAATGAGTTCTAGCCTGGTTAAAGGTCATTCTAAGGAGTTTAAGCCTAGTACACTTAAGGAATAAGTGTTAGAATGTACATGCTAAAGACACTGTACAACAAATCAAGCCTTAACCCCATTGCAAGGAGTTCACGGCCACCAGGCCAGTGAGTTTACGGCCGTAAACTCATGTGGCCATAAACTTAAGGCTATATATGTGGTCCTTGGTCATTTTCAGCCATTTCTCACCTTCCAACCTCAAGAACACTCCAATTCTCTCTCAACTATCATCCCGATATTCATCCAGATCTTCAAAAACGTAAGTGTTCTTCCCTTGATTTGTTGTTACACTTCATCTACTAGTTACACTCTTTGATTTCATCCATGGAAACATTCATTTCAACTAGATCTTCAAATCTTCAAGTTTCACAAAGAACACACACTAGTGTTCGTGGCCAAAATCGACCCTTTCAAGCTTCTATAGCGTAAGTACTCCTCCCTATACCTCATATCTAGTTAAGGTTCATGCTTAGAACCTTGAAAACATCAAGAACACAAACCCAGAAGGAGTTTACAGCCAAGCAATCTCCCTTGGCCGTAAACCCCTATTAAGGTGTCATTTTGGCCCTAAACTCTTCCTAAGGCTTAGATTTGAGGCTAGAACACTCCCAGGTGCTTTGTAAGACCTTGAATCATCCCCAAACTCATCATTTCGTGTATTTACGGCCAAAGAGTAAACACCCTTGGCCGTAAACTCCAAGAATGGTCAAGTTTTGGACCTTAAACACTTCTATGCATTTGCTAACCTTTGGGACATGTAAGCCTTTGAAACTCTTTACCTTTGAGGCCCTAAAAGTGACCATCAAGAGAGTTTACAGCCAGGAGTAAACTCCCTTGGCCGTAAACACCTCAACACTCTGCATAAAGTTGGTATTTCTCACCATTGTGTAGAGTAAAATCCCCTCAAGCTTCCCTAGCCTTCAAACAATCTCATATGCAACTTTGACCATGAGTTTACGGCCGTAAACTCCCTTGGCCGTAAACACATGGCCGTAAACACCAAGTCATGGCCTTAAACACTCTTTAGTTGAATCACATGTGATTCCAACACATGGTCAAAGTGTTTCCTAGTCCCGTGAGGTGTTTATTTGCATTTGGTTGCTTCCGAGCACTATATTTATGTCAATACATGCCAATATATGTCATTTAGGACTTGTTGTGTCTCGGGACTTCATTCGTGGAACTTCTCATCCTTACACGCGTATTCGTTGAGTCACCCACATCAGGTGAGTTCATACCCCGTAATGAATCCTTCAACTGTTTTAAATGTTTTAAGGGGGGGAATACAAGTTGAACACAATGTTAATTGTGTAATTGTTTGTTATAAACATTTTCAAAAGGATTACTTATGTCATTTATAAGTTGTCAAAATTTCAAAAACTCTTTTAAAGTTATGTTACTTTATAGTTTCACAAAAACTCTGTTTTAAAGTGCAAGCATAACTTAGTAGATAAAAGAGTCTTTTCAACAATAGTTCAAGTACACTACTAGTAAACTATAATAGGTATAGTTTAGAGTCAGTTCATACACGAGTCAGAACACACTATTATGAGAAACAATACACACTATTACACTATACAAGAGAGTATACTATACACTAGTACAGAGTGAACATTACTACACTATACAAACATTTGAATACTATAAATAGAATGTGACATACTACTTCTCGATACGACAAACATTGTTGTATCACTTTGTAACCAGAGTCCCCTGGAGGGAGAGTGGGCATTGTGTGTATAGATTTATACGGGACAGACACTCCCACACCCCGACTGCTAGCTACAGTCCCATCCGATAAGGCTAAGGGTGACAGAATGTTACCTCACTACATATGACACCAGAGGGTCATCAGTTATTCAGCCGTCGATCAGCATGGTTACATACGAGTTCACATTCAAACCTTTAATTAACTAACTAAGTCTTAAAGGCAAATAGACTCCCCGAGGTGTATTCTTCATTTAATACTACCTGGAGTCTGTATTTTACTACTTTAGACTCCCCGAGGTGTATTGTCCATTTAATACTACCTGGAGTCTGGATTTCTTCACTTTATAACCAGCAGTGTCACTGCTGAGGTAAAACATTATTTTCCCTATTACATTTACTTGGTGATCTTCTCACATATTCCATTAATGTATAGACTATACTTAGTTAATAATAGTCACACTTTGGGAAATACTCATTATACAAGATACAAACATACATAACATTTGAGGCTTTGGTAGAAGGCTACGTTTAGTAGGGAAGACCATAATGCTAACCTTATGATTCCTTAATGTATACATCAAAGGATACATATATATCAATAGGATCCGATAGGTGATAGGATGTATGTTTTCCGCTTCATTTCATCTTTCTTGTTTGGTTGTGGGCTTGGAGCAGATTCATCCAATCTATTATCTATTTGATTCTAGATATATATGTCCAGTATACATTGAGTCATCATAGGGGTACCAGGTATGGGTCAAGTCATAGGACACAGAGTCAATGCACATCTTTCTAGTACAAAACATACTTTCCAAATCAGAACGTTTGGTATACAAAACTAGAAACTTACCAGTTAAGGGTTTAATCCATTTTATTAAGCCAGTATAACCTCAAAGGACCTTAGGTGATTGACTCTATAATATTTTAGTTTATACAACACGGTCATATATCATTAATACCCAATAGATAGTTAGATGTGTGCTTTCCGCCTTACTTCCTGTTCCTTATTTGGTTGTGGGCTAAGGGCAGATTCACCTTATTAACTATCTAATCGATAATAGATTATATATGGTCAGTATAAACTGAGTGATTATAGAAGTAGTCACTGTGGTCACCATTTTATTATGAGAAATAAGGATTTTCTTAAAGAATCTTTTCATTCAAATATAAAGGAACCATTACAGTTAACTCCATGAGTACCAAGAGAATACACCAGGGTTATATACAATAAGGATCTAACAACCAATGGGAGGTGTGTCATCCGCCTCATTCCCTGTTCCTTGTTTGGTTGTGGGCTTAGGCGAATACACAAAACCGTTTGTTTGTTTACTCTTAGTCTTATATAACTTGTATCCATTTAGTACACATAGAAAGGATTGTAGAGTCATTTTTACTTATCTTTCATCAAGGCAGGAAATATAGGATTTTCTGGAGGAACAGGTGAACTTTTCTAAACATAACTCATAACTTACTACACTTTTCAACTACATTTTCAACAGCAGTTTACCACAACATTTTACAACATCTTACATCACTAAAATCTTATGAACTCACCAGCTTAATTGCTGATCAACTCTTTCAAATAACTTGTATTCTCAGGAGCCTAGTAGACAGGTACTTGCACTGGGATTCAGAAGATGGAGCAGTATAGCTTCGAGTCTTGTTTGTTATTTGCTTATGTATTCTATGTTTTGTGAACACACCTTTTGTAAACACTTTCTTTCTAATGGAATGGTTGTTCATTACTTTGCTTACTATGATACATGTCTTGTGATACTAAACATGACGTCCTCCATCCCAGAACATTTCCGCCGTTCCATTTTTGGGGTGTGGCATGTTTTAGTAGATCTCTTAAATTCAAGGAGTTTAAACACACAATCACATATATAACATGAAAAACACACAAAATCATGCATACACACATAGATCTACACAAAACAACTTGTATTCTCCCCCAAAAAAAAGTAAAAATCGAAAATAGGGGGTATGAACTCACTTTGGGTTGTTGTTCTCGGTTTGATGAAGAGTTTGAAGAAGATTTCAGCCCTAGATGTTTCATTGAGGAGATTTTCGAGATCTATGAAGTTCTAAGAGCATGGATCAAGAAAACATGTGCTTGAGACGATGGATCTATCATAAAATGAAATAAACCACTTTGAGTTTACATGATCTAACCTAGTATGAGTTTGAAGAGATTTTCCTTGAGACACACACAAGTACACACGAATTTTAGGAAGGATAAAAGAGGGTTCTTTGAGTGTTCTTAGAGAGGAATGCTTGAGTGAGTTTGAGAGTAAAAGGAAGGTGGTGGTGGTTTTTGGCTCTATGGCCGTGAATATGAAGAGAGAAAGTAAGGAGAGAGGTTAAGATGTGATGATTGCATTGAGGCATGAGATTAGTATGGAAGTTTTTTAGATCATTGCTTGGAAATCCATCTTGTAAACATGACGTGGCACTCTTAATATCCTTTGCTAACTTGTTTTTTTTAAGTGGGCCGTGAATGGGAAGGGATTGGTTCATAGACCGAATGAGCTCACGGACCAATTAAAATGAGGAGATGGGTTATCGGCCCATCAAGGTTAAGTAGAATGGTTCACGGTCCATTCTGTCCTATGACAAATAAGTGAGTGATTTTAGTCCCCACTTGGCCCAATTGCTATGGTTTGACAAATGTGGGCCCAACTAGGGCCCAAATGGGTTTCATTAGTCCAAAATCATCAAATAGAAGGTTTACCGGTCTATTAGGCCCAATAAGAGGATCCTAGTCCATATTAAATTTGAACCAATATATTTAGGGTTTTCAACCCATACTTAAGTATACGAGATGCATTGTACTAGATTTTTGAACTTCACTCAGGAGTTTTGATTCAAATGGATGATTTTGATTGAGCATAGAGTATGATATCCACTACAATTATAAGTCTTACGATAGTTGATGTTTACATGAGGACATAATTTCCTAGCTAAAAAAAATGCTAGTTGTGACATCATCCCCCCGTTAGAGGGAATTTCATCCCGAAATTCTTTTGAAAGGTGGGATCATGAACGAGAGCATAGGTGAGGTTACTTCTGCTTCATCTGGTCCTCGAGTTCCCATGTGAATTCCGGTCCACGCTTAACGTTCCATCGAACCTTCACAATCAGAATGTGACTGTGTTTCATACGCTTCTCTTCCCTATCCATTATCTCGACCGGTTCTTCGACGAACAGGAGATTCTCATTTATTTCGATCTCTTCTATGGGAATGACAAGGGTTTCATTTGATAAGAACTTTTTCAAGTTCGAAACGTGGAACACGAGGTGTACGTTGCTGAGCTCCGCAGGTAGCTGGAGCTTATAAGCCACCGGACCAATTCGGGCAAGAATCTCGAACGGCCCGATATATCGCGGATTTAGTTTTCCTCGTTTCCCAAAACGGATCATCCCTTTCCAGGGAGAGACCTTTAATAATAGCCGATCTCCTACTTAGAACTCCAAAGGTTTTCGTCATTTGTTAGCGTAACTATTTTGTCAGTCACGCGATGCTTGGAGTCGGGCTTTGATTTGAATTATCTTCTCTATAGTTTCTCGAATGATTTATGGTCCTGTAAGAGTGCTACTCGGTGATTTGCATTTTGCCAGCTGGGTGTCACCCACCTCAGCCCACCAGAGAGGCGACCTGCATTTGCGACCATATAAGGCCTCAAAAGGAGCAACCCTTATACTCGTGTGATAGCTATTGTTGTATGAAAATTCAATCAAGGGAAAGTGGGTATACCCTGACTTGCCAAAATCGATCACACAGGCTCTGAGCATGTCTTCTAGTGTTTTGATAGTTCGTTCACTCTGGCCATCAGTTTGAGGGTAATAGGCAGTGCTCATGTCTAGTTGTGTTCCCATAGCATTCTGGAGTGACTGCCAAAACTGTGAGGTAAAATCTACTATCACGATCCCAGATAATAGATACCGGTACCCCATGAAGTCTCATGATATCTTTTATATAGATTCGTGTTAATCTTTCCATCCTGTACGATTCTTTTATTGGCAGGAAATGGGCGGATTTGGTCAATCTATTGACAATTACCTAGATAGCATCCAATACGTCTGCTGTCTTAGGTAATTTGGTTACGAAATCCATAGTAATCCTTTCCCATTTCCACTCGGGTATTACTGGCTGTTGTAATAGTCCCGAGGGCTTTTGATACTCCATTTTCACCTTGGCACAAGTGAGACACTTTCCCACGTAAGTGGCGATCTCTGCCTTCATATTTGGCCACCAATAATGTTGCTTAATGTCCAGGTACATCTTGTCCGAACCTGGATGGATGGAATATCGTGTTTTATGAGCTTTGTTCATGAATAAATCTCTGAATCCCCCATGTTTAGGGACCCAGATTCTATTCGTGAAGTAGTAAATTTCCTCCATCCCACGTAGTGTTTCATTCGTGACGTTCTCCGCCTTCAATGCATCTGATTGGGCTCCCTTCATATATGACGTTAGGTGGGAGTGGATGGTTATTGATAATATTTTCACCCGGCGACCTGAGTATTCTTTCCTGCTCAGGGCATTGGCTACCATGTTAGCCTTGCCTAGGTGGTACTTGATCTCGAATTCATAATCATTTAGCAGCTCAACCCACCTTCACTACCTCATGTTCAGCTCCTTTTGGTTTAGAATGTGTTGGAGGCTTTTGCGATCAGTGAAGATGGTGCACTTCGTAGCATAGAGGTAGTGCCTCCAAATCTTTAGGGCGAAGACCACAGCTCCCAGCTCAAGATCGTGGGTGATGTAATTTACTTCATGCGTCTTCAATTGACTGGATGCGTAAGCTATCACCCTTCCACACTGCATGGGGACACAACTTAATCCTTGGTTCAAAGCATCGCAGTAGACTACAAATCATAGAACCCTCTCGTAACGAGAGTACCGACCTAGCAGGTCACTAACATACCAATCCTTACGGATCATAAAAGCATAACATACTGTCTACCATGATTCCGATCTAGCAGATCAAATCCATATGTAGCATACCATAACAATAACAACTAAAGGGCCGACCTTCGTACCGTAGACCCTATCGGTATAGTGAGGATAACTCACCTCGCGGATGTCGACTCGAAAGGTAAACTCCAACTCTCGGATCACTTGACCCAGGCTCCACCACCTATGACCATAGTACAGTATACTCATAATGCCTTAACTCTATAAGGTACTCCATAACCCACCAGTCAACCCCTGGTCAAAGTCAAAGTCCTCCGTTAAGGTCAACAGTCCATGTTGACCCCAACTCGCCGAGTACCCTCGGCTACTCGCCGAGTTCCTTGAAGCATAATCCAACTCGCTGAGTCATCGGGGTGACTCATCGAGTTGCTTTGATTCTCTTTCAAACTTCATGGCCACCGTCGAGTTCCCTCCTTGCAACTTGACGGATACACACTCATACATATCCTAGGGAATACTCATCCGACTCGCCGAGTTGCTCTTCAACTCGTCGAGTCTTATGGTAATCTTCATCGGACTCACCGAGTTGTTCATCCAACTCGTCGAGTCCACGGCCATCTTCATGTGACTCGCCGAGTCAACCTTGCGAGTCGCCGAGTCCATTCAGTCCCTTTTCCATACAAACTTGTTTTGAGCCATGCAACGGCTCCAAATCACAGATCCAGGTTTCTAGGGCATGCTTATCACGTAAAGTTGCAAACTTTACGTGCATGCATAGCTATAAAGGCTCTAAATTCCTATTTTAAGTTCTTAATGGAACTTTATGCTCAAAAGGGACCTCAATCATGACCAAGACTGTAACTTTATGCTTATAGAATCCAAGGAGGGTCCAGATCTGAAGCCACAATCTCAGATCTAGCCCATTGCTCAACTTCCCAACTTAAAGTCTCACCAAAAACCCTAAAACTCAACCAATAGAAGAGATTCACAAGGAAAAGGTGATTTGGTTACCTCCAGAAGATGATAATTGAGATAAGAGTTGATTTCCACACTCTACTTGCTCAAATCTCCTTCTCCTCTAAGCCTTCTCCCTCCAAATATTCTCTTTTCAAGCTTCAATCACACAATGAGCATACACACACACGTATTAGGGTTTTAAGGGGCTCTCAAACACTGTAAAGAGGCCAAAGGAGGTTGACGTTCCTTTAAATAGGGGTGCAAACCCCGGGATTTAGGGTTTCATCTGCCAGCTCCTACTCGCCGAGTCCCAATATGGAATCGTCGAGTAGGTCACTTAACACGTGATCCTGCCCCGCTGCTAATTGACGAGTAGGTCAACCAACTTGTCGAGTAGAGCTTACCCCAAAAACCTTATTTAAACAATACCTGAAAATCGGGGCGTTACAACTCTCCCCCACTTGAACTAGACTTCGTCCTTGAAGTCCGTTGGAATAAACAATGCCGGGTAATGCTCGCGCATCTCCGCCTCCGGCTCCCATGTCCACTCGGATCCCCTCCGATGTTCCCACTGTACCTTTACTAAAGGTATTTCCTTGTTCCGTAGAATTTTCTTCTTCCATTCCAAAATAGCCACATGCCTCTCCACATAGTTCAGGCACTCATCGACCTGAATGTCATCCAACGATACCACTGCCTCCTGGTCCATGATGCATTTCCGCAATTGTGAAACATGAAATGTGCTGTGGATCCGGCTAAGTTCCTCCGGAAGCTCTAGCCTATAAGCCACCCTGCCAACCCTGGCAACAATCCTGAACGGCCCGATGTAGCGGGGACCCAATTTTCCCCTCTTCCTGAAGCGGATCACTCCCTTCCAGGGTCAGAACTTCAGGAGAACCATGTCACCCACCTAAAACTCCAGCTCAGATCGGCATCGGTCGGCAAAACTTTTCTGCCGACTCTGAGCGGTCTGCAGTCGCTGTCTAATCTGTTGTATCATATTTGTAGTTTGCAGAACTACCTCTGTCCGAACCATCACCCTGTGCCCAACCTCGCCCCAGCAGACTGGGGTCCTACACTTCCGCCCATACAACAGCCCGAAAGGCGGGGCGCCAATACTGGAATGGTAGCTGTTGTTGTAGGCAAACTCTACAAGCGGTAGGTGGGAATCCCAACTCCCACCGAAATCAATGACGCACGCCCTCAACATATCCTCGAGGGTCTGGATGGTCCGCTCACTCTGCCCATCAGTCTGCGGATGGAACGCCGTACTAAAATGCAATCTCGTACCCAGTTCCTCGTGGAACTTTTGCCAAAAACGGGAAGTAAATCGGACATCCCGATCTGAAACAATGGAAACTGGAACCCCATGGCGAGAGACAATCTCGCGGACGTACAAGTCGGCCAATTTCTCTGCCGACGAACTCTCCCGTATGGCTAGGAAATGGGCACTCTTGGTCAATCGATCCACGATGACCCATATAGCATCAAACCCCTTTGCCGTCTTCGGCAACTTCGTGATGAGATCCATCGCGATCCGTTCCCATTTCCACATGGGAATCTCCAGAGGCTGCAGCTTACCATGCGGCCTCTGGTGCTCGGCCTTGACCATCCTACAGGTCAACCACCTCTCAACAAACCAAGCGATATCTCACTTCATGCCAGGCCACAATAACTCGAGCTCAAATCACGGTACATCTTGGTGGCTCCTGGGTGAATAGAAAAGTGAGACTTATGAGCCTCGTCCATCACTGTCTGCCAGACCTCACCGGACATTGGAACCCAAACCCGACCGTAACGGTCAACAATCCGCGGCTATCCTGAACAAACGAGGCGCTTTCGCCCTTAATCTTCTCCAACTTCCAGTTTTCTAGTCTCATACCCTTAATCTGAGCATCCCTGACCAAACCCACCAGTGGGGAATCCACCGCTATCCTCATACACCTGGCTCGGGTCGACGACCCCGCTGTCTTGCGGCTCAGCGCATCCGCAACCACGTTCGCTTTACCAGGAAGGTAAAGGATCTGACAATCATAGTCCTTGACTACATCCAGCCACCTGCGCTGCCTCATATTCAGGTTTGGCTGATCCATAATGTGTCTCAAACTCTTGTTGTCCATGTATATGGTACAACGGACCCCGTACAGATAGTGCCTCCAAATCTTGAGAGCGAAGACCACCGCTCCCAACTCAAGATCGTGCGTGGGCTATCTCGTCTCATGTGGCTTTAGCTGCCGTGATGCATAAGCTATCACTCGTCCCCTCTGCATGAGGACTGCCCCTAAGCCTATGATGGACGCATCACAAAATACCACAAAATCCTCCACTCCCTCGGGGAATGTCAACACCGGCGCCTCACATAAACACTGCCGGAGGGTCTCAAACGCCCTCTACTGCTCCGGGCCCCACCAGAAATTCACCCCCTTCCTCGTTAAATGAGTGAGGGGTACGGCAATGTTGGAGAAATCACGGATGAATCTCCGATAATACCCTGCTAAACCCAAGAAACTCCTGATGTCTGAGGGAGATCTCGGAGTCTCCCACTGCATAACCGCCTCCACCTTGGCCGGATCAACCAAAATCCCCTCCACTTGGCATACAGCCGTTCTCGCCGTAGAACCTCCAGCAGCTCCCTGAGATGCTCCTCATGCTGCTCTCGGGCCTTGGAATATACCAAGATATCATATATGAACACAATGACCGAGCGGTCGAGCATCGATCTGCACACTCGGTTCATCAGATCCATGAACACCGCTGGCGCGTTGGTGAGCCCAAACGGCATCACCACGAACTCGTAATGTCTATAACGAGTCTGAAACGCGGTCTTATCCATGTCCTCCTCCCTCACCCTGACCTGGTGGTATCCTGATCTCAAATCAATCTTGGAAAACCAAGATGCACCCTGCAGCTGATTGAAAAGATTGTCTATCCTCGAAAGCGGATAACGGTTCTTCACCGTTAACTTGTTCAGCTCCCTATAGTCAATGCACATCCTATGCGAACCGTCCTTCTTCCTGACAAAAAGGATCGGTGCTCCCCAGGGTGAACTACTCGGACGAATAAACTGCCTACCCAGCAGCTCCTGCAACTGAGATGATAGCTCTTGCATCTCCGGCAATCCCAAACGGTACGACGCCTTGGCGATAGGGGCCACACCTGGCACTAGATCAATCCTGAACTCAACCTGCCTCATCGGAGGCACTCCGGGTAACTCCTCCGGAAACACATCAACAAACTCTTTAACCACCGGGACCTCTGAAACCGAGGGCTGATCCCTAGTCAGCGTATCTACCAGATACGCCAAATAACCGGCACACCCGTGCTGTATGTACTGTTGAGCCCTGGCTGCCGAACAAAACCCTGATCCCAACCTGGTGCCCTCACCATATACTACCAGTTCTCCCCCACTTGGGGTTCGAACCACCACCCGCTGTCCCTCACAGTCGATCATGGCGCCGAAACGGCTAAGCCAATCCATCCCTACAATCACACATACATCCCCCATGGGGATAGGAATCAAATCTATCGGGAAGGACACCCCGAAAATCTCCAACTCGCATCCCCGGTAGACCGAGGAAGCAGAAACCCCGTGTTCGTTGGCGATAGAAACTCGCAACGGACACTCAAGATCATCTATCGGCACACTGAACCCTCCAGAGAAGGTCCGAGATACAAACGACCGACTCACCCCCGAGTCAAATAATACCAAAGCGGGCAAAGAATTCACTAAAAACGTACCTAACCATAGGTACAATCAATAAGCATAACACCAATACAATGACTGAGACAGAGAATAGAAACGTACCAGCAACCACATCTGGTGCTGCCTTGACCTCCTCGGCCGTGAGCTGGAAGGCGCGACCCTGAGCCTTCGGAGGCTCCACTCTGACTGGCCTCCCATCTCCAATCCTCACAGGGGCTGGCGCGGGACCCTGTACCGACTTGGCGGCGAGCTGCGGACAGTTGGTCTTCACATGACCAACCTGATGACAATGGTAACAAATCCGCATATCTGCTGGAGAGGCGGACTGACGGCAGTCCCTGGCATAGTGCCCCTCCTTGCCACATTTTTGGCACCCACCTCCTGCTCTACAAACTCCCGAGTGAACCCTGCCACACTTTCCACAAGTGCGGCTCTGCTGACCCCCAGACCGTGCATCAGCAGTCTTAGACCGCTTAGGCGCCGACTGAGACTGTGCCGGTGCCTGATGCTGCTCCTTCAGTTGCAGCTCTATCTCCAACTCACGCCGCCTCGCGACTTCCTGTACGTCCAGGAGGGTCTCACAACGTTGTGTAGCCACAAACTGTCGTATATCCGTCTTGAGCATACTTAGATAACGAGTCATCTGAGACTTCTCCGACGCAAACTCCGGGCAAAACATATCCCTCTCAGTTAACATCCGGGTAATTTCCATCACAGACTCCCCATCCTGTCTCAATGTCAAAAACTCCTGAGCAAGCCACTCCCGTTCCATGCGCGGAACGTAGCGGGTGCGAAACATATCCCGGAACTGCTCCCAAGTAACAGCAGCCCGCTGATCATCAGAATATGAACCTGTCGTCAATCTCCGACAGTCCTTTGCCCCGAGCCTAAGTAGGTTCCGATCACACCTGACCTTCTGGTCAGCAGGACATGAGCACGTGAAGAAACAGCCCTCCATGTCAGACAACCACCGCATAGCCCTGATCGCATCCTGAGTGCCATCAAATGTCGGGGGCTTCGTATTATCGAAGTCCCGGTACTGGAAAGCCCTGTCGGCTCCTCCTCCAACCCCTGCCGCAGTTACAGCCGAAGTGGCTGCAGCGGCTGCTGTCTCTGCCAGAGCTGCATATCGCTCATCAAAATACTCGACCATCGCGGTCTTGATCGACCCAAACATCTCTAGTAGCTGCGCTCGGAAAGCCGCAGCGACCTCATCGTGTAGAATCTCCCAGATCCTGGCATCCAGCTCCTCAGTCCCTATCTGCACCACGGGCTCAGGTGCTACCGGCACCTCTGGCCCTCCGTCTCCCGACCCTGACCCTGATCCAGATCCCGATCCAGACCCAGCAGCAAAACGTCTCGTCACCACCATACTGAAAGGTACATTCAAGACATCAGATAAACAACATAATATCGGGAGACCAAAACCCACCAATCCTAGGGGTTGTGACTTCCTTGCTACGCGTATGGGTCCTGTGCTTCCAGTAGTACGAGCCCATACTACCTTCCACACCTACCCATATTTGTCCCAAGTATCACCACAACGCCCTAATACTATACTCAACATAATGTGCGCTCAACCCTTACTACTAGGGGACATCGCCTATCTCACAACTGATCTCACAGCTCCGCACAACGCACACCTCCATGGAACTTCCATCAGCCCCTGCAGCGCTAGTGTATGTTGGCCGCACATAATGTTGGACCGAATAGACTTTCGAATATCCAATCCTACCCTAAGGTCGAATCAGACATTCTCAGGCTATAAGATCTTGACTATACACAGCCGTGATGCATATACTAAACATCTACAGTTATGATGTCAATTCCATATACAAGAAACCCTAGGCTAATAGGTATCATATAATCAGGCAACTCTATCATGCGATTCCTGAAGATCCCCAGCCTAGCACAAGCATGCTGTTCTAACATATTAGAATATCAAATAACTGTATGGTATTTTGGGGTTTACTTACAGGCTCCGGCTGATCGTACCCTCTGCATCCTCCATCCTTTATTTTGAAAACCATTTTTAAAACTTTCCTTCCGAAAATCCCCTTGATTTGAGACTGGATTCACACGAGTGTTCCTCCGATTCACTCAAACCAAGGCTCTGATACCAACTTGTAACATCCAAAAATTTTACGCCAAATTTAAACTTTTTCAACCATAAATAAAAGTCAATAGTATTGTTTACAAAAATGTTTTCAAATCAATATCCATCAGAGTGTCCCATAAACAGATCATAAGGATGAGGAGCGGTACGGTCACGCCTTCGCCTTGCCACGATCTCCTGAAGTACCTGAAACAATAAACTGAAAACTGTAAGCCCGAGGGCTTAATGAACTACCCCCAAAATACCAATACCACACTAACAATACCATGTCAGCAACAATCAGTCAATCAATCAATCAATCAACATGCACACTGGGCCATCGGCCTGACTGGACCGCCCTACTGGGCCTACAGTCTATCTGAATCCATCCTGAGCCTTCGGCATGACTGGTCCGCCTCGTGGGCCTGCAGTCTCCCCAGACCGCTCATAGGGTATGTTGGGCTTCAGCACAAAGCAGGACCGCCTCAACCCAACCAACAAGTAAATAACCATGTTCGCATAACTATCACATACTGACATATACAACATCAAACATATATGTAACACTGATCATCAATCATAGAACCCTCTCATAACGAGAGTACCTACCTAGCAGGTCACTAACATACCAATCCTTACGGATCAAAAAAGCATAACATACTGTCTACCCTTATTCCGATCTAGCAGATCAAATCCATATGTAGCATACCATAACAATAACAACTAAAGGGCCGGCCTTGGTGCCGTAGACCCTTTCAGTATAGTGTGGATAACTCACCTCGTAGATGTCGACTCGAAAGGTAAACTCCAACTCTCGGATCACTTGACCCAGGCTCCACCACCTATGACCATAGTACAGTATACTCATAAGTCCTTAACTCTATAAGGCACTCCATTACCCACCAGTCAACCCCTGGTTAAAGTCAAAGTCCTCCGTCAAGGTCAACATTCCATGTTGACGCCAACTCGACGGATACACACGCATACATATCCTAGGGAAAACTCATCCGACTCGCCGAGTTGTTCTTCAACTCGTCGAGTCTTATGGTAATCTTCATCGGACTCGCCGAGTTCTTCATCCAATTCGTCGAGTCCACGGCCATCTTCATGTGACTCGCCGAGTCAACCTTGCGACTCGCCGAGTCCATTCAGTCCCTTTTCCATATAGACTTGTTTTGAGCCATAGAGCGGCTCCAAATCACAGTTCCAGGCTTCTAGGACATGCTTATCACGTAAAGTTGCAAGCTTTACGTGCATGCATAGCTATAAAGGCTCTAAATGCATATTTTAAGTTCTTAATGGAACTTTATGCTCAAACGGTACCTCAACCATGACCAAGACTGTAACTTTATGCTTAGAGAATCCAAGGGGGGTCCAGATCTGAAGCCACAATCTCAGATCTAGCCCATTGCTCAACTTCCCAACTTAAAGTCTCACCAAAAACCCTAAAACTCAAACAATAGAAGAGATTCACAAGGAAAAGGTGATTTGGTTACCTCCAGAAGATGATAACTGAGATAAGAGTTGATTTCTACACTCTACTTGCTCCAATCTCCTTCTCCTCTAAGCCTTCTCCCTCCAAAGATTCTCTTTTCAAGCTTCAATCACACAATGAGCACACATACACATGTATTAGGGTTCTAAGGGGCTCTCAAAGACTGTAAAGAGGCCAAAGGAGGCTGAGGTTCCTTTAAATAGGTGTGCAAACCCCGGGATTTAGGGTTTCATCTGCCAGCTCGTACTCGCCGAGTCCCAATATTGACTCGTCGAGTAGGTCACTTAACAAGCGATCCTGCCCCGCTGCTACTCGACGAGTAGGTCAACCAAGTCGTCGAGTAGAGCTTACCCCAAAAACCTTATTTACACAATACCTGAAAATCGGGGCGTTACAATTTCGGCAGTAGATGTTTCCTTGTGGAGATTTTCGAGATCTATAAAGTTCTAAGAGCATGGATCAAGAAAACATGTGCTTATGAGGATGGATCTATCATAAAATGAAATAAACCACTTAGAGTTTACATGATCTTACCTAATATGAAGTTTGAAGAGATTTTCCTTGAGACACACACAAGTACACATCAATTTTAGGAAGGATAAAAGAGGTTTCTTTGAGTGTTCTTAGGAGGAATGCTTGAGTGAGTTTGAGAGTAAAATGAAGGTGGTGGTGGTTTTTGGCTCTATGGACGTGAATAAGAAGAGAGAAAGTAAAAAGAGAGGTTGAGATGTGATGGTTGCATTGAGGCATGAGATTAGTATGGAAGTTTTTTGGATAATGGCTTGGAAATCCATCTTGTAAACATGAGGTGGCACTCTTAATATCCTTTGCTAACTTGTTTTTTTTAAGTGGGCCGTGAATGGGAAAGGATGGGTTCACGACCCAAATGAGTTCACGACCCAATTAAAATGAGGAGATGGGCTCTTGGCCCATCAAGGTTAAATAGAATGGTTCACGGTCCACTTTGGCCCATGACAAATAAGTGAGTGATTTTAGTCCCCACTTGGCCCAATTGCTATGGTTTGACGAATGTGGGCGCAACTAGAGCCCAAATGGGTTTCATTGGTCCAAAATCATCAAATAGAAGGTTTACTGGTCCATTAGGCCCAATAAGAGGATCCTAGTCCATATTCAATTTGAACCAGAATATTTAGGTTTTTTAACCCATACATAAGTATACGAGATGTATTGTACTAGATTTTTTAACTTCACTCAGGAGTTTTGATTCAAATGGATGATTTTGATTGAGCATAGAGTATGATATCCACTTCAATTACAAGTCTTACGATAGTTGATGCTTACATGAGGACATAATTTCCTAGCGAAAAAGAATGCTAGTTGTGACATCATCCCCCCGTTAGAGGGAATTTCGTCCCAAAATTCTTTTGAAAGGAAGGATCATGAGCGAGAGAATAGGTGAGGGTACTTCTGCTTCATCTGGTCCTCGCGTTCCCATGTGAATTCCGGTCCACGCTTAGCGTTCCATCGAACCTTCACAATCGGAATGTGACTGTGTTTCGTACGCTTCACTTCTCTATCCATTATCTCGACCGGTTCTTCGACGAACAGGAGATTCTCATTTATTTCGATCTCTTCTAAGCGAATGACAAGGGTTCCATCCGATAAGAACTTTTTCAAGTTCGAAACGTGGAACACGAGGTGTACGTTGCTGAGTTCCGCAGGTAGCTGGAGCTTATAAGCCACCAGACCAATTCGGGAAAGAATCTCGAACGGCCCGATATATCGCGGATCATCCCTTTTCAGGGAGAGACCTTTAATAGTAGCCGATCTCCAACTTAGAATTCCAGAGCTTTTCGTCGTTTGTTAGCGCAACTCTTTTGTCAGTCACGTAATGCTTGGAGTCGGGCTTTGATTTGAATTATATTTTCTATAGTTTCTCGAATGATTTCTGGTCCTGTAAGAGTGCTACTCGGTGATTGCCATTTTGCCAGCTGGGTGTTACCCACCTCAGCCCATCAGAGAGGCGACCTGCATTTGCGACCATATAAGTCCTCAAAAGGAGCAACCCTTATACTCGTATGATAGTTGTTGTTGTACGAGAATTCAATCAAGGTAAAGTGGGTATACCATGACTTGCCGAAATCTATCACACTGGCTCTGAGCATGTCTTATAGTGTTTTGATAGTTCGTTCACTCTGGCCATCAGTTTGAGGGTGATAGGAAGTGCTCATGTCTAGTTGTGTTCCCATAGCATTCTGGAGTGACTGCCAAAACCGTGAGGTAAATCTACTATCACCATCCGAGATAATAGATACTGGTACCCCATAAAGTCTCATGATCTCTTTTATATAGATTCGTGTTAATCTTTCCATCTTGTACGATTCTTTCATTGGCAGGAAATGGGCGTCTTTTGGTCAATCTATTGACAATTACCCAGATAGCATCCAATCTGTCTGCTGTCTTAGGTAATTTGGTTACGAAGTCCATAGTAATCCTTTCCCATTTCCACTCGGGTATTACTGGCTGTTGTAATAGTCTCGAGGGGTTTTGATTCTCCACTCTCACCTTGGCACAAGTGAGACACTTGCCCAGGTCATTGGCGATCTCTGCCTTCATATTTGGCAACCAATAATGTTGCTTAATGTCCAGGTACATCTTGTCCGAACCTGGATGGATAGAATATCGCGTTTTATGAGCTTTGTTCATGACTAACTCTCTGAATCCCCCAAGTTTAGGGACCCAGATTCTATTCAGGAAGTAGTAATTTCCGTCCTCCCTGGCTTCAAAGTTTTTATCCATCCCACGTAGTGTTTCATTTGTGATGTTCTCCGCCTTCAATGCATCTGATTGGGATCCCTTGATCTGTGAGGTTAGGTAGGAGTGGATGGTTATTGAGAAGGTTTTCACCCGGCAACCTGAGTATTCTTTCCTTCTCAGGGCATCAGCTACCACGTTAGCGTTTCCTGGGTGGTACTTGATCACACATTCATAATCATTTAGCAGCTCAACCCACCTTAGCTGCCTAATGTTCAGCTCGTTTTGGTTTAGAATGTTCTGAAGGCTTTTGTGATTAGTGAAGATGGTGCACTTTATACCGTAGAGGTAGTGCCTCCAAATCTTTAGGGCGAAGACCACAACTCCCAGCTGGTGATCGTGGGTGGTGTAATTTACTTCATGCGTCTTCAATTGCCTGGATGCGTAAGCTATCACCTTTCCACGCTGCATGGGGACACAGCCTAATCCTTCCTTTGAAGCATCACAGTAGCCTTAAAATTCTTCGGTTCCCTTGGGTAAGGATCGCACTGGCGCACTACAGAGGTCTAGCTTCAAGGTTTGGAAGGCAGCTTCTTGATTTTCCATGGTCGTATAACTTCTTGGCTAGCCTTTTAGCATTGTCATACGTTCCAGGGTTTGCTGCGATTACATTTCCTTGAATTGGGGAGGTCAATCCCCAAATCAATCTTTCAATTTTCATCCCTTCAGACGTGATCATCCATGGAGACAAGAGTGACAACTCACTGAACCTTGAGATGTATGCATCAATGTCAAAGTTTTGGACTGTGAGACTCTACAGTTCTTGCTCCAACTTCTGGATTTCTCCCCTTGGACAGTACTCGGCCATTAGCATTTCCTTGAGCTCCTCCCATGGCATAGCATTTGCACAGGGAGTGTCATCGCCTCCACGTGACCATTCCTCCAATAGAGAGCTTGATCCACGAATGTGCAAGCCGCAAACTTCACCCTGCACTCCTCGGGACATCCGCGGATCTCGAATACCGATTCCACCTTTTCTAACCACCTTTTTAGAGTTATCACGCCTCCCGTCCCGTTGAACGTTCGAGGCTTGGCGTTCGTGAAGTACTTGTAGGTACAGGTTCTGGTAGGTCCTTGGTTCATCATATGGTTTGAACTTCCAACCCCTTGCCCATTACCTCCATTGTTGTTCCCGTGGTGAATATGAGCCAGTAATGTTGTAACTGTAGCTGACACTGCTGCATGAAATGCAGCTGAGCCCATTTCTGGTGGAGGCGGTGGTGGTGGTGTTGCGTTGCGGTTCCTACGTGTCTGTCTTTGAGGCATCTTTCTGTCATGGAACAGAAAGATGCTGAGTATCCAGTTTATTTTAGTTTCACGATTTCTTGATTATAGAATAGTGTCGGTGATTCGGTCATGTATAAGAAAGTGAGTGCATGCAATCAACATATAAGAAAAGTAATAGAACACATAACAGATAACAACATCATGAGAAAATATCTACCCGTTTTCATTAATGATAATCTTTTGAGTACAGGAAAATTTGCATACATAAGGCATACAATACATGAAGTGAAAAAAAATCCGACAGAGTAACGACTCATGAGTAGTGTAATCACTTAATCATGTAGTTGTCGGTACATAGAGTAGTACACAAAAGAAAATCATGAGGGTAGTAGGTGAACGGGTACTAGCTGCGACGAGAAGGGTCTGGTGGTGCTGACTGTTGGATAAGGTGTCTAAGTCCATAACTTATTTGGTATATACTTGACCTGACCCGGCATGGTCCACTTGGGTTGCACTTCACCCAAACTGTTTATGGATAATTTTATGAGAATTGTATACTTACGATTTATTAATATATTATAAGTTATAATATATTAATATAAAGTCATGTTATTTAATTATTTTTAATCTTGAATTAATTAAGAATTAATTTAGTGATTAAAAGGAAGACTAATTAAATCATGGGCTATTATATATATATGGTGTGGGCTAATACTCATTTGTTAATGGGCTAAGCTTATGTGGAAGTCCATGGACCTTTAACCCATGGATCCTTGGAAAGGAAAAGACATGGGTTATTAGGGTTTCACCCTAACCATGCACACTATATAAACAAGCTCATGTTGCATGAAATAAAAACCCTAGTGTGTGTGTAATAGTGGTGGCCGACTTCTAAGTGTTAGTATACTCTCTCATACATTTTCCAAGTTTGTGGTGATTTGTGATTTCCATTTGAGGCATTCACATTATTGGTGCTTGGCTCTCAAACTCCAAGGAATCAACAATCAACAAAAGGTATGTAATTCATCTAGTCCTTTTATGTTTAAAAGTACCCCATGCCATGCTAGATAGGTTATAAACCTTGGAAAATAATATTTTGCATGTACCTTAGACAAACATAGATCCAAGGTTTATTAGGGTTGCATGTACACTTAGGAAGTGTTAGAATGCTCAAAACCCAACAGTGGTATCAGAGCCTAGGCTTGTTTGTTTGATACTTGATGCAAAATAGTGATAAAAAGTCGATTTTTTGCTGTCTGACTGATGTACTCGCCGAGTCCATGGGGGGACTCGCCGAGTTCATGTGTAAACTCATCCTACTCGGCGAGTAGGTTCGTGCACTCGGCGAGTAGGAGCCTTAGAAAGCATATTTTTGACTTTTGCTGCTGGAAATGGACTAGAAACATTACCCTAAACTGTTTTGGTGTTTTAAAACTTGTTTTAGTTGGTGTAATGGTTGTTCTAATCCATTTACAATAGCTTATATCAAAATTTCATGCTTTGTATGTGTTCATATAATTCTTGAAACTTTGATGATCATGTTCATGTTCTTATGAATTTAGAAGATGATAGGAATTATTTGCTGAATTGTTTAGGATTAATTCTTGATCATTTATGCGTTTTAATGGAGTCCATAATTTGTCCTCAAGTTATGGATATCCAAAGGTCACTTATTTTAAACACACACTTAAAACACATATGTTACATAAAATGAAGAGTCTTCGTTTTTATGAACCTTTAATTCATAAGTTATGAAATGAAAAGTTTTGGATAGTTACAAAACTTGCCCTCAAGTTTTGGAATTTGTAAAGTTTCACACACTTTAATAAACTTTAATTCCAAACCCTTAGAGTTTTAAAAGTTAAAATTCAACCCTTATACTATTTATAACATTAATGGTTAATTATATATATATATATATATATATATATATATATATATATATATATATATATATATGTATAAGAATAAGTCGTTCTACCGTTTGTAGGCCTCATTCACGAAGCCGGTCTATAAGGGGGGTATAAGGTTGTTGCCTATAAAATGGCAACTTAATGGGTGTCCATTCTCACCCACCGCTTCCTTGATCGGTGGAGGGTCGTTAGCCGAACGGGTAGGACAATGACTTTAAATTCTCATTAAAAGTATAATGAATATTATAAAGTAACTAAACCTTTTATAAATTCCCAATCTTAGTTACTTTAGGAAAATGTGAATATGGTGCTAACCCATGAAATTCACACTTTGTACCTTACCAAGTCGTTGGTGGAGCGTGTGTGGTTAACCGGCACACTAACTTGGACCAGTAAGGATCACGAAGGGTGACTTAATGTTTATCATAGATCGGTGGATCGTGTGTGGTTAACCGGCACATCGATTATGTGATAATATTAAGGGTACCAAGTGAGTTTGCATGGTTATTCACACCTTGTTTTGTGATCATCGGCATCCCAGTCACAAAACCTGAAGGGCACAATCGAGATTGAAACATGCCATTGAAAAGTTCAATGAATCTGAAAAGATCTAGGAGTTTCAAATCCAATTAAAACGTAATAAATTATTTCGTTTTTCATGGTGGAAATTGGTGAATCGTCATTCACCTACCTTCAAATATTTTATAGCTTGGTTTACGGCATCCCTCTTCCAAGTTATAAAATATTGTGTTGGGTCCTAGCCTTAATATTTCATATTGGGTGTTATATTAAGGACTTGAATCAACTAACTTGATTTTCTCCCATTGTAGATGTCTGGTTCAGACAACTATGATCTTCCCAAATCGCTTGAAACAAGCTTTCCTCTTGAAGATGATGTCCCTCAACATCATGCTTCATTCCCCCCACCTCCTCCATTTATTCTCCCTGACCCACAAGCCCGAAGACTTGAAAGGTTCAAGATCACTCAAGCTCTACTAGAAATGAAACATAAAGATGGAAGACCTATGTGCACTCATGTCTTAGGAATGAAGTCACACATAGACAGGTTGAGAATGTTGGGTGCTGTTATTTCAAGGAAGTTCGCTGTTGACTGGGTTCTTCAGTCACTTCCTGAGTCATATAGTGAGTTTATTAAAGACTACCATATGACAGATCCCGACATAACCCTAATAGATCTTTCTTATTTGCTTGTTGCTGCTGAATCAGCAATGATTTGGCGCAATGGTCAAGCAAATATTGATGGAAAAACTATTTCTCAAACTTCCATGGACATGGACAATGGTAACATTGGAAGTCCAGAAAAGCTTTCTCGTCCCAATGGAAGGGGATCGGCCTTGGTCAACCCGGTTGACCAAAAGGTAAAGGGAAAGGCTAAGTCTGTGATTGTCTAGTGTACCATTCCCAAAGAGTCTATATGTTTTTATTGTCATGAGAAGGGACATTGGAAGCGAAGCTGCCCTGAATACCTGAAATATTTGAAAGCAAGTAGAGACAAAATGTTTGACTCGGCTTCAGGTAAGTCCACTATCTAACTTTGTTAAAGTTCCTAATTGTTGATTCTTATTACATGATGTGACTAGGTTGCATCTTGATGTTTAGCAGGATCGAGCAAAAGGAAGGTTAAAAATAAGAGTGTGCTGAATCTGATCACGAAGATGGATTTCTATCGCATGGTTCGAGGATCGGATTTTTGAGCTACTACTTAAAAGTTATGATAGATTGCTAGGAAATATGTAATATCATAGTTTTCATTTGAAGATGCATTGTAAGGAATATTTTTCCGCATTTTAATAAAGAAATAAAAGTTTTGTTTAGTTTATTTTATATTATATCCCCTTACAATGGCATTTATGGAAATTGATGTTTGTATGTTTCTAGCAATATTGGAAATATGAGTTTGATTCTCTCATATGTGGTAGTGTCTGAATTTACCAAATGAGGAAAGGTTCTCATCACCCAAGCTTCAGTTAGACAGAAACTTGGAATCATACAAGTTGTATTGTATGATGAATGAGAATTTTCATCTTTGTAAAATTGAGACTAATTCATTGATCACATGCATATGTGAGTCAATTGAAGGACTAAGGAATTAGGTACACTGGGAGTGTGCTGGTCAAGGTCCACCACAAAGATCAATTCGTCATGATTTACTAAAGATTAGTAAATATGGTTATACTTATAAGGTTAAGTATAATTCTGTAACATTGGAAAAGTTTCAATGTATGGCAGAACGGATGAGAAGAATCAAATTTGGCAGAAAGATAAAAGTTTCTCAAATCTGAAAAGATGTGAGTACTTTAGTATCATGTTTTTATGATCATCTTAATGATTATGAAACCATATCATAAATTCATACTCTAAGGACATCTTAGTGCATTGTTATGACTAAGATGAGGGGTCATGAATTGTTGGAATGGTTAAAATCAAGAAGATGGATCATACATGGTTTTATGATCATCTTAATGATTATGAAACCATATCACAAATTCATACTCTAAGGACATCTTAGTGCATTGTTATGACTAAGATGAGGGGTCATGAATTGTTGGAATGGTTAAAATCAAGAAGATGGATCATACATGTTTTTATGATCATCTTAATGATTATGAAACCATATCACAAATTCATACTCTAAGGACATCTTAGTGCATTGTTATGACTAAGATGAGGGGCCATGAATTGTTGGAATGGTTAAAATCAAGAAGATGGATCATACTTCGTTCCAAAACAACTCTTAGAGTCATACTCCAAGATTGTAACATTGAGTGACATAAAGTAAGGTTTAAAACACTTATCAAATGTAGTGTAAAATGTTTTCTACTCCTGTACATTTGAAATTGGTAAGTTGTGATGTCTTGGATAAGACAAAGACCAACTAAGACCAATTGTGTGAAGCGTTTATCTTAATTAGAATCTGCACTATCCCTTGAATATTTGTTTTGTCAAGGAATGGTTCTTGACTAGGGAAACTTATATGTCAAGAGGACAGTGAGAGTCTTAAAGATCCTGAAAGGATTTCAAGATTTAATCAAGAGTAAAACCTGAGTTTTATCACTAACACACGACTTAAGGTTTGAAACCTATTAAGTTGACATAATTCTTGTTTCTGTGTCTGTTCCTATTAAGTTGACTATGCATATGAGTTCTGTTAGTTCTAAACTGTGTGCATAACAGCTTGGAAGCATTGGTGGGCCTTGTGCTACCAGATGACAAGAAATTAAGATTGAACAAGTTTAATCCATGTAAGGCTGAATTTGTTACTAACATTGTCTTGTGATTATGGTCTTGACAAATTCACATGGATAGGAACTCATACACCATAAAATCTAAGTGTCATAAGGTTTCTCTCCGATTCATGAAAATGATGGTGAGGAAATGCTTTCACTAAGAAGATTTTAAGTAGATAGCAATTGTGATGTTTGCATTCTCAAAGTCGTTAGTGGAGCGTGTGTGGTTAACCGGCACACTAACATGGACTTGTGAGAAATGGCAAAGGTCTAAACAATTAAGACTATGATTACGGCATCCCTTTTCATAGTTCTGGAAATTGTTTAGACACACATGTGAGCTATCTAAGAAAGGGTGTACGAATCTAAATTTTAGAAGTCCAGCTGATTTCTGGAAATATGTCAGAGCTAGTGGGAGCATAAGTGTTATGCTGATAATCATCATGTTAGTGGGAGCATGATTATTATGTTTAGTGTTGCAAGTTAGCAATGTTAATTATAGAAAAACAAAAGTTTCAATTCGTAAAGTTGTAGGGGTTGAAAAAGTTGTTTTGCTATAATTAAGGGAGAGGAAATTATACTTCATTTCAATTCTAAAAGCTTAGATTGAGTTTTTAATCATCTTTAGTCAAGGATATATATATGAATTTTATGTTGGAATGGTTCAACATAAGGAAATTCTATATATATTGCGTTCTCAAATTCGATTATGATCACGACATCCCTCTTCATAGTCGATTTTTGAAAACATGGAAAATAAAAAAATATTGTAGCAAAAGACTGATCCAGTATCAGGTCTTTATGTGAGACATCGTGAATCGTGTCCCATATGCTTCGGGTATAGGATCGGTCACATGTGCTATAATATTCATCCTTTCTAAATTTTCCAAATGCTCAGAGCATTAAGAATGGAAAAGTCTAGAATTGGATAAGACTAAAATGATTAAGCAATTGTCGAGGACTATCTAAGGCTCACCAAAGATTGGTTGCTCAGGGACAGTTGGAAGTATAGTGTTAAATTTTGGAAGGACCATATGGATATATTCTGAAAAAAGGTAGCTCTTGTTCAGATATGATAATCAAAATAGGAATATGGAAATTTTCCATATTGGGAGTTGGATATTAAGAATCTATGAGAAAGTTAGAAACTTTTATGCAAGAAGGATGTTCAAAGCAATGTACTTTGAATATGAGAGTTCGTTTCCATAGAGTTGATCTCCTTTGGAATCCTCTGTAATGACTGATGACAAGGTTTTGGTGACCTTGTGCATAATCATTACGAGAGGATCAGTGCATATAAGTTTAAAATCTAACAGTTTTTTTGGTAAATGGTAGGAATTAGGAATTCTTACATTTACAATAAGGATTTGGGATTGTGAAATGAGCATCATTGGAATCATGTTCAATTGATCTATTTCACAAAGTAAAGATCGTAGACAAACATAGTGTGCATACTTGGAGTATGGCATAACTATTGTTTAGAAAAACAAAGTGTACATGCTAGGAGCATGGGACGACTGTTGTTTTTGTTCAAGTATTAAGTTGATTATTTGAAACATTATACAATGAATAATGTGTAATCAATATGGTGATAAATAAAAGGTGGTTTTATTTATATTCAAAAGGGTTCTGAGACCATATTGGATTCGATTATTATTGTGTTTCACTTTGCATATTTTGACTTCCAGAATAGCTAGGTTATTCTTTCCGAATGACTAAGTTATTTAAACACTCCACAGTCGTTCATATGTTGGAAGTAGGTATGAATTAAGACTGTCATGAAACGAGTTTGTAGATGGCTAAACGTGTTTAGACATAACAATGGTTGCTACAACATTCATGAGTACTCATAAGTTATGAGTATTGGAATTAACCCACGCTCACTTGTATCACTTCATGGAATTTATCTCGAGTGATCGTGAGACTGTAATATCATATAAGTCTTCAAACCTAGAGATATGAGTTGTTACCTATGAGTTGGTTGTGCATTGATTGCACGTAAACGCATCAGTAACTTGATGTTATAAAACGTGCCTTTGTGTATAATTCAACAAGTAGTAGAAACAAGTATATGAGTCGAAGTTTATCTGTTCCTTCTAGTCCTTGGAGGATTAGAAGCGATATCTGGGCCCCTCGATGATTTTGTTTTGACCTATGTACCGGGCCCGGTCAGAACCTAATTGATGTGTTCAATTTAGTTCTTTGTCAGACAAATCGAAAATCGGGAAACAAACTGCTGGACAATAAGTACGATGTTGTTCCATGTATTTGTCCGGCTGATATCATGAGAACAGAGGATTATATGATCACTTATCTAAAATGCCGCTTCATAGTTCAACAGAGTTTTCGAGAGCTACGATTGTTGGTTGGTTCCTGAAGTAACATATGCAAATACAGTTATTAGACTTATCCAAGTGGGAGACTGTTGGATAAGGTGTCTAAGTCCATAACTTATTTGGTATATACTTGACCCGACCCGGCATGGTCCATTTGGGTTGCACTTCACCCAAACTGTTTATGGATAATTTTATGAGAATTGTATACTTACGATTTATTAATATATTATAAGTTATAATATATTAATATAAAGTCATGTTATTTAATTAGTTTTAATCTTGAATTAATTATGAATTAATTTAGTGATTAAAAGGAAGACTAATTAAATCATGGGCTATTATATTTATATGGTGTGGGCTAATACTCATTTGTTAATGGGCTAAGCTTATGTGGAAGTCCATGGATGATCCATGGAGCTTTAACCCATGGATCCTTGGAAAGGAAAAGACATGGGTTATTAGGGTTTCACCCTAACCATGCACACTATATAAACAAGCTCATGTTGCATGAAATAAAAACCCTAGTGTGTGTGTAATAGTGGTGGCCGATTTCTAAGTGTTAGTATACTCTCTCATACATTTTCCAAGTTTGTGGTGATTTGTGATTTCCATTTGAGGCATTCACATTATTGGTGCTTGGCTCTCAAACTCCAAGGAATCAACAATCAACAAAAGGTATGTAATTCATCTAGTCCTTTTATGTTTCAAAGTACCCCATGCCATGCTAGATAGGTTATAAACCTTGGAAAATAATATTTTGCATGTACCTTAGACAAACATAGATCCAAGGTTTATTAGGGTTGCATGTACACTTAGGAAGTGTTAGAATGCTCAAAACCCAACACTGACGACGAGGTCGATGCGCCCTGGAGTCTGGACAGGTGCTGCTCAGCGGCCCGAAGCCGGGCTTCCAATGCTGTCTGTCGATCCTGGTAGTCTCTGACTACCTCATGTGTCATCCTTTCCACGCGCTCAACCGTGGCTCTCATGGTAACCATTTGGCCGGCGGTTGCCTGTGTCTGCTCGCCGATGTCACGTGTCCTCCATACTATAACAGGCAAGGCTCGGTCTGCAGGTCCACCGTGACTCAAGTCGTAGTAGCCCCAGTTCATACCAAATGGGGGTCGCACTCCTTGCTGGCGGCTCCATCTCCAAATCTTGTGTGCCCACGGGGGCGTGGGACGATTGGGGCCCATCCTATATGGGGGCACCCTGGCCATGTAGGGCGGATGGATGACTTCGGACTCCGCGTCCAAGTCATCTGCGTCGCTGCCATCAGCATCCTCCTCATCTGAGTCAGCTACTGGTTCTTTCGGTCCTCCTATAGGCTCTTCCTCTGGCTCTTCTTTTGACTCCAACCATCCACCATTCCCCTGGTTGGGGAAGTAGGGATCTCCTGGATGGTGAAATCAGGCCATACTATCTGCACGTGAGAAACGTGTAAGGAGGGTATATAGATAAGATTTCAAAATACTCCTATAGTATTTTAATTTGTTTAGGTTTGAGTTCCCTATAGCTTTTGGATAGGAGGTAATTTTCTAGATTCATTTCGTAACATGATCACTCCCAAACACATGTTAGCCGTATTATGAATAAATATAGTTGATCAGGTTATATTTACCCCCAGTACGACTACATAACTGTCCGGGTTTGACCATGGTGTTCAATTTCCTCCAGAGACTTTTTAGGGTTATAGTATTAATGCTCACCTAGGTATGTATTTTAGTCAGAGTGTTTTAGTCCCATTGTATTTATAGTTGCATATCTTGTATGATTAGATATGCTAGTTCACTATAAACAATGCTTTATACCAATCTGTCACACCCCCGAAACAGACGCTGGAAACGTCCGGGGGCTTAGTGTTACTTCATCCTTGTAGTATCATCACATGGTATATAAATGAAACATAAAATCATCATCACACATATAATATAACACCATACATTGTTTACATCGAGTATTGTGTTTGAATATTACATGCCAACATAGTTAAAGTATGATGAAACAAAATATAACAAAATATCCATTAGTTTGTTCTGCCCAACCTTCTTCAACGGTTTCCTGAGAACACAAGTTAAGTTAAAAATGTCAACATAAAAATGTTGGTGAGTTCATAAGCATGTTTGAGAAAATGTTTTGTATAACTTTGTAGTCACAATAATGTCCTATATTTTCTTAAAACAGTTTAGTATGTTTGTGTCCGATCTTGTATTAAAAGCATGAGTGATATTGTTTATTGAATGCCAAAGAGAATGAAGAGAATGTAAAGAGAATGTAAAGAAAATGCCCCCAGACAACCCGATGTTGTCTCCAAAAGAGAATGCTGGTAAAACAACCCCCGAGGTTGCGTACCGATGCGAGTAAGTTACCGAGTAATCCAAAGAGAAATGAGAATGGTTTTCCCCATAAATTTATAATGTTAATTCCTCTAAGTGAGTCGTTATAACCATACTAGATAATGACAATTTTCCTATGTTGGCATTTATGGACGCCGATGGAAATAGGATAAGGTTTTCGTCACCCTAGACTGATTTAGTATAACTGTAACGAACAACTCAGGTGTGGGGTGTCATCCCCGTATAGATCTATACACAAATCCCCGCTGTCCCTCCAAGAGACTCTGGTTATAACTACACACTATGATCGTACACTTCGTAGGTGTCAACCGACACGTCTCACTAGATCCTTAATCGAAATTTACGCGAAGAGAAACATATAAAGCGCACTCTAGGCCCAATGAATCATGTAAGTGAACAACTACGGATCAATAAACATGTAAGCCATTTCAAGGCTCGAAAGGAATGACTTTATATAACATGGGCCCAAAATATATGTAAAAGGACAACTAAGGCCCATTTCACATGTGTGTTAGGCCCAAATAGCACGCAAGGAGTATCCAAGGTCCGTCGAGCATGTTAGTGGGTTAATAAGGCCCAATAAACATATAAAGAGTATTCAGGACCTATCAAGCATATAAATGGGCCACTAAGGCCCAATAATATGAGACTGGCAAAATTAACCCGCTTGTTAGTTTATTGTTTGTTTTGGTTCAATTATTTACCAAAATGACATAAAAGGCCCACCTTTTGTAAAAATGACATTCTTGGCCCATTAAGCCAAAAAATTACAATTAAGGCCCATTTTTGGTAAAAATAACATTTTAGCCCCTTTTTAGAACAAAACTTGCATTGAAGGATAGTTTGTGTAAAAATAACATTTTTAACTCGCTTTTGTCATAAATATCATTTTTGGCTTGATTTTTTGTTTATAAAAATGTGCATTTTCGGCCCATTATAGATAATTTCATGTTTTTGGCCCAAATTATAATAATTTCACATCTTTAAACCCTTTTATAAAAAATTTTCATTTTTGGCACAACTTTGTTGAAAATGACATTTAAGCCCACAAAAGTCCAAAAGTTACAAATTTTGGCCCAAAGCCGTGAAAGTCCAAATAAGGCCCATTTATGAAAATGTTTACATTTTTAGTCCTTGTAAGTTCTCAAATGTCGAAATTAACAATTTTTAGGAAAAAAAATCCTTTTTGAACCCCTACTAACTGTGAGTTACATAAACTATACCCATTGTTGGTCATTTTGTCACTTTTGGACCTCTTATACGATTTTGCTTAGTTTCAAGTAATTTGTATATATTTTAAAACCACTTCTTTGTAAGATAAGTTGTAATGAGTGTTATGTTTCAACTAATAGCATCATCTTTTAGTAGATCTCTTAAATTCAAGGAGTTTAAACACATAATCACATATATAACATGAAAAAACACACAAAATCATGCATACACACATAGATCTACACAAAACAACTTGTATTGTCCCCCAATACAAAGTAAAAATGGAAAATAGGGGGTATGAACTCACTTTGGGTTGTTGTTCTCGGTTTGATGAAGAGTTTGAAGAAGATTTCGGCCTTAGATGTTTCCTTGAGGAGATTTTCTAAATCTATGAAGTTCTAAAAGCATGGATCAAGAAAACATGTGCTTATTGTTTGATTAGTGTCTAAGCCCATAACTATAATTTGTATGTACTTGACCCGTCTTTGCATGGTTCATTTGGGTTGCACTTCACCGGAACAATTTATATGGATAGTCTTTTGAGAATAGTATGTTTATGATTTATATTAATATATCATAAGTTCTAATATATTAATATGGAATAATATTATTTAATTAGTATTGATCAATAATTTATTTAAAATTAATTTAGTGATAAAAAAGGAACTAATTAAATAAGGACTCTTATATATATATATATATATATATATATATATATATATATATATATATATATATATATATATGGATTGGGCCAAGTTCATTTAGGTTAGGCTAAGCTTTCATGGGTAGTCCATGGAGTGTTTAGCCCATGGATCCTAAGGAAATGAAAGGTCATGGGTATTAGGGTTTACATGAATGTAACCCTAATCCTCCATACTATATAAATAGGTCCTTGGCACTTGAAATTGGAACTAGTGTGTGAGGACAAAGTGTGGGCCGATTTCTAGAAGTGCTTGCTATTCTCTCAAATTTTCCAAGGTGTTTTTGGTGATTTGTGATTACACTTGAGGCTACCACACTATTGGGTCAAAGCTCTTAAAGTTCAATACCTCAAGCTACACCAAAAGGTATGTTATCTAACTAGGCTTTTGTAGTATAGTTACTTCATATTATGCTAGTTAGGATGAAACCTTGGAATATTCAATATTTTCATGTATAATAGAGAAAACATAGATCCAAGGTTTATAGGGTTGCATTTACACCGTAAGAGTGTTAGAATGCTCAAAACCCATGAGTGGTATCAGAGCCTAGGCTTGTTTTCTTTTAAACATGATGCAAATTACTGAAAATCGAAGTTTGTATGCTGTCTGATCAGCTAACTCGCCGACTCCATTAATGGACTCGACGAGTCCATGCCTAAATTCATCCAACTCGTCGAGTTGGTTCATGCACTCGACGAGTTGGACCCCCTGACAGCATATCTTTGAGTTTTAAGGCTGGAATTGGTCTAGAATCATTACCTTAAACTGTTTTGGGCTTATAAAACTTGTTTTTGATGTGGTAATGATTATTGTAAACCAATTTCAAAGTTGTTATCAAAATTTCAAGCTTTATGTGTGTTTATGTAATTCTTGAAATTGTTGATATGATTGTTCATACACTTATGAGTTTTGGTAGATCATAGGAATTATTTGCAAAAATTGTTTGTTAGTTAATTCTTGATCTAAATGTGTTTTAATGGAGTCCATAATTTGTCCTCATGTTATGGATTACCAAAATTCATTTCTTTTAATGATTCATTAAAATGCATAGGTTACATAATTGAAGAGTATTTTTGTTTTATGAACTACATATCTTGTCCTCAAGTTATGGATGTTCAAGAGTCTCTTCATTAAAGTTTTTAAAACCTTAATTAAACTCATAAGTTATGAAAATCCAAAAGTTTTTGAATAGTTCAAAACTTTCCCTCAAGTTTTGGAATTTGTAAAGTCTCACACACACTTTAATTCCATACCCTAGAGTTTTAAGAGTTAAAATTCAACCCATATACTATATAGTATTATATGTTAATAATATATATATATATATATATATATATATATATATATATATATATATATATATAAGATCAAGTCAGTCTTACCGTTAGTAGGCCTCATTCACGAAGCCGGTCTATAAGGGGGGTATAAGGTTGTTGTCTATAAAATGGCAGCTTAATGGGTGTCCACTTTCACTCACCGCTTCCTTGACTGGTGGAGGGTCGTTAGCCGAACAGGTAGGACAAGGACTATAATTTTAATTATAATTATAATGATAAATATAAAGTAACTAAACCTTTTATAAATTCGTAATCTTAGTTATTTTAGGAAAATGTGAATTTGGTGCTAACCCATGAAATTACACTTTGCACTTTTCTTAAGTCGGTTAGTGGAGCGCGTGTGGTTAACCGGCACACTAGCTTGACTTAACAAGGTAGACGAAGGGTAACTTAATGTTTATCATAGTATTGATGGAGTGCATGTGGTTAACCGACACATCGATTGAGGGGTAAATATTAAGGGTACCGAGTATATTTGCATGGTTATTCACACCTTGTTTTGTGATCCTCGGCATCCCAATCACAAAATTTGAGAGGGCATAATCGAGATTGAAACATGCCATTGAAAAGTTCAATGAATGTCAAGAGATCTAGGAGTTTCAAATGCAATTAAAACCTAATACTTCTATTTCATTTTTCATGGTGGAAATTGGTGAATCGTCATTCGCCTACCTTCAAATATTTTATAGCTTGGATTATTGCATCCCTCTTCCAAGTTATAAAATATTGTGTTGGGTCCTAGCCTTAAATTTTCATATTGGGTGTTATATTAAGGACTTTAAATCAACTATCTTGAATATCTCCCATATTAGATGTATGGTTTCGACATCTATGATCTTCCCAAATCCCTAGGAACAAGCTTTTCTAATGAAGATGATGTCCCATGGTTGGTTCTTGGAAATCATACTTCTCTTCCTTCACCTTCTCCAATTATTCTCCGTAACCCACAAGTTCTTGAAAAATTAAGGGTCACTCAAGCCCTATTGGCAAGAAAGGTTTATGTGTGCTCACATTTTGGAGATAAAGTCACATATTGATAAGGTGGGAGAGTTGGGTGTCAAGGTCTTGAGGAAGTTGGTTGTTGACTAGTTCTTCAATCACTTTCTAAGTCACATAGTGACTTCCTTTAGGACTACTACATGATAGACCATGACATGACACTTAATGATCTTACCTATTTGCTTGTTGCTGCTAAATCAGCAATGATTTGGAGCATGGGTAAAGCAAATTTGATTGGAATATTGACTTCCCAAACTTCCATGGACATTGAAAATGGTAACATTGGAAATCCAGAAAAGCTTTCTCTTCCCAATGGAAAGGGATCGGCCATAGTTAACTCGGTTGACCAAACGGTAATGAGAAATGCTAAGTCTCAGATAGTTCCATGTACCATTACAAAAGAATCCATATGGTTCTATTTCCAAAGGAAGGGGCATTGGTTATGAAGATGCCAAATTTACCTGAAAGATCATAAGGATGGAAAAGTCAAAAAGTTTGACTCTAGTTCAGGTAAATCCACTATCTAACTCTGTTAAGTTCCTATTTGGAGATTCATATTACATTATATGACTGGGTCACATGTTGAAGTTTTAAGAATCAAAGAAAAGAGAGGAAGCTTAAAGAAGAGTAAGGTGATTCTAATCGCGAAGATGGATTTCGATCGCATGGTTCGGTGATCAGATTTTTTGAGTTGCTGCTTAAGAGTTGTGATAGATTGCTTAGGAATAGATAACAACATAGTTTTCATATGCATTTACATTGTAAGGATAAGTTTTTCCGCAAGTTTTAAATAAAGGACAAAGTTTTTATTTATTTTAAGTGTCCTTACAATGGCATTTGTCAAAATTGTTGCTTATATGATTCCATTAATAGCAATAATGGAAATGTGAATTTGATTCTTTCGTTTGTGGTATTGTCATAATTTACCAAAATGAGGAAAGATTCTCATCAACAAAGTTTCAGTTGGATAGGAACTTGGAAATATGCAAGTTATATTGTATGGTGAATGAGAATTTTCATCTTTGGAAAATTAAGACTAGTTCCTTGTTCACATGAATGTGCGAGTCAAGTGAAGGACTAAGGGATCGAGTACACATTCTTGTGCACTGGTCAAGTCCACCACAAAGATCGATAAGACTATTCATCATGATTTATTAAAGCTTAGTAAATATGGTTATACATACAAGTTTAAGTATAATTCTTAAAGATTGGAAAAGTTTCAATGTAAGACAGAACGAATAAGAAGAATCAAATTTGGCAGAAAGATAAAAGTTTCTCAAATCTGAAAGATGGGAGAGTACTTTAGTATCATGTTTTATGATCATCTCAAATCTGAAAAGATGGGAGAGTACTTTAGTGCGTTCTTATGGCTAAAAAAAGGAGTCATGAATTGTTGAAGTGGTTAAATCAAGAAGATGAGTCATACTTTGTTCCAAAACAAGTCTTAGAGTAATACTCCAAGATTGTAACTTGAGTGACATAATCTAGAGAAGGTTTATAACACTTGTCAAATGTAAGAGTAAAATGTGTCCTACTCTTGTACATTTGAAATTGGTAAGTTGTGATGTTTTAGATAAAACAGAGACCAACTTAGGCTAATTGTGTGAAGTGTTTGTCTTGATAAGAATCCGCACTATCTCTTGAATATATTTTTTGTCAAGGATTAGGTCTTGGAAAGAGAGTCTTATATGCCAAGAGGACAGTGGGAGTCTAAAAGATCTTGAAAGAGTCCAATCAAGAATAAAACCTGTAGTTTATCACTAGCACACGACTTGAGGTTTATAACCTTTCGTGTTGACATATTCTTATTTTTGTGCCCATTCCAGTTAAAGTTGGCTTTGCATATGAGTTCTGAGAGTTCTTAATTGGTGGCATAACAACTTGGAAGCAATGGCAGGCCCTTGTGCTGCCAGGTGGCAAGAAGTTAAGACTGCACATGTTCATTCCATATGAATTTGTCACTAACCGTGTCTTGTGATAATGGTTTTGACAAATTCACATGGAAAGGAACATATACACCATAAAATCTAAGTGTCACAAGGTTTCTCTCCGATTCATGAAAATGATGGTGAGGAAACACTTTCACTAAGTAGATTTTAAGTAGATAGCAATTGTGATATTTGCATTCTCAAAGTCGTTAGTTGAGCGTGTGTGGTTAACCGGCACACAAACATGGACTTGTGAGACATGGAAAAGGTCTAAACAATTCAGAGTATGCTTACGGCATCCCTTTTCATAGTTCTAAAATTGTTTAGACACACATATGTGCTATCTAAGGAAAGTTGTATGTTTTTGATAAAGTTTTATCAAAGCATCTCGTATCAGAAATCTGAACTTTGGTAAGAAAGTCAATAAAGTATTGATTTCTAGAAGTCCAACTATTTTCTGAGTACATATTAAAGCTAGTGGGAGCATAAGTGTTATACGAATAATCGTTATGTTAGTGGGAGCATGATAATTATGATAACTGTTACAAGTTAGCAATGTTAATTATAGAAAAACAAAAGTTCTATTGGGAAAAGTTGTTTTGCTATAATTAAGGGAGAGGAAATTATACTATACTTCATTTCAATTCAAAAAGCTTAGATTGAGGTTGTAATCATCTTTAGTCAAGGATATATATATAAATATTATGTTGGAATGGCTCAACGTAATGAAATTCTATATATGGGTCCATTATTTGCATTCTAAAATTTGATTATGATTACGGCATCCCTTTTCATAATCTGAATTGTGAGAACATGGCAAATAGAAATAGAAATATTATAGCAAAAGACTGGTCTAGTATCATATCTTTATGTGAGACATCATTAATGGTGTCCCATATGCTTCGAATATAGGGTCGATTGCTTGTGCTATAATATTCATCCTTTCTAAATTTTCCAAATGCTCAGGGAATTAATAGGGGAAAAGTCTAGAATAAGATATAACTAAAATGATTAAGCAATTGTCGTGGATAATCTAAGGTTTACCAAAGACTGGTTGCTCAGGGACAGTTGGAAGTATGGTGTAAATTTTTGGAGAGGACCATATTGACATATTCTGAAAAGAAACAACACTTGTTCAGAAGTGATAGTCAAAATGAGAATATGGAAATATTCCCATAGGTGGAAGTTATTCATTAAATCTGTGTAAGATTAGGAAACTTAATGCTAGAAGGATGTTCAAAGCAATGTACTTTGAATTTGAGACTTCGTTTCCATGGAATGATCTCCATTCGAATACTCTGTAATGACTGTTGACAAGTCTTTGTGACTTTGTGCATAATCATTACAAGAGGATCAATGCATATAAGTTTAAAATCTAACAACATTTTGGTAAATGGCAGGAATTTGGAATTCTTGCATTTGCGGTAAGGATTTGGGATTGTGAAATGAGAATCATTGGAATTATGTTCAATCGATCTATTTCAGAAAGTAAAGATCATAGACAACTTAGTGTGCATACTTGGTGTATGACATAACTAATGTTTAGACAAACATAGTGTGCGTGCTTGGTGTATGGCATGACTAGTGTTTAGAAAACATAGTGTACATGCTTGGATCATAGGACAATTATTCTTTTAATTCAAGTATAAAGTTGATAATTTGAAAATAAAAGGTGTTCTGTTTATATTCATAAGTTCTGAGACCATATTGGATTCGGTTATTCTTGTGTTTCACTTTGCATGTTTTGACTTCCAAAATAAATAGGTCGTTCTTCCTGAATGACTAGGTTATTCAAACCATCCATAGTCGATAATACGTTGGAAGTAGGTATTAAGGCAAGACTGTCGTGAAGCTGGTTTGCAGATGTCCAGGGTAATGGATATAGCAAGAGTTGCTACAACATTCATGAGTGCTCATAAGTTCTGAGTATTGGATTAAACCCACACTCATTTGAATCACTTCATGGATTTTATCACGAGTGATCATGAGACGATAATATCTTATATTCTTCAAACCTAGAGATATGAGTTGTTGCCTATGAGTTGGTTATACATTGATTGTACGAAAACGCATTGGTAACTCGATGTTATAAAACGTGCCTTAGTGTATGATTCAACAAGTAGTAGAACAAGCATATGAGTCGAAGTTTATCCATTCCTTTTACCCTTAAAGGGATAAAAGCGATATCTGTGGGCCCCTCGATGATTTAGTGATGACAGCCCGAAGTGCCTGGCCAAGCCTGGACTGATTTGATTTGTTTAATTAATCGTTCGTCATAAATCGGAAATCAGGAAAAAATAAATGGACAGAGAGAATGATTATAATCCACGCCTCAGTCCATATGATATCTACAATGGAGGAATATATGATCCCTTATCTAATGGACGCGTCATTGATTTGTTCAGAGTTCGACAGCGGCTTTAAGAGCTATGATTGCTAGTCGGGTTTTGGAGTCATACGTAATAATAGTTTTAGACTTTTCCAAGTGGGAGACTGTTGGATTAGTGTCTAAGCCCATAACTATAATTAGTATGTACTTGACCCGACTTGGCATGGTCCATTTGGGTTGCACTTCACCAGAACAATTTATATGGATAGTCTTTTGAGAATAGTATGTTTATGATTTATATTAATATATTATGAGTTCTAATATATTAATATGAAATCATATTATTTAATTAGTATTGATAAAGAATTAGTTTAGTGATAAAAAAGGAACTAATTAAATATGGACTCTTATATATATATATATATATATATATATATATATATATATATATATATATATATATATAGATATATATATATATATATATATATATATATATATATATATATATATATATATATATATATATATGGAATGGGCCAATTTCATTTAGTTTGGGCTAAGCTTTCGTGGATAGTCCATGGACTGTTTAACCCATGCATCCTATGGAAATGAAAGGTCATGGGTATTAGGGTTTACATGTGTGACAACCCGAAATTTGTTTCGGCCAAATTGTTAAAAATAAATCAATTCAGAATTTATTTCTGCTCTTGCCAGCATTATCTCGGGTCTAATTAAATATTTTGAACTCAGTACAATCAATTTTTGGGTTCAAAAACGAGGTTTTCTAAGTCAAAGCATAGCATCCGGGCCAAACACCCCTTCGAGAGGAGTGTACGACCGCAAACTCGAGTTTACGCCCGTACACCCCCACCCCACCCCCCTTGGCCGAAAACTCACCCCTATATAAGGGATGAGTTGCCTTCATTTCACACTTTACACATCCCATCAGCTTTCTCTCTCTACACTCCCTCTATAATTTTCGAGTTTTTGCTCAAGGATCTTCAAAATGTAAGTGATTCTTCACTTCTATTGTGTTTCAATCCCTTTTCTAGTGATGAATCCATGTTTCATCTCATAAATTTCTTCTTTTTCTAGATTTTCTCTCTCACTAAGAACACCAAGAACACAGACTAGTTCTTGGTGGCTAAAACCCTCATTTCGAGCCTCCTAAGAGTAAGTATCTACCCCTATGCTTGATATGTACTAGAAATCATTGATTATCACCTAAAAATCGACCCAAATCATGAACACGAAATGGGTTTACGACCGTACTCCCTTCAATGGCCGTAAACCCTACTTCGAGCCGTGCATAAGGCTTAGAACATTTCCAAGAGGCTAGAAAGGGCCATAAACCCATGGACCGCAAACGCTTGGGCCACAAACTCATGGACCGTAAACTCCTGATTACGGCTGCAAACTCCCCATTTTTAATCACGTATGATTCTAACACTTAGTTTCAAGTGTTTCCTAGTCCCTAAAGTGGTTTCCTTCCATAAAAAATAGTGTTATATCCTCATCTAATACATATATCTGTTAGCATATGTTAATAGGATCCACTTGCGTACGAAACATCAGTGACACTCAGCATCCACACCGACCTTACGCTCGAATCTTACGAACTGTGAGTTCATACCCTACGTTTTTCCGAATTTTCCATGTTTTTTAGGGGGGGATACAAGCAAAAGTACAAGGAAACTTGTGCTCAAAATATACTATTTTCCTTAAGATAACTATATGTTTAGAATGCTTCTAACACAGAAAACAGTTTTACCAAACGATTAAGAAATCAACTCGTAGAAACAGTTTTCAAAACTAAAGCAACGAATTCGTGAATCATAATGTAAAATGCATTATTTTATAAAGGATTCATACAAATCTTAAACAGGATTATCAGTATTATTACATACATATTGTTAGTCTAAAGTTGGAGGCACGTCCTTGGTAACACCCCCACAGAAAGTGGGTGTAGGACTAGCACTTGTAACCAGAATCTCTTGTAGGGAGAACGCAACTATTATGTATAGATCTATACGGGACTGACAATCCCGCACCTCGCTGCCAGCTACAGTCGGACCGACAGGTCTACGGGTGACAAAGTCATAAAAAGATATTGGCCCCGTTACGTGCCATATCAAGTCTAAGTACGGTTATGACACTCGCAACCTAGATAACAGTAAATTACATTTGTAATAATGAAACAAGTGAACTAACCTCAAAGTAATAACCGATTCGATTACTAGAGGGTATTAATAACACCCTTAGGAATTACTTCACCACTTATTTATTAGTTTTATTTATGTAATAAGGCTAATACACCTCACAGGGAACAAACATGGTTTTTCAAGAAAGCTACGTCTAACGATACAAGTATGGTAGATACTTGTACACCTCAGACAAGAACAGATAACCAACTATCAACTTTTAGGGAAAATATAAGATTTTCCCGGGATAACTCAACCTTTCATAATCGGACTGTTTAACAAATAAGTAATGGATAATCAAACATCGTTTATAATAAAATACAGGATTTTCTTGGGAAACACTTTTCAAGGGATCATAGAAGCATTTTTCACCAGAACTAAATACTTATGAACTCACCAGCTTTATGCTGATACTCTTTCAAACTGCTTGTATTCACAGGGCAACAATAGACAGGTACCCTTGCCAACTTTTGGAGAAGACGAAGCATTTGAAGTCACGTCTTTTATTTTTGTTATATACTCTTATGTGCAAACTATGTTTTCAAACAGATGTAAATAATTATATTGCAATGTAATGGTTGTGTTTACTTTGCTTACTATGATACAACTGTTGTGATACTACGCATGACGTCACCCGCCTCCGAACGTTTCCGCCGTTATTTCTGAAGGTTCGGGGGTGTGACAACATGAATGTAACCCTAATCCTCCATACTATATAAAGAGGCCCTTGGCACTTGAAATTGGCCCTAGTGTGTGGGGACAAAGTGTGAGCCGATTTCTAGAAGTGGTTGCTATTCTCTCAAGTTTTTTAAGGTGTTTTTGGTGATTTGTGGTTCCACTTGAGGCTTCCACACTATTGGGATGAAACCTTGGAATATTGAATATTTGCATGTGTAACGGAGAAAACATAGATCAAAGGTTTATAGGGTTGCATGTACACCATAGGAGTGTTAGAATGCTCAAAACCCATCACTTATGAGGATGGGTCTATCATAAAATGAAATAAACCACTTTGAGTTTACATGATCTTACCTAGTATGAAGTTTGAAGAGATTTTCCTTAAGACACACACAAGTACATACAAATTTCAGGAAGGATAAAAGAGGATTCTTTGAGTGTTCTTAAAGAGGAATGCTTGAGTGAGTTTGAGAGTAAAATGAAGGTGGTGGTGGTTTTTGGCTCTGTGGTTATGAATAACAAGAGAGAAAGAGAGGAGAGAGGTTCAGATGTGATGGTTGCATTGAGGCATGAGATTAGTATGGAAGTTTTTTGGATAATGGCTTGGAAAACCATCTTGTAAACATGAGGTGGCACTCTTAGTATCCTTTGCTAACTTGTTTTTTTTAAGTGGGCCGTGAATGGGAAATGATGGGTTCTTGGCCGAAATGAGTTCACGACCCAATTAAAATGTGGAGATGGGTTCTCGGCCCATCAAGGTTAAATAGAATGGTTCACGGTCCATTCTGGCCCATGACAAATAAGTGAGTGATTTTAGTCCCCACTTGGCCCAATTGCTATGGTTTGACGAATGTGGGCCCAACTAGAGCCCAAATGGCTTTCATTGGTCTAAAATCTTCAAATAGAAGGTTTACTGGTCCATTAGGCCCAATAAGAGGATCCTAGTCCATATTAAATTTGAACCGGAATATTTAGGGTTTTCAACCCATAATTAAGTATACGAGATGCATTGTACTAGATTTTTGAACTTCACTTAGGAGTTTTGATTCAAATGGATGATTTTGATTGAGCATAGAGTATGATATCAACTTCAATTACAAGTATTACGATAGTTGATGTTTACATGAGGACAGAATTTCCTAGCTAAAAAAAATGCTAGTTGTGACAGTATAGTATTACGTGAACGAGTTGATGTTTGTGGTCGTGAACTGTTCTCGGCCGTGAACTGTTCTCGTTCATGAACTGTTGACTGACTTTGAAGGGTTTACGACATTTGAAGGTTTGAAGGGTTCACGGCCTGATCTTGATTGTGACAACCCGAAATTTTTTGCTTTATAAGTCAAGCCAATCAACCTTAAGTCAGACTCACTCCTGCTATCATTTAGCACTGTTTAGAGTTTGTTTGAGTGTTTTAAGCCCAATACATTCAAGGAATGAGTGTTAGGAAGTATCTGCTAGAGCCACTGTACAAAGGGCAAGCCTTAAACTCATTCAAGAGGAGTTTACGGCCAAGGCACCAAGAGTTTACGGCCGTAAACTCAAGGTGGCCGTAAACTCACCCCTATATATATAGGGCACTTCATTCTTCTCATTCTTTTATTCCTTCGCCGAAATCTCTTCAATTCTCTCTCAAGTATCATCGATACTTTTGCTCCCGATCTTCAAAATTTAAGTGATTCTTTGCACTAGTTGTTGATTACCCTTCCTTCTCATGAATCACTCTTTGATTTCATCCATTGAAATCAACATTTTGCTAGATCTTCAACTTTCAGCAAGAACACCAAGAACACACACTTGTTCTTGGTGGCCGAAAACTCTTCTAAGGGCCTCAAAAGGGTGAGTATTCTAACTACCATCTAGTTGTACATGTTAAACACTAGATTATGGCCTTGAACCATCACCAAACTCTTCATCAATGAGGGTTTACGGCCATAGAGTATCTCCCTTTGTCGTAAACCCCAATTATGGCCAAGTCTTGGACCTTAAACACGTCTAGACACTAGCCATCCTTTGGGACACTTGAACCTTTGAAACTCCTTGCCATTAGGACCCAATAAGACACCATTTGGAGGGTTTAAGGCCATAGAGTTTATGGTCTGGCCGTAAACACCTCAACACCCTCCATTAAGTTGGTATTTCTCATCCTTGTGTAAAGCAATTGTCCCTCAAGTTTCCCTAGCCTTCAAACACCCTCTTATGCACCTTTTACCATGACTTTATGGCCGTCAAATCCCTTGGCCGTAAACCCATGGCCGTGAACACAAACGCATGGCCGTGAACACAAATCTTTGGCCTTAAACACCCTTTAGATGAATCACATGTGATTCTAACACTTGGTCAAAGTGTTTCCTAGTCCCGGAAGGTGTTTCCTTTCATATAGTTGCTTATACACACTATATTCATGCCAATATATGTCATTTAGGACTTGTTGTGTCTCAGGACTTCACTCGTGGAACTTCTCATCCTTACGCGCATATTCGTTTGAATCACCCACATAAGGTGAGTTCATACCCCATAATAAATCTTTTAAACTATTTTAAATGCTTTTAAGGGGGGGAATACAAGTTGAACACAATGTTAATTGCATAATTGTTTGTTATAAACATTTTCAAAAGATTACTTTTGTCATTTATAAGTTGTCTAAACATTTCAAAAACTCTTTTAAAGTTATGGTACTTTATAGTTTAACAAAACTCCGTTTTTAAAGTACCAGCATAACTTAGTAGAAAAATGAGTCTTTTCAACAACAGTACAAGTAAATTACTAGTAAACTATAAGGGTATAGTTTAGGGGTTCAGTACATACTAACTACTAGAGCATACTATTAAGAGAAACAGGGAGGTAGAAACAATACACAATAACATAAAGAGAAACAGGGAGGTAGAAACTATACATCAGTGAGACATACTATACACTATACACGATACTGTAACAGAACGAACATACTAAGATGCTAGCATGAGAACTTACTAGATCTAATTATAACAATTAATCACTAACTCATTTTTTGTAACAAAAGGTGATAGTTAAATTGGGTATATATGATCATAAAACTTGAATGTGAATTACACGGCTTGCAATTGTTTGTTGAGGTCGCGTTTGGTTCCCAGAATCTCTTGACAGGGAGAGCGTATAGTACGAGCACTAGCCTTCACATTATGACCCTAATAAAACAAACATGTTTTAAGGTAATTAGTACTGCAGAATGTCAATTCAAAAGACAATTGTGTACTTATAAATTCCCATTACTGTCATTAAGTGACAGTTTCACTTGAAAGCTAATACAAACTATTTTTGAGTCAAGATAGTTATAAACTAGGGAAAAATTACATTTTACAAACGACAAACAGAACATTCGAGTCTAGTACATTCAGTAGAAAGGGACCTATAATGCTAACTTTATGATTCCTTAGTGTATGCATTCAGGAATATATATTAATCGGGTCCGACAGGTAGTAAGATGTGTGCTTTCCACTTCATTTCCTGTTCCTTGTTTGGTTGTGGGCTTAGAGCAGATACACCCAGCCTACTATCTATCCGAGCTTAGCTCTATATATGTTCCATATACACCAAGTAATCATAAGGGGTACCATGTATGGGTCAGATCATAGGACACTAATGCAATGCATAGTTTTCTAATACAAAACATACTTTTCAAATGAAGAACTTTTGGAATACAAAACTAGAAACTTAACCAGTAAAGGGTTTAATCCATTTTATTAAACCTGTAAAACTTAAAGGACCTTAGGTGGTTAATTCTATAATACCTTAGTTTATACACCGGGTTATATATAATTAATATCTGATAGGTAGTTGGATGGGTGCTTTCCGCCTCATTCCCTGTTCCTTGTTTGGTTATGGGCTTAGGGCAGATTCACACAATTAACTATCTGTTCGATTTTAGATTATATATAACTAGTATAAACTAAGTGATTATAGAAGGAACCTCTGTGGTTATCATTTTATAATAAGAAATAAGGGTTTTCTTAAAAGATCTGTTCTTCAAATATAAAGGAACTATTACAGTTAACTCCGTGAGTACTGACTGAACACGCAAGGGTTATATACAACGATGATCTAACAAACAATGGGATGTGTGCCTTCCGCCTCATTTCTTGTTCCTTCTTTGGTTGTAGGCTTAGGGCAGATACACACAACCGATTGTTTGTTTACTCTGAGTTTTATATAACTTGTATCCATTTAATATGCATAGAAAGGACTGTTGAGTCATTTTTACTTATCTTTCATCAAAGCAGGAAATATAGGATTTTCTGGAGGATAGGTAAACTTTTCTAAACAGAACTTACTACAACTTTCTACAACATTCTAAAAACTTTCTTACTACATCACTAAAATCTTATGAATTCACCAACTTAAATGCTGATCTACGCTTTCAAAATAACTTGTATTCTCAGGAGACCAGTAGACAGGTACGCGCTCTAGGATTCAGAAGATGGAGCAATGTAACTCCATGTATTTTTGTTATTTGCTATGTATTTTATATTATGTGAATCACATACTTTGTAAACACTTTCTTTCTAATGAAATGGTTGTTTATTACTTCGCTTAGTATGATGCATGACTTGTGATACTAAACATGACGTCCTCCGCCCGAGAACGTTTCCGCCGTTCTGGTTTTGGGGTGTGACATTGATGAATATGAAGATTTCAAGGGTTCACGGTCATGAACTCAAGAATAAAAAATCTCTATTTGATGAAAAACAAATGTTTTGATGCTCCAAAACGAGTTCTAAGGCGGATAGAGTGCTAGATAAAGAGAAATCGGGTGTTTTCGGGAGACGATTTTTAGAGAGAGAGAGAGAGAGCGTGTTCACAGCCAGAAAAGTGTAAATGAGGGGTAGGAGCACATATTTATACGAGGATTTCATGGTCGGTTGGAGTCCACAAGTTGTGAACGGGTTTACGACCGTGATCTGGTTCACGGCCGTGCACACTAGTCAGGCCGGTTTTCACTGATTTTCGAAGTAGCTCGGTTTTCGCGATTTTGGTTCCGACTCTTATATAAAATCTATTTATATAAATTAATGGTTTTCCAAGCAAAAAGAATTTGACAGAACAAAATAAAATTCAAAATTTTTTTAACGGAATCGGGCTAACCTTAACGAGGAAAAGTTTCGTGTTGTCACAGTCAACCCAGCCGAGTCAACCCAACCGAGTTAACTCAACATGGGTTGATCCATGCGAGTATGCGGGGTGTACTCCAGAGGTACACTCAGCGTACATGAAGCTTCGTAAAATCCACCATCGGGGTGGCTGATCGGGTACGCGGGGCGTACACCACGCTACGAGAGGTGTACCTTCGCAACTTCAAATTCTTCATTATGTGCTTAATTGTCACACCCCCAAATCAGACGTCGGAAACATCCGGGGGTGGAGGACTTAATATGTAGTGTCACAACACATGTATAATAGTACTCAAAGTACAAACAAACACTGTATTTAAAAAGTATAAGTCTTTACATAAGTGTTATCATAGTATACTGAAACCAAATAGCTATACAAAAGATGTAACACCCAAATTTTTCAAACAAATTTTCACATTTTAAAAACACCTTATTTCATAATATTATAAAACTCATTGTTTCATACATCCAAACATAGGTCAAAATCCCAAGATCATGACATATATAAAACTTCGCGTGTGTGTGTGTACTGATCATGTCGGCGCTTTTCCGCGATCCTCACTAGTACCTGAAACACATAACACAAAACACTGTAAGCACAAAGCTTAGTGAGTTCCCCAAAATAGCACACATAACACATACTAGCCACTTGAGGCTATAACTCTGCGGGCCCTTGGACCCTAACTCTGTGGACCCTCTGGTCCTAGCTCTGTGAACCTTTCGGTTCCAACTCTGATATACTCTGATATATACACGACATAAATCACATAGAAATAATGCAGTGCAACACATCACATAAATAACATACAACAACTCTGTCACATAACTCTAATTACCTACTCAAGGTAAAGTATAGTGAGAAGACTCACCTCGATGTCTCGGTAAATAGCTGACTCGGAAGAAGTGTGATCTACCCTCCGCCTAATCACATAAAGTAATACTCTCATAAATACAACTGTACTCAACCCTAAAAGTCAACATGGTCATCGGTCAAACTTTGACCCGACTCGTCGAGTGCACTAGGGCGACTCGGCGAGTCTACACGTGTCCACTGACTCTCTTAGATCCTCTCTTGGCACGTCGAGTACTTCCCTTGACTCGACGAGTTCCACCTGGCATGAATCGCGGGGCCACCCCGACTCAACTCGTCGAGTCTCAAGAACAACTCGTCGAGTCTCAAGAACAACTCGGCGAGTTCCAACTTGAACTCGGACCCCTGACCCTCCCTGACTCACCGAGTCATTCCCCCAACTCGACAAGTCCACTCACTGAGTGATTAACGGGCAACCTTCATACTACTCGCCGAGTCTGTTCTTTGCACTCGGCGAGTTCATGCCATGCGCAAACTCAAAACAACTTCTGAGGTCAGATCTATTCCATACAATCATAGATCTGGCCTCCCCAAGCATGATAATCACGTAAAGTTCGGACCTTGACACACATATAACATCTAAATGGTCCAAAATGATGATTTAGCCCCAAAAATGATATTCTAAGCTCATGACTCCCACAATGACTCATAAAGCTCCAAAGGTTAAGGTCTCTGGACCCCCTTGGGTCCAGATCCAGAACACAAACTCGAGAAGGGGCCAAATACTCCACTTAATCATCCTCTGAAAGGGTTAGAAAACCCTAACACTAAGAATCAACACCAAAACTAAAGAAGGTCCGAGAATAATACCTCAATACAATCTCTATGAGCTCAAAATCCACCAAAACCGCACCTCCTTCAGCTTCCTCTTGCCTTGAACACTTCCTTCTTGCAAAAATACCCACAAAAGTTCAAGATTGGCCTCTTGTTCCTCACAAGCACTCTAGATCACTTAGGGTTTCTCTCTGGGGGTTGATGGCCGCAAATGACGGCCATAAGGGCCTTTAAATAGGTCCCAAACCCGGAAAAATTAGGGTTTCATTAAACAGCGTGGACTCGCCGAGTCCACTCATGGACTCGCCGAGTCCGGTCATTAATCCGGATGAGAAATCGCGACCCTACTCGGCGAGTCTAAGCACCAACTCGCCGAGTCCCTCAACAAATTCCAAAATGAGATAATAAAATAATATACCTGGGAATCCGGATGTTACAATTCTCCCCCACTAAAATCAGACTTCGCCCTCGAAGTCTCACTCTGCAAACAACTCTGGATGTTGCTCATGCATCTCTCGCTCCGGCTCCCAGGTCACCTCTGACCCTCTCCGGTTTTGCCACCGGACCTGCACCAGGGGCACTTCCTTGTTCCTCAGAACCTTGATCTTTCGATCCACAACCGCAACTGGTCTCTCCACATAATTCAGGCTCGCATCCACCTGAATATCCTCTAAGGGTACCACTGCTGACTCATCAGCGATACACTTCCTCAACTGAGACACGTGAAAAGTGTCATGAATCTGGCTCAGCTCCGTAGGTAGCTCCAAACGATACGCTACCCTGCCCAACCTGGCAGTCACCCTGAAAGGACCAATATACCGAGGTCCCAACTTACCCCTCTTCCTGAATCGGATCACTCCCTTCCAGGGAGATACCTTCAGGAGTACGAAATCGCCGACCTGGAACTCGAGCTCTGACCGACGTCTATCCGCATAACTCTTCTGACGGCTCTGAGCTGTCAGTAACCTCTGCCTGACCTGCTGAATCTGCTCGGTCGTCTGAAGCACAATCTTCGTACTACCCATCACACGTTGCCCGACCTCGCCCCAGCAAATGGGAGTCCGACACTTCCTCCCATACAACAGCTCAAAGGGTGGCATACCGATGCTCAAATGATGGCTGTTGTTATAGGAAAACTCAGCCAAGGGCAAATACGTGTCCCAACTCCCTCCGAAATCCAACACACATGCCCGGAGCATGTCCTCGAGCGTCTGAATCGTCCGCTCACACTGCCCATCTGCCTGGGGGTGGTATGCAGTGCTAAAATGCAGTCTCGTACCCAACTCCTCGTGAAACTTCTTCCAGAATCTGGAAGTGAAACGTACATCTCAATCTGAGACGATCGAGATCGGCACTCCATGCCGTGATACCACCTCTCTCACGTACAACTCTGCCAACCTCTCAGCGGAAGAGCTCTCACTGATAGCAAGAAAGTGAGCGCTCATCGTCAACCTATCCACAATCACCCAAATTGCATCGACGCCCCTCGCAGTCCTCGGCAATTTGGTGATAAAGTCCATGGTAATCTGTTCCCACTTCCACTCGGGAACCTCCAACGGCTACAACTTACCATGCGGTCTCTGGTGCTCGGCCTTAACCCTGCGACAGGTCAAACACCTCTCAACGAACTATGCAACATCCCTTTTCATACAGGGCCACCAATACTCTCTCTTCAGGTCCAAATACATCTTAGTGGTCCCGGGATGGATCGAGAACCTCGATCGGTGCGCCTCCTCCATCAAGATGGTATGCGTTCCGCCCACAAACGGTACCCAAATCCGACCCTGAAAGGTCATAAGTCCTCGACCATCAGTAACGAACTCCGATACATATCCGACAACTCGCTCTCTCTTCCGGTTCTCCGGTCTCACGGCCTCAGCCTGGGTCCCTCGAATGGTGTCCAACACCGGAGTCATCACTGTCAATCTCATACATACGTCTCGTATAGGGGCACTCTCCGCCCTGCGAGTCAGGGCATCGGCTACAACGTTAGCCTTGCTCGGGTGGTACAGGATCTCACAATCGTAATCCTTTACCACGTCCAACCATCTCCTCTGACGCATATTCAGGTTGGGCTGATCCATCAAGTACTTCAAACTCTTGTGGTCCGTATATATAGTACACCAAACCCCGTACAGATAATGACGCCAGATCTTGAGGGCGAACACCACTGCCCCCAGCTCCAGATCGTGGGTGGGATACCTCGTCTCGTGAGGCTTCAGCTGCCTCGATGCGTATGCTATCACATGCCCTCTCTGCATCAGCACCACTCCCAGCCCCGATATCGATGCGTCACAGTACACCACAAAGTCCTCCATCCCCTCCGGAAGGGCTAACACTGGGGCTTCGCACAGTCTCTGGCGAAGTGTCTCGAAGGAGGCCTGCTGCTCTGGGCCCCATGAAAAAGCAACACCCTTCCGGGTCGACCTAGTGAGTGGCACGACGATCTTGGAGAAATCCCTGATAAATCTCCGATAATAGCCAGCCAACCCTATGAAACTCCTAATCTCGGTGGGGGATCTCGGCACCTCCCAACTCATAACCGCCTCAATCTTGGCCGGGTCGACCAATATCCCATTCTGGTTAACGAGGTGCCCTAGGAACTGGACCTCTCGTAACCAGAAATCACACTTGGAGAATCTGGCATAAAGCCTCTCCGATCTCAAAACTCCAAGTAACTCTCTCAAGTGCTCCTCATGCTGCTCTCTGGACCTCGAATACACCAGTATATCATCGATGAACACGATCACCGAACGGTCCAACATCGGTCTGCATACCCTGTTCATGAGATCCATGAACGCCGCTGGTGCATTGGTGAGCCCGAAAGGCATCACCACGAATTCGTAATGCCCGTAACGAGTCCTGAACGCTGTCTTTTGGATATCCTCATCTCGTACTCTCATCTAATGATATCCAGACCTCAAGTCGATCTTGGAGAACCAAGACGCTCCCTGTAACTGATCGAATAAATCGTCGATCCTCGGTAAGGGGTAACGGTTCTTGACCGTCAGTTTGTTCAGCTCCCGATAATCAATGCACATCCGGTGTGAACCATCCTTTTTCTTGAAAAAAAGGATCGGCGCTCCCCACGGCGAGCTACTCGGTCGTATAAACCCCTTCCCCAACAGCTCCTGAAGCTGCGAGGATAACTCCTGCATCTCTGGTGGTGCAAGGCGATAGGCGCTGCCCCCGGAACCAAATCAATACGGAACTCTACCTGCCTCTCGGGAGGCACACCCGGCAACTCCTCGGGGAAAACATCCGGGAACTCACGCACTATCGGAACCTCATCGACCGACCTCGGTCTCTCTGCATCTACTCTCGTATCCACCACATCAGCCACAAACCCACTACAACCCTGCTGTAGACTCTGCCTCGCCCTGGCGGCCGAACAAAATGCTGACCCAAAACGGGTACCCTCGTCGTACACCGTAAGTACCCCCCCACTGGGGTCTCGGATCGTCACCAACTGTCGCTCACAGTCTATCACATCCGTAAATCGGCTCAACCAATCCATACCCACTATAACACACACGTCCCCCATCGCAATCGGGACCAGATCAATCGGAAACTCGACACCGAAGATCTCGAGCACACACCCCCGGAACACGTCCGTAGCATACACTGATCGCTCGTCGGCTATAGAAACTCGTAGAGGTCGACTCAACGCCTCTCGTTGAACACTGATGTGCCGACTGAACGCCATCGACACGAATGATCGACTCGCACCCGAGTCAAATAACACTAAAGCGGGTACAGAACTCACAAGAAAAGTACCTACGCATAACATAATATAAACACAATATCACAAAATTAGCATAAGCAAAGAAAGAATACATACCAGCCACAACATCGGGTGATGCGCGGACCTCCTCCGCGGTCAACTGGAAGGCTCTCCCTCGTGCATTCGGCGCTTCGACCTGCACTGGCCGACTATCGGTAGCTCTCACTGCAGCAGGGGCAGATCCCGGAGATGCTCCCTGTGCTGACCCACGTAACTGCGGACACTTTGCCTTCCGGTGTCTGGTCTGGTTGCAGTGAAAACAGACTACGAACCCCTTGGGGCAATCCTTGGCCATATGCCCCACCTTGCCACACTTGTAGCAAGACCCTGCTCTGCACACTCCATCATGACCCTTGCCGCACTTGCCACAAGTGCGGCCCTTCTGGCTCCCAGATCTCGAATCGGCGGGCTTGACCCGCTTGGCTGCCGGCTGAGACTGTGCCGGTCGCCGATCCCTCCCTTGAGACTCCGCCTCCTCCCTAGCCTGAGTCTCCACCTCTATCTCCCTCTTCCGAGCATTTGCCTGAAGCTCGGCAAATTTCCGGTACGACGAGTTCGCCACGAACTCTCATATATCCCTCCTCAAAACACTCAGATATTGGCTCATACGTGCCTGCTCGGAAGACACGTGCTCTGGGCAGAACATCGCCCTCTCATGGAACATCCTCGTAATCGCTGTAACAGACTCGGTACCCTGCTTGAGGGTCAGAAACTCCTAGGCCAAACGCTCCCTCTCCACCTGGGGAACGTACTCATCTCGGAACATAGCCGTAAACCTCTCCCAGGTTACCGCAGCGAGCTTAGCAGACGAATAATGCGCCGTCACAAATTTCCACCAGTCCTTCGCGCCCAAGCGAAGCTGGTTCAGCGCGAACCGCACGCTCAGATGCTCTGGACAAGAACATGTGTAGAAACACCCCTCAATGTCAGAGATCCACCTCATCGCAGCTATCGGATCCTGCGTCCCATCAAACTCTGGTGGCTTCGTGTTGCTGAACTCCCGGTACAGCAACGCGTCACCCCCCTGCGGCCTGGCAGCAGCAACGGCTGCAGTGGCTGCAGCAACAGCAGCATCAGTAAGAGCAGCATACCGCTCATCAAAAGTCTCAATCAATGTGGTCTTAATAGACCCGAACATCTCTGGAATCTCAGCGCGGATGGCAGCAGCCACCTCATCATGAATCATCTGGCGGAGCTCCTCATCGCTCACAACCCCCTCGCTAGTCCCTGGCCTGTGGCGAGTCCCAACCATGTCGTCTCTCTGAAATACAACATAATAAATTTCAGGGACTCACTCGAGTATACTCACACTCGATAACTCAACTCTACTTGCTCCTTAGTACCCAATGGATTTTTACTTAGGGTGGGCACTGCTCCGGTGTATTCAGTAGTACGGGCCCTATACTACCGTCCCCACCGCATCAACATTCACTCTATGTCCTCCTCCTTGGATCCCAAGTCCCAAGTACTCTACTCTCCTTAACCATATGCAACTCACTAGCAGTTATCTCATAAACTCCTCGCTGCTATCTAAACACTCTCTCAAGCATCCCTAGCAGCAAAACTCCTAGACTAAGGCATCACATATCAGGCCACTCTATTCCTAATAAGAATACCTAGTCTACTCTAGCATGCATAACATAACTCATCATATATCATAATAAATATCATAACACCAGTTGCAAGGGTATTTTGGGAAATCACCGTTCGGGCGCTGGCTGATCGTACACACTGTTCTGCTCTGCTCTTTCAAAACATTTTACTCTTTAATAAAATTTTGTGAATTTTATTTTGAAAATTTCTCAAATCCTCAGTTTGAGTTCAGATACGCCCGAAGGTGCACCCGAATCCCTCAAACCAAGGCTCTGATACCAACTTGTAACACCCAAATTTTTCAAACAAATTTTCACATTTTAAAAACACCTTATTTCATAATATTATAAAACTCATTGTTTCATACATCCAAACATAGGTGAAAATCCCAAGATCATGACATATATAAAACTCCGTGTGTGTGTGTGTACTGATCATGCCGGCGCCTTTCCGTGATCCTCACTAGTACCTGAAACACATAACACAAAACACTGTAAGCACAAAGCTTAGTGAGTTCCCCAAAATACCACACATAACAAATACTAGCCACTCAAGGCTATAACTCTGCGGGCCCTTGGACCCTAACTCTGTGGACCCTCTGGTCCTAGCTCTGTGAACCTTTTGGTTCCAACTCTGATATACTCTGATATATACACGGCATAAATCACATAGAAATAATGCAGTGCAACACATCACATAAATAGCATACAACAACTCTGTCACATAACTCTAATTACCTACTCAAGGTAAAGTATAGTGAGAAGACTCACCTCGATGTCTCGGTAAATAGCTGACTCGGAAGAAGTGTGATCTAGCCTCCGCCTAATCACATAAAGTAATACTCTCATAAATACAACTGTACTCAACCCTAAAAGTCAACAAGGTCATCGGTCAAACTTTGACCCGACTCGTCGAGTGCACTAGGGCGACTCGGCGAGTCTACACGTGTCCACTGACTCTCTTAGATCCTCTCTTGGCACGTCGAGTACTTCCCTTGACTCAACGAGTTCCACCTGGCATGAATCGCGGGGCCACCCCGACTCAACTCGTCGAGTCTCAAGAACAACTCGGCGAGTTCCAAGTTGAACTCGGACCCCTGACCCTCCCTGACTCACCGAGTCATTCCCCCAACTCGACAAGTCCACTCACTGAGTGATTAACGGGCAACCTTCATACTACTCGCCAAGTCTGTTCTTTGCACTCAGCGAGTTCATGCCATGCGCAAACTCAAAACAACTTCTGAGGTCAGATCTGTTCCATACAATCATAGATCTGGCCCCCCCAAGCATGATAATCACGTAAAGTTCGGACCTTGACACACATATAACATCTAAATCGTCCAAAATGATGATTTAGCCCCAAAAATGACATTCTAAGCTCATGACTCCCATAATGACTCATAAAGCTCCAAAGGTTAAGGTCTCTGGACCACCTTGTGTCCAGATCCAGAACACAAACTCGAGAAGGGGCCAAATACTCCACTTAATCATCCTCTAAAAGGGTTAGAAAACCCTAACACTAAGAATCAACACCAAAACTGAAGAAGGTCCGAGAATAATACCTCAATACAATCTCTATGAGCTCAAAAACCACCAAAACCGCACCTCCTTCAGCTTCCTCTTGCCTTGAACACTTCCTTCTTGCAAAAATACCCACAAAAGTTCAAGATTGGCCTCTCCTTCCTCACAAGCACTCTAGATCACTTAGGGTTTCTCTCTGGGGGTTGATGGCCGCAAATTACGGCCATAAGGGCCTTTAAATAGGTCCCAAACCCGGAAAAATTAGGGTTTCATTAAACAGCGTGGACTCGCCGAGTCCACTCATGGACTCGCCGAGTCCGGTCATTAATCCGGATGAGAAATCGCGACCCTACTCGGCGAGTCTAAGCACCAACTCGCCGAGTTCCTCAACAAATTCCAAAATGAGATAATAAAATAATATACCTGGGAATCCGGATGTTACAAAAGAGGAATTCAAAACATAAACAGCTCCATCCTCTCAAAAGCTCGGGGAGTACCTGTCTACTGGTTCCTTGACATACAAGTAATTTAAAAAGAGATTATCAACATAAATTTGAGTGTGTACATAAGTATTTATGTTTTAAAGAATGTTTTCTGTTTCTTGAATATGTAAACTACTTCCAGAAAATCCTATATTTTCTGTTGTATATGAAAACTAGTTTTAGTTGCATAAAACTATTATTGTAAACTTTAATGTAAAACTGTAAACTGTATCTTGTAAACTGTATCTTGTAAACTATATCTTGTAAAATGTATCTTGTAAACAGTATCTTGTAAGCTGTATCTTGTAAACTGTATCTTTTAAACTGTATCTTGTAAACTATATCTTGTAAACTAATACTTTGAAAATGTACTTAAGTTTAGTTAATTATACACTAACGTATTGTTAATATCTTTAATGAGTTATTATAACCATACTGACTAGATGGCCTAACCCAACGCTATGAATGCGTTGAAAGTTGTTGATAACAATTTTTGACTCATAGGCGTGAATGCCTGATTGTAGCTTGCAGACCGAGTGTAGGGTTGTCAATCCAAATATAGATCTATATAAACATTGTTTCGATCCCTCACTCGATATTCTGGTTATAATGTTCGGAATTTAACTATGTTGTTTAACATGAATTAAACAACCTATACTGCTTGACTCATAAAAGCATATAAACGTTACTTGTATAATAGTTATGAAAATCCAATCATTCTGAAATAAATGATTGATAGTATGTTCTTGAATTAGAGTCCTTAACATGTATCTGAAAGAATGTACACCCTTCAATAGTTTTGAATTAAACCTTTGTTCTTGTAAAACAATGTACTTTCGTATACTTGAATCATGAATTAATGTTCTATGAAACATAAATTATACCTATTATAATTTATGTGTACTTTCTGATTTGGTAACGAGTATTCATGAATATAACCCCTTACTCAACATGTTACAAAGGGTAATTGAACATAATGAACTAACTTTTATACTTGTATACATATACAAATATATATAAGTAAAAAATGACACTCGGACAAATAACTGATACTTGTAATCCCACATCCAAACAATGAAAAGGAACCAAAGTTGGTTATCATTCCTAAGCCTTTTAAATATTATTTATATAAATATATGTATACCAGTATGATTTTTGGGAGAAATATAAGTTTATAAAAACATTTAAAAGAAGTTTGATATTTTGAAATCCATTTTGGTGACTTAATGTCATTTTGAAACAATCATTGAAAACCTTTTGATTTGATGATAACTGAAATCCATTTTGATAAGATATTTGAAATCACTTGTTTATAACACAAAAACTTTTTGTTAGACTTGTATTCCCCCCCACCCCCTTAAAACAGCAAAAACTAAGAAAATACGGGGGTATGAACTCACCTGCTGTAAGTTATTCATGTGTAAGATCGGTGTAGGATGCTAAGTGTCAAGTGAAGTCTTGAACACAAATGGATCCTAATAGCATATAATGACACATATATGAATATAATTACTGTTTATACAACTAATTATGCTAAGAAACCACCTTAGGGACTAGGAATCACTTAGATTGAAGTGTATCAATCACATGTGATTGCATTAAAGGAGTTTATGGTCACTTAAGGGAGTGTACGGTCATGATGTGTACGGACCTTTGAGTGTACGGACATGGGTGTACGGCGAGGGAGTGTACGGCCGTACACACATGGATGAAGTGTGCAAAAATGGGTGTTCGATCCTTTGGGGCAACTAGTGTGACAATTGTACAACAAGAGAATGGACAAAACTATAATTTTGGGAGGGTTTTGAAGTGTGTACGGCCACACCAGGTGTGTACGGCCGTACACCCTTGATGATATTGAGTTAGATGATGTTTTAAGGCTTTGAATCAAGTGTTTGATATGTCTAACTAGATGATAGAAGGAATACTCATGTTTTTGAGGGTCTTCTAAGGAATTCAAGGCTCAAGAACATGTGTGTGTTCTTGGTGAAATGGATGAATATTTGAAGATCTAACCAAAAGAGAAGTTTTCATGGATGAAAACATGGATCTTTACTAGATAAAGCCATGTATCAACAATTAAATGGAAGGAATACATACTTATTTGAAGATCAAAGTGTAAATCTTGATGAACTTTGAGAGAGAATTGGATTTTCTTAAGGTGAAAGTGTGAAAAGTGTGAGGAAATGAAGGAAAACATATATATATATATATATATATATATATATATATATATATATATATATATATATATATATATATATGTTTGGGTTCATGGCCACACTTGGGTGTACGGCCGTACACCCATGTGTACGGTTGTACACTCATGTGTACGGCTGTACACATGTATACGGCCGTACACTCCTTTAGATGGAGTGTTTAACCGGAATGCTATACTATGAACATAAGATAACTCATCCTTAGACCCAAACTTTGAATGTACTAGGCTTAGAACACTCAAACAGACCCTGAATAATGCTAAACGATAGCAGAAATGAGTCTGACTGTGATTGAATTTGAAAGACGGTACAAGATAGAAATTTCGGGTTGTCACATTATTCCCCCCGTTAGAGAGAATTTCGTCCTGAAATTAGAGTTTAAGTAATCAAGCAATTACAAATAACAAAGCAAAAGGATGAGGATATTTCAGTTTCATTTGATCCTCACGCTCCCAAGTGAATTCAGGTCCTCGTTTTTCATTCCAGCGAACCTTCACTATAGGAATACGACTTTGCTTCGTTTGTTTGACCTCTCGGTCCATGATCTCTACTGGTTCTTCCATGAAGTTGAGGCTCTCGTCGATCTCGATTTTGTCGAGTGGGATAACAAGAGTCTCATCAGACAGACACTTTTTCAAGTTCGAGACGTGGAAAACAGAATGTATGTTACTTAAGTCTTGAGGTAGTCGAAGTTTGTAAGCTACTGGACCGATTCTAGCAAGAATATCGAATGGTCCTATGTACCTTGGATGCTGTTTTGAATGCTGTTTCTTGTTTTTCTCCCTAGCTAAAAGTTACACCCTTTTGCGTCAGGGTGGTAAGAGGTTTAGCTATTCGAGAGAATTTCTGGATGAATCTACGATAATAGACAGTAAGACCTAAGAATTGACGAATTTCTGGAGGTGTTTTGGGTGCTGACCAGTTTTCAATTGCCTTTATTTTGGAAGGGTCGACGTGTATTCCTTCTGAACTGACCATGTGACCTAGGAATTCAACCTTCCTGATCCAAAATTCACACTTTGAAAACGTCGCATAGAGTTTGTCTTATTTAAGAGTTTGCAGTACTTGACGAAGATGTTGGCCATGTTCCTCTTCACTTCTTGAGTAGATAACGATATCGTCAATGAAGACTATGACAAATTTGTCCTGGAATGGACGACACACTCTGTTCATTAGATCCATGAACACAGCAGGTGTATTCGTCAATCCGAATGGCATCACTACGAACTCATAATGACCATAATGACTTATGAACGCAGTTTTGGGAATGTCATTCTCCAAAATCCGTAACTGGTGATACCCGGATCTTAAGTCTATCTTTGAGAAGTAGCTCGCACCTTGAAGTTGGTCGAACAGATCGTCAATGCAAGGCAGAGGGTATCGATTCTTAATGGTAAGTTTATTAAGCTCGCGGTAGTCTATGCACATATGGAACGATCCATCCTTCTTCTTCACGAACAAGACCGGTGCTCCCCAGGGTGAGAAGCTTGGTCTTATGAAACCTTTGCTAAGGACTTCGTTAAGCTTGATGGATAATTCATGCATTTCATAAGGTGCAAGACGATAGGGAGATTTGGCTACAGGGTTAGCCCCTGGAATTAAGTCGATTCGGAATTCGACTTGTCGTTCAGGAGGCACTTCTGGAAGATCATTAGGAAAAATGTTGAGAAAGTTGCAGACTTCAGGAATTTTCGCGATATCTTTCACTTCTTGCTTTTTGTCTACTACGTGAGCTAAGACAGCACAGTACTCTTTGAGAAGGTACTTTTCTGCCTTGATGCAAGAAATGATCTGGAGGTTCGTTTCGGGTTTGTCGCCGTAAATAACAAGAGTTTCGTTAGTTGGCAAGTTCATACGAATGGCTCTTTCATAGCATAGGATGTCAACATGGTTAGGACACAACAAATCCATACCTATTATGACGTCGAAACTTTTGATAGAGACCGGTATAAGGTCTATCGGGAAAGAAAAGTTATTCAAGGTAAGAGTACATCCTATGTATATATAATTGGTGGATTCGGATTTCCTGTTAGCAATTGTTTGAAATTATCGCTCACAAAGCTCTTCTCAACACCACTATCAAATAGAATGCTTGCATAAGTGTTGTTGAGAAGGAACGTACCCGTGACTACAGCAGGGTTTTCCACTGCTTCTTCGTGACCCAAGGCTAAAATTCTCCTAACTCCACCGACATTTCTAGCTTTAGGACAGTCTTTCTTGAAATTCCCCACTTCATCACAATTGTAGCATGCTTGAACTAGTCCAGTAGCAGGTACTTGGTTAAGTGGTTGAGGTGGTGGTCTACAGAATCGGGCAGTATGTCCTTTTATGTTGCAGTTACGACACTGCATTTCTCTGCAATTACCATTATGGTGATAATTGCACTTGTTGCACATGGGGAGATTACCAGCTTAAGGCTTGGCTGGTGCTGGGTTAACAGGAACAGCAGCAAGTATAGTAGCAGCATTGACTGTAACTAGTTGTTGCTTCTTTGAGGAATCCTGTGAAAACTTTCCCTTCCTCTTGTTCCTACCCTTCTTCTGGCTTTTGTTGTTGTCATTGTTGTTGTTGTTGTTGTTTCCCTTCGGTTGTTCTGGTGTAGCAACCACTGAGTGTTGATTGGCTCCGTGGTCGATAAGAGATTGTGCCAGCTCTTTGGCACTGTCAAAAGTAACAAGCCTTTAAGCTAAAACACTTGACTGAATTTGGGGTGACAGTCCCCAAATATATCTCTCAATCTTCTTGCTCTCCAGAGCAACCATATCCGGGCACAGAATTGCCAGATCACAGAATTGCCAGATCACAGAATCTACTAGTATAGGTTGATATGTCAGAACCAACCATTGTAAGACCCCAAAGCTCCTGCTCGAGTTTCTGAACTTCACCTCGCGGAAAATATTCTCGCATTAGCATGGCTTTGAAGTTCTCCCAGTTTATCGAGTTAGCCACTACTAGAGTAAGTGACTTAACATGGCCATTCCACCAATTAAAGCTCTTTCTGAAAAGGTACAAGCAACAAATTTGACCTTGCTGCTCTCAGGACAGGAGCAGATTTCAAAAATTGCTTCTGTCTTTTCTATGCATTGTCTTAATGCCATAAATCCTCCAGTTCCATTAACGGTCCTGGGTTTGGCATTGGAAAAATCTTTATAAGTGCACTCTCGCGATTGCCCATGACTCTCGCCATGGTTAGAAGGATGTGCACCAGCTCCCGACCCACTAGCACCAGAAATATTGATATGAGACATGGCAGCCGCTACAGCCGCCGTGACTGCTGCTTGGAACAAAGCGGGGTCGAACTGAGGAGGTGGTGGCGGAGGTGGCACCGGCGTTTCATTAACAGTGTTACGTCTTGGATTTCTACGAGAAGACATCTTTTTCTATAAAAGTCATAATGATACAAAGATGGTAAGATATCAAGAGTGAATATGAATTTTGATATCTCTGAACTAAAACATATAGTTCGACATGAATCTTGTAATGAATTGAAATAGAAGTCTACGACAAGTACAACTTGTAACAGAATGATAAGAAATTGAATGGTTATTTTTCAAATAGTATGAAAATGCATGTCGATTTAAATTGGCATATTGAATACATAAAGTCTGGAAAACATGACCCTAAACAGGTCTACAATATACCAAATTCTTGGAAAACATCGACATCATACAGACCTACCGAAAATAAATTTTTCGTGGTCTTAGTGAAAAACATGAAAAATAATGCTAGAACCTATCTATAGACTTAACTATAACCAAAAGAGTAAATAGAAAACGAGTAGAGCGTCTTCTGCTGGCAGTGGATATCTCTTGGATGAAACCTCAGCTCATCCAGCTGACGCTCCACCGCAAGCAGATGTCTTTCATACACTGTCAGACGTGCTCGCAGTTCTATGACTTCAGCTCGAGTTACAGCTAACTCTTGCAATAAAGCTTCATTGTCTCTCAATGCTCTGTCACGAGCATATTACAGGACGAGGAATGCGGATTGTATTAACTCCCACATTGGCATCCACTTCCCTGATTCGGTTGACGGGTTTCCTACCCTGAATTTCATTTCGAGCAACCATGCGGACTAGAATTGGCAGGACTCTGTCTGCTGAACCTCCTTCACTTAGGTTGTAGAAGGTTCTGTCTCCATTGTATGGCATGGGTTGACCCTGCTCTTGACTCCATGTTTCCAAACATTCCACCCACAGAGGCGTTGGGCCTTCGAAAGCCGGACGAGGGTTAGGATTTTGGGCTACTTGTGATGGATTATAGGCTTCTGATTCGGAATCATATTCTTCAGGAAAATTTTCTGCAAAATCATCATCTGAGGGAATTTTGTGATTTTATTCTGGCTCTGCATCTTGTTCTTGACCGGGGAAGTAAGGGTCTCTGGGTAAGTGAAATCAAGCCATTGTTATCTAATCGGGAAGAGGGAGAAGAGATATAGAATATAGTTAGTAACGATTGATTAAGGATACAAGTTTCTAGGAGAGAGACCTACAGTTAACAAGTAATGTATTCTGTATGACTTGTTCTAGGTATTACTATAACTATAAAGTGTATACTTATTATATATAACTTGGGTATAATCGACCTTCGATTAAATGACCCAGCACTAAATCTACAACCAAAAAGGAACCGGAAATGAAGCTAGATCAAATATTCTACATCTATATAACTTTAATTATATATAATTGTAATATACCCTTAATATTTATAGTTCTAGCCTTAATTATTCTATTGTTTTCATACGTTTGTTCTTAGTATATAGTGCCTAAAATACCCTATAGTATTTTAATCTTTTATGTTCTGTTCTAGAATTCTTCTAAATATGTATGGTAAGTTTTAGACATGCCACAACACCACTATCACTCCCAAACACATGTTGTTCATATCTCAAATCAATATAGTTGATTAGGCTATATTCATCCCAGATATGATTACATAACTGCCCATGTTTGACTGTAATGTTCAACATCCAAATACTTTTATATTTTTATGATTGTGATACTGTACTTGTAAGTATGAGTGTTAGTTTACTTTTTGTAAAAATACTTAAATTTTTAAAAGTATACTTGTAGTCAGAGCTCTCAGCCCCAAATATATTTATAGTTTGTATATCTTTTATGGATTGATATACTGAGTTCACTATAAACAATGCTCTGATACCAATCTGTCACACCCCCAAACCAGACGGCGGAAACGTCCGGGGGTGGAGGACTTCATTTGTAGTATCACAACACATGTATAATAGTAATCAATGTACAAACAAACCCTGTATTTAAAAAGTATAAGTATTTACGTGAGTTTCATCATAGTATACTGAAACCAAATAGTTATACAAAAGAGGAAGTCAAAACATAAACAACTCCATCCTCTCAAAAGCTCGGGGAGTACCTTTCTACTGCTTCCCTGAGAATACAAGTAATTTGAAAAGAGAGTATCAACATAAAGTTGAGTGTGTACATAAGTATTTATGTTTTAAAGAATGTTTTCTGTTTCTTGAATATGTAAACTGTTTCTAGAAAATCTTATGTTTTCTGTTGTATATGAAAAGTAGTTTTAGTTGCATAAAACTATTACTGTAAACTGTAATGTAATATTGTAAACTATATCTTGTAAACTGTATCTTGTAAACTGTATCTTGTAAAATGTATCTTGTAAACTGTATCTTGTAAACTAATACTTTGAAAATGTACTTAAGTTTAGTTAATTATACACTAACGTATTGTTAATATCTTTAATGAGTTATTATAACCATACTGACTAGATGGCCTAACCCAACGCTATGAATGCGCTGAAAGCTGTTGATAACAATTTGTCACTCACAGGCGTGAATGCCTGTTCTGTAGCTAGCAGTTCGAGTGCGGGGTTGTAAATCCCAATATAGATCTATACACACATTGTTTTGATCCCTCACTGGAGATTCTGGTATAATGTCATGACTTTAACTATGTTGTTTAAAATGAATTAAACAACCTGTACTACTTGACTCATAAAAGCATATAAACGTTACTTGTATAATAGTTATGAAAATCCAATCATTCTGAAATAAATGATTGATAGTATGTTCTTGAATTAGTGTCCTTAACATGTATCTGAAAGAATGTATACCCTCGAATAGTTTTGAATTAAACCTTTGTTCTTGTAAAACAATGTACTTTAGTATACTTGAATCATGAATTAATGTTCTATGAAACATAAATTATACCTATTATAATTTATAAGTACTTTCTGATTCGGTAACGAGTATTCATGAATATAACCCCTTGCTCAACATGTTACAAAGGGTAATTAAACATAATGAACTAACTTTTATACTTGTATACATATACGAATATATATATATAAGTAAAACTTAAATGACACTCTGACAAATAACTAATACTTATAATCCCACATCCAAACAAGGGAAAGGAACCAAAGTGGTTTATCTGTCCTAAGCCTTTTAAATCTTATTTATATCAATATATGTATACTAGTATGATTTTTGGGAGAAATATAAGTTTATAAAAACATTTAAAAGATGTTTTATATTTTGAAATCCATTTTGGTGACTTAATGTCATTTTGAAACAATCATTGAAAACCATTTGATTTGATGATAACTGAAATCCATTTTGATAAGATATTTGAAATCACTAGTTTATAACAAAAAACCTTTGTGTTAGACTTGTATTCCCCCCCCCCCCCCTTAAAACAGTAAAAACTATGAAAATACAGGGCGTATGTGTGACAACCCGAAATTTCTATCTTGTACAACCATTCAATTCAATCGAAGTCAAACTTGTTTCTGCTACCTTTTAGCAATGTTTAGAGGCTGTTTGATGGTTCTAAGCCTAGGACATCGAATAAATAAGTGTTAGGAAGTATCAACTGAAGTTCAAAACCATCAAACAAGCCATAAACCCCTTCATGAGGAGTTTACGGCCAAGGCACATGAGTTTACGGCCGTAAACTCATGATGGCCGTAAACTCTTGGCTATATGTATGATACTTTTCCATTTTTCAACACTTTTACCATTCCTTACTCAAGAACTCGGGTTTTGCTCTCAACTATCATCAAGTTCTTCACTTAAATCTTCAAAAATTGTAAGTGTTCCATCCCTTGATTAGTTTCTACATCACCTTAACTAGCATCACCCTTTGAATTCATCCATGAATTCCATCTTTTGAGTCTAGATCTTCAAGATCCTCAAGAACATCAAGAACACATAAGTTCTTTGCGCCAAAATCTACTCTTCTAAACTTCTAAATCGTAAGTACCCTCTTATATACTTGCTATCTAGTTAAGACTCTTGATTCTAGCCTTGAAATCATGATTTTCCCAAGAACAACAAGAGTTTATGGCCAAGAGTATCTCCCTTGGCCGTAAACCCTTAATATGGGTGCATTTGGACCTTAAACTCTTCCTAAGGCTTGAACATGAACCTAGAACCCTTCCTCAATGCTTTAAGCCCTTTAAAACACCCATATGCACAAAGTAGCATGAGTTTACGGCCGTAAACTCATGGGGTCATAAACTCATTGGCCGAAATCACATAGGGTCATAAACTCATGGCCGTGAACTCCCTTGGTTATGCTATTTTGGCTGTAAACTCCCTAGAATGGCCATACACTCTTAGTATGCAATCCTATGTGATTGTAGCACTTTAATCTTAGGGTTTCCTAGTCTAATAGGGTGTTACCTTTCATGATTAGTTGTTTATGAACTAATTATATACATATATGTGTCATTATATGCTAAATAGGATCCGTGTGTGTGTGCTCAAGTCTTCACTTGACACCTAGCATCCTATACCGATCTTTCATTCGTATCACTCACTACAGGTGAGTTCATACCCCCATATTTTCATAGTTTTTACTGTTTTAAGGGGGGGGGGGGGGAATACAAGTCTAACACAAAGTTTTTGTGTTATAAACAAGTGATTTCAGATATCTTATCAAAATAGATTTGAATTATCATCAAATCAAATGGTTTTCAATGATTGTTTCAAAACGACATCAAGTTACCAAAATGGTTTCCAAAATATCAAACTTCTTTTAAATGTTTTTATAAACTTATATTTTTCCCCACAAACCGTACTAGTATACATATATTTATATAAATAAGATTTAAAAGATTTTGGACTGATAACCCACTTTGGTTCCTTTTCCTTGTTTGGATGTGGGATTACAAGTATCCGTTGTTTGTCCAAGTGTCATTGAAATTTTAATTATATATATTTGTATATGTATACAAGTATAAAAGTTTGTTCAATTAGTTTCAATTACCCTTTGTAACATGTTGAGCAAAGGGTCTCATTCATGAATACTCGTTATCAAATCAGAAAGTACATATAAATTATAATAGGTATAATTTATTACTCACAGAACATTAATTCATGATTCAAGCATACTAGAGTACATGGTTTTACAAAAACAAAGGTTTAATTCAAAATTATTCAAGTGTATACATTCATTCAAATACATGTTAAGAGTACTAATTCAAGAACATACTATAAATCACATACTTCAGAATGATTGGGTTTTCATAACTATTATACATGTAACGTTATATGCTTTTATGAGACAAGTAGTTCAGATTGTTTAATTCATTTTAAACAGTACAGTTAAAGTCCTGACATTACAACAAGAATCTCCAGCAGGGGATCGAAACAATGTGTGTATAGATCTATATTGGGATCGACAACCCTGCACTCGGACTGCTAGCTACAGTCAGGTATACACGCCTGTGAGTGACGAATTGATATCAACAGTTTTCAGCGCACGCATAGCGTTGGGTCAGGCCATCTAGTCAGTATGGTTATAATAACTCATTAAAAGATATTAATAATACGTTAGTGTATAATTAACTAAATTTATGTACTATTTCAAAGTACTAGTTCATAAGATATAGTTTACAGCAGAACATTACAGTTTACAATAACAGTTGGTGAAACCAGATATACTCTCAGATACAAATTTATAAAATGATTAAAAATACAGAACATTGGTTTACAAATAGAACAGTTTTATGCAAATACAACTACTTTTCATATACAAAACAAAATATAAGATTTTCTGGAAAAAGTTTACATATTCAAGAAACAGAAACATTCTTACAAAACATAAATACTTATGTACTCACTCAACTTTATGTTGATACTCTCTTTTCAAATTACTTGTATTCTCAGGGAACCAGTAGACAGGTACACCCCAAGCTTTTGAGAAGATGGAGCTATTTATGTCTTGTCTTCTTCTTTTGTACAACTACTTAGTTTCAGTATACAATGTGAAACACATCTAAATATTTATACTTTTTAAATACAATGGTTGTTTGTACTTTGATTACTATATTACATGTGTTGTGATACTACAAATAAAGTCCTCCACCCCCAGACGTTTCCACCGTCTGGTTTGGGGGTGTGACAGATTGGTATCAGAGCATTGTTTATAGTGAACTCAGTATATCAATCCATAAAAGATATACAAACTATAAATACATTTGGGGCTGAGAGCTCTGACTACAAGTATACTTTTAAAAATTTATGTATTTGTACAAGAAGTATACTAACACTCATTCCTACAAGTACAGTATCACAATTATAAGAACTTAAAAGTATTTGGATGTTGAACATTACAGTCAAACCTGGACAGTTATGTAATCATATCTGGGATTAATATAGCCTGATCAACTATATTGATTTGAGATATGAAAAACATGTGTTTGGGATTGATAGTGGTGTTGTGACATGTCTAAAACTTACCATACATACTCAGAAGAACTTTAGAATAGAACGTAAAGATTAAAATACTATAGGGGTATTTTAGGCACTATATACTAATAAAAAACATGTGAAATTGATAGAACAATCGAGGTTACAACTATAAATATTAAGGGTATATTATAATTATATATAATTAAAGTTATATAGACTTAGAATATGTGATTTAGCTTCATTTCCTGTTCCTTGTTTAGTTGTGGATTTAGAGTCGGGTCATTTAATCGAAGGTTGAATATAACCAAGTTCTATATAATTAGTGTACACTTTATAGTTATAGTAATACCTAGAACAAGTTGTACATAATATATAATTTGTCAATTGTAGATCTTTCTTGTAGAAACTTATCGTTACTAACTATATTCTATATCTCTTATCCCTATTCTCGCCTAGATAACAATGGATGGATTCCACATACCCAGAGACCCGTATTTCCCCAACCAAGAACAAGATGCAGAACCAGAGGAAAATCACGAGATTCCCTTAGATGATGACTTTGCTGAAAATTTTCCTGAAGAGAATAATTCTGAATCAGAAGCCTATAATCCACCACCAGTTGCTTAAAATCCTAACCATCGTCCGCTTTTCCAAGGTCCGACGCCTCTGTGGGTAGAAAGCTTGGAAACATGGAGTCAAGAGCAGGTTCAACCAATTCCTTACAACGGAGACAGAAGCTTTTACAACTTAAGCGAAGAAGGTTCAGCAGACAGAGTCCTGCCGATTATGGTCAGCAGAGTTGCTCGAAATGAAATTCAGGGTAGAACAGCCATCAATCGAATCGGGGAAGTCGATGCCAATGTGAGAATTGATACAATCAGTATTAATCGTCTTGATCATACTCGTGAGAGAGATAGAAGGGACAATGAATCTCTATTGCAAGCATTAGCTGAAACTCGAGCTGAAGTCATAGAGCTTCGAGCACGCGTGGCAGTGTATGAAAGTCATCTGCTTGCTATGGAGCGTCAAACGGCTAAGATGAGGTTACATCCAAATGATACTCGTCGCCATTAGGAAGTACTCTACTCGTTCCTATTCACTATTTTGTTTATAGTTAAGTCTATGGATAGGTTTTTGCGATATTTTTCAGGGATTTTCAGTAAGACCACGAAAATTTTATTTTTGATGGGTCTGTATGATGTCGATGTTTTTCTCAGAATTTGGTGTATTGTAGACCTGTCTAGGGTCAAGTTTTCCAGACTTATGTAGTGAATATGCCAATTTAATCGACAAACATTTTCTTAATAATTGAAAAATAACCATTCAATTTCATATTATTCAGTTACAAGTTGTACTTGTCATTGACTTATATTTCCAATTCATGTCGGACTATATGTTTTAGTTCAGAGATATCAGAATTCATATTCACTCTTGATATCTTATCATCCTTGTATCTTTTAACTTTTATAGAAAAAGATGCCTCCTCGTAGAAATCCAAGACGTCACAATGTAAATGAACCACTGGTGCCACCTCCGCCACCACCTCCTCAGTTCGACCCCGCTATGTTCCAAGCGGTGGTCACGGCGGCTGTAGCTGCTGCTATGGCTCAGATCAATACTCCTGGTGCTAGTGGGTCTGGAGTTGGTACAAATCCTGCTAACGAGGGCGAAGGTCATGGGCATTCGCGAGAGTGCACTTATAAAGATTTTTCTAACGCCAAACCCAGGACCTTCAATGGAACTGGAGGAGTTACGGTATTAAGGCAGTGGATAGAAAAGACAGAAGCAATTTTCGAAATCTGCTCCTATCCTGAGAGCAGTAAAGTCAAGTTCGCTGCATGTACTTTTTCTGAAAGAGCTTTGACGTGGTGGAATGGTCACGTAAGTCAGTTACTCTGGTAGTGGCTAATTCGATCAGCTGGGAGAACTCCAAAAACTTGAGCAGGAACTCTGGGGTCTTTCAATAGTTTGTTCTGATATATCAACCTATACTAGTAGATTTTGTGATCTGGCAATTCTGTGCCCAGAAAAGGTTGCTATGGAGAGCATGAAGATAGAAAGATATATTTGGGGACTATCGCCCCAAATTCAGACAAGTGTGTTTGCTTCAAGGCCTGTTACTTTTGACAGTGCCAAAGAGCTGGCACAATCTCTTATCGATCATGGAGTCCATCAACACTCAGTGGTTGGTACACCAGAACAACCAAAGGGAAACAACAACAACAACAGCAACAATAACAAGAAGGGTCGGAACAAGAGGAAGGGCAAGTTTTCACAGGATTTCTCAAAGAAACAACAGCTGGCTACGGTCAATGATGTGACTGTACCTACTGCTGTTCCTGTTAATCCAACACCAACCAAGCCTTATGCTGGAAACCTCCCCAAATGTAACAAGTGCAATTTTCACCATAATAGGAATTGCCGGGAAACTAAGTGTCATAACTACAACAAAAAAGGGCATACCGCCTAATTCTGTATAGCACCACCTCAACCACTTAACCAAGTACCTGCGGCTGGAGTTGGTCAAGCATGTTATCAGTATGGTGAAGTGGGGCATTTCAAGAAAGATTGTCCTAAAGCTGGAAATGCCGGTGGAGTGGGGAGAATTTTAGCCCTGGGCCAGGAAGAAGCAGTGGCAAATCCTATAGTAGTTACGGGTACGTTCCTTCTCAACAACACTTATGCATGCATTCTATTTGATTGTGGTGCTGAGAAGAGCTTTGTGAGCCATAATTTCAAACACTTGCTAAATCAAAACTCTCAACCATCAAAAGAAACATTCACGGTCAAAATGGCTAATGGGAAATCCGAATCCACCAATGATATATACACAGGATGTACTCTTACTTTGAATAACTACTCGTTTCCTATTGACCTTATGTCGGTCTCTATCAAGAGTTTCGACGTCATAATAGGTATGGATTGGTTGTGTCCTAACCGTGCTGACATCCTATGTTATGAAAAAGCCATTCGTCTGAATTTACCAACTAATTAAACTCTTGTTAGTTAGGGTGACAAACCTGGAACGAACCTCTAAATCATTTCTTGCATCAAGGCACAAAAATACCTTCACAAAGAGTACTATGCTTTCTTAGCTCATGATGTAGACAAAAAGCAAGAAGTGAAAGATATCGCGAAAATTCCTGAAGTCTGTAACTTTCTCGACGTTTTTCCCGATGGTCTTCCAGGAGTACCTCCCGAACGGCAAGTCGAGTTCAGAATCGATTTAATTCCAAGGGCTACCCCAGTTGCCAAATCTCCTTATCGTCTTGCACCTTCAGAAATGCAGGAATTATCCAGCCAGCTTAACGAACTTCTTACCAAAGGTTTCATAAGACCAAGCTTCTTACCCTGGGGAGCACCGGTTTTGTTCGTGAAGAATAAGCATGAATCATTCCGTATGTGCATAGACTACCGCGAGCTGAATAAACTTACCATTAAGAATCGATACCCTCTGCCTCGCATTGACGATCTGTTCGACCAACTTCAAGCTGCGAGCTACTTCTCAAAAATAGACTTAAGATCCGGGTATCACCAGTTATGAAATTTTGGCGGATGACATTCCCAAAACCGCGTTCAGAACTCGTTATGGTCATTATGAGTTCGTTGTGATGCCATTTGGATTAACGAATGCACCTATTGTGTTCATGGATCTAATGAACAGAGTGTGTCGTCCCTTCTTGGACAAATTTGTTATAGTCTTCATTGACGACATCCTCATTTATTCAAGAAGTGAAGAGGAACATGGCCAACATCTTCGTCAAGTTTTGCAAACTCTTAGAACAGAAAAACTCTATGCAAAGTTTTCAAAGTGTGAATTTTGGATTAGGAAGGTTGAATTCCTAGGTCACGTGGTCAGTTCTGAAGGTATACACGTTGACCCTTCCATAATTAAAGCAATTGAAAACTGGTCAGCACCCAAAACACCTACATAAATCCGTCAATTCTTAGGTCTTGTTGGCTATTATCGCAGATTCATCCAGAATTTCTCTCGAATCGCTAAACCTCTTACCACCCTGACGCAAAAGGGGGTAACTTTTAGCTGGGGAGAAAGAGAAGAAACAACGTTCCAAACGCTGAAACGAGCTCTGTGTAGTGCACCGATCCTGTCCCTTCCTGAAGGAACAGAGGATTTCATAGTGTATTGTGATGCTTCTAATCAAGGACTTGGATGTGTTCTTATGCAAAGAGGAAAAGTTATATCCTATGCCTCAAGACACTTAAAGACACATGAAGTCAACTATATAACACACGACCTTGAACTAGGAGCAGTAGTATTTGCTCTGAAAATGTGGAGACATTACTTATATGGCATGAAATGCACAATATTCACAGACCATAAAAGTCTCCAGCATATCTTCAATCAAAAAGAGCTGAACACGAGACAACGACGATGGGTGGAGCTACTAAACGACTACCATTGTGAAATTCTTTATCATCCAGGTAAAGCTAACGTAGTAGCTGACGCCCTTAGCAGAAAAGAATACTCGGGACGCCGAGTAAAGTCGTTGACCATGACAATCCATTCGCATATGTCCACGCAGATCAGAGAGGCTCAACTAAAGGCCTTAAAACCTGAAAAAGTGACAGGTGAAACATTGAGAGGAATGAATAAAAACTTCAAAGTCAGGGATGATGGAGTTTATTGTTTCATTAATCGAATCTCGAAACCAAAGTTCGGTGGTTACAGAGATGTAGTCATGAATGAAGCACACAAAACTCGATACTCCATATGTCACACCCCCGGCCAAGGCGGAACACGCCGGGAGCGGGACTAAGTTCATAGATAACAGATAAACTGAATATATTTACACATAACAATGATATTTTTTTGTGTATTTCGTATGATAAATATTACTTAGTACACGTACTATCATGTACAGACGAGGGCCAGACATGAAACACCGAGGACAGAACCATTTTGGCATTATAGCACTTCTGAAATCCAACAACGCATTCGGCCCTTTAAACCAGATTCCCCGTACCGTAAATAGTAGAGTAATAAATACTATTTCCGTGTGATTTATATTGCATAAAAACGGTGGTGTTGTTTGTTTAAACAAAGTATTTATAAAATAGATATATACTAGATATACAAGTACTACATGTATTCCCCCTGAAAATATGTAAAAGTGGGGTTGTAACACTCACCTTAAAGTGTTGTCGATTGGTTTTGAGAATTGAAGCGAGAAACCGAAACGTATTGCCGTGAACACGAATCTTCGAGATTAAATTATTTTCCTAGGAAATATTAAGATAAATCAATATGTGGAAGGTTGTTTGGTAACTTAACCAAAGCATAGGGTTCATTTACTAATTTAAATAAATAAAATGTGACTAAGTTTGTCAACACTTTTCAAATAAGGGACCAAAATGATTTATTTAAATTCTAAGTTTAAGTTTTGGATTTATTTTGCAAATAAATCACAAGGAGGGGTGTAATTTAAATAAATAAAATAAAAGTTTGCTGATTTGGACTTGGTTTGTAAGGTATTTTCAAGTGAGGGGTGAGTTGTAGACTTTTAATTGATAGTTTAATGACTTAGGACCAGATTTGTAACTATTTATCATATGAAGGTTAAAATAATTAATTCAAATCAAGGGAATGGCTAAAGTCGTACAAGTCCGAAAGTTGGGGGGGGTAAACATATTAAATTTTAATGAATGTTTGGTTCTGTTGTGTTAACACATAGCAGGTGGTGATACACCTCCTCTTTCTTCGATGGCCAAAAACGAAAGAAAAAAAAGAAAAAAAATATATAACGAATGTTCCTACGATTGCTCTATGGACGACGAAGGCTTCATCAATGGACAAAAGGAGAGTTTGGGGATGACTTACCGCAGCAGTGTTGGCAGAAGACGGTACTTGGCGGTGGTTTTGTGTTGTAACCGAGGGGGCTGACAGTGAGGTGTTCATTGGTGATAACAGGTGGTTCCAGGGGTTATTCTACCTCTGGTTCTTCCTCCTTTTCAAATGACTCTCGACAGAGAGATGCCTGGGGTGATGTAGGTGCTTAATGGAGTTATAAGGGAGATGTTTGGGTGGGTAAGGTGGTGATCTGGTGGTTGTATGTGGTGTTTGTGTGTGTGTGTACCGAGAGTGGTAAAGAGAGTGTAAGTGAGAGAGATTTACAGAGGGATGTAGAGAGAAGGAGATGGCTGAATATTGGTGAGTTTAATGGCTTGCTATGAGCTCTTATTTATAGCATAAAAGGCACTCACAAGCCCTTAAGGCCATGCCTTGTACCTTGAAGATGAAGTGTGCAAGTAAGGAAGAAGAAGGTAAGGTGGTGAAGATATGGGTTTAGTCAAGTGGGTTTGATCAAATTGGGAAGCAACAGGAGAAATGAGCTGGCCATTTCCTTGTATGCAAGTTATGTGGGGCCTACAAATTAGTTTAATCCTTTAACTTGCCCAAAACACTCATAAATTGATGAATCGAGATCCCGACATCGGATTGCATTTTCGAGAATTTCTTATGAAAGAGGGTAATTCAAGGATTCCAGAAACCCGAACGGATTAATTTTTGGAGTTACGGAACTCCGGGAATTTGCGTTTGAAGTTTTGCGTCAAAACGGCTCGCGGTGTCCGTTTTCGCAACTTTTGTAAATATTTTCGTAAAAATTATTTCGAGTGTGAAATTAAATAATAGACTATAACCTGATTCCAAAAAGGCTCTCGGAAATCCCGTCGGAAAAGCGTAAATACCTTAACGGATCGATTCGGTTTTGCGCGATTAAAGAAAACGAGTGTTTTACTGTCTGTTTTCTTAAAATTGTCGTAACTTTCGCATATGAACTCCGTTTTGGACATTCTTTATATTTTCGGAAATAGGGGAACATGTACTATAATATTATAATAATTGCTTCGCTTAAAATGACTTTTTACGAATTTTCAGTTTTTTTTCGTATTCCTAAGGTTACAGTTTGTGCGGTTTGATTCGTTGTACATTTGAAAGTGCAATATCATCTAGTATCGTATTATATTTAGAATGAAATTACTTGTCCTTCTTAAGATACACTAAAACTCAGTAATTCGGATATAAGATGAGATTCACGGATAGATTGGCGGTTATAATAATAGCCCTAAATTTCGGGTTGTCACATTACCTCCCCGTTAAAGGAAATTTTTTCCCGAAATTGAGTTGGTACTGGTAGTACAAGGGCTTTGATAAATAGTAATGTAGTTTCGTGGTATGATCCATGACTGGTCCTTCTATATCGCCTTGTGCATACAATTGGTATATAATCAAGATTGAATAGACAGACGAATAAGTGATTCTACTCTAAGCCCACAACCAAACAAGGAACAGGAAATAAAGCGGAATCACAAATCCTAAGTCTGTAGAATCTTAATTATATATAAATCTAACGTATACACTTATAAATCATAGATTACCAGCAAGGGTCCTTAGTTTCTACATGAATGATGTGATTAATTCGGGTAAGAAAGCAACTAGGGAGTACTTTTGCCATATCGATAAATAGTAATGTACTTTCGTGGTGCATGATCCATGGCTGGTCCTTCTACATTCCATTGGTGTATATAAGTCGTATATAATCAAGATCGAATATACAGTCGAATAAGTGATTCTACTCTAAGCCCACAACCAAACAAGGAACAGGAAGTAAACCGGAATCACGAATCCTAAGTCTGTAGAATCTTAATTATATACAACCCTAACGTATACATTTAGCAAGCATAGATTACCAGCAAGGGTCCTTAGTTTCTATGTGAATAACATGATTAACTAGGGTGATAAGGCAACTAGCAAGTACTTTTTGTTATAGCTACTGCGTAGGTTTCTTTAAGTTTGCGAAATTTTATATTCTGTCGCGTGTTGAAACCTATGGTCAATAAAGCTTTAATTGACACTAGTATTAATAAATACCTAGGCCTAAACATTGATGTTATGAAATGTACCAATAACCATGGGTGGTTCCGGAAGAGCCTCTCCTGTTGTGATCTTAAGTACCCTTCCATTGCCACCATGATTCTTTAGTTGTGGGCAGTCTTTCCTAAAATGCACTGGCTGATTGCACTCAAAACAGTTATGGCTTCTTCCTGCCGTAGAGATTGGGGTTTTTCTGCAGTACCTTGAGATGTGACCTCTCATGTTACACTTATTGCAGATACCTTCCTATAATTTCTGACATGATGGAAATTACACTCTGTACAATGAGGTAAAGTCCCATTATAGGACTTAGCTGGGGTGGGAGTGTTGGTAATTGCGGCGTAGACGGCCAATGGTTCTGGTTCAGTCTTGTGCTGCTTGGATTCCTCATTCAATCTCCCATGAAAACTTCCTTTTGGTATTTCCAGTATCCTTCTTCTCTACCGGTGGGGCCATGGTACCCTGACGGACACACTGTTCGGTCAACTGATAGGCTAATTCCTTAGCACTATCGAAAGTGGAGGGTCTTGATGCAGTAACCAGACCTTGAACAGGTGAAGCTAGTCCCCATATGTACCTTTCGATCTTCTTGTCTTCCGGGGTCACCATTCCCGGGCAGAGGCTTGCAAGGTCATTGAATCGAGAGGTGTAGGCAGCGACTTCAGATTCTTTCATCACAAGGTTCCAAAGCTCCTGCTCTAGAGCTTGTATCTCCTGTCAGGGGCATTATTCTTTGGTTATCATCTACTTTAGGGATTCCCAGCCCATGGCATAAGCTTCAGTGTTCCCCATGGACTTTGCATGATTATTCCACCAAGTTAAGGCGGAGTCCATCAACGTGCAGGTAGCGTACTTAACCCTGCAGTCATCGGGGCACGCACTGATGTCAAAGACTGCCTCAGTCTTTTCTATCCAATGGGCTAGACCAACTGCTCCTTCAGTGCCATAGAAGGATCGAGGTTTGCAGCCCATGAAATCCTTATATGAGCAGTGTCTGGGGTTGTTTTGGTGATTTGTGGGATTGCCACTTCCATTATTCCCACTGTTTCCATTTTGAGCTGCTTCGTATGCTGCCAAGGCCATAGCAATTCCTTGTGCGAGCATGTTCTGCATCATATCAGAATTCATCTGGAATGTTTGGTTTAGATTTGTTACTTCTGGGTCTCGTCCCTGGTTTGTAGTTTCCACTGATGTTTGAGTTACTGGTGGGGTTCTCCTCGGGTTGCCTCGGGAAGTTGGCGGTGGACGAACGCGTGGTTCCTTTTTGGGGGCCATCGTCCTAATATGTTCAAAGCGGACATGTTAAGCTATGTTAACACTATAAAGTCCTAACAATTATGGATGCGATGCATTTTATGATAACGTATTAGTATTGTTTGTTCCTAAAATCCTACGGATTATAAGAAGAATGGATTGATTTAGAAATCCTCTAGATTTCCAAATGATAAGGAGAAGGCGATTTGTTTAGAAATCCTCTAGATTTCCAAATGATAAGGAGAAAGTGGTTGGTTTAGAAATCCTCTAGATTTCCAAATGATGGAAAGGGGACCTTAATTGCTAATTAAGTGTTTTAAAATGTATATATGGATTCTAAGGTACTAGGTTGTTGTAGCGAATCTGGAGAACATCCTTCAATCTCTAAAACTTTCAACCGTTGTAGTCTGTCAAACTCCTTGCTCAAATTTGGTAGTGCGCCGGCCTGACCATAAATAACATAGGTGCGCATTCCACATTTATTTATGGTATGACTTATGTATGGTACTAACCGTAATTGAGGCGTCTGACCTAAAGGGTTGAGTTGGTAGTTCTAGTTGAAGGGATGTTAAAATTTTATTAAGTGTTCTCATCGCGGGTCAGATTATATATAAACTCTTATATATTATGGTTGGTGGGGTTTGTAGTATTATTAAAATTTGTTTTGTTCTTCCCGACTACCGAGCACAGATGACGGCCAGACATCGTAAGTAGTCGAGAAGTAGTGTCATTACTAATAATACTTTTATTAGATGCTAGTTGCTATAGTTGTATTCCTCTTTCGAGGATACAAATTCTATATATCCATTTAGCTCTGATACCATTCTGTCACACCCCCGGCCAAGGCGGAACACGCCGGGAGCGGGACTAAGTTCATTGATCACAGATAAACTGAATATATTTCACAAGTACAACGATAAACAAAATTTCATTTGTATTCCATCATTAAGTTTGAATACAGGGTTCTTACAGATAGTAATAGTACAGTAGTTGCCTTAAACAGGTAAGCATATAACAAAAACAAGCTAGCTAGGTCGTCTACAATCCACGGCTACCGTTCTGTCTGAACGCCTGTCTGATGATCCCCTAAGAATACATGTAAGTTTGAAAGTCAACACAAAGGTTGGTGAGTGTCACAAGTTTTCTGCTAACGCAGTAATACTTTTAAAAAGTCTAAAAAGTATTATCTTTGTATGTATAACAACAGTTAAAATAGTGTTTGCAATGAGTCTTTAAAAGCCAAAATGTATAGTTTTTATAAGTAAACCTATACGTACAACTGTGTTTGTAATGAATCTTTGAAAGCCAAAACCTTATGTTCCATAAGTAATTCCATACTTAAAACTGTGTTTGTAATGAATCTTTGAAGCCAAAACGTTATGTTCCATAAGTAATTACATACTTAAAACTGTGTTTGAAAGCAACCAAATCCATGGTTGTACGGGTAACGAATAAAGTTTTCTGCCAAGGTTGTACTTAACAACCGCAGATACGGATAAACAAACATACGGATATACGGATACAGTTATATGCCAAGGTTGAACTTAACAACCACATATATGGATAAACAGGTAATTGACAAGTATATTTGATAAGCGTACACATTGAAGAGTACAATACTTTTTTAAAAAATTGATAAAACTTTGAGTACAAGCACATAAATGATCCTAAGATACGAGCTCTATAACTCGTAAAAATATATAAACTTATATATTTTTGTGTATGTATGAGGTATAATGAAACTACCAAGTTGATAACTGGCTATACAGTCATAGCACAATTTTAGTTGGAACGTATATGTTATTTTTATTAGTTGTATTATCTTTAACAACTTAACATATGTAGCTATTGAGGTTTAAAACTATTTTGTTTACTTAACATGTAAGCGTTTAAACAATTATTTCTAAAACTGGTAAAATATTTACACAAAACAATGATATTTTTTGTGTATTTCGTATGATAAATATTACTTAGTACACGTACTATCATGTACAAACGAGGGCCAGACATGAAACACCGAGGACAGGACCATTTTGGCATTATAGCACTTCTGAAATCCAACAACCCATTCGACCCTTCAAACCAGATTCCCTGTACCGTAAATAGTAGAGTAATAAATACTATTTCCGTGTGATTTATATTGCATAAAAACGGTGGTATTGTTTGTTTAAACAAAGTATTTATAAAATAGATATATACTAGATATACAAGTACAACATGTATTCCCCCCCCCCCCCGAAAATATGTAAAAGTGGGGCCGTAACACTCACCTTAAAGTGTTGTCGATTGCTTTTGAGAATTGAAGCGAGAAACCGAAACGTATTGCCGTGAACACGAATCTTCGAGATTAAATTATTTGAGTAGGAAATATTAACATAAATGAATATGTGGAAGGTTGTTTGGTAACTTAACCAAAGCATAGGGTTCATTTACTAATTTAAATAAATAAAATGTGACTAAGTTTGTCAACACTTTTCAAATAAGGGACCAAAATGATATATTTAAATTCTAAGTTTAAGTTTTGGATTTATTTTGCAAATAAATCACAAGGAGGGGTGTAATTTAAATAAATAAAATAAAAGTTTGCTGATTTGGACTTGGTTTGTAAGGTATTTTCGAGTGAGGGGTGAGTTGTAGACTTTTAATTGATAGTTTAATGACTTAGGACCATATATGTAATTATTTATCATATGAGGGTTAAAATAATTAATTCAAATCAAGGGAATGGCTAAAGTCGTACAAGTCTGAAATTTGGGGGTAAACATATTAAATTTTAATGAAAGTTTGGTTCTGTTGTGTTAACACATAACAGGAGGTGATACACCTCATGTTTCTTCGATGTCCATAAACGAAAGAAAAAAAAAGAAAAAAAAATATAACGAATGATCCTATGATTACTCTATCGACGACTAAGGCTTCATCAATCGATAAAAGGAGAGTCTGGGGATGACTTACCGCAGCAGTGCTGGCAGAAGACGGTGCTTGGCGGTGGTTTTGTGATGTAACCGAGGGGGGTGACAGTAAGGTGTTCGTTGGTGATAACAGGTGGTTCCAGGGATTATTCTACCTCTGGTTCTTCCTCCTTTTGAAATGACTCTCGACAGAGAGATGTCTGGGGTGATGTAGGTGCTTAATGGAGTTATAAGGGAGATGTTTGGGTGGGTAAGGTGGTGAAGTGGTGGTTGTATGTGGTGTTTGTGTGTGTGTACCGAGAGTGGTAAAGAGAGTGTAAGTGAGAGAGATTTACAAAGAGATGTAGAGAGAAGGAGATGGCTGAAGATTTGTGAGTTTAATGGCTTGCTATGAGCTCTTATTTATAGCATAAGAGGCACTCACAAGCCCTTAAGGCCATGCCTTGTACCTTGAAGATGAAGTGTGCAAGTAAGGAAGAAGAAGGTAAGGTGGTGAAGATATGGGTTTAGTCACGTGGGTTTGATCAAATGGGGAAGCAAGAGGGGAAATGAGATGGCCATTTCCTTGTATGCAAGTTATGTGGGACCTACAAAGTAGTTTAATCCTTTAACTTGCCCAAAACACTCATAAATTGATGAATCGAGATCCCGACATCGGATTGTGTTTTCGAGAATTTCTTATGAAAGAGGGTAATTCAAGGATTCCAGAAACCCGAACGGATTAATTTTTGGAGTTACGGAACTCCGGGAATTTGCGTTTAAAGTTTTGCGTCAAAATGGCTCGCGGTGTCCGTTTTCGCAACTTTTGTAAATATTTTCGTAAAAATTGTTTCGAGTGTGAAATTAAATAATATACTATAACCTGAGTCCAAAAACACTCTCGTAAATCCCGTCGGCAAAGCGTAAATACTGTCTGTTTTCTTAAAACTGTCGTAACTTTTGCATACGAACTCCGTTTTGGACATTCTTTATATTTTCGGAAATAGGGCAAAATGTACTATAATATTATTATAATTGCTTCGCTTAAAATGTCTTTTTACGAATTTTCAGTTTTTTTCTTCGTATTCCTAAGGCTACAGTTTGTGCGGTTTGATTCGTTGTACATTTGAAAGTGCAATATCATCTTGTATCGTATTATAGTTAGAATGAAATTACTTGTCCTTCTTAAGATACACTAAAACTCAGTAATTCGGATATAACATGAGATTCACGGATAGATTGGCGGTTATAATAATAGCCCTAAATTTCGAGTTGTCACACCATTCATCCGGGTTCAGATATGATGTATCTGGACCTTAAGAAACTGTACTGGTGGCCTAACATGAAGGCCGAAATTGCTACCTTTGTGGGCAAGTGCCTTACTTGTGCCAAGGTCAAGGTAGAATACCAAAAACTTTCAGGTTTATTTCAACAACCTGAAATCCCTGAGTGGAAGTGGGAGCGGATCACAATGGATTTCATAACCAAGTTACCTAAGACAACGGGTGGTTATGATACTATTTGGGTAATCGTCGATAGATTAACCAAATCCACGCACTTCTTACCAATCAAAGAGACAGACAATATGGAGAAGCTAACAAGAACTTACCTCAAAGAAATCGTTAGACTGCATGGTGTTCCAATATCTATTATTTCCGACCGAGATAATAGATTCATTTCTTGTTTCTGGCAGTCTTTACAAAAATCTTTGGGAACTAGGATGCACATGAGTACAACCTACCATCCACAAAATAATGGAAAAAGTGAGAGGACGATTCATACTTTAGAAGATATGTTGCGAGCTTGCGTGACACACTTTGGAAGGGCATGGGATACTCATTTACCCCTTGTCGAATTCTCCTATAATAACAGTTATCACACTAGCGTAAAGGTTGCTCCTTTCGAAGCTCTCTATGGCCGCAAGTGCAGATCTCCTGTATGTTGGGCTGAAGTAGGTGACACGCAGCTGCCAAAAGTCAAGTTCCTGACAATACTCTCACTGATCCATAAATCATTCGCGAAACCACGGAGAAAATCGTACAAATCCGAGAGCGATTTAAAGCTTCCAGAGATAGACAGAAAAGCTACGCTGACAAAAGAAGAAAACCTTTGGAATTCCAGGTTGGAGATCGCGTCATGTTGAAAGTCTCACCCTGGAAAGGCATGATACACTTTGGAAAGCGTGACAAGCTGAATCCAAGATACATAGGACCATTCGAGATTCTTGCTAGAATCGGTCTAGTAGCTTACAAACTCCAACTACCTCAAGAACTAAGCAACATACATCCTGTTTTCCACGTATCGAACTTGAAAAAGTGTCTGTCCGACAAGACTCTTATTATCCCACTCGACGAGATCGAGATTAACTAGAGCCTCAACTTCGTGGAAGAGCCACTAGAGATCATGGACCGAGAGGTCAAACAAACAAAACAAAGTCGTATCCCGATAGTGAAGGTTCGCTGGAACCCCAAGCGAGGGCCTAAATTCACTTAGGACCGCGAGGATCAAATGAAACAGAAATATCCTTATCTTTTCGTTTAGTTATTTGTAATTGCTTATTTGCTTAAACTCTAATTTCGGGACAAAATTCTCTCTAACGGGGGGATGATGTGACAACCCGAAATTTCTATCTTGTACAACCATTCAATTCAATCAAAGTCAGACTTGTTTCTGCTACCTTTTAGCAATGTTTAGAGGCTGTTTGATGGTTCTAAGCCTAGGACATCGAATAAATAAGTGTTAGGAAGTATCAACTGAAGTTCAAAACCATCAAACAAGCCATAAACCCCTTCATGAGGAGTTTACGGCCAAGGCACATGAGTTTACGGTCGTAAACTCATGATGGCCGTAAACTCTTGGCTATATGTATGATACTTTGCCATTTTTCAACACTTTTACCATTCCTTACTCAAGAACTCGGGTTTTTTTCTCAACTATCATCAAGTTCTTCACTTAAATCTTCAAAAATTGTAAGTGTTCCATCCCTTGATTAGTTGCTACATCACCTTAACTAGCATCACCCTCTGAATTCATTCATGAATTCCATCTTTTGAGTCTAGATCTTCAAGATCCTCAAGAACATCAAGAACACATAAGTTCTTTGGGCCGAAATCTACTCTTCTAAGCTTCTAAATCGTAAGTACACTCTTATATACTTGCTATCTAGTTAAGACTCTTGATTCTAGACTTGAAATCAAGCTTTTCCCAAGAACAACAAGAGTTTACGGCCAAGAGCATCTCCCTGGGCCGTAAACCCTTAATATGGGTGCATTTGGACCTTAAACTCTTCCTAAGGCTTGAACATGAACCTAGAACCCTTCCTCAATGCTTTAAGCGCATTAAAACACCCATATGCACAAAGTAGCATGAGTTTACGGCTGTAACCTCATGGGGCCGTAAGCTCATTGGCCGAAATCACATAGGGCCATAAACTCATGGCCGTGAACTCCCTTGGTCATGCTATTTTGGTTGTAAACTCCCTAGAATGGCCATACACACTTAGTATGCAATCATATGTGATTGTAGCACTTCAATCTTAGGGTTTCCTAGTCTAATAGGGTGTTACATTTCATGATTAGTTGTTTATGCACTAATTATATACATATATGTGTCATTATATGCTAAATAGGATCCGTGTGTGTGTGCTCAAGTCTTCACTTGACACCTAGCATCCTATAACGATCTTTCATTCGTATCACTCACTACAGGTGAGTTCATACCCCCGTATTTTCATAGTTTTTACTGTTTTAAGGGGGGGGGGAGAATACAAGTCTAACACAAAGTTTTTGTGTTATAAACAAGTGATTTAAGATATCTTATCAAAATAGATTTCAATTATCATCAAATCAAATGGTTTTCAGTGATTATTTCAAAACGACATCAAGTTACCAAAATGGTTTCCAAAATATCAAGCTTCTTTTAAATGTTTTTATAAACTTATATTTTCCCCCAAAAACCGTACTAGTATACATATATTTATATAAATAAGACTTAAAAGATTTAGAACTGATAACCCACTTTGGTTCCTTTTCCTTGTTTGGATGTGGGATTACAAGTATTCGTTGTTTGTCCAAGTGTCATTTAAATTTTACTTATATATATATATTTGTATATGTATACAAGTATAAAAGTTTGTTCAATTAGTTTCAATTACCCTTTATAACATGTTGAGCAAAGGGTCCCATTCATGAATACTTGTTATCAAATCAGAAAGTACATATAAATTATAATAGGTATAATTTATGATTCACAGAACATTAATTCACGATTCAAGCATACTAGAGTACATGGTTTTACAAAAACAAAGGTTTAATTCAAAACTATTCAAGTGTATACATTCATTTAGATACATGTTAAGAGTACTAATTCAAGAACATGCTATCAATCATTTACTTCAGAATGATTGGCTTTTCATAACTGTTATACATGTAACATTATATGCTTTTATGAGACAAGTAGTTCAGGTTGTTTAATTCATTTTAAACGATACAGTTAAAGTCCTGACATTATAACCAGAATCTCCAGCAGGGTATCGAAACAATGTGTGTATAGATCTATATTGGGATTGACAACCCCGCACTCGGACTGCTAGCTACAGTCAGGCATACACTCCTATGAGTGACGAATTGTTCTCAACAGTTTTCAGCGCACAGATAGCGTTGGGTCAGGCCATCTAGTCAGTATGGTTATAATAACTCATTAAAAGATATTAATAATACGTTACTGTATAATTAACTAAATTTATGTACTATTTCAAAGTACTAGTTTACAAGATACAATTTACAGCAGAACATTACAGTTTACAATAACAGTTGGTGAAACCATATATACTCTGAGATATAAATTTACAAAATGATTACAAATACAGAACATTGGTTTACAAATAGAACATTTTTATGCAAATATAACTACTTTTCACATACAACATAAAATATAGGATTTTCTGGAAATAGTTTACATATTCAAGAAACAGAAGACATTCTTACAAAACATAAATACTTATGCACTCACTCAACTTTATGTTGATACTCTCTTTTCAAATTACTTGTATTCTCAGGGAACCAGTAAACAGGTACACCCCGAGCTTTTGAGAAGATGGAGCTATTTATGTCTTGTCTTCTTCTTTTGTACAACTATTTAGTTTCAGTATACAATGTGAAACACATGTAAATATTTATACTTTTTAAATACAATGGTTGTTTGTACTTTGATTACTATATTACATGTGTTGTGATACTACAAATGAAGTCCTCCACCTCCGGACGTTTCCGCCGTATGGTTTGGGGGTGTGACAGTATGAACTCACCTGTTGTAAGTTATTCATGTGTAAGATCGGTATAGGATGCTAAGTGTCAAGTGAAGTCTTGAACACAATGGATCCTAATAGCATATAATGACACATATATGAATATAATTAGTGTTTATACAACTAATTATGCTAAGAAACCACCTTAGGGACTAGGAATCACTTAGATTGAAGTGTATAAAATCACATGTGATTGCATTAAAGGGGTTTATGGTCACTTAAGGGAGTGTACGGTCATGATGCGTACGGCCCTTTGAGTGTACGGCCATGGGTGTACGGCCAGGGAGTGTACGACCGTACACTCATGGATGAAGTGTGCAAAAATGGGTGTTCGATCATTTGGGGAAACTAGTGTGACATTTGTACAACAAGAGAATGGACAAAACTATCATTTTGGGAGGGTTTTGAGGTGTGTACGGCCACACCAGGTGTGTACGGCCGTATACCCTTGATGATCTTGAGTTAGATGATGTTTTAAGGCTTTGAATCAAGTGTTTAACATGTTTAACTAGATGATAGAAGGAATACTCAAGTTTTTGTGGGTCTTCTGTCACACCCCAAAACCGGAACGGCGGAAACGTTCTGGGGTGGAGGACGTCATGTTTAGTATCACAAGTCATGCATCATAGTAAGCAAAGCAATAAACAACCATTTCATTAGGAAGAAAGTGTTTACAAAGTATGTGATTCACATAACATAGAATACAAGGTAAATAACAAAAAGTCATGAAGCTATACTGCTCCATCTTCTGAATCCATGTGCGCGTACCTGTCTACTGGTCTCCTGAGAATACAAGTTATTTTGAAAGCGTAGATCAGCATTTAAGCTGGTGAGTTCATAATATTTTAGTGATGTAAGTAAGTTGTAAGAAAGTTGTAGTAAGTTGTAGTAAGGTGTAAGTTCTGTTTTATAAAAGTTCGCCTGTTCCTCCAGGAAATCCTATATTTCCTGCTTTGATGAAAGATAAATAAAAATGACTCTACAGTCCTTTCTATGAGTACTAAATGGATACAAGTTATATAAAACTCAGAGTAAATAAACAATCGATTATGTGTATCTGCCCTAAGCCCACAACCAAACAAGGAACAGGAAATGAGGCGGAAGGCACACATCCCATTGTTTGTTAGATCATCGTTGTATATAATCCTGGCGTATTCACTTGGTACTCACGGAGTTAACTGTAATAGTTCCTTTATATTTGATGAAAAGATTATTTAAGAAAACCCTTATTTCTTTTAATCACTACTAGAAAAACAACATTTTACGACGCGCAATGCGTGTCGTAAAATGCTCAGACGACGCGCAAATGCGCGTCAAGAATGGACCTGTCATAATGAGAGACGACACGCTTTTACGCGTCGTCTATAGACGACGCGCATTTACGACGCGCATTTATGACACGCAATGCGTATCATTAAAACCCCTGTCAAGAAAGGCCATGTCATAAATGAAGATGACACACATTTTTGCGTATCGTAAATTTAAATGTTTACAAAAATATATTTATATATTTATTAATTTTTAAATTAAATTTGCATTTAATGTTTCATAATAGAAATAAAATACCATATACAAAAAATACAATCCATTGCATAAAATTTAATGTCATACAATTCTATTTCTTACAATATATGAATTTGCATTCATCTAATCTACTCTGTGTTTCATACTAACAATTGAAATGAAGAATGCAACACTTGCATTTGCAGCATCTTATCTCTTTCAGCTTGAGCTTTCTTTTCATCCCATAACAGTTCAGTCTGGTGAATCAATGCAAGTACTCCATCCACCTACAAGGGCAATTACGTCTTTTAATCATGGACAAAAAATATTTTACTTTCGAGATAATCCACCGTCTGTCGTTTCACCCATCTGGCTTCTACTCCACATGTTTGGAACATCCTGCACAATAATAAATACATATAATTAAATTTCAATTCAACACCATTAGTTTTTTTTTGCTTAAAAATTAGAAGAAAAAGTATGGAAGTTGAAGTAGATATGTAATAATGTAAGAGATGAGTGACCTCAATTATTCCAACTGCTTCAAATATGTCTTTCAGAAGCGAAATCACTTGTAAAGCAAGTACATCTTGTCTGCAGTCGTCTCCAACCTACATAATAAATATATATTCATTTCTTCCAATTACAGCATTCTACTTGTATACAAACCACTTTTCACTGCTAGATTTTTCAACTACACTGTCCTAATAAGAAAAAAATAAAATCTACGTTAACAGCCTGGCTGTTGAACATTTCATTATAACCAAAACTATATATATATATATATATATATATATATATATATATATATATATATATATATATATATAGATATATATATATATATATATACACACACACACACACACACACCATAGGAACCAAATAAGAGAAACTTACAAATTTTGCCCCTGTGAAATACTGTTTTTTTCAGTTTTGGTCCAAGGGTAAAACGGCCATTTTGAAAAATCTAACAGCTACGCTGTTTACTTACAGGTCACATGGACCAAAAAAAGCTTAAAACTTTTTAGAAAAATTACTAACCTTATAAGAAGCACTTATGTATACTACATAAATGAGCCATATATGTCATATGATAAGCAGATAAAAGATATAATCTTCACAAAAAGAGTGAGATATCCATTGAAGTACAAAATTTTCAAAAATAAAGTTCATTATGATACCAAGCCATTAATGTACAACAACTATGTGTCTGCATGGAATGGAATCAGTCATTGCATTCCATCGTATAAATGGAATGAGTTTCTTGTATTATATATAATTAATGGCAAATTATGAATGATATATTAACAGGAATGAGCTTACCAAATCCTTGTATGAAAAAAACACAACATACCCCATATCAATCGTATTTTTGTGACAAAAACACCTGACCATTTGTCAAATAATTAAATAAAAATTAATTTATATCATATAAATAATAATATATGTATATAAAAAAAACTTAATCTACACCAACGGGTTTTGGGAGTTGTAAGAAGTTTCGTGAATGCAAATCTGTTGCAAATACTGTCTGCATAAAAAAGAATTACTCTTTAATTTAGTTTTTTTAAAAGAAAAAAATATTTAATATATATGTCAGGGTGGAATATTTCAACATACTGTTAGATACTGGAACAATCCATCTAGCTATTGTGGCTTCATATATACACCTCCAGTTATAGAAGAAGCCTGCAAATCATATAACAACAATATATATTCAAGTAAGGGCAGAATTGTCATTTTCATAAACTTAACAGATAAGCAGAGGGACAAATTTGTAATTTACTCAATTGTTGCAGGAATGCAGAATGTTGTGACCCAATAACACATGAATCTATAGGCACCATTGATCTTTGAGCAGGAAAAATTGAATTCATAATGACAACGTATCTGAAAAAATATAAAATCTTTTTGTTAGAAATTGTGATTAACTTATAGATTAGATGAAGTTGATTGATGAATGAAGATATTCAAATTGATTTAGATTATAAAAATGATTGTAAACAGAATGAAAGATAAATTTACCTGTGTACTTCTTAGATGAAACAGGGGTCATACTTGGTTTTTGTGCAGTGTGCATTATGGATAAGTTCTAAACTGGAGAGATTAGCTGTTTGGGATGATATCTTAATAACTGAAACAAATTAAGAAGAATTACAAGGTTAGTGATTAGTTCATGAAATACACCAACAAAATGAGTTCCACCTTCCGAGAACTATAATCAAGAGCATATGCCACTGTGAGTCCTGAAATTGATGACATTGCATCATTTGACACCACATTTGGGGACTTTTATCAAACATGTAGCATGCGATATGTATAAGTTAGGACTTTTATCAAACAGGTAGCATGCGATATGTATAAGTTAGGGTTTTCGCACAAGAACATCAATTTCGTTGACCATACCTTGTTAATTTTGGAAGGGAATGGCAAAGTAGTATTCAAGTTTAGTGAAAAAATAGTAAATCCGTAGAATTTGTAAAAATATCGATAGTGGGGTCTATGATTTAATGGTAGAATGCTCGATATGTAATAGCGCAAAGAAAACCAACACTTTTAGCTGATAACCCTGAAAATCTAAGACTTTTAAGTAATAAACCATATTTGAGAATAAACAACTAAAACATAAGCAACAATCAGAAGTCTAAGGGACCTTCACATGCTTAAGAACACCAATTTAATCCATTGTAACATCTCAAAACAAATACCTCAACTATAGTTTTAAGCTAATCAAAATATCATAAGCAATTTGATAACTATATTCTTATAGAGAGTTCCTTGTTCCCTAGTCTTTCATTCAGTCATTCATAACAATCTACACATTCCAATGAAAAAGCAATACATACAAAGCTAGTTAGAGAGCTCATGTATTAAGAGTGAGAGTCATACCGGTATTAGCAGTAACCCAAGCACATCTCTTCCATCCCAATGAAGCATCTACTGAAGATTCCAATGAACTATCAGTCTCCACAACAACATTTTCAAGTTTTCCACCTCTTTCAACACTCTCAACTTTTCTAGTTTTTAAAACTACTTTCAAAGTATTATCAAGCTTTCTTGTTTGTTTAAAAAAACATGGCCTTACATCCTTCAACAACTGGCAGACCTCGGCGGGGCCACTGTGGAAATGGTGTTGCCAGGTGGAAACCCAAAGATGTTGCAAAAGGCAACACTGATTTTATCACATCTTCATTCTCAATTTGGTGAACAAAACATGTGTTGTAGACTACTCTCTCAACTCCTGGAACTAAACAAATAAAAAAAATATTACACACCAAAAGGGTATTTTGGTCTTTTCAATACAGTAAAAAGGCAGAATTATTGAATTCCAACTTATAAGACAATGCATGAATTAATGCCTTCTCCTGGAAAGCAGCAAGTTTGTGGAGCTGGCCCACATCACAGATAAATTTATAATGAATTTTACATTATACAGAAGAATATAATAAACAAAAATTACTCTGCATTTAATTATTTCCAAGTTGAAAGATATATTTAAATTATACAGAAAAATATAATAAAAAAAATCACTCTGGTTAATGCTTCTTTCTTCAACAATATTATGAAGGTTTGGTTGCCAATAAAAAAATCACTCTGGATTAATGTTTCTATCACTTACCCAATTGCAACATGATAAACTATGAACATCCTGATAATTCATATTAAACAAAATACATATATTATATTTTCACATGAATAATTTGAAATATAGCTTACTATATATGTCTATCACTTATCCAATTGCACAAAATGTCCCCAAGAAGACAACTGCAGCAGAGTTCCGAGTTGCTAAAACTACCTATAAGAGTAATGAGGGGAAATTTGTAATTAAAGCTTTTTTGATAATATAATGTGAGAAAAATTAGTAAGATTTCGTTTACATGTACTACTTAATAGAGTAGTTGAGGTGAAGTTCTGAAATCATCCAAATACGCTCTCATCAGTTCTTCCAATCCCCTCTCATATAAAAACCCTCGTTCCCAAAATCTGAACAAGCATCTGTATTGATTTCAAGCTTCTTTAGCAGATGTGGTGAAACATAGGTCATTTTGTCACCAACCCTACCCACCTTAATTTGGCGCCCTTTGGATTCGAAACGAAGCTTTGTTACATACTGAAGATGAACGAGAAATCTCCATAGACATAATGCGAAAGTCAAAATTGTAAAATTAAACAAATTCTAATAACTAGAATTCAAATTGTGAATGATTTACATTGCGGATGGTGGAAGGAAGGTTGTGAATACTAGTTGTAAAGGCCGTCACATTTGCGCTCATTGTTGCTTTTATGCATAGAGATTTTAGCAGCAAGCGTGGAATTTGATTGAGCCTAAAAACCCTAAACCCCTTCTTTGGTTGCTTTCGACTTTCGATATGGTTGAAATTGAAATTTTGGAAATTGGAAGAACTGTGAAAGAATTTCAGAAATTAGCACAAGATTCCGGTTTATTTGGGCTTTGTACAAGCAACTCAAAGGTTTATTTAGGCTATAGGATCGAAGGGAGGGGACAGAGGAAGGAAAAGGGGAAATACAACGATTAAGGGTCTTATAGGGTTAATGCATCATTCTTTGCTCTCTGCACTTTTCGTATTTAGAAGAATGCTTTGGATTAGAATCGTTGGAGTTCATTTTTTGAGTGTTAGGGTTTACTGCATCATTCATTTTTTGAGTGTTAGGGGTATCTAGAGGTTGGTCGAGAGGGCCTGAACATCATCGTCGTGTGAGGCCTGAAGAGTCGGTGTGGATTGGAGGTAGTGGAGGTGGGTGAGGGGCGGAGACGAAGGTGAGGATATGTTAGAGAACAGATCGATACGAATACAAGAGAAGAAAGCAAGGTTTAAAATTTTTGGGGATTTCCTTTTCCCTCTAACAAGAGAGGCGCGCGTTTCTTAAAAAAACGACATTCACAGATGACGCACATTTTAAATAAAGTGCCCTCCGTTTTTTTAATTTTTTTTACATGAGACACTAATTTAAGGGCACGCAATAATGTGTGTCCTCTATCCTTAATTTTTTGAAGAGATGACACTTTTTTAATGTCACTCTCTTTTGCGTAACATAAATCAACGAGTGTCGTGGTTTGCGCGTCGTAAAAGGGTCTTTTTCTTATAGTGAATAAAAATGGTAACCACAGTGGTCCCTTCTATAATCACTTAGTTTATACTAGCTATATATAATCTAATATCGAACAGATAGTTAATTGTGTGAATCTGCCCTAAGCCCACAACCAAACAAGGAACAGGGAATGAGGCGGAAATCACACATCCAACTACCTATCGGATATTAACTATATATAACCTTGATGTATAAACTAAGGTATTGTAGAATTAATCACCTAAGGTCCTTCAAGTTATACTGGTTTAATAAAATGGATTAAACCCTTTACTGGGTAAGTTTTTAGTTTTGTATACCAAAAGTTCTTATTTGAAAAGTATGTTTTGTACTAGAAAACGGTGCATTGAATTAGTGTCCTATGACCTGGCCCATACCTGGTACCCCTTATGTTTACTTGGTGTATACGGAACATATATATAGCTAAGATCAGATAGATAGTAGGCTGGGTGAATCTGCTCTAAGCCCACAACCAAACAAGGAACAGGAAATGAAGCGAAAAGCACACATCCTACTACCTGTCGGACCCGATTAATATATATTCGTGAATGCATACACTAAGGAATCATAAAGTTAGCATTATAGGCCCCCTTTCTACTGAATGTACTAGACATGACTGTTCTATTTTTTGTTTGTAAAATGTAAGTTTTCCCTAGTTATAACTATCTTGACTCGAAAATAGTTTGCATTAACTTTCAAGTGGAACTGTCACAAAATGAAAGTAATGGGAAAAATGTAAGTACACAGTTGTCTTTTGAATTGACATCCTGCAATACTGATTACCTTAAAACATGTTTGTTTTATTAAGGTCATAATGTGATGAATAGTCCCCATACTATATGATCTCCCTGCGGCAGATTCTGGGAACCAAACGCGACTTCAGCAAACCTGTTTTTGAGTCGTGAAGTAGGCTCACATTAAAGTTATATGGTCATTTATACGCAATTTTACATTCACCTTTTGTTTAGAACAATGAGTTAGTGATTCATTGGTATAATTAGATCCTGTAGTGTTCTTATGCTATAGCATCTTAGTATGTTCGTTCTGTTATATTATCTTAGTATGTTCTCTTTATTATAGTGTATAGTATGTCTATCTGATGTATTGTATCTACCTCTCTGTTTCTCTTTATAGTATGCTCTAGTATCTAGTATGAACTGAACCCCTAAACTATACCCATTATAGTTTACTAGTGTTTTACTTGAACTGTTACTAAAATGACTCATTTTACTACTAAGTTATGATTGTACTTTAAAAACGGAGTTTTGTTAAACTATAAAGTAACATAACTTTAAAAGAGTTTCTGAAATGTTTTGATCACTCATATAATACATAAGCAATCTTTTGAAAGATGTTTATAACAAACAATTACATAATTATCATTGTGTTCAACTTGTATTCCCCTCCCCCCCCTTAAAAGCATTTAAAACAGTTAAAAGATTCATTATAGGGGTATGAAGTCATGTTATGTGGGTGATTCAAATGAATATGCGCGTAAGGATGAGAAGCTCCACCAATGAAGTCCTGAGATACAACGAGTGTCACACCCCAAAACCGGAACGACGGAAACGTTCTGGGGTGGAGGACGTCATGTCAAGTATCACAACATATGCAGTATAGTAGTCAAAGTACAACAACCATTGCATTAATAGTAATAATTTTACATAGGTTACATTTAGCAACAACATCAAAAGTAAATACAGAGAATAACATAAACTGCAGCTTGGTACTAGGCTGACTTCGCAAAAGTTCATGTCTATCGATGACCTGAAAATACAAGTTCCTGTCTATCGATGACCTGAAAATACAAGTTATTTTGAAAGCGAGTATCAGCATTTTAATGTTGGTGAGTTCATAAGTATTTAATGGCATTGATATAAATACATGATTTTCTTCAAAATAATCTTATAAAAGATGGTGATTTAGAATTTACAGAGTATTAGAATTTCTCCCAGAAAATCCTATATTTTCTAATAAAAGTAGTTTTCTACCAAAACTCGACTGCTCTATGTTTAAGTGCAGGAGTTTCTCTACTGAAAGCAGTCTTCTACCAAGACCCAACTATTTATTGTCTAAGGAGTATTTTCCCCTAAAAGTACTATCATTATTAAAAATAGTTTATACTTTAAGAAATATGTGAGAATATGCCAAATAAAAGTAAATAGGGAAAATAATACTTTTCTTCAGCAACGACGTTGCTGTTTTATAAAGAAATAAAATACAGACTCCAGGTGGTATTTAATGAAAAACATGCCTCGGAGAGTCTAATGAATGAAGTACAGACTCCAGGTGGTATTGAATGAACAACACACCTCGAAAAGCCTAATTGAATGAATTGTAGACCCCAGGTGGTATCGAATGAACAATACGCCTCGAAAAACCTAAATGAATGAAGTGTAGACTCCAGGTGGTATCTAATGAACAATACGCCTCGAAAAGCCTAAATGAATGAAGTGTAGACTCCAGGTGGTATCGAATGAACAATACGCCTCGAAAAGCCTAAATGAATGAAGTGTAGACTCCAGGTGGTATCGAATGATCAATACGCCTCGAAAAGCCTAAATGAATTAAGTGTAGACTCCAGGTGGTATCGAATGATCAATACGCCTCGAAAAGCCTAAATGAATGAAGTGTAGACTCCAGGTGGTATCGAATGATCCATACGCCTCGAAAAGCCTAAATGAATGAAGTGTAGACGCCAGGTGGTATCGAATGATCAATACGCCTCGAAAAGCCTAAATGAATGAAGTGTATCTTTATATAGCATATAATGTATTCGTATAGACTCATGAATGAACTGACTCTTGTGTAATTCTTCATACTAGAAATAGTAAATAGTATCTCCTAACTATACCCATAATAGTTACTAGTATTTTATGTATATGAATAATGGAAGGATGCCTTTGCTACCCAAAGGTACTTAACTGACTGATAGAACTTTTATGACCATATAGGTATACATGATATATAACTAATATTTAAACGACCTTCGGACGGATAACCGATACCCTAAAGCCACATCCAAACAAGGAAAAGGAATTAAAGCGAGCTAGCCTTCCTAAGTCCTTTAAACATTTCTTATATAACTATACATATATAGGCATGCATTTTACAATATAAAAGCATAAAAGAAGTTTTGGTAAAACCTTGGAAAAGGCTTTAATAATCTAACAACTGGTTTTCATACTTTAAAAGAGATTTGGAAACAAGACTTGAAAACCTTTAGCTGGATAAAACAGTTTAACATGCAAAAATCTATTTGCTATACGGTTATTAATCACATGTGATTGATATAATAACCTTATAGTTCAACTTGTATTCCCCCCCATAAAAGCATTTAAAATCATTTAAAAGGTTGATTTAGGGGTATGAACTCACCTGACGTGGGTGATTCGGATGAACGGATGGTATAGAATGCTATGTGTGAAGTGAGGACTTGAACACACACTCGGATCCTATTTAACATGTAATGATACATTTAAGTATCTAATTAGTCATTTAATAACTAATTATGCAAGTAAAGACATCCTAATACATGAAAACACTTTACTACAAGTGCTAGGAGTACTAAGGGTTGCATATAAAGAGAGTATGGCCTCACATTGGAGTTTACTCCTCAAATGGTGGCCTTTATGAGTGTTTACGGTTTTGGACCACTTCCCCCATGAGTTTACGGTCGTAAACTCATGGGAATGGTGCCATTGGGTGTTCTAAGGTCTTATACTACTCAAGGAAGTAAGCTAGACTCGGATCAAGAGCTTAGGAAGTGACTAGGGCTTAGAATGGACCCTTGGTGGGGTTTACGGTTGTAAACACATAAGTGTATGGCCGTAAACTCATGTTTACCCACCCACTTCGTGTTTTGGTGTTTCTATCTTATGCATGCAAGGTTCTAGTCACTTATACAAGCCATAGGAGGTGTTAGGGGCACAATATCACCCCTTTATAGAGTTTACGGCCAAAGGACCATTTCCTTATGAGTTTACGGCCGTAAACTCTATGTGGACATGGTTTCTTTAATGTTTAAGGTCCCTAGTTCAATGGTGGTTGGTTCTAGGCTAAGTTCTGGCATAAGGAAGGAAGAAAGGGCATCATTGCACCCTTAAAGGTAGTTTACGGCCCAAGAACATGCCTTGGCCGTAAACTCTCTTCCAACCCTTGTTTCTTGATGTTTCTAAGGCCTAAACATGTTAAACCTAGTGTACAACGAGTTAGAATGAGAGTACTTATGATCTAGGAGCTTGAATGGTCGGTTTTGGCCAAGAACACTAGTGTGTGTTCTTGGTGTTTCTTGAGGATCTAAGCAAACATGATTTCCATGGATGAAATCAGTGGATGAAGCTAGATTTATGGATGTAACAACAAAACAACGGAAGAAACACTTACATTTTGGAAGATCGGGACGAAAATCGGGATGATACTTGAGAGAAAACTCAAGTGCTCTTGAGGTGGGAACGAAATAATGAAAGAAAGTATAAGAGATTGGGTCTTATAGGGGAGTTTACGGCCCACCTTGAGTTTACGGCCGTAAACTCAAGTGTTGTGGCCGTGAACTCCTTTTTGATGGTGTTTAAGCCAATTTGATGTTCCGTAGTTCTAGCATGTACTTCCTAATACTCATACCTCAAGTGTACTAGGCTCCGAACACTCAAACAGACTCTAAATTGTGCTAACCGATAGTAGGAGTAAGTCTGACACTGAGTTGAGTTGGCAGACTGGGCTTTTAAAAGGCAAAGATTTTAGGGTTGTCACAACGAGTCCTAAATGACATATAATGGCATATATTGGCATGAATATAGTGTTTAGAAGCAACCAAATGACAGGAAATACCTTTAGGGACTAGGAAACACTTGGACCAAGTGTTAGAATCACATGTGATTCATCTAAGGGGAGTGTACGGCCACAATGTGGAGTGTGTGGCCATGGGTGTACGACCATGGAGTGTACGGCCGTAAACTCATTGTAATAAGTGCAAAAAGTGTTTTCTAATGATAGGGAAGCTTGTGGGACAATTGCACATCAAGTGTTGAAGATAGGTTTGCACTTTTAAGGCCCTTGAGGGGTGTTTTGAGGGGTGTACGGCCGTACATTCCTTATGTTCTTGAGTTCTAGACATTTTTAAGGTGTTAATCTAGTGTTCCTATCAAGTACTAAGCATAGGGAATGAGTACTTACGATCTGGAGGCTCAAGAACGCTCACAATCACCAAGAACTAGTGTGTGTTCTTGGTGTTCTTGGTGAAATGGATGAAGATTTGAACATCTATCCAAAAGATGATTTCAAATGGATGAAATCAAAGGGTGTTACTACTTTAAGAGGAATAAAAACGAATCAAAACGGAAGAAAGCTAACATTCTCAAAGATCAGGTGAAAGGCTCGATGATAGTTATGACAACCGTCAATATTCGAGTTAGTTCTAGATTTGATAAACTTAGTTGCACATATAGGCACAACACATATTAGACTTAGTAATTAGAAGCTAAGTTATAACCTACTAGAAACTTGGAAACAGATAGAAACAATGGATGGTGTACTTAGATTTCACCTTGATATGTGAATTCTACATCTACTAAGCTGTAGTGACTATCCATATTTGGATCACTCTTTGACTCGAACAACATTTAATGAATCATGTACACACATCATGCACTTGACCTAGAAGTAGAAGTTAGTTCAAAGTCTCATAGAAACTTAAGTCAAATTTGAAGACTGGGACTAGTATACTTGATTCCTCAATTTCGCTTGAATCTCGGAATCACTACATAGAATGCCAATAAACCGATAAAGATAAATTACAAATATTATTTATAACTATAAAAGAGTTATAATACCATAAGATTATTTAAAGTCTCAAATATTCTATTTATTTTGATATTCAAAGTTTATTAAACTCGAAAACCCTAAAAGCCCTAAAAACTCATATTTATAAACTTTAACCTTAAAAATCCTATAAAAAAAATTATGAACCTTATAATATTATCTTATCATAATAATTATTATGAAATAAAATTCAATGAAAAATAAAGATTTAGTTATTAACATTTACCCTTAATTTATAAGTCAAAAATCAAGAGCTTTATGCATAAAAACTAGGTTAAGGTGCACATTTTATAAAAAGTTGGATATTTTTATAAAAGATTTGAATTTTTATAAAAGAAACAAGAGAGAGAGAGCCTCTCCTCCCCTAAAATCGGATCCCTCTCTCCCCATATCTCTCTCACACTCTCATTCTCCAACACACACACACATCTCTCTTCTTTCTCTCTCTAGAAAACTCTCTCTACCTTCTCTCTACTTTTTCTCTCCAAACACCACTCCATTCTCTTCCTCCCTCTAAGAACCAAAAATTTTTCCAGAAAACAAACCCAAGAACACTCCTCAAACTCGAAATCTTCATCATCTTGTGGTATTCTTGAAGGTAAAATCGATTTCTACTTCACTTTTCCTTCAAGTTTTGCTCTTTTTCTTACACTTTCTCCTTCTTCATCTTCTTCAAACTTGTTTTCTTTTTGTTAAAATGGTTTTTACAACATGATGGATGTGTTTTAACACCATGCATGTATGATAAACAAGGTTGCATGTTCATGATCTTAGTGCAAAAATCGATTTTAAGGATTAAAACATCAAACTCAAGTTAAGAGTTTTTGAGAAACAAAATTTTGCTCATAAATGCATGTATACATTTTGATAAGTTTTAATCTTTTGATCTCTGGAAACATGACTAAAATATGAGTTATCATGATATATTTAAAATACTTGAAAAGATTTACTCAAGGAAATGATGAAAACCCACTTTTCTAACCAATCATCATGCATGCAATCTGCCAGATTTCTTTACCTGACTTTAAACTGTCATATCTCACTCATTTCTTAGCCAAAATTCGTGATTCTTTTTCTGAAATATAATATTTTGAGTTAGCTCTCAAACCCATCTGACCTCACTTGAAAATTCCAATATTTCGATTTTTACCAATTTTTACAAAACTGTTGCTCAAACATCACTTTCCTTATGAACATTTGTTTTGTGTTGCATGTTCAAAGGACTTATTCATCACTATAAATCATTCAAAAATTATTTTAAACTTTTAATATCATGTATTAATAGGAACAAAAAGATCTTGATTCAAAAGTCTTTGTAACATGTTGCAAAAATTGTCAAAGTAACATCAATAATCTTTACATAAATCACAAGAACCAAGTTTTCTCTATACATTTTATTGAGCCTTTAGGCATGGTTTTCAACATCAAAAATAAGAAAACAATTTTTCATTGTTGCTAAATTGTATGAAGATGCATTGTGGAAATTTTCAGCTCAATATATATTTTCTTTATTTTTATATGAAAATAATAAGAAAATAGAGTGTTAAATCATATAAAATACTTACACTAGTAAATAAATTCTGGAAAAATTCTTGGATGATTCTTTAAGTTAATAAACATCTCCCATGAAGTTTCAATGACTTTTGTTACTGTTTAATATGGTTTTGAATTTTCTTTTTGTTTAACCCCAATAAATCATAAGACCACTTTAGACAATTTGAAAAGGCTGTATAATAATTTTCGCAGCTTCTACCAGAGGTATAAGACTTAGAAAAATATTTTAAAAATTTTTCATAATGTATTCCTATTTTTCTCCGATTTTTGTATTTATAATGGACTAAAAATAGAAAAAATAGTTCTGCTCATCCAAAATTCATGCAAATTTACCAGAACACCTTGTAGTACATTAGGAGGCTACATAAAAATTTTGATGATTTTTTTTCTTCTGTATACTATTTTTCTCCTATTTTCTAAGATTAAATACACTTAAATACACAAGATCGGATTTCAGTATATAAAAACCACATTTGGTATTTTTCCAGATTATTTACTCTGTAAATGAAGTGTACAAAATTTTTGGTAATTTACTTTAACTGTTTAATAATTATTCTCCAATTAATGATTATTTAAGAGGATAGAACAAAGAAAAATAGAAAGACTAATTGAAAAATATATTTTATATTTTTCACAGCTTCTACATGTATAATAAAAGTGTTACAAAAAGTTTGGGTAATTTTGGAAACTGTTTTCTATTTATCCCCATTTTATTAGAATAAATGCATAAAAATCATAAAATTGGGTTAAACAGTTTAGAAACTCCTTTTTATATTTTTCCCAGCTTAACTATGTGTAATGACATTGTTATAAAAAGTGTGGGGTATTTTCATAACTGATTTCTATTTTTCATGAATTTGTATCTATTTAGAGAATTAAATATGTGAAAAATGGTTATACATATTCATAATCCATGAAAATTTTATCTAGAAGTCTTTTAGTACATTTAGAACCAAAATCTGAAGTTTGGTAATTTTTATTAACTGTTTAGTATTTTTCATGATTTTATGGTTATTCAAGAAACTAAAATCGTGAAAAATAGTCAGGCAAATCAAAAATTCAAGAAATTTTATCTTAAGGTGTTTGACATCAATTAAAACTGAAATGCAAAGTTTGGGAAAGTTTAGAACTAAATTGATTTAGTTTTGAATATTTAATCATTGGAACACCTCTAAAATGTTAAATATTAACATTTCAATAATGAAACTTTTCCACTTAAATTGTTATATAACAATTGATTCTTTGAAATTTAATTTTCACAGAAAAATGTTTGTAACTTATCAATATTAAATTTTGACACATTATTGGCATAATTCTATTGTAGTAGTAAGTATACTAGTGTTAGATTTCGATTAGAGACTCACTAGCGAATACCATTATTGTAGGAATCGGTAGTGGTACACGTGGAACGTAGTTCAAGGCACCATTTGCATCATCTAAATGTATTGTGAGTATTCACGCACTCCCCTATTTTCAGTTTTTATGTTTTGGGGTGGAAAAGCATGTCCCGAAAAACTATTATTTGAATGTTGTATTTAAATTGATTTGTATCAAACATGATTTCTATTTTATTGCTATGTCTCTCTATGTATGTCTATACAACACGGAACATGAGAACTTATCGTACTAAGGCCCTTCCCTTTTCTCTAACCATTAACTCTTTGAGCCAATGGTCATTATGGATAGCGCTATTAGGAATTGACAACTCTTCACTCGCCCTATTGCTGGAGTGCATGATACCATATTCATCTATGGAACGATAAGCATAGATCTTGATAGGGCTTCAGTCATAGGTTTGGTTGAGACTCATTGTTTGCTCATACACATACAAACTCGTTTCTCGTTATAGCAATAAACTTGTTATTAATTATAGCAATGAACTTTGTTTCTCATTATAACAACGAACTTTTATTACTTAAAACTTATATACATGTTTTAGCAATGAAATTGTTTGCTCCTTGTAGCAACGAAATTGATTGCTCATTTTAGCAATGAAACTTGTTTACTCGTTTGAGTAACGAACTTTATCTTCCATGAGAATATGAATGTTGCATCTTATTTGGGCAACATACCTTATCTCTCATGATGACAAAGAACTTTGTTTTTACAAACTTATTTACTCATCTTAACAATATACTTTTATTATTGGAAACTTTTATCAAAACTTTGATTTCAATTCGTGGAACCAATATTATTTTGTTTATCTGTGAGTACTCAACAACTATTTTTATAGTTGACGCTCGTTTTACATGCTTTTTCAGGAATCATCGAGTAAGTGGCACTTAGGGACACTTCACTTTTAGGAGCATTCGCATGTGTTGTATTTCAATTTACATTGTAATTTCTTTTAAAAGTTGTTCAAACCCATTGTGAATTTGTAATGATTTTTAATACTATGGTTGGTGTTGTCTTTTAACTTTTGCGATGAAACCCTTTGTACTGCCACGCCCTGTGTTTCCGCTTTAGCGGGGTGTGACAATAGTTGAGAGAGAAATCGATGTTCTTGACTTGGAAAATGAGAAAATGGATTGGAAATGAAGGGATATCACTCTTATGGAGGGGGTGTATGAACAACATGGGTGTACGGCCGCACACACATGTGTGTTCGGCCATACACTCATGTGTACGGCCGTACACTCCCTCAAATGGAGTGTAGGGCTTGATTTCAAGGCTAGGAACTTACACGACCTAAACCTATAATCAATGCTTGAATGTACTGAGCTTTGAACCCTTAAAATGACTCTAAACAAGGATAACTGATAGCAGAAATGAGTCTGACACTCAGTAGGGTTGAATGGCTGGACTTTACAAGGAAAAAAATTTCGGGTTGTCACATCATCCCCCCGTTAGATGGAATTTCGTCTCGAAATTAGCTTTCTTAGCAGAACTACTGGGTTGCACTCCTCTGATTGGCAGGATACTCACTCGTAGACCTAGAAACTTTTCCCTAATGTCCATGATAGGATTCATACTTGATGCATCTATCATTACCTCGTGTATACAAGTCGTATATAATTAGGATTAGTTAGACGGTCGTATGTGCGACTCTGCCCCAGGTCCACGACCAAACAAGGAACAGGAGATAGGGCAGAAGCACACATACTAAGTCTGCGTAATCATAATCATATACCACCCTCGCGTATATACTGAATAGTGATAGGTGGGTTGTATTCGTCCTTAGCCTTTGTGCTTGAACTTGGTTTGCTGGACGAGTGGTATTTCGGAATGGTCTGCGGATCATACGACGGCAAGGGTTCGGAAGACAAAGTACTCTTCGCATGAGTACTTCGGGGTTTAGAATACGAAAGAAAAAACTGAGGTCTAGGTCGGATTGTCGTTACGAATGACAAAGGTTTCGTGAATTTGACGGTCGAGGTGATAGGAACATATGAACTCAGTATGGTGAGGACCACGCCAACTCATGATGAATGATAGAAACAGACTCTTTACTGAACAAAGTTTGGCCGATTTGAAAGAAACGTCTATTATACGATGATGTATTTCCCTAGTGTGCTCGAAGATGTACTCTTTGTAACTGTTCTAGTGCTTTATGTTTTCCCGCTGATGTTAACACTTTTACGTATCGTACTGCAATGAGCGAGTATATACCATGAAAGTGCTTTGATAACTAGTGTCGATATTTTATACCACAATCCTCCTTGGTACCACTACGATCCCCTAAGATATACAAGTTATGAATAATTAAGATGAATTAGACGGTGGACTGAGTAACTCTGCCTCAAATCCACAACCAAACAAGGAACAGGAATTAAGGCGGAACCACTCACTCTAAGTCTGCAAAATCTTAGCTATGCACAACCCTAATGTACATACTAAGCCATCATAGGTTCTCTGAACGGATCTCTTAGTTCTCTTGAATACTGTGACTTGCTTCATTAAGTGAGTTATTATAATTACTTTTAAGTTTTTTCCCCAAGTTTTAATCTTATATAAATATAAATTAATTTTTAAAGTAACTACTATTTCAAAAACATACCGCTGCTCGCTGGCGACTCCGGGGTTGATTCTCCTGTGGTGATCATCAGAATTGATCCATCCGCTCCTGAGTTCTTTGTTATCGGGTAGTTCCTCTAGTAGTGTCCATTCTCACCACAACCATAGCAGGCTTGGTTTTCTTCAACTCTGGGGACTTGGGAGATCGGTTGAGCCGGTGCCCTACAGACACTGCATTTCCTGGCATACTCCGGTGTGGTGATAGTTGCTCTTTCCACACTTTGGGAGGGTTCCAGCATATCGACTGGCAGGTGCTGGAGTAGCAGGTGTTGTGGCGGCGTACATAGTACTCGTTTGTTCCTCCTGCAGGGGTTCCTGTGTTGTTCGCTTCTTCTTCCTCTTGTTCCCCGACTTTCGTTTATAGTCCTCTCCCTTTGACGGCTGGAGAACGGGGACTTCTACGCCATGGCGGACTCCATGGTCGATGAGCCACTGAGCCAGGCGTTTAGCACTGTCGAATGTTGTTGGGTTAGAAGACAACACATCTCCTTGGATCGAGGCAGATAGACCCCAAACGTATCTTTCTATATTCTTGCTCTCCGGGGTAACCATCCTGGGGAATAGTGCTGCTAGGTCGTTGAACCGGTCAGTGTAGGCCACTATGTCTGATCCGACCATCATGAGCTCCCATAGTTCTTGTTCTAGCTTTTAAACCTCGCCCATTGGGCAGTATTCTTCCTGCATTAACTCTTTTAGGTTCTCCCAACCTAGTGAGTTAGCCACTGATAGGTTCAGTGACTTAACATGGTTGTTCCACCTTGTTAGGGTTGTTGGGTTTTAGTATACTACAACATCCTATGGTGCACATACAACCCTAAATACCTTGGATCTATGTTTTCTCTATTATACATGCAAATATGAAGTTTCCAAGATATTACCCTATACTAGCATACAAATATCGTATACTTGGGTAATAAAATAGATAGAATACATACCTTTTTTTTATGTAACTTGTCTTCATGAAGTTTGAGTGCCTAGTGCCCAAGTGTGACACCTCAAATGGTTCACACAACACCATGAACACTTGGAATAACCTTGAGAATAAGGATACCTTGGTTCTCTCTAGTAAAATCAGCCTTGCCCTTTTGTGTACACACACTAGTACCCATTTCACCAACCAAGGACATCTTTATATAGTGTGGAGATTAGGGTTAAACCCTAATACCCATGACCTTTCATTTCATATGATCCATGGGTTAAACACTCCATGGACTATCCATGAAAGCTTAGCCCAACCTAAATGAACTTGGCCCATCACACACATATATCTTAGAGTCCATATTTAAGTAGTTCCTTTTGATCACTTAATTAGTTATAAATTAATTCTTGATCAATACTAATTAAATAATATGATTATATATATTAATATATTAGAACTTATAATATATTAATATAAATCACTAGTATCCTTTTTCCTCATCTTGTCTATCCAATTGTCCTGATGCCATGCAACCCAAATGGACCATGCCGGGTCGGGTCAAGTCTTACCAATTATAGTTATGGACTTAGACATTAATCCAACAGTCTCCCACTTGGATAAGTCTAAAACTATTATTGAGTATGACTTCAAAAACTAACTGGCAATCGTAGCTCTCAAAAGCTTCTGTCGAACTCTGACCTTGCCGATGAACTCTGACCTTTGTCAATGACTTGTCCATTAGATAAGGGATCATATATTCCTTCATTCTAGATATCATATGGCTTGAGACATGGATTATCAATCATTCTCTCTGTCCATTTGTTGTTTCCCGATTTCCGATTTATGATGACTGACTGATTGAACAAATCAAATCAGTCCTGGCTTGGCCAAGCACTCACATGTGTCATCGCTAAATCATCGAGGGGCCCATATATATCGCTTTTATCCCGAAGGTAAAAGGAATGGATAAACTTCGACTCATATGGCTTGTTCTACTACTTGTTGAATCATACACAAAGGCACGTTTTATAACATCGAGTTACCAATGCGTTTTCGTGCAATCAATGTATAACCAACTCATAGTAACAACTCATATCTCTAGGTTTTAAGAATATAAGATATTATCGTCTCATGATCACTCGTGATAAAATCCATGAAGTGATTCAAATGAGCGTGGGTTGAATCCAATATTCAGAACTTATGAGCACTCATGAGTGTTGTAGCGCCGCTTTGTCCAACAGCTTAGACCTCTACAAGCCAACCCATGCCAGTCTTGATTCATATCTACTTCCAACATATGACCGACTATGGATAGTTTGAATAACTTAGTCATTCAGGAAGAATGACCTAGTTTATTCTAGAAGTCAAAACATGCAAAATGAAACACAAGAATAAATAAATCAAATATGGTATCAAACCCTATGAATATAAATAGACCACTTTTATTTATCACCATACTGATTACTCATTATTTCATTGTTTCGGTTTTATCAACTTTATACCTGAATTAAAAACACTAGTTGTCCCATGCTCCAAGCATGTACACTATGTTTTTCTAAACAATAGCTTTGCCATACACCAAGTATGCACTCTATGTTTGTCTACGATCCTTACTTTGTGAAATAAACCAATTGAACATAATTTCAATGATTCCAATTTCACACTCCCAAATCCTTATCGAAAAATGTGAGAATTTCAAATTCCTATCATTTATCGAAATTTGTTTAGATTTTAAACTTATATGCACTCACCCTCCTGTAATGAATATGTACAAAGTCATAAAGACTTGTCAACAGTCATTATAAGGTATTCCAATGGAGATCAACTCCATGGAAACTAAGTCTCATATTCAAAGTACATTGCTTTGGACATGCTTCTTGTATTAAGTTTTCTAATCTTACACAGATAACTTCCACCTATGGAGACAACTCCATATTCTTATTTTGACTATCACTTCTGAACAAGAGATGCCTCTTTTTAGAATATGTCAATATGGTCCTTCCAAAATTAGCACTATACTTCCAACTGTCCCTGAGCAACCAATCTTTGGTAAACCTCAGATTGTCCTCGACAATTGCTTAATCATTTTAGTCATATCCAATTCTAAACCTTTTCCCTTCTTAATGCCTCTGGGAATTTGGAAAAATTTAGAAATGACAAATATTATAGCACATGCAATCGATCCTGTACCCAAAGCAAATGGTACACGATTCATGATGTCTCACATAAAGACATGATTCTAGACCAGTCTTTTGCTACAATATTTTTATTTTTCATGTTTTCAAAATTTGACTATGAAGAGGGATGCCGTAATCATAATCGAATTTTGAGAACGAAATATATAGAATTTCCTTAAGTTGAACCAATCCAACATGAAATTCATATATATATTCTTGACAAAAAATGATTAAGGTCTCAATCTAAGCCTTTAGAACTGAAATGAAGTATATCCTCTCCCTTAATTATAGCAAAACAACTTTTTCAATCCCTGCAGCCTCACGAATTGAAACTTTTGTTTTCTATAATTAACATTACTAACTTGCAATACTAACAATAATTATCATGTTCCCACTAACATGATGATTATTAGCATAACACTTATGCTCCCACTAGCTTTGACATGTACTCAGAAATCAGCTGGACTTCTAGAAATCAATACTTTATTGACTTTCTTACCAAAGTTCAGATTTCTGATACGAGATGCTTTGATAAAACTTTATCAAAATCATACACCTTTCCTTAGATAGCATGCATGTGTGTCTAAACAATTTCAGAACTATGAAAAGGGATGACGTAATCATAGTCTCAATCGTTTAGACCTATTGCCATCTGCTTCAAATCTACTTGGTGGAAGTGTTTCCTCACCATCATTTTCATGAATCGAAGAGAAACCTTATGACCCTTAGATTTTATGGTGTATGTGTTCTTATCCATGTGAATCGTCAAAACCATAGTCACAAGACAAGGATAATGACAAATCCAAACTCATATGGACCGAACTTATGCAATCTTAACTTCTTGCCACCTGGTAGTATAGGGCCTGCCATTGCTTCCAAGTTGTTATGCAACCAATTGAGAACTTTCAGAACTCCTATGCAAAGCCAACTTTAACTGGAATGGGCACAGAATATGTCAACACGATAGGTTATAAACCTCAAGTCGTGTGCTAGTGAAGAACCTCAGGTTTTATTCTTGATTAGTTCTTGAAATTATTTTTAGGATCTTTAAGACTCCCACTGTCCTCTTGACATATAAGACTATCTTGCCAAATATTCAAGAGATAGTGCGGATTCTTTATCAAGACAAACACTTCACACAATTGGCCTTAGTTGGTCTTTGTTTTATCCAAAACATCACAACTTACCAATTTCAAATGTACAAGAGTAGGACACTTTTACTCTTACATTTGACAAGTGTTTTAAACCTTTCTTTAAGATATGTCACTCAAGTTACAATCTTGGAGTATGACTCTAAGAATTGTTTTGGAACGAAGTATGACTCATCTTCCTGATCTAACCACTTCAACAATTCATGACTCCTCTTCTTAGTCATAAGAATGCACTAAGATGACCTTTAGAGGACTAATTGTGATATGATTTCTAAATCATTAAGATGATCACAAACATGATACTAAAGTACTCTCCCATCTTTTCAGATTTGAGAAACTTTTATCTTTCTGCCTAATTTGATTATTCCCATTCGTTCTGCCATACATTGAGACTTTTCCAATGTTTCAGAATTATACTTAAACTTGTAAGTATAACCATATTTACTAAACTTTAGTAAATCAAATAGTCTTAACGAGCTTTGTGGTGGACATGACCAGTGCACAAGAATGTGTACTCGATCCCTTTAGTCCTTCACTTGACTCACACATCCATGTGAACAAGTAATTAGTCTTGATTTTCCAATGCTTGAAAGTTCTCATTCATCATACTATTCAACTTGCATGATTCCAAGTTTCGGTCCAATTGAAACTTGGGCGATGAGGAACATTCTTGATTTGGTAAATTTAGACACTACCACAAATGAAAGAATCAAATTCATTTTCCAATATTGCTGTCAGTGGAATCATATAAGCAACAATTTTCCACAAATGCCATTGTAAGGATACTTCAAATAAATAAAATTAAACAATTTTATTTTATTTTAAAACTTTGCGGAAAAACTTATCCTTACAATCCACATGGAAAATTGTTGTTATCTATTCCTTAGCAATATATCATAACTTCTTAAGCACCTGCTCAAAATTCTGATGCGATCGAAATCCACCTTCGCGATCAGAATCAGCATATACTTCCTTTAATATTTCTCTCTATTCTTTGATTCTTAAAACATCAACATGTGACCCAGTCACATCATGTAATGAGGATCTCAGAATAGAACTTAACAGAGTTAGATAATGGGCTCTACCTGATGTAGAGTCAAACTTATTGACTTTAACATCCTTAGGTAAATTTGGCAGCTTTGCAATCAACGCCCCTTCCTTTGGCAAAATAAAAATATGGACCCTTTGGTAATGGGACTATCTCAGACTTAGCCTTTCTCTTTACCATTTGGTCAACCGGGTTGACTATGGCCAATCCCTTTCCGTTGGGAAGAGAATGCTTTTTCTGGATTTCCAGTGTCACCATTGTCACTGTCCATAATGTTTTTGGGAAGTTGATCTTCTAATCAAATTTGCTTTACTATCGTTCCAAATCATTGCTGATTCAGCAGCACCAAGCAAATAGATATGATCATTAAGGTTCATGTCATAGTCTGTTTCATAGTAGTCCCAAAGGAACTCACTATGTGACTTAGAAAGTGATTGAACATCCAACTTTCTTAAGACTTTGACACCCAACTCTCCCAGCTTGTCAATATGTGACTTCATCTCTAAGATGTGATCACACATAGACCTTGCTTGCCATTAGGGCTTGAGTGACCTTGAACTTGTGGGTTAGGGAGAATGATTGGAGGAGGTGGAGGAAGTAAAGTTCCAAGAGATTTAGGAAGATCATAGATGTCTGAACTAGACATCTTTTGGGAGATATTCAAGATAGTTGATCTAAAGTCCTTAATATAACACCCAATATGAAATATTAAGGCTAGGATCCAACATCCTATTTATAACTGGAAGAGGGATGCCGTAATCCGAGTTATATTAAGGTAAGTAAATTACGTTTTACCAATTTCCACCATGAAAAACGAAATAATTTAATTAGGTTTTTACTTGGATTTGAAACTCCTAGATCTTTTGAGATTCATTGAACTTTTCAATGGCATGTTTCAATCTCGAGTGTGCCCTTCAGGTTTTGTGACTAGGATGCCGAGGATCACACAACAAGGTGTGAAGTAACCATGCAAATATACTTGGTACCCTTAATATTTACCCCTCAATCGATGTGCCGGTTAACCACACGAGCTCCACCGATACTATGATAAATATTAAGTTACCCTTTGCCTACTTTGTTAAATCCAGGTTAGTGTGCCGGTTAACCACACATGCTCTACTAACGGTTTAAACAAAGTGCAAAGTGTAATTTCATGGATTAGCACCTTATTCACATTTTCCTAAGTAACTAAGATTGGGAATTAATAAAAGGTTTAGTTACTTAGTATTTATCATTAAGACTTTTAATGAAGGGAGAATTATAGTCCTTGTCCTACCTGTTCGGCTAACGACCCTCCACTAGTCAAGGAAGCGGTGGGTGAGAGTGGACACCCATTAAGCTGCCATTTTATTTGCAACAACCTTTTACCCCCTTATAGACCGGCTTCGTGAATGAGGCCTACTAATGGTAAGACTGACTTGCTCTTATACACATATATATATTATTAACTTATAATATTATAAAGTATAAGGGTTGAATTTTAACTTTTAAAATTCTAAGGGCTTAACTTGGAATTAAAGTATTCATTAGAGAAAACTTTTCAAATTCCAAAACTTGAGGGCAAGTTTTGAAACTATTCAAAACTCTTGGATTTTCATAACTTATGAGTTTTAAGTACAGCTTTAAAACTTTTAATGAAGAGACTCTTGGACATCCATAACTTGAGGACAAGTTATGGAGCCATAAAAACTATTTATAAGAAAAGACTCTTCATTTTTTTTGTAACCTAAGACATATTTATGAGTTTTTTAAGATTCATAAATGTGACTTTTCATATAACTTGAGGACAAGTTACAAAAAAAAAAAACACATTTTATGAACAACTTTTAGATTAATTAGGATTGAAAACAACTAAAACACAATTTTTTTTCCATTAATCTAAACTAACTCATAAATCAAGGAAACATAGAACTTTTGGTAATCCATAACTTATGGAGTTAAATGCTTGTTTTATGATGAAACTTTTCATGTTCCATAAGTTAAGAATAATTTATGGAATTCTTTAAAACATTAACACCAAATTTTGTAACTCCATAAAAACAATTTTTTTTTTAAATCTTTTCATATCCATAACTTATGGAGGTTTCAAAACACATAAGATCATAACTTTAAAAAAAACATTTTGAGCTCCAAAATTTTATGACAAAATTTGTAACTCCTTAAAACATTTTGATCAAACTTTTAAAACTAATAAAATAATCATATCATTTTATCTTTTATTAAATTTGACCTAATTCAACTCATATAGCAAATGATTCAAACTTCATGTTTTTTTTTCTTTTTTTTTTCAACTTTGAAAATCAAACATTTGCATGAATATAACAGAAAACAACCCATGGCTCTGATACCACTGTTGGGTTTTAGTATACTACAACATCCTATGGTGCACATACAACCCTAAATACCTTGGATCTATGTTTTCTCTATTATACATGCAAATATGAAGTTTCCAAGATATTACCCTATACTAGCATACAAATATCATATACTTGGGTAATAAAATAGATAGAATACATACCTTTTTTTATGTAACTTGTCTTCATGAAGTTTGAGTGCCTAGTGCCCCAAGTGTGACACCTCAAATGGTTCACACGACACCATGAACACTTGGAATAACCTTGAGAATAAGGATACCTTGGTTCTCTCTAGTGAAATCAGCCTTGCCCTTTTGTGTACAGACACTAGTACCCATTTCACCAACCAAGGACATCTTTATATAGTGTGGAGATTAGGGTTAAACCCTAATACCCATGACCTTTCATTTCATATGATCCATGGGTTAAACACTCCATGGACTATCCATGAAAGCTTAGGCCAACCTAAATGAACTTGGCCCATCACACACATATATCTTAGAGTCCATATTTAATTAGTTCCTTTTGATCACTTAATTAATTATAAATTAATTCTTGATCAATACTAATTAAATAATATGATTATATATATTAATATATTAGAACTTATAATATATTAATATAAATCACTAGTATCCTTTTTCCTCATCTTGTCTATCCAATTGTCCTGATGCCGTGCAACCCAAATGGACCATGCCGGGTCGGGTCAAGTCTTACCAATTATAGTTATGGACTTAGACATTAATCCAACAAGGGCTCTATCAGGGAAGGTGCAAGCGGCAAACTTTACTTTGCTCCCTTCTGGGCACGAACAGATTTCGAAGACCGAATCTGTTTTCTCGAACCATCGCATTAGAGCGATGACTCCACCATTCCCATCAAAGGAATTGGGTTTGCAGTTCATGAAGTCCTTATACGAACACTACCTTGGGTGTCCGTGAGTAACTCCGAGGTTGGTTAAGTGGGTACTGCTACCAGATCCGAGGGTACCACTTTCGCCGAAATGAGCTAGAGCAATTGCTACTGCGGAAGATATCGCTGCTTGGAAAGCAGATGGATCGAATTGCAGCGTTGGAGTTGGAGTTATCGGAGTAGTGCGTCTGTTTAATCTGCGAGGAGGCATCTTTTCTAAAAGAATACAAAGATGAGATGGAATAAGTCTATAGCAGTGGATATAAGCCGAAAGATGAAAGACAAGGTTATCATTGTTCTGAGTGTATCGGGTCCTGACTTCTACTGGGTTCTGGAAACAATTCATAAAAGAGTCTATACCTAATAAACTTTATGAATTTGGAATGGCTATCCTCGAATGAATATCTGTTACCTGAATAATTGTTACCAGCTGCATGTAAGAAAATAATCCTAACACATAATGTGAGCAGTGTTTCCACTAACTCATTAAGTAAAACAAGATTATTATTTATTAGTGTGACGCATAAGACGTTTTGATTACTTCGGCTGATCCTTATTTGAAAACTTCTCATGAACTTGCTCTTGTTCCTCCTTAACTCTTCTGTTGACTGCTATGAGGAAGTGGTTACATTTATCTGGGTTTGTCATGCGATAATGGAAGTGACTAAAGAATCCATGAGATTTAAGTGAAACATTATGGGGTGATCCTTACAGAGTCCTCCTATAATTGCACAATGTATACAAATTGTATATAATTTAAGATTAAATAGACCTTAGAATAAGTGATCCTACTCCAAAACCACAACCAAACAAGGAACACATAGTGAAGCGTAGATCACAAATTCTAAGTCTATAAAATCTCAATTATATATAACCTTGGGAGTATACTTTGCAAGATTATAGACCTATCTGTAAGGGTCTTTTAAGTTATCACATAAATTATTTATATAGTGCCTAAAATACTCCTATAATATTTTAATGTAATGTACTTGATATGTTTTAAACTTGTTATCGTGTTATAGCATCATAAAATACTCCCATAGTATCTTATCTTTATGTTCTGAAATGGAATTCTCTTGAATAGAGTTAGGTAAGTTTTAAGACTGTTGCAACACCATATCACTCCCAAACACATGTCGGTTACATCTCGAATTAATATATTTGATCAGGCTATATTGATCCTAGCTATGATTACATAACTGTCCAGGTTTGACCGTAGTGTTCAACCTTGAGATACTTCTGTTTTGTTCTTGTTGTGATACTTGTTCTAGTATGTATATATGTATAAGCACGTATGTATACTTTTATAAGGTATCATTATATATTTAAAATATATTCTTATCCAGAGCACTTCGTCCCCATTGTATTTATAGTTGTATATCTTTTATCGGTTGATATACTTAGTTCACTATAAACAATGCTCTGATACCAATCTCTCAAACCCCAAAACCGGAACGGCGGAAACGTTCTGGGGTGGAGAACGTCATGTTTAGTATCACAAGTAATGCATCAGAGTAAGCAAAGTAATAAACAACCATTTCATTAGAAAGAAAGTGTTTACAAAGTATGTGATTCACATAACATAGAATACAAAGTAAATAACAAAAAGTCATGAAGCTATACTGATCCATCTTATGAATCTCAGTGCGCATACCTGTCTACTGGTGTCCTGATATACTTAGTTCACTATAAACAATGCTCTGATACCAATCTCTCACACCCCAAAACCGGAACGGCGGAAACGTTCTGGGGTGGAGAACGTCATGTTTAGTATCACAAGTAATGCATCATAGTAAGCAAAGTAATAAACAACCATTTCATTAGAAAGAAAGTGTTTACAAAGTATGTGATTCACATAACATAGAATACAAAGTAAATAACAAAAAGTCATGAAGCTATACTGCTCCATCTTATGAATCTCAGTGCGCGTACCTGTCTACTGGTCTCCTGATATACTTAGTTCACTATAAACAATGCTCTGATACCAATCTCTCACACCCCAAAACCGGAACGGCGGAAACGTTCTGGGGTGGAGAACGTCATGTTTAGTATCACAAGTAATGCATCATAGTAAGCAAAGTAATAAACAACCATTTCATTAGAAAGAAAGTGTTTACAAAGTATGTGATTCACATAACATAGAATACAAAGTAAATAACAAAAAGTCATGAAGCTATACTGCTCCATCTTATGAATCTCAGTGCGCGTACCTGTCTATTGGTCTCCTGATATACTTAGTTCACTATAAACAATGCTCTGATACCAATCTCTCACACCCCAAAACCGGAACGGCGGAAACGTTCTGGGGTGGAGAACGTCATGTTTAGTATCACAAGTAATGCATCATAGTAAGCAAAGTAATAAACAACCATTTCATTAGAAAGAAAGTGTTTACAAAGTATGTGAGTCACATAACATAGAATACAAAGTAAATAACAAAAAGTCATGAAGCTATACTGCTCCATCTTATGAATCTCAGTGCGCGTACCTGTCTACTGGTCTCCTGATATACTTAGTTCACTATAAACAATGCTCTGATACCAATCTCTCACACCCCAAAACCGGAACGGCGGAAACGTTCTGGGGTGGAGAACGTCATGTTTAGTATCACAAGTAATGCATCATAGTAAGCAAAGTAATAAACAACCATTTCATTAGAAAGAAAGTGTTTACAAAGTATGTGATTCACATAACATAGAATACAAAGTAAATAACAAAAAGTCATGAAGCTATATTGCTCCATCTTATGAATCTCAGTGCGCGTACCTGTCTATTGGTCTCCTGATATACTTAGTTCACTATAAACAATGCTCTGATACCAATCTCTCACACCCCAAAAATGGAACGGCGGAAACGTTCTGGGGTGGAGAACGTCATGTTTAGTATCACAAGTAATGCATCATAGTAAGCAAAGTAACAAACAACCATTTCATTAGAAAGAAAGTGGTTACAAAGTATGTGATTCACATAACATAGAATACAAAGTAAATAACAAAAAGTCATGAAGCTATACTGCTCCATCTTATGAATCTCAGTGCACGTACCTGTCTACTGGTCTCCTGAGAATGAGGCGGAAAGCACACATCCAACTACTTATCGGATATTAATTATATATAACCTTGATGTATAAACTAATGTAATGTAGAATTGATCACCTAAGGTCCTTTAAGTTATACTGGTTTAAGAAAATGGATTAAACCCTTTATTGGGTAAGTTTCTAGTTTTGCATACCAAAAGTTCTTATTTGAATATGTTTTGTACTAGAAAAAGATGCATTGAATTAGTGTCCTATGACCTGGCCCATACCTGGTACCCCTTATGATTACTTGGTGTATACAGAACATATATATAGCTAAGATCGGATAGATAGTAGGCTGGGTGAATCTACTCTAAGCCCACAACCAAACAAGGAACATGAAATGAAGCGGAAAGCACACATCCTACTACCTGTCAGACCCGATTAATATATATCCATGAATGCATACACTAAGGAATCAAAAAGTTAGCATTGTAGGCCCCCTTTCTACTGAATGTAGTAGACTCGACTGTTCCGTTTGTCGTTTGTAAAATGTAAGTTTTCCCTAGTTATAACTATCTTGACTCAAAAATAGTTTGCATTAACTTTCAAGTGAAAGTGTCACAAAATGAAAGTAATGGGAAAAATGTAAGTACACATTTGTCTTTTGAATTGACATCCTGCAGTACTGATTACCTTAAAACGTGTTTGTTTTATTAAGGTCACAATGTGATGAATAGTCCCCATACTATACGCTCTCCCTGCAAGAGATTTTGGGAACCAAACGCGACTACAGCAAACCTGTTGCTGAGCCATGAAGTAGGCTCACATTAAAGTTATATGATCATGTATACCCATTTTTACTATCAACTTTTGTTTAGAACAATGAATTTGTGATTCATTGGTATAATTAGATCCTGTAGTGTTCTTCTGCTATAGCATCTTAGTATGTTCGTTCTGTTATAGTATCTTAGTATGTTCTCTTTGTTATGGTGTATAGTATGTCTCTCTGATGTATTGTATCTACCTCCCTGTTTCTCTTTATAGTATGCTCTAGTATCTAGTATGAACTGAAACCCTAAACTATACCCCTTATAGTTTACTAGTGTTTTACTTGAACTGTTACTGAAAAGACTGATTTTACTACTAAGTTATGATTGTACTTTAAAAACGGAGTTTTGTTAAACTATAAAGTAACATAACTTTAAAAGAGTTTTTGAAATGTTTTGATCACTCATATAAGACATAAGCAATCTTCTGAAAGATGTTTATAACAAACAATTACACAATTATCATTGCGTTCAACTTGTATTCCCCCCCCCCCCCTTAAAAGCATTTAAAATAGTTAAAAGATTCATTATAGGGGTATGAACTCACCTTATGTGGGTGATTCAAACGAATATGCGCGTGAGGATGAGAAGTTCCACGAATGAAGTCCCGAGACACAACGAGTCCTAAATGACATATAATGGCATATATTGGCATGAATATAGTGTTTAGAAGTAACCAAATGCAAGGAAACACCTTTAGCGACAAGGAAACACTTGGAACAAGTGTTAAAATCACATGTGATTCATCTAAGGGAGTGTACGGCCGTACACTCATGGTAATAAGTGTACAAAAGTTTTTTCTAATGATAGGGAAGCTTGTGGGACAATTGCACATCAAGTTTTGAACCTAGGTTTGCACTTTGAAGGCCCTTTAAGGGTGTTTTGATGTCACACCCCCAAACCAGAATGGCAGAAACATTCGGGGGCGGATGACTTCATGTAGTATCATAACAGTTGAATATTTGTAAAGAAAGTAAACACAACCATCATAAATATAATTTAAAAGTTACATTGTTGCATGTGATACACGTTTCAAAAGAATATTACAAATATGATGTTTTGATAAGTTTTGAAATCTGACGCCTTAACGTCCCTTCTCCAAAAGCTGATGTTTTACCTGTATTACTGATTCCCTGAGAAATACAAGTAGTTTCGAAAAAGTGTCAACAATTAAGTTGGTGAGTTCATAAGAGTTTTTTTGCTAAAATTGTATGCCTTTCGGTAAAAATAACTGAGCGTGTTTCTAGAAAATCCAATATTTTCCATGAATGTGTACTAGTTTGAAAAAGTTCCAAAGACTGGAATGCATAAGTATATTTCGTACTAAAAATGGTGTAAGTGGATTTATACATATATAATGTAATTACTGAATGCATTTAATAGTCTCGTAAATCAAAGATATTTCGATACTCCATGTGAGTTTTATAACCATGCTATTGACCAAGACTGCCTATAACAACGTTCTTCAGGCGTTGGAGTGTTATGACGTTTGTCACCCCAGACCTGCCGGTCTAACTGTAGCTAACAATTTAGGTGCGGGATTGTCAATCCTTTATAGATCTATACAGAAGTATCATGCTCACCCTACAAGAGAATATGGTTTACAATACATGACTTGAAATTCGCACTTAAGAGTACGTTGAAGCCGAATGTCTCACAAAACTTAGTATCAATAGATTTACGGAATGAATAGTCTACATTTCTTATAAATGAAAGTATTTCCTTTTTACAATGTTTATGTAAAGATGTCATGAATAACCTGTAAACTATACCCATTATTGTTTTTCGAAAGTGTGTTCCATTTGATGATAAAACTTGGTGTAATGCCAACTTTTCATGTAAAGCGTAACGTTGGTAGTAATATTGTTTAACTTTTATAAACAAAATTTAGGTAAAGTATTTGAAACCATATGTAACGATTTCGTATTTTTACATAAGTTTTACTTGTGTTTCACTTGTATCCCCCCCCCCTAAAACAAGAAAAAGACGTGAAAATGTAGGGGTATGAACTCACCTGGAAAGTGTGGTGATTTGAAGAAAACAAGATTTTCTCGGTCGGCACTTCGTTCAGACAGTGCTAAATTTCTCGGGAATCTCGGGGCTTCGGACCTTCGTCGGAACTTGGATACGGAACCGGGGCGTCGGGGTATCTTCGAAAGGCTCAGAAGTGGAAAAATAGGGGAGAGATAGTGAAATTGTGCAAGAGAAGTCGAAACCCTCACATCTTATTGATAGGGTAAAATTTCGGGACTCACGTCGTGGGCAGGGGATGGCTCACGTCGTGATTTTGGTCCGTAGACGCGACGCCTGGTGGTCTAACTCTGGCACAAATCAGTCATAGGCTCACGTCGTGAGTCTTTGGAAAAGGTTGGTTTGCGTGCCCTGAACCTCAGAAATTCATATCTCTCGCATACAAGCTCTGATTTCGATGTTCTTTATATCCACGCGTAGGTGAGATTATGCTCTAAAACTTTCATTTATACTCTGTTGGGATGCACGGAGTAGCGAGTTTTATGAGCTTCGTTCATGACAACGTCCCTGAATCCACCAAATTTTGGTGTCCAGATCCAGTTCATGAGACAACAAACTCCGTCATCCCTGACTTCAAGATTTTTGTCCATTCCTTTCAATGCTTCACCTGCCACGTTCTCTGGCTTCAAGGCTTCTTCCTGTGCTTCTTTGATTTGTGCGGACAAGTGTGAGTGGATGGTCATAGTTAATGCCTTTACTTCGCGGCCCGAGTACTCCTTTCTGCTCAAAGCGTCTGCAACCACATTGGCTTTTCCGGGGTGATAACGAATCTCACATTCGTAATCAGTTAGTAGTTCTACCCATCATCTTTGCCTCATGTTGAGTTCCTTTTGATTGAGGATGTGCTAAAGGCTCTTATGATCGATGAATATTGCACATTTCGTTTCGTAGAGATAGTGTCTCCAGATCTTTAGAGCGAAGACGACTGCTCCCAGTTCGAGATCGTGTGTAGTGTAGTTGACCTCGTGCGTCTTGAGCTGTCTTGAGGCGTATGCAATGACCTTCCCTCGTTGCATTAGGACACATCCAAGTCCCTGGTTTGACGCATCACAGTAGACCACAAAGTCTTCTGTTCCTTCTGGAAAGGATAATATAGGTGCGCTGCATAGGGCTCGCTTCAGTGTTTGGAACGCAGCATATTGTTTTTCTCCCCAGTTGAAGGTTATACCTTTCTGAGTCAGGGTGGTAAGTGGCTTAGCAATCTTCGAGAAGTTTTGTATGAACCTTCGGTAATACCCAGCAAGGTCAAAGAATTGTCGGATTTCCGTTGGAGTCCTTGGAGTTGTCCATTTCTCGATTGCCTTGATTTTGGAAGGGTCCACGTGTATCCCTTCCTTGCTGACCACATGACCTAGGAAATCTACTCTCTGAATCCAAAATTCGCACTTTGAGAATTTTGCGTATAGCTTCTCTGTCCGTAAAGTTTCCAAGACCTGTCGGAGGTGTTGGCTATGTTCCTATTTACTCCTTGAATAGATGAGTATATCGTCTATGAACACGATCACAAATTTGTCCAAGAAAGGACGACATACTCGGTTAATCAAGTCCATGAACACCGCCAGTACATTTGTCAATCCGAAGGACATTACTACAAACTCATAGTGACCATAGCGAGTTCGAAATGCCGTTTTGGGAACGTCTCCTTCTAGAACTTGCAGTTGGTGATACCCAGATCTTAAATCGATCTTTGAGAAGCAGCTCGATCCTTGTAGTTGGTCGAATAGATCGTCTATGCGTGGTAAGGGATATCGGTTCTTGATCGTGAGCTTGTTCAGTTCCCGGTAATCGATGCACATGCGAAAAGATCCGTCCTTCTTCTTTACGAACAGAACCGGTGCTCCCCAAGGTGAGAAGCTCGGTCTGATGAATCCTTTGCTTAGAAGCTCGTTCAGATGGCTGGATAATTCCTGCATTTCTGCCGGTGCTAGACGGTACGGCGATTTTGCTACTGGGGTAGCTCCGGGAATCAAGTCGATTCTGAACTCGACTTGACATTCTGTTTGGACTCCTGGAAGATCTTCAGGGAAAATGTCGGGGAAATTGCAGACTTCCGGAATGTCTTGAATGTCTTTCACTTCTCGTTTCTTGCCTATCACGTGGGCTAGGAAGGCATGATATTCTTTGTGCAGATATTTTCGGGCTTTGACACAAGAGATGATTTGTAAATTGGTACTGGGTTTGTCACCACAAATGACAAGAGTTTCGCCACTTGGCAGATTAAGGTGAACAGCCCTTTCGTGACACAGTATATCGGCATGGTGAAGGCTTAACCAATCCATACCGATGATGACATCAAAGCTTCTTATAGTGATCGGCATTAGATTGATTTGGAAAAAGTGTTCATTTAGAGCTAGGGTACAGCCTACATACAAATCATTTGTGCTTTCTGTTTTACCGTTTGCCATTTCTACTGTAAATATCTTATTGAGTTCTTGGGGTTTTTGATTAAGTAAATGTTTGAATTTATGACTCACGAAACTTCTCTCCGCACCACAGTCAAAGAGTATGCATGCATAAATGTCGTTGAGGAGAAACGTACCCGTAACCACTGTGGGATCGGCTATTGCCTCGTTCTGCCCTATTGCCAGCACTCTTCCTATGCCGCCAACGTTCTTTGCCTTAGGGAAATCCCTCTTGTAGTGCCCAGTTTCCCCATACCCATAACATGCCTGGCTCACTCCAGCACCAGGAACTTCGGTGATTGGCCGCGCCGGTGCCTTACAAAAACGGGCAGTGTGCCCTTTCCTGTCGCAGTTTTTACAGTGCATCTCCCGAAAATTTCCGTTGTGATGGTAATTGCATTTGTTGCACTTTGGTAGGTTCCCAACATATTGTTTTGCCGGTGTAGGGGTAACGGGAACAGCAGCGGGGGCAGTAGCGGCATTGACCGCCACTATTTGTTGTTTCTTGGAAGATTCTTGCGAAGATTGACTCTGCCTCTTATTCCAAAACTTTTTCTTGTTGTTGTTGTTGGCATTGTTGTTATTGTTGTTGCATCATCTGGTTGGTTCTGGGATGACGGTCATGACATCTTGGCAGACTCTATGATCAACGAGGGACTGTGCCAGTTGTTTAGCACTGTCGAACGTCGTGGGTTTGGAAGCTAGCACACTTCCTCGAAGATGGGGCAACAACCCTCAAATATACCTTTCCACCTTCTAACTTTCTAGGGCCATCATCCCTGGGTAAAGTATCGTCAAGTCACTGAACCTATTTGTATAGGTTGTGATGTCCGAGCCCACCATAGTAAGGCCCCAAAGCTCCTGTTCAAGCTTCTGAATCTCGCCCCTTGGGCAGTACTCTCGCAGTAGCATTTGCTTCAGGTTCTCCCAACCCATGGAGTTTGCCACCACCAGAGTTAGTGACTTGACATGGCCATTCCACCACGTTAGGGCTCGTTCGGAGAAAGTACAGGCAGCAAATTTTACTTTGCTCCCTTATGGGCATGAGCAGATCTCGAATATGGCTTTCGTTTTGTCTATCCATTGGGATAGAGCCATTACTCCCCCGATTCCATTAAAGGGTATGGGTTTGCTGTTGGTGAAGTCCTTGTAAGTACATTCCCCCGAACGACCTAGGTTTTGGCCATTAGTAGAGCTATTTATTCCTCCTCCTAATCCATTGTTACTCATTTGTGCCATTGCTGCGGTTACGACATCCGTTACATCAGCCTGAAAGGTAGCAGCATCCATTGATGGAGGTGGTGGTGGAGGTGGTGTCGTTGCTCCTGTAGTATTGAAGCGTCGAGGATTCCTTCTTGGCGGCATGATTCTGCCATAAGTTAAGAGACAAATTCTTGATAAGTCTTCAGAAATGATTATGGAAAGTCTTAGTATTATATGTTTTGCGTTCCGAACATTACCGAATTTTTGTAAGTTAATGGAAACTTACAATTTATAAGTGTATGATTTCCTTAGTACTTTAAGGACTTAATAGAGTACTCAAGGAAATAATAAATGCGTGTCAATCTCATTGATATTAATATTAGATAGAAGGATTAGGAAAATTTGACCTTACATAGGTCTAGTGTACATCAATGAAAGCGGGAAAATTTGACAGCATTCGGACCCCCTAATTATGCACTCACAATCTCTCGGGTTTACATTTAAAAAGAAAGAGCAACACCAACACTTAGTCGATAAGTATATACATAACGCCAGAAGTACGCACTCTACTCTGAGCGGGTGGTACGCTGTAGACCATGGTATGTGGTTGCGGAAGTCCTAGCTCGGGCTACTTGACGTTTGGCCTCAATGATGTGCCTCTCCATTGCGGCTTGGTTTTTACGGCACTCCCTTACTTTGGCTCTAGCAGCAGTAATTTCCTTCTGAAAGGAAAAGGTGTGCTCTATTGTTCGCTCATGCTCTTCGTCCAGACGACGAAGACGTACCGCAGTGACAGCAGCGGTGGCCCTAATGTCCAACAGTTGGCTCGCATTCACTCTTGTTTGCTCGCCTTGGTTGGCAATGCGACGAACCATGACAGGGAGTGCCCTGTTAGCCGAACCCCCATTGCTGAGGTTATAAAAGCTTCGTCCAGTGCCGTAAAGTGATCGTTTTCCTTGCTCCTTGCTCCATCGTTTCAGGTCTACAGCCCAGCAGGGCGTCGGGTCCTGAAAGTTCCATTGGGGATTTGTTGCTCCTCGTGGAGGGTTGTAGATCTCTGGTTCTGAGTCAGTGCTCCCACCATCTCCTTCGTCCTCTGAATCTTCGTCTGGGTCTTCTTCGGGATCCTCTTCGGAATCCTCTTCTGGCTCTTCCTCGGGAATCTCCTCGGGATCTTCTTCTGGCTCCTCCTCAATCCAGCCTCCATTACCCTGGTTAGGGTAGTAGGGATCCCCGGGAATGTGAAATCCTTCCATTTCATCTGATCGAGAATAGAGGCAAGAGAATTATATATAAAACTTGGGAGTAAGAAGGGTAATTTTTGATAAGGATAATTTTATTTATTTGACGATTCCTATTTCTAACTAAATATCGAGGTTCGCATGATTATAACAGTTCTTTTAGTTTTACAAAATACTCCTATAGTATTTCAAATTTGTAAGTTTGATTCTAGTATTTTATTTGGTAAGTTTTTGACTTGTTGCTCAGTACGACCATTCCCCGACATACATTGGTCATATCTCGGATAAATATAGTTGATCAGGCTATATTTATTCTCGATCTGATTACATAGCCTGAGGCCAAATCGTATCGTCTCAACTTGTCTTAATACTTTTCTAAAATTTTGGCTATGATACTAGACCGATGCATGCATGTACTTATACTTTTATAAAACTAGCATTTTATTTTCTTAAAAGTATAGTTTGTGAAAACGTTTTGTCAGAGGTTTTTAGTCCATTTGCATTTATAGTTTGTATATCTTATGTGGTTCGATATATATAGTTCACTATAAACAATGCTCTGATACCAATCTGTCACACCCCCAAACCAGAATGGCGGAAACATTTGGGCGCGGATGACTACACGTAGTATCATAACAGTTGAATATTTATAAAAAAAGTAAACACAACCATCATAAATATAATTTAAAAGTTACATTGTTGCATGTGATACATGTTTCAAAAGAATATTACAAATATGATGATTTAATAAGTTTTGAAATCTGATGCCTTAACTAATGAGTTTTGAGCATTCTAACACTTCCTAAGTTTACATGCAACCCTAATAACCTTGGATCTATGTTTGTCTAATTATCATGCAAAGTTGAATTCCAAGGTTATATTCCTATCTAGCATTCCTGGGGAACAAATTTTAACTTGCATGAAAGATAAAATAACTTACCTTGTTGTTGCTTATGATCCTTGAAACCTTGTGAGCCTAGCACCTCAAGTGTGATGCCTCAAATGCTTCACACAACACCAAATGCTTTTGGAGTAAACTTTTGAGAGAATATTACACTTGCAAAATCGGCTCTAGCCCTCTTGATTCTTGTGTGCAACCGATTTTGGTGGAGCATGGGTTCTTTATATAGTGTTGACACATCTAGGGTTACACCATGTAAACCCTAATGTGTCATGACTCTTCATTTCCATGACCCATGGGTTTGTAACTCCCATGGAGCATCCTATGGGTTTAACCCAACTTGATAATCCATGGAGCCTCTTAGCCCACTATACAAGTTATGCATAATTTACATAATCAACCCATATATTTAATTAGTTATCTTTTGATCACTTAATTAATTCTAAATTAATTCTTGATCAAACTAATTAAATAATATTATTAATATATTAGAACTTATAATATATTAATAATCCACAAGTGTTATTTCTCTCATTTAGTGTATCCAATTGTATGGTGCCATGCAACCCAAATGGACCATGCCGGGTCGGGTCAAGTACATACCAGAAATAGTTATGGACTTAGACACCTTATCCAACAGTCTCCCACTTGGATAAGTCTAATAACTATAATTGCAATACTTCAGGAACCGATCGGCAATCGTAGCTCTTTCAAGGTCTCTCGGAACTGAGAAGATGATGATACGCCATTTAAGATAAGTGATCATATAATCCTCTGTTCTAGATATCAGCCGGACAAATACATGGAACAATGTCTTACTTATTGTCCAGCAGTTTGTTTCCCGATTTCCGATTTGTTTGACAAAGAACTTAATTGAACACATCAACTTAGTTTTGACCGGGCCCGGTACATAGGTCAAAACAAAATCATCGAGGGGCCCAGATATCAGCTTCTAATCCAAGAAAGAACAGATAAACTTCGACTAATATGCTTGTTCTACCACTCATTGAATTATACACAAAAGCATGTTTTATAACATCGAGTTACCAATGCGTTAACGTACAATCAATGCATAACCAACTCATAAGTAACAAATCATATCTCTAGGTTTAAAGACTTATATGATATTACCGTTTCACGATCACTCGAGATAAATTCCATAAAGTGATTCCAGTGAGCGTGGGTTGAGTCCAATGCTCAGAACTTATGAGCACTCATGAGTGTTGTAGCCATGTCCAACAACTTAGACCTCTGCAACCAATCATGGCAGTCTTGATTCATACCTACTTCCGACATATGACCGACTGTGGAGGTTCGAATAATATGATATACCAAACATAATTATTCTGGAAGTCAAAACATGCAAAAGAAATATAGTAAACGATCGACAAGAGATAGCAACACTTTACTCATAAATAAAACACCTTTTATTCATCATCTAATGTCAATTACACTTTACAAATTTCAAGGTTATCTAACTACTAAATCTAATATCATCCTTCAGCCCTATGCTCCGAGCATGCTGGAGATGCTTAACCCGAGTCAGTCCCTTCGTGAGGGGATCTGCTGGATTCTCATCCGATGATACCCTCTTTGCCACAAGGAGTCCTTCTTCTATTCGATGTCTGATGAAATGGTATTTTATGTCGATGTGTCTGGATCTCCCGTGATCCCTTGGTTCCTTGGCTAAGGCAACTGCACTTTCACTATCACAGAAAATTTCCATTGGCTCTTTAATAGCTGGTACAACTCCAAGGTCTCCAATGAAGTTGTTCAGCCATATCGCCTCCTTTGCTGCCTCGCTAGCTGCTATATACTCTGATTCGCAAGTTGAATCAGCCACTGTCTCTTGCCTGGAACTCTTCCAAGAAATTGCTCCTCCGTTTAAGGTAAAGACCCAGCCTGACTGAGAGCGGAAATTATCCCTATCAGTCTGAAAGCTAGCATCACTATACCCTACAACTCTCAAGTCTTCACTACCACCGAGGGTAAGGACCCAGTCCTTAGTCCTCCGTAGGTACTTGAGGATATTCTTTACCGCAGTCCAGTGTGCCTTGCCAGGGTTCCCCTGATACCTGCTAACCATGCTCAAAGCAAAGGCTACATCAGGTCGAGTACACGTCATAGCATACATGATCGATCCTACAGCCGAAGCATAAGGTATTCGACTCATTTTTACTATCTCAGCCTCAGTAGTAGGGCTTTGTGTCTTGCTCAATATGGTGTTACTCTGGATGGGTAACTCTCCTTTCTTGGAGTCCTGCATGCCGAATCTCTTCAGCACCTTATCCAAGTAGGTACTCTGACTAAGTCCAATTAGTCTTTTACTCCGGTCTCTCAAGATCCTTATCCCTAGAATATAGGCAGCTTCTCCTAGGTCCTTCATAGAGAAACACTTCCCAAGCCAGGACTTAACTTCCTGCAGAGTTGGGATGTCATTTCCTATGAGTAGTATGTCATCCACATACAATACCAAAAAACTAACTATACTCCCACTAGCCTTGACATATACATAAGATTCATCTTCACTCCTAGAAAAGCCAAATTCTTTGACTTTCTCATCAAAGCAAAGATTCCATCTGCAAGGTGATTGCTTTAACCCATAAATGGATTTCTCAAGCTTACACACTCTATTAGGGTACTCTGTATTGACAAAACCCTCTGGCTGACTCATCTAAACATCCTCAGCCAACTTTCCATTAAGGAAAGCAGTTTTGACATCCATTTGCCATATTTCATAGTCATGAAATGCGGCTATGGCTAACAGAACCCTAATAGACTTAATCTTGGCCACTGGAGAAAAGGTCTCATCATAATCAACTCCCGGAGTTTGTGAGAAACCCTTTGCAACCAGTCGTGCCTTATAAGTGTGTACATTACCATCCATGTCGGTCTTCTTCTTGAAGATCCATTTGCACCCTACAGTCTTACGACCTGGTACATTCTCAACCAAGTTCCAAACTTGATTGTCATACATGGACTGTATTTCGCTGTCCATTGCCTCTTTCCACTTGGCTGACTCAGGGCCTGCCATGGCTTCCGCGTAACTGTTAGGTTCATCCAGACCTATCAGTGTCTCATCACTGATAAGTGTATCACCTTCCGCAGTAATATGGAATCCATAGTAATGCTCAGGTGCATTCCTAACCCTTGTGGAACGCCTTAGAGGTACAGACTTGTCAATTGGCACAACAGGAGTTTCCTCCTCAAGTTGAGTGCTAGGGTTTGAAGTTCCTTCACCACTTGACTCTTGAATTTCTTCAAGGTCAACTTTCCTCCCACTGTCTCCTTGGCTTATGAACTCTCTCTCTCGAAAAACAGCCCTCCTAGCTATAAAGACCACATTTTCACTAGGTCTGTAGAAGAGGTAACCAAAGGATTGTTGTGGGTAGCCGATGAAAATACACCTCTCGCTTCGAGGTTCGAGCTTATCATGAGTCTCGCGTCTCACGAAAGCCTCGCAACCCCAAATCTTGATGTGGTCTAGTTTGGGTACTTTACCAGTCCACATCTCATGAGGAGTTTTGGCAACTTTTTTTGTAGGGACTAGATTAAGGATATGGGCGACAGTCTCTAAGGCATACCCCCAAAATGAGATTGGTAGCGAAGCTCGACTCATCATGGAACGAACCATATCCAACAAGGTTCGATTACGCCTCTCAGCTACACCATTCAACTGCGGTGTCCTGGGAGGTGTCAATTGTGAGACAATCCCACATTCCCTAAGATAGTCGAGGAACTCTGAACTAAGATACTCACCACCTCGATCGGATCGAAGCATCTTAATGTTCCTGCCCAATTGATTCTCGACTTCCTGTTTAAATTCTTTAAACCTTTCAAAAGTCTCTGACTTATGCTTGATTAAGTAGACATATCCATATCTACTGTAATCATAAGTAAAAGTCAAATAATAACGATCAGCATCCCTTGTGGCATATTTGAAGGGTCCACACACATCCGTGTGTATAAGATCCAACAAACCTTCACCCGTCTCACAAGAACCTGTGAAGGGTGACTTTGTCATTTTTCCAAGTAAGCATGATTCGCAACTATCATCTGACTTTAGGTCAAATGACTCCAAGACTCTATCCTTTTGGAGTTGGCCTATGCGTTTCTTGCTTATATGTCCAAGACGACAATGCCATAATGATGCTTCATCCAAGTTATTATTATTAACAGAATCAATACATAATATATTATTTCCTAAGTTATCAACCATAGATACAGGTTCATACACGTCATCACAAGGTAATGCTTTAAAATAAAGAACATTATTAAAGAAAGCATTAATCGAACCAACTTCATTATCAAATGAAAAGGTTAAACCTTGTTTATACAATGCATGAAAGGAAATAATGTTTCTTGCCATTTATGGCAAATAACAACACTTATTCAAATCTAAACTAAACCCACTACTTAGCGATAAAGTATAAACTCCAATCTTGGTGACAGGTAAAGCTTTCCTATTCCCCATGATTAAGTTTATTCTTCCATGCTCCACATTCTCACTTCTTCTTAGTCGCTGCAAATGAGAACAGATATGAATACCACAACTGGTATCAAGGACCCAAGAGTTAGAATGGGGTGAGTTATTAGATAAGATAGTGTAAATACCTGCATGGTTGGGTTTAACTTTCCCATCCTTCACATCTTGCTGGTACTTTGGGCAGTTCCGCTTCCAATGTGACTTTTCATGGCAATAGAAGCATTCAGCCTCTTTAGGGTCAGAAGAAGGAGTGACGAAACCTTTCTTTGTTCCACTTGAAGAAGAGCCATCAAGGGTCCTAGCCTTGGTACCCTTCGAAGAGCCCTTCCTCTTCTTCCCTCGACTTTTCCCGATTGCCAAAACCGGGGCGGAGTTTGGAGTAGGAGTGTTAACAACTGACTTACCCTTAAGACCTGTTTCTGTGGTCTTGAGGAGTCCCTGAAGTTTGCTGAGTGTGACCTCTTCCTTATTCATGTGATATGTCATGCGGAATTGATCATAGCATGATGGTAAGGAGTGCAAAATGATATATATTGCAAGCTCCTCAGGGAAGTTCACATTAAGCTTCAGCAACCGATCCACATACCTTTGCATTTTCTGCATGTGGCTCGTGACGAATTCCCCGTCCTTCATCATGGTTGTTATGATAGAGCATATGATTTCATACCTCTCTTGTCGTGCACTTTGATGGTATCTTTCCATCAGATCTTGGTGCATTTCAAAAGGGTAGAAGTCCTCATAGGACTTTTGGAGTTCCGCTGTCATGGTGGCCAACATGATGCATGCCACTTTTGTAGCATCCCTTTCATGTGCCCAGAAGTCAGCGATCTCCTGGGGAGTTGCAGTGGTCTCATCAATCTCCTTAAGCTCCTTGTCAAGGACATATTCTTTGTCCTCGTAGCGGGTAATCATCCTGATGTTTCTGATCCATTCGTTGAAGTTGGATCCATCAAAAGTGACTTTCCCACACAAGTTCATAAGGGTAAAGGAGCCATTAGGATTAGAGCCAGAAGCAGCATTGTTTGAAGACATCTGAAAGAAGAGAACAAGATGAGTTTAGATATTAAGAGAGTCCTTAATAAAACACCCAAATGTAATATTAAGGCTAGGATCCAATCACAATATATTATAACTTAGAAGAGGTATGCCGTAATCCAAGCTATAACATATTTGAAAGGTAGGTGAATGACGATTCACCAATTTCCACCATGAAAAACGAAATATAGATATTAGGTTTTTAATTGGTTCTTAGAACTTCCTACATTCTTTTGAGATTCAATGAACTTTTTTTTCTAAAGGCATGTTTCAATCTCGAGTGTGCCCTCTAAGTTTTGTGACTGGGATACCGAGGATCACAAAAAGGTGTGAAGTAACCATGCAAATCACTTGGTACCCTTAAAGTTTATCACTCAATCGATGTGCCGGTAAACCACACACGCTCCACCGATACTATGATAAACCTTAAGTCACCCTTTACCTACCTTGTTAAGTCCAAGTTAGTGTGCCGGTTAACCACACACGCTCCACCAACGACTTAAACAAAGTGTAAAGTGTAATTTCATGGATTAGCACCTTATTCACAATTTCTTAAAGTAACTAAGATTGGGAATTAAATAAAAGCATTTAGTTACTGTATAATATTCATCATACTTTTAATGAGAATTTATAAGTCCTTGTCTTACCCGTTCGGCTAACGACCCTCCACCGATCAAGGAAGCGGTGGGTGAGAGTGGACACCCATTAAGTTGCCATTTTATAGGCAACAACCTTATACCCCCCCTTATAGACCGGCTTCGTGAATGAGGCGTACTAGCGGTAAGACGACTTGATCTTATACATATATATATTAGTAACTTATAATATTATAAAGTATAAGGGTTGAATTTTAACTTTTAAAATTCTAAGGGTTGGAACTAAAGTTTTAATTAAGACTTTACTTGCTCCAAAACTTGAGGGCAAGTTTTGTAAACTTCAAAAACTTTTCATTTCTTATAACTTATGAATTAATTGAGTAATAAAAATGAAGACTCTTCATTTTTATAACTCTTGTGTTCTTTTAATGACTTTAATAAAAGTGAGACTTTTGGTTTTCCATAACTTGAGAACAAGTTATGGACTCCATTAAAACACATTATGATCATGAATTAAACTACCATGAAGGTTACAAACAATTCCTATGATCATCTAATCTTCATAAGTTCAAGAACATGAATATGAACACTTTCAAGAATAAAAAATTACACTTAAAAAAAACTTGTAATTTTGATAATTGCCATTGTAAATGGATTAGCATAAACATTACACCATCTAAAACAAGGTTTAAAACATCAAAACAGTTTAGGGTAATGTTTCTAGTCCATTTCCAGCAACAAATGTGCAAACTTTCATACGAGTAGAAAACAGAAAAACGATTTTTTTTCAAGCAGTTTGCACAAAAATAAAAAAAACAACAACAAACAAACCAGTCTCTGATACCACTGATGGGTTTTGAGCATTCTAACACTTCCTAAGTGTACATGCAACCCTAATAACCTTGGATCTATGTTTGTCTAATTATCATGCAAAGTTGAATTCCAAGGTTATATTCCTATCTAGCATTCATGGGGAACAAATGTTAACTTGCATGAAAGATAGAATAACTTACCTTGTTGTTGCTTATTATCCTTGAAACCTTGTGAGCCTAGCACCTCAAGTGTGATGCCTCAAATGCTTCACACAACACCAAATGCTTTTGGAGTAAACTTTTGAGAGAATATTACACTTGTAAAATCGGCTCTAGCCCTCTTGATTCTTGTGTGCAACCGATTTTGGTGGAGCATGGGTTATTTATATAGTGTTGACACATCTAGGGTTACACCATGTAAACCCTAATGTGTCATGACTCTTCATTTCCATGACCCATGGGTTTGTAACTCCCATGGAGCATCTTATGGGTTTAACCCAACTTGATAATCCATGGAGCCTCTTAGCCCACTATACAAGTTATGCATAATTTACATAATCAACCCATATATTTAATTAGTTATCTTTTGATCACTTAATTAATTCTAAATTAATTCTTAATCAAACTAATTAAATAATATTATTAATATCTTAGAACTTATAATATATTAATAATCCACAAGTGTTATTTCTCTCATTTAGTCTATCCAGTTGCATGGTGCCATGCAACCCAAATGGACCATGCCGGGTCGGGTCAAGTACATACCAGAAATAGTTATGGACTTAGACACCTTATCCAACATTAACGTCCCTTCTCCAAAAGCTGATGTTTTACCTGTATTACTGATTCCCTGAGAAATACAAGTAGTTTTGAAAAAGTGTCAACAATTAAGTTGGTGAGTTCATAAGAGTTTTTGTACTAAAATTGTGTGCCTTTCGGAAAAAATAACTGAACGTGTTTCTAGAAAATCCAATATTTTCCACGAAAGTGTAGTAGTTTGAAAAAGTTCCAAAGACTGGAATGCATAAGTATCTTCCGTACTAAAAATGGTGTAAGTGGATTTATACATATATAATGTAATTACTGAATGCATTTAATAGTCTCGTAAATCAAAGATATTTTGATACTCCATGTGAGTTTTATAACCACGCTATTGACTTAGACTGCCTGTAACAACGTTCTTCAAGCGTTGCAGTGTTATGATGTTTGTCACCCCAGACCTGCCGGTCTAACTGTAGTAAACAGTTGAGGTGCGGGATTGTCAATGTCGTATAGATCTATACACAAGTATCACGCTCTCCCTACAAGATATTATGGTTTATAATACAGGACTTGAAATGAGCACTTGAGAGTACGTTGAAGACGAATGTCTCACAAAACTTAGTATCAATAGATTTACGGAATGAAGAGTCAACATTTCTTGTAAATGAAAGTATTTCCTTTTTACAGTGTTTATGTAAAGATGTCATGAATAACCTGTAAACTATACCCATTATAGTCTTTCGAAAGTGTGTTCCATTTGATGATAAAAACTCGGTGTAATGCCAACTTTGCATGTAAAGCGTAACGTTGGTAGTAATATTGTTTAACTTTTATAAACAAAATGTAGGTAAAGTATTTGAAACCATATGTAACGATTTCGTATTTTAACATAAGTTTTACTTGTGTTTCACTTGTATTCCCCCCCCCCCCTTAATACATGAAAAAGACGTGAAAATGTAGGTGTATGAACTCACCTGGAAAGTATGATGATTTGAAGAAAACAAGATTTTCTCGGACGGCACTTGATCGGATAGTGGTAAATTTCTTGGGAATCTCGGGGCTTCGAACCTTCGTCGGATCTTGGATACGGAACCGGGGCTTCGGGGTATCTTTGAAAGGCTCGGAAGTGGAAAAATGGGGGAGAGATAGTGAAATTGTGGAAGAGAAGTCGGAACCCTCGAATCTTATTTATAGGGTGAAATTTCGGGACTCACGTTGTGGGCAGGGGATGGCTCACGTCGTGAGTTTGGTCCGCAGACGCGACGCCTGGTGGTCTAACTCTGGCACACATCAGTCATAGGCTCACGTCGTGAGTCTCTTGCTCACGTCGTGAGTCTTTGGATAAGGTTGGTTTGCTTGCCCTGAACCTCAGAAATTCATATCTCTCGCATACAAGCTCTGATTTCAATGTTCTCTATATCCACGCGTAGGTGAGATTATGCTCTACAACTTTCGTTTAGACTCCGTCGGCTAATTTTGAATTAAGTTTTTAATATTATATTCTTAATAGGTCGGGGACAGGAAAAATCCATTAAAAATTCATAACTTCTTCATCGGATGTCCGTTTTCGTCTGTCTTTTTACCGTTGTATTACTATTGTCGAGATCTTCAATTCTCGTTTAGTTTGCGTCGGCTAAAAATCGCTCGATCTCTACTTCGAGTTTTTAGGTGTCTACTGTTATATCCGAAACTTAGAAAAATCATAACTTCCTCATACGAAGTCAGATTTGGGCGTTCTTTTTATGCACGTTTATGGTTTAACGTAATCTATGACTTTCGTTTAGATACCTAAGGCTAAAAAGTATTTTATTGAAATTTCACTTTTACACTTGACAGTGTTTTCCGGTTTTGTCGCGAATCTTTGATTAGTCATAACTTCTTCGTTATAACTCGGATTTGAGTATTCTTTATATTTCTGAAAAACCTTGATATGATATCTAACAATTTATGTATCCCAATTGAGATTTTTGATCAATCCGTTTTTACGCTATTTTTATTGATTCCAAAAATAGACTATAATATTTGACTTTTTGAGTATTACATTGATTTGAAACATCGGGTTGTCACATTTGAGGGGTGTACTGCCACACATGGGTGTACGGCCGTACACTCCTTATGTTCTTGAGTTCTTGACATTTTTAAGGTGTTAATCTAGTGTTCCTATCAAGTACTAAGCATAGGGAAGGAGTACTTACGATCTGGAGGCTCAAGAAAGCTCACAATCACCAAGAACTAGTGTGTGTTCTTGGTGAAATGGATGAAGATTTGAAGATCTAGCCAAAAGATGATTTCAAATGGATGAAATCAAAGGGTGTTACTAGTTTAACAGGAATAACAACAAATCAAAACGGAAGAAAGCTTACATTCTTGAAGATCGGGTGAAAGGCTCGATGATAGTTGAGAGTGAACTCGATGTTCTTGACTTGGAAACTGAGAAAATGGCTTGGAAATGAAATAATATCACTCTTATGGAGGGGGTGTACGGCCAACATGGGTGTACGGCCGCACACACATTTGTGTACGACCGTACACTCATGTTTACAGTCGTACACTCCCTCAAATGGAGTGTAGGGCTTGATTTCAAGGCTAGGGACTTACGCGACCCAATCCTATACTCAATGCTGGAATGTACTGAGCTTTAAACCCTTAAACAAACTCTAGACAAGGCTAACTGATAGCATAAATGAGTCTGACACTAAGTTGGGTTGAATGGTTGGACTTTACAAGGCAAAAATTTTCGGGTTGTCACATCTTCTAAGAAATTCAAGGCTCAAGAACAAGTGTGTGGTCTTGGTGTTCTTGGTAAAATGGATGATGATTTGAAGATCTAACCAAAAGAGAAGTTTTCATGGATGAAAACATGGATCTTCACTAGATAAAGCCATGTATCAACAATTAAATGGAAGGAATACTTACTTATTTGAAGATCAATGTGTAAATCTTGATGAACTTTGAGAGAGAATTGGATTTTCTTGAGGTGAAAGTGTGAAAAGTGTGAGGAAATGAAGGAAAAACACACACACACACACATATATATATATATATATATATATATATATATATATATATATATATATATATATATATATATATCTTTGGGTTTACGGCCACACTTGGGTGTACGACCGTGCACCCATGTGTACGGTTGTACACTCTGTACACATGTGTACGGCCGTACACTCCTTTAGATGGAGTGTTTGGCCCAAATGCTATACTATGAACTTAAGATAACTCATCCTTAGACCCAAACTTTGAATGTACTAGGCTTAGAATACTCAAAGAGACCCTAAACAATGCTAAAAGATAGCAGAAATAAGTCTGAATACGATTGAATTTGAAAGACGGTACATTTCTATAAATTTCGGGTTGTCACATTAATGGCTTCAACACTTAAGGTCATAGTTCAGATCCAAGGTCCATAGGTATACTATGGTCGTACAATTTCCAACTTTATGACCTTACACGTCCATAAAGTGCTTAACACAAGGTCTTAATCCATTAAGACCTTCTACAAGATGCATGGAGCCAAACTAGCTAAAGGGGCCTCATTTTTATGGCTTAGAACCCTTCCTAGGGTCTAGAAGGACAGCTCAAACATCTTAAAACCAAACATGCATGAAATGGGACTTTTGAGACAATAAGAACAACATAAGATTACAAAAATGAGATCCAATCAAACAAAACATCACGGTGAATACGTTTTACCTTCTGGAGCTTCTCAAGAAGTTAATGATCCAAGATCCACAAGCTTACTTCTACTTCTATGCTCCTTGATGCAACACCTTTTCCTTAAGTACACCAAAACATGCTTTTTAGCACAAACACACTCTTGCAGGACTAGGGTTCTTCAAGGGACGACTCTAAGGCTTTGAAGGCTGAAAAGGTGGGGGTAAATGAGCCATAAGGATGCTTATATACCCCTCAAACCCTAAAACTTAGAGTTTCAATCGGACATGAGTACGCCCAGCGTACTAGGGCGCACCTTAGTATGCTTATGTACCCACATGTATGCTTAGCGTACTACTCCTGCTACCAAATCTACAATCTTTCCAGTAGGGCTTCTCGTGGTTACTTCCTTCAAATCCAAGGATCAAAATAACATAATTTAAAACCAAAGGATGAATTTGAAAATACCTGAAAACTGGGGTGCTACATATATACTATATTAATATATTAAGGATGATATGATTTGTAATTAGAGTACACTTAAAAAAATCTATTTTAATAATATTGAGGGATTTTTGGTAATTATATCATCTTGTTATTTGATTGTCCTTTCTAGTGCTATCTAATTCAATCATGCCTAAACAAAAACAAATTGTGATGAGGGTACCTTCTATTTTTCTCTACTCATTCACATTTTGTTTTCTAATAAAAATGCAAGGATATCAAAGAACACTGACAACAGATTCAAGAATTAAAAACTCATTTCAAGTTATATCCAAGGATATCAATTATAGTATTAATTTAAAACTATTCAAGGCTATTCAATGTTAGATTCGCGTCTTAAGTTAAGAGGCAATGGGTCTGACTATTTACCTTTGGTAAACTCCGGAAATGCTGCCAAAGGAAGACAGATTGAAATATGTGCACCAACAAAAAACTTTGGCGACAAAGGAGGTCAGCAAAGATGAGACAAGCTACTTCGTCCCTAACATATCAAACGGTGCAACCAATGAGGATTTCAGAAAGATCTTCTCCCATTTTGGAGCACTAACAGACATTTATTTCAGAGACAAAAGAGGCAAAAATAGAAAAAATTATGGGTTTATCAGATTCACTGGTGTAAAAGATATCAAATCCCTGTAAGTCAATCTAAATGGGGTTAAATGCAGGAACACTATACTCGGAGTTAACATAGCAAGATACATAAGGAAGGAGTATCATCCGATTACCAGTCACATTAATAAACCTAAAATCCCCACCTCCAGGAACATAGTTTCGGGCGCAGGAGGCTCCGCCTTCATGATAAGAAGAACATAAGTAGAGGTCACCGGTATATACTGTTGGAGATAGTGTCTAAGTCCATAACTATATTTGGTATGTACTTGACCCGACCCGACATGGTCCATTTGGGTTGCACTTCACCCGAACAATTTACGGATAATCTTTTGAGAATAGTATAAGTTATGATTTATTAATATATTATAAGTTCTAATATATTAATATAAAATCATATTATTTAATTAGTGTTGATCTATAATTAATTTAGAATTAATTTAGAGATCAAAAGTATGACTAATTAAATATGGGCTCTTGTATTTATATAGTGTGGGCTAATGCTTATTTGGAATGGGCTAGGCTTGCATGGAAAGTCCATGGATACTCCATGGAGCTTTAACCCATGGATCTCATGGAAATGAAAAGACGTGGGTATTAAGGTTTACATGGATGTAACCCTAATCCACCACACTATATAAAGGAGGCTTTGATTCTTGAAATAACACCAGTTGATGTGTGTAAACCAAGAGGGCCGATTTCAAGAAGTTTGTGACTATTCTCTCAAGTTTCCAAGTTTGTGGTGATTTGTGACTTCCATTTGAGGCATCCACATTATTGGTGCTAGGCTCTCAAACTCCAAGCAATCAACTACTACTACAAGGTAAGTAATTCTACTAGTTTTATTTGATTCAAGTACCCCATGCCATGCTAGTTAGAATAAGAACCTTGGAAAAAAAATTATTTGCATGTATCTTAGTCAAACATAGATCCAAGGTTTCTAGGGTTGCATGTACACCATAGGGGTGTTAGAATGCTCAAAACCCATCAGTGGTATCAGAGCCTGGTTTGTTTATTTAATACTTGATGGAAAAAAAAAAACTTGAAAATCAAAGTTTTGTTCAAAAGCTCATATCAAAATTTCAAGTTTTGTATATGTACTTACGATTCTTGAAATTTTTGATATGAACATTCATAAACATATGAGTTTAGAAGATCATAGAAATTATGTGCTAATAATTGATTGGATTAATTCTTGATCTTTATGTGTTTTAATGGAGTCCATAACTAGTTCTTAAGTTATGGATAACCAAAAGTCACATTTATAAATAACCATTAAAAGAACACATAGGTTACAAAAATGAAGAGTCTTCATTTTTAATAACCATTAACTCATAAGTTATGAGAAATGAAAAGTTTTGAAAGTTTACAAAACTTGCCCTCAAGTTTTGGAACATGTAAAGTCATATTAAAAACTTTAGTTCCAACCCCTAGAATTTTAAAAGTTAAAACTCAACCCTTATACTTTATAATATTATAAGTTTAATAATACTTATATATGTATAAGATCAAGTCGTCTTACCGCTAGTACGCCTCATTCACGAAGTCGGTCTATAAGGGGGGTTTAAGGTTGTTGCCTATAAAATGGCAACTTAATGGGTGTCCACTCTCACCCACCGCTTCCTTGATCGGTGGAGGGTCGTTAGCCGAACGGGTAGGACAAGGACTTATAAATTCTCATTAAAAGTATAATGATAATACTAAAGAAACTAAACTTTATTAAATTCCCAATCTTAGTTATTTTAGGAAAATGTGAATAAGGTGCTAATCCATGAAATTACACTTTACACTTTGTTTAAGTCGTTAGTGGAGCGTGTGTGGTTAACCGGCACACTAACTTGAACTTAACAAGGTAGGTAAAGGGTGACTTAATGTTTATCATAGTATCGATGGAGCGTGTGTGGTTAACCGGCACATCGATTGAGGGGTAATACATTAAGGGTACCAAGTAATTTGCATGGTTACTTCACACCTTGTTTTGTGATCCTCGGCATCCCAGTCACAAAACTTGAAGGGCACACTCGAGATTGAAACATGCCATTGAAGAAAGTTCAATGAATCTCAAAGAATCTAGGAGTTTCTAAACCAATTAAAACCTAATTAAATATTTCGTTTTTCATGGTGGAAATTGGTGAATCGTCATTCACCTACCTTCAAATATCTTATTGCTTAGATTACGGTATCCCTCTTCTAAGTTATAAAATATTGTGTTGGGTCCTAGCCTTAATATTACATTTGGGTGTTTTGTTAAGGACTATCTCTATATCTAATCTAATTTATTCCCTCTTCTTTTCAGATGTCTTCCAATAACAATGCTTCTGGCTAAAACCCTACTAGCTCCTTCTCTCTCATGAATCTTTGTGGGAGAGTCATCTTTGATGGGTCCAACTTTAACAGATTGGATCAGAAACATCAGGATGGTCACTCGGTATGAGAACAAAGAATATGTTCTCGACAAGGAGCTGAAGGTACCCGAGCCAACTGCTACTCCTGAAGAGCTTGCTGAATATGAGGTACATGAAAGAGATGCTACAAAAGTGGCATGCATCATGATGGCCACCATGACAGCCGAGCTCCAAAAGTCCTATGAGGACTATTATCCTTTTGAGATGCACCATGACTTGATGGACCGCTACCATCAAAGTGCTCGTCAAGAGCGATATGAAATAATCTCCTCCATGATAACAACCCGAATGAAGGATGGTGAACCCATCACGGGCCACATGCAGCAAATGCAAAGGTATGTGGACCGTTTACTGAAGTTGAATGTGACATATCACATGAACAAGGAAGAAGTCACCCTCAGCAAACTTCAAGGACTCTTGAAGACCGCCGAAAGTGGTCTAAAGGGTAAGTTGGTTGTTACTACTCCTACTCCTACTCCAACTGCGGCCAATGTCTTGGCAATCGGGCATGGCAAAGGGAAGAAGAGAAAGAACCCTTCTAAGGGTACCAAGGGTAGGACCCTTGAAGGCTCCTCTTCAAGCAAAACCAAGAAAGGTTTTGTCACTCCTTCTGCTAACCCTAATGAGGCTGAATGCTTCTATTGCCATGAAAAATCGCACTGGAAGCGAAACTGCCCAAAGTACCAGCAAGATTTGAAGGATGGGAAAGTAAAACCCAACCATGCAGGTATATACACTATATTGTCTAATAACTCACCTCATTCTAAGTCTTGGGTCCTTGATACAGGTTGTGGTATTCACATATGTTGTGATTTGCAGGGACTAAAAATAAGTGAGAATATGGAGCAGGGAAAGATAAACTTGATCATGGGAAACAGGAAAGCTTCACCTGTCACCAAGATAGGAGTTTATTCCTTAGTGCTAAATAGTGGGTTTACATTAGATTTGAATAAATGTTATTATTCGCCAGAAATGGCATGAAATGTTATTTCCTTTCATGCATTGTATAAACAAGGTTTTACCTTTTATTTTGATAATAATAATGGTTGTATTGATGCTTTCTTTAATAATGTTCTTTATTTTAAAGCATTACCTTGTGATGGCGTGTATGAAACTGTATCTGTTGTAGATAATCTAGGAAATAATGTATTGTGTATTAACTCTTCCACCAACTTAGATAAAGCATCCTTATGGCATTGTCGTCTTGGACATGTAAGCAATAAACGCATAGGCCAACTCCAAAAGGATGGAGTATTGGAGTCATTTGACCTAAAGTCAGATGATAGTTGTGAATCTTGTTTGCTTGGTAAAATGACAAAGTCACCTTTTACTGGCACTTGTGCTAGGGGTGAAGGTTTGTTGGACCTCATACACACGGATGTGTGTGGACCCTTCAGAACCGCCACAAGAGATGCTAATCGGTTCTATGTGACTTTTACTGATGATTTTAGTAGATATGGATATGTCTACCTAATCAAGCATAAGTCAGAAACCTTTGAGAAATTCAAATAGTTTAAGCAAGAAGTGGAGAATCAGTTGGGCAGGAACATTAAGATGCTTCGATCCGATCGTGGTGGTGAGTATCTTAGTACTGAGTTCCTTGACTATCTTAAGGAATGTGGGATTGTCTCACAATTGACACCTCCTAGGACACCACAGTTGAATGGTGTAGCTGAGAGGCGCAATCGGACCTTGTTGGACATGGTTCGTTCCATGATGAGTCGAGCTTCGCTACCAATCTCATTTTGGGGGTATGCCTTAGAGACTGTCGCCCATATCCTTAATCTAGTCCCTAGAAAGAAGGTTGCCAAAACACCTCACGAGGTGTGGACTGGAGAAGTTCCCAATCTAGACCACATCAAGATTTGGGGTTGCGAGGCTTCCGTGAGACGCGAGACTCACGATAAGCTCAAACCCCGAAGCGAAAGGTGTATTTTCATCGGCAACCCACAGAAATCCTTTGGTTACATCTTCTACAGACCCAGTGATAATGTGGTCTTTGTAGCAAGAAGAGGATTCTTTCGAGAGAGAGAATTCATGAGCCAAGGAGACAGTGGGAGGCAAATTGACCTTGAGGAAATTCAAGAGTCAAATGGTGAAGGAATCTCAAACCCTAGCCCTCAACTTGAGGAGGAAACTCCTGTTGAGCCGACTGAAGAATCTATACCTCTGAGGCGTTCCACCAGAGTTAGGAATACACCTGAGCATTATTATGGTTTTCATATTACTGCAGAAGGTGAGACACTTATCAGTGATAACACACTAGTAAATCTGGATGAGCCTAACAGCTACACGGAAGCCATGGCAGGCCCTGAGGCTGCTAAATGGAAAGAGGCTATGGATAGCGAGATATAGTCCATGTATGACAATCAAGTTTGGAACTTGGTTGACAATGTACCTGATCGTAAGATAGTTGGGTGCAAATGGATCTTCAAGAAGAAGACCGACATGGATGGTAATGTACACACTTATAAGGCACGACTGGTTGCAGAGGGTTATTCTCAAACTCCGGGAGTTGATTATGATGAGACCTTCTCACCAGTGGCCAGGATTAAGTCTATTAGGGTTCTGTTAGCCATTGCTGCATTTCATAATTATGAAATATGGCAAATGGATGTCAAAACCGCTTTCCTTAATGGAAACTTGGCTGAAGATGTTTACATGGTTCAGCTAGAGGGTTTTGTCAGTACAGAGTACGCCAGTAGAGTGTGTAAGCTCGAGAAATCCATTTATGGATTAAAACAGGCACCTCGAAGATGGAATCTTTGCTTTGATGAGAAAGTCAAAGAATTTGGCTTTTCAAGGAGTGAAGATGAATCTTGTGTCTATATCAAGGCTAGTGGGAGTATAGTCAGCTTTTTGGTACTGTATGTGGATGACATACTACTCATAAGAAATGACATCCCAACCCTGCAGGAAGTAAGGTCCTGGCTTGGGAAGTGTTTCGCTATGAAGGACCTTCGAGAAGCTGCCTATATCCTAGGGATAAGGATTTTGAGAAACAGGAGTAAAAGACTAATTGGACTTAGTCAAAGCACCTATGTGGACAAAGTGTTGAAAAGGTTCAACATGCATAACTCCAAGAAAGGAGAGTTACCCATCCAGAGTAACGCAAGATTGAGTAAGACACAAAGGCCTAGTACTGAGGCTGAGATAGCAGAAATGAGTCGAATACCATATGCTTCAGCTGTAGGATCGATCATGTATGCTATGACGTGTACTCGACCTGATGTAGCCTTTGCTTTGAGCATGGTTAGCAGGTATCAGGGGAACCCTGGCAAGGCACACTGGACTGCGGTAAAGAAGATCCTCAAGTACCTACGGAGGACTAAGGACTGGGTCCTTACCCTCGTTGGCAATGAGGACTTGAGAGTTGTAGGGTATAGTGATGCTAGCTTTCAGACTGACAGGGATAATTTCCGCTCTCAGTCGGGCTGGGTCTTTACTCTAAACGGAGGGGCAATTACTTGGAAAAGTTCCAAGCAGGAGACAGTGGCTGATTCCACTTGTGAATCAGAGTATATAGCAGCAAGCGAGACAACAAAGGAGGCTATATGGCTAAAGAACTTCATCGGAGACCTTGGAGTTGTACCAGCTATAAAGGAGCCAATGGAGATTTTCTGTGACAGCAATAGTGCGGTTGCCTTAGCCAAGGAACCAAGAGATCATGGGAGATCCAGACACATTGACAGAAAATATCACTTCATCAGACATGGAATAGAAGAAGGAATCCTCGTGGCAAAGAGGGTATCATCAGATGAGAACCCAGCAGATCCCCTCACGAAGGGACTGACTCGGGCTAAGCATCTCTAGCATGCTCGGAACATAGGGCTGAAGGATGATATTAGTTTTAGTAGTTAGATAATCTTGAAATTTGTAAAATGTAATTGACATTTGATGATAAATAAAAGCTGTTATTTATGAGTAAAGTGTTTTTATCTCTTGTCAATCGTTTACTATTATTTCTTTTTGCATGTTTTGACTTCCAGAATAATTATGTTATGGTTTATATCATATTATTCAAACTCTCCACAGTCGGTCATATGTTGGGAGTAGATATGAATCAAGACTGTCATGGGTTGGCTTGTAGAGGTCTAAGATGTTAGACAAAGCGGGGCTACAGCACTCATGAGTGCTCATAAGTTCTGAGTATTGGATTCAACCCACGCTCACTTGTATCACTTCATGGAATTTATCTCGAGTGATCGTGAGACGGTAATATCATATAAGTCTTCAAACCTAGAGATATGATTTGTTGCCTATGAGTTGGTTATGCATTGATTGCACGAAAACGCATTGGTAACTCGATGTTATAAACCGTGCTTTTGTGTGTAATTTAACAAGTAGTAGAGCAAACATATGAGTCGAAGTTTATCTGTTCCTTCTAGAATTAGAAGCGATATCTGGGCCTCTCGATGATTTTGTTTTGACCTGTGTACCGGGCCCGGTCAGAACTAAATTGATGTGTTCAGTTAAGTTCTATGTCAAACAAATCGGAAATCGGGAAACAAATGCTGGACAATAAGCAAGACCATGTTCCATATATTTGTCCGGCTGATATCTAGAACAGAGGATTATATGATCACTTATCTAAAATGGCGCTTCATAGTTCAACAGAGTTTTAAGAGCTACGATTGCTGATCGGTTCCTGAAGTTATACTTGCAACTATAGTTATTAGACTTATCCAAGTGGGAGACTGTTGGACATAGTGTCTAAGTCCATAACTATATTTGGTATGTACTTGACCCGACCCGGCATGGTCCATTTGGGTTGCACTTCACCCGAACAATTTACGGATAATCTTTTGAGAATAGTATAAGTTATGATTTATTAATATATTATAAGTTCTAATATATTAATATAAAATCATATTATTTAATTAGTGTTGATCTATAATTAATTTAGAATTAATTTAGAGATCAAAAGTATGACTAATTAAATATGGGCTCTTGTATTTATATAGTATGGGCTAATGCTTATTTGGAATGGGCTAGGCTTGCATGGAAAGTTCATGGATACTCCATGGACCTTTAACCCATGGATCTCATGGAAATGAAAAGACATGGGTATTAGGGTTTACATGGATGTAACCCTAATGCACCACACTATATAAAGGAGGCTTTGGTTCTTGAAATAACACTAGTTGATGTGTGTAAACCAAGAGGGCCGATTTCAAGAATTTTGTGACTATTCTCTCAAGTTTCCAAGTTTGTAGTGATTTGTGACTTCTATTTGAGGCATCCACATTATTGGTGCTAGGCTCTCAAACTCCAAGCAATCAACTACTACTACAAGATAAGTAATTCTACTAGTTTTATTTGATTCAAGTACCCCATGCCATGCTAGTTAGGATAAGAACCTTGGAAAAATAATTATTTGCATGTATCTTAGTCAAACATAGATCCAAGGTTTCTAGGGTTGCATGTACACCATAGGAGTGTTAGAATGCTCAAAACCCATCATATACAAGGAGAATTCGAAAATCCCCACCCACAACATCAATCAAGAACAAGGAAAGCAGGAGATTATATTAGAGATTGAAGAAAACATGGAGAGATGGATTCAAAAATGTACTGTAATTGGTGAGGTCTTATAACTTGATCATCTTGGTATTTACCGGTTTTCCTCTCTATACATGGCGATAAGGTGGCGGATGTGAAGTGCCCAGGGGGTATGAAAGCCATACTCAGCTTCGATAGTTCACTTGGAGCGAAAGAGTTTCTTGCAAATAAGAATAACTGGCCGACCATCTTCAAATGGCTAAAACAGGGGGACCAGGGGCACCCTCAATTCGAGAGAGCAACATGGGTACCGATTGTGGCGCTACCACTAAAATAATGGTGCAATTCCAACTTCAACGCAATCATTAGTTCTTTTGGGAAGATCATAGCTCTATTCGAAGGCATTCATGATCGTATGGATCTGTCATGAATAAAACTTGGCATCCTCACCAGAATGATGAAGAAACTGTTGGATTAGGTGTCTAAGCCCATAGCTATATTTGGTATGTACTTGAATTAATATTGGCATGGTCCTTTAGGGTTGCCTTCACACTAGCAACTTGGCAGGATGATTAATCAAAGAAGAGGATGAATTTATTATTTGGATAAATAAATTGGAATAAATGATTTATTAATATGTTAAGGAAATAATATATTAATTAGAAATCATATTAATAATTAATATGTAATCATAAATTAATTTGGAATTAATTTTGGGATTAAAGGAAATAATTAAAAGTGCAGGGGTTGCTTTGCAATTTATTGATAGTTGTGGAATTTGGCTCTTGGACCATCCTAGAAGGGATGGACGGAATTCTCAAAGGAAGGCCCTAGAAATTTCGTTCATGGCCATAAGCATGAGGATGCATGAGCTGCTTAGGCCTTGAGCAAAGGGATTAGGGTTTCCTTATCTTAACCCCTTATGGATTTCGGCTAGACTAAGGTTCCTAAACCATAAGAAAACCTAAAATTATCTCCTCTCTCCTCTTCTCATATTCGTCCTCTTGCTAAGTGTGTTTATGAGCCATTAGAGGTGTTACACTTGTGACACTAAGTTCTCAAAGCTCAAGATCTACAAGGTTTTTGATTATTATTACAATATAACAATCAAGGTATGTATTTTGATCCTTATGATGTGAATTTAGATTATAATAAATAGATCCTAGGGTTTATTGTATTGTGTTCATTGTTTGCATGTTCAATAGAGAAAACTTAGATCTAATCTATTTAGCGTTGCATGCACACATAGGAATGTATGTTTTGCTCAAAACCCATCAGTGATATCAGAGCCTAGGATTAGTTTTCTGTTGAATTGTTGCAATTGTGATCTTGTTCAAAGGAGAAGCGAACAAAATCAACATTCTGTTCAATGAACTCGTCGAGTTGTTCTTGGAACTCGTCGAGTTACGTGAACTCGTCGAGTTACATGAACTCGTCGAGTTTGGTCCTCAAACTGGTCGAGTTGGTGCGTAAGATCTGATTTCGGATTTTCATGCCTAATTTGATTTACTATGGTTTATATTTGGTAATTATCTTTTAATAATTCTACCATAATCTGTTTTTTTGGTAATATAAGAAAATTCAATTAAAACAAAAATGTTAGAAGATAATTATGGATTATATAATGATGATTTATTTGATTGTAATTATCCTTATGGATATGGTTAATGATTTAATTAGTTGATTAATTAATGGACAATTGATATATCCATAATTGGTTATTATATAATTAAGTAATTTATTTATGGGTTGTTTGAAATTTAAAATTAAAAGATTTAATTTTGGAAATTTAGAATCGAAAACCCTAAAATATATCATCATGGATTTTGTTAATGATTATTAATAAATCCATATGTGGTTTAAATTTAATTAAATTAAAATTTTAATTTATTAAAGAATTAAACCCTTAGTATTTTAATATGTTTAAAATACACCCTATACTATATAAGATTAAGAGTTTAATTTTTATGTATATGTATGAGAAAAGTCAGTCTTACCATTAGTAGGCCTCATTCACGAAGCTGGTCTATAAGGGGAGTTTAAGGAAGTGGCCTATAAAATGACCGTCATTAGGTATCCAGTCTTACCCACCGCTCTCCTGACTAGTGGAGGGTCGTTATCCGAACGGGTTTGATAGGACAAAATAATTCTTATTAATAAGTATAATGAAATATAAAGTAACTAAACCATTTTCTAAAATCTCATTCTTAGTTACTTTAGGAAAAACGTGAATTTGATGCTAACGCATGAAATTGCACATTGCAACTTATTGGTCGTTAGTGGAGCGTGTGTGGTTAACTGCCACACTAATATGGGACTAATATTGTTGGCAATGGGTGTATCGTAAATTATCAATGAGTTAATGGAGCGCGTGTGGTTAATCGGCACGTTAAGTTCAGATGATAAATGACATCGAGAGTACCAAACTAATTTACATGGTTATTCACATCTACTTTGTGATCCTCGGCATCCCAGTCACAAAATGAGAGCATAATCGAGATTAAACATGCCATTGAATAGTTCAATGAATCTCAAAAGATCTAGGAGTTTCATTAGATTGAAACTGGTAATTGCTTACCTACCTAAAATATATTTGAATTTGATTACGACATCCCTCCTCAGAATTCAAATAAAAAATATGGATCCTAGCCTTAATTTAAATTTTGGGTTAATAATTAAGTATTAAATATATCAACTAACTTGAATCCTTTTCTCCCTTTATAGATGTCGAGTTCGGACAACAATGGTTCTCCTCGTCCATCTGGAAATGGTTTTCCTTCTGAAGATGATCTTCCACAAGTTGATCAAGGTGAAAGAATGTTCCCCTCTTCAAATGGTGGAACTGGAAATCATGCTTTTCCAACTCTTCCACCACCTCCACCAGTGATTCTCCCTGACCCACGTTTTCACCAACTTGAAAAGTTAAAAGTTACTCAAGCCCTTTTGGCATGCAAACACCAAGATGGAAATTTTGTGTGTACGCATGTTCTAAAAATGAAGTCTCACATTGACAGATTGGGAATGTTGGGTATCGTTTTCCCAAGGGAGCTATTCGTTGACTTGGTTCTTCACTCGCTTCCTGAGTTATATAGTCAGTTCGTTAAGAACTATTATATGACTGACCATGACGTGACCCTAATTGATCTGACATATTTGCTAATTGCTACTGAAGCAGAAATGTTGAAGAGAACTGGTCAAGCAAATGTGTTTGAAGGATCTGTCTCCCAAAACTCCATGGACAATAGCAACAATGGTAGTCCAGAAAAGGTTTCTTTTCCCAATGGAAAGGGATCATCCAAGGTCAAACCATTTGACCATACGGTAAAGAGAAAGGCTAATTCTGAGATAGTCCCATGTGTCGTTCCTGAAGAGTCCATATGTTTCTATTGCCAATTGAAGTGGCATTGGATGCAAAGCTGCCCTGTCTACCAGAAGGGTCGCAAAGATAAGAAAGTGAAGTTGTATGACTCTACATCTAGTGCATCCATTATCTAACTCCATTAAGTTTTTATTCATAGATTCTTAATACATGATATGATAGTCACATTTTGATTTTTTTTTTCAGGGTCTAAGAGAACGAAGGAAGCTTAAGAAGAAAAAGCTAATTCTGATCGTAAGAGATGGATTTCGGTCACATGGTTCGATGATCAGAATTTGGAGCTACAACTTAGGAGTTATGATAGATTAATAGGTTGCTTAGGAAATATATAGAAACATAGTTTTCATATATATTTGCATTGTAAGGACAAAATTTTTTCCACTCATTATCAATAAAATGAAATTTTGATTTATTTGTTTTATAATTCCTTGCAATGGTATTTATGAAAATTGGTGGTTATATTTCTATTATTAGCAATGATTAAGTATGGATTGATTCTTAATTATATCATTTGTGGTAATGTCATAATCAACCAAGTGAAAAGGTATTCTTATCACCCAAGTTTCAATTGGATAGAAACTCGGAGTCATACAATTCGTATTGTGTGATATATGAGAATCTTGATCATTGGAAGATCATGACTAATTTCTTCATCACATGTTTATGTGATATAAGTGAAGGACTAAAGGGTCTAGTACACATTGATGTGGACTGGTCAGATCCATCACAATGGACGATAAGTCTATTCGTCATGATTTACTAATTGTTTAGTAAATATGGTTATGCTCATAAGATTAAGTGTAATTCTAATACTTTGAAAAAGTTTCACAGAATGTTATAACGAATAAGAAGAATCTATTAGGCAGAAAGATAAAGGTTTCTCCAATCTGAAAGGAAAGGAGAGTACTTTGCTATCATGTTTTATGATCATCTTAATGATTGTAGGACCATGTCAGAATTGATCCTCTAAGGACATCTTAGTGAAATTGTTTCAACTAAGAAGATGAATCAGATATTATTGAAATGGTTTAATCGAGAGATGAGTCATACTTCGTATCAAATAAAGTGTTAGAGTCCCATTCTAGTAACTTTGAATCGTATCTCGAAGCTTATTTCAAACTAAATAGGTTTATAACACATCATGAAATGTGGAGTAGAAATATTTTCTTACTCTAGCACATTGGAAAATGGTAGTTGTAACGTTTTTGGTTAAAACAAAGATAAACCGATACCAATTAAGTGAAGTATTTTCTTGGTAAGAATCCATGCTGATTCTTGAATATATTTTTATCGAGGAATTTTCCTTAACATAGAAACTTATATGTCAAGAAGTCAGTAGGAGTCTTATTCATCTTGAAAATTTTCAAGAGTCAATTAACAATAAACCTTTTATTAATCACTAGCACACGACCGGAGGTTTTTAACCTATCGTGTTGACACATTCTTGTTTCTGTGCATCTTCCAGTTGTGTTGGCAAAACTTATGATTTCTATGGTTCTCATTTGATTGAAATAGCAGAGCACGTTGATCAGTAATAGTACATTGATCAATATGGGTAAGCTGCTTAACAACATGAAAGCACTGGTAGGCCCTTGTGCTACCAGATGGCGAGAAATTAAGAATAGGTAATGTTCAATCCATGAAAGGAAACCTAAATTTGATTTTGGTTTTGTCCTCAACCTTATCTTATGATTGTAGGTTGGAATTGATAAATTTACATGGATAGGAACACATACACCATAAAATCTAGGTGGCAAAAGTTTTCGCTCTAATTCATGAAAATGATTTTGAGGAAACACTTTCGCTAGTAGCTTTTAAATCTTATTGATTTCATGGTTAGCAGTGGTGATAATTGCGTTCTCAAATTTTTATATGATTACGGCATCCCTTTTCATAGTTCGAATTGTAAGAAATGGCAAGTAATAGTTTTGAACATTCAGAACTGATTGCTATAAGTTCTTAAAGGGTTTAAACACATTCATATGTTATCTAATGAAGGTGTATGAGCTTGAGAAGTCTAGATGAAGACTTATCAAAGCACCACGTATCCGAAATCTGAACTTTAAAATGAAAGTTAATAGTATTGATTTCTGGGTACATGTCAAAGCTAGTGGAAGCATAATTGTTATGCTAGTGGGAGCATAATTGGTATGCTAAGTGTTGCAAGTTAGCAGTACTATTTGTAGGAAACAAAGGTTACAAATATTCAAGTTGCAAAGTTTGAAAAAAATTTCGCTATAGAAAGATTTTTTGGGAGAAGACACTTATACATTATTTCATATCCAAATGTTTATATTTGAAAGAACTTAGTCATGGACATATATGAATATGGTGTTGAAATGATTCAACATTGAAAATTCAATATATGGAAATATTATAGCAAGAGACTGATCAGGTATTATGTCTTTATGTAAGACATTATGTATCGATTATCATATGCTTTAGATATAGGATTTATTATATATGCTATAATATTCGCTTGGTCTGATTTTTCCAAATGCCTAGGGCATTGAGAGGGAAAAGGGACTAGCACAAACATAACTAAAATTGTTAAACAACTGTCAAGGAAAATCTGAAGTTCGCTAAAGACAGTTGGAAGTATAAATTTTGGAAGGGCCATAGTGACATGTTTTAGATTGGGATAATTCTTGATCAGAATTGATATTCATATATGTATATGGAAATGTTTCCATTATGGGAGTTGGTTATTGAAATCTACATGTGAGTTAGAAACTTTAATGCAAGAAGGATGTTCAAGGAGTGTACTTTGAATTTGATACTTCATTACCATAAATTGTTTTAGTAACAAAGTTTCAATAGAGCATTTTGTAACATGGTTGACTAAGTCTTCCTGACTTTAACGCCACGTCATCACAAAAGGATATTGCATGTAAAGTTAGACTCTAACACATTTAGTAGTCACAAGAATTTGGAATTCTTGCACTTGTAATAATGATTTGGAGTTGTGATATGCGCATCATTGGAATTATATCCAATTGATCTGTTCACAAAGGAAGGACCATAGAGAAACATAGTATGCATGTTTGGAACATGGCATGACTGATGTTTAATTCAAGTATTTAGTTGATTAATCGAAACGTTATACAATTAAGAAAGTCTAATTATTATGGTGATTTAATAATAAGTGTTTTATTTATATTTAATAGTTTTGAGACCATAGTTAATTAGGTTATTATTGTGTTTTACTTCGCATGTTTTACTTCCTGAATAATTGGATTATTCAAACATCCACAGTCAATCATACTTTTGGAAGTAATTATTGAATTAAGACTGTCATGAATCAGACTGTAGATTGTCTAAGGGGTTAGACATAGCAATGGTTTGCTGCAGTATTCATGAGTACTTTTCAAATAGTGATTTGAGTATTGGATTAACCCACGTTGAAAGAATTACTTCATGGATTTTATCACTAGTAATTTTTAGACGATAATATCTTATATTCGTGAAACTGAGACATATGAGTTGTTGTTTACGAGTCAGTTGTGCATTGATTATACGTGAACGCATCAGTAACTTGATGTTATAAAACGTATTGTTGTGCATGATTTGATGAGTAAATAATGCAAGCATATGAGTCAAAGTTTATCTATTCCTTTTGCCTTAACATAAAAAGTGATATCTGTGGGCCCCTCGATGATTTGATGATGACATCTTAAGCGCTTGGCCAAGCCTGGACTAAATTGATCTGTTCAATTAATAGTCTGGTATCAGTCGTCATAAATCAGAATTCGGGAAACAAATCTTAAACAGAGAGAATGTTCATAATCCATGTCTCATGTTCATGCGATATCTTGTAGAACGGAGGAATATTTGATCACTTATCTAAGGAAACATATATAACTAGGTCAGAGTTCGACAATGGCTTTGACATCTATGATTGCTTGTCAATTTTTGAAGTCATACTTGTAACTATAGTTATTAGAGTTATCCAAGTGGGAGACTGTTGGATTAGGTGTCTAAGCCCATAGCTACAATTAGTATGTACTTGAAATGACAGTGGCATGGTCCTTTTGGGTTGCCTTCACACTAGCAACTTGACAGGTTGATTAATAAAAAAAGAGGAAGAATTTATTATTTGGCATAATAAATTGGAATAAATTATTTATTAATATGTTATGGAAATAATATATTAATTAGAAATCATATTATTAATTAATATTTAATCAGAAATTAATTTGGAATTAATTTTGGGATTAAAGGAATTAATTAAAAGTGCAGGGTCTGTTTTGCAATTTATTGATAGTTGTGGAATTTGGCTCTTGGACCATCCTAAGAGGGATGAACGAAATTCTCTAGGGAAGGCCCTAGAAATTTCGTTCATGGCCTTAAGGATGAGGATCCATGAGCTGTTTAGGCCTTAAGAAAAGGGATTAGGGTTTCCTTATCTTAAGCCTAGCTTTGGCTCTAGGAAACCAACAACTATATAAAGGTCATAACCCCTTATGGATTTCGGCTAGAATAAGGTTCCTAAACCGTAAGAAAACCAAAAATTATCTCCTTTCTCCTCCTCTCATATTCATCCTCTTGCTAAGTGTGTTTGTGAGCCATTTGAGGTGTTACACTTGTGACACTAAGTTCTCAAAGTTCAAGATCTACAAGGTTTTTGATTGTTATTACAATATAACAATCAAGGTATGTATTTTGATCCCTGTGATGTGAATTTCTATTATAATACATAGATCCTAGGGTTTCTTGTATTATGTTCATTGTTTCCATGTTGAATAGAGAAAACTTAGATCCAAACTATTTAGGGTTGCATGCACACATAGGAATGTATGTTTTGCTCAAAACCCATCAGAAACTAAATGATGAAATCATGGTTATGGTGAGTAACGGACCAATAACAATAGGAATCATCGTATACGAAGATGAACCATGGTTACCTTTCAAGTTCAATAATTTCGATGAGCCCTATGAGTCAGAAACAGAGGAAGGAGATGAAACTAGTTCAGAAAAAGCCCATAGGGAAGAAAACGATATAGAGGTAGAAGACAGTGATGAAGATGAAATTTCAGAAACCCACATAAATGAGATGGAGGAAGGAAAAATCCTCTATGACGATACCGTGGATGTAGGGGACAAACAGGTTTTCCCGTTTCCAGAATTTGGTATCGTTTTCCAGTACCGGCCAATGCAATGGAGGCATTCCCCGAGGAGTCGGAACCCATCGAAACACGACATGCGCCAAGCATGCGCATAGATGAACCGTAGCATGAACTTAATGCTAATTCAACCCAGATTGGGAACATAACAATAGGTTCGAAGCTCCAGGACCCAGTTGATTTATTAAAATCGGACCCTTGTGGACCCATTATCACACTTAACGGACTGGCATCATTCAGATTCTTTGTACCTTTTCCATGTACTATTCCGGATCTTGGTAGCCCAATGTCGAATATAATTAATCAAACACAAGGTAAAGACATATCCACATTAAAAAGAAAAAGGAATCAGAGGTTCTCTGCATCAATCATCGCACCCTTCATTATTGATGGTGACCATCGTCAACTCCACACTCCTCCAATGCCAAATACAAACGAGACCATTACTCGTCCTTATCGTATCCTGGATTCTCGTGAACAGCACCACCCCCTGTCTTCCTCGCGATTCGAGGCTTGTACCACAACAATTGATAGTGTTTCTAATAATGTCGAATTGGAAGTCACCGCAGCAACTGGGGAGCTCATTGGCTTCGAAGTAAATGCTACGAACCTTGTACTGGCTGATATCCTTGGAAAAGAGGTGAGAATATTATGGTCCAATGAATTTCTTATCACCAAATATATGTGGGATTTGCAAGAATATAAGGCGGAGTGGGTTATGAAATGAAAGAAGAAACATATGATTTCTTTTGCTGCAATCCAGGAAACACATATGTTGGATGCTAAGCGTATTTACATATCAAAATGTGGGGGTTCAAACGATTTTGGAGGAGATAGTACCAACTCCTTGGGTCGTTCTAGAGGATTACTAAAGATTTGGGATAGCCACTTATTCACCTCACTGGAAGTCATTGCATCGAAACATTACTTGATAAACATAGGGAAATGGTCAGGTGTCCAATCTCCAATCATTTTCACAAACATCTATGGTAGGTGTCCAATCTCTACGACGACCTGTTAAATATCAAAAGCGAGAAGGAAGGAATCTGGGTAATGATGAGTGATTTTAATGAAGTTATATGTCCCAAAGAAAGATTTAATTCCTTGTTCTACTCATGATCAGCTAATGACTTCAATTGCTTCATTCATGAAGCAGGTTTGGTTGATATAAAAATGGGGCGACATCGGTTCACCCATTTCCATAACAGAGACTCGAAACTAAGTAAATTAGATCGATGACATATCTGCCATAGCTTCATTGAGCTTGTTCCATCCGCCACAGTCACTATACTACCAAGGAATCTCTCAGACTATTGTCCCATTCTACATTCATCAACTTTGAGCAATTTCGTTCCTACACCATTTAAGCTTTTCAACTCTTGGATGCCAAAAGATGGTTTTGAGCATGTATTCATAAAGGTGTGGAATAGATTCTGAGGCTTTGGTAACCCGGATCAATACTTAGCTGTAAAACTCAAACATATTAAAGATGAACTAAAAAGATGGAGAGTTATGGATCACCGAAAGGAAGAGGAAGACATCAGGAAAATTCAAAAGATGGTGAATGATCCAGATCTGAAAGTTGAATCCATACCACTCACTGAGGCGGAAATAGAAACCAGAAGATACTGGTATAAAGAGATCACTAGAAAAGGAAAAGTTTGCGGTAATGGATGCTAAACAAAAATCAAGAATTAAATGGGCAATAGATGGAGACGAAAACTCCAGATTCTTTCACGGTTATGCCACTAATAATAAGAATAGGAATCGCGTCAATGATCTCATGATTAATGGTGAATGGTGTACGGATACATCCAAAATAAAACCGGAGACTCCACACTTTTTTCAAGACAATTTCATCGAACATTGGTCTCAAAGACCAAAATTCAAGAGCCCCCAGTTCAAAAAAGTACCAGAATCAGACACACTTTCACTTGAAGCCCCTGTCACACTTACAAAAAAAAACAGCAGTTTGGGCCTGTGGCAGCGAAAAATCGCCGAGTCCAGATGAGTTTACATTCAATTTTATTAAGAAATTTTGGGAGATTCTACTTGGAGATATTCCAGCGGTGATCAAACACTTTAAACGACACGGGCTGCTCGAAAAATCTTGTACCACATCATTTGTTTCCATAATCCCCAAGATAAAAGACTCGATCAAACTGAGCGACTACCGTCCAATCAGCATCATTGAGAGTATTTATAAGATCATAGCCAAAATACTTGCACTATGGATTAAGAAAGTAATGGGTCGATGTATTAATGAAGTGTAATTTGCTTACGTGGAAGGTAGAAGTATATTGGATGGCCGCTTGTGGTTAACGAGTGATGCTCGTGGGCAAAGAAAACCAAAAAGAAGATATTACTCTTCAAGGTTGACTTTGACAAGGAATTTGACTCAATTAATTGGGATTTTTTGGACAACAATCTTCTTCAAATGGGATTTAGGGTAAGTGGAGAATATGGATGAGAGGATGCTTACATTCATCACATGCCTCAGTCTTAATCAATGGAAACCCTACAGATGAATTCACTACCTCTATAGGTGTTCGACAAGGAGATCCGCTCTCTCCCTTCCTTTTTATAGTTGGCATGGAAGGTCTAAGCGTAGCAATGCAGGCAGCTTGCGACAAGGGGGTTTTTCAACGACTACAGTTACGAAACAGAGGCTCACTAATCTCACACCTCCTCTACACCGATGATGCATTATTCATGGGTGAGTAGTCAAAACAAAACATCAAAAACTTGTCACGTATCCTCCGTTGCTTCCACACGGTCTGAGGTCTGAAAGTCAACTTCAATAAATCAAGAGTCTTTGGTGTCGGGGATGATACAAATTAAGTCGCTCGGTGGTCCTGACCCCTTGGTTCTGAACCCTCTGCTTTACCCTTCACTTATCTAGGTGTTCCTGTGGATGCTAACATGAACCACTGGATGCCAATAATTAAAATGGTTCCAAAGCAAATTATCATCATGGAAGTCGAAAACACTTTCCTTCGGCGGTCGTTTGACGTTTGTCAAGGCAGTGTTGGGGAACCTACCAAATTATTACTTGTCTCTTTTTGATGCATCCACGAGTGTCTTGAACAAGCAAGAAAGAACCAGACGATGCTTTCTCTAGGAAGGATCGGAGGACAAAAAGACGATACATTGGGTTTCCTGGGACAAAATCATTGTAGAAAAATCTAAGGGCGTGTTGTGGTTTCGATCTATTAAATCCCTAAATATCTCACCACTTGTAAAATGGTGGTGGCGTCTCCGATCAGAACCGAGCTATTTATGGGAAAAGTCATAAAAATTATCCAAAAACTACACAGTAAATATGATGACTGCTACTGCTTAAAATCGATGATAGGGGTTTGGAAAAACATAGCATGTATAAAAAGTGATTTGGCCAAATTGGGCATCTCGCATGAGAAAATCATTAAAAAACAACAGGATGAAAGTGGGGCTTTGTGGAAATGTGTTCTTACTTGGGACAATAAATATCGGGTAATTGCCCTTCCTCATGACTTGGTAGACAATGGTAACACTGATGTTGGAAGGTTCAATTGGATTAAGGAGAGTCCACTAAAAGTTTCATGTTTTATTTGGAGGGCCAAAATGGGACGTATCCGATCTGCTGTGGCACTTTCTAACTGGGGGATCGCTCTATCTTCCACCACCTGTTGTCAGTGTGAATCGACAGAAGAAACCTCTGATCATGTACTGGTCCGGTGTTCTTTTGCAAAATCAGTCATGGATTGGATTTTCAAATGGTGCAATATCCCAATGGCTGACTTTAACATATGCTTGATCATGCTTCTAAGTGGGGAAATTTTCCAAAGAAAAAGAATAGATTGTTGGGTATTTGCTATGGTACATTATGGAGTATGTGGAAAGCAAGAAACGGAAGACTTTTCAAAAACCAACAGGTGCATGCTACGAAATTTACGGACATAATCAAATCAACGAATTTCCTGTGGTTTAAGCATAAAGGCGGGCACGGAGATCTCAACTGGTTTGACTGGAATGTCATCACGTTTAATTCTCTATGATGTTTCTAAAATGTTTCTTCATTTTATTTTTCTTTTGGTCCCTTGTACTTTTTTTCCTTTCCTAGCAACTTGCTAGGGGAAGCTTTTTCTTTTAAATATTTCTATCGTTTGCCGGTTCAAAAAAAAACATTCATCCCTAAAACCTAGTCAATTTCTATTCCTATACCCCTAAATCCTCAACAGAGTAAACATTCCATTCCTATATTTTTAATATTTTAATATTACATACATACTACTTTATATATATATTAAAATCAATATAATATTTTATATTTATATTAAAATTTTAATAAAGAACGTTAAATGACTTCGATTGGTTTTTTTTTCTTGCTATTAATTTTTATTTAAAAAATATTATTTAATACATATTAATGTTTGTAACATCCGAATATCAGGTATTATTATTATTGCTATTGGGCGTCCCATTTTGGCCGAACGTTGGGCGTACTCAAGTAATGTGGAACGCGGATGATCTGCTAGTACGTTGGGCGTACGTGTGGTATGTCGGATGTACAGGCCTAGACACTAAAGCCAAATTTTAAGAGTAGCTCCCTATTTAAACAACCTTATATCCCTTTTGGACTATCCTTATTAGCCACCATTCCCTCCTCAAACCCTAATTACGAGTCTAAGTTGGTTGTGTGAGTTTTGGGAGCTTATTAAGTGATTTGGTGCATATTGTTGAAGAATGAGGCTAGAGAAGAAGGAGTTGTTGCATGCAACCTTGTAGATCCAGAAACCTTTCCTCGTTGTGCATCTTTTTCATGTATAAAGTTTATACCTTGATGAGTTTCCTATTTGATCTCAAGGTTGAGTTTTATGAGCTTTTTGTCCCCAAGATTGAACCTTTATGAGTTTGGAGCACTCCAGGGAATATTAGATGTCCTTTCCTGCATTTTAGGACTTGTAGATTCATAAAAATGGTTGATTGATCATTCCCTTTGGCCCATTCCTGAAGGACTATGTGATTGAAGTTAAAGTTTGTTGCATTGGGTCCTTCCTAGCCATCCACTGGCTTAAAGTTGAGGCCTTTATGGATTAAGACACCTTAGGATGGCCAGACTTGAAATTGGGTTAGATGTCTTAAAGGATTAAGACACAAAGTTGTTGAAAGTTGAATCAGAAGGAGTATATCGGGTGTATTCCTGGGTACTCCCCACGTAGCCGGTTCCATCCCCGATGGGTCACTCATCGTGTAGTACGCCCCACGTAAGGAAGAGTACGCTCAGCGTACGCCCTGGGATGTTGTAACACTCCGTTTGAAATTAAATAAATAATAAACTCTAGAACCCCGAGATGTAAATTTTATTATTATTTTATATTATTGTAGCCAAAATCAATAATATTTAGCAAGGTGTTGCTTTCAGGGAGTTAATTGATATAATTTGGACTTTTGGGGGTTAAAAGGGTAACTCCAGGACTTATTTTGTAAAGAATTCTGAAGGCTGAGGGATGTTTGGTAATTATTGGACTTAAATTGAATAGATTTTTGGAACCATGGGCTAAAGAGTAAAATATGGACCTAGATTGAAAAGAATTGAGGGGGAGGGGCCGGAATTGTCAAAACGTTAAGAATTTTAAATGGGACTGTTTAAAACCCGTCACCTTACTCGCCATGTTAACCCTAACCCTAGCCACGTTTTTCAGCCGCCACCACCTCCGGATCCTTATCATCCGCCGTTGCCACATCAAGACTGTTTTGCGTTCTATCCTCTGCTACCGTGCCGTCGAACACCACCGATGTCGCTACTGTCGTCGGCGAAGTCAAAGACGAAGCGGTAACCGTCGTGAGCTCCCAAGAGAACCACCGGGACCGATTATTGAGCTGTGTTCTTTGTTGTGCGAGTCGTAAGCGAAAAGGAATCTCTTGGTAAGGATCATCGCCACCCACCTATCCTTTTTTCTCTGTTCTTTCTGTGGTTTGACATCGTGTACGTCAACTGGGGTCGTTGGTGGCCTTTGGTCGTCGTTTCTGTAATACCGGTCGTCACCTGCCACTCGAAGTGGCTGAGTTGGGAGTGTTTCTGTGTTCAACTCATGTTTACGAGTGTGTGCATGTGTTAGCTCGGCTAGGAATCAAGAGAATCCACCACCACCACCATGAGGTGGTGGTTGTCACCCTCTACAACCGCCTTCCACTACGAGGGTGGTTGTGAGTGTGTTTATTGTGTATTTTAGGTGTGTGTTGGTGGTACTATGTTGTATGAGCAATGTTTTGGCCGGAAAAGCAACCACCACCACCGTGAGGTGGTGGCTGCCATCGTTTTGCCCCCACTAGCCACCATATCCAGTGGCTGTGCGTTTATGTGAGTGATTGGTTTGGTGCTTGGAGTACTTTTGTCAGTATTTTAGCCTAGAATCATAGACACCAACACCGCAAGGTAGTGGCTGCCACCGTGAGCCGTCGTTGACCGCCACTACCCGAGGTGGTAGTGGGTGGTGCCTGACCTAATTAACCCTAATTAACCTAAAAATTGAACTTTGATTCTATTTGGCATGTGTTTGGGTTGGAAACCCTAATTAGGGTTTAGAAAACCCTAATTAGGGTTTAGAAAACCCTAATTTTGGAGGCTTTTGCTTTGGACGTGTCGGGACCCGCATTTTGGACTGTTAGTTGGAAGTATGTGTAATGCCCGACCTTGTTGAATGATTGACCCAGTAGAGTGATGGGCTTAATGGGTTATGTTCTTAATGGGTTAAGTAAGAACACTTAACCCTAATCATCATTTTATGTGAAAAACCCTAATTATGTTTGGGCTTCAACTTGGGCCTTCTTTTGGCTTTTGGTGATTGGTTTATTGATGGGCCAAATGGAAACCGGTTTATGGACTAAGGAAACTATTGGGCTTTAGGATAAGGCTCATTGGAAAGGCTTGGGCCCAATTTGGAAAATTGGGCCATAAGTGGGCCATAATTGGGTCTTGATGATTAAGAGATATTGGACCATCGGAATGCCAAGTGTTTGGACTAGAATAAAGGGTTGGACCATAACATAAGACCATGAAGAGGTTTGGGCCCAATTTGGAAAATTGGGCCATATGTTGGACTTTGGTTCATTGTTTGACTTTTGGGCCTTCAGAGTGTATGTTTGGGCCTTGGGCTTGGATCAAGCTAGATTGGGGGTCAAGTAGTATTTTACCCCAAGCATTCACTTATGGTTATGTATTGGAACCTAATTATTAATTGGGTGTTGTTTTGATGTTGACAGTGCGGGAGTCTGCCATCCAACAGCTAGGGTTTTATCGGCGGGACTTCGACAGTGTGAGGTGAGTCTCCTCACTATACGAATCAGTCGAAGGCACCAAGGCCGGCCCATTCAGTTAGTTGTAATGATTATTGTGGAATCATTATTGATATGCCTATTATGTATGTGATATTGTTGGATTAATGTCTAAGTCCATAACTATAATTGGTAAGACTTGACCCGACCCGGCATGGTCCATTTGGGTTGCATGGCATCGGGACAATTGGATAGACAAGATGAGGAAAAAGGATACTAGTGATTTATATTAATATATTATAAGTTCTAATATATTAATATATATAATCATATTATTTAATTATTATTGATCAAGAATTAATTAACTGATCAAAAGGAACTAATTAAATATGGACTTTAAGATATATGTGTGTGATGGGCCAAGTTCATTTAGGTTGGGCTAAGCTTTCATGGATAGTCCATGGAGTGTTTAACCCATGGATCATATGAAATGAAAGGTCATGGGTATTAGGGTTTAACCCTAATCTCCACACTATATAAAGATGTCCTTGGTTGGTGAAATGGGCACTAGTGTGTGTACACAAAAGGGCAAGGCCGATTTCACTAGAGAGAACCAAAGTATCCTTATTCTCAAGGTTATTCCAAGTGTTCATGGTGTTGTGTGAACCATTTGAGGTGTCACACTTGGGGCACTAGGCACTCAAGCTTCATGGAGACAAGTTACATCAAAAAAAGGTATGTATTCTATCTATTTTATTACCCAAGTATATGATATTTCTATGCTAGTATAGGGTAATATCTTGGAAACTTCATATTTGCATGTATAATAGAGAAAACATAGATCCAAGATATTTAGGGTTGTGTGTGCACCATAGAATGTTGTAGTATACTAAAACCCAACAGTGGTATCAGAGGCATGGGTTGTTTTCTGTTATATTCATGCAAATGTTTGATTTTTAAAGTTGAAAAAAAAAAGAAAAAAAAACATGAAGTTTGTTAAATTTTAAGATAATTACTTGTTTTGTGAAAAAGTAATTATTTGTAAAATTTGAATCATTTTCTATATGAGTTGAATTAGGTCAAATTTAGTAAAAAAAGATAAAATGATATGATTATTTTATTAGTTTTAAAAGTTTGATCTAAATGTTTTAAGGAGTTACAAATTTTGTCATAAAATTTTGGAGCTCAAAAAGTTTTTTTTAAAGTTGTGATCTTATGTGTTTTGAAACCTCCATAAGTTATGGATATGAAAAGGTTTTAAAAAAATTGTTTTTATGGAGTTACAAAATTTGGTGTTAATGTTTTAAAGAATTCCATAACTTATTCTTAAGTTATGTAACATGAAAAGTTTCATCATAAAACAAGCATTTAACTCCATAAGTTATGGATTACCAAAAGTTCTATGTTTCCTTGATTTATTAGTTAGTTTAGATTAATGGAAAAAAAAATTTGTGTTTTAGTTGTTTTCAATCCTAATTAATCTAAAAGTTGTTCATAAAATGTGTTTTTTTTGTAACTTGTCCTCAAGTTATATGAAAAGTCACATTTATGAATCTTAAAAACCTCATAAATATGCCTTAGGTTACAAAAAAAATGAAGAGTCTTTTCTTATAAATAGTTTTTATGGCTCCATAACTTGTCCTCAAGTTATGGATGTCCAAGAGTCTCTTCATTAAAAGTTTTAAAGCTTTACTTAAAACTCATAAGTTATGAAAATCCAAGAGTTTTGAATAGTTTCAAAACTTGCCCTCAAGTTTTGGAATTTGAAAAGTTTTCTCTAATGAATACTTTAATTCCAAGTTAAACCCTTAGAATTTTAAAAGTTAAAATTCAACCCTTATACTTTATAATATTATAAGGTAATAATATATATATATATATATATATATATATATATATATATATATATATATGTATAAGAGCAAGTCAGTCTTACCATTAGTAGGCCTTATTCACGAAGCCGGTCTATAAGGGGGGTATAAGGTTGTTGCCTATAAAATGGCAGCTTAATGGGTGTCCACTCTCACCCACCGCTTCCTTGATTGGTGGAGGGTCGTTAGCCGAACAGGTAGGACAACGACTATAATTCTCCCTTCATTAAAAGTATTAATGATAAATACTAAGTAACTAAACCTTTTATTAATTCCCAATCTTAGTTACTTAATAAAATGTGAATAAGGTGCTAATCCATGAAATTACACTTTGCACTTTGTTTAAACCGTTAGTGTAGCGTGTGTGGTTAACCGGCACACTAACCTGGATTTAACAAAGTAGGCAAAGGGTAACTTAATGTTTATCATAGCATCGGTGGAGCTCGTGTGGTTCACCGGCACATCGATTGAGGGGTAAATATTAAGGGTACCAAGTATATTTGCATGGCTACTTCACACCTTGTTTTGTGATCCTCGGCATCCCAGTCACAAAACCTGAAGGGCACACTCGAGATTGAAACATGTCATTGAAAAGTTCAATGAATCTCAAAAGATCTAGGAGTTTCAAATCAAAGTAAAAACCTAATTAAATTATTTCGTTTTTCATGGTGGAAATTGGTAAATCGTCATTTACCTACCTTCAACTATTTTATAACTCGGATTACGGCATCCCTCTTCCAGTTATAGATAGGTTGTTGGATCCTAGCCTTAATATTTCATATTGGGTGTTATATTAAGGACTTTAGATCAACTATCTTGAATATCTCCCAAAAGATGTCTAGTTCAGACATCTATGATCTTCCCAAATCTCTTGGAACTTTACTTCCTCCACCTCCTCCAATTATTCTCCCTAACCCACAAGTTCAAGGTCATTCAAGCCCTAATGGCAAGCAAGGTCTATGTGTGATCACATCTTAGAGATGAAGTAACATATTGACAAGCCGGGAGAGTTGGATGTCAAAGTCTTGAGAAAGTTGGATGTTCAATCACTTTCTAAGTCACATAGTGAGTTCCTTTGGGACTACTATGAAACAGACTATGATATGAACCTTAATGATCATATCTATTTGCTTGGTGATGCTGAATCAGCAATGATTTGGAACGATAGTAAAGCAAATTTGATTAAAAGATCAACTTCCCAAAAACTTTATGGACAGTGACAATGGTGACACTGGAAATCCAGAAAAAGCATTCTCTTCCCAATAGAAAGGGATTGGCCATAGTCAACCCAGTTGACCAAATGGTAAAGAGAAAGGCTAAGTCTGAGATAGTCCCATTACCAAAGGGTCCATATTTTATTTTGCCAAAGGAAGGGGCGTTGATTGCAAAGCTGCCAAATTAGCTAAGGATGTTAAAGTCAATAAGTTTGACTCTACATCAGGTAGAGCCCATTATCTAACTCTGTTAAGTTCTATTCTGAGATCCTCATTACATGATGTGACTGGGTCACATGTTGATGTTTTAAGAATCAAAGAATAGAGAGAAATCTTAAAGGAAGTATACGCTGATTCTAATCGTGATGGTGGATTTCGATCGCATCAGAATTTTGAGCAGTTGCTTAAGAAGTTATGAGATATTGCTAAGGAATAGATAACAACAATTTTCCATGTGGATTGTAAGGATAAGTTTTTCAGCAAAGTTTAAAAATAAAAGAAAATTGTTTAATTTTATTTATTTGAAGTATCCTTACAATGGCATTTGTGGAAAATTGTTGCTTATATGATTCCACTGACAGCAATATTGGAAAATGGATTTGATTCTTTCATTTGTGGTAGTGTCTAAATTTACCAAATCAGGAAAGTTCCTCATCGCCCAAGTTTCAATTGGACCGAAACATGGAATCATGCAAGTTGAATAGTATGATGAATGAGAACTTTCAAGCATTGGAAAATCAAGACTAATTACTTGTTCACATGGATGTGTGATTCAAGTGAAGGACTAAACGGATCGAGTACACATTCTTGTGCACTGGTCATGTCCACCATAAAGCTCGTTAAGACTATTTAATTTACTAAAGTTTAGTAAATATGGTTATACTTACAAGTTTAAGTATAATTCTGAAACATTCGAAAAGTCTCAATGTATGGCAGAGCGAATGGGAAGAACCAAATTAGGCAGAAAGATAAAAGTTTCTCAAATCTGAAAAGATGGGAGAGTACTTTAGTATCATGCTTGTGATCATCTTAATGATTTAGAAATCATATCACAATTAGTCCTCTAAAGGTCATCTTAGTGCATTCTTATGACTAAGAAGAGGAGTCATGAATTGTTGAAATGGTTAGATCAGGAAGATGAGTCATACTTCGTTCCAAAACAATTCTTAGAGTCATACTCCAAGATTGTAACTTGAGTGACATATCTTAAAGAAAGGTTTAAAACACTTGTAAAATGTAAGAGTAAAAGTGTCCTACTCTTGTACATTTGAAATTGGTAAGTTGTGATGTTTTGGATAAAACAAAGACCAACTAAGGCCAATTGTGTGAAGTGTTTGTCTTGATAAAGAATCCGCACTATCTCTTGAATATTTGGCAAGATAGTCTTATATGTCAAGAGTACAATGGGAGTCTTAAAGATCCTAAAAAGAATTTCAAGAACTAAAAAACAATAAAACCTGAGGTTCTTCACTAGCACACGACTTGAGGTTTATAACGTATCGTGTTGACATATTTTGTGCCCATTCCAGTTAAAGTTGGCTTTGCATAGGAGTTCTGAAAGTTCTCAATTGGTTGCATAACAACTTGGAAGCAATGGCAGGCCCTGTACTGCCAGGTGGCAAGAATTTAAGATTGCATAAGTTCAGTCCATATGAGTTTGGATTTGTCATTATCCTTGTCTTGTGACTATGGTTTTGACAAATCACATGGATAAGAACACATACACCATAAAATCTAAGGGTCATAAGGTTTCTCTCCGATTCATGAAAATGATGGTGAGGAAACACTTCCACCAAGTAGATTTGAAGCAGATGGCAAAAGGTCTAAACAATTGAGACTATGATTATGGCATCCTTTTTCACAGTTCTGCAATTGTTTAGACACACATGCATGCTATCTAAGGAAAGGTGTATGATTTTTATAAAGTTTTATCAAAGCATCTCGTATCAGAAATCTGAACTTTGGTAAGAAAGTCAATAAAGTATTGATTTCTAGAAGTCCAGCTGATTTCTGAGTACATGTCAAAGCTAGTGGGAGCATAAGTGTTATGCTAATAATCATCATGTTAGTGGGAGCATGATAATTATTGTTAGTGTTGCAAGTTAGCAATGTTAATTATAGAAAGCAAAAGTTTCAATTCGTGAGGCTGCAGGGATTGAAAAAGTTGTTTTGCTATAATTAAGGGAGTGGATATACTTCATTTCAGTTCTAAAGGCTTAGATTGAGACCTTAATCATCTTTAGTCAAGAATATATATATATGAATTTCATGTTGGATTGGTTCAACTTCAGGAAATTCTATATATTGCGTTCTCAAAGTTCGATTATGATTACGGCATCCCTCTTCATAGTCAAATTTTGAAAAAATGGCAAATAAAAATATTGTAGCAAAAGACTGGTCTAGAATCATGACTTTATATGAGACATCATGAATCGTGTACCATTTGCTTTGGGTACAGGATCGATTGCATGTGCTATAATATTTGTCATTCTAAATTTTTCCAAATGCCCAGAGGCATTAAGAAGGGAAAAGGTCTAGAACTGGATATGACTAAAATGATTAAGAAATTGTCGAGGATAATTTGAGGTTTACCAAACATTGGTTGCTCAGGGACAGTTGGAAGTATACTTTGAATAATGCAAGAAGCATGTCCAAAGCAATGTACTTTGAATATGAGACTTAGTTTCCATGGAGTTGATCTCCATTGGAATACCTTATAATGACTGTTGACAAGTCTTTGTGACTTTGTACATGTTCATTACAGGAGGGTCAGTGCATATAAGTTTAAAATCTAAACAGATTTCGATAAATCATAGGAATTTGAAATTCTCACATTTTTCGATAAGGATTTGGGAGTGTGAAATTAGAATCATTGAAATTATGTTCAATTGGTTTATTTCACAAAGTAAGGATCATAGACAAACATAGAGTGCATACTTGGTGTATGGCAAAACTATTGTTTAAGAAAAACATAGTGTACATGCTTGGAGCATGGGACAACTAGTGTTTTTTAATTCAAGTATAAAGTTGATAAAACCGAAACAATGAATAATGAGTAATCAGTATGGTGATAAATAAAAGTGGTCTATTTATATTCATAGGGTTTGATACTATATTTGATTTATTTATTCTTGTGTTTCATTTTGCATGTTTTGACTTCTAGAATAAACTAGGTCATTCTTCCTGAATGACTAAGTTATTCAAACTATCCATAGTCGGTCATATGTTGGAAGTAGATCTGAATCAAGACTGGCATGGGTTGGCTTGTAGAGGTCTAAGATGTTGGACAAAGCGGCGCTACAACACTCATGAGTGCTCATAAGTTCTGAGTATTGGATTCAACCCACGCTCATTTGAATCACTTCATGGATTTTATCACGAGTGATCACGAGACGATAATATCTTATATTCTTAAAACCTAGAGATATGAGTTGTTACTATGAGTTGGTTTCACATTGATTGCACGAAAACGCATTGGTAACTCGATGTGATAAAACGTGCCTTTGTGTATGATTCAACAAGTAGTAGAACAAGCCATATTAGTCGAAGTTTATCCATTCCTTTTACCTTCGGGATAAACGCGATATCTGTGGGCCCCTCGATGATTTAGCGATGACACATGTGAGTGCTTGGCCAAGCCAGGACTGATTTGATTTGTTCAATCAGTCAGTCATCATAAATCGGAAATCTGGAAACAACATATGGACAGAGAGAATGATTGATAATCCATGTCTCAGTCCATATGATATCTAGAAGGGAGGAGTATATGATCCCTTATCTAATGGACAAGTCATTGACAAAGGTCAGAGTTCATCGGCAAGGTCAGAGTTCGACAGAAGATTTTGAGAGCTACGATTGCTTGTCGGGGTTTGAAGTCATACTCAATAATAGTTTTAGACTTATCCAAGTGGGAGACTGTTGGATTAATGTCTAAATCCATAACTATAATTGGTAAGACTTGACCCGGCCCGGCATGGTCCATTTGGGTTGCATGGCATCGGGAAAATTGGATATACAAGATGAGGAAAAAGGATACTAGTGATTTATATTAATATATTATAAGTTCTAATATATTAATATATAATCATATTATTTAAATAGTATTGATCAAGAATTAATTTATAATTAATTAAGTGATCAAAAGGAACTAATTAAATATGGACTCTAAGATATATGTGTGTGATGGGCCAAGTTCATTTAGGTTGGGCTAATCTTTCATGGATAGTCCATGGAGTGTTTAACCCATGGATCATATGAAATGAAAGGTCATGGGTATTAGGGTTTAAACCTAATCTCCACACTATATAAAGATGACCTTGGTTGGTGAAATGGGCACTAGTGTGTGTACACAAAAGGGCAAGGCCGATTTCACTAGAGAGAACCAAAGTATCCTTATTCTCAAGGTTATTCCAAGTGTTCATGGTGTTGTGTGAACCATTTGAGGTGTCACACTTGGGGCACTAGGCACTCAAGCTTGATGAAGACAAGTTACATAAAAAAAAAGGTATGTATTTTATCTATTTTATTACCCAAGTATACGGTATTTGTATGTTAGTATAGGGTAATATCTTGGAAACTTCATATTTGCATGTATAATAGAGAAAACATAGATCCAAGGTATTTAGGGTTGTATGTGCACCATAGGATGTTGTAGTATACTAAAACCCAACATATATATATATATATATATATATATATATATATATATATATATATGGTATGATAGCTGTTTATGTGATATATAATATGCTAGTTGTCTTTGTGATACTTGCATGGAAGACCCTAGGGGAGCTTGTGGCACTTGGATGTAAGACCATGTGGGGGAGCCCATGGCTTTTCAGGTAAAGACCATGAGGGGATCCCGTGGAACTTGAATGTAACACCATGTGGAGGAGCCCTTGGCTTTTCAGGTAAAGACCATGGGGGAGCCCATGGCACTTGAATGTAAGACCAGGTGCGGGAGCCCATGGATTTTCAGGTAAAGACCATGGGGGGATACCATGGCACTTGGATGTCAGACCATGTGGTGAAATCCATGGCTTTCCAGGTAAATACCATCTGGGGTAGCCCACGGCACCTATGTGTAAGACCATGTCGGGGAGCCCATTGCGTCTTGGAGTGTAACAACGTAAATTTTCAAAACAATTTTTCATTTTTAAATCATACTTTCAATCACACAATAATCAAAAAAACATAATGTATCCACTGTGTCATAACAAAACATGTCCCAGAATCTTAATAACATAAACTCCATAAGTGTGTACGGATCATGCCGGCGCCTTCCCGCGATCCTCGCTAGTACCTGAAACACATAACATAACAACTGTAAACATAAATGCTTAGTGAGTTCCCCAAAATACCACATACCACACATACACCTTTCCAGGCCATAACTCTGTAGGATCCTCCGATCCATGTGTCTCAGGGGACTTCTGTCCGAATCCCGATAGACCTTCCGGTCCTACCCGTATCGACCTTCCGGTCCGTAACCTCTTGACCTTCCGGTCCATATCATCTTGACCTTCCGGTCCATATCATCTTGACCTTAGGGTCCTTATCGTACATAACATACATAACACATACATATCAGATAACAACATACAGCTCATACATCTCATAGCATATAAGACCTTCCGGTCACACATAGGTACCCTTCCAGGTACAATATAGTGAGAAGACTCACCTCAATGAAGTCGGATAAATGCTCGTGCTCAACGTCCCGACTTAGCCTCCTCCTATTATTCAAATAACATCCCCGATCAATATTCTTTCAAAGTCTCATCCCTAAAGATTGGGTAGAAGACCATTCTACCCTCCCCTGAACTCTCTTGAATCAGTCTTAACCAGAACCCTAAGGTCAACGCAAGTCAGCGGTCAAACTTTGACCCGAATCGTCGAGTGCACAAGGGCGACTCGGCGAGTCCATGCGGGTTCTATGAATCCTTTCAGCCTCTCTTGGCTCGTCGAGTCATCCTTCCACTCGACGGGTTACACCTGTCACGAATCGCGGGGCAACCCCGACTCGACTCGTCGAGTCCACTTATGGACTCGGCGAGTTGCTTCCATATTCTTACTCAAATGACCTTCTAAGGTCAGATCTGCTTCCCTAACTATCATATCTACCCTTCAAATGTTCAAATGTCACGTAAAGGTGCAACCTTTACATGCATGCAACCCACATCAAGTCACAAATGGAGAAATAACTCTAAAAATGGCAACCTAGTCCCCAATCTCTCATTTGCTTGCATAAAGTTGAGGGATAGTGACTCTATGGACCTCTCATGGTCCAGATCTGATGCTATTAACACAAAAGGGACCTCATACTCACTAGATCTTACATAAAATGGAGGTAAAAACCCTAAAATCATGAAATCTATCATATCAACATGGAAATAGAAAGGATTATACCTCCAGAGATGAACTCTCAAGATGATTAGCCCAGATCCAAGCCCCCTTCACGCTCTAGATGGGTGTTTCCTTCTTCCTTCTAGCAAAACTACACCAAAAGTGATGTATTAACCTCTTCTTGCTCTCAACTCTCCTACTGCTATCTCTAGGGTTTCTCTGGGATGAAGTGGCCGCAAATAGAGGCCATAAAGGTCTTTAAATAGGGCACAGCCCGGGAATTTAGGGTTTCACTTAACAGCGCGGACTCACCGAGTCCACGCATCGATTCGTCGAGTCCTTCATTAAATCATTCAAGAAATGCGCGATCCTACTTGGCGAGTCTGAGCGCCTACTCACCGAGTCCCTCCCTAAAACTCAAGATAAATACTTAAAATAAGATACCTGGGAATCCGGATGTTACAATTCTCCCCCACTAGAATTAGACTTCGCCCTCGACGTCTTGCTCGGCAAACAACTCTGGATGCCGCTCCCGCATCTCCAACTCCGGCTCCCAAGTCAGCTCGGACACTCTCCGATGTTGCCACTGGACCTGCACCAGGGGCACCTCCTTGTTCCTCAGAACCTTGATCTTCCGATCCATAATCGCCACCGGCCTCTCAACATAATTCAGGCTTACATCCACCTGAATATCTCCCAATGGCACCACCGCCGACTCGTCGGCTATACACTTCCTTAACTGAGACACATGGAAGGTATCATGAATCTGGCTCAACTCCGCAGGTAGCTCCAACCGATATGCTACCCTGCCCACCCTCGCGGTCACCTTGAACGGACCGATGTATCGGGGCCCCAGCTTGCCCCTCTTCCTGAATCGGATCACTCCTTTCCAAGGAGACACCTTCAGGAGTACGAAGTCTCCCACCTGGAACTCAAGCTCGGATCGTCGCCTATCCGCATAACTCTTCTGACGACTCTGAGCCGTCAATAACCACTGTCTAACCTGCTGTATCTGCTCTGTCTTCTGAAGCACTATCTCAGTGCTACCCATCACACGCTGCCCTACCTCTCCCTAGCAAATGGGAGTCCGACCCCTCCTCCCATACAACAACTCGAAGGGAGGCATACCAATAATCAAATGGTGGCTGTTGTTGTAGGAAAACTCAGCCAACGGTAAGTACGTGTCCCAACTTCCCCCGAAGTCCAACACACATGCTCGAAGCATGTCCTTGAGTGTCTGAATCGTCCGTTCACTCTTTCCGTCCGTCTGGGGTGGTAAGCGGTACTGAAATGCAGCCTCGTGCCCAACTCCTTGTGGAACTTCTTCCAGAACCTGGAAGTGAAACGTACATCTCGATCTGACACAATCGAGATCGGCACCCCATGCCGCGATACCACCTCCCTCACATACAACTCTGCCAGCCTCTCAGTAGAAGAGCTCTCACTGATAGCAAGAAAATGTGCGCTCTTCGTCAGCCGGTCGATGATCACCCAAATTGCATCGACACCTCGTGCGGTCCTCGGCAATTTGGTGATGAAATCCATAGAAATATGTTCCCACTTCCATTGGGGAACCTCAAGTGGCTGCAACTTGCAATGTGGACGCTAGTGCTCGGCCTTAACCCTGCGACAGGTCAAGCACCTCTCAACAAACCATGCTACATCCCTCTTCATAGAGGGCCACCAATAGTCCTTCTTCAGGTCCAAATACATCTTAGTGGCCCCCGGGATGGATCGAGAACCTCGATCGGTGCGCCTCCTCCATCAAAGTGGTGCGCGTCCCGCCTGCATACGACACCCAAATCCGACCCTGAAAGGTCATAAGTCCACGACTATTGGTAACAAACTCATGTACCTGCCCAATCACCCGCTCTCTTTTGCGGTTCTCCGGTCTCACGGTCTCTGCCTGGGCCTCCCGAATGGTGTCCAACACCAGAGTCATCACTGTCAATCGCATACAAGTGCCTCGAATCGGGCACTCTCCGCGCTACGACTCAGTGCATCAGCTACAACATTAGCTTTGCCCGGGTGGTAAAGGATCTCACAATCGGAATCCTTTACCACATCCAACCATCTCCTCTGGCGCATATTCAGGTTGGGCTGATCCATCAGATACTTCAAACTCTTGTGGTCCGTGTATATGGTACACCGAACCCGATACAGGTAATGGCGCCAGATCTTGTGGGCGAACACCACTGCCCCCAACTCCAGATCGTGGGTGGGATACCTCGTCTCATGAGGCTTCAGCTGCCTCGATGCATACGCTATCACATGCCCCCTCTGCATAAGCACCACACCCAACCCCTCTATCGATGCGTCACAATACACTACAAAATCCTCCATCCCTTCCGGGAGGGCGAGCATAGGGGCTTCGCATAACTTCTGACGAAGTGTCTCAAATGAGGTCTGCTGCTCCGGACCCCATGAAAAAGCAACACCCTTCCGGGTCAACCTGGTGAGAGGCACGGCGATCTTGGAGAAATCTCTGATAGTAGCCGGCCAATCCTAGAAAGCTCATGATCTCGGTGGGTGATCTTGGCACCTCCCACCTCACAACCGCCTCAATCTTGGCCGGATCGACCAAAATCCCATTCTGGTTGACAAGATGCCCCAAGAACTGGACCTCCCGTAACCAGAACTCACACTTGGAGAATTTGGCATAAAGCCTCTCCGTCCTCAATACCCGAGGATCTCTCTCAGATGCTCCTCGTGCTGCTCTCTAGACCTCGAATACACCAGTATATCGTCGATCAACACGATCGCTGAACGATCCAACATCGGTCTGCACACCCTGTTCATGAGATCCATGAACGCTGCTGGTGCATTGGTGAGCCCAAAAGGCATCACCACGAACTCGTAATGCCCATAACGAGTCCTGAACGCCGTCTTCTAGATATCCTCATAACGCACTCTCATCTGATGATATTCAGACCTCAGATCAATCTTGGAGAATCAAGACGCTCCCTGCAACTGATCGAACAAATCGTCGATCCTCGGTAATGGGTAACGGTTCTTGACCGTTAACTTGTTCAACTCCCGGTAATCAATACACATCCGGTGTGAACCATCCTTTTTCTTGACAAAAAGGATCGGTGCTCCCCAAGGGGAACTACTCGGTCTAATAAACCCCTTCCCCAGCAGCTCCTGAAGCTGCGAGGATAACTCCTGCATCTCTGGCGGCGCAAGGCGATACGGCGCCTTGGCCATAGGCGCTGCCCCCGGAACCAAATCGATGCGGAACTCTACCTGCCTCTCGGGAGACACACCCGAAAACTCCTCAGGAAAAACATCCGGGAACTCACGCACTATCGGAACGTCATCCATCGAACTTGGCCTCCCAGCGGCCTCTCGTGTGTCCATCACATAGGCTACAAACTCGCTGCAGCCCTGCTGTAAAATCTGTCTCGCTCTGGCGGCTGAACAAAACACCGACCCACATCGGGTACCCTCGCCGTACACCGTAAGTACTCCCCCACTAGGGTCTCGTATCGTCACCAACTGTCGCTCGCAGTCTATGACAGCCCCAAATCGGCTCAACCAATCCATGCCCACTATGACACATACGTCCCCCATTGCAATTGGGACTAGATCTATCGGGAACTCAACACCGAAGATCTCGAGTACACATCCTCGAATCACATCCGTAGCATACACCGCTCGCTCGTCAGTTATGGAAACTCGTAGAGGTCGACTCAACGCCTCTTGTCGGCTACTGATGTGCCGACTAAATGCTATCGACACAAATGATCGACTCGCACCCGAGTCAAATAACACTAAGGCAGGTACAGAACTCACAAGAAAAGTACCTACGCATATCATAATATAAGCACAATATCTCAACTTAGCATAAATAAATAAAGAATACATACCCGCCACGACATCGGGCGCTGCGCGGACCTCCTCCGCTGTCAATTGGAAAGCTCTCCCATGAGCCTTCGGTGCCTCGGCCTTTTCTGGCCGAACCTCGGTAGCCCTAGCACCCGGTGCAGATCCCTGTGCTGATCCCTGATATAGCTGCGGGCACTCGGCCTTCCGATGGCCAGTCTGGTTGCAATGAAAGCAAACCATAAATCCCTTGGGGCAATCCTTGGCGATATGACCCTCCTTGCCACATTTGTAGCAAGCACCTGATCGACAGACCCCATCATGTCCCTTGCCGCACTTCCCACAAGTGCGGCCCTTCTGGCCTCCAGATCTCGTATCAGCGGACTTGGCCCGCTTGGCTGTCGGCTGAGACTGTGCCGGCCGCCGATCCATCCTCTGAGACTCGGCCGCCTCCCTGGCCTGAGTCTCCAACTCAATCTCCCTCTTCCGGGCATTTTCCTGGAGCTCAGCAAATGTCCGGTAAGTCGAGTTCCACACGAACTCCCGAATATCCCTCCTCAAAAGGCCCAAATACCGGCTCATGCGTGCCTGCTAAGTAGTAGACACCTGCTCAGGGCAGAACATCGCCCTCTCATGAAACTTCCTGGTAACCACAGTAACAGAATCAGTACCCTGCTTGAGGGTCAAGAACTCCTGAACCAACCGTTCCCTCTCCACTGGGGGAACATACTCGTCTCTGAACATGGCGGTAAACCTCTCCCAGGTCACCTCTGAAATCTCCGCAAGAGTGAAGCTCGCCGTCACGAACTTCCACCAGTCCTTTGCTCCCAAGCGAAGCTGGTTCAGCGCGAACCGTACCCTCAGATGCTCCGAACATGAACACGTGTAAAAGAGTCCCTCGATATCAGAAATCCATCTCATCGCAGCGATCGGATCCTGCGTCCCATCAAACTCTGGTAGCTTCGTGTTGCTGAACTCCCGAAGCAACAACGAGTCACCTCCCTGAGGCCTGGCAGCAGCCACAGCTGCAGTAGCTGCAACAGCCGCAGCCTCAGTCACTGCTGCGTACCGCTCATCAAAAGTCTCAATCAATGTGGTCTTGATAGATCCAAACATCTCTGGAATCTCGGCTCGAATCGCCGCTGCCACCTCATCGTGGATCATCTGACGAAGCTCCTCGTCACTCACACCGCTCGTCTCAGGTCTGTGGCGTGTCCCAACCATGATATCTCTGAAATACAACATAATAATATCAGAGATTTGCTCGAGCATACTCGCACTCGATAACTCAACCTTACTTGTTCCTTAATACCCAAAGGATTCTTACTTAGAGTGCGCACTGCTCCGGTGTCTTAAGTAGTACGGGCCCTATACTACCGTCCACACCGCATCAGTATTCACCCAAAGTCCTCCTCCTTGGATCCCAGATCACAAGTACTCTATATCTCACTGGCATAGGCTACCCTTCGGTAGACCTCTCATCAGCTCCTCACTGCTACCTACTCGCTCTCGAGCATCACATAGTAGCAAAATCCTTCCTTGGCTAAGGCATCACAACATTAGGCCACTCTAGTCCTAATATGAATACCTAGCCAACTGTAGCATGCATATCATATCATAACATATCTCATGACACATAATGTAAGGGTATTTTGGGAAATCACCGTTCAGGCGCTGGCTGATCGTACACACTGCTCCCTTTCTTAGAAAAATTGTTTGTTTTATGAAAAACTTTCTCAAATCCTCAGTTTGAGTTCAGATTCATCCGAAGATTGCACCCGAACCCCTCAAACCAAGGCTCTGATACCAACCTGTAACAAGGTAAATTTTCAAAACAATTTTTCATTTTTAAATCATACTTTCAATCACACAATAATCACAAAAACATAATGTATCCATTGTGTCATAACAAAACATGTCCCAGAATCTCAATACCATAAACTCCATAAGTGTGTACGGATCATGTCGGCGCCTTCCCGCGATCCTCGCTAGTACCTGAAACACATAACATAACAACTGTAAGCATAAATGCTTAGTGAGTTCCCCAAAATACCACATACCACACATACGCCTTTCCAGGCCATAACTTTGTAGGATCCTTCGATCCATGTGTCTCAGGGGACTTCCGTCCCGAATCCCGATAGACCTTCCGGTCCTACCCGTATCGACCTTCCGGTCCGTAACCTCTTGACCTTCCGGTCCATATTAGCTTGACCTTCCGGTCCATATCATCTTGACCTTCCGGTTCTTATCGTACATAACATACATAACACATACATATCACATAACAACATACAGCTCATACATCTCATAGCATATAAGACCTTCCGGTCACACATAGGTACCCTTCCAGGTACAGTATAGTGAGAAGACTCGCCTCAATGAAGTTGGATAAACTCTCGTGCTCAACGTCCCGACTTAGCCTCCTCCTATTATTCAAATAACATCCCCGGTTAATATTCTCTCAAATCTCATCCCTAAATATTGGGTAGAAGACCATTCTACCCGCCCCTGAACTATCTTGAATCAGTCTTGACCAGAACCCTAAGGTCAACGAAAGTCAGCGGTCAAACTTTGACCCGACTCGTCGAGTGCACAAGGGCGACTCAGCGAGTCCATGCGGGTCCTCTGAATCCTTTCAGCCTCTCTTGGCTCGTCGAGTCATCCTTCCACTCTACGGGTTACACCTGTCACGAGTCGTGGGGCAACCCCGACTCGACTCGTCGAGTCCACTTATGGACTCGGCGAGTTGCTTCCATGTTCTTACTCAAATGACCTTCTAAGGTCAGATCTGCTTCCTTAACTATCATACATACCCTTCAAGTGTTCAAATGTCACGTAAAGGTGCAACCTTTACGTGCATGCAACCCACATCAAGTCACAAATGGAGAAATAACTCTAAAAATGTCAACCTAGTACCCAATCTCTCATCTGCTTGCATAAACCTGAGGGATAGTGAGTCTATGGACCTCTCATGGTCCAGATCTGATGCTATTAACACAAAGGGGACCTCATACTCACTACATCTTACATAAAATGGAGGTAAAAACCCTAAAATCATGAAATCTATCATATCAACATGGAATAGAAAGGATTATACCTCCAGAGATGAACTCTCAAGATGATTAGCCTAGATCCAAGCCCCCTTCACGCTCTAGATGGGTGTTTCCTTCTTCCTTCTAGCAAAACTACACCAAAAGTGATGTATTAACCTCTTCTTGCTCTCAACTCTCCTACTGCTCACTCTAGGGTTTCTCTGGGATGAAGTGGCCGCAAATGGAGGCCATAAAGGCCTTTAAATAGGGCACATGCCTGGGGATTTAGGGTTTCACTTAACAGCGCGGACTCGCCGAGTCCACGCATCGACTCGTCGAGTCCTTCATTAAATCAGACAAGAAATGCACGATCCTACTCGGCGAGTCTGAGCGCCTACTCGCCGAGTCCCTCCCTAAAACTCAAGATAAGTACTTAAAATAAGATACCTGGGAATCTGGATGTTACATGGAGTAAGACCCTAGGAGGAGCCCACGACATCCTTATATGCTTATATGCTTATATGCTTATATGCATGGCTTATGTGATCGATATGGATTATATGATTGATATGGCTTATGTGATTGATATGGCTTATGTAATTGATATGGCCTATGTGATTGATATGGTTTATGCGGTTATGTGGATTATGCAGATTATGTGGGGTATGCTCTGGGGAACTCACTGAGCTTCGTGCTTACAGTTTTGTTTATGGTTTCACGTATCATTGGTTTGGAAAGGAAGGGCATGGCTTGATCGCAGCGCACACCCGTATTTTCCGCCTTATGTGATTTTGGGATGTAACTCTGATAAATGTTTTAATTAAGCAATGTTTTTGAATGGTTGGATTAAGTAACAATTGTATTTGACTATAATAAAAATGAAATTTTTACCATTGATTTTTGGGTCATTACAAGTTGGTATCAAAGCCTTGGATTGAGAGATTCGGACATACTTTCGGGTGTGTCTGAACTCAAGCTGAGGATCTGTAAAGTTTTCAAAAGGAAAATGTTTTCAAGGAAAGAGTTTTCTAAAACAAGAAAGGGTGTGGTGCATGCAATCGGTCGAGCTCAAGTACGTTTTCTCCATAATACCCATATATATTATATGTTATGACTTGCTTTATGAATTTGATAATCGCATGCTAGTTAGGGCTAGGAGAGATGCCTTTATATGTTGTATGAGCTGGAAGACTTGCATGTTAGTTCTGAGTAGTCATATGAACAAGTTACAAATTATAATAGCATATTTACGTATTAAAATAAAGTATAAATCATATATACGTACACACATACACACACACACACACACATATATATATATATATATATATATATATATATATATATATATATTATTAGAAAGGTATCGACGATGCGGTCATTATAAGACTAGTGTTGAATACTTTCGACATTATTTTAGTACAAATATCATTAAATCTATTTAAAATAGTATTATAAAGGGGTGTTTAGTTCTTTACATAACTATAAGGTCATTAGGTAACTATGAAGGTAGTTTTTGAAAATTCAATTACTATAAATAAGATCCTTGGGCTCTCATATTTCTTACATCATTCTCTTGATTCAAGAGTCTTTCTCTTCTTATCCCCCGAGCATTTCGGTCCCTCGCGATTCGACTTCTCTTTCTGTAGTTTTAGTATAGTAAGGTGAGCACTGAAGTGCTGCACGAATCTTTCTTAAAAAGATTCAGCGACGAAGTTCTGCCCCTGCAGAGCCCGGCTCCTAGCTAAAACACCCTTGTAAGTAAGTTATGCTTACCCTATTTTAATATATCTTATATTTAAAATTAGTATTGTTATTATGAACTTATAATAAATATTTGGGCTATTATTATGACTTATATAAGTGTCGTTATAATATCTTTTTAACTACTCGCGGTACGGGGAATCTAGTTTAAAGGGCCACATAGGGTTCTTGGATTTCAGAAGTGCTATATGCCAAAATGGTCCTGCCCTCCGGTGTTTTATGTCTGGCCCCTTGTCTGTACATAGTGGTTGGAAAATATTGTTTAAACGCTTATATTATAATAATAATAATAATAATAATAATAATAATAATAATAATAATAATAATAATAATAATAATAATAATAATAATAATAATAAGACTAATAATTAGTCACGGTAAATATTAGACTAAAATCTAGTGGTAATAATACTAGGTTTTATCGAAGGAAATTATTTTTAAGAAGCGAAGCGCTGTCTGAGTTCGGAATCACCACCTTAACAAGTGAGTGCATAGTCACTTTCATGAACATGATTTTAATACAAGTATTGATTGAAGTATTAAATATATGTTTATATGTGAATTATTTGATGTTGCCTGAGATACGTGTTAAAGAACATATCTGCTAATATATTATGATTTAGGATAAAGAGTAAACCTAAATTAATTATAACGAATATTGGGTAGTATCTTCTTATGAGTACGAGTGAGATATACACGAAGAATAGAACTTTAAAATATGTCATTGATCCGGGAGCATGGATTAGACATAATCATTTTCCCTAGTCCGAGAGTATGGATTAGACATATTCAATTGTCACTAATCCGAGAGTATGGATTAAGACATAGTCAGTTGTCCTTAACTCGGGAGTATGGATAGGACCTAGTTATTTGTTATTAATCCGGGAGTATGGATTTAGACATAGACATTTGTCCCTAGTCTGAGAGTATGGAATGGGCACAGTTATTCATCCGAGAGCATGGATTAGATCAGAGAGTATGGATTAAGTAAAGAGGTAAAGTTTAAGGCCTGAGAGTATGTACAGTGTCGTTGGGAGGAACGACGGGGTGGGGGTAAGAGTTGCTTATATATATATGGTGAAATTATATATTTTGTGAGTTCTAAATTATATATATGATGTAAAATTGTGGGATTGAAATCCCTATGTACTCACCAGGTTTCCAAACCTGACCCACTCAAGTTTATTTGTATCACAGGTGTCGATATGAAGTTACATTACAATGAGAGATTAAGGAGATGTAAATCACTAGTGTTAGTGAATGTAAGTTCTGTTTATGCTTATGTTTCTATATTGATGATGGAATCCCAACATTGTAAAATGAATAAAATACATTTCTTCAGAAATGCTTTGATAGCGTATTTATCATGTTTTTCTGGGAACAAATTCTGCAACACTTTTCTTTAAAAGTTACTCTGATTTTCAAACAAAGCATAAACAAATCGGTCTTTTCTGGTCGTATAAATGGGGATGTCACAGTTGGTAGCAGAGCATTAGTTTAAGTGAACTAGGAATAAGGATTTATTTCTAGACTTAAACTTAGAATGCTAAGCGATGATCGTGAGGAGTGTGTCTAATATATTTTAGGAAGTACACCTGAATAGACATAAGCACTAGCTTAATTTGGGAAGATGCCTAAAATGCTTTTATGTGCTAAATGATTTTTGATTCTTTATGCTATTGTTTGATCGGATCTATGGTCTGGTGCCGACCGGATCTGGAAATTTTATGTGTTCAGTTTTCTAAACATTAAATTACGGTATTAGAACTGGCATATAACTTTTCGTATAAATTAGGAGGATTATACATTTAAACCTTCTCTATCTATATTCTCGTTTCGATACACCAAACGCCTGCTTGGGTGTATAGAATGTTTTAATAAGGGCTCATAGCAGACTAAGCAAATGGAGGAAATGAGAAGGATTACAATAATGAATGACAGCTATCGGAAGATATCGTAAGAGTGATATCTTGCCTTTAGAATGCATCTAATAAATAGTACGTCTACTATAGGAGAAGTACACTTTCGATTAGCAGAAAGAAAGATTTTTGGTATAATGCACGAAGTTATCCCATCGTATGACATTTCCATCACCAACTGAGCTGAAGCAGAATTGATGACTGAAGATACGCATGGAAGAAGTCCGAGTAGAGTCTAGGGAAAATTATATGATTGTTTGGACACATTTGTATGTGTTAAAATTGTTTTTATGGTAATGACTTGGAAAACTGCGAGGCAATACTTGGGACAAGTATGAGTAGGTGTGAATGGTAGTAGAGGCCTATACTAACGGAAGCACAGGACTCACACTTGGATCAGAGAAAGTCACAAGGTTACCAAGAAGCTAGTAATTGATTCCGTTTTGTTCATATATGTCATTACCATCGTTTTGATAAACTAATTTGTAGCCTTAGATATCTAACTGAAATTTGTAATATAAGTTAAACCAAGAGTGTGCATAAAAAGAACGTCAAAATCTGACTTCGTATGAGGAAGTTATGATTTTTCTAAGATTTGGCATAGCAGTGCACAACCCGAAATTCAAATTTTAGATCGATCGATTTTTGGCCAACACAACCTAAATGAGAATTGAAGATCTCATTAATAGTAGCACAACGGTAAAAGACAGACGAAAACGGACGTCGGATGAAGAAGTTATGAATTTTTAACGGACTTTTCCTGTCCCGGCCTGTTAAAAATATAACTTTAAAATTAAAGTCAAAATTAGCCGACGGAGTCTAAATGAAAGTTGTAGAGTATGTCTCCACCTACGCATGGATATAAAGAGTGTCAAAAACAGATTTCATATAAACAAGTGACAAATTATAATAGCATATTTGCGTATTAAAATAAAGTATAAATCATGTATACATACACACATATATATATATATATATATATATATATATATATATATATATATATATATATATATATATACATATGTATATATCATTAGAAAGGTATCGACGATGCGGTGATGATAAGACTAGTGTTGAATACTTTCGAAATTATTTTAGTACAAATATCGTTAAATCTATTTAAAATAGTATTATAAAGGGGTGTTTAGTTGTTTATATAACTATAAGGTCATTAAGTAACTATGAAGGTAGTTTTTGAAAATTCAATTACTATAAACAAGAGCCTTGGTCTCTCATATTTCTTGCACCATTCTCCTGATTCAAGAGTATTTCTCTTATTATCCCCCGAGCATTTCGGTCCCTCGCGATTCGACTTCTCTTTCGGTAGTTTTAGTATAGTAAGGTGAGCACTGAAGCGCTGCACGAATCTTTCTTTGAAAGATTCAGTGACGAAGTTCTGCCCCTGCAGAGCCCGAATCCAAGCTAAAACCCCCCTGTAAGTAAGTTATGTTTACCCTATTTTAATATATCTTATATTTAAAATTAGTATTGTTATTATGAACTTATAATAAATATTTGAGCTGTCATTATGACTTATATAAGTGTCGTTATAATATCTTTTTAACTACTTGCGGTACGCGGAATCTGGTTTAAAGGGCCGCATAGGGTTGTTGGATTTCAGAAGTGCTATATGCCAAAATGGTCCTGCCCTTCGGTGTTTTATGTCTGGCCCCTATCTGTACATAGTGGTTGGAAAATATTGTTTAAACGCTTATATAATAATAATAATAATAATAATAATAATAATAATAATAATAATAATAATTAGTCACGGTAAATATTAGACTAAAATCTAGTGGTAATAATACTAGGTTTCATCGAAGGAAATTATTTTTAAGAAGCAAAACGCTGTCTGAGTTCGGAATTACCACCTTAACAAGTGAGTGCATAGTCCCTTTCATGAACATGATTTTAATACAAGTATTGATTGAAGTATTAAATATATGTTTAGGTGCGAATTATTTGATGTTGCCTGAGATACGTGTTAAAGAACATACCTGGTATTATATTATGATTTAGGATAAAGAGTAAACCTAAATTAATTATAAGGAATATTGGGTAGTATCTTCTTATGAGTACGAGTGAGATATACACGGAGAATAGAACTTTAAAATATGTCATTGATCGGGGAGCATGGATTAGACATAATCATTTTCCCTAGTCCGAGAGTACGGATTGGACATAGTCAATTGTCACTAATCCGGGAGACATAGTCAGTTGTCCTTAACTCGGGAGTATGGATAGGACATAGTTATTTGTCATTAATCCGGGAGTATGGATTCAGACATAGACATTTTTCCCTAGTCTGAGAGTATGGAATGGGCACAGTTATTGATCCGGGAGCATGGATTAGATCCGAGAGTATGGATTAAGTAAAAAGGTAAAGTTTAAGGTCTGAGAGTATGGATAGTTTCGTTGGGAGGAACGACAGGGTGAGGTAAGAGTTGCTTATATATATGGTGAAATTGTATATTTTGTGAGTTCTAAATTATATATATGATATAACATTGTGGGATTGAAATCTATATGTACTCACCAGGTTTCCCAACATGACCCACTCTAGTTTATTTGTAGCACAAGTGTCGATATGAAGTTACATTACACTGAGAGATTAAGGAGATGTAAATCACTAGTGTTAATGAATGCAAGTTCTGTTTATGCTTGTGTTTCTATATTGACGATGACATCCCAACGTTTTAAAATGAATAAAATATATTTCTTCGGAAATGCTTTGATAACGTATTTATCATGTTTTTCTCGGAACAAATTCCGCAACACTTTTCTTTAAAATTTTACTCTGATTTTCAAACAAAGCATAAACAAATCGGTCTTTTCTGGCCGTATAAATGGGGATGTCACATGTGATGCCTGTAGCCTTGGAAATAGTTGATGCTATGCTGGAATTGGAATGACTATTGGTATCAATAACTGTTAAGTGTATGCTTTAAAAATTATATATGGTTAGGATCTTATATCCTTAGAATAGTGTATCTGGCCTTATTTCCTGTTCTGTGTATAATTTGCATGCATAAACCAGCCGACGGTGAGGGTGGATGTTGACAACATGGGTTGTGGTATGTGGGCTGAATGTTCTACGATAGTCTCTGTTGGATTAGGTGTCTAAGCCCATAACTATAATTGGTATGTAGTTGACCCGAGAGTAGCATGGTCTATTTTAGGTTGCATTCACCAGAGCAATTTTATAGGAAGGATATTTGATAAAGAGGTTATTTGTGATTTATTAATATATTATGAGAATAATATATTAATTGAGAAATCATATTATTTAATTGGTATTGATTAACAATTAATTTAAAATTAATTTAGTGATCAAAAGAGACTAATTAAATGAAAAGGGGTTGATTATGTAAATCAGTGATACATATAGTTTGGGCTAATGATCCATAATTGATTAGTAATGGAATAAGTTTATATGGATTCCATGAAGTGTTATTGGATTAAAAGCCTAAGTATATGAATTAGGGTTTACAAGTGACCCTTGGAATTCTACACTATATATGTAACCCCTTCAACCCTAAAATCGCAAGTTATGTTTCATGAGGAAACCCTAGATTATTTTGGTGGTTCTAGCCTCTCTCTCATTATCCTCTAGAAGTTGGTGGTGTTTTGTGAACAATTTGAGGCATCACATTTGAGGTGCTAAGCTCTCATAAGGCCAACTTCTACAAACTACAACAAGAGGTAATCCTCTAACTAGTTTTTATGATTCAAATATTAAATTTGTATGCTAGTTAGGCTTCATGCTTTGGATAATATGAAATGCATGTATAATAAGAGAAAACATAGATCCAAGGCATTATGGTTGTATGTGCACCATAGGAGTGTTATAGTACATAATACCCAATAGTGGTATCAGAGCCATGGGTGTTTTCTGTTATATTTATGCATTGGTAATTGTTCAAAGGTGAAAAAATCGTTTTTTTTTTTACTCTGCCTGATGACCACGAGGTGGTCAAAATCACCACGAGTTGGTGACGGGTCTGATGGCAGATTTCAGATTTCTTGGATTAATTTGGATTTGCATAATTACTAAAAATTGTTTTGTTGACCAAAATTCGATTTTTATGTTATGAAAATAATTATCCTCATCTAAATTAAAAGATAATGGTCAAAATTTAAGATAATTACTAGATTATATGACAAACTAATTATTTGTAAATTTTGAATTGTGATTATCTTGTCAAATTTTAAGATAATTACTTGATTTTGTGAAAAATCTAAGTATTTGTAGAATTTGAATCATCTTGCTATATGAGTTGCATTAGGTCAAATTGGTAAAAGATAAAGATATATGATTATTTTTTTAGTTTAAAATTTGATCTAAATGTTTTTTGAAGAGTTACAAAACTTGCCATCAAGTTTTGGAACTCAAAAGGTTTTTTAAGGAGTCTTTAAACTTGCCATCAAGTTTAGGATCCAAAAGTCCTTAAGAGTTTCATAACTTGGCCTCAAGTTATGGAATTTGAAAAGTCTCATTCATGAAAGATTAACTCCTTAAGTTATGTAATTCATAAGGTTTTGAATAGTTACAAAACTTGTCCTCAAGTTTTGGAACTTGAAAAGTCTCACTTATGAGACTTTAATTCTATACTGCAGAATTTTAAAGTCTAAAATTCAACTCTTATGGTTTTATTAAATTAAGTGAGTGTTTACTTAAAAGAGAGAATTAATAAATCCATAATGACATTGTTTAAGTTTAATTAAATTAAAAGTCTAATTTATTAATTGATTAAACAACTTAGTATTTTTAAATGTGTAAAGTACACCCTTATACTATATAAAATTAAAAGTTTAATGTATTATATATGTATAAGTTAAAATTCAGTCTTACCGTTACTAGACCTCATTCACTAAGCTGGTCTATAAGGGGTGTCTAAGGAAGCGGCATTTAAAATGACTGCCATTAGGTATCCACTCTTATCCACCGCACCCTTGACCAGTGGAGGGTCGTTAGCCGAACATGTAGTATAGGACACAAACTTTCATTAATAAGTATAACGATATACAAGTAACTAAATGTCATATAAATTCCCAATTTTATTACTTAGGAAAAATGTGAATTTGGTGCTAATCCTCGAAATTGCACATTGCTCCTTATTGGTCGTTAGTGGAGCGCATGTGGTTAACCGGCACACTAATATAGGAATACAGGATCGAAATGGGTAGCTCGCAGATTATCATAGATAAATGGAGCATGTGTGGTTAACCGGCACATTGATTAAGTGATAAATGTCTTCAAGAGTACCAAGCTAATTTGCATGGTTATTCACACCTTTTTTGTGATCCTCGGTATCCCAGTCACAAACTTGAAGGGCATAATCGAGATTAAACATGCCATTGAAAACTTAAATGAATCTCAAAGAATTTAGGAATTTCAATTCATTTAAAACCTAATGTTCATTTTCGTTTTTTTCATGGTGGAAATTGGTAAATCGTCAATTACCTACCTTCAAATATTTTACAATTGGATTACGGCATCCCTCTTCCGAATTGTACAATATTGTATTGGGTCCTAGCCTTAATATTTCATTTAGGTGTTTTATTAAGGATTTAAATCAACTAATTTGAACTTCTCCCTTGTAGATGTCTAATTCTGACAAATATGGTCTTCCCGAATCTTTTGAAAATAGCTTCCCTCATGAAGATGATGTTCCACGCTTCGATCATGAAAATGAAAATCATTCTTCACTTCCTCCACCTCCTCCAATTATTCTCCCTGACCCACATGTTCATCGACTTGAAAAGTTAAAGATCACTCAAACCCTATTGGCAAGAAAACATGAAGATGAAAAGTCTGTATGTGCTCACGTCTTGGACATAAAGCTACATATTGAGAGGCTGGGAATGTTGGGTGTCGTGTTCCCAAGGAATCTGGCTGTTGACTTGGTTCTTCATTCACTTTCTAAGTCATATAGTGAGTTTGTTAAAGGCTACTATGTGACAGACCACGACGTGACCCTTATCGATCTTATTTATTTTCTTATTGCTGCTGAATTAGCAATGACTTGGCGCACTGGTAAAAAAACTTGATTGGAAGATCTACTTCCCAAAATTCCATGGACATTGACAATGGCGACACTGGAAGTCCAGAAAAGCTTTCTCTTCCCAATGGAAAGGGATTGGCCAATGTCAAACCGTTTGACCAAATGGTAAAGAAAAAGGCTAAGTCTGTGATTGTCTTGTGTACCATTCCGAGAGAGTCAGTTTGTTTCGATTTCCAAGAATGGGCATTGGTTACGAAGCTGCCCTAACTACCTGAGAGATCCAAGAGATGGCAAAACCAAATTGTATGGTTCTACTTCAGGTAAGTTCACTATCTAACTCTATTAAGTTCTTACTTATAGATTCTTAATACATGATGTGACAAGATTGCTTTTTGATTTTTTGTAGGATCGAAGAAGAGAAAGGAAGATTAAAGCAAGAGTAAGTTGAGTCTGGCCGCGAAGAGATAAATTTCGATCGCATGGTTCGATGATCAGATTTTTGAACCGCTGCTTAGGAGTTATGATAGATTTCTTAGGAATAGAAAAATGTTTTCATTTGTATTTGCATTGTAAGGACAAGTTTTTCCGCACTTTTTTATAAATAAAGGAAATTTTGATTTTGTCTTATTTTATATTTCCTTGCAATGGAATTTGTGAAAATTGGTGTTCATATATTTAATAGCAATATTGAAAATGATTGATTCTTAGTTGTGTCAATTGTGATAGTGTCGTAATTTTCTACTTAAGGAAAGATTCTCATCGCTCAAGTTTCAATTGGACAGAAACTTGGAATCATGTGATGTATGATAATCTTTGTACTTGGGAAATTGAGACTAATTCCTTGTTTACATGTATATGTAAGTCAAGTGGAAGACTATTCGTCATGATTGACTAAAGGTTTAGTAAATATGGTTATACTTACAAGACTAAGTGTAATTCTGAATCATTGAAAAAGTTTCAATGAATAGTAGAACGAATAAGAAGAATCTGTTGAGTATTTGAGATATTGAAACTGATATGACATGTTTGGTTATTTAGGGAAGCCTTTTTTAGGGTTAATCATTTTCTGATTCCCTACGATGCCTTTACAGTAGAAGTTCTTAATCGAGCTCTTCTAAGGCATTGGTTTTATATTAAGGCATAGATTTTATATTTATGGTATATATTTATTGTTCCCTAGAAATAATCATTAGATTAGCTTTTGGTGTAAGCTTTTTACCAGATTAGGGTTTTTCTCTATACCTTCATCTCATAATCAATATACAAGAAAAACCTTGATCACATTACTTGCATATAATGGTGATTGATTCTTGATTGTTCTTGATATTCCGCATTCGTCATCTCAGATTTATTCCTAACAAGTGGTATCAGAGCGGGTTCTTGTAGATCTCAACGATTATTGCAAGAATCGATATTGTTTATGGCGAAATTTTATCTTGAATCTCACCTTGTTCTTCAAGTTTTGTAAGTTTTCTAAAAAGAAAAAGTCTACTACTTCGTTTTATTGCCAAATCTTGTTCAGATCTATTATCTTCTACCCATTCTATCATATAAATTGTTCTTAATTCGTGTTTTGGAAGAAAAAGAAGAAGAATTTTGTGATTTTTCAAAGTATTTGTGTTCAGATCTACTTTATCACTCTAGAAACCCTCTCAGATCCGTTTTCTTTCTCTAGAATCTTATCAGATCTACTTTCTCTCTCTTCAAGTTCTATCATTTGTTGAAGATCTAATGGATAAAACGAATTTATTGTTTGACTCCATTTTAGAACTTGGATTAAAGGTTACTAAACCAATCTATGGTGTTAACTAAGTGACCATGTTTCAAATCAGTGGTTGATCTATGTTGAATGATATTCCTGAGTTGTATAATCTTCTTGTTGAGAAGAAAATATCTGGATACTCATGTATTAACTACCGTGAGTTATGAGAAAATGAAAGAATAGTAGAACAATTTCATATTATCTATGGAAATTTAGATCGAGAAAATAAACAGATGTTGGAGATAAAAAGTGCTGAAAAGAAAAAGAAAGATGCTCTTGATGTTCTTGCTGAAGTTCATAATGTTCCTCATGTTTATGAAGAAAAGATGACTCCAGATGTTCTTGTTGAGGGGGAGTCAAGTGGTTCATCTGTTTCAGATGACTTACATTTCGAATCTGGTACTTCTGAAGTCGAATCTTAAAGAAATTTATCTGAAATCGTGAAAGTGAAGACATTTTGTTCTATTGGAACTCAAACAGATGATTCTTTATGTTCTAAAGATGTTTTTGAAGGAATGACTCCTTACAAATGGCCAATAAATCAAGATGTTCAGATTTATCAAACTTCTATGGATTGTGTTCAAAGGTCTTCAAATGTTCATATATAGAAAGATGAAAAGGTTGTTCAGATCCGAAATTAGTTTATGAAGCCTAGAAATCAGAAAAGAAGAAAGAAGAGGAAGAAGAACAAGAGTAAAATAAAGAAAGTTTGGATGCCCAAGGTACAAGTACCCAATGGTTGTGAAAAAGTTGAGAAAGTTGAAGTCAAGCATGTTCAAAGATACCTTAATTCTCATTTTTCTTTGGATAAAAATGTTAGAAGTTGGAAGGAAAACAAAAGAGAATTTAGTTGGTTTAATGAAATTTATGGAAATTTTTGTTTTCCAACTAAAAGAAGGGTATTATTTTCAGAAGATGATAGATTTTCTTCAAATAAGTGGGTGTGTAAAAAACCGACTTCAATGTTGAATCTTGAATGGGTACCAAAAGTGTCTTAAAAGTTTTGACTTTATCAAAAAAAAGGGGGGGGGGGAGGGGACAAAAGCTGGTGAAAATTTAGTCAAAAAGGAGAAATTTATTGAAGAAATCAATTTGCATTGACTTTTAATTGTTGTAAACGACAAAAGGCTGAAAAATGTGAAAAGGGGGTGAAAAGTGACATTTTCTGCAAAAAAAAAAAAAAAAGGCTGCCTTCCGACGCATTTCAGCAAAAAGGAGTGCAGGCTGACAGCATTCAGGAGGGTCAGATTCGCAGTTTCTTGAAAAATGGTGTAACTTCGGAGTCAAAATTCAAGCCTCTAAGTTGAAATCGATCGGAGTTCTGGGATTAACGATTCGCATCTGTAACTCAAAATTGAAATCGCATCGGAAGTTCTTAAACATTATGGAACTAAAATCGGAATCATGAAATCGACATTTTGGGTGTTGTTACCTATTTTCTTGGACGCGAACAATCCCAACAAAAGCGAAACTGAAATCATTCATAAGCAAAAATCGGAGTTGTTCATGAAATTGAAATCCGGTTTCAAGCAAAATTGAAATCGGAATATATCACAAATCTGAAGTATCGATCTCGAAATTTAAGATTGATCGGAAATTTTTGGAATCGATATTACCTATAAACGCTATATTCAGAAATCTGCATGTTACAGATGGATATTTCGGTTTCATAATCAGTGTTGGGATTAAAACCCTAATTGAGATTTGATGAACAAGATGCGGAAAATAAGAACAAACATAAATATGAAGATTAGGTCGAATGATCACTCGATTTATTCAAACAAGAGGAATAAATTACACTTTCAGCATAGACTAAAGAATCTAACACTACATAAGAAACCTCACGTGGTGGCTACATTTTGCCTCACTCTTAACCCTAATAATGAATAATACATGACTATTTATAGGGAAAAGACAAGTCTTGGGCTTTTATCCTACACTTCATCAAGGGGCCCATTGTCATCATCCATGGAGTGCTTTGAAACCCTACAATCTCCCCATCAAAGTATGGAATGGATGACAATACTTTAACTTCCAAAACAAGCATCTAGCAAATAAAAAGATCTACAACGAGGAATATATGAAGCAATCCAGGAATCTTGATTCTTCAATAGTCTTCAAACACGGGCTCTAGGAAATATAAACCAAGCACTGAAGTAACGTCTTTAAACTTCATTTTCGAATGTAATCCCAAAAAAAAACTTCATGAAAACCAAACCCGCCATAAAAACCCATTTCAGAACAAAGAAACCGAATCACTTCTTGTCTTTGAAGAGCTCTACCTCCAAGTCACAATGATCTTCAAATAAGCTAATGATATAAGCCATCAAAAAATATCATGTAACAACCCAAACTTTAAGATTCGTAATGCCACTTGATCAAGAAAATACTAGAAGTCGGAGATATAACAAGTCCTTAGCAGAGCTCGATAAAGAACTTCCGCTGTAAAGGATACTTCTCTATAAAAGCTTTAGCAGAGCTCGATGAAGAACTTCCGCTGTAAAAGCTACCTTCATAATTCTACGACAAGCTTTATCAAAAATCTTCAACTTTGAAAAGACTCAAATCCAATTTCGAGTGGCCATACCAAATTCTCGCCCGATTTATAATCGAAAACGTGATTATAAATCCTTCTTATGGTCATGAGAATGATCTTGAATGGATAAAAATTACTGTGCTCCCCCGCGACAAAATGATATATACAATGAAGTATAAAATCCAAAAAAGTCATGAAAATTTGTCGTTATCACGAAAAACGACTTTCCGAACCGCCAAGACTTGACGGGATCTTTAATTTTCTGTTCACGAAAAAATATGTGCGTTAAAAAATCCAAAACTGTTCACCGGCCCTCAAAGTTGTAAACTTTTCTGAATATTGGGCCGAAACTGTCACTTGCTAAAAGACAGTGCTGGAATGGTAATTCTGCATCATTATACCCCTTTATTTGAAGCAAAAATTGGGAATGGTCCAAAAAAGCCAAACTGTGAAAACAACAGGGACCAAAAGTGTAATCATTAGTCATCTTCCCCATTTAGATGAGTTTGAACGAACACTGCATCATACTCCAGTTGATCTTTCAACGATGACTCAAACTAGACGCGAAGCCTTGAAATTGGCACATATAAACATCGACTCCAGTAGGTTCGCTCCGAGTACAAGCAACCGAAACCAAGTTCGGTCCAGGTTCATTGAACCGAAACCATGTTCGGTCCGAGCACAGGTTCGCTTTCGGTCCTCCCCTCTTTCGTTCCAATTACTTTCGTTCCAAGGGCTGACAAACGAACCCGATCACAAGTTCGCTTCCGAATCGAACGAGTGCGAGCCGAACATTCCAGGAAGAGTGGTTCACAGCAATTTTGAATTTTCAATTTTGAGCAACAGTTCGTCCAGATGAGATCGATTCGTTCTTCATTCGTTCCAATTTTGACTTTGAGGTATGACCATACTTCCGATTTAAGCCCCAACCTTCCAAACACAGGCGCTACTCCGAGACCTCATTCAATTTATTCCGATCATTCTAAGCATTGATTGCAAGACCAACTTGGCGATGCGAACAGAACTTCAAAGAAATTCAGAACGCAGTGAACTTCCGATTTTAACATCCAATCTTATCAGAAATTCCGACTATGGTTCAAGTGCCGAACATATCCACATCAATTCCATCATCCCGATTCCAAATGGTTCCGATTTTGACTTTTTCAATTTTGACCATCGACTCGAGACATGGTGTTGTTCATCCGTTCGTCATCAGTTCATCATAAGAATTCGAAATTTCCATTGGATAAACACCCAATCAATATGTGGAACAGATTAAGCAAATTAATTCAAACACCATAATCAAATAAAATCAAAATCGACTTTGAGAATGAAACTGTTTAGAAACTTTGACTCAAGAACAGAAATTGATAACAAATGATTAAATAGAGTCATGAATCATGAATTCAATCAGAGTATGAGAACGACTTGCGAAATCGAGATACAAAATTCATAGATTTGTGATGTGTCGATGCGTGAATCTGAACGTGCGGCGTCAAAGAACGACATATGGGTTTATTCAATGAACAAAAATCAATATAGGTGGGCTTAAAACACATGAACAGTAATCGGAAGAAACTGGGCTTAGGAACAGTTCAAAGAGCAAATCAATGGGCTAAGACAAGGAAATAGAATTGTCAACATCAAACGAATGACCAGATCGAAAAAATATATGAACAGAAAAATGAATCGAATTGATATAATACCATATGAACAGCAACAAAGTCTATAAGTCTCCATGAACAGTTGATTGAACAGAATTTTGATTCCAAGTCGCCAAAAACACCAATAATCTTCAAAAACTTGTGCAGAAAATCACCAAATCAAGAACCGATACTTCAAAAATCAATAGATCTTCAAAGACTCACTCTGATACCACTTGTTGGGATTAAAACCCTAATTGAGATTTGATGAACAAGATGCGGAAAATAAGAACAAACACAAATATGAAGATTAGGTCGAATGATCACTCGATTTATTCAAACAAGAGGAATAAATTACACTTTCAGCATAGACTAAAGAATCTAACACTACATAAGAAACCTCACGTGGCAGCTACATTTTTCCTCACTCTTAACCCTAATAATGAATAATACATGACTATTTATAGGGAAAAGACAAGTCTTGGGCTTTTAACCTACACTTCATCAAGGGGCCCATTGTCATCATCCATGGAGTGCTTTGAAACCCTACAATCAGTAACGGAAATTGGAACATTGAATTCAAAATTGGAATTATGTGTGTTCGGAACTTGACGTGGTAATCGGAATTGCACGGGATTAGGAGATTAAATTTGTTGGCGATCATAATTTTGGGAATCAAAGGATTTTAACGTTTCACAGTCAATGAACGGGTTTATCATCATCCGAATGAAGAAGATGACGATTTTACAATTCTTGTCCCTATTCTTTGAGCAATTTATCTGATTCAACCCGGATACCACATTCTTTTCAATTTCTTGGGATTTTACCATTTTACCCCTTCTTACCAAAATATTTTCGATTATTATCCTTTTCTTTAGTCTTATTCCTTTTAAACCCTTCTAAATTATTGCTTCTTATTCAATTCTTTTGTCTAAATTTAAAAATCGAAAAATACAAAATTAGTTTTTGTTATTTTTCCGGTTTTAATTTCTGAAGATTGGGTTAATTCCAAAGGGATTTATTTCATCATATCTGACGGGTTTTGAAGATTGTTGGTGATTCTTCTTAGCTTTCCGGATTCTCTCCATGGCATTTGTTGAAGATTCAAGGGGGAGCGATGATTAATCAAGGGGCAGTTCGTATTTGGAAGATTGTTTTTATTTCTCTCGTTTTGAAGACCCCATGTACTGATGAGTCTCACTATTTAGGGGAGAAATGCCAAGAAGATCGGAAATCGTGATCTTCATCAGTTTCAACATCTAGGGGGAGATTGTTGAGTATTGGATATATTGAAACTGATATGACATGTTTGGTTATTTAGGGAAGCCTTTTTTAGGGTTAATCATTTTATGATTCCCTACGATGCCTTTACAGTAGAAGTTCTTAATCGAGCACTTCTAAGGCATTGGTTTTATATTAAGGCATAGATTTTATATTTATGGTATATATTTATTGTTCCCTATAAATAATCATTTGATTAGCTTTTGGTGTAAGCTTTTTACCAGATTAGGGTTTTTCTCTATACCTTCATCTCATAATCAATATACAAGAAAAACCTTGATCAGATTACTTGCATATAATGGTGATTGATTCTTGATTGTTCTTGATATTCCACATTCGTCATCTCGGATTTATTCCTAACAAAATCAATTAGGCAGAAATATAAAAGTTTCTCCAATCTGAAAGGAAAGGAGAGTACTTTAGTATCATGTTTTATGATCATCTTAGTGATTATCAAACCATGTCACAATTTATCTTCTAAGGACACCTTAGTACACTTGTTTGACTGAGAAGAGGAATCAGAAATTGTTGAAATATTTAAATCAAAAGGTGAATCATACTTCGTTCGAAAATCGAGTCTTAGAGTCATACCCCAAGATTATGCCTTGAGTGACATAATCTTAAGTGGGTTTATAACACATCATGACATGTGAAGTAGAAATGTTTCGTACTCTTGCACATTTGAAATTGGTAAGTTGTGATGTTTTGGACAAAAAAACAAAGATCAACTAAGACCAATTACATGAAGTGTTTTCTTGATAGGATCTCACATTAAATCTTGAATATTTTTTTGTCAAGGAATGTTTCATGACAAGAGAATCTTATATGTCAAGAAGACAGTGGAAGTCTTAACGAAAAAGGTTTCAAGAAATAATCAAGGGTAAACCTATTGTTTATTACTAGCACACAAATTGAGGTTGATAACCTATCATGTTGACATATTCTTGTTTCTGTGCCTATTCCAGTTAGTTTGACTATGCATGTGAGTTCTATGATTTCTAATTTGAATGCATAAGGCAAACCGCCTTATTCAATGGAAAGTGCATTGATCTGTAGGGGTGAGCTGCTCAACAACATGGAAGAAATGGTAGGGCCCTTGTGTTGGCTTTTGAGCAGTCTACCACTCCTATGGTGTACATGCAACCCTAGAAACCTTGGATCTATGTTTTCTCTAAAATACATGCAAATTTGATTTCCAAGGTTTACAACCTAACTAGCATGTTATGGGGTACTTGTAATATAAAACTTTAAGTAGAATAACATACCTTTCTTTTGTGGTTGATTGCTTGGAGTTTTAGAGCCTAGCACCAATAGTGTGGATGCCTCAAGTGGTGTCACAAATTACCCAAAACAACTTGGAAATACTTGAGAGAATATGATGCTAGCTAAAATCGGCCAACCCTTGTTTCTCACACACTCTAGTGCCAATACTAGAACCAAAGCCCTCTTTATATAGTATGGAGGACTAGGGTTCCACCCTAATACCCATGACTCTTCATTTACCTAGGATCCATGGGTTAAAAGCTCAACGGACTATCCATGGACTTCCATATACTCTTCGCCCATCCTAAATAAATCTTAGCCCATTCCATATATATGCAAGAGTCCATATTTAATTAGTTCCATTTGATCATTGAATTAATTCCATAAATCAAATCTTGATCAACACTAATTAAATAATATTAATATATTATAACAAATAATATATTAATGGATCATAAACATCTTATCCTCAAAAATATATCCATACAAATTGTTAGGTGAAGTGCAACCCAACTGGACCATGCCGGGTCGGGTCAAGTCATACCAAATATAGTTACGGACTTAGACACCTTATCCAACAGTCTCCCACTTGGATAAGTCTGATAACTATAGCTGCTAGTATAACTTTAGGAACCAACCAGCAATAGTAGCTCTTTTAAAACTCTGTTGAACTATGAAGCGCCATTTTAGATAAGTGATCATATAATCCTCTGTTCTCAAGATATCAGCCGGACAAATACATGGAACAATGTCGTACTTTTTGTCCAGCAGTTGTTTCTCGATCTCTGATTTGTTTGACATAGAACTAAACTGAACACATCAATTAGGTTCTGACCGGGCCCGGTACATAGGTCAAAACCAAATCATCGAGGGTCCCAAATATCGCTTCTATTGCTAGAAGGAACAGATAAACTTTGACTCATATGCCTGTACTAACTACTAGCTGAATTATGCACAAAAGCACGTTTTATGACATCATGTTACTGATGGGTGTTCGTGCAATCAATGGACAACTAACTGATAGTCAACAACTCATATCTCTAGGTTTGAAGATATATATAATATTACCATCTCACGATCACTCGAGATAAATTCCATGAAGTGATACAAGTGAGTGTGGGTTTAATCTAATACTCAAACCTTATGAGCACTCATGAATGTTGTAGCAACCATTACTATGTCTAATGCACCTCAGACAAATCTTACAAGCCAGATTCATGACAGTCTTTATTCAATACTTACTTCCAATGTATGACCGACTGTGGAGAGTTTGAATAAAATAATTATTCTGGAAGTCAAAACATGCAAAATTGAAACAATAGTAAACGATCAACATATGATAGTACCACTTTACTCATAAATAAATAACAACTTTTATTTAATCATCAAATGTTAATTGCATTTTACAAGTTTCAAAACTATCTAATTATTAAAACTAATATCGTTCCTCAGCCCGATGCTTCTTGCATGCTGCAAATGCCTAACCTTAGTCAGTCCCTTCGTGAGGGGATCTGCAGGATTACCTTCTGACGATACCCTCTTTGCCACGAGGAGTCCTTCTTCTATCTTGTGTCTTATGAAGTGATATTCTCTATCAATGTGTCAGGATCTGCCATGATCTCGTGGTTCCTTGGCTAAGGCAACCGCACTATTGCTGTCACAGAAAATCTTCATAGGCTCCTGTATAGATGGTACAACTCCAAGGTCTCCAATGAAGCTCTTCAGCCATATTGCCTCCTTTGCCGCTTCACTTGCTGCTATGTACTCTGATTCACAAGTAGAATCAGCTACTCTCTCCTACTTGGAACTTTTCCAAGTAATTGCTCCTCCATTCATGGTAAAGACCCAGTGTGACTGAGAACGGAAATTATCCCTATCAGTCTGAAAACTAGCATCGCTATACCCTATTTCTCTCAAGTCATCACTCCCACCGACGGTAAGAACCCAGTCCTTAGTCCTCCGTAGGTACTTAAGAATGTTCTTTACCGCAGTCCAGTGAGCCTTGCCCGGGTTTCCCGATATCTGCTGACCATGCTCAAAGCAAAGGCCACATCAGGACGAGTACAAGTCATAGCATACATGATCGAGCCAACAGCGGAAGTATATAGTAATCGACTCATCTCAGCTATCTCAGCTTCTGTACTCATACTCTGAGTTTTACTCAGTCAGGCATTATGCTGGATCGGTAACTCTCCTTTCTTGGAATTCTCCATGTTGAACCTCTTCAACACTTTATCCAAGTAGGTACTGTGACTAAGTCCAATTAGTCTTTTACTCCTGTCTCTCAGTATCCTTATCCCTAGGATATAGGCAGCTTCCCCAAGGTCCTTCATAGCGAAACACTTCCCAAGCCAGGACTTAACCTCCTGCAAGATTGGGATGTCATTTCATATGAGTAGTATGTCATACACATACAACACCAAAAAGCTAACTATACTCCCACTAGCCCTAACATATACACAGGACTCATCCTCGCTCCTCGAAAAGCCAAACTCTTTGGCTTTCTCATCGAAGCAAAGATTCCATCTGCGAGGTGCTTGTTTTAATCCATAAATGGATTTCTCAAGCTTACACACTCTATTAGGGTACTTTGCATCGACAAAACCCTCTGGCTGAGCCATGTAAACATCCTCAGCCAACTTTCCATTAAGGAAAGCGATTTTGACATACATTTTCCATATTTCATAATCATGAAATGCAGCAATGCCTAGCATAACCCTAATAGACTTAATCTTTGCAACTGGTGAAAAGGTCTCATCATAATCAACTCCCGGAGTTTGAGAAAAGCCCTTTGCAACCAGTCGCGCCTTATAAGTGTGTACATTACCATCCATGTCGGTCTTCTTCTTGAAGATCCATGCACCCAACTGTCTTACGACCTGGTACATTGTCAACCAAGTTCCAAACTTGATTGTCATACATGGATTGTATCTCGCTGTCCATAGCCTCTTTCCATTTAGCAGCCTCAGGGCCTACCATGGCTTCCGTGTAGCTGTTAGGTTGATCTAGACTTACCAGTGTACTATCACTGATAAGAGTATCACCTTCCACAGTAATATGTAAACCATAGTAATGCTCAGGCGAATTCCTAACTCTCGTGGAACGCCTCAGAGGTATGGGCTCATTTATCGGATCAACAGGAGTTTCCTCTTCAGGTTGGTCACTAGTGTTTGAGGTTCCTTCACCGCTTGACTCTTGAAGCTCTTTAAGGTCAATTTCCCTCCCACTGTCTCCTTGGCTTATAAATTCTCTCTCACAAAGTACTTCTCTCCTTGCCACAAAGACCACATTCTCACTGGGTCTGTAGAAAAGGTAACCAAAGGATTTATGTGGGTAGCCGATGAAAATACACCTCTTGCTTCGAGGTTCGAGCTTGTCGTGAGACTCGTGCCTCACGAAAGCCTCGCAACCCCAAATCTTGATGTGGTCCAGATTGGGAACTTTTCCGGTCCACATCTCATGAGCTGTTTTGGGAACCTTCTTTGTGGGGACTAGATTAAGGATATGGGCGGCAGTCTCTAAGGCATACCCCTAGAATGAGATTGGTAATGAAGCTCGACTCATCATGGAACGAACCATGTCTACCAAGGTTCGATTGCGCCTCTCACTTACACCATTCATCTGTGGTGTCATATGAGGTGTCAATTGTGAGATAATCCCACATTCCTTAAGATAGTCAAGGAAATCAATACTAAGATACTCTCCTCCCCGATCGGATCGGAGCATCTTGATGTTCCTGCGCAGTTGATTCTCCACTTCCTACTTGAACTCTTTGAAATTTTCAAAGGTTTCTGACTTATGCTTGATTAAGTAGATATATCCATATCTATTGTAATCATCAGTAAAAGTCACATAGTAGCGATTAGCATCCCTAGTGGCGGTTTTGAAGGGTCCACACACATCTGTGTGTCTGATGTCCAACAAAGCTTCACCCCTCTCACAAGAACCAGTGAAGGGTGCCTTTGTTATTTTTCCAAGTAAACAAGATTCACAACTATCATCTGACTTTATGTCAAATGATTCCAAAACTCCAGCCTTTTGGAGTTGGCCTATGCGCTTCTTGTTAACATGTCCAAGACGACAATGCCACAAAGATGTTTTATCTAGACTATTTGAAGAATCAATACACAATACATTATTTCCTAGATTATCTACAACATTCACAGCTTTATATACACCATCACAAGGTAATGCTTTAAAATAAAACACATCATTATAAAGAGCATCAATATCACCATTTTTATTATCAAATGAAAATGTGAATCCTCGCTTGTACAAACTATGAAAGGAAATAATATTTCTCGCCATTTCTGACGAGTAAAAACATTTATTCAAATCTAAAGTTAACCCATTATTGAGCAATAAAGAATAAACTCCAATCTTGGTTACATGTGATGCTTTCCTATTGCCCATGATTAAGTTTATATTCCCGTGCTCCACTTCTTCACTTCTTCTTAGGCCCTGCAAATCAGTACAAATGTGAATACCACAACCTGTATCAAGTACCCAAGAGTTAGAACGCAATGAGTAATTAGACAATATAGTATAAATACCTGCATGGGTGGGTTTAACTTTCCCATCCCTTACATCCTGCAAGTATTTGGGGCAGCTTCGTTTCCAGTGCCCCTTTTCCTGGCAGTAGAAGCACTGTGCTTCTTTAGGGTTTGAAGAAGGAGGAATGGAACCTTTCTTGGTTCCACTTGAAGAGGAGCCATCAAGGGACTTTCCCTTGGTACCCTTCGAAGGGGTCTTCCTCTTCTTCCCTTGTCCTTGCCGAATTTCCAGAACAGGGGCAGTAGTAGGAGTAGGAGTAACAGCTAATGTACTTTTTAGGCCACTTTCAGTGGTCCTTAAAAGTCCTTGAAGCTTGCTGAGTGTGACTTCCTCCTTGTTCATATGATAAGTCATGCGAAACTGATCATAACTTAGAGGTAAGGAATGGAGAATAATGTCAATCGCCATGTCATCAGGGAAGTCCACATTAACCTTCACTAACCGGTCCACGAACCTTTGCATTTTCTGCAAGTAACCGGTGAGGGATTCTACCTCCTTCATCCTAGCTGTTCTCATGGAGGAAATGATTTCATACCTCTCCTGACGAGCACTCTAATGGTACCTATCCATCAGATCCTGGTGCATCTCAAAAAGGTAGAAATCTTCATAGGATTTCTAGAGTTCTCCTGTCATTGTGGCCAACATGATGCAAGACACCTTAGTGGCATCTTTCTCATGGGTAAAGTACTCAGCAACCTGTTGGGTTTTGGTATAATACAACATCCTATAGTGCACATACAACCCTAAATAACTTGGATCTATGTTTTCACTAATTATACATGCAAATGGTTTCCCATGGTATTGAACCTATAGCTAGGATGCAATTGTGATACAAACTACATAAAATACTAGGTATTATAACATACCTTTTTGTGTGGCTGGAAGTTTTGATGTATTTGGCCTTAAGAACTTAGCCGCAATAGTGTGGAAGCCTCAAATGAAGTCACAACGCATCAAGACAAAGGTAGGACTTGAGAGAGAATCTCTATGCACTCTAAAACCTTCATGAACTCCAAGAACATGCACACACACTAAGGGTGGCCGTTTTTAGGTCATAATATGTGCATTTATATGTGTTGAATTCTAAGAGTCATGGGTATAACCCAAACCCATATCAATGGATCTTATGATCCATGGTTCATGTGGCCCAACTCTTTATGTATCCATACATCAACTTGATCCAACATGGATCATAAGCCCAACACATATAAATATAACTAATTACCATAATTAGTCCCCATAGTTTTAATTAGTCTCTTTTGATCACTAAATTAATTCCAAATTAATTCTTGATCAATACTAATTATGTAACATCCATAAATTTTACGCCAAATTTAAACTTTTTCAATCACAATTCAAAAACAAATAGTATTTGTTTACAAAAATGTTTTCAATCATTATTCATCAAAGTGTCCCAATAACCAGATCATAAGGATGAGGTGCGGTACGGTCACGCCTTCGCCTTGCCGTGATCTCCTAAAGTACCTGAAACAATAAACTGAAAACTGTAAGCCCGAGGGCTTAGTGAGCTACCCCCAAAATACCAATACCACACTGATATACCATATCCATAATAATCAATCAATCAACATGCATACTGGGCCATCGGCCTGACTGGACCGCCCTACCGGGCCTACAGTCCAACTGAATCTATACCGAGCCTTCGGAATGACTGGACCGCCACGTAGGCCTACAACCTCCCCGGACCGCTCATAGGGTGTGTTGTCCTTCAGCACAGAGCAGGACCGTCTCAACCCAAGCAACAAGCAAATAATCATGTGCGTATAACTAACATATACAGACATATACTACTATCAAACATATCTATCTCACTGATCACCAAACATAGCAATCACTCATAACTATAGCACTGACCTAGCAGATCACTAACATAATAAACCCTTGGGATCATAAGAGCATAACATACTGTCTATCCTGATTCTGATCTAACAGATCAAATCCATATGTAGCATACCATTACAATAACAACTAAAAGGGGCCGGCCTTGGTGCCTTAGACCCTATCGATATAGTGACGATAACTCACCTCGCAGATGTCGACTCGGTAGACAAATCCCAACTCTCGAATCACTTTACATAGGCTCCACCACCTATTACCATAGCACAATATACTCATAAGTCCTTAACCTTATAAGGTACTCTATAACCCAATAGTCAACCCCAGATCAAAGTCAAAGTCCTTAGTCAAGGTCAACAGTCCATGTTGACCTTGACTCGCCGAGTACCCTCGGCTACTCGCCGAGTTCCTTGAAGCACTTTGCAACTCGCTGATTCATCGAGGTGACTCGTCGAGTTCCTCCGATTTTCGATCCAACCCTAAGGCCACCCGTCGAGTTTCCTTCTTGCAAGACGACGGATACACACATATTCATAACTTGGGGAAAACTCATCTGACTCGCCGAGTTGTGATGGGTTTTTGAGCATTCTAACACTCCTATGGTGTACATGCAACCCTAGAAACCTTGGATCTATGTTTGACTAAGATACATGCAAATAATTATTTTTCCAAGGTTCTTATCCTAACTAGCATGGCATGGGGTACTTAAATCAAATAAAACTAGTAGAATTACTTACCTTGTAGTAGTAGTTGATTGCTTGAAGTTTGAGAGCCTAGCACCAATAATATGGATGCCTCAAATGGAAGTCACAAATCACCACAAATTTGGAAACTTGAGAGAATAGTCACAAACTTCTTGAAATCGGCCCTCTTAGTTTTCACACATCAACTAGTGCAATTTCAAGAACCAAAGCCTCCTTTATATAGTGTGGTGGATTAGGGTTACATCCATGTAAACCCTAATACCCATGTCTTTTCATTTGCATGAGATCCATGGGTTAAAGCTCCATGGAGTATCCATGGACTTTCCATGCAAGCCTAGCCCATTCCAAATAAGCATTAGCCCACAACTATGTAAATACAAGAGCCCATATTTAATTAGTCATACTTTTGATCTCTAAATTAATTCTAAATTAATTATAGATCAATACTAATTAAATAATATGATTTTATATTAATATATTAGGACTTATAATATATTAATAAATCATAACTTATACTATTCTCAAACGATTATCCATAAATTGTTCGGGTGAAGTGCAACCCAAATGGACCATGTCGGGTCGGGTCAAGTACATACCAAATATAGTTATGGACTTAGACACTATATCCAACAGTCTCCCACTTGAATAAGTCTAATAACTATAGTAGCAAGTATGACTTCAGGAACCGATCAGCAATCGTAGCTCTTTAAACTCTGTTGAACTATGAAGCGCCATTTTAGATAAGTGATCATATAATCCTCTGTTCTAGATATCAGCCGGACAAATACATGGAACATGGTCTTGCTTATTGTCCATCATTTGTTTCCCGATTTCCGATTTGTTTGACATAGAACTTAACTGAACACATCAATTTAGTTCTGACCAGGCCCGGTACATAGGTCAAAACAAAATCATCGAGGGGCCCAGATATCGCTTCTAATCCTAGAAGGAACAGATAAACTTTGACTTATATGTTTGCTCTACTACTTGTTGAATTACACACAAAAGCACGGTTTATAACATCGAGTTACCAATGCGTTTTTGTGCAATCAATGCATAACCAACTCATAGGCAACAAATCATATCTCTAGGTTTGAAGACTTATATGATATTACCGTCTCATGATCACTCGAGATAAATTCCATGAAGTGATACAAGTGAGCGTGGGTTGAATCTAATACTCAGAACTTATGAGCACTCATGAGTGCTGTAGCCCCGCTTTGTCTAACATCTTAGACCTCTACAAGCCAACCCATGACAGTCTTGATTCATAACTACTCCCAACATATGACCGACTGTGGAGAGTTTGAATAATATGATATAAACCATAACATAATTATTCTGGAAGTCATGCAAAAAGAAATAATAGTAAACGATTGACAAGAGATAGAAACACTTTACTCATAAATAACAGCTTTTATTTATCATCAAATGTCAATTACATTTTACAAATTTCAAGATTATCTAACTACTAAAACTAATATCATCCTTCAGCCCTATGCTCCGAGCATGCTAGAGATGCTTAGCCCGAGTCAGTCCCTTCGTGAGGGGATCTGTTGGGTTCTCATCCGATGATACCCTCTTTGCCACGAAGATTCCTTCTTGTATTCGATGTCTGATGAAGTGATATTTTCTGTCAATGTGTCTGGATCTCCCATGATCACTTGGTTCCTTGGCTAAGGCAACCGCACTATTGCTGTCACAGAAAATCTCCGTTGGCTCCTTTATAGCTGGTACAACTCCAAGGTCTCCGATGAAGTTCTTTAGCCATATAGCCTCCTTTGCTGCCTCGCTTGCTGCTATATACTCTGATTCACAAGTGGAATCAGCCACTGTCTCCTGCTAGGAACTTTTCCAAGTAATTGCCCCTCCGTTTAGAGTAAAGACCCAGCCCGACTGAGAGTGGAAATTATCCCTGTCAGTCTGAAAGCTAGCATCACTGTACCCTACAACTCTCAAGTCGTCACTGCCACCGAGGGTAAGGACCCAGTCCTTAGTCCTCCGTAGGTACTTGAGGATATTCTTTACCGCAGTCCAGTGTGCCTTGCCAGGGTTCCCCTGATACCTGCTAACCATGCTCAAAGCAAAGGCTACATCAGGTCGAGTACACGTCATAGCATACATGATCGATCCTACAGCTGAAGCATAAGGTATTCGACTCATTTCTGCTATCTCAGCCTCAGTACTAGGGCTTTGTGTCTTATTCAATCTGGCATTACTCTGGATGGGTAACTCTCCTTTCTTGGAGTTATGCATGTTGAACCTTTTCAACACTTTGTCCACATAGGTGCTTTGACTAAGTCCAATTAGTCTTTTACTCATGTTTCTCAAAATCCTTATCCCTAGGATATAGGCAGCTTCTCCAAGGTCCTTCATAGCGAAACACTTCCCAAGCCAGGACTTTACTTCCTGCAGGGTTGGGATGTCATTTCCTATGAGTAGTATGTCATCCACATACAGTACCAAAAAGCTGACTATACTCCCACTAGCCTTGATATAGACACAAGATTCATCTTCACTCCTTGAAAAGCCAAATTCTTTGACTTTCTCATCAAAGCAAAGATTCCATCTGCGAGGTGCCTGTTTTAATCCATAAATGGATTTCTCGAGCTTACACACTCTACTGGGGTACTCTGTACTGACAAAACCCTCTGGCTAAACCATGTAAACATCTTCAGCCAACTTTCCATCAAGGAAAGCGGTTTTGACATCCATTTGCCATATTTCATAATCATGAAATGCAGCAATGGCTAACAGAACCCTAATAGCCTTAATCTTGGCCACTGGTGAAAAGGTCTCATCATAATCAACTCCCGGAGTTTGAGAATAACCCTTTGCAACCACTCGTGCCTTATAAGTGTGTACATTACCATCCATGTCGGTCTTCTTCTTGAAGATCCATTTGCACCCAATTATCTTACGATCAGGTACATTGTCAACCAAGTTCCAAACTTGATTGTCACACATGGACTGTATCTCGCTATCCATAGCCTCTTTCCATTTAGCAGCCTCAGGGCCTGCCATGGCTTCCGTGTAGCTGTTAGGCTCATCCAGATTTACCAGTGTGTTATCACTGATAAGTGTCTCACCTTCTGCAGTAATATGAAAACCATAATAATGCTCAGGTGCATTCCTAACTCTAGTGGAACGCCTCAGAGGTATAGATTCTTCAGTCGGCTCAACAGGAGTTTCCTCCTCAGGTTGAGGGCTAGGGTTTGAGGTTCCTTCACCACTTGACTCATGAATTTCCTCAAGGTAAATTTGCCTCCCACTGTCTCCTTGGCTCATGAATTCTCTCTCTCGAAAGAATCCTCTTCTTGCTACAAAGACCACATTATCACTGGGTCTGTAGAAGATGTAACCAAAGGATTTATGTGGGTAACTGATGAAAATACACCTTTCGCTTCGGGGTTCGAGCTTATCGTGAGTCTCGCGTCTCACGAAAGCCTCGCAACCCCAAATCTTGATGTGGTCTAGATTGGGAACTTTTCCAGTCCACACCTCGTGAGGTGTTTTGGCAACCTTCTTTGTAGGGACTAGATTAAGGATATGGGCGGCAGTCTCTAAGGCATACCCCGAAAATGAGATTGGTAACGAAGCTCGACTCATCATGGAACGAACCATGTCCAACAAGGTCCGATTGCGCCTCTCAGCTACACCATTCAACTGTGGTGTCCTAGGAGGTGTCAATTGTGAGAAAATCCCACATTCCTTAAGATAGTCAAGGAACTCAGTACTAAGATACTCACCACCACGATCGGATCGAAGCATCTTAATGTTCCTGCCCAACTGATTCTCCACTTCTTGCTTAAACTCTTTGAATTTCTCAAAGGTTTCTGACTTATGCTTGATTAAGTAGACATATCCATATCTAATAAAATCATCAGTAAAAGTCACATAGAACCGATTAGCATCTCTTGTGGTGGTTCTGAAGGGTCCACACACATCCGTGTGTATGAGATCCAACAAATCTTCACCCCTAGCACAAGTGCCAGTAAAAGGTGACTTTGTCATTTTACCAAGCAAACAAGATTCACAACTATCATCTGACTTTAGGTCAAATGACTCCAAGACTCCATCCTTTTGGAGTTGGCCTATGCGTTTCTTGCTTACATGTCCAAGACGACAATGCCATAAGGATGATTTATCTAAGCTAGTGGAAGATTTAATACACAATACATTATTTCCTAGATTATCTACAACAGGTACAGTTTCAGACACGCCATCACAAGGTAATGCTTTAAAATGAAGAACATTATTAAAGAAAGCATCAATACTACCATTATTATTATCAAAATAAAAGGTAAAACCTTGTTTATACAACGCATGAAAGGAAATAACATTTCTTGCCATTTCTGGCGAATAATAATATTTATTCAAATCTAATGTAAACCCACTATTTAGCACTAAGGAATAAACTCCTATCTTGGTGACAGGTGAAGCTTTCTTGTTTCCCATGATCAAGTTTATCTTTCCCTGCTCCACATTCTCACTTCTTTTTAGTCCCTGCAAATCACAACATATGTGAATACCACAACCTGTATCAAGGACCCAAGACTTAGAATGAGGTGAGTTATTAGACAATATAGTGTATATACCTGCATGGTTGGGTTTTACTTTCCCATCCTTCAAATCTTGCTGGTACTTTGGGCAGTTTCGCTTCCAGTGCGACTTTTCATGGCAATATAAGCATTCATCCTCATTAGGGTTAGCAGAAGGAGTGACAAAACCTTTCTTGGTTTTGCTTGAAGAGGAGCCTTCAAGGGTCTTACCCTTGGTACCCTTAGAAGGGTTCTTTCTCTTCTTCCCTTTGCCATGCCTGATTGCCAAGACATTGGCTGTAGTTGGAGTAGGAGTAGGAGTAGTAACAACTGACTTACCTTTTAGACCACTTTCGGCGGTCTTCAAGAGTCCTTGAAGTTTGCTGAGGGTGACTTCTTCCTTGTTCATGTGATATGTCATGCGGAATTGATCATAACACGATGGCAAGGAGTGCAAAATGATGTCTATTGCTAACTCCTCAGGGAAGTTCACATTCAGCTTCAGTAAACGGTCCACATACCTTTGCATTTTCTGCATGTGGCCCGTGATGGGTTCACCATCCTTCATTCGGGTTGTTATCATGGAGGAGATTATTTCATATCGCTCTTGACGAGCACTTTGATGGTAGCGGTCCATCAAGTCCTGGTGCATCTCAAAAGGATAATAGTCCTCATAGGACTTTTGGAGCTCGGCTGTCATGGTGGCCATCATGATGCATGCCACTTTTGTAGCATCTCTTTCATGTACCTTATATTCAGCAAGCTCTTCAGGAGTAGCAGTTGGCTCGGGTACCTTCAGCTCCTTGTCGAGAACATATTCTTTGTTCTCATACCGAGTGACCATCCTGATGTTTCTGATCCAATCTGTAAAGTTGGACCCATCAAAGATGACTCTCCCACAAAGATTCATGAGAGAGAAGGAGCTAGTAGGGTTTGAGCCAGAAGCATTGTTATTGGAAGACATCTGAAAAGAAGAGGGAATAGATTAGATTAGATATAGACATAGTCCTTAACAAAACACCCAAATGTAATATTAAGGCTAGGACCCAACACAATATTTTATAACTTAGAAGAGGGATGTTGTAATCTAAGCTATAAGATATTTGAAGGTAGGTGAATGACGATTCACCAATTTCCACCATGAAAAATGAAATATTTAATTAGGTTTTAATTGGTTTAGAAACTCCTAGATTCTTTGAGATTCATTGAACTTTCTTCAATGGCATGTTTCAATCTCGATTGTGCCCTCTCAAATTTTGTGACTGGGATGCCGAGGATCACAAAACAAGGTGTGAATAACCATGAAAATTCACTTGGTACCCTTAGTATTATCACCAAATTGATGTGCCAGTTAACCACACACGCTCCACCGATTTATGATAAACATTAAGTTACCCTTCACCACTCTTACTAGTCCATGTTAGTGTGCCGGTTAACCACACACGCTCCACTAACGACTTCGTAAGGTACAAAGTGTAAATTTCATGGGCTAGCACCAAATTCACATTTTCCTAAGTAACTAAGATTGGGAATTTGTAAGTGTTTAGTTAATTAGTATTTATCATTAATACTTTTAATGAAGGGAGAATTATAGTCCTGTCGAACCCGTTCGGCTAACGACCCTCCACCAGTCAAGGAAGCGGTGGGTGAGAGTGGACACCCATTAAACTACCATTTTATAGGCAGTAACCTTATACCCCCCTTATAGACCGGCTTCGTGAATGAGGCCTACTAACGGTAAGACTGACTTTTACTCTTATACATATATATAAATATTAAACCTATAATATTATAATAGTATAAGGGTTGAAATTTAAACTATTAAAATTCTAAGGGTTTAACTTGGAACTAAAGTATTCATGGGGGAAACTTTACAAATTCCAAAACTTGAGGGCAAGTTTTGAACAATTCAAAAACCTTTTCAATTCCATAACTTATGAATTTAAAGTAGTTTTAATGAAAACTCTTCAAGTTCCATAACTTGAGGACAAGTTATGGAAGACTTTAAAAAACATTTAAGGAAAAATAAACTCTTCGTTTTCATGACCTATGAGTTTAAAGTAGTTTAATGAACAAACTGTTCAAGTTCCATAACTTGAGGACAAGTTATGGAAGACTTTAAAATCATTCAAGAAAATAAGACTCTTCATTTTTCCTAACTTATGGAAATCTTATGAGTTTTAAAGAATCATAAATGTGACTTTTCATATAACTTGAGGACAAGTTACAAAAACACATTTTATGAGCAACTTTAAGATTAATATGGATTGAAAACAAATTATCACATAACTTTTCTATTAATCTAGACTAACTCATAAGAATAAGACAATTCAAATCAAACTTTTTCATGAAATTAGCCTAACCATTAAACTAATACAAAACATGAATCTATTGACAATTATCTTTGAAATTGGTTTAGCATGAACATTACCACATCAAAAACAGGTCTACAAGACAAAAAATAGCTTAAGGTAATGTTTCTAGTCCAATTCATGCCTTAAAAGTCGAAAATATGCTGTCAGGGGTCCTACTCGTCGAGTGCATGAACCAACTCGACGAGTTGGATGAATTTCTTCATGGACTCGGCGAGTTCATCAGTGGACTCGGCGAGTCCAGTGCCCAGATAGCCAAAATTTTCGATTTTTCAGCCATTTCAGCAAGTATAACATGAAAACAAGCCTTGGCTCTGATACCACTGTTGGGTTTTGGTATAATACAACATCCTATGGTGCACATACAACCATAAATTCCTTGGATCTATGTTTTCACTAATTATACATGCAAATGGTTTCCAAGGTATTAAAACTATAGCTAGCATGCAATTGTCATACAAACTACATAAAATACTAGATATTGTAACATACCTTTTTGTGTGGCTGGAGGTCTTGATGTATTTGGCCTTAAGAACTTAGCCCCAATAGTGTGGAAGCCTCAAATGAAGTCACAACACATCAAGGACAAAGGTAGGACTTGAGAGAGAATCTTCATGCACTCTAAGACCTTCATGAACTCCAAGAACTTGCACACACACTAAGGGTGGATGTTTTTAGGTCATAATATATGCATTTATATGTGTTGAATTCTAAGAGTCATGGGTATAACCCAAACCCATATCCATGGATCTTATGATCCATGGTTCATGTGGCCTAACTCTTTATGTATCCATACATCAACTTGATCCAACATGGATCATAAGCCCAACACATATAAATATAACTAATTACCATAATTAGTCCCCATAGTTTTAATTAGTCTCTTTTGATCACTAAATTAATTCCAAATTAATTCTTGATCAATACTAATTAAAACATATGATTTCATATTAATATATTACAACTTATAATATATTAATAAATCATATATAACCTCTTCTCTCAAAAGTCAATCCTAACATATTGTCCTGATGATATGCAACCCAAATGGACCATGCTACTCTCGGGTCGAATACATACCAATAATAGTTATGGCCTTAGACACCTAATCCAACACAACCTCCTCAGGAGTAGCAGTCGACTCCTCAACGACCTTCAGTTCTCTGTCAAGGACATACTCATTCCCCTCATAGCGAGTAATCATTCTGATGTTCCTAATCCATTCATTGAAATTTGAACCATCAAAAGTGACTTTCCTGCACAAGTTCATTAGGGAGAAGGAGCCTGTAGGGTTTGAGCCAGTAGCAGTGTTGGAAGACATCTGAAAGAAAAGAAAGACAAGTTTTATTAGATAAAGAGTCCTTAATAAGTCACCCAAATGAAATATTAAGGCTAGGACCCTACAAAATATTTATAACTGGAAGAGGGATGTTGTAATCCAAGTTATAAAATAGTTGAAGGTAGGTAAATGATGATTTACCAATTTCCACCATGAAAAACAAAAAAGATTATTTAGTTTTTTTTAATTGGATTTCAAACTCCTAGATCTTTTGAGATACATTGAACTTTCAATGGCATGTTTGAATCTCGATTGTGCCCTCCCAAGTTTGTGACTGGGATGCCGAGAATCACAAACAAGGTGTGAATAACCATGCAAATTGACTTGGTACCCTCAACTTTATCACCTAATCGATGTGCCGGTTAACCACACGTGCTCCACCGATCTATGATAAAATCAAGTTACCCTTTGCCACTCTTACTAGTCCTTCTTAGTGTGCCGGTTAACCACACACGCTCCACTAACGACTTTATAAGGTACTAAGTGTAATTTCATGGGTTAGCACCTATTTCACATTTTCCTAAAGTAACTAAGATTGGGAATTAATAAAGGTTTAGTTACTTTATAATTTCATTATACTTTTAATGAGTATTAAGGTCCTATCCTACCCGTTCGGCTAACGACCCTCCACCAGTCAAAGAAGCGGTGGGTGAGAGTGCACACCCATTAAGCTGCCATTTTATAGGCAACAACCTTATACCCCCCTTATAGACCGGCTTCGTGAATGAGGCCTACTAACGGTAAGATTGACTTATGCTTATACATATATATAATAATTAAACTTTTAATATTATAGAAGTATAGGGGTTGAATTTTAAACTTTTAAAATTTTAAGGTTCAATTTGGAATTTAAAGTATTAATGTGTGAGACTTTAGAAATTCCAAACTTGAGGGCAAGTATTGAAACTATTCAAGACATTTCATTTCATAACTTATGAGTTTAATGGTCCATTAAAGTGAAGACTCTTCACTTTATGTAACCTCTTATTCTTTAATGACATTTTTAAAGAAGTGACTTTTGGTTATCCATAACTTGAGGACAAGTTATGGACTCCATCATTAGGAATTAAGATCAAGAATCAATCATATCAAAATTTCAAAAATCATATTAACACATATAAAACATGTTATTTTGATATTAGCCATTGTAAATGGATTAGCATAAGCATTACACCAACTAAACCAAGTTTTAAAACACCAAAACAGTTTAGGGTAATGTTTCTAGTCCATATCCAGCAGCAAAACTCGAAAATCTGCATTCAGGGGCTCCTACTCGTCGAGTGCAAGAACCTACTCGATGACTAGGATAAATTTCCACATGGACTCGTCGAGTCCCCCCATGGACTCGACGAGTTCATGCTGCAGAGTCCAGATTTTTTAGCTTTTTCAACAAGTTTGCATCAAGTATCAAGAAAACAAGCCTAGGCCCTGATACCACTGTTGGGTTTTGAGCATTCTAACACTCCTATGGTGTACATGCAACCCTAGAAACCTTGGATCTATGTTTTCTCTAAAATACATGCAAATTTGATTTCCAAGGTTTACAACCTAACTAGCATGTTATGGGGTACTTGTAATACAAAACTTTAAGTAGAATAATATACCTTTCTTTTGTGGTTGATTGCTTGGAGTTTTAGAGCCTAGCACCAATAGTGTGGATGCCTCAAGTGGTGTCACAAATCACCCAAAACAACTTGGAAATACTTGTGAGAATATGATGCTAGCTAAAATCGGCCCACCCTTGTTTCTCACACACTCTAGTGCCAATTCTAGAACCAAGGCCCTCTTTATATAGTATGGAGGATTAGGGTTACACCCTAATACCCATGACTCTTCATTTACCTAGGATCCATGGGTTAAAAGTTCCATGGACTTCCATATACTCTTAGCCCATCCTAAATAAATCTTAGCCTATTCCATATATATACAAGAGTCCATATTTAATTAGTTCCATTTGATCATTGAATTAGTTCCATAAATCAAATCTTGATCAACACTAATTAAGTAATATTAATATATTATAACAAATAATATATTAATAGATCATAAACATCTTATTCTCAAAAATATATACATACAAATTGTTAGGTGAAGTGCAACCCAAATGGACCATGTTGGGTCGGGTCAAGTCATACAAAATATAGTTACAGACTTAGACACCTTATCCAACACCTTGTGCTACTAGATGGCAGGAAATTAAGATTGAACTAGTTCAATCCATATGAGTTTGGATTTGTCACAAACCTTGTCTTGTGATTATGGTTTTGACAAATTCACATGGATAGGAGCACATACACCAATAAATCTAAGTGGTAAAGGTTTCTCTCCGCTTCATGAAAATGATAGTGAGGAAACGATTTTACCAAGTAGATTTTAAAGAGATTACAGTTGTGTTAATTGCATTCTCAAATTCGATTATGATTACGGCATCCCTCTTCATAGTTCGAATTTTGAGAAATGGCAAAAGGTTTGAACATTCAGGACTTACTGTTGTAAGTTCTAAAATTGTTTAAACACACATATGAGCTTTCTACTAAAAGGTGTATGAGCTTAAGAAGCCTAGATAAGGTCTTATCAAAGAATCTTATATCATAAATCTAAACTTTGGAAAGAAAGTCAATAAGTATTGATTTCTAGAAGTCCAGCTGATTTCTGGGTACATGTCAAAGCTAGCGGGAGCATAAGTGTTACGTTTGTAAGAATGTAATTATTATGTTAGTGGGAGCACAATTATTACGTTAAGTATTGTGAGTTAGCAATGCTAATTATAGAAAACAAAAGTTTGCAAAGTTGCACAGTTTGAAAAAATTGTTTAGCTGTAATTAAAGGAGAGGAACTCATACTTCATTTCAAATCTAAAACCTTAGATTGAGATTTTAATATAATTTAGTCATGAACATATATGAATGTTATGATGAAATGATTCAACATAAGGAAATTCTATATGTGGAAATGTTATAACGAGAGACTGGTAAAGTATCATGTCTTTATGTAAGACGTTATGAATCATGTCTCATATGCTTCGGGTATAGGATCGATTGCATATGCTATAATATTTGTGTGTTCTGAATTTTCCAAAAGCCTAGGGCATTAAGAAGGAAAATGGACCAGAACCATATATGACCAAAGTTGTTAAGCAACTGTTAATGACAATCCAAGGTTTGCCAAATATTGGTTGATGATGGACAATTGGAAGTATAGTAATGGATGGACCATATTGACATCATTAGGAATAGATAGGATTGTCAAATGGAAAATATGGAAATGTTTCCATAATGGGAGTTGGATATTAAGAATCTATGTGTAAGTTAGAAACTTTTGATGAATCAAAGAATCGAGTAATGAATTAATCAGAGCATGAATTCAAGTATGAATGTGAGATTTGAACACAGAATGTAAATATGATCTGTTATGCTCTATTACGCTTTCGAATTCTTTACAAAGTAAAAGAGACAAGTCTGTAAAAGTTCTTATCTACATCTAGTAAATAACCCTATTTATAGGGAACTGAAAGCGTACAAAAAATATACTAAGGCTTTGACACTAACGCTTCGAACATAAGCGCCTTAGTAAAATACATTTCAAAAATATTCGAAGAGTACAAAACATACTTCGACTAATTACAACTATTCGACCCTTACAATCTCCCCCTTTGTAATAATAGTCGAAGTCTTCAATTTGTAAGAAGTATGATGGAATACATCAACACCCTTCGAATCTCTGTATACCAAGAGATAATCTTTTTCAACTCTTTCTTATCTCCTTCATTATTCTTTTTGCAATGATTCATACGAAGAATTAAGTTCGTATATTGAGAAGTAGAATATCTCTCGACTTCACTTGCTTGAAATAAAAACCGTTTAGACTTTCCAGCTTTGTCTTTTCCTGCGAAGACCAAACCAAAAGGCTTCAGGCAAATTTCACCATCAGCATACTTCTTCAAATCCGCTTGAGTCTTCGTAGGAGCCATCGGTGCTTTTATTTCCATTCCCTTGGCAGTAGCTAACTCCACATCTGTTAGTGCCAAGCACTCATAATAATTTTCTATAAAAATTTGATGTGAGCAACTCCAAGCTTGAATTCATCTGGTTCTGTGTTTTGAAGGAATGAAAAGGATTTATCTTTCAAAAGTAATGCAACTTGTATAAGATCATACAAGTTCATTAATGGAAAATTTGCAACAGTGAATTCGCAAATTTTTCCATCTGCCCTGGCAACCACGTATTTAAAATTTTGGACTGTGTTTTCGAAAACCACATCCCTTTTCATACTTATCACCTTCTTGATTTTGATTAAAGACCACACTTCTTCAGGGGCTTTACCAAGAACAGCATGAAAACGAATTTTCATGTGTGTACCTTCATCTTTCCCTTTAAAATTCCCTTCGGCCTTGAACTGAGGCATGATAAACATCATTTCGTTTATCGGGAAATCCAACTGGCTTGCATCAGTATTTGTGACCAAATAGCTTCGTTTTGGTTTCTTTTCAAATGAATACATGTGATTGAATGCAACCTTGGCCTCGATTGTTTCGTAGTTATAGTGTTTCGTTGGATCCCCTTTATTCATTCCCTTCGGATCATTAGCACGCTGAGCCATTATGCTTTAAACTATTCTGAGCTTTTCTATTTCGGCTTCAGCTTCAGCCTTCTTTTCTTCTTTTGACTTTTCCACAAGAATTGATTTTCCTTTATCTTTCATGGCTGGATTATCAATTGTTTCTTTTGGAATCGACCCACTTCCACCAGTCTCCGAAGATTTACCAATTACAATCCCTTTCGAAAAACTTTTTGTAATGGGTAATGTTGTTACAACTGTTGAAGTCACCATCTCAGCCGAAACTATTACTGGCTTTGTTGTTGGGATTTTTGAAGAAAAGACTTTTCCCACCACTTTCGCATCCTCACCACTAGCCTTCGACTCTGTAGTTTTTCTTTCTCCCCCTTGCACCCCTGTGAAAACAAGTTGGGCATTTGCTGTTGGAAGAAGGTTGGATATGCGAAAGAGAGGGGCAAGTTGCTTGTTGAGAATGGCTTCGAATTGTACAAACTTCTGAGATAAGAATTCAGGAGTAATCAATGAAGAAGACATTGGCCTATCAGAAAACTCCTTTAACTCCTTGAGCAACTTAAGCACCTCCTCAAAGCTTGCATTTTCGGATGTTGAAAGTTGAGTAATTTGAGGACTCAAATGTTCATACAACTTAACAAACCGAGTGACTGCGTCTCAAATGATATCAACCTTGTTATGCAATGACGCATAGTCATGTTGAGTAGTTGCTATTTCTCTTTTCATATCTTCACGAAGTTCGTGAATTTGCAAGTTGACATCTTCTCGAACTTTCTTCACATCTTGAATAAAAAGAACATGTCTTTCCTTGGCAACATTCTTCAACTCTCTCAGGTCACCAGTAAACTTCGAACTCTGAGAATTAATCTGAATTTCATTGTTTTGATCATTATGATCAATCTTCTCCAAGAGTCGAGATTCAAAATCTTTAAGCATCCCCGATACTTGACTGATGATTCTGGATTCAAATACCTTCAGCAATGAATCAACTTCAAGACTTGAAACGGACGAACCAACCCCTAGATCTGCTTGGGATTGAATGACAAAATTCAACTTTTGATTTAAAATTTTGAACTGCTTCATGGTCATCAGCATGTAATCGGGAAACTGTTCTTCGTCTTCATGAAATTCCAATTCATCAAACATTCCTCCAAACCCCTCATTATCAGTTTCTGTCTCCATAAAAACAGTTTCTTGAGTAGGTAAAGTTGGTTTGGGTGTGTCAGTGGATTGAGAAGAAAAAAGAGAAGTGAAGGGTTGATTGATAATGTGTTCCAATGTAGGTGAATCTGTTATTGAAGTAGGAAGAGCAGAAGTAGATGGACCTGTAGCTTCATTCTTCGAACCTCCTTCACCCATATTGACATGTGCATCCGTATCAGATACGCGTGCAGGGATGCCTGAAGTTCAAACCTCCTCAGGAACTGATTTGGCAATCGAAACTTCGGGTGGTTTGACAACATTCTGCTCAGGAGTAGAAGTTTCTGTGATAAGATTAAACTTTGGAGTTTCTGGAATTCTTTCACCTTCATCCTCAGTTGACTCAGTAGAAATCACAAGTTTGCGAGTCTTCTTCTTCTTCTTCTTCGACAAACGTTTTGCCATATCTTCAGCCCTTCGTTTCTTTGACACAGGAGAAACAGGTGCTGGCACTTCCCTAATTAAAACGCCTTGATGACTGATTTGAGGCTTTCGAATCATTTGTTGTGTGGGAGACTTGCGTTTATGGGAAGACTTCATTTTAATTCTTCGAAACATTACAGTCTTCGAAGGAATGATAACATTTGCTTGTGTTTCCTCAATAATGGACTCAACCACTTAAGTCTCAGCAACAGATACTTCAACCATTTCAGGCTTCTTCTTGGGAGATTTCGAAGGTTTTGACTCAGTTTCAGTCTTCTTCATCTTCTTGGATTTCGTATCTTCTCTATCCAATAATACACCAGTTTCAATTGTAGTATCGATAGTCTGTAAATATACCACCAAAACTGAATTCGAAGCATCGACCCTTTTAAGCATTGCATCGGGAATACGAGCCACTGATGGAAAAATCTCAGCACTGTCTGTAACATCCTTCGGATAGTGGTATGGTTGAAAAACTGGTCTTTCTTCATCATCAGGTACTAAAACACCTTCCTAATTGTAGAAATGTTGCACACGAAATGCCATGAATAGCATTTGTATGTTCTACTCCCTTTTGAAATTCCTTCCATAATTGAGTAGAATAGTCCACTTCAATATCATAATATATGTCAGCAACCATGGCATAAACTTCCATCCTTCCTTTATCAAGACCAGCAGATCGCCCAGTCAAACATCTTAGAAAAATTCCAAATAAGAAATTCCAGATTCGTGGAAGTCCAGATTTCTTAAAATCACTAATCTTGGACAATTGTGGCTGATATCCCATCTCATTGAACATGTGAACGATTTGTGGAAAAGTACATGAAACATATAGAGGCGAATTCGGAATATCAAGAATTTGACAGAATAGTTTCGTGGTTAGCCTGACCTTTTTATCGTTCACCAGATGAAACGTAATCGTATCAGATGCTTTGTTGTATGTTGCAGTCGATCCTGCTTGAGAAAGCCAGGACAATGGAATAGAGAAAGAGTTGAACATTGCTTTAGCCAAAACCGAGTTCTTCAAAGCAACAATGAGCATCTTTAATTCTTCCGGATACTGAGAAACTTCACCCTCCAAGTAGTAGTTTGTGGCCAGGATCTTCATTATTGGTAATGAAGAGGCATCTTCAGTTGTATGAGAATCAACATGAGCAGAAGTCGCCATTGTTAGGGTTTGAAGAAGATGATGAATAGGAAATTTTGGGAAATTTGCTTTTTGATCGCGTAAACGGATAATGAACCCTTGAATCCCCTTTTATATGTAACCCTGAAATTTGAATTTGAAGCGGGATGTGTATTTAATGAAATCCGACGTGGCATCTTGAAAGTCGGACCATTACTGCTGAAAAGTAGCCATGCGTCAAAAAGTAGTTGTCACATCACCTTGAAAACCGGACAGAATACCATACGTCATTTAAACAGTCTGTCTTGTGATCACCAATAGTATTGTAACCGTCAGAACCCTTCGAATGGAAGCAAGGCTCTTTCACTTTTGGGATGAAAAGCGAAGTCATACGCCAGAAGTTCGAAATCATCTGCATGAGTTGGTATTACTCAGAACCTCAAGGATTTCGTGAGTGCTGTGTTTCAAAGAATAGAGACGTGAAACAAATATAAGAAAAATATGGGATATTGTGATGTCAAATCATTGACACAAAAGCAGATTAAATCCCGGGCAAAGATTACTTCATCAATCATTAAGAGAAATGATCAATAGCTTGTGTGGGTTCCCGTGAATTACAATCGAATACTTGTTGATAAGTATCGAAGGGCTTCTTTTATAATGTTTCGTGGGTAGTTTAAAAAAATTTTGTTACATGTCATCCTAAACATAAGGTGAGAAATTGTAACATAAATTACTTGTTTGACCAGTGTAGTCAGTAACAAGTTTGCTTTGAAAAAATTTTATATGACTAGGATATTCGAATGAAACTCACACGGAAATCATATTCAAGAAAACATTTATATGCTGGATCTTGTTGGGTAACAAACATCGTGGGTTTCGAATGTTTGATCAAGACCACTCATTCGAAATGAATATGATTTGGAGTTTCGAATTTTGGTACAGAAACAAAAGTTTCGTGAATATCTGGAACTGAGTTCCCCGTCAATTCCTTAAAAGTTAATGATAATTGGGTTTCACATTCATCACGGTCTCATGATGTCAGATCATTAACACAGAGTTTTGATATATCTAAGTCTCGATGGGTTTGATCAGAGACCTCTCGGACATATGTCTCCGTGTGTGATCGTGAAAGAATTTTATGGATGAAAAAGATTGATGTAAGACACGAAAAGTACCTCTGTTATGTTTGGACCAAACAGTAAACTCTTAACTCATTTTGAGAAGAGTAAGCTAGCTCAGAGACTAATATGAATATAAGCCTGATTGGGAAGAAATCTTCGTATGAATAATTTCATTAAGGATTTCGTACACACACATTGAGTCATGGAGGCTTTGGTCAACATGCAACAGCATGCTTCTAGGGACAACCTAACTAGTGCGAAAGATGAAAATTTTATCAATTCATATGAAAAATGTACCTTACCCTAGTACTGCTAAGATAATCCCTTTTTGTATCGTCATGATAATGTGCAACGAAATACTAAAAAGAAGTAAGAATTAAAATATTTTTGTTGTTTTAAATTTTTCGAAAATAAAGACAAAATAAACGAAAATCTTTTTGTATTTTTGGACATTTTCGAAAATTAAATAACAAAACAAAAGAAAATCTTTTTGGATTTTTGAAAATTTCGAAAAGTAAATGACAAAAATAAAAGAAAATCTATTTGGATTTTTGATTTTTCGAAAATAAAGACAAAACAAACGAAAGTCTTTTTGGATTTTTGAATTTTCGAAAATGAAATGACAAAACTAAAGAAACTCTTTTTGGATTTTATTTTATTTTATTTTATTTTATTTTATTTTTTTTTTTTGAATTTTTTTCGAAAATTAAAAAAATATATTGTACTTGTTGAAAACACACGAAATTTTGTCATTCCTTTATTATTGACAAATGTACGAATTCGAAGGGGTCGAAGCGTTGACTATGAACAGTAACCGCTGAATCAACCCTTAAAAGAAGTGATAAATGTGCGAATTCGAAGGGGTCGAAGCGTTGACTATGAACAGTAACCTCTGAATGCTGAATGACTTTGCTTTATCTTTTATTCAGCGCCTCTGATTCATTCCTTGTCAACCATCATTCTTCTTTTTCGCATGGAACAGAATTTCCATCGATCATTCCAAGCCCTTCTATTATTCTCACAAGGGATATTTCATCTAAAGGTTTCGTGAATATATCAGCTAACTGATTAGTTGTTTTCACGAAATGTACTTCAATATTTCCATCCTCCACGTGATCTTTAATGAAATGATAACGAAGAGCTATATGTTTAGTCTTCGAATGCTGCACAGGATTTTGACAAATTCGTATGGCACTTTGAGAATCATAATATAATGGAATCTTTTTCATATTTATTGTATAATCACGCAATTGACTTTGGATCCATCATGCTCATTTCGAACTTACTTTTCATCAAATCTTCGAATTCTCTAGACAAAGCAGCGTCAGTTGAGCCAAAAATAATATCATCAACATAAATTTGAACAAGCATTAGATGATTCCACACTTTCTTTCGAAATAATGTGGGATCAACAGATCCTTGTTTAAATTTAGATTGTTTCAAAAATAAGGTTAGAGTTGCATACCTTGCTCGTGGTGCTTGTTGCAAACCATAAACTGCCTTATCTAAAATATAAACATGATTTGGAAATTCTTTGTTAATGAAACCTGGGGGTTGTTCTACGTATACTGTTTCTTCAAGCTCTCCATTTAGAAATGCACACTTCACATTAATTTGATAAACAGCAAAGTCCTTGGGAGCTGCATAAGCCAGAAATATACGAACCGCCTCGAGTCTTGCGACAGGGGCAAAAGTTTCTTCATAGTCGATTCCTTCTTGTTGTGAATATCCTTTGACAACAAGTCTGGCTTTGTTTCGAACAATATTTCCATCTTTGTCGGTTTTATTTTTGTAAATCCATTTTAACCCGACAATCGAAACATTTTCAGGTTTAGGAATTAATCTCCAAACCTTGTTTCGTTCGAATTCAGACAATTCAGATTGCATTGCAACAACCCAATCTGAGTGTTCCATTGCAATCTTAACTATTTTTGGTTCAATTTTAGAGATGAAAACATTGAACATGCAAAATTCTTGATGAGTATTCAATACCTCATTCTTTGCACGGATTTGAGCTCTTGTTAAAACTCCCTCTTGTAGATTCCCAATTACTTGATCCTTCGGATGATCTTTTGTCCATTTTTCCATTGGAGGATATGCTGGATCAAATTTCAAAGGTGCATCTTCGTATATATCATCGTGTTCTGAGCCTACAATCGAACAAGCATCATCAAAATCATTATTATCTTCAATATTTTCTGAATGCTCCCCCTCAACATTATGCTCCCTCTCAACATCATCATTCATCCTTTCTTTCTCCCCCTCGAAAGAATGTTGTTCGTCATCTAATGAATTCGAATCCAAGTGCTCCCCCTCCACTGGATGGTGTTGCATACTTTCGCCAATTTCTGGAGAATTTGATGTTGATGAATCATTATGCTTTGTTAGTTCAAAGATATGATTATCACTTGCATTGATTTCAGCATCAACAGCATGATCTGAAATTCCAAAAATTAAATCATAATCAATATCTAATGGTTGTGAGGATTCAGATTCATCTTGTATGTTTTTCAGAATTGGATGATTTTCAAACTGAGTTGTTGTTTGTTTAATGTAGTAATCATCAAATGTAAGATTAAAAGTTTCTTCAACTTTTCGTGTTCTTTTATTCAACACACGATATGCAACTGAATTATGCGAATATCCCAAGAAAATCCCTTCATCTGCTTTTGCTTGAAATTTCGTAAGATTATCCTTGAGATTCATAATGAAGCACCTGCATCCGAAAACATGGAAAAATTTGACGTTAGGTTTTCGATTGTTGAGAATTTCATATGGAGTAATATTAAATCGACGATGAATGAAGGAACTGTTTTGAGTAAAACATGCAGTTGAAACTGCTTCAGCCCAAAGGTATTGTGGAAGATTCGCATATGCCAACATAGTCCTTGCCGCTTCGCATAGACACCTATTTCTTCGTTCAACAACACCATTTTGTTGTGGTGTGTATGGAGATGAAAAGTTATGCGAAATCCCTTTGTCCACCAAAAATGAATCAAGAACATTGTTCTTAAATTCAGATCCATGATTACTCTTAATTTTTCGAACAATCTTCTTCAATGTCGTTTCCATCTTTTTGATAAAATCAATCATGATTTATGCAACTTCGGATTTAAGCCTGATAAAAGAAACCCACGTAAATCTGGAAAAGTCATCGACAATAACTAAAATATACCGTTTCTTGTTGAGAGTTGAAACAATCGAAGGACCACACAAATCAATATGTAAAAGCTCTAGAGGTGCAACAATTTTCGAATCTATTGTTATTGGATGACCTTGTTTATGTTGCTTTCCAACTTCACAAGCTGCACATAAAGAATCATTATCAAATTTAAGTACAGGTAAACCTATTACCAAATCTTGTACCACAAGTTTATTGATATTTCGAAAATTGAGATGAGAAAGTCTTCGATGCCAGAGCCAACTTAGGTCTGCTGTTGCTTTCTAAAGAAGACATATAGCAGGTTTCCCTACTATCGGATTGATATCTAAAGTGAACATGTCACCCTTCCTTTTGGATTTCAGTAATACTTCTTTTGTGTTGACATTCAAAATTACACTCCCTTCTTCGTTAAAAATAACTTGATAGCCAGTGCCCACAACAAGTTGAGAAACACTTATCAAGTTATGTTGAAGACCTTCAACATATGCAACACGATTCACTGTGAATTGTCCATTTGTGATCTTCCCATATCCTTTGACTTGGCATTTTTTATTGTTCCCAAACTTCACTACTCCAGCATTTTTGAGACTTCGAAAATCTCGTAAATTCTCCTTCTTCCCAGTCATGTGACGAGAGCAACCACTATCGATGTACCATTTGTTATCATATTTCTCGTCACATAGTACCTACAATCAATTGAAAATTTTGGGTGATTGTGATTCAGACATCTTTTGAGACTCAACATTCTGCCAAAATATTTTCTTTCTTGCTTGTCTTTTTGAAACGTTGTTTTCCTTCGAAAATTTGTCAATTTGGTCTTTAAATTCCTTAGAGTTTAGTTTGACAACCTTTTCATTTTCCTTTACAACTTGTTTTGAAAATTCTTTTTCAATTTTTGATTTTTCAACCCATTGTCTTTGTGGCTTTTGACGTTGAAACACATATGAATTCTTTGTTAAGTTGTTTTCAACTGTGCTTTGATTTGCGAAAAAACCTTCGTCAGTTGTTTTTGAATTATCCTCTTCAACCTACTTCTTTAATTCTGGTTTGATATTTTCAACATTACCAGTAGTTACGAAAACTTGATTTGGAAAAATGACATCATCTGTAGATTTGAAATTCGGATAAACCACTATATTTGTTTCAAGATAGTGTTCTCCTTTTTCATTCATAACTTTTTCGAACTTTTGTGTATCACCATACCCTTGATCAAGCACTATTCGAGGAGTTTCTTCTTCTTTTGTAAATTTCTTTTCCTTCGAAATTTTCTCTTCATCTGCATTATCACTATCATCAGTTTGGCTGTCTTTGAGATCCACGAAGTTCATATCACAAACTTTCGAAGTTGAGGGTATATCAGTTTCATTTTCAACCATCAAATCCTTAACTTTTTCTTTCCCTTTAGATGTTAAAGCAACATTAACAACAGACAACTGAGAACAATCAACATCTTCTAGTTCACTAATTTCACTAATATTGTCAGAATTATCTTCAATATCAGCAAAATTAGATTGAGAATCGGATGTTGAATTCTCAGTCTTTTTCAAAATTTGAATTTGTTCAGATTTAGTCAATGTATCATTCACGATGTTAACTAATTCTTTCGCATCAAGACATTCATCAATTTTGACAATTCCATATTTATATCTATCATCAGGAACATTGTCAAAATCAGCTATTATCTATTCACAATCATACGAAATATTATCTACCTTAGCTCTTTCGAATGCTAGAAAAGGTAGTAATTTTCTATGTTGCTCTTTACTTATGTCACTTGAATGATGTAAATCAGTTAATTTGCCATATAGTCTGTTCGCAGAATTATAGTAAATGTTTCTTTGTGCTAGTAAAAGTTTAACTTCACTCGTTAAAGAATCTCTATCACACATAATGTTTGTTATTTGTAATTCCATACATTCAATTTTGCTTATTTTCGAATCTAATCTCTTTTTGGTCTCTAACAACTCCATGGACAATTTGTTGGCCTCATTACTAGCAGACACAACAATTGAATCAAAATAAGTAACCGTCTCATCAAAAGATATTAGTTCAGAATCATAAGCATGAGTAGGAATATTAAAAGATTCGAGAATTTTACGTACCTTTGTAGTCATTGGAGATTTGTCAGCAGCTTTGGATACGAAGCATCGTCCCCTCACTTCGAATTCCTCATCCTCTGAGTGTTCCTCCATTTTCGCATACAATGCTTCATGTGTCGGATTCCTCATTTCCTCATCGTCTGATCCAGATGACCAGATTTGGTACGTTCCATCTTCATCCTCATCCTCACCCTTTGCAACCAATGACAAATTCTTTGCTTTAGCACGAACCACCTCCAGCTTCTCTGCATAGTATGCCTCATCCTTGACTTTATTCTTCTACTCATCCTTCTTTCGAAGCATACAGTCATTTGCAAGATGATTCGCACCGTTGCAATAATGACAATCTATTCCTGCATCACCTTTCAACTTCTTCTTACTCTTTCCTTCAACTATCTTCGAATCTTGCTTCTCCACTTTCTTTTTCTCCTCAACAACATTTTTACTCACAGAATTTCCCTTCACCTCAGCAAGCATAGTCTTCGAATTGAATGGTTTTTTGAAAAATTTCTTGACACGATTATTCGAGTAAAATGCTATTGCTTCATCATCCGAATTCATGATGAATCCTTCTTCTTCCTCAGAATCACCATTCTCAGCTTCTCTTTCCGAAATTTTTGACACAAGAGCTAATGGACCTACCAAATTCAACTTCGATTCCTCAGCAATTTCATTTACTTCAACTTCGTGTGTTTTCAACTGATTGTACAAATCATTGAGAGTTGATGTATCAAAACTTTGCTGATTCTTTACCATCATACTCACACTCCTCCACTCTTTTCGAAGCCCCATTACAAAGATGAGATTGAATTCCATTGAAGTCCGGGTAATTCCATAGCGATTGCATCGATAGATTAGCTCATTCAGACGATCATAGTAAACTTCAATTGTTTCTCCTTCTTTTTGTTTGAAGTCTTTCAGCTCAACCAAACATTGTTTAACTTAATTGATTTTTGTCTTCTCACTTCCTTGAAATTTATCTTTCAGATTGTTCCAGATTTCCTTTGCTGTTGTACAACTCCTAATGTAATTGTACACAACTGGAGGTAAAGCACCTCGTAATTCCCTCATACACCTTTTCTCCAATTTCTTCAGACGATCACCTTGATTATCAACACCAGAACTTGTGGAAGAAGATCCGATTGGTTGAACATTCACTGGAACATTAATATTTCCAGTGATACATGTCCATAATTCTTCATCAAGACCATTCAGATAATCCTGCATCCGATCAGCCCACTGATCATAGTATTCAGGGATTAGCATTGGAATTTTGGTTGATGAACCTAGCAGTTGAGAAATCGACGTCATTGAATTGAGATTGAAACTCTCCATTGTTGTACGGAAGATGATTTCGAGAAGTTTGGAAAGACTTGAGAATTTGAAAACAAACTGGATGAATCAAATCAAATTGATGAGAATAACACTCGATTCAACAATTCAAATGCAGAATCGAATCACAGACTAAAATCTAGACAAATTTTCACTTTCAAAAAGTGCGGAAACTTTTGAATCAAAAATTGATTCAAAAACTTTTTGAACAGCGTGAAAATCAGATCAGAGATATGATTCCTGCTCTGATACCAATTGATGAATCAAAGAACCGAGTAATGAATTAATCAGAGTATGAATTCAAGTATGAATGTGAGATTTGAACACAAAATGTAAATATGATCTGTTATGCTCTATTACGCTTTCGAATTCTTTACAGAGTAAAAGAGACAAGTCTGTAAAAGTTCTTATCTACCTCTTGTAAATAACCCTATTTATAGGGAACTGAAAGCGTACAAAAAATATACTAAGCCTTTGACACTAACGCTTGGAACATAAGCGCCTTAGTAAAATACATTACAAAATATTCGAAGAGTACAAAACATACTTCAACTAATTACAACTATTCGACCCTTACAACTTTCATGCAAGAAGGATGTTCAAAGGAATGTACTTTGAATGTGAGACTTTATATCTTTGGAATTGTCTTGTAACAATCTCCAGTGGAGTACTTTGTAATATCATTTTCCAAGTCTCTGTGACTTTGGTGCATTGACATTACAAAAGGACCATTGCATGATAGTATATAATCTAACACATTCTAATAGTGGCAAGAATTTCGTATTCTTACACTTACAATAAGGATTTGGAATTATGAAATGAGCGTCATTGGAAATGTTTTCAATTGATCTATTTCACAAAGAAATGACCATAGGTAAACGTAGTGTGCATGCTTGGAGCATGGGATAACTATTGTGTTTTAATTCAAGTGTTAAGTTTATTAGTCGAAACATTATACAATGAATAATGTGTAATCAATATGGTGATTAAATAATAAGTGTTTTATTTATATTCAAAAGTTTTGAAAGCATATTGGATTTGATTATTCTTGTGTTTCACTTTTCATGTTTTACTTCCCAAATAACTACGTTATTCAAACATCCACAGTCAATCATACTTTGGAAGTAAGTAATGAGATAAGACTGTCATGGATCAGACTGTAGATTTTCTAAGTGTTTAGACATACCACAAGTTTGCTGCAGTGTTCATGAGTACTCCTGTAATAAGATTTGAGTATTGGATTAAACCCACGCTCACGTGAATCACTTCATGGATTTATCATGAGTGATTGTGAGACAATAATATCTTATATTCTTGAAACCAAGACATGTGAGTTGTAGTTTACAAATCGGTTGCACATTGATGATACGTAAATGCACCAGTAACTTGGTGTTATAAACATATTGTTGTGTGTGATTTGATCTGTAAATTTAGCAAGCATATGAGTCGAAGTTTATCTGTTCCTTTTACCCTAAGAGGGATAAAAGCGTTATCTTTGGGCCCCTCGATGATTTAATGATGACACCTTAAGCGCTTGGCCAAGCCTGGATTGATTTGATTTCTTCAATTAGTCTTTCATCATAAATCGGAAATCGGGAAACAACACATGAATAGAGACAATGATTATAATCCATGTCTCAGTTCATACGATATCTTGTAGAATGGAGGAATATATGATCCCTTATCTAATGGACGCGTCAGAATTCGACAGCGGATTTTGAGAGCTGCGATTGCTAGTCGGTTTTTGAAGTCGTACTTGCATTTATAGTTATTAGACTTATCCAAGTGGGAGACTATTGGATTAGGTGTCTAAGCCCATAACTATAATTGGTATGTACTTGACCCGGGAGTAGCATGGTCCATTTTGGGTTGCATTCACTGAAGCAATTTGATAGGAAGGATATTTGATAAAGAGGTTATTTTTGATTTATTAATATATTATCAGAATAATATATTAATTGAGAAATCATATTATTTAATTGGTATTGATCAAAAAATAATTTGGAATTAATTTACTGATCAAAAGAGACTAATTAAATTATGTAAATCAGTGATACATATAGTTTGGGCTGATGATCCATAATTGATTAGTAATGGACTAAGTTGATATGAAGTCCATGAAGTGTTATTGGATTAAAATCCTAAGTGTATGAATTAGGGTTTACAAGTGACCCTTGGAATTCTACACTATATATGTAACCCCTTCAACCCTAAAATCGCAACTTGTGTTCCATGAGGAAACCCTAGACGATTTTGGTGGTTCTAGCCTCTCTCTCATTGTCCTCCAATTGTTTGTGGTGTTTTGTGAACCATTTGAGGCCTCACATTTGTGGTGATAAGCTCTCATAAGGCCAACTTCTACAAGCTACAACAAGAGGTAATCATCTAACTAGTTTTTATGATTCAAATATTAAATTTGTATGCAAGTTAGGCTTCATGTTTTGGATAATATGAAATGCATGTATAATTAGAGAAAACTTAGATCTAAGGCATTAGGGTTGTATGTACACCGTAGGAGTGTTATAGTACATAATACCCAATAGTCTCATGGGTCAGAGATTACCCTAGGGTAAGCCTAGGATGAGATTAGTGACACGAGTTACCTAATTATGAATTGTATGTGTGGATAGATTAGCTTGATTAGTGTATGTTGGTTAGATTTACCGTTAACTGAATGCTACTTGCTTTGTGCTTTGTGGGATTCCTAGTGATGTGGATCAACTACTAAGTGAATATGTTAAGTCACATGTAGTACAGGTTAAATAATCTAAGAGTGATGGATTTAACCCTATTGCGCAGCTTTCGTCTGAGTCCAACCGTTCTAGGATTGAATCTTTTACTCAAAAGATTATCTGATCTTTGTTGTATGTGACAATATTCATGAGGTAGTTGGTCGATATTGGTGAGAATCTTTCATCAGCTGAGGGCGGGGTGAGGTTGGGAACCTAGGAAAGCCTAGGATATGCTGCAGTGAGTTTAGTAGGGCAGTTCGGTGAAGTTGGTGTTGGATTAGTGTCTAAGTCCATAACTATTATTGGTATGTACTTGAGCCGATTGGCATGGTCCATTTGGGTTCCATGCCATCGGAACAATTTGGATAGACTTTTGTGAGAAATGATATTTATGATTTGTTAATATATTATAAGTTCTAATATATTAATATGAAATCATATTATTTAATTAGTATTGATCAAGAATTAATTTGGAATTAATTTTGTGGTCAAAAGGAGACTAATTAAATATATGGGGATTGACTGTGTAAATCATTCATTCTTATATATGTGGGCTTATGATCCATAGTTCTTCATGTTGGGCTAAACCCATGGAGTAACCCATGGATACTCCATGGAGGTTTTAACCCATGAAGCATGAAGAATATGGAAAGACATGAGTTACATGGTGTAACCCTAATAGCCACCATATATAAGGACCCTATGGCTCAAGAAATTGGAACTAGTGTGTGTACACATGAGAGCTAGCCAATTTGAGCATATGAACCTTTTCTCTCAAGTTATTCCAAGATGTTGGTGATGTTGTGTGAACCATTTGAGGTGTCACACTTGAGGCACTGGGCTCTTAAGCTCCATGGAATCAAGCTACATAAAAAGGTATGTCTTCTAACTTGTTTATATTACCCAAGTATCAAAGATTGTATGCTAGTTAGGGTAATACATTGGAAAGTTCAAGTTTGCATGTATAATAGAGAAAACATAGATCCAAGGTATTTAGGGTTGCATGTACACCATAGGAGTGTTAGAATGCTCAAAACCCTTAAGTGGTATCAGAGCCTAGGCTTGTTTTCATTTATACTTGATGCAAACTTGTTTTTCAAAGCTGAAAATCTTCACAGACTGAAATGTAAGGGAAACATATGTTGTAATTAGTCGAAGTATATTTTACACTCTTCGTATGTTTTGTAATCAATATTACTAAGGCTCTTGATGAAGAATTATGGTCATGTATCTCTGGAAATGTCAATCCTCCGATGAATGTTCAAGCAATTGGACCATCTTCTGCAAGTTCTGGTGTTGAAAATCAAACTGATCGTCTGAAGAAACTGGAGAAGAGATGTATGAGGGAATTGGGAGGAGCTTTACCTCCTGTTGTGTACAATTACGTAAGGAGTTGTACAACTACTAAGGAGATCTGGAACAATTTGAAAGAAAAGTTTCAAGGAAGTGAGAGGACTAAAATTAATTCGGTTAAACAGTGCTTGGTTGAGCTGAAAGACTTCAGACAAAAAGAAGGTGAAACAATTGAAGTATACTATGACCGTATGAACGAGTTAATCTACCGTTGCAATCGTTATGGAATCACCAGGACTTCAATGGAATTCAATCTTATCTTTGTGATGGGTCTTCGAAAAGAATGGAGAAGCGTGAGTATGATGGTAAAGAATCAGCAAAGTTTCGATATATCATCTCTCAATGATTTGTACAATCAGTTGAAGACACACGAAAGTGAGGTTAATAAAATCACTGAAGAATCGAAGCTGAGTTTGGGAGGTCCATTGGCACTTGTGTCCAAGATATCTGAGAAAGAAGATGAAAAAGGTGATTCTGAGGAAGAAGAGGGATTCATCATGAATTCTGATGATGAGGCAATAGCATTTTACTCGAATAATCATGTTAAGAAGTTTTTCAAAAAGCCGTTCAATTCGAAGGCTAAGCTAGCTGAGGTGAAAGGAAGTGCTGTGAGTAAAGTTGTTGTTGAGGAAAAGAAGAAGGTTGAGAAGAAAGATTCGAAGGTGTCTGAAGGGAAAAGTGAGAAGAAGTTGAAGGGTGATGCTGGAGTAGACTGTCATTATTGCAATGGTGCCAATCATTTTGCGAATGATTGTATGCTCAGAAAGAAGGATGAGAGGAAGAATAAAGTAAAAGATGAGGCTTATTACGTAGAGAAGCTTGAAGAGTTTCGTGCGAAAGCTAAGAATTTGTCGCTGGTCGCAAGAGATGAACAAGAGGAAGATGGAACCTATCAAATCTGGTCATCTGGATCAGACGATGAAGAGATGAGGAATCCCACACACGGAGCAATGTATGCGAAGATGGAGGAGGACTCAGATGAAGAGGAATTCAAAGTGAAAGGAAGATGCTTCGTATCCAAGGCAGCAGACAAATCTCCAATGACAACAAAGGTACGTAATATTCTCGAATCTTTTAATATTCCTAAACATGCTTATGATTCTGAACTAGTATCTTTTGATGAGACAGTTACTTATTTTGATTCAACTGTTGTGTCAGCTAGTAATGAGGCCAACAGGTTGTCCATGGCGTTATTAGAGACCAAAAAGCGTTCAGACATGAAAATAAGTAAAGTCGATTGTTTAGAATTACAGATAAAGAACATTATGTCTGATAGGAATACTTTATTAAATGAAGTCAAACTTTTGCTCGCACAAAGAAATATTTATTGTAATTCAGCTAAGAGACTGTATGGCAAATTAACTGATTTACATCATTCATGTGAAATAAGTAAAGAGCAACATAGAAAATTACTACCTTTTCTAGCATACGAAAGAGCTAAGGTAGATAATGTTTCGTATGATTGTGAGAAAATAATCGCTGAATTTGACAAAGTTCTTGATGATAGATATAAATATGGAATTGTCAAAATTGATGAATGTCTTCATACGAATGAATTAGTTAACATAGTGAATGATACTTTGACTAAATCTAAACAAATCCAAATTTTGAAAAAGACTGAGAATTCAACATCTGATTCTCAATCTAATTTTGCTGATATTAAAGATGATTCTGACAATATTAGTGAAATTAGTGATCTTGAAGATGCTGATTGTTCCTAGTTGTCTATTGTTAATGTTGCATCAACATCTAAAGGGAAAGAAAAAGTTAAGGATTTGTTGGTTGAGATAGAAACTGATATACCCTCAACTTCGAAAGTTTGTGATTTGGATTTCGTGGACATCAGAGATAGTCAAACTGGTGATAGTGATGATGAAAACGAAGAAGAAATTCCTCGAATTATGGTTGGTCAAGTGTATGGTGATACACAAAAGTTCGAAAAGGTGATGAATGAACAAGGTGCTCACTATCTTGAAACGAATATTGTGGTTTATCCAAATTTCAAATGTACAGATGATGTCATATTTCCAAATCAAGTGTTCGTAACTACTGGGAATGTTGAGAATGTCAAACCAGAATTAAAGATTAGTTGAAGAAGATAATTTGAAAACAACAGATGAAGGGTTCTTCACAAATCAAAGCACTGTTGAAAACAACCTAACAAAGAATTCGTACGTTTTTCAACCTCAAAAACCACAAAGAAAATGGGTTGAAAAATCAAAAATTGAAAAAGAAGTTTCAAAAGCAGTTGTTGTGAAAGATGAAAATGTTGTTAAACTAAACTCTAAGGAATTCAAAGATCAAATTGACAAATTTTCGAAAGAAAATAACATTTCAAAAAGACAAGCTAGGAAGAAAATATTTTAGCAAAATATTGAGTCTCAAAAGATATCAAATGAAATGACAAAACCTGTTAAGACTGTGAATTCAGCAATATTTTCAGAGAAAAAGAAAAATCCCGCTCAAACAAATAAATATGTGTCTGAATCAAAATCATCCAAATATGTGTTCAAAGCCAAAAATTCATCTTTTTCGACTTCATATAAATCAAATCATTCAAGGCCTAAAGTGAATAAACAACCAAAGTTTTCGAAAGTTTCAAAAACATCTTATGATCAATGTTTTCTAACAAATTGAAAAGTTCATTTCATTCCTCAAAAGCCAAATTTTCCTAATCACATGAAAAAACAAACTTTGAAAATTTCACATGAAAAAGGAATAACTTCAAGAATGAATATTGATCATTGGCTTGATGGCAAAGGAAAAATATATCAGACGAGTAAATTTTCAAAGGAGCAAATTCACGAAGCCTATGAGAAGTATGTGAATTCTTCATCAAACGGAAGTTCATCTTCTAAGGATTTGAACATACCAGTCAAAGCATAGAAACCAGTAGTGAAAGCAAAGAATGTACAATCACAAACTCAGAATACGAAGGGTAATATTAGTGAACATCCGAAATCATCAAAATCTTATGTTTTAATTTCTTGAAATGATGATGTGAACTTAATTGATAGTCTCAAAACCAAGGTTTGTGATTGGGTTAAAAGTTCTTCATTACATTCAAAATTGAAATCTAATTTCCAAGGACCCAAAAAGCCTTGGGTACCTAAATTTTTCCACTGATTGCAGGTACCGTGTGACGAGCAATACGATAACAAGTGGTATATTGATAGTGGTTGCTCTCATCACATGACTGGGAAGAAAGAGAATTTATGAGATTTTCGAAGCCTAAACAATGCTGGAGTTGTGAAATTTGGTAACAATAAAAAATGCCAAGTCAAAGGATATGGGAAGATCATGAATGGACAATTCATAGTGAATCGTGTTGCTTATGTTGAAGGTCTTCAACATAACTTGATAAGTGTTCCACAACTTGTTGTGGGCACTAGCAATCAAGTTCTTTTCAACGAAGAGGGAAGCATTATTTCGAATGTCAATACAAATGAAGTTTTGCTCAAATCAAAAAGGAAAGGTGACATGTTCACTTTGGACATCAATCCGATAGTAGGCAAACCTGCTGTATGTCTTCTTTCGAAAGCTTCATCAGACATAAGTTGGCTTTGGCATCGAAGACTCTCACATCTTAACTTTCGAAACATCAACAAACTTGTTATACAAGATCTGGTAAGAGGTTTACCTGTACTTAAATTTGATAATGATTCTTGATGTGCAGTTTGTGAAGTTGGCAAGAACCATAAACAAGGTCATTCAATTACGATAGATTCAAAAATTGTCGAACCACTGGAGCTCTTACATATTGATTTGTGTGGTCCTTCGACAGTTTCAACACTCAACAAGAAATAGTACATTTTAGTAATTGTTGATGACTTTTCAAGATTCACGTGGGTTTATTTTCTCAGGCTTAAATCCGAAGTTGCACAAATCATGATTGACTTTATCAAAAATATGTAAACAACGTTGAAGAACATTGTTCGAAGAATTAAGAGTGATCATGGAACTGAATTTAAGAACAATGTTCTTGATTCATTTTTGGTGGACAAAGGAATTTCGCATAATTTTTCGTCTCCATATACACCACAACAAAATGGTGTAGTTGAACGAAGGAATAGATCCTTATGCGAAGCGGCAAGGACTATGCTGGCATATGCGAATCTTCCACAAGATCTTTGGACTAAAGCAGTATCCACTGCATGTTTTACTCAAAACAGATCTTTTATCCATCGACGTTTTAACGTCACTCCATACGAAATTATCAACAATTGAAAACCTAATGTGAATTTTTTTCATGTTTTCGGATGTAGGTGCTTTATTATGAATCTCAAGGACAATCTTTCGAAATTTCAAGCTAAAGCAGATGAAGGGATTTTCATGGGATATTCGCATAATTCAGTTGCATATCGTGTATTGAACAAAAGAACACGAAAAGTGGAAGAAACTTTTAATCCAAGATGAGTGATTTTAAGAAATCTGGTCTTCCTAGTCTCTGGAATTTCTTATTTGGTATTTTTCTGAGATGTTTAACTGGTCGAATTGTTGGTCTCGATAAAGGAAGAATGGAGGTATATGCCATGGTTTCTGGGCTATACTATGATCTTCAAGTGGATTATTCTACACAATTATGGAAGGAATTCCAAAAGAGTGTAGAAAACACGAATGCTCTTCATGGTATTTCGTGTGCGAGGTACTGGAGCCTGATTTTGCAATATTTCTACAACAAGGAGGGGATTTTGGTACCCAATGATGAAGAAAAAGCTGTTTTTCAGTCATACCACCATCCCAAGGATGTCACAGATAATGCTGAGGAGTTTCCCTTTGTTGCTCGTATTCCTGATGCTATGCTCAAACGCGTTGATCGTTCGAATTCAGTCTTGGTGGCTTATTTGAAAAATATTGATACTACTGTTGAAACTGGGAAATTATTGTCGAGAGAAGAGAAGAAATCCAAGGGATCGAAGAAGACTGAACCTGATTCTTCTGAAAAGAAAGTCACGGATTTGAAATCTACAAAATCTCCAAAAAAGAAGCCAGTTACAGTTGAAGAGTCTGGGGTACACGAAGTGTCGATTGCTGAGACTCAATCAATTGAGCCTGTTGTTGACGAGACTTAAGAGAAAGTGGTTATTCCTTCGAAGACTGGTATGTTTCGAAGAATCAAAATGAAGTCTTCGCATCTACGCAAGTGTCCAACATCTAATGTGGTACGAAAGCCTCAGGTTACTCATCAAGGTGTTTTAATTCGTGAAATGCCAGCGCCTGGTTCTTCATCATCAAAGAAACGAAGGGCTCAAGATATGGCCAAACACATTTCTAAGAAGAAGAAGAAGAAGTCAAGAAAGCTTTTGCTCAACACTGAGTCCACAGAAGATGAAGATGAAAGAATTCCAGAAACACCAGAAGCAACTATTCACAAAGAAAGTTCAACTCCTGAGCAGACAATTATCATACCACTCGAAGTCTCGGTTGCCAAATCAGTTCCTGAGGAGGTCCGAACTTCAGGCATCACTGCAAACGTATCTGATACGGATGTAAATGTCATCATGAGTGAAGGAGATTCGAAGAAACAAGCTCAAGGTCATCCTACTTCTCTTACCTTCGAAAGTACTGTTTCTTTACCACCACCAATCATTTCAATTACTTCAACCACTGATTCACCAACTTTTGAAAATATTATCAATCAACCCTTTACTTCCATTTTTTCTTCTCAATCCACTGATCCACCCAAAACTAATTCTCCTGTTCAAGAAACCATTCTTATGGAAACAAAAACTGATAATGAGGGTTTTGGAGGAACGTTTGAGGAATTAGAGTTTGATGACGAAGAAGAAGATTTTCCAGATCATATGCTGATGACAATGAAGCAGTTTAAAATTTTGAATAAGAAGTTGAATTCTATAATTCAATCTCAAGCTGATCCGGGGGTGGTTCGTCAGTTTCGAGTTTGGAAGTTGATACTATGTTGAAAATGCTCGAAGCCAAATTAGTGAGTAAAGTCTCTGGGATGATTATAGACTCGGAGTCAAGAATTTTTTAGAAGGTTGATCATAGTGATCAAAACAATGAGCTACGAATCAATTCTCAAAATTCGAAGTTTGGAGGAGACCTGAAAGCATTGAAGACTGTGGCAAAGGAAAGACATGTTCTTTTTGTTCAAGAAGTTAAGAAGGTCAGGGAGGATGTCAATTTGCAGATTCGTGAACTTCGCGAAGATATGCAAAAAGAGATTGCAAGTGTCCAATAGGATTATGCATCTCTGAATCAGAAAGTCGACATTATTTGTAACACTGTCACGAAATTTGTCAAATTGTACGAAAGTTTGAGTCCTCAACTTACTCAACTTTCTACAATGGAAAGTACCAATTTTTTGGAAGTCATTACGTTGCTGAAGGAGTTAAAAGATCTCTCTGTCAAGCCAATTTCTTCTTCCCTGATTACTCCAGAATTTTTATCCCAGAAGTTCACACAATTCAAAGCTATTCTCCACAAGCAACTGGCCCCTCTTTCTCGCATATCAAGCCTTCTTCCGACAACAGGGGTGCAAGGAGGAGAAAGAAAAACTGAAGATACGAAGGCTAGTGGTGAAGATGCGAAGGTTGTGGGAAAGTTGTTTTCTTTGAAGATCCCAACAACAAAGCCAATCATAGCATCTGCTGGGCCGATTCCTTCAATAGTTGTAACAACTGTGCCAATTACAAAACCAATTTCGAAAGGAATTTTGATTGGTAAATCGGTTGATACTGGTGGGAGTATTTCGAAAACAAAGGAGGTGATAGATGAATCAGCTTTGAGAGAAAAAGGAAAAATGATAGTTGTGATCCTAAGGGTTGAGAGTGATACAAAGCATAATGACTCAACGTGCAAATGATCCTAAGGGTATGGAAAAAGGTGATCCTTCCAAACACTACAGTTATGAAACAATTGAAGCCAAGGTTGCATATAATCATATGTATTCGTTTGAGAAGAAACCAAAGCAGAGTTACATGGTTACGAATACAGATACAAATCAGCTTGACTTTCCAGTGAATGAGATGATGTTTATCATGCCTCAATTCAAAGCTGAAGGAAATTTCAAAGTGAAGGATGATGGTACACACATGAAGATTAGATTTCATGCTGTTCTTGCAAAAGCCCCTGAGGAAGTTTGGTCTTTGGTGAAAACTAAGAAGGTTATCAGTATGAAGAAGGAAGTGGTGTTCGAAAACACAGTCCAACATATCAAATACGTGGTGGTCAGGGCAAATGGAAATACTTGTGAATTTACAATTACAGACTTTCCATTAATGAACTTGTATGATCTCATACAAGTTGCATTGATTCTGAAAGACAAATCTTTTTCATATCTTCAAAACACTGAACCGGATAAATTTAAGCTTGGAGTTGCTCACATCAAAATTTTCATCGAAAATTATTATGAGTGCTTGGCTCTTACTGATGTGGAGTTAGTTACAGCTAAGGGTATGGAAATAAAAGCTCCAATGGCTCCTACGAAGAATCAAGATGAATTGAAAAAGTATGTTGATGGGGAAATCTGCTTGAAACCTTTTGGGTTAGTCTTCGCAGGAAAGGACAAAGCTGGAAAAGCAAAATGTTTCGTGTTCCAGGCATGCGAAGTGGAGAGATATGCAACGTCTCAATAAACGAACTTAATTGTTTGTATGAATCATTGTAAGAAGAACAATGAGGGAGATAAGAAAGAGCTTAAGAAGATAATTTCCTGGTACACGGAAATTCGAAGAGTGATGTTGTATTCCATCCATCTTCTTACAAATTAAGATGTTTCGACTATGATTACAAAGGGGGGGATTGTAAGGGTCAAATATGTTGTAATTGTTGGGTTTTGAGCATTCTAACACTCCGATGGTTTACATGCAACCCTATAAACCTTGGATCTATGTTTTCTCTATTATACATGCAAATATTAACTATTCCAAGGTTTCATCCTAACTAGAATATTATGAAGCACCTATACTACAAAGTTCTAGTTAGATGACATACCTTTTGATGTAGCTTGATGTCTTCAAGCTTTAAGAGCTTAGCCCCAATAGTGTGGAAGCCTCAAATGGAATCACAAATCACCAAAACACCTTGGAAGAACTTGAGAGAATATGTATGCACACTAAAATCGGCCCACTCTTATTTTCACACACTTGTGCCAATTTTGTGAGCCAAGGACCCCTTTATATATTATGGAGGATTAGGGTTACATCCATGTAAACCCTAATACCCATGACCTTTCATTTACATAGGATCCATGGGTTAAAAGCTCCATGGACCATCCATGAAAGCTTAGCCCAACCTAAATGAACTTGGCCCATTCCATATATATAAGAGTCCATATTTAATTAGTTCTTTTTGATCACTTAATTAATTCTAAATTAATTCTTGATCAATACTAATTAAATAATATGATTCCATATTAATATATTAGAACTTATAATATATTAATATAAATCATAAATATACTATTCTCAAAAGACTATCCATATAAATTGTGCCGGTGAAGTGTAACCCAAATATAGTCGAAGTATATTTTACACTCTTCGTATGTTTTGTAATCTATATTACTAAGGCTCTTTTGATTCGAAGCTTAAGTGTTTTACGCCTTAGTATATTTTTTGTACGCTTTCTGTTTCCTATAAATAGGGACATTTACTGAAGTTAGATACGAGTTTTTGCAGACCTGTCTTTGTACTCTGTAAACATTCGAAAGCGTAATAGAGCTGCAACAAGATCATATTTACATCCGGTGTTCAATCTTATATTCTTACTTCAATCTTAACTCTGATTCGTTTAATACTCGATTCTTGGATTCATCATGAAAACTCCAGGAGTTCTAGCTATAAACTCGACGAGTTCATCTGTTATGGCATGAACTCGACGAGTTCTTGTAAGGAACTCGACAAGTTTGGCTTCCAGTTGGCAGATTTTCGAGTTTTTGGCTGGAATTGGACTAGGAACATTACCCTAAGCTATTTTTGAACTTGTAAACCTGTTTTTTTGATGTGGTAATGTTCATGCTAATCCAATTTCATAGATAATAGTCAATAGATTCATGTTTTGTATTAGTTAATGATTAGGCTAATTACATGAAAAGTGTTTGATTTGAATTATCTTTTCTTATGAGTTGATTTAGATTAATAGAAAAGTTATGTGATAATATATTTTCAATCCAAATTAATATAAAATTTGTTCATAATATGTGTTTTTGTAACTTGTCCTCAAGTTATATGAAAAGTCACATTTATGATTATTAAAACTCATAAGATTTCCATAAGTTATGAAAAATGGAGTCTCATTTTAAATGTTTTAAAGTCTTCCATAACTTGTCCTCAAGTTATGTAACTTGAAGAGTTTTTCATTAAAACTACTTTAAACACATAAGTTATTGAATTGAAAAGTTTTTGAATAGTTCAAAACTTGCCCTCAAGTTTTGGAATTTGTAAAGTTTCCCCTCATGTTACTTTAATTCCAAGTTAAGCCCTTAGAATTTTAAAAGTTAAAATTCAACCCTTATACTTTATAGTAATATAAGTTAATACTAATATATATATATATATATATATATATATATATATATATATATATATATATAAGAACAAAGTCAGTCTTACCATTAGTACGCCTCATTCACGAAGCCGGTCTATAAGGGGGGTATAAGGTTACTGCCTCTAAAATGGCAGTTTAATGGGTGTCCACTCTCACCCACCGCTTCCTTGACCGGTGGAGAGTCGTTAGCCGAACAGGTAGGACAAGGACTATAATTCTCCCTTCATTATAAGTATAATGATAAATACTAAGTAACTAAACACTTATAAATTCCCAATCTTAGTTACTTAGGAAAATGTGAATAAGGTGCTAATCCATGAAATTACACTTTGCACTTTGTTTAAGCTGTTAATGGAGCGTGTGTGGTTAACCGGCACACTAACCTGGACTTAACAAGGTAGGCAAATGGTAACTTAATGTTTATCATAGTATCGTTGGAGCGCGTGTGGTTAACCGGCACATCGATTGAGGGGTAAATATTAAGGGTACCAAGTATATTTGCATGGTTACTTCACACCTTGTTTTGTGATCCTCGGCATCCCAGTCACAAAACCTGAAGGGCACACTCGAGATTGAAACATGCGATTGAAAAGTTCAATGAATCTCAAAAGAATCTAGGAGTTTCAAAACCAATTAAAACCTAATAATACATTTCGTTTATCTTGGTGGAAATTGGTGAATCGTCATTCACCTACCTTCAAATATTCTATAGCTTGGACTACGACATCCCTCTTCCAAGTTATAAAATATTGTGTTGGGTCATAGCCTTAATATTTCATATTGGGTGTTATATTAAGGACTTTAAATCAACTATCTTGAATATCTCCCAAAAGATGTCAGGTTCAGACAATTATGATCTTCCCAAAACTCTTGTAACAAGCTTTCCTAATGAAGATGATGTCCTGGAAATCATTCTTCACTCCCTCCACCTCCTCCAATTATTCTCCCTAACCCACAAGTTCAAGGTCACTCAATCCCTATTGGCAAGCAAGGGATATGTGTGCTCACATCTTGGAGATGAAGTCACATATTGACAAGCCGGGAGAGTTGGGTGTCAAAGTCTTGAGAAAGTTGGTTGTTCAATCACTTTCTAAGTCATATAGTGAGTTTCCTTTGGGACTACTATGAAACAGACTATGACATGACCCTTAATGATCTTATCTATTTGCTTGGTGCTGCTGAATCAGCAATGATTTGGAGCTCTGGTAAAGCAAATTTGATTAGTAGATCAACTTCCCAAACTACCATGGAAATTGACAATGGTAACATTGAAAATCCAGAAAAAGCTTTCTCTTCCCAATGGAAAGGGATCGACCAATGTCAACTCGGTTGACCAAATGGTAAAGAGAAAAGCTAAGTTTGAGATAGCCCCGTGTACCATTCCCAAAGGGTCCATATGTTTCTATTGCCAAAGGAAGGGGCAGTGGTTGTGAAGCTTCCCTAACTACCTGAAAGATCTGAGAGAAGGTCAAGTGAAAAAGTTTGACTCAGCTTCAGGTAAGTCCACTATCTAACTCTATTAAGTTCCTCTTTGGAGATTCTTATTACATGATGTGACTGGGTCACATGTTGAAGTTTTAAGAATCAAAGACAAGAGAGGAAGCTTAAAGAAGAGTAACCTGATTCTGATCGCGAAGATGGATTTCGATCGCATGGTTCGATGATCAGAATTTTTGAGCTGCTGCTTAAGATTTGTGATAGATTTCTTAGGAATAGATAACAACATTGTTTTCATATGCATTTGCATTGTAAGGATAAGTTTTTCCGCAAGTTTTAAATAAAAGAAAAAAGTATCATTTTTATTTATTTTAAGTATCCTTACAATGGCATTTGTGGAAATTTGTTGTTTATAAGTTTCCAGTGATTGCAATATTGGAAAATAGATTTGATTCTTTCGTTTGTGGTAGTGTCATAATTTACCAAATAAGGAAAGATTCTCATCACCCAAGTTTCAGTTGGATAGAAACTTGGAATCATGCAAGTTATATAGTATGATGAATGAAAATCTTCATCTTTGGAAAATTAAGACTAATTCCTTGTTCACATGTATATATGAGTCAAGTGAAGGACTAAGGGATCGAGTACACATTCTTGTGCACTGGTTAAGTCCACCACAAAGTTCGATAAGACTATTCGTCATGATTTACTAAAGTTTAGTAAATATGGTTATACTTACACGTTTAAGTATAATTCTGAAGCATTGGAAAAGTTTCGATGTATGGCAGAATGAATGAGAAGAATCAAATTTGGCAGAAAGATTAAAGTTTCTCAAATCTGAAAAGATGGGAGAGTACTTTAGTATCATGTTTTGTGATCATCTAAATGATTAAGAAACCATATCAAAATTGGTACTCTAAGGACATATTAGTGTATTCCTATGGCTAAGAAGCGGAATCATGAATTGTTGAAATGGTTAAAATCGAGAAGATGAGTCATACTTCGTTCTAAAACAATTCTTAGAGTCATACTCCAAGATTGTAACTTGAGTGACATAATATTAAAAAGGTTTATAACACTTGTCAAATGTAAGAGTAAAATGTATTCTACTCTTGTATCTTTGAAGTTGGTAAGTTGTGATGTTTTGGATAAAATAGAGACCAACTAAGGCCAATTGTGTGAAGTGTTTTTGTCTTGATAAAAATCCACACTATCTTTTGAATATTTGTTTGATAGGACATGGTACTTGGCAAGAGAGTCTTATATGTCAAGATGATAGAGGGAGTCTAAAAGATCTTGAAAGAGTCTAATCGAGAATAAAACTTGTAGTTTATCACTAGCACACGACTTGAGGTCTATAACCTATCGTGTTGACATCCTATTTTTGTGCCCATTCTAGTTAAAGTTGGCTTTGCATATGAGTTCTGAGAGTTCTCAATTGGTTGCATCACAACTTGGAAGCAATGGCAGGCCCTCGTGCTGCCAGGTAGCAAGAAGTTAAGACTGCACAAGTTCAATCCATATGAGTTTGGAATTGTCACTAACCTTGTCTTGTGATTATGGTTCTGACGAATTCACATGGATAGGAACACATACACCACAAAATCTAAGTATCATAAGGTTTCTCTTCGATTCATGAAAATTATCGTAAGGAAACGCTTTCACTGAGTAGATTTTAAGTAGATAGCAATTATGATATTTGCAGTGTCAAAGTCTTTAGTGGAGCGTGTGTGGTTAACCGGTACACTAACATGGAATTGTGAGAAATGGAAAAGGTCTCAAAAATTGAGACTATGATTACGGCATCCATTTTCATAGTTCTAGAATTGTTTAGACAAACATATAAGCTATCTAAGGGAAGGTGTATGACTTTGATAAAGTTTTATCAATGCATCTCGTATCAAAAATCTGAACTTTGGTAAGAAAGTCAATAAAGTATTGATTTCTAGAAGTCCAGCTGATTTCTGACTACATGTCAAAGCGAGTGGGAGCATAAGTGTTATGCTAATAATCATCATGCAAGTGGGAGTATGATAATTATGATAAGTGTTGCAACTTAGCAATGTTATTTATAGAAAACAAAAGTTTCAATTGGGAAAAGTTGTTTTGCTATAATAAGGGAGAGGAAATTATACTTCATTTCAAATCTAAAAGCTTAGATCGTGAGTTTTTAATCAAATTTAGTCAAGTATATATATGAATGTTATGTTGGAATGGTTCAACATAAGGAAATTCTATATATGGGAACATTATTTGCATTTTAAAAATTCAATTATGATTACGGCATCCCTTTTCATAATCTGGATTATGAGAACTTGGCAAATAGAAATAGAAATATTATAGCAAAAGACTGATCTAGTATCATGTCTTTATGTGAGACATCATGAATCGTGTCCCATATGCTTCAGATATAGGATCGATTGCATGTGCTATAATATTCATCCGTTCTAAACTTTTCCAAATGCCTAGAGCATTAAGAGGGACAAAGCATTAGAACTGGATATGACTAATTTGATTAAGCAATTGTTGAGAACAATCTAAGGTTTACCAAAGATTGGTTGCTCAGGGACAGTTGGAAGTATAGTGTTAATTTTGGAAGGACCATATTGACATATTCTGAAAAGAGGCAACTCTTGTTCAGGAGTGATAGTCAAAATGGGAATATGGAAATGTTCCCATAAGTGGAAGTCATTCATTAAGTCTGTGTAAGATTAAGAAACTTAATGCAAGAAGGATTTTCAAAGCAATCTACTTTGAATTTGAGACTTCGCTTCCATGGAATGATCTCCATTGGAATACTCTGTAATGTCTGTTGACAAGTCTTTGTGATTTTGTGCATAATCATTACAAGAGGATCAATGCATACAAGTTTAGAATCTAACAGATTTAGGTAAATGGCAGGAATTTGGAATTCTTGCATTTGCGGTAAGGATTTCGGATTGTGAAATGAGAATCATTGGAATTATGTTCATTGGATCTATTTCACAATGTAAAAGATGATAGACAAACTTAGTGTGCATACTTGGTGTATGGCATAACTAATGTTTGGAAAAACATAGTGTGCATACTTGGTGTATGGCATGACTAGTGTTTAGAAAACATAGTGTACATGCTTGGAGCATGGGACAACTATTGTTTTAATTCAAGTATAAATTTGATAGTTTGAAACAGTATGCAATGAATAATGTGTAATCAATATGGTGATAAATAAAATGTGTTCTATTTATATTCATAAGTTCTGAGACCATATTGGATTCGATTATTCTTGTGTTTCACTTTGCATGTTTTGACTTCCAGAATAACTAGGTCGTTCTTCATGAATGACTAAGTTATTCAAACCATCCATAGTCGATAATACGTTGGAGGTAGGTATTAAGGCAAGACTGGCATGAAGCTGGTTTGTAGATGTCCAAGGTAGTGGACATAGCAAGAGTTGCTACAACATTCACGAGTGCTCATAAGTTCTGGGTATTAGATTCAACCCACGCTCATTTGACTCACATCATGGATTTTTTCACGACTGATCATGAGACGATAGTATCTTATATTCTTCAAACCTAGAGATATGAGTTGTTGCTATGAGTTGGTTATACATTGATTGTACGAAAACGCATTGGTAACTCGATGTTACAAAACGTGCCTTTGTGTATGATTCAACAAGTAGTAGAACAAGCATATGAGTCGAAGTTTATCCATTCCTTTTATCCTTAAAGGGATAAAAGCGATATTTGTGGTCCCCTCGATGATTTAGTGATGACACCCCGAAGTGCTTGGCCAAGCCAGGACTGATTTGATTTGTTCAATTAGTCGGTCGTCATAAATCGGAAATCGAGAAACAATAAATGGACAGAGAGAATGATTATAATCCACGTCTCAGTCCATATGATATCTAGAATGGAGGAATATATGATCCCTTATCTAATGGACGTGTCATTGATTTGTTTAGAGTTCGCCAGCAGCTTTTAAGAGCTACGATTGCTAGTCAGGTTTTGTAGTCATACGTAATAATAGTTTTAGACTTATCCAAGTGGGAGACTGTTGGATTAGTGTCTAAGTCCATAACTATAACTGGTATGTACTTGACCCGATTGGCATGGTCTGTTTGGGTTGCATGGCATCGGAACAATTTGGATAGACTTTTGTGAGAAAAGGATATTTATGATTTGTTAATATATTATAAGTTCTAATATATTAATATGAAATCATATTATTTAATTAGTATTGATCAAGAATTAATATGGAATTAATTTTGTGGTCAAAAGGAGACTAATTAAATATGTGGGGATTGATTGTGTAAATCATTCATTCTTATATATGTGGGCTTATGATCCATAGTTCTTCATGTTGGGCTAAACCCATGGAGTAACCTATGGATAATCCATGGAGGTTTTAACCCATGGAGCATGAAGAATATGGAAAGACATGAGTTACATGGTGTAACCCTAATAGCCACCATATATAAGGACCCCATGGCTCAAGAAATTGGAACTAGTTTCGTTTTAAATAAAAGAAAAAATTTTCGTTTTTATTTATTTTAAGTATCCTTACAATGGCATTTGTGGAAAATTGTTGTTTATATGTTTCCATTGATTGCAAAATTGGAAAATAGACTTGATTCTTTTGTTTGTGGTAGTGTCATAATTTACCATATAAGGAAAGATTCTCATCACCCAAATTTCAGTTGGATAGAAACTTGGAATCATGCAAGCTATATAGTATGATGAATGAAAATCTTCATCTTTGGAAAATTAAGACTAATTCCTTATTCACATGTATATGTGAGTCAAGTGAAGGACAAAGGGATCGAGTACACATTCTTGTGCACTGGTCAAGTCCACCACAAAGTTCGATAAGACTATTCATCATGATTTACTAAAGTTTAGTAAATATGGTGATACTTACAAGTTTAAGTATAATTCTGAAGCATTGGAAAAGTTTCGATGTATGGCAGAACGAATGAGAAGAATCAAATTTGGTAGAAAGATTAAAGTTTCTCAAATCTGAAAAGATGGGGGAGTACTTTAGTATCATGTTTTGTGATCATCTAAATGATTAAGAAACCATATCAAAATTGGTACTCTAAGGACATGTTAGTGTATTTCTATGGCTAAGAAGCGGAATCATGAATTGTTGAAATGGTTAAAATCGAGAAGATGAGTCATACTTCGTTCCAAAACAATTCTTAGAGTCATACTCCAAGATTGTAACTTGAGTGACATAATATTAAAAAGGTTTATAACACTTGTCAAATGTAAGAGTAAAATGTATTCTACTCTTGTATCTTTGAAGTTGGTAAGTTGTGATGTTTTGGATAAAATAGAGACCAACTAAGGCCAATTGTGTGAAGTGTTTTTGTCTTGATAAAAATCCACACTGTCTTTTGAATATTTGTTTGATAGGGCATGGTACTTGGCAAGAGAGTCTTATATGTCAAGATGATAGAGGGAGTCTAAAAGATCTTGAAAGAGTCTAATCAAGAATAAAACCTGTAGTTTATCACTAGCACACGACTTGAGGTCTATAACCTATCGTGTTGACATATTCCTATTTTTGTGCCCATTCTAGTTAAAGTTGGCTTTGCATATGAGTTCTGAGAGTTCTCAATTGGTTGCATCACAACTTGGAAGCAATGGCAGGCCCTCGTGCTGCCAGGTAGCAAGAAGTTAAGACTGCACAAGTTCAATCCATATGAGTTTGGAATTGTCACTAACCTTGTCTTGTGATTATGGTTCTGACGAATTCACATGGATAGGAACACATACACCACAAAATCTAAGTATCATAAGGTTTCTCTTCGATTCATGAAAATTATCGTAAGGAAACGCTTTCACTGAGTAGATTTTAAGTAGATAGCAATTATGATATTTGCAGTCTCAAAGTCTTTAGTGGAGCGTGTGTGGTTAACCGGTACACTAACATGGACTTGTGAGAAATGGAAAAGGTCTCAAAAATTGAGACTATGATTACGGCATCCATTTTCATAGTTCTAGAATTGTTTAGACAAACATATGAGCTATCTAAGGGAAGGTGAATGACTTTGATAAAGTTTTATCAATGCATCTCGTATCAAAAATCTGAACTTTGGTAAGAAAGTCAATAAAGTATTGATTTCTAGAAGTCCAGCTGATTTCTGACTACATGTCAAAGCGAGTGGGAGCATAAGTGTTATGCTAATAATCATCATGCAAGTGGGAGTATGATAATTATGATAAGTGTTGCAACTTAGCAATGTTAATTATAGAAAACAAAAGTTTCAATTGGGAAAAGTTTCTTTGCTATAATAAGGGAGAGGAAATTATACTTCATTTCAAATCTAAAAGCTTAGATCGTGAGTTTTTAATCAAATTTAGTCAAGTATATATATGAATCTTATGTTGGAATGGTTCAACATAAGGAAATTGTATATATGGGAACATTATTTGCGTTTTAAAAATTCGATTATGATTACGCCCTCCCTTTTCATAATTTGAATTATGAGAACTTGGCAAATAGAAATAGAAATATTATAGCAAAAGACTGATCTAGTATCATGTCTTTATGTGAGACATCATGAATCATGTCCCATATGCTTCGGATATAGGATCGATTGCATGTGCTATAATATTCACCTGTTCTAAATTTTTCCAAATGCCTAGAGCATTAAGAGGGAAAAAACACTAGAACTGGATATGACTCATTTGATTAAGCAATTGTCGAGAACAATCTAAGGTTTACCGAAGATTGGTTGCTCAGGGACAGTTGGAAGTATAGTGCTAATTTTGGAAGGACCATATTGACATATTCTGAAAAGAGTCAACTCTTGTTCAGGAGTGATAGTCAAAATGGGAATATGGAAATGTTCTCATAGGTAGAAGTTATTGATTAAGTCTGTGTAAGATTAAGAAACTTAATGCAAGAAGGATGTTCAAAGCAATGTACTTTGAATTTGAGACTTCGTTTCCATGGAATGATCTCCATTGGAATACTTTGTAATGTATGTTGACAAGTCTTTGTGACTTTATGCATAATCATTACAAGAGGATCAATTCATATAAGTTTAGAATCTAACAGATTTAGGTAAATCGCAGGAATTTGGAATTCTTGCATTTGCGGTAAGGATTTGGGATTGTGAAATGAGAATCATTGGAATTATGTTCAATCGATCTATTTCACAAAGTAAAAGATCATAGACAAACTTAGTGTGCATACTTGGTGTATGGCATAACTAATGTTTAGAAAAACATAGTGTGCATACTTGGTGTATGGCATGACTAGTGTTTAGAAAACATACTGTACATGCTCGGAACATGGAACAACTATTGTTTTAATTCAAGTATAAAGTTGATAGTTTGAAACAGTATGCAATGAATAATGTGTAATCAATATGGTGATAAATAAAATGTGTTCTATTTATATTCATAAGTTCTGAGACCATATTGGATTCGATTATTGTTGTGTTTCACTTTGCAAGTTTTGACTTCCAAAATAACTAGGTCGTTCTTCCTGAATGACTAAGTTATTCAAACCATCCACAGTCGATAATATGTTGGAAGTAGGTATTAACGCAAGACTGTCATCAAGCTGGTTATACATTGATTGTACGAAAACGCATTGGTAACTCGATGTTATAAAACGTGACTTTGTGTATGATTCAACAAGTAGTAGAACACGCATATGATTCGAAGTTTATGCATTCCTTTTATCCTTAAAGGGATAAAAGCGATACTGTGGTCCCCTCGATGATTTAGTGATGACACCCCGAAGTGCTTGGCCAAGCCATGACTAATTTGATTTGTTCAATTAGTCGGTCATCATAAATCGGAAATCGGGAAACAAAAAATGGACAGGGAGAATGGTTATAATCCATGTCTCAGTCCATATGATATCTAGGATGGAGGAATATATGATCCCTTATCTAATGGACGTGTCATTGATTTGTTCAGAGTTCGACAGCAGCTTTTAAGAGGTACGATTGCTAGTCGGGTTTTGAAGTCATATGCAATAATAGTTTTAGACTTATCCAAGTGGGAGACTGGTGGATTAGTGTCTAAGTCCATAACTATAACTGGTATGTACTTGACTCGATTAGCATGGTCCATTTGGGTTGCATGCCATCGGAACAATTTGGATAGACTTTTGTGAGAAAAGGATATTTATGATTTGTTAATATATTATAAGTTCTAATATATTAATATGAAATCATATTATTTAATTAGTATTGATCCAGAATTAATTTGGAATTAATTTTGTGGTCAAAAGGAGACTAATTAAATATATGGGGATTGGTTGTGTAAATCATTAATTATTATATATGTGGGCTTATGATCCATAGTTCTTCATGTTGGCCTAAACCCATGGAGTAACCCATGAATACTCCATGGAGGTTTTCACCCATTGAGCATGAAGAATATGGAAAGACATGAGTTACATGGTGTAACCCTAATAGCCACCATATATAAGGACCCCATGGCTCAAGAAATTGGAACTAGTGTGTGTATACATGAGGGCTAGCCGATTTGAGCATATGAACCTTGTCTCTCAAGTTATTCCAAGATGTTGGTGATGTTGTGTGAACCATTTGAGGTGTCACACTTGAGGCACTAGGCTCTTAAGCTCCATGGAATCAAGCTACATAAAAATGTATGTCTTCTAACTTGTTTATATTACTCAAGTATCAAAGATTGTATGCTAGTTAGGGAAATACCTTGGAAAGTTCAAGTTTGCATGTATAATAGAGAAAACATAGATCCAAGGTATTTAGGGTTGAATGTAAACCATAGGAGTGTTAGAATGCTCAAAACCCTTCAGGTGGGAACCTAGGGGGAAGCCTAAGATGTGTTACAGTGGGTGTGGTGTTGTTGTTTAGAAAACATTTAGTTCATCAGTGGAGTAGATGACTTAGAGTATTCAGGATGATTCTGGAGGAAAGTATGGATAGGTGTGGAAGGTAGTATTGGGCCCGTACTACTGAAAGCATAGGATCCGTACTCGAATCGTGGAAAGTCTTGGAAAATCTAAGAAGCCTGGGAAGGAGAATTCTTGGTTATGCTCTGACCGTGGGAATAGCTGCCGTGCAATATGAGGATGAGCACGCATGGGAAGGACCATGGTTTGGTCCCGGCTCCAGTGGTGAGCCAGTTAGTGGAAGGACTGGCAGGGATTTAAGTTCGCATTGGATTAAGGAGATGGAAAGTGTTTTCCGTACTAGTTCCTACCCCTTAGGAGCTAAGGGTCGGTTTGCCTTGGATATACTGCATCGGGCGACAAGGATTGATTGTGTAATCTATTACGCTTTCAGGATTGGATACTATGTCTTGGGAGTAGTTTGTAGCCCGATTTAGAGCATAGGTTGCTTCAACTACTGCAGTTCAGCAGTGGACGATTGAACTGCTGAGGGTGTCAGGGTGCCAGACCCTGAATGATATGATTTCTAGAGCCCGAGAGCAGGAGATTGATTTGGAGCACATTTGGAAAGAGAGGACCAGATCAGGTGCATATATTGGAGGGTCCCGGGAAGAGACCCAAGAGTTCGTGTCAGCTTTTAAGAGGCCAGCTGAGCCAGATTTAGTGCAGCACTTGCGGGAAACTACACGTTGGAGTTTTCGTTCCAAGGGTTTGGGTAAGTGTACCTCTGGGTTGTTTCCCATGTTGTTTTTGGGTTATACCTTCAAACATTGTCATATGCCATTTGCATATCGTGAGTGATGGAGTGGTTAGTGAAAGGTCATTTCCCTCTTTGCAGGTTTGGAGCGTTCAATGTTATACGGGTCTACGGTCGAGATCGGTTGAGGGACGTGATGCGGAAGGTCTACGGTCAAGATTGGTGACTCAGCCATTGTGCTTGGGTCGGCTTTTGGAAGCGCCAGGGGAAATGGTCTACAGCGGAGGCTTTGGAATGGGCATCGGTTATTTGGACTTCAAGATATAAGTGTGACATCATTTCAAGGCGTCTGAGATTATCAGTTTCGCTAGGATTCGGGAAGTGTTCGTCTGATCTTTAGGAGTTGGGTGGTCTTTGGGGTTTGGGCCAGTAATAGAACACTAGCACGGGTAAGCAGCAGGTTGTCAGCAGTTGGTTATTAAAGAGTAAGAAGGATTGGAAATCCTTCAAGTCTCATGCATTGCAAAGACTTAGTCGAATCTAGGTGGCGGACAATCGCACAGGTATTCAGGACAGGAGCAGGTAAAAGACCGGGATGAGTTTCGCATCCTCATCGAGGAAAAATGGCGGCCCAAGTGGTTGTCTGGATTGAGGATTCATGAATGGGAGTTCGGGAAACTTCCCAAATTTTAGGTTTGCATCTTCTTAGTGTTTGATAGTAGGTTTTGGGGGACCCAGGTTGTGGTTCCAGCCATGAGATAAGTTCAACTAGGGTGTTCGGATAAGTGTGTGCTCGACTCTGTATGCGTTTTGAATTAATAGAATAGGGGGTAAGGCATTCGGCTGCGGTTGTGTAAGGTCAAAAGTGTTGTAAGACTACGGGGGAGCCGTAGCATTCACTAATGGTGAGTTAGGATGGAAGTGTTGTAAGACTACGGGGGAGTCGTAGCATTCACTAATGGTCAGTTAGGATGAAAGTGTTGTAATACTACGGGGGATCCATAACATTCACTAATGGTCAGTAGGGTGAAATTGTTGTAAGACTACGGGGGAGCCGTAACATTCACTAGTAGTCAGATGGTATGGAAAGTCTTGTAAGACTGCGGGGGAGCCGTAGCATTCATAATCGGCCAGATAGTGTGGGAAGTGCAGAAAGACTGTAGGGTAGCCTGGCATTCACGAATTCGTTCAGATGACTTAGGCCAGGGTAGTCCAGTTCGCAAGGTTGTGAGTAAGTCACAACATAAATAGAATCAGGAAACGGTAGGTTGAAGGAGACCGGGTTGTCAGCCTATCATGATCGGATCGATCAAAGGATTGAAGGAGCCATGAGTCGCGGTATACATAGTGAAGGGTCCATGTTATGGTTTGGGCTAGGCTTTGGATGTATAGGTCTTTTAGTATTGTGATGGAAGTGTTTTTGGGATGTTTACGTCCATTTGTATGTTTACGACCGTAAACAGGTTTATGGCCATAAACCTGTTTACGGCCAGTGTCTAGTTTACGGTCAAGTCTTCTTTCCTATAAATAGGTCCAGTCTGTGTCAGTTAGTGGTTGTTGTTTCACAGTGTTTACGGCCAATCAGAGTTGTACTTTACGTTTTCATAATCCAAACGTGTGCAAGCATTGATTCATTCTTCTTCTACTCATTTCTCATTATGTTTGATTGTTAGATTGCTTGATCACTAGTTAAGATCCTGTTTCTGGGACCTTACAATTGGTATCAAAGCTTTTAGACAATGATATTCCACTTATCGATACTTCTGTCTTCATGTCCACGTATGGTCAATCGCCGGTATTGTGGTCCACTTAAACAAGAAAGATCTTTGATAAATTTTTGTACTTACTATAAGTAACAAGTCAATAGATCTTATGAACTTAGATAATATTTCTAAAAGACCATTCAGCTGAGGACGACCAAAGATGTTGTTGTCCACCTAAATTGAGCAGTGAGATCTACAGATAACCTATAAAGTGTTCAATTTTGATTGTATTAGAACGCGTTTCACATTTCCTGATATACCTCAGTAATCAAGTTCTTCCAGAATACTCCTTACATTAGATGAGCAAACAATTATTGAGGAAGAAGTTAGATTTAGAATGCATATGTTATACACTCAGGTCGGATCTCTCAATCACGCAGAGAGTGAAACATATGACTAACTAGAGTTTAGAGGGATTGAGAAGAAGAAGTTTGCATATGCTGTGTACCAGGTCGGATTATAAGTCACGCAAAGGAGACAGCATATGGCTAACAGGTAGAAAGAACTGCATACATAGAGGATGCAGAGAAATAGAGTTGCATATGATGCATTCCAGGTCAGATCTCTTCCAATCAGTAGAGGAAGCAACATATGACTAACAGATAGAAAGAAAGAAAATAATTTTCTACAGACCTAACTTATTGGAATCCCCAGTTGCCCCGTCAATACCGAAATTAAGGACAAAGTCCTTAATTTAGAGGGATTGAGAAGAAGAAGTTTGCATATGCTGTGTACCAGGTCGGATTATAAGTCACGCAAAGGAGACAGCATATGGCTAACAGGTAGAAAGAACTGCATACATAGAGGATGCAGAGAAATAGAGTTGCATATGATGCATTCCAGGTCAGATCTCTTCCAATCAGTAGAGGAAGCAACATATGACTAACAGATAGAAAGAAAGAAAATAATTTTCTACAGACCTAACTTATTGGAATCCCCAGTTGCCCCGTCAATACCGAAATTAAGGACAAAGTCCGCACATCGAGGAAAGGTTAATCCACAGTTCTAGATACAGATATTTTTAATGTATCTGTAGATTCCCATGTATATCACTCTGCTCAATCTACCCAAGCGTCGTATTGTCAGACCAAATGGAACTATCTAGGTTAAGATTTGTCCGGTCTCTAGATTCCTTAAGTTCATCTGATCCTAGTTAAGTCCATTTTTAGAACCTCCGTGCCTACCAGCGCATCTAGCACAGAGCTTAGACAATTTAAACTTTTGGCATCTTACACAGATTTCAGATTGTCTGTTATCACTTGATTATATCACTTCCCAAAACATCACCTACAAACAAGACAACTATTAGAAACATATTTTTGATTTTCTTATTTTTTTAATGTTTCTGGATTTTCTGATTTTTATATTTTTATTTGATTTTTGATTATTTCTCCCCCTAAATTTGTGCATGGGTGAGAATGAAATTAAAATGCGCAAATTTAAACTAACCTAAAACAAAAATTAGTCCTCAAAACAAATCATTTTCAAAAAGCCCACAAGCACATCGAATCGAGCTTTGTTAAACGACTTTGTGAACAGATCCGCCACATTATTAGCAGTGGGAACCCGTTCCAGCCGAATGAGTGAACGCTCATAACAATCTCTGATAAAATGAATTTTGATGTCAATGTGCTTGGTTTTCGAGTGCTGGACTGGATTTTTAGCAATCTGAATTGCAGCCTCATTTTCACATAAGATAGGGGTTTCTAAATAATTCAAACCATAATCCAACAGCTGATGTTGGATCCATATAACTTGAGAGCAACAGGCAGAGGCAGCAACATATTCCGCTTCTGATGTTGAGCTTGAGATGGTGTGCTATTTCTTGCACTGCCAAGACACCAGCCGGTCACCAAGGAATTGACACCCCACAGACGTATATTTCCTGTCAAGCTCACAGCCTCCATAATTACTGTCAGCAAATGCATATAAATCAAATTCAGAATTTTTTGGATACCAAAGACACAATTTTGGGGTGGCTTTGAGGTACCGAAAAATTCTTTTGACAGCAATAAGATGTGAAAGTTTAGGATTAGCCTGATAACGTGCGCATTGACAAACTGCAAACATGATGTCTGGTCGGCTTGAAGTTAGGTACATCGACGAACCGATCATTGATCTAAAATGAGTTTGATCTACAGATTCGCCATCAGTATCTGGAGTCAGAAGGGTCCTTTCAGCCATTGGCGTCAAGGCAGGTTTTGCGTCTTGAAACCCGAACTTCTCAAGTATGTCGACCACATACTTTGCTTGATGAATCAGGATGCCGGTTGATCTTTGTTGGACATGAAGCCCCAAAAACATAGTCATTTCGCCTAACGAGCTCATCTCGAACCTCTTTTTCATCACTCCCTCGAACTCTTTGCAAAGCTATGGACTTGTAGACCCGAAGATAATGTCATCAACGTAGATCTAGACTAGAATCTGATCATTACACACACGCTTGATGAACAAAGTTTGATCGATAGTGTCGCGAGAATATCCATGTTCGAGCAAGTGCTTTGTGAGAGTTACATACCACGCTCGAGGATCTTGATGTAACCCGTACAACGCCTTGTCCAACTTGTAGACATGATTGGGAAGCTTTGAGTTAACAAACCCAGGGGGTTGATCAACGTAGATTTCTTCCTTCACCTTGCTATACAAGAAGGCTATCTTGACATCCATCTGATAAACAGTGAAGTTCATGTAGGAAGCGTACGCAAGGAAGATACGGATAGCCTCCAAGCGAGCCACCGGAGCATAAACCTCAGTGTAGTCAAGACCCTCGATCTGTTGAAACCCACGAACCACCAATCTTGCTTTATGTAACACCCGGATTTCAGGGCTAAGCATTTTCAGACGATGTAATAGTCTAGGTCAACTATTGTAACTCGTTTGATGTAATAAAGATGAAATATTTGAATACTATGTGAATTATGTGTATTTGTGTGCTTATTATTTAATTATAAATGTATAATTAATAAAGAATAAAAATAAGCATCAAAATTAAAGTGTGAGATAAGCCCGATATCTTTACATAAAGTTGTAGTGATCGAAACAAGGATTCCGGGGATATAAAGAACGCCGAAATCCGAGTTATAACGAAGAAGTTATGACCCGTCGAAGTTTCGCGACGGAACCGGCTCTGCACCGGGAAGCGTAAATAGTAAATTTACGATAGAGCATCTTTTAGCCTTAGCGATCTAAACAAAAGTCGTAGAAAACGTTAAACCGAGAGCGTCCATAAAAAGAACGCTCAAATCTGACTTCTAATGAGGAAGTTGTGATTTTCAAAGTTTCGGATTAGCAGTGTACAGCCCGAAGTTCGAATATTAGATCCAGCGGTTTTTAGCCGACGCAACCTAAACGAGAATCGAATATCTCGTTAATAGTAGCGTATCGATAAAAAGACAGACGAAAACAGACGTCGGGTGAAGAAGTTATGAATTTTTAACGGATCAATCCTGTCCCGGCCTGTTAAAAATATAACTTTTAAAATAAAGTCAAAATTAACCGACGGAGTCTAAACGAAAGTTCTAGAGTACGTTCCCGCCTACGCGTGGATATAAAGAACGTCAACGGATCTCGTATGAGAAAGATATGAATTTTTGAAGTTTGGAATCAAAATCACGAAGTCTGATGAGAGATGGATGATGTGGCCTCATCGCAGCCGTCCATCGCTGATCGCAGAGCACCCTTCAGATCATGTCACGTCGCCTTCGCTCTACGCCCCGCGTTCGAGGTTGGGTACACTCAGCGTACCTTGGTCTTATCCGGGTCCGATGCAAGTGCGAGCCAGCTGTGCGAAGCTGGCACCCCTATCCGAAGTTACGCCCTGCGTAACTTGCTGTACGCCCAACGTACCACCGAAGGCTCGCGGCTATAAATACCCTGCGAAGGCAGCCAGATTTCTCATACATTTCTCCACTCTTTCTTTCACTACTTTCTCTCTCTAAAGTCCCAAACCCCTCCTAAACCCTAGGCAAAAACCCCTAGCACCCAAAGGAAGCCCTGAGGCTCCCGGAGTCCCGAGAAAAAGGGTCTTTCAGTTCGGAAACACTGCCCCAAGCGAAGTCCGGTTTTCTTCAAAATCGGTTGTAAGTGAGCTACGCCTACGCTATTTTTAATATAGTTTTTAAATAATTATAGTAATGTTATTAGGTCCCTAAAAATAATTATTTGGGCTATTATTATGAGTTATACTGAGTGTTATTTAACGCTTATATAATAGTAATAATAGCTAGACTATTAATTAGTCGCGGTTAACGTTAAAACTAAACTCTAGTCGTATTGATACTAGGTTTTGGTCAAGGAAAAATTGTTTTGAGATAACGAAGTGTTGTTCGAGTACCGAGTCACCACCCTTCAGGTGAGTGCATAGTTACTTTCATCTTACACATAGATATGAAGTATTTTATATAAATTACGTGCTACGTGTGCATATTATCTGTACAGTTGCCATCTATGCTGGATGAACGATTTTATACATGTTTTAAATGATTTAAACTGTATATGTATTTTATATCTACAAAATGTGTTGGGTAAAACATGGGAAGATGTAATAGTTGTTGTGTGACAAAATAAAATAATGAGAGGCCTCGTTATACATGTTATTGATGATCCAGTCATCTAGCGGAGTATAGATGACAACCACGGACTATTCTAGACAGTCTAGTGGAACGCTAGCAAGCTCGCAACCTGTAGGTGTTTATTTGAACTGTGTGTTTACCAGCAGTACTCCATCCCCCACATGGTTGCCTTATTTGACATTAGTTGCTGAGGAATCCCCGAAGCATGTGTTGTCACCCCGATGAAAGTCCTTAGACTAGGTCCCTTGTGTTAGATGTTTTAGGGACGTAAAGTGAGGATAACGGGAACGGGTAATCGGGTTTGTTTGGTTTGTTAAAGTTAATAAACTTATTTATTGTGGGTTGAAATCCCTATGTGCTCACCAGGCTCGCAAGCCTGACCCACTCAGTTTCTTGTATTACAGGTAGTGGCGCCTGAGCATAGATGTTTGGATGAGAGATAAGGGATTATAGGCCTGTAAATACGAAATAATGTAGTAAGGCTTATGTTTTACTGTTTATGCTTTTGATCTGGATCGAACATGACATGCCGAGTCTTTTAATGAAATACATTTCTTTGGAAATGCTTTTGATAAATCTTTATCTTATTTTGTTTTGGGACAAATTCTGCAACTCTTTTATTTAAAATGTTACTCTGATTTTTAAACAAGCGTAAACAAAATCGGTCTTTTCTGGCCGTGAAAATGGGGATGTCACAGTTGGTATCAGAGCACTAGTTTAAGCGAACTAGGGATTTGTAGGATTTCTAGACTTAAACTTAGAATGCTAAGCGATGATTGTGAGATGTGAGCACTAGATTATTTTAGGAATTATGCCTAATATGCTTTTATGTGCTAAATGTTTTGTGCCTGATATGCTGTTATTTGTTCGGATCTATGGTCTGTTGCCGACCGGATCTGGAAACCTTATGTGTTTAGGATTCTAAACGTATGACTACGATATTAGAACTAACATGTAAACGTTTCGGAGTAATAAGGACGGTTTAAACTACTATCCTAAATAAAGATCTAAATTCACCTTATTCGGTGTATAGATCAAAATGGCAAGAACCCACATTGGAGCCGGGAATGCAAATGGGAACAGAAACCAACCCCCAGTGATTGAGCAAATACTGGTTGTTGTAGCTGCTGCCGAGCCAATAACGATGGCCGGAATGCAAGCGATGATCCAGGCGATGTTAGATCGTCAAATGGAGGAAACCAGACGTTTGCTTCAACAGAATCGAGAGGAAGCTACCATGCAGATCGAACAGCGCGAGTTAAATGAAGGTCAGACTGAGGAGGGGAACTATAGTGGAACCGTTGGTCAAGCCAACCCACCAATAGTTCGATAAAACAACCAAAATGACGGAGTCGAGAGGAATGGATGCAAGTACAAGGACTTTCTGGCTTGCAAACCATCGACCTTCTCTGGAAAGGAAGATCCGATCGGGGTCATGGATTGGATCTCGGAGACGGAGTTAGCTTTCATGACGTGCGGTTGCAGAGGAAAACTACAGACCACGTTTGCAGTGCGTCAGTTCCGAGGAGGCGCTGTGCGTTGGTGGAACACCCTAGGGAAGACTTTATGCCCCAATGAGCCCCTGCAACTAACATGGGCAGAATTTTTGGTGCATTTCAAACGCAAGTACTGCTCAGCCGAAAACCTGGTCGAGCTAGAGAACCAGTTCCTAACCCTGAAGAAAGGAAGCATGTCCATTGATGAGTACACCAACAACTTCACGGAGAAAATGGAGTTTGCTTTGCGTCTTGTCCCGGATGAGCTGAAAAAGATCGACAAGTACGCTAAGTGACTCCCATGGGAGTATATGGTGCCAGTACGTGAGGCACATACTCTGGAGGCAGCTATCTGGGCTGCCAAGTCTGTGGAGGAGATGATCAAGGGAAGAGCTGCCAGCAAGGTTGAGGTTGGCGAGAAGAGAAAATTTGAGGGGTCTGCTAAACCCATCAATAAGAAGAACAAGTTCAATTCCAAGAAGTTTGGTGGAGGAGGGAACGAAGCAAAATGTTGCGAGAAGTGTAAGAAGAAGCACTCGGGAAAATGTAGCGAGGAAGTGACCTGCTACAAGTGTTGGAAATCGGGGCACTATGCAAATGAGTGCACCATCAACAAAAGGGTGTGCTACGAGTGTCGTGAAGAATGGCATATTGCTAAGGATTGTACGAAGAAGAAAGATGCGGCAAGGCCCAACATTCCACCAAAGTCGAAGGCGAGAGCCTTCCAGATGACGCTCGAGGCTGCGAAGGAGGCAGCAGACGTCGCTTCAGGTACCTTTCTTGTAAATGGATTGTCTTCCAATATACTATTTGATTCAGGAGCAAACCATTCCTTTGTATCACATAAATTTGGTGGGAAATTAGCATTGCCTGTAGAAAAACTTGATAACGCCCTAATTATGGAAGTTGCCAGTGGCAAGTTCATATCTGTTAGTAACAGTATTAGGAACATCGTCATCGACCTAAACGGAAACAAATTCCACGAAGAGCTATTGCCCATAGAGTTGAACGGCTTTGACATCGTTCTGGGAATGGATTGGCTTAGCGCCAACGATGCTGAGATTCAATGCCGAAAGAAGATAGTAAGGGTAAACCCACCCGGAAAAGAGTCATTTATGGTGTATGGGGACAAACGCCAAGTAAATTCTGGAATCATCTCCCTGATGAAAGCCAGAAAATGTTTGTCCAAGGGATGTGCATCATACTTGGCATTCGTTATCGATGCTAAGAAGGAAAAGAAGGAGGTGCAGAATATACCAGTCGTGTGTGATTATCCTGAAGTCTTTCGCGAATATCTTCCCGGATTACCACCTGATAGACAAGTGGAGTTTCGTATAGACTTGTTACCGGGTACAACACCGATAGCAAAGGCACCTTACCGATTGGCACCAATGGAGATGAAGGAGCTCATGACGCAACTTTAGGAGCTGTTGGACAACGGTTTCATTCGACCTAGTTCACACCCTGGGGAGCTCCGGTGCTATTCGTAAAGAAGAAAGATGGGAGCATGAGAATGTGTATAGACTACCGAGAGCTGAACAAGGCAACGGTGAAGAACAAGTACCCACTGCCGAGGATTGATGACCTATTCGATCAGCTGGAAGGTTCGATCTATTTCTCAAAGATCGATCTTAGGTAAGGATATCATCAGCTAAAAGTGAGAGAGCAGGATATCGAGAAGACTGCGTTCAGAACGAGATATGGACACTATGAGTTCTTGGTTATGTCGTTTGGACTAACCAATGCTCCAGCAACATTCATGGATTTAATGAATAGGGTTTGTAAACCATTCCTCGATAAATCTGTGATAGTGTTCATCGACGACATTCTGATCTACTCAAAAAGCCAGGAGGAGCATGGCAAGCATCTACGAGAGGTGTTGGAAGTCTTGAAGAAGGAGAAGCTTTAAGCTAAGTTCTCCAAATGTGATTTTTGGATCCGAGAAGTCCAATTCTTGGGTCATGTGGTTAACCAGGAGGGAATAATGGTTGATCCAGCAAAAATCAAAGCTGTGATGAAGTGGGAACGACCGAAAAGTCCCACGGAGATTCGAAGCTTTTTGGGATTAGCCAGATACTACCGACAATTTATCCAAGGTTTTTCTTTGATAGTTGCTCCATTGACAGCTTTGACCCATAAAGGAGCTACATATACATGGAATGAGAAGCACGAAGAAGCGTTCGAGAAGCTAAAGAAGAAGTTATGTGAAGCACCGATTCTTTCTCTACCCGATGGAGTTGAAGATTTCGCCGTGAATAGCGATGCGTCGGGAGTCGGGTTAGGATGTGTCCTGACTCAAAGAGAAAAGGTGATAGCAACCTATGGATAATCCATGGAGGTTTTAACCCATGGAGCATGAAGAATATGGAAAGACATGAGTTACATGGTGTAACCCTAATAGCCACCATATATAAGGACCCCATGGCTCAAGAAATTGGAACTAGTTTCGTTTTAAATAAAAGAAAAAATTTTCGTTTTTATTTATTTTAAGTATCCTTACAATGGCATTTGTGGAAAATTGTTGTTTATATGTTTCCATTGATTGCAAAATTGGAAAATAGACTTGATTCTTTTGTTTGTGGTAGTGTCATAATTTACCATATAAGGAAAGATTCTCATCACCCAAATTTCAGTTGGATAGAAACTTGGAATCATGCAAGCTATATAGTATGATGAATGAAAATCTTCATCTTTGGAAAATTAAGACTAATTCCTTATTCACATGTATATGTGAGTCAAGTGAAGGACAAAGGGATCGAGTACACATTCTTGTGCACTGGTCAAGTCCACCACAAAGTTCGATAAGACTATTCATCATGATTTACTAAAGTTTAGTAAATATGGTGATACTTACAAGTTTAAGTATAATTCTGAAGCATTGGAAAAGTTTCGATGTATGGCAGAACGAATGAGAAGAATCAAATTTGGTAGAAAGATTAAAGTTTCTCAAATCTGAAAAGATGGGGGAGTACTTTAGTATCATGTTTTGTGATCATCTAAATGATTAAGAAACCATATCAAAATTGGTACTCTAAGGACATGTTAGTGTATTTCTATGGCTAAGAAGCGGAATCATGAATTGTTGAAATGGTTAAAATCGAGAAGATGAGTCATACTTCGTTCCAAAACAATTCTTAGAGTCATACTCCAAGATTGTAACTTGAGTGACATAATATTAAAAAGGTTTATAACACTTGTCAAATGTAAGAGTAAAATGTATTCTACTCTTGTATCTTTGAAGTTGGTAAGTTGTGATGTTTTGGATAAAATAGAGACCAACTAAGGCCAATTGTGTGAAGTGTTTTTGTCTTGATAAAAATCCACACTATCTTTTGAATATTTGTTTGATAGGGCATGGTACTTGGCAAGAGAGTCTTATATGTCAAGATGATAGAGGGAGTCTAAAAGATCTTGAAAGAGTCTAATCAAGAATAAAACCTGTAGTTTATCACTAGCACACGACTTGAGGTCTATAACCTATCGTGTTGACATATTCCTATTTTTGTGCCCATTCTAGTTAAAGTTGGCTTTGCATATGAGTTCTGAGAGTTCTCAATTGGTTGCATCACAACTTGGAAGCAATGGCAGGCCCTCGTGCTGCCAGGTAGCAAGAAGTTAAGACTGCACAAGTTCAATCCATATGAGTTTGGAATTGTCACTAACCTTGTCTTGTGATTATGGTTCTGACGAATTCACATGGATAGGAACACATACACCACAAAATCTAAGTATCATAAGGTTTCTCTTCGATTCATGAAAATTATCGTAAGGAAACGCTTTCACTGAGTAGATTTTAAGTAGATAGCAATTATGATATTTGCAGTCTCAAAGTCTTTAGTGGAGCGTGTGTGGTTAACCGGTACACTAACATGGACTTGTGAGAAATGGAAAAGGTCTCAAAAATTGAGACTATGATTACGGCATCCATTTTCATAGTTCTAGAATTGTTTAGACAAACATATGAGCTATCTAAGGGAAGGTGAATGACTTTGATAAAGTTTTATCAATGCATCTCGTATCAAAAATCTGAACTTTGGTAAGAAAGTCAATAAAGTATTGATTTCTAGAAGTCCAGCTGATTTCTGACTACATGTCAAAGCGAGTGGGAGCATAAGTGTTATGCTAATAATCATCATGCAAGTGGGAGTATGATAATTATGATAAGTGTTGCAACTTAGCAATGTTAATTATAGAAAACAAAAGTTTCAATTGGGAAAAGTTTCTTTGCTATAATAAGGGAGAGGAAATTATACTTCATTTCAAATCTAAAAGCTTAGATCGTGAGTTTTTAATCAAATTTAGTCAAGTATATATATGAATCTTATGTTGGAATGGTTCAACATAAGGAAATTGTATATATGGGAACATTATTTGCGTTTTAAAAATTCGATTATGATTACGCCCTCCCTTTTCATAATTTGAATTATGAGAACTTGGCAAATAGAAATAGAAATATTATAGCAAAAGACTGATCTAGTATCATGTCTTTATGTGAGACATCATGAATCATGTCCCATATGCTTCGGATATAGGATCGATTGCATGTGCTATAATATTCACCTGTTCTAAATTTTTCCAAATGCCTAGAGCATTAAGAGGGAAAAAACACTAGAACTGGATATGACTCATTTGATTAAGCAATTGTCGAGAACAATCTAAGGTTTACCGAAGATTGGTTGCTCAGGGACAGTTGGAAGTATAGTGCTAATTTTGGAAGGACCATATTGACATATTCTGAAAAGAGGCAACTCTTGTTCAGGAGTGATAGTCAAAATGGGAATATGGAAATGTTCTCATAGGTAGAAGTTATTGATTAAGTCTGTGTAAGATTAAGAAACTTAATGCAAGAAGGATGTTCAAAGCAATGTACTTTGAATTTGAGACTTCGTTTCCATGGAATGATCTCCATTGGAATACTTTGTAATGTCTGTTGACAAGTCTTTGTGACTTTATGCATAATCATTACAAGAGGATCAATTCATATAAGTTTAGAATCTAACAGATTTAGGTAAATCGCAGGAATTTGGAATTCTTGCATTTGCGGTAAGGATTTGGGATTGTGAAATGAGAATCATTGGAATTATGTTCAATCGATCTATTTCACAAAGTAAAAGATCATAGACAAACTTAGTGTGCATACTTGGTGTATGGCATAACTAATGTTTAGAAAAACATAGTGTGCATACTTGGTGTATGGCATGACTAGTGTTTAGAAAACATATTGTACATGCTCGGAACATGGAACAACTATTGTTTTAATTCAAGTATAAAGTTGATAGTTTGAAACAGTATGCAATGAATAATGTGTAATCAATATGGTGATAAATAAAATGTGTTCTATTTATATTCATAAGTTCTGAGACCATATTGGATTCGATTATTGTTGTGTTTCACTTTGCAAGTTTTGACTTCCAAAATAACTAGGTCGTTCTTCCTGAATGACTAAGTTATTCAAACCATCCACAGTCGATAATATGTTGGAAGTAGGTATTAACGCAAGACTGTCATCAAGCTGGTTATACATTGATTGTACGAAAACGCATTGGTAACTCGATGTTATAAAACGTGACTTTGTGTATGATTCAACAAGTAGTAGAACACGCATATGATTCGAAGTTTATGCATTCCTTTTATCCTTAAAGGGATAAAAGCGATACTGTGGTCCCCTCGATGATTTAGTGATGACACCCCGAAGTGCTTGGCCAAGCCATGACTAATTTGATTTGTTCAATTAGTCGGTCATCATAAATCGGAAATCGGGAAACAAAAAATGGACAGGGAAAATGGTTATAATCCATGTCTCAGTCCATATGATATCTAGGATGGAGGAATATATGATCCCTTATCTAATGGACGTGTCATTGATTTGTTCAGAGTTCGACAGCAGCTTTTAAGAGGTACGATTGCTAGTCGGGTTTTGAAGTCATATGCAATAATAGTTTTAGACTTATCCAAGTGGGAGACTGGTGGATTAGTGTCTAAGTCCATAACTATAACTGGTATGTACTTGACTCGATTAGCATGGTCCATTTGGGTTGCATGCCATCGGAACAATTTGGATAGACTTTTGTGAGAAAAGGATATTTATGATTTGTTAATATATTATAAGTTCTAATATATTAATATGAAATCATATTATTTAATTAGTATTGATCCAGAATTAATTTGGAATTAATTTTGTGGTCAAAAGGAGACTAATTAAATATATGGGGATTGGTTGTGTAAATCATTAATTATTATATATGTGGGCTTATGATCCATAGTTCTTCATGTTGGCCTAAACCCATGGAGTAACCCATGAATACTCCATGGAGGTTTTCACCCATTGAGCATGAAGAATATGGAAAGACATGAGTTACATGGTGTAACCCTAATAGCCACCATATATAAGGACCCCATGGCTCAAGAAATTGGAACTAGTGTGTGTATACATGAGGGCTAGCCGATTTGAGCATATGAACCTTGTCTCTCAAGTTATTCCAAGATGTTGGTGATGTTGTGTGAACCATTTGAGGTGTCACACTTGAGGCACTAGGCTCTTAAGCTCCATGGAATCAAGCTACATAAAAATGTATGTCTTCTAACTTGTTTATATTACTCAAGTATCAAAGATTGTATGCTAGTTAGGGAAATACCTTGGAAAGTTCAAGTTTGCATGTATAATAGAGAAAACATAGATCCAAGGTATTTAGGGTTGAATGTAAACCATAGGAGTGTTAGAATGCTCAAAACCCTTCAGGTGGGAACCTAGGGGGAAGCCTAAGATGTGTTACAGTGGGTGTGGTGTTGTTGTTTAGAAAACATTTAGTTCATCAGTGGAGTAGATGACTTAGAGTATTCAGGATGATTCTGGAGGAAAGTATGGATAGGTGTGGAAGGTAGTATTGGGCCCGTACTACTGAAAGCATAGGATCCGTACTCGAATCGTGGAAAGTCTTGGAAAATCTAAGAAGCCTGGGAAGGAGAATTCTTGGTTATGCTCTGACCGTGGGAATAGCTGCCGTGCAATATGAGGATGAGCACGCATGGGAAGGACCATGGTTTGGTCCCGGCTCCAGTGGTGAGCCAGTTAGTGGAAGGACTGGCAGGGATTTAAGTTCGCATTGGATTAAGGAGATGGAAAGTGTTTTCCGTACTAGTTCCTACCCCTTAGGAGCTAAGGGTCGGTTTGCCTTGGATATACTGCATCGGGCGACAAGGATTGATTGTGTAATCTATTACGCTTTCAGGATTGGATACTATGTCTTGGGAGTAGTTTGTAGCCCGATTTAGAGCATAGGTTGCTTCAACTACTGCAGTTCAGCAGTGGACGATTGAACTGCTGAGGGTGTCAGGGTGCCAGACCCTGAATGATATGATTTCTAGAGCCCGAGAGCAGGAGATTGATTTGGAGCACATTTGGAAAGAGAGGACCAGATCAGGTGCATATATTGGAGGGTCCCGGGAAGAGACCCAAGAGTTCGTGTCAGCTTTTAAGAGGCCAGCTGAGCCAGATTTAGTGCAGCACTTGCGGGAAACTACACGTTGGAGTTTTCGTTCCAAGGGTTTGGGTAAGTGTACCTCTGGGTTGTTTCCCATGTTGTTTTTGGGTTATACCTTCAAACATTGTCATATGCCATTTGCATATCGTGAGTGATGGAGTGGTTAGTGAAAGGTCATTTCCCTCTTTGCAGGTTTGGAGCGTTCAATGTTATACGGGTCTACGGTCGAGATCGGTTGAGGGACGTGATGCGGAAGGTCTACGGTCAAGATTGGTGACTCAGCCATTGTGCTTGGGTCGGCTTTTGGAAGCGCCAGGGGAAATGGTCTACAGCGGAGGCTTTGGAATGGGCATCGGTTATTTGGACTTCAAGATATAAGTGTGACATCATTTCAAGGCGTCTGAGATTATCAGTTTCGCTAGGATTCGGGAAGTGTTCGTCTGATCTTTAGGAGTTGGGTGGTCTTTGGGGTTTGGGCCAGTAATAGAACACTAGCACGGGTAAGCAGCAGGTTGTCAGCAGTTGGTTATTAAAGAGTAAGAAGGATTGGAAATCCTTCAAGTCTCATGCATTGCAAAGACTTAGTCGAATCTAGGTGGCGGACAATCGCACAGGTATTCAGGACAGGAGCAGGTAAAAGACCGGGATGAGTTTCGCATCCTCATCGAGGAAAAATGGCGGCCCAAGTGGTTGTCTGGATTGAGGATTGATGAATGGGAGTTCGGGAAACTTCCCAAATTTTAGGTTTGCATCTTCTTAGTGTTTGATAGTAGGTTTTGGGGGACCCAGGTTGTGGTTCCAGCCATGAGATAAGTTCAACTAGGGTGTTCGGATAAGTGTGTGCTCGACTCTGTATGCGTTTTGAATTAATAGAATAGGGGGTAAGGCATTCGGCTGCGGTTGTGTAAGGTCAAAAGTGTTGTAAGACTACGGGGGAGCCGTAGCATTCACTAATGGTGAGTTAGGATGGAAGTGTTGTAAGACTACGGGGGAGTCGTAGCATTCACTAATGGTCAGTTAGGATGAAAGTGTTGTAATACTACGGGGGATCCATAACATTCACTAATGGTCAGTAGGGTGAAATTGTTGTAAGACTACGGGGGAGCCGTAACATTCACTAGTAGTCAGATGGTATGGAAAGTCTTGTAAGACTGCGGGGGAGCCGTAGCATTCATAATCGGCCAGATAGTGTGGGAAGTGCAGAAAGACTGTAGGGTAGCCTGGCATTCACGAATTCGTTCAGATGACTTAGGCCAGGGTAGTCCAGTTCGCAAGGTTGTGAGTAAGTCACAACATAAATAGAATCAGGAAACGGTAGGTTGAAGGAGACCGGGTTGTCAGCCTATCATGATCGGATCGATCAAAGGATTGAAGGAGCCATGAGTCGCGGTATACATAGTGAAGGGTCCATGTTATGGTTTGGGCTAGGCTTTGGATGTATAGGTCTTTTAGTATTGTGATGGAAGTGTTTTTGGGATGTTTACGTCCATTTGTATGTTTACGACCGTAAACAGGTTTATGGCCATAAACCTGTTTACGGCCAGTGTCTAGTTTACGGTCAAGTCTTCTTTCCTATAAATAGGTCCAGTCTGTGTCAGTTAGTGGTTGTTGTTTCACAGTGTTTACGGCCAATCAGAGTTGTACTTTACGTTTTCATAATCCAAACGTGTGCAAGCATTGATTCATTCTTCTTCTACTCATTTCTCATTATGTTTGATTGTTAGATTGCTTGATCACTAGTTAAGATCCTGTTTCTGGGACCTTACAATTGGTATCAAAGCTTTTAGACAATGATATTCCACTTATCGATACTTCTGTCTTCATGTCCACGTATGGTCAATCGCCGGTATTGTGGTCCACTTAAACAAGAAAGATCTTTGATAAATTTTTGTACTTACTATAAGTAACAAGTCAATAGATCTTATGAACTTAGATAATATTTCTAAAAGACCATTCAGCTGAGGACGACCAAAGATGTTGTTGTCCACCTAAATTGAGCAGTGAGATCTACAGATAACCTATAAAGTGTTCAATTTTGATTGTATTAGAACGCGTTTCACATTTCCTGATATACCTCAGTAATCAAGTTCTTCCAGAATACTCCTTACATTAGATGAGCAAACAATTATTGAGGAAGAAGTTAGATTTAGAATGCATATGTTATACACTCAGGTCGGATCTCTCAATCACGCAGAGAGTGAAACATATGACTAACTAGAGTTTAGAGGGATTGAGAAGAAGAAGTTTGCATATGCTGTGTACCAGGTCGGATTATAAGTCACGCAAAGGAGACAGCATATGGCTAACAGGTAGAAAGAACTGCATACATAGAGGATGCAGAGAAATAGAGTTGCATATGATGCATTCCAGGTCAGATCTCTTCCAATCAGTAGAGGAAGCAACATATGACTAACAGATAGAAAGAAAGAAAATAATTTTCTACAGACCTAACTTATTGGAATCCCCAGTTGCCCCGTCAATACCGAAATTAAGGACAAAGTCCTTAATTTAGAGGGATTGAGAAGAAGAAGTTTGCATATGCTGTGTACCAGGTCGGATTATAAGTCACGCAAAGGAGACAGCATATGGCTAACAGGTAGAAAGAACTGCATACATAGAGGATGCAGAGAAATAGAGTTGCATATGATGCATTCCAGGTCAGATCTCTTCCAATCAGTAGAGGAAGCAACATATGACTAACAGATAGAAAGAAAGAAAATAATTTTCTACAGACCTAACTTATTGGAATCCCCAGTTGCCCCGTCAATACCGAAATTAAGGACAAAGTCCGCACATCGAGGAAAGGTTAATCCACAGTTCTAGATACAGATATTTTTAATGTATCTGTAGATTCCCATGTATATCACTCTGCTCAATCTACCCAAGCGTCGTATTGTCAGACCAAATGGAACTATCTAGGTTAAGATTTGTCCGGTCTCTAGATTCCTTAAGTTCATCTGATCCTAGTTAAGTCCATTTTTAGAACCTCCGTGCCTACCAGCGCATCTAGCACAGAGCTTAGACAATTTAAACTTTTGGCATCTTACACAGATTTCAGATTGTCTGTTATCACTTGATTATATCACTTCCCAAAACATCACCTACAAACAAGACAACTATTAGAAACATATTTTTGATTTTCTTATTTTTTTTAATGTTTCTGGATTTTCTGATTTTTATATTTTTATTTGATTTTTGATTATTTCTCCCCCTAAATTTGTGCATGGGTGAGAATGAAATTAAAATGCGCAAATTTAAACTAACCTAAAACAAAAATTAGTCCTCAAAACAAATCATTTTCAAAAAGCCCACAAGCACATCGAATCGAGCTTTGTTAAACGACTTTGTGAACAGATCCGCCACATTATTAGCAGTGGGAACCCGTTCCAGCCGAATGAGTGAACGCTCATAACAATCTCTGATAAAATGAATTTTGATGTCAATGTGCTTGGTTTTCGAGTGCTGGACTGGATTTTTAGCAATCTGAATTGCAGCCTCATTTTCACATAAGATAGGGGTTTCTAAATAATTCAAACCATAATCCAACAGCTGATGTTGGATCCATATAACTTGAGAGCAACAGGCAGAGGCAGCAACATATTCCGCTTCTGATGTTGAGCTTGAGATGGTGTGCTATTTCTTGCACTGCCAAGACACCAGCCGGTCACCAAGGAATTGACACCCCACAGACGTATATTTCCTGTCAAGCTCACAGCCTCCATAATTACTGTCAGCAAATGCATATAAATCAAATTCAGAATTTTTTGGATACCAAAGACACAATTTTGGGGTGGCTTTGAGGTACCGAAAAATTCTTTTGACAGCAATAAGATGTGAAAGTTTAGGATTAGCCTGATAACGTGCGCATTGACAAACTGCAAACATGATGTCTGGTCGGCTTGAAGTTAGGTACATCGACGAACCGATCATTGATCTAAAATGAGTTTGATCTACAGATTCGCCATCAGTATCTGGAGTCAGAAGGGTCCTTTCAGCCATTGGCGTCAAGGCAGGTTTTGCGTCTTGAAACCCGAACTTCTCAAGTATGTCGACCACATACTTTGCTTGATGAATCAGGATGCCGGTTGATCTTTGTTGGACATGAAGCCCCAAAAACATAGTCATTTCGCCTAACGAGCTCATCTCGAACCTCTTTTTCATCACTCCCTCGAACTCTTTGCAAAGCTATGGACTTGTAGACCCGAAGATAATGTCATCAACGTAGATCTAGACTAGAATCTGATCATTACACACACGCTTGATGAACAAAGTTTGATCGATAGTGTCGCGAGAATATCCATGTTCGAGCAAGTGCTTTGTGAGAGTTACATACCACGCTCGAGGATCTTGATGTAACCCGTACAACGCCTTGTCCAACTTGTAGACATGATTGGGAAGCTTTGAGTTAACAAACCCAGGGGGTTGATCAACGTAGATTTCTTCCTTCACCTTGCTATACAAGAAGGCTATCTTGACATCCATCTGATAAACAGTGAAGTTCATGTAGGAAGCGTACGCAAGGAAGATACGGATAGCCTCCAAGCGAGCCACCGGAGCATAAACCTCAGTGTAGTCAAGACCCTCGATCTGTTGAAACCCACGAACCACCAATCTTGCTTTATGTAACACCCGGATTTCAGGGCTAAGCATTTTCAGACGATGTAATAGTCTAGGTCAACTATTGTAACTCGTTTGATGTAATAAAGATGAAATATTTGAATACTATGTGAATTATGTGTATTTGTGTGCTTATTATTTAATTATAAATGTATAATTAATAAAGAATAAAAATAAGCATCAAAATTAAAGTGTGAGATAAGCCCGATATCTTTACATAAAGTTGTAGTGATCGAAACAAGGATTCCGGGGATATAAAGAACGCCGAAATCCGAGTTATAACGAAGAAGTTATGACCCGTCGAAGTTTCGCGACGGAACCGGCTCTGCACCGGGAAGCGTAAATAGTAAATTTACGATAGAGCATCTTTTAGCCTTAGCGATCTAAACAAAAGTCGTAGAAAACGTTAAACCGAGAGCGTCCATAAAAAGAACGCTCAAATCTGACTTCTAATGAGGAAGTTGTGATTTTCAAAGTTTCGGATTAGCAGTGTACAGCCCGAAGTTCGAATATTAGATCCAGCGGTTTTTAGCCGACGCAACCTAAACGAGAATCGAATATCTCGTTAATAGTAGCGTATCGATAAAAAGACAGACGAAAACAGACGTCGGGTGAAGAAGTTATGAATTTTTAACGGATCAATCCTGTCCCGGCCTGTTAAAAATATAACTTTTAAAATAAAGTCAAAATTAACCGACGGAGTCTAAACGAAAGTTCTAGAGTACGTTCCCGCCTACGCGTGGATATAAAGAACGTCAACGGATCTCGTATGAGAAAGATATGAATTTTTGAAGTTTGGAATCAAAATCACGAAGTCTGATGAGAGATGGATGATGTGGCCTCATCGCAGCCGTCCATCGCTGATCGCAGAGCACCCTTCAGATCATGTCACGTCGCCTTCGCTCTACGCCCCGCGTTCGAGGTTGGGTACACTCAGCGTACCTTGGTCTTATCCGGGTCCGATGCAAGTGCGAGCCAGCTGTGCGAAGCTGGCACCCCTATCCGAAGTTACGCCCTGCGTAACTTGCTGTACGCCCAACGTACCACCGAAGGCTCGCGGCTATAAATACCCTGCGAAGGCAGCCAGATTTCTCATACATTTCTCCACTCTTTCTTTCACTACTTTCTCTCTCTAAAGTCCCAAACCCCTCCTAAACCCTAGGCAAAAACCCCTAGCACCCAAAGGAAGCCCTGAGGCTCCCGGAGTCCCGAGAAAAAGGGTCTTTCAGTTCGGAAACACTGCCCCAAGCGAAGTCCGGTTTTCTTCAAAATCGGTTGTAAGTGAGCTACGCCTACGCTATTTTTAATATAGTTTTTAAATAATTATAGTAATGTTATTAGGTCCCTAAAAATAATTATTTGGGCTATTATTATGAGTTATACTGAGTGTTATTTAACGCTTATATAATAGTAATAATAGCTAGACTATTAATTAGTCGCGGTTAACGTTAAAACTAAACTCTAGTCGTATTGATACTAGGTTTTGGTCAAGGAAAAATTGTTTTGAGATAACGAAGTGTTGTTCGAGTACCGAGTCACCACCCTTCAGGTGAGTGCATAGTTACTTTCATCTTACACATAGATATGAAGTATTTTATATAAATTACGTGCTACGTGTGCATATTATCTGTACAGTTGCCATCTATGCTGGATGAACGATTTTATACATGTTTTAAATGATTTAAACTGTATATGTATTTTATATCTACAAAATGTGTTGGGTAAAACATGGGAAGATGTAATAGTTGTTGTGTGACAAAATAAAATAATGAGAGGCCTCGTTATACATGTTATTGATGATCCAGTCATCTAGCGGAGTATAGATGACAACCACGGACTATTCTAGACAGTCTAGTGGAACGCTAGCAAGCTCGCAACCTGTAGGTGTTTATTTGAACTATGTGTTTACCAGCAGTACTCCATCCCCCACATGGTTGCCTTATTTGACATTAGTTGCTGAGGAATCCCCGAAGCATGTGTTGTCACCCCGATGAAAGTCCTTAGACTAGGTCCCTTGTGTTAGATGTTTTAGGGACGTAAAGTGAGGATAACGGGAACGGGTAATCGGGTTTGTTTGGTTTGTTAAAGTTAATAAACTTATTTATTGTGGGTTGAAATCCCTATGTGCTCACCAGGCTCGCAAGCCTGACCCACTCAGTTTCTTGTATTACAGGTAGTGGCGCCTGAGCATAGATGTTTGGATGAGAGATAAGGGATTATAGGCCTGTAAATACGAAATAATGTAGTAAGGCTTATGTTTTACTGTTTATGCTTTTGATCTGGATCGAACCTGACATGCCGAGTCTTTTAATGAAATACATTTCTTTGGAAATGCTTTTGATAAATCTTTATCTTATTTTGTTTTGGGACAAATTCTGCAACTCTTTTATTTAAAATGTTACTCTGATTTTTAAACAAGCGTAAACAAAATCGGTCTTTTCTGGCCGTGAAAATGGGGATGTCACAGTTGGTATCAGAGCACTAGTTTAAGCGAACTAGGGATTTGTAGGATTTCTAGACTTAAACTTAGAATGCTAAGCGATGATTGTGAGATGTGAGCACTAGATTATTTTAGGAATTATGCCTAATATGCTTTTATGTGCTAAATGTTTTGTGCCTGATATGCTGTTATTTGTTCGGATCTATGGTCTGTTGCCGACCGGATCTGGAAACCTTATGTGTTTAGGATTCTAAACGTATGACTACGATATTAGAACTAACATGTAAACGTTTCGGAGTAATAAGGACGGTTTAAACTACTATCCTAAATAAAGATCTAAATTCACCTTATTCGGTGTATAGATCAAAATGGCAAGAACCCACATTGGAGCCGGGAATGCAAATGGGAACAGAAACCAACCCCCAGTGATTGAGCAAATACTAGTTGTTGTAGCTGCTGCCGAGCCAATAACGATGGCCGGAATGCAAGCGATGATCCAGGCGATGTTAGATCGTCAAATGGAGGAAACCAGACGTTTGCTTCAACAGAATCGAGAGGAAGCTACCATGCAGATCGAACAGCGCGAGTTAAATGAAGGTCAGACTGAGGAGGGGAACTATAGTGGAACCGTTGGTCAAGCCAACCCACCAATAGTTCGATAAAACAACCAAAATGACGGAGTCGAGAGGAATGGATGCAAGTACAAGGACTTTCTGGCTTGCAAACCATCGACCTTCTCTGGAAAGGAAGATCCGATCGGGGTCATGGATTGGATCTCGGAGACGGAGTTAGCTTTCATGACGTGCGGTTGCAGAGGAAAACTACAGACCACGTTTGCAGTGCGTCAGTTCCGAGGAGGCGCTGTGCGTTGGTGGAACACCCTAGGGAAGACTTTATGCCCCAATGAGCCCCTGCAACTAACATGGGCAGATTTTTTGGTGCATTTCAAACGCAAGTACTGCTCAGCCGAAAACCTGGTCGAGCTAGAGAACCAGTTCCTAACCCTGAAGAAAGGAAGCATGTCCATTGATGAGTACACCAACAACTTCACGGAGAAAATGGAGTTTGCTTTGCGTCTTGTCCCGGATGAGCTGAAAAAGATCGACAAGTACGCTAAGTGACTCCCATGGGAGTATATGGTGCCAGTACGTGAGGCACATACTCTGGAGGCAGCTATCTGGGCTGCCAAGTCTGTGGAGGAGATGATCAAGGGAAGAGCTGCCAGCAAGGTTGAGGTTGGCGAGAAGAGAAAATTTGAGGGGTCTGCTAAACCCATCAATAAGAAGAACAAGTTCAATTCCAAGAAGTTTGGTGGAGGAGGGAACGAAGCAAAATGTTGCGAGAAGTGTAAGAAGAAGCACTCGGGAAAATGTAGCGAGGAAGTGACCTGCTACAAGTGTTGGAAATCGGGGCACTATGCAAATGAGTGCACCATCAACAAAAGGGTGTGCTACGAGTGTCGTGAAGAATGGCATATTGCTAAGGATTGTACGAAGAAGAAAGATGCGGCAAGGCCCAACATTCCACCAAAGTCGAAGGCGAGAGCCTTCCAGATGACGCTCGAGGCTGCGAAGGAGGCAGCAGACGTCGCTTCAGGTACCTTTCTTGTAAATGGATTGTCTTCCAATATACTATTTGATTCAGGAGCAAACCATTCCTTTGTATCACATAAATTTGGTGGGAAATTAGCATTGCCTGTAGAAAAACTTGATAACGCCCTAATTATGGAAGTTGCCAGTGGCAAGTTCATATCTGTTAGTAACAGTATTAGGAACATCGTCATCGACCTAAACGGAAACAAATTCCACGAAGAGCTATTGCCCATAGAGTTGAACGGCTTTGACATCGTTCTGGGAATGGATTGGCTTAGCGCCAACGATGCTGAGATTCAATGCCGAAAGAAGATAGTAAGGGTAAACCCACCCGGAAAAGAGTCATTTATGGTGTATGGGGACAAACGCCAAGTAAATTCTGGAATCATCTCCCTGATGAAAGCCAGAAAATGTTTGTCCAAGGGATGTGCATCATACTTGGCATTCGTTATCGATGCTAAGAAGGAAAAGAAGGAGGTGCAGAATATACCAGTCGTGTGTGATTATCCTGAAGTCTTTCGCGAATATCTTCCCGGATTACCACCTGATAGACAAGTGGAGTTTCGTATAGACTTGTTACCGGGTACAACACCGATAGCAAAGGCACCTTACCGATTGGCACCAATGGAGATGAAGGAGCTCATGACGCAACTTTAGGAGCTGTTGGACAACGGTTTCATTCGACCTAGTTCACACCCTGGGGAGCTCCGGTGCTATTCGTAAAGAAGAAAGATGGGAGCATGAGAATGTGTATAGACTACCGAGAGCTGAACAAGGCAACGGTGAAGAACAAGTACCCACTGCCGAGGATTGATGACCTATTCGATCAGCTGGAAGGTTCGATCTATTTCTCAAAGATCGATCTTAGGTAAGGATATCATCAGCTAAAAGTGAGAGAGCAGGATATCGAGAAGACTGCGTTCAGAACGAGATATGGACACTATGAGTTCTTGGTTATGTCGTTTGGACTAACCAATGCTCCAGCAACATTCATGGATTTAATGAATAGGGTTTGTAAACCATTCCTCGATAAATCTGTGATAGTGTTCATCGACGACATTCTGATCTACTCAAAAAGCCAGGAGGAGCATGGCAAGCATCTACGAGAGGTGTTGGAAGTCTTGAAGAAGGAGAAGCTTTAAGCTAAGTTCTCCAAATGTGATTTTTGGATCCGAGAAGTCCAATTCTTGGGTCATGTGGTTAACCAGGAGGGAATAATGGTTGATCCAGCAAAAATCAAAGCTGTGATGAAGTGGGAACGACCGAAAAGTCCCACGGAGATTCGAAGCTTTTTGGGATTAGCCAGATACTACCGACAATTTATCCAAGGTTTTTCTTTGATAGTTGCTCCATTGACAGCTTTGACCCATAAAGGAGCTACATATACATGGAATGAGAAGCACGAAGAAGCGTTCGAGAAGCTAAAGAAGAAGTTATGTGAAGCACCGATTCTTTCTCTACCCGATGGAGTTGAAGATTTCGCCGTGAATAGCGATGCGTCGGGAGTCGGGTTAGGATGTGTCCTGACTCAAAGAGAAAAGGTGATAGCATACGCATCTCGACAATTGAAGGAGCACGAAAAGAACTACCCCACTCATGATTTGGAGTTGGCAGCGGTAGTATTTACCTTGAAAATATGGAGGCATTACCTCTATGGCACGAAGTGAATGCTTTTCACTAATCATAAGAGTCTCTAGTATCTCTTTAATCAGAAAGAATTGAACATGAGGCAACGACGCTGGCTGGAATTACTCAAAGACTACGACTGTGAGATACTTTACCACCCTGGTAAAGCAAATGTTGTCGCTGATGCTCTCAGTCAAAAAGTCAATATTGAAAGGAAAAGGCCAAGAGCGTTGAGAATTGAAGTTGTCTCGACAATTGTGGAAAGTATCAAGAAAGCTCAAGAAGAAGCTTCACAAAAGAATGACCGAAAGGAAGAACGTTTGGGAAAGACGTTGGTATTCGGTACAAACCGTCAAGGACTGAAGGTATTCCAAGATCGGATTTGGGTACCTAAGACGGGAGGAATAAGAGATCTTCTGATGGAAAAAGCTCACAAGACCATGTACTCAATTAATCCCGGTAGCACTAAAATGTATAGGGACCTAAAACCATACTACTGGTGGCCGACGATGAAGCTCGATGTTGCGAAGTATGTGGCCGAGTGTGTAACATGTGCGAGAGTTAAGGCATAACATCAGAAACCATATGGGAGTTTAAAACCTGTACCTGTACCCATGGGTAAATGGGAAGACATCACCATGGATTTTGTAACTAAACTACCCAGGACGAAGAACGGTCACGACATGATTTTGGTGGTCGTTGATCGTTTCACAAAGAGTGCACACTTCATAGCTGCCAACGAAAGGTGGTCTATGGATAAGCTTGCAAACGCTTACGTGAAGGAAATTGTGAGACTTCACGATGTTCCTCTAACGATTGTATCGGATCGTGATAGTCGTTTCACGTCGAGGTTTTGGAGGAGTCTACAAGAGGAACTGGGTACGAAGTTGTGTCTGAGTACAGCTTACCATCCGCAGACTGATGGTCAGAGCGAAAGAACGATTCAAACGCTTGAAGATATGCTGATAGCATGTACCCTTGAGTTCCAAGGTAACTGGGATGAGCACTTACCTTTGGTAGAATTTTCCTACAATAACAATTTCCACTCGAGCATCAAGATGGCACCCTATCAAGCTTTGTACGGATAAAAGTGTCGTACGCCGTCTTCTTGGCTTGAGGCCAGAGAAAAGCAGTTTATGGGCCCCGAGATAGTCCATGAGACTACTGAGAAGTTGAAAGTAATTAGGGAAAGAATGTTAGCAGCTCAGGATCGTCAGAAGAGCTATGCTGACAAGAAAAGACGACTGATGACCTTCGAAGTTGGGGATTTGGTTTTGCTTAAAGTCTCACCGTGGAAGGGACTTATAAGATTCGAAAAAAGAGGAAAGTTGAGTCCAAGGTTTATTGGACCATTTAAAGTTCTTCAGAAGATTGGGAACCAAGCTTACAAGCTCGAATTACCCGAAGAACTGGATGGTATTCATAATACCTTCCACGTGTGTTATTTAAGGAAGTTCACGGGAGAAGTTCCCGACATAATTCCAATTTCAGTGTTAAGAATGGATGAAAACAAGAGGTTGATTGAAGAGCCCGAGGCAATTGTTGACTGTAAGACTAAGAAGTTACGACGCAAGATGGTCAACTTAGTGTTGGTCCAATGGAAACATTCGAATGGGCCGAATCTCACTTAGGAAACAGAGGATGATATGATGAGTCGCTATCCACATCTGTTTGTTGACGCATGATTCCGGGACGGAATCATCCTAAGGGGGAGAGGATTGTAACGCCCGGGTTTCACGGCTAAGCATTTTTAGACGATTTAATAGTCTAGGTCAACTATTGTAACTCTTTTGATGTAATAAAGATGAAATATTTGAATACTGTGAATTATGTGTATTTGTGTGCTTATTATTTAATTATAAATGTATAATTAATAAAGAATAAAGATAAGCGTCAAAATTAACGTGTGAGATAAGCCCGATATTTTTACATAAAGTTGTAGTGATCGAAACAAGGATTTCGGGGATATAAAGAATGCCGAAATTCGAGTTATAACGAAGAAGTTATGACCCGTCGAAGTTTCGCGACGGAACCGGCTCTGCACCGGGAAGCGTAAATACTGAATTTACGAAAGAGCATATTTTAGCCTTAGCGATCTAAAAAAAAGTCTCGCGGCTATAAATACCCTGCGTAACTTGCTGTACGCCCAACGTACCACCGAAGGCTCGCGGCTATAAATACCCTGCGAAGGCAGCCAGATTTCTCATACATTTCTCCACTCTTTCTTTCACTACTTTCTCTCTCTAAAGTCCCAAACCCCTCCAAACCCTAGGAAAAACCCCTAGCACCCAAAGAAAGCCCCGAGGCTCCCGGAGTCCCGAGAAAAAGGGTCTTTCGGTTCGGAAACGCTGCTCCAAGCGAAGCCCGGTTTTCTTTAAAATCCGCTGTAAGTGAGCTACGCCTACGCTATTTTTAATATAGCCTTTAAATAATTATAGTAATGTTATTAGGTCCCTAAAAATAATTATTTGGGCTATTATTATGAGTTATATTGAGTGTTATTTAACGCTTATATAATAGTAATAATAGCTAGACTATTAATTAGTCGCGGTTAACGTTAAAAGTAAACTCTAGTCGTATTGATACTAGGTTTTGGTCAAGAAAAAATTGTTTTGAGATAACGAAGTGTTGTTCGAGTACCGAGTCACCACCTTTCAGGTGAGTACATAGTTACTTTCATCTTACACATAGATATGAAGTATTTTATATAAATTACGTGCTACGTGTGCATATTATCTGTGTACTTGCTATCTATGTTGGATGAACGATTTTATACATATTTTAAATGATTTAAACTGTATATGTATTTTATATCTACAAAATGTGTTGGGTAAAACATGGGTAGTTGTAATAGTTGCTGTGTGACAAAATAAAATAATGAGAGGCCTCGTTATAGATGTTATTGATGATCCAGTCATCTAGCGGAGTATAGATGACGACCACGTACTATTCTAGACAGTCTAGTGGAACGCTAGCAGGCTCGCAACCTGTAGGTGTTTATTTGAACTGTGTGTTTACCAGCAGTACTCCATCCCCCACACGGTTGCCTTATTTGACATGAATTGCTGAGGAATCCCCGAAGCATGTGTTGTCACCCCGATGAAAGTCCTTAGACTAGGTCCCTTGTGTTAGATGTTTTAGGGACGCAAAGTAAGGATAACAGGAACGGGTAATCGGGTTTGTTTGGTTTGATAAACTTAATAAACTTATTTATTGTGGCTTAAAACCCTATGTGCTCACCAGGCTCCCAAGCCTGACCCACTCAGTTTCTTGTATTACAGGTAGTGGCCCCTAAGCATAGTTGTTTGGATGAGAGATAAGGGATTATAGGCCTGCAAATACGAAATAATGTAGTAAGGCTTATGTTGTACTGTTTATGCTTTTGATCTGGATCGAACATGACATCTCGAGTCTTTTAATGAAATACATTTCTTTGGAAATGCTTTTGATAAATCTTTATCATATTTTGTTTTGGGACAAATTCCGCAACTCTTTTATTGAAAATGTTACTCTGATTTTTAAACAAGCATAAACAAAATCAGTCTTTTCTGGCCGTGAAAATGGGGATGTCACACTTTATTACGCACTATGACTCCAGAATCGTCTTGCTTATTGCGGTACACCCAGCGAGTGTCAAGAGACTTTTTGCCTTTTGGAAGTTCAACCAGCTGCCAAATCCCAAGTTTTTCAAATTGATTAAGTTCTTCATGCATGGCATCTACCCAGCTGGGCTCATTCAAAGCCATTTCAACATTCTTTGGCTCTATTTGATAGATGAAGCAAGAATAGAGACATGTGTTGACATATCCACTCTGACTTCTCGTTTTAACACCGTCACCCAGCTGGCCAATGACATTTTTGATCGGATGATCGCGTTGAATGCGTGAAGGTATCTCCTGGCTGATGTCATTGAGTGAAACAGGAAGATTGTGAACATTAACAACTCCATCATCTGCCGAAGGATCCACATCAGAAGAACCAGTCTCATTGGTAGGATCTGCCACAAACTTATTTGCAATTTGCTCAGGAAATAGAAGTTCCATAAAAGTTTGAGTAACAGTGGAAGCATCTCGTGACATGAACTCTCTTTCATCAAGAATAAGAGGAGTGGAATCAGCATCTGGATTTTGTTGTTGACTTGGAGATTCTGGACTAGGAATTGGAACAGATGACTCCACCGAAGAAATCGTAGAAGAAACTATCGGCGGTCTGTAAACAACCTCTTCGTCTTTATCTTCAGGTACAAACTTCGAACCCGAAGTAGAACTGGATAAACCATCTGAACACATATTGAACGATTTGAACAATGATGTGTAATCAAATAGCCAATCGAGTCCCACTCTAGCATCCGTTTCATTCTCTTCCAGCCAGTGCACATCAAAGGATTCTACAATTTGCTTTGTTCTTTTGTTGTAGACCCTGTACGCAGTGCGAGCAGCATACCCCACGAAATAGTAGTCATCAGCTTTGGCGTTGAACTTGGGGTTGGACTCCCGGTGAAGAAGGGTAGAAGGGCAGCCAAATACACGGAAATGGATGACAGATGGCTTATGACTATATAGAATTTTGTACGGAGTCTTCATCTGAGATTTGTTGATCAAAACACGATTCTGAACATAGCAAGCAATGTTGATCGCCTCTGACCAAAAGAAAACTGGTAATTTTGAGTCACAAAGCATCGTCCTTGCAGCGTCTTGTAACGTTCGATTCCTTCGTTCAGCAACACCGTTTTGTTGAGGTGTGCGAATGGAACTGTATTGACGCACAATTCCCTTTTCTGCGCAAAAATGATCAAGAACAGCATTCTTGAATTCTATTCCATTATCAGTTCTAAGCGCCTTTACCCGGTTGTTTGTTTGGTTCTCAATCATTACAATGAATTTCTTGATCAGATCAGATACCCCAGCTTTGTTTTTTAAGAATAAAACCCACATAAAACACGAGAATTCATAAATCACAACTAAACAGTATGAGTTTCTATTGATGCTTAGAACATTGACCGGACCAAATAAATCCATGTGCAACAACTGGAGCACCTGGTTGATTGAGTTGATTTGCTTTGGCAGGTGTGGTTTCCTGTGATGCTTTCCTTGAGCACATGACACACACTTTTCAAATGTAATAAAGTCTCTGACAGGCAGGCCACGAACCATTTCGTTTTTAGCAAGACGATTCAGATTCTTAGCGTTAGCATGGCCGAGTCGTCGGTGCCACAACATCGCATTCTGTTCTGAGACTTTTGAAAATAGGCAAGTGACTTGCTCAGGTATGTTGCTATTCATGTCTATAATGTAAGCATTTCCATCCCGCTTTGATTTGACAAGAATCCATTTATCCGTGATGACAATGCCTGGCTTTAAGATCAGACACTCTTTATCGGTAAAATGCGTTGAATAGCCCTTGTCGCAAATCTGAGAGACGCTTAACAAGTTGTGCTTTAACTCGGGAGCATAGTTGACGTTCTCGAAACTCATCACTCTGTTTGTTACAGTTCCTCTCTGCGTGATTTTTCCGCCTTCACCACCCGCATAGGAAACAAATCCCCCATTAAAGGTCTGAATGCCATTCAATTGGGAGATGTCTCCTGTCTTATGCCGGGAGCAGCTGCTATCGACATACCAAGTTCTGACGACATTCCTCCATAACTGTCCCTGCAAAATGAGCAGGATCATTTAGATTTGGGTACCCAAGTCATTTCTTTCCTGGGTGGACCCTTTGCAATCACAGATTTATCTTTTAATCCTTTTGATTTCGAATCATCAAGTAAAACATTTTTAGAGGATGATGATGATTGGTTGGAAGATAATTTGGGCACACACTGGTATTTAGGTTTCATAACATTCACGGATGATTTTGAAGAAATTTTCTTTTTAGTTTGCTTTGAGCATTTGGATATTCTACCAGAAGTGGTGGAAGATCCAGATTCACTCTTTGACAAAACCTACCTTGGCTTAGCCGAGCTCGATTTTGGCAAACTTTTTGTGGCTTTGTTATTGAAAACCTGTTTGTTCTTTTGAAAAACTGCCCTTTTCTGGTTTTGATTAGCCTTCCAATCATCATCTCAAGGACGAGATCGCGAGGACTTTCTAGTTAAAGACCTTCCTCGAGACTCATTCTTTCCTCCTTTAGACGAAAAATGCACAAATGTCCTATTAGGACAATTCCTAGCGATGTGACCGACAGTACCACAGTTAAAACAAATCTGCTTATTATTATTGTAACTGGTACTGCCTTTGTCTGATTTGCACTCTTTATTGACATTCTTACTTTTACCATAAGAACATGTGTAAGAATCAGATTGAGTGAGAGGTAGAGGTGAATCCGATTGTGTGATTGGTGAAGTGGATGTGCTTGACACAGGAACATCAATTTCAAGAATATCAGAATTATCAATTAAATCATCAAATATGTCAAAAAAATTGAATCAATATGATCTGATGCAGAAGTATCACAAGAAGTTTCATTGAATTTAACATTTGAAACAAAAGAGTCATTTTTTGAAATAAAAACATCAGGTTCAGAAACATAAACTTTTTTATTTTCAGAAACAGATCCTGCAGCTTCTTGTTTTGAGAGACTTAAATATTTATCGGCATGGGAAGTAGAAACATTAGTATTTTAAACATTTATGATACCACCTGACACAAATCCATATTTGAGAAATGGCACTCTGTCCATTTCCTCTTTTAACAAAGGAATATTAGTATAAGTATGATTGAAAGGAGGAGGCACTTGGTCATATCCTAAACCCTTGGATTGATTCTCTTTGAATTTCAAATTGGTTTCAATCATTGATGCAACTACTTCACTTGACACATCAAATTTTCTGAAAGTAAAATCTGCATTTTCGAATTTGTTTTTTAATGAATCAAGCTCAGTAGTTACTTCAGCGAGTTGTTCAGTCACATATCTATAATGTGTACTCTTAACACTATACTCTTCCTGAAGTTTTCCAAAGTCCTTAGTTTTTGCTTCTAACTCAGACTTCAGAGGTTTTTGTCCTTTTCTATGTTGATACCCTTCATATTTCAAGTCCTCGTTCTCTCTTCGTAATAATTGTATATGCTCAAGAAGATTGTTAACTTTATCAATGCAAGTTTGAGAACAACAGGACTGACTTGCCTCATTCTTTTCGGGTTCTGAAGTGGAGGATACAATGAAAGCAAACTGCAACTCCATCATTTCTTCTTCAGGATAAAAATCAGCTTCTTCCACAGGAGTATCATTGATTTGAGCCAAGTGAGCATTTTCAGGTCCTGAAATATTCAGTGCCTGAATTTGGTCCTCCCAGTCAAAGGACTGAGCAACCACTGCTAGATTAGCAGTCTCACTACTGACAGCAACATTTCCGCGACCATTTCCCACTGGAACCATTGTTCGATCATTGTTAACTCTTCTATCTGGTTTGGGACACTCGCGAGCAAAATGACCCGGCTCGTGGCAGTTGTAGCAGCGCAACTTTCCCTTGTTAAACCCTAATTTCTTGTCCGCATTCATTCCCCGGTTATTCTTTCCTGTTTTCTTAGCAAATTGCTTAGCCCTGAACACGGCCATTACAATTTGCCAAGTGATGTCCATTTCATCCCCATCATCTGGATGAATTTGATCCAGGTCAGCAAATGAGATTTGAGGTGGGAGCTCTCCAGCTACAAAGGCATTATAACAATTTACGAGTCCAGTAGCAAGAGCTAAGTTCTCATCAGTTTCTTTGCAATGGGGAGCTGAAGCCATAGCTGGTGCACTTGAGGAGGAAACAACTTGAGGAACAACAAAAAATTGACTTTGTTGATGAGAAACAGATGCTGAAGCAACATGTGGATGAGAGACAGATGCTGGAGTGACATATGGTGCAACTGATGGAGTGACGAATGTTTCATTTTGAGGCTGTTGAACAGCAAAAGCTTGACTTGATGAAGAGATATAGGATGAAAAAGCATTATTTGACGAAATTCCAAGATTCGCCGTTGAGTAAGAATTCACATGGTTCATTTCTCGCTGCTTGTCATCAAGATCACATGCTTTAATTATAGCCATTGTTTGAGCAAGACTAAGACGATTTAAATCTTTTGTCTTTTTGATAACAGCCACATTCATGTCCCACGATTTTGGAAGTGAGTTCTGCAATTTTTTGTTTATCTCTGACTTAGTCAATTAATCCCAACTATACTCATCTCAGTAGTAAGTGCAGTAAATCGTTGCAAATGAGCTTCCAGTGTCTCTCCGACGACATAATTGAACATGTTGAACTTTTTCCTTAACATATCCTGACGACTTTCTTTCATATATTTATTTCCCTCGTAAACCTCTATCAATGCTTCCCACAGTGCTTTGGCTGAAGTGTATTCTCTGAAACCTTGTGCAATGTCGGGAGATAGAACCATAGTTAAGGTGGCCAGTCCTCTTTCTTGTTCTTCAACTTTTTCGAAATCCTCATCGGTGTAATCAGCGTTTGGCTTGTCAATTACTTGTCCAGTTGGAAGATTCGTAGTTATTCTGACTAGTCCTTTTAGGATGCTTCTCCAAACCTTGAAGTCTTTCATTTTTATGTATTTTTCGATTTTGTACTTCCATTCTGGGAACCCTTCTCCAGATAGCAGTCGGGGAATACAAGTAGTTGTTCCCATAATAGAATCCAGCTCATGATGAAGTACTTAACTTTGAGAATCCATTTTAATGGCTTGAAAAATTAACTATAATGCCAAAAAAATAGTTTGAGATCAAATGATTATGGTCGTAAACACGAGTTTACGGTCAACTTTCACAGCTTGGAGTTTACGGTTGAGGGTTCACGGTTGAGTTTACAGTTGATGGTTCACGGTTGAGTTTACTGTTGAAGGAGAGTTTACGGTTGAAGAGGGATTTACGGTTGAAGAAGAATTTACGGTTGAAGAAGATTGACTGTTTACGGTCAATGAAGATTAACTGTTTACGGTCAATGAAGATTAATTGTTTACGGTCAATGAAGATTAACTGTTTTACGGTCAATGAAGGTTTACGGTCAATGAATAGTGACTGTATACGGTCGTAAACTATTGACCGTAAACACCTAGAATTTGTTGAAAACTTGAATTGTAAGCAGATCTAATCACCTTATGATACGAAAACACCAAATACAATCTTGAAAAACGATGAAGCTGAACTCCTTTGACTGAAAACTTGATTGAAAGATGTTTTGACACTAGACTTGCTCTGATACCAATTGTAAGGTCCTAGAAACAGGATCTTAACTAGTGATCAAGCAATCTAACAATAAAACACAAAGAGAAATGAGTAGAAGAAGAATGAATCAAAGCTTGCACACGTTTGGATTATGAAAACATCAAATACAACTCTGATTTACCGTTAACACTGTGAAACAACAACCACTAACTGACACAGACTGGACCTATTTATAGGAAAGAAGACTTGACCGTAAACTAGACACTGGTCGTAAACAGGTTTACGGACGTAAACCTGTTTACGGTCGTAAACATACAAATGGCCGTAAACATACCAAAAACACTTCCATCACAATACTAAAAGACCTATACATCCAAAGCCTAGCCCAAACTATAACATGGACCTAAGGTGCTTAGAATTGATAACGGAACAGAATTCAAGAATGTTGTTATTGATCATTTTTGCGCAGAAAAAGGAATTGCGCGTCAATACAGTTCCGTTCGCACACCTCAACAAAACGGTGTTGCTGAACGAAGGAATCGAACGCTACAATACGCTGCAAGGACGATGCTTTGTGACTCAAAATTACCAGTTTTCTTTTGGGCAGAGGCGATCAACACTGCTTGCTATGTTCAGAATCGTGTTTTGATCAACAAAGCTCAGATGAAGACTCGGTATGAAATTCTATACGGTCACAAGCCATCTGTCAGCCATTTCCGTGTATTTGGCTACCCTTGTACCCTTCTTCACCTGGAGTCCAACCCCAAGTTAAACGCCAAAGCTGATGAATGCTATTTCGTGGGGTATGTTGCTCGCACTGCGTACAGGGTCTACAACAAAAGAACAAAGCAGATTGTAGAATCCTTTGATGTGCACTGGCTGGAAGAGAATGAAACGGATGCTAGAGTGGGACCTGATTGGCTATTTGATTACACATCGTTGTTCAAATCGTTCAATATGTGTTCAGATGGTTTATCCAGTTCTACTTCGGGTTCGAAGTTTGTACCTGAAGATGAAGACGAAGACGTTGTTTACAGACCGCCGATAGTTTCTTCTACGATTTCTTCGGTGGAGTCATTTGTTCCAATTCCTAGTCCAGAATCTCCAAGACAACAACAAAATCCATATGCTGATACCACTCCTCTTACTCCTAATGAAAGATAGTTCATGTCACAAGATGCTTCCGCTGTTACTCAAAAAAAATCAAGATGCTGATGCCACTATAAATAGGTCCAGTCTGTGTACAAGCTTTGATTCATTCTTCTTCTACTCATTTCTCATTGTGTTTGATTGTTAGATTGCTTGATCACTAGTTAAGATCTTGTTTCTACGACCTTACAGATAGGGTGGTTATTGTCATACGAGGTATCCTTCGGAGGTAATGTGGGACTACTGTGCGTGTGTTTCTGGCCCAACAATCGGTTAGGTGTCCGATGTTTTAAGCAGTTGGCAGATAAGGTGAGATCAAAGAGGTCTTGGCTGCTTCCGAAAAGCAGCAACTGGTAGCAAGAAGAGTCGAAGTAAGTTCGGTGACATGGGATTCGTGCGTGGAGTTAATTTTATTCTGGGAATACACTAAGTTGTTCGCAGGTGAATTAAATGATCTCAGAGTGGTTTATTAGACCTTGTTGTGCAGCTCTTGTCTGAGTCTTCATCGTGGTAGGGATAAGTCTCCTACTCGAAGGATTATTTGAGCTTCTGTCAGATATAGGTGTACTGCAAGGAATTTTGGTCTGTGACTCTGTTTTCTAGTGGGAATTTCAAGTTATCAGAAATTGAGTAGCCAGTTGGGAGATCAGTGCAATGAATTTGGCAATGATTCAGTGTGGGCGGTCTGTCAGGGAGACAGACCATCTCGAGACTTCATATTTTAGATGGAGTAGATATGATCATGTTGCAAGGAATTCTTTCATCTTCAGGTTTTAGAACCATGCGAGGGATGGTTTTGATTGCCGTGGGAAGGCTATGGTATGATCGGGACTGTGGCCACGTTGCTCAGGTTGTTTGGCATTTCGGGATTGGTAAGGAATGATTTTGAGGACGGAATTTGATTTAAGTAGGGGGAGAGTTGTAACACTCCGTTTGAAATTAAATAAATAGCAAACTCTAAAACCCCGAGATGTAAATTTTATTATTATTTTATATTATTGTAGCCAAAATCAAAAATATTTAGCAGGGTATTGGTTTCAGGGAGTTAAGTGATATAATTTGGACATTTGGGGGTTAAAAGGGTAATTTTGGGACTTATTTTGTAAAGAATTCTGAAGGCTGAGGGTTGTTGGGTAATTAGTGGACTTAAATTGAATAGATTTTTGGAAGCAGGGGCTAAAGAATAAAATATGGACCTAGATTGAAAAGAATTGAGAGGGGAGGGGCCGGAAGCGTCAAAACGTTAAGAAGTTTAAATGGGACGGGTTAAAACCAGTCACCTTACTCGCCATGTTAACCCTAACCCTAGCCACGTTTTTCAGCCACCACCACCTCCGGATCCTTCTCAGTCGTCGTTGCCACATCAAGACCGGTTTCCGATCTACCCTCTACTACCATGTCGTCGAACACCACCGTTGTCCCTCCTGTCGCGGGCGAAGTCAAAGATGAAGCGGTAGCCGTCATGAGCTGCCAAGAGAACCACCAAGACCGATTCTTGAGCTGTGTTCATCGTTATACGAGTCGTGGGCGAAAAGGAAGCTCTCTGTAAGGATCATCGCCACCCACCTATCCTTTTTTCTTCGTTCTTTCTGTGGTTTGATGTCGTGTACGTCGAATGGGATCGTTGGTGGCCTTTGGTCGCTGTTTCTGTGTTTCCGGTCGACGCCTACCACCTGAAGTGGCTGAGTTGGGAGTGTTTCTGTGTTCATCTCGTGTTTACGAGTGTGTACGTGTGTTTACTCGGCTGGGAATCAAGAGAATCCACCACCACCACCATGAGGTGGTGGCTATCACCCTCTACCACCACCTGCGACCACGAGGGTGGTTGTGTGTGTGTTTGTGTGTTTATTGTGTATTTTAGGTGTGTGTTGGTGGTACTATGTTGTATGAGAAATGTTTTGGCCGGAGAAGCAAACACCACCACCGTGAGGTGGTGGCTGCCATCGTTTTACCTCCACTAGTCACCATCTCCGGTGGCTGTGCGTTTATGTGAGTGATTGGTTTGGTGCTTGGAGTACTTTTTTCAGTATTTTGGCCAATAATCATAGCCAGCACCACCGCGAGGTGGTGGCTGCCGCCGTGAGCCACCGTTGACCACCACTACCCGAGGTGGTAGTGGGTGGTGCCCGACCTAATTAAGCCTAATTAACCTACATATTGAACTTTGGTTCTAGTTGGCATGTGTTTGGGTTGGAAACCCTAATTAGGGTTTACCAAAACCCTAATTGTGGAGGCTTCTGCTTTGGACGTGTCGAGACCCGCATTTTGGACTGTTAGTTGGAATTATGAGTAATGCCCAACCTTGTTGAATGATTGACCCAGTAGAGTGATGGGCTTAATGAGTTAAGTAAGAACACTTAACCTTAATCGTAATTTTATGTGAAAAAACCCTAATTATGTTTGGGCTTCAAGTTGAGCCTTCTTTTGGGTTTTGGTTATTGTCTTATTGATGGTCCAAATGGAAACCGTTTTATGGACTAAGAAAACTATTTGGCTTTAGGATAAGGCTCATTGGAAAGGCTTGGGCCCAATTTGGAAAATTGGGCCATAAGTGGGCCATAATTAGTCCTTGATGATTAAGAGATATTGGACCATCGGAATTCCAAGTGTTTGGACTAGAATAAAGGGTTGGACCATAAGATAAGACCATGTAGAGGTTTGGGCCCAATTTCGAAAATTGGGCCATATGTTGGACTTTGGTTCATTGTTTGAATTTTGGGCCTTCAGAGTGTATGTTTAGGCCTTGGGCTTGGATCAAGCTAGGTTGGGTGTAAAGTAGTCTTCTACCCCAAGTATGCACTAATGGTTATGTATTGGAACCCAATTATTAATTGGGTGTTATTTTGATGTTGATAGTTCGGGAGTCTTCCATCCAGCAGCTAGGGTTTTATCGGCAGGACTTCGGCAGTGTGAGGTGAGTCTCCTCACCATACCAATGGGTCGAAGGCACCAAGGCCGTCCCATTCAGTTAGTTTTAATGGTTATTGTGGAATCATTATTGATATATCTAGTATGTATGTGATATCTGGTATGCTAGTTGTTTATGTGATATATGATATGCTAGTTGTATTTGTGATACTTGCATGGAAGACCTTGGGCGGAGCTCGTGGCACTTGGATGTAAGACCATGTGGGGGAGCCCATGGCTTTTCAGGTAAAGACCATGAGGGGAGCCCATGGCACTTGGATGTAAGACCGTGTGGGGGAGCCCATGGCTTTTCAGGTAAAGACCATGGGGCAGCCCATTGCACTTGGATGTAAGACCATGTGGGCGAGCCCATGGCTTTTCAGGTAAAGACCATGGGGGAGCCCATGGCACTTGGATGTCAGACCATGTGGGGGAGCCCATGGCTTTCCAGGTAAAGACCATGTGGGGGGGGCATGGCACATATGTGTAAGACCATGTGGGGGAGCCCATGGCATCCTGGAGTAAGACCCTGGGAGGAGCCCACGGCATCCTTATATGCTTATATGCTTATATGCATGGCTTATGTGATTGATATGGCTTATGTCATTGATATGGCTTATGTGATTGATATGGTTTATGCGGTTATGTGGATTATGTGGATTATGTGGGGTATGCTCTAGGGAACTCACTAAGCTTCGTGCTTACAGTTTTGTTTATGGTTTCAGGTATCATTGGTTTAGAAAGGAAGGGCACGGCTTGATCGCAGCGCACACCCGTGTTTTCCGCCTTATGTGATTTTGGGATGTAACTCGGATAAATGTTTTAATTAAGCAATGTTTTTGAATGGTTGGATTAAGTAACAATTGTATTTGACTATAATAATATGAAATTTTTACCCTTGATTTTTGGGTTGTTACCGCAGTTGACTTTCGTTAACTTTTGACTTTTGATCAAAATTTAGGGTTTTGGACAATGAGAAGGGAAAAATGGTCTTTTTGCCCTTAGAGGACTTAGTTGTGGGATTTGGACTCGCAAGTTGAGTTTTGGACCTTAATTATTAATTAGGGTTAAATATTTCGTTGATTAGGTAGAGTCTAGTTTCGGCTGTTCGGGTGTGAGATTTATTTGTCGACAGTATTAGGTGAGTCTCCTCACTTATTCTTACTCGTGTGGGAGAATAGTTGTATTTGTGATGCCTAATTGGGTCTATCTATCATTTTGTATTTTGTTTTTATGTGTAAATGAGACTGCGGATAGTCTCCAGGGTTGCTGATAACCCCTCGGGCATGTTGTCGTCCACTGGGACTACTGATTGTCCTCGGGGTTGCTGATAACCCATAGTTGTTTCTTTATGTTGTGATGTATCTGGTATTTTGGGGAACTCACTAAGCTTCGTGCTTATAGTTGTTGATTTATGTGTTTTAGGTACTTCTGAGGACCGCGGGAAGGAAAAGGTCTGATTGAACACACTCGTTGGGGGATTTGTTACTGGGACAATTTGAGAACTCTGATATTTTATGATAATTGTTGTTTTGGATAGTTATGTTTTTGATAACTTGGTTTGTAAAACTTTATTTTTGGTAAACTAGAAATGAAAATTTTGGTCTAAAATTTGAGGTGTTACAATTTTGTATCAGAGCCCTGGTTTGAAGGATTTGGATGAACCTCAGGGTGATTCCAAACTAAAACTAAGGATCTGAAATTTTTTATAAAAACTTAACAGAGACATAAAGATTTTTACAGGAGAAAAACCCAGTGAAGCAGTGTGTACAATCAACCAGAGCTCGAGCGGTAGTTTCCCAAAATACCTCAATTCATCATATGAGTAGTGTAGAGTTGATATTTTATGAGCTGATAGAACTGCATGTTAACTAGTGGTAGGCTAAGGATCCTACAGGAATGGCGTGATAGTGTTTCCTGATTTGTGATGCCTTTAGCCTAGAAGTTCATTCTCATGAGATTGAATCTGTCATTGCTATTTGCTTAGTGTATGTTATATAATTGTACATAGTTAGGATTTTATAGCTTTAGAATGTCTGATTTAGCCTTTCTTCCTGTTCCTTGTTTGGTTGTGGATTTGAGGTAGAATCATTTCTTCGAATGTCTATCGAGTCTTGTATTGTGTACAATTGGTATGCGCGGAGCAAATGGCAAGGATAACAGAGATCTTGTGAGGCGGACCAGTGCTGGGGAGCAGTCTAGAAGTAGTGTCTAGATGCTTAGTCATGGTTCTAAGTAACCAGCAGGGTGAGTCTATAGCTGATATGAGGAAATAAAGTCCTTGTGACTTAGGGTATTGAGAGGATGAATTGAGATAAATACGGGTTGGTGTGGAAGGTAGTATTGGGCCCGTATTGGTGGAAGCGTTGGATCCGTACACGGCTCAAGAAGGAAACTTAAGGAACTAAGGAACTTGTAGGAGTGCGTGGGTGTCGGTGTATGCACTTTAGCCTGATTTCTGATGGTTTCTTATGTATTTCAGTGTGGTGGTTACCCGAGGTTTAGGCTCCAGCGACCGCGAGAGGCCTAGTGTCAGCGATGATAAGATCTGCATGATTTTTGCCGCTGAGGTGGTCGCAGCAATCAGAGGGGCTATTCTATAGATGTTTGGGTCTATTAAGACCATGCTAGTTGAGACTTTTGATGAGCGCTATGCTGTCGTCACTGAGGTTGCTGTTGTCGCAGCCACTGCAGCTGTTGCTGCTGCGAGACCCTAGGGGGTGATTCATTGTGGTACCGAGAGTTTAGTAACACGAAGCCACCCGATTTTGATGGGACCTATGATTTGATTGCTGCTATGATATGGATCTCTGATGTTGAGGGATGTTTTTGCACTTACTCTTGTCTGGAGAATCTGAGGGTTCGTTTCGCGTTGAACCTGCTTCGCTTGGGAGCGAAGGATTGGTGGAAGTTTGTGACAGCTGATTATACTATTGCAGAGTATTCTGCGGTGACTTGGGTTAGGTTTACTAAGATGTTCAGGGATGAGTTTGTACCTATGGTTGAGTCGGAAAGATTGGCCAGTCACTGAGATCACCAGAATGTTTCATGAGAGGGACTTATTTTGCCCTGAGTAGGTGTCCACGGAGCAGACACGTGTAAGTCGGTATTTGAGCATTCGGAGGAAAGATATTTGGGAGTTTGTGGCGAACAAAACATATCAGACATTTGCAGAGTTGCAGACCAATGCCAGGAGGAGAGAGATTGAGTTGGAAACCCAGGCTAGGGAGGAAAGGGAGACCCATGTGAGAGATCGGAGGCCAGTACATTTGCAGCCTGCGACTAAGTGGCCCAAGCCCACTGATTAGAGAGTAGGAGGCCAGAAGGGCTGCACTTGCCGAAAGTGTGTCAAGGGACATGAGGGACCCTGTCGGTCGGGATCGACTTGCTACCTATGGGGAAAGGAGGGGCATCTGGCTAGGGATTTTGGGTTTGCTTCAATTGCAACCAGACGGGTCACATGAGGTCCGAGTGTCCTCAGCTTGCATATAGGGCGGTTCAGACTCCGGCCCCCGCGACCCTATGTATTACTGATGGCTGACAGGGGGAGGCCGATGCACCGAGGGCTCAAGGGAGAGCATTTCAGTTCATAGCAGAGTAGGCCCGTGTAGCTCTAGACATTGTGGCTGGTATATGTTCTTTATTATTCTGCTGATTTATTTATGTTGCTTATATTATTGATTATGTAGGTACTTTTCTTGTGAATTCTACGCATGCGCTTGCATTGTTTGACTCAGGTGCGAGTCGATCTTTTGTGTCATCATATTTTTGTCGCGTTTTTAGTATTATGCGAGAGAATTTGAGAAGGCCCTTGAGATTCTCTATACCCGATGAGCGTCCGGTTTCTGCTACTGATATCTACCGGTGTCGTGTGTTAGAGATCTTCGGCGTTGGTTATCCGATAGATCTTATCCCTATTGCGATGAGAGATGTCTATGTGATCGTGTGTATGGATTGGTTGAGACGTTTTGGGGCTCTGATTGACTGTGATCGTCAATTGGTGACGATTCGAGACCCTGGTGGAGGAGTGCTGACTATCTACGGTCAGGGTACTAGGTCGGTATCATCCTTCTATTCTGCTGCCAGGGCAAGATAGAGTTTGCAACATAGGTGTATAGGTTATTTGGCATATGTAGTGGATACTCGGGTTGAGGAGAAGGGATCGATCTCCATTCCCAATGTTTTTCCCGAGGAGTTACTGGGTGTGCCTTCTGCGAGGAAAGTGGAGTTTCGGATCGATCTGATTCCTGGTGTTGCGCCGATTGCCAAGGCATCGTACCGTCTTGCACCTCCTAAGATGAAAGAGTTATCCTCTCAGCTGCAGGAGCTGTTAGGAAAAGGGTATATTCGGCTGAGTAATTCTCCTTGAGTAGCATCGATCCTTTTTGTTAAAAAGAAGGATGGTTCACACCGGGTGTGCATCGATTGCCGGGAGTTGAACAAGATGACGGTGAAAAATCGTTACCCGTTGTATCGTTAAAACCTAATAAAATCAATTTCTTAAAATAAATATTTTCCCAATTTATTATAAGAGTTTATGAATATTTATTAAAATCAATTTCTAATAAATAATCAATTGTATCAAGTTGTTGTTAGTGTGACCCTTAGGATCATATGTTATTTAGAAATATCATTTTAATATGAGTCTTGAGCATACTAGATCTTTCAATCTCCCACTTGCGCAAGACTCATATCAGATTGATATAGACAGTGGTGAACGTCTAGCAACATTTCACTACCCCCAACAAAATATGAAGTAGTGCCATTCCATCAACGCCTAATTCCCCAGAAGCCCGAAGGCTATAATTGGTGAGTAAAGTAAGTTTATCAGTTATCCCTTTGCTATAGACATCATTTGAACATGAGATATGGATCGCAGTCAAAATCATGTAAGTGTTCAACTTTACATCAGGCCTTAGACGTCTAACTCTCAATGAATAAGAGGAACAAATCCCATCTTGACTACATACGCCTCTTGCATAGTTTACAACATACTTGATGATAGATTTTATAATTTCCTAATAAAAGAACAACTTTTAACTACATCAAAGCATAACGTTCCCCATACTCAACTCCCATATATGTATCTCAAGTGTTAAAGATATACAGATATTACCTTTTATCAAGTATCATTCATGACAGTGATCCATGAAGTGATCTTGAATGGGTCACTCCAATACTTATTCTCTAGTAAGTATCTATGAAACTGATTACAACGTTTTGTCAACCATCCTATTCCATATTAGTCTTATTTCATAATTGCTCCCACAATAACAACTGACTATGGAGTTTTAGAGTGAATAAATTTACTCAAGGATTAAAAATGTTAATAAAAAACACAACAAATATTTAATGAAAAGATCATATGTCATATATATCATAGTCATTACAATAGATGATGTTATATAATGTTCCAATATTCAATACTAATACATAGATCAAATCCAATCACTACAATAGCGAAGTCCTATTCCTCGAGCATGTCCTTCAAATTTTGCTTGAGGAAGAGGCTTCGTGAAAGGGTCCGCCAAATTTTGATCGGTGTGAACTTTTTGAATACTAATTTCACCTTCTTCAACTTTATACCGGATGAAGTTGAATCTGTGACTAATATGTCTGGTCTTCTTGTGTGCTAGGGGTTCTTTTGCCAAAGCAATAGCACCCTCATTGTCACAGAAAACATCTAGGGGGTCCTGAATGGTAGGGACTACCCCTAGATCCCCAATGAATTTCTTCATCCAAGCAGCCTCTTGTGCAGCTTCAGAAGCAGTAATGTATTCTGACTTTGTAGTGGATTGTGCAACAACACTTTGCTTGGATCTTTTCCAAGACACCGCACCCCCATTGATAATTAACACATATCCAGATTGTGATTTGCAATCATCTCGATTAGTTGTGAAGGAAGCATCAGTGTAGCATTTTACACTTAAGCTATCTTCCACCCCTCCATAGACGAGGAATAAATCCTTAGTTCTTTGTAAGTACTATAGGATGTTCCCCACAACTTTCCAATGAATCTCCCCTGTATTTTGTTGGAACTTGCCTACCATGCTCACAGGATAAGCAAGATCAGGTCTTGTACAATTCATGGAATACATTATGGATCCAATTGCAGAAGCATATGGAATATCTTTCATCTTGTCTAGCTCAGCCTTTGTGCTAGGACATTGAGATGAACTTAGTATAGTGCCATGTTCCATGGGTACAAATCCTCTCTTACATTTTTCCATATTGAACCACTTCAATACTTTCTCAATATATGTACCTTGGCTTAAACCTATTAATCGTTTTGATCTATCTCTATAGATTTTGATTCCAAGAATGTATTATGCCTCACCTAGGTCCTTTATTGAGAAACACTTTCCAAGCCAAGTCTTTGCACTTTGTAAAGTTGGAATGTGATTTCCCATGATCAATATGTCATCCACATATAGGACCAAGAATGTCACCGAGCTCCCACTAGTTTTCATGTAAACACAAGATTCATCTTCATTTCTAATAAAACCACACTTTGTGATTTCATCATCGAAACAATGATTCTAGTTACGAGATGATTACTTTAACCAATAAATGCATCTCCTGAGCTTACACACTTTATTAGGATGCTTTTGGTCGAAAAAACCTTCGAGTTGATCCATATAGACATCTTCTTCCAAGTGTCCATTCAGAAAAGCGGTTTTGACATCCATTTTCAATATCTCATAGTCATAATATGCAGCTATGGAAAATATTATCCTAATTGATTTAATCATAGCTACTGGTGAAAAGGTTTCATCATAATCAACCCCATGAGTTTGAGTGAATCCTTTGGCAACCAATATTGCTTTGAATGTCTGTAAGTTGCCATCCATGTCAATCTTCTTCTTGAAGACCCACTTACTTCCAACAGTCTTGCTATTGGGAGGAAGATTAACCAAGTCCCAGACTTGATTTTCTCTCATGGATTGCATCTCAGCATTCATGGCTTCAAGCCATTTGTCAGATTCGGTATCTGACATTGCATATCGGTAGCTGACCGGCTCATCAACATTCGTCATTACAAAGCACTCGTTAATGAGAAATCCATATCTCTCACATTCATGACGAATTCTACCAGATCTGCGAACGCCTTGTGTGTAACGCCCGTAGATCCGGGCAAGTCAATTTAGAGACAATAAGCGTCAAAAATGACTTTTTAATAGACGATTATTTAGAATGAATAATCTTAACCAAGTCATAGTATATGTTACAAGGGTTCCGTACATATAAAGAATGCTGAAATCCGAGTTATAACGAAGAAGTTATGGCCCGTCGAAGTTTTACGGCAAAACCGGCGCGACACCGGGAGACGTAAATAGTGAATTTACGATAGAAGACTTTTAGCCTTAGTGATCTAAAAAAAAGTTGTAGTGTACCTTAAACCGAGAACATACAAAAAAAGAGCGTCAAAATCTGACTTCGTATGACGAAGTTATGATTTTTCTAAGATTTGGCCTAGCAATGCATGGCCCGAAACTCGAATTTTAGATCGAGCGGTTTTTGGCCAACGTGACTTAAATGAGAATTGAAGATCTCATTAATAGGAACTCAACGAAAAAAAGACAGACGAAAACGGAGTCCATATGTAGAAGTTATGAATTTTACGCGGACATTTAACAGTGTAGTCACCTTCTACAGTTAAATTTAAGATCGGTCAACAATTAACCGACGAAGTCAAAAGGAAAGTTGTAGATCTTAGTTTTACCTACGCGTGGATATAAATAACGTCAAAAACGGAGCTCGAATGCGAATGTTACGAATTTTAGAAGTCGGAACTGTGCTTTGCGAAAATGGGTGATGTGGCACAATCTTGGCCATTGCTTTCTCCCCAATTCTTGTCACCAGATGGTGACATGTGGCACCAAGTTCAGCCATATTTCACCCTATAAATAGAACCTCTCCCACCCTCATTTTCTTCAAACCTTTCTCATTCTTTCTTCTCTCTACACTCTCTAAACCTCCCAAAAACTCCCCTAGCGCTAGAAGAAAGCCCGGAGCGCTCGACGGCTCCGAGAAGAAGAGATTTCGGCTCGGAAGTCCTGCCCCTGTGGAGCCCGACTTCTAGCCAAACCCCCTCGTAGGTAAGATACGCCTACCTAATTTTTAATATAGCTTTTATTTAAATATAGTAATGTTATTAGGACCTTATAATAATTATTCGAGCTATTATTATGGGTTATATAAGTGTCGTTATAATATCTTTTTAACCACTCGCGGTACGGGGAATCCGGTTTGAAGGGTCGCCTGGGTTGTTGGATTTCAGAAGTGCTATATGCCAAAATGATCCTTCCCTCCGGTGTTTCATGTCTTGCCCCTGTCTGTACATATGTAACATCCCAAAATACAAGCCAAAAAAAACAAAAAAAAAATTCATTTTTGAAACATATACTTAGCAAAGCATTAGAAATAAAACATTCACTGATCATATCATTTCATAAAAAATGTCGCGTGTCCGGAAACAATTTTATAAAAACATAATAATGTCAGAGTACAAATCCCAGAATAACTCATGATGCGGAAATCAATGTGTGTGTATGATGTGCCGCTACCGCGCCAGCTCCTTCCCCTTCGACGAAGAGGTACCTGAAAACAAAACTATAACTGTAAGCACAAAGCTTAGTGAGTTCCCCCATCATACCACATACCATACAGTTACATAACATACATATATTGTCCGGCATATCTGGGTGCCCGACCTACCCCTTCGGTCCTCCCGACCGGATACTGTCTAGCATATCTGGGAGCTGGCCTCCCCTTCGGTCCTCTCGACCAGGTACTGACTAGCATATCTGGGTGCTGGTCTCCCCTTCGGTCCTATCGACCGGGTACTGGGGACTATTTCACCCCCTTACTACTACCACATAACACATTTATCACATAATCTATCTAGCATGGCTGGGCACGACCGCCCCTTCGACCCTATCGGCCGGTAATCTGGGGACTATCTCCCCCTACTGTCACTAGTACATAGCATCATATCATTTTAGCACATAAACATATCACAGGTAGTAACAACCCTAGATGAATATCACAGAGACAATCATCTATCATGCAACTCCTACTGGTGGGTCGGCATTGTGGCCGTAGACCCACCGCTACTGGAAGGTAACTCACCTCAAAGTGGCTGCTGATCTGCGTGGGAACTGACTGACTTCTGCTGCTGCTGCTCCGGAAATCCTCCGGCTATAATTCCCACAAAAACACTCAGTCAAATACTGCTAACCGACCTTAGGGTAAAATGACCATTTACCCCTAACTAAACCAAGAGTCAAAATCAAAGTCAACTTCCAGTTGACCCGACTCGCCGAGTTGGCTTGCCAACTCGCCGAGTCCCTATCCACTCTATTGACCATAATCTCGTCTCTACTCGTCGAGTTAGGCATTGACTCCACGAGTTTCCTTCTAAACCGATGACCACTAGTCCTTAATCCTACTCGCCGAGTTGTATGAACAACTCGTCGAGTTCATCTTCAACCGAAGAACATTCTATGCTGAGACTCGCCGAGTCGTATGAACAACTCGCCGAGTCTGTTCTTGAGGCTCGCCGAGTCAGGGCATTGACTCGCCGAGTTCCTCCATGAGTGAGTCTGGCTTCTGACTCACTGAGTCACCCCCCCCCCATGATTCACGACTCCACTCAGCAACACGAAAAGGGGAAAACTCAAGGACTCGCGACTCGACTCGCCGAGTCCGATGAACGACTCGCCGAGTCGGCCACATGCCACTATTATATACTCGATTTTGCTTGGATCCAGCTCATTCCATACGTAGATCTAGGTTCCTAGGGCTTGATTAACACGTAAAGTTTCCAACTTTACGTGTAAATAAACACCAATGAAGGTTTTAGGGCTCAAAATGCACTAAAAGAGTAGATCTAGGGCTTTCATGCAATATGGCTTCATAAAGGCAGTGGATCCGAGCTCCTGGAGCTCAATCATGCCTATATCTAAAGGTTAATCAGCTTATCACAGACCCTAGTTCATACCCAAGCTTGGAAATGGCTCAAGAAGGACTTTAATGGAGCTCTAAGGGACTATAAGCATGAAAACAGAGGGAAACTGAGTTATACCTCAAGGAAATCTCTGAAATAACACCACGATGCCTGGCCTCCTTCCTCTCCTCTTGATCTACTCTCCTTTCTCTCTCAAAGTCTTCAAGAAATCACACCAAGCACTTCAATTTCACAAGGAACGATGTTTGAACGATATAGGGGCTCTGAGGGTGAATGGGGGGAGCTTGGGGCGCATAAGGTTGGTTTAAATAGGGTGCAAACCCTTGGAATTAGGGTTTCACCAGACAGCGGGGACTCGCCGAGTCCAGAATATGGACTCGCCGAGTCGCCAACTTAAACGTGTTCCATGTCCCGGCTCTACTCGGCGAGTCGGGCCTACAACTCGCCGAGTCCAAGGCTAAAAATGCAAAATACTTAGATAAATTTACATACCAGGAACCAGGTGCTACAAATCTCCCCCACTTATTTTAGACTTCGTCCTCGAAGTCTGCTGCTCGGTCCTGAAACAGCTCGGGGTAATGCTCCATCATTTCTTCCACCGGCTCCCAAGTCCACTCTGAACCCTTTCGGTGCTGCCATTGCACCTTCACTAATTCCACCCTCTTGTTCCTCAGATCCTTCGACTTCCGGTCGAGGATTGCGACTGGGCGCTCAATGTAATTCAGGCTGTCGTCAACCTGGATATCCTCTAACGGCACCACCGCTGAATCATCCACTAGGCACTTCCGCAGCTGGGAGACATGGAAGGTGTTGTGGATCTGACTGAGCTCGGCTGGCAGATCCAGCCTATATGCCATCTTGCCCACCCGGGCCAGAACCCTGAAGGGTCCAATGTACCTGGGGCCCAATTTGCCCCGTTTCCTGAATCGGATGACATCCGTCCATGGTGACACCTTCAGGAGGACCATATCCCCGACCTGGAACTCCAGGTCTGATCGGCGCTTGTCAGCATAACTTTTCTGTCGACTCTGTGCAGTCTGAAGCCTGTTCCAAACCTGCTGGATCCTCTCGGTTGTCTTGAGCACCTCCTCCCGTACAACATCTCGAAGGGAGGTCGGTCGATACTCGCGTGGTAGCTGTTGTTGTACGAAAACTCAGCTAGAGGAAGATTGGTATCCCAGCTACCACCGAAGTCTAGTACGCACGCCCGCAACATATCCTCCAGAGTCTGGATGGTCTGCTCACTCTGACCATCGGTCTGCGGGTGAAAAGCGGTGCTAAAATGTAGACGAGTACCCAACTCGTCATGGAACTTCTTCCAAAACCTGGAAGTAAACTGTACATCTCTGTCTGAAATCACGGAGACTGGCACTCCGTGCCGCGCCACCACCTCTCGGATGTAGATTTTGGCCAACTTCTCTGCCGAGATACTCTCCTGGATCGGTATGAAGTGAGCGCTCTTGGTCAACCAATCCACGATGACCCATATAGAATCCACTCCCCGTGCGGTCCTGGGAAGCTTGGTGATAAAATCCATCGTGATGTTTTCCCATTTCCACAGCAGGATATCCAACGGCTGCATCTTGCCGTGTGGTCTCTGGTGCTCGGCCTTCACCTTCCTGCATGTCAAGCACCGCTCAACGTACCATGCTACATCCCGCTTCATGCAGGGCCACCAATAGTCTAGACGAAGATCTCTATACATCTTCGTTGCCCCGGGATGAATGGAGAATTGGGATTTGTGCGCCTCCTCCATCAGAACCTGACGCACACCCCCGTGATACGGTACCCACACCCTACGGTGTAGTGTCAATAACCCTCGACTATCATAGTCGAAGGAGGAAACCTGTCCCACAATCCGCTCGCTCTTCCGATGTTCCTCCTTCATAGCCTCCTGCTGAGCCTCCCGGATCCGCTCCAAAAGCGGAGTCACCACTGTCATCCTCAGACAGATATCCCTGATCGGTGCCGCCTTGCGGCTAAGCGCATCGGCCACCACGTTGGCCTTTCCCGGATGGTAAAGGATCTCGCAGTCGTAATCCTTTACCACGTCCAACCACCGACGTTGCCTCATGTTCAGATTCGGCTGATCCATGAGGTACCTCAAGCTCTTGTGGTCCGTGTAAATCGTACATCGAACCCCATAGAGGTAATGTCGCCACATCTTGAGGGCGAACACAACAGCCCCCAACTCCAAATCATGCGTCGAGTAGTTCGCCTCGTGAGGCTTCAGCTGCCTCGACGCGTAGGCGATGACGTGCCCTCTCTGCATCAATACTGCGCCCAAACTTGAGATGGACGCATCGCAGTACACAACAAAATCCTCCATGCCCTCTGGCAGGGCTAAGATTGGCGCCTCGCACAATCTCTGTCTCAGTGTCTCGAACGCTGCCTGCTGCTCAGGCCCCCAACGAAAGACCACAGCCTTCCTCGTTAGCCTGGTCAGGGGTAATGCTATTTTGGAGAAATCCTGGATGAATCTCCGATAGTAGCCAGCTAATCCCAGGAAACTCCGAATCTCAGATGGAGACTTCGGAACCTCCCATCTCATCACGGCCTCTACCTTGGCCGGATCTACCGAAATCCCGTTCTGGTTGACAAGGTGCCCAAGAAACGGCACCTCGCGCAACCAGAAATCATACTTGGAGAACTTGGCGTACAAGTTCTCCCTCCTCAAGGTCTCTACAACCTCTCGCAGATGCTCCTCATGTTCCTCCTGCGTCTTGGAGTAAACCAAGATATCATCAATAAACACTGTCACAGACCGGTCTAACATCGATCTGCACACGCGGTTCATGAGGTCCATGAACGCGGCATGAGCATTGGTGAGCCCGAAAGGCATCACCACGAACTCATAGTGGCCATAACGCGTCCGAAACGCCGTCTTCTGCACATCCTCCTCCCTGAACCTCATCTGATGATACCCTGAACGCAAATCTATCTTGGAGAACCAAGATGCTCCCTGAAGTTGGTCAAAGAGGTCGTCAATCCTCGGAAGTGGGTAACGGTTCTTCACCGTTACCTTGTTCAGCTCCCTAGAGTCTATACACATACGATACGACCCATCCTTCTTCTTCACAAACAGAATCGGGGCTCCCCAGGGTGAACTGCTCGGTCGAATGAAACCCTTGTCGAACAACTCCTGAAGCTGTGTAGACAACTCCTGCATCTCAGGAGGAGCCAACCGATACGGTGCCTTGGCTATCGGAGCCGCACCAGGGACTAGGTCGATCCTGAACTCCACCTGTCGCTCCGGAGGTATCCCTGGCAACTCCTCGGGGAATACATCCGCGAATTCTCGTACTACGGGCACATCGCCCACCGTCGCCCTACCCGCCTCCCGGGTATCCATAACATACGCGACATAACCTGCGCAACCCTGCTGAAGGTAACGCCTAGCTCTCGCTGCTGAACATAAGGCTGGTCCTCGTTGTGGCCTCTCGCCCTGAATCACCAGCTCTCCCCCACTTGGGGTCCTGATCCGCACCAACTGCTGCGCGCAGTCGATCACTGCCCCATTAGGGCTGAGCCAATCCATGCCTATAATCACCTTGTTCCCACGCAATGGAATGGGAACCAAGTCTACCAAGTAGCGCTCCTCAAATAACCTCAGCACACAATCTCGGAAGACCTCAGATGCTCGCACTGATCGGTCGTCCGTAATCTCGACCTCTAGAGGGCAATCCAACATACCCGAAGACTCAGAAAACTTCTTGCTAAGTGCAAGAGAAACGAATGATCGGGTAGCACCCGAATCAAACAGTACCTGTACTGGGATACCGTTCACATGGAATGATCCTAAACAGAGCACATATCAATAACATAAACATCATAAAAATAAACCAGAGGGAAAGAATCATACCCGTCACCACATCGGGTGCAGTGCGTGCCTCCTCGGTAGTCAGCTGAAATGTCCGACTCCTCACCACTGGAGCCTCTGCCTTGCCCTGCCGGCCATCGGTAATCCGCAGGGTCGCTGGAGCTGGCGCCTTCACTGGCACTGCAGCTGTCAACTGGGGGCAATTGGCCTTCGTGTGGCCCCTCTGGTTGCAGTGGAAACACAGCAACTCTGACGTCTGTAACACGGGTGCAGGGGCGGTACAATCCCTGCTGAAGTGCCCTAACTTGCCGCACTTGTAGCAGCCTGATGATCCCAACTTGCACGCTCCCTCGTGCGTCTTGCCGCATTTCCTGCAGCGGCCCCGCCCCTGTTGGCCTTTCGGCCCCGCATCTGGTCCCTTGGGCTTCTTTACCGAAGCCCCCATAGCATGCCCCTCTTCCGCCTTTCTCTTCCGAATGTGCTCCAGGTCTATCTCCCTCTCCCTTGCCCTGGCAACCATAGAGTCCAGGGTAGGGCAAGCTGAAAAACTGACATGCTCCCGAATGTCAGCTCGTAGCATGTCATGATAGCGGGTCCTCCTCATATCCTCATCACCCGCGTACTGGGGCACCAGACGCCCTCTCCCGGAACTTGGCGGTGATCTCCGCCACAGTCTCCGTCGTCTGTCTCATATCTAGGAACTCCCTGGCCAGCTGCTGAAGCTCGACAGCCGGCGCAAACTCTGCCCTGAACCTGGTCACGAAGTCCGACCAGGTCATAGCCTCGACAGCCGAGGCTCCCAACGAGTCACCAACGGATTCCCACCAATCCCTAGCTCGATCTCTCAAACATCCTGCTGCAAATCTCACCTTCGACCCCTCGGGGCAGAAGCTAGTCAACTGTGCAGACTCAATGTCTGCAATCCATCGCCTGGCAGCTATGGGGTCCTTCGCCCCGTGAAAATCCGGCGCACCACTGCCCCGGAAGTCCTTGAAGGACAGTGTGCGAGATCCCGACTGGCCAGATGCCATGTCGCTCCTGAATGCCCTGAGGCGATCCTCCATCAACTCTACTATCCCTTCCTTGATCGACCCGAAGATAATGGGGGTCGAATCAAGGATGCCTCTGGTGATCTCTGACGCGATGAACTCGCATAGCCTCTCGTCTATTGGCTCGGAACCTGATCCCGAACCCGATCCCTCTCCTGAACTGCCAACTGCTGGCCTCGAGCGTAGTACCACCATTCTGCAATACATAACGACAACTGTCAGTGGTACTGATACATCTAAAGGGATCACATCTACTGCAAGGTTCCTGGTCTCGCCTCAGCCTTCCTTAATTCAAGTACGGATCCTCTGCTTTCAGTAGTACGGGCCCATACTACCTTCCACATATATCTGTACTTTCCTCAAGAACTACCTCGACTCCACCAAGTCCCTACTACTATTACTGTGGATCTCATGCTAATCTCATCCTAGGCTCGCCCTAGGAAAACGCCAACCCACTCTCCGCCCTCAGCTGCATAAGAAGTCCCTGCTTTCTTCCCCTAACTAGCTCGCGAATACTATTACATATTACTCAGACTATATAATTCTTCAAATGAGGGATCCTACCCTACAACGGTTGGACTCAAACAAGAGCTGCGAAATAGGGCTACACCCAACCCTCTGAAATTATTTAGTCCTTGCAATATGTAACTTAACATATTCGTTTACTAGTTAGTGAAACACAACTAGAACTCCTAAAAGCACATAGCAAGCAGCATTCGGACATTGAGTACACATAATCAAGTATATACTACTCTGGCTATCATATCGACTGATCTGTACTAGCATACACTGCTAAGCTCATACTATCAGGCATAACCTAAACAGGCTATCCTACTACTGTCTACTCGGTACTAGCATGCAATTCTCATAAACTTGGAACACATAAAGCAGGCACATAAGGCATCATTCCTAGATCCTTAGTCCTATTCTAGCATGCTGTTCTACTGAAACTGAAACTGATAATCATAACATAAACTTGTATGGGTACTTTGGGGAAAACTTACTTGAGCTCGGCCGGTCGCGCACATCACACACCTCGTTCTTTCTCGAAACTCTTTTACTCAGTCTTTAGAAAATCATTTCTTTATAAAAATCTTTTAATCCCTCGATTTGAGTCCAGACATCCCCCGAAGGTGTGTCCGAATCCCTCAAACCAGGGCTCTGATACCAACTTGTAACATCCCAAAATACGAGCCAAAAAAAACAAAAAAAAATCATTTTTGAAACATATACTTAGCAAAGCATTATAAATAAAACATTCACTGATCATATCATTTCATAAAAACTGTCGCGTGTCCGGAAACAATTTTATAAAAACATAATAATATCAGAGTACAAATCCCAGAATAACTCATGATGCGGAAATCAATGTGTGTGTATGATGTGCCGCTACCGCGCCAGCTCCTTCCCCTTCGACGAAGAGGTACCTGAAAACAAAACTATAACTGTAAGCACAAAGCTTAGTGAGTTCCCCATCATACCACATACCATACAGTTACATAACATACATATATTGTCCGGCATATCTGGGTGCCCGACCTACCCCTTCGGTCCTCCCGACCGGATACTGTCTAGCATATCTGGGAGCTGGCCTCCCCTTCGGTCCTCTCGACCGGGTACTGACTAGCATATCTAGGTTCTGGTCTCCCCTTCGGTCCTATCGACCGGGTATTGGGGACTATTTCACCCCCTTACTACTACCACATAACACATTTATCACATAATCTATCTAGCATGGTTGGGCACGACCGCCCCTTCGACCCTATCGGCCGGTAATCTGGGGACTATCTCCCCCTACTGTCACTAGTACATAGCATCATATCATTTTAGCACATAAACATATCACAGGTAGTAACAACCCTAGATGAATATCACAGAGACAATCATCTATCATGTAACTCCTACTGGTGGGCCGGCATTGTGGCCGTAGACCCACCGCTACTGGAAGGTAACTCACCTTAAAGTGACTGCTGATCTGCGTGGGAACTGACTGACTTCTGCTGCTGCTGCTCCGGAAATCCTCCGGCTATAATTCCCACAAAAACACTCAGTCAAATACTGCTAACCGACCTCAGGGTAAAATGACCATTTACCCCTAACTAAACCAAGAGTCAAAATCAAAGTCAACTTCCAATTGACCCGACTCGCCGAGTTGGCTTGCCAACTCGCCGAGTCCCTATCCACTCGATTGACCATAATCTCGTCTCTACTCGTCGAGTTAGGCATTGACTCGACGAGTTTCCTTCTAAACCGATGACCACTAGTCCTTCATCCTACTCGCCGAGTTGTATGAACAACTCGTCGAGTTCATCTTCAACCGATGAACATTCTATGCTGAGACTCGCCGAGTCGTATGAACAACTCGCCGAGTCTGTTCTTGAGGCTCGCCGAGTCAGGGCATTGACTCGCCGAGTTCCTCCATGAGTGACTCTGGCTTCCAACTCACTGAGTCACCCCCCCCCCCCATGACTCACGACTCCACTCAGCAACACGAAAAGGGGAAAACCCGAGGACTCGCGACTCGACTCGCCGAGTCCGATGAACGACTCGCCGAGTCGGCCACATGCTACTATTATATACTCGATTTTGCTTGGATCCAGCTCATTCCATACGTAGATCTAGGTTCCTAGGGCTTGATTAACACGTAAAGTTCCCAACTTTACGTGTAAATAAACACCAATGAAGGTTTTAGGGCTCAAAATGCACTAAAGGAGTAGATCTAGGGCTTTCATGCAATATGGCTTCATAAAGGCAGTGGATCCGAGCTCCTGGAGCTCAATCATGCCTAGATCTAAAGGTTAATCAGCTTATCACAGACCCTAGTTCATACCCAAGCTTGGAAATGGCTCAAGAAGGACTTTAATGGAGCTCTAAGGGACTATAAGCATGAAAACAGAGGGAAACTGAGTTATACCTCCAGGAAATCTCTGAAATAACACCAAGATGCCTGGCCTCCTTCCTCTCCTCTTGATCTACTCTCCTTTCTCTCTCAAAGTCTTCAAGAAATCACACCAAGCACTTCAATTTCACAAGGAACGATGTTAGAACGATATAGGGGCTCTGAGGGTGAATGGGGGCGAGCTTGGGGCGCATAAGGTTGGTTTAAATAGGGTTCAAACCCTTGGAATTAGGGTTTCACCAGACAGCGGGGACTCGCCGAGTCCAGAATATGGACTCGCCGAGTCGCCAACTTAAACGTGTTCCATGTCCCGGCTCTACTCGGCGAGTCGGGCCTACAACTCGCCGAGTCCAAGGCTAAAAATGCAAAATACTTAGATAAATTTACATACCAGGAACCAAGTGCTACAACATAGTAGGTGAAGAGTATTGTTTTAACGCTTATATAATAGTAATAATAGCAAGACTATTAATTAGTCTCGTTGAACATTAGACTAAACTCTAGTGGTAATGATACTAGGTTTTGTCGAAGGAAAATTGTTTTAAGAGTAACGAAGTGCTTTCTGAGTGCCGAGTCACCACCTTTTATAGGTGAGTGCATAGTTACTTTTATCTTACACATAGATATGAAGTATTTTATATAAATTACGTGCTATTTGTGTATACTGTCTGAATACTTGCTGTCTATGCTGGATGAAACGTTTTATACATGTTTTAAATGATCTAAATTGTATATGTATTTTATATCTACAAAATGTGTTGGGTAAAATATGGGTAGATTAGAGGTGAGATAAATGATGAGCGATAAAAGATGAGATAAATGATGAGTGATGAAAGATGAGATGAATGATGAGCGATGATATATGAGTGATAAAATATTGTGCGAAGCGATGACCTAAGTGATGAGCCAAAACGATGAGCCAAAGCGATGAGCCAAAATGATGAGCCAAACGATAAGCCAAACGATGACCCAAGCGATGGCCCCGTCATCTAGCAGAGTATGGATGACAACCACATACTATTCTAGACAGTCTAGTGGAACACTAGCAGGCTCGCAACCTGTAGGTGTTGTGAACGATGTGTTCACCCGGTGTACTCTAAAAAAACCCCATTGACATGTATTGTGAGTGGACACTTGAAAACGATACTGTCAATAAACGAGATAAACCCTGGCGACTATGCAGACTTAGTGTCGATTCCTTAGGATACTCCTTAGGAATGAATGAACGAGGAATAGTTGAATCTTAGGGAAGATCCTTAAGAGTAAAGAAGATAATGGGGATGGGTAATTAGGTTGATTGTTTGATGTTGAACATAATAATTATATTATTGTGGGTTGAAAACCCTATGTACTCACCAGGTTTCCCAACCTAACCCACTCAAGCTTATTTGTATCACAGGTGTCGATATGAAGCTACTTTACACTGAGAGATTTAAAAGAGATGTAGATCACTAGTGTAAAAGAATGTAAGTTATGTTTATGCTTATGTTTCTGTATTGACGATGACATCCCAAATGTTTTAAAATGGATAAAAACACATTTCTTCGGAAATGCTTTGATAACGTATTTATCATGTTTTTTTTATGGGAACAAATTCCGCAACATTTTTATTAAAAGAGGTACTCTGATTTTTATAAAGCATCAACAAAATCAGTCTTTTCTGGCCGAGAAAATGGGCATGTCACAGTTGGTATCAGAGCATTAGTTTAAGCGAACTAGGAATAAGGATTTATTTCTAGACTTAAACTTAGAATGCTAAACGATGATCGTGACGAGTGTATCTAACAAATTTAGGTAATACACCTGAATAGACACAAGTACTAGCTTATTTAGGGAAAATGCCTAACATGCTTTTATGTGCTAAATGATTTATGATATACATTATATGATCGGATCTATGGTCTGTTGCCGACCGGATCTGGAAACTTTATGTGTTCAGGTTTCTAAACGTTTAATTACGGTATTAGAACTAGCATATAACTTTTCGGAGAGATAAGGAGATTTATACGTCAATCGTAGATAAAATCTTTCCTATCTTATTTCTCGTCATTACACACCGAACGTCTGATTTGGTGTATAGAACGAAATGGCAAGAACCCGAAGTGGAAATGCGAATGGAAATAGAAATCAACAACCTCAACCACCAGTGATTGAGAAAATACCTGTTGTAGTAGCCACTCCTGAGCCAATCAGAATGGCTGGAGTACAAGCCATGATTCGGGCTATGATGGCCGAGCAAAGAGAAGAGATGAGGCAGATGTTGCACGAAAATAGGGATGAACCTACGGTGCCCATTGTGCAACCTGAGTTGATCGCTGAACAATCGGAGGAAGGAAATTATAGCCACACTGTGAGTCAAGTTGGAACCCAAGGGGTAAGGAGGAATGGCCCGGAGAAGAAAAATGACAAGGATGGGCCGATGTATAAGAATTTCTTGGGTGCAAAACCACGGGTCTCTCTGGAAGCCCAAAACCAATGGAGATAATGGACTGGATCTCCAAGATGGAGATGGTATTTGAGAGTTGCGACTACAGCGATAAGAAAAAGACCGTCTTTGTAGTCAGACAACTAAAGACCAGGGTGTTAAGTTGGTGGAAGTTGCTGGCAGATACAATGCCACGAGGAGAAGCCATATGAATGTCTTGGGAAGCATTCACAGAGCAGTTAAAAATGCAGTACTGCTCAGAGATAGATCTGATAGACCTAAACGACGAGTTTCAGAACCTGAAGAAATGGAAGATGAGTGTTGATGAGTATGCCACCACATTCACTGAGAGGATGAAACTATTTCCCTACTTGGTGCCTACTGAACTCTCCAAGATAGATAGGTTCACTAACGGACAGCCCGCAGACTTTGGCCCAACGGTCAAAATAGCAACTACTTTGAAAACAGCCGTTAGAGCAGCTAAGAATATAGAGACCCAAATAACAAAAAAGGTTCAAGAAAAAGATAAGGCAGGAGAAAAGAGGAAGTTTGAAGGATCTTCAAGGCCCAACAAGGAGAGTAAATTCTCGAAGTTTGGAGGAGGAGGAAGAGGTGATGCAAGATCATATGATAAGTGCGAGAAGAAACACTTAGGAAAATGTAGCGAAGAGGTGATATGTTTCAAGTTTGGAAAGTCTGGCCATTATGCCAATGAGTGTACATTCAATAAGAAGGTATGTTTCGGAAGTAACAAAGAAGGGCATATTTCTAGAGACAGCTCAAAGAAAAATGAAGCAGCAAGGCCAAATGCACCGCCAAAGCCAAGGGCATTTCACATGATCCTCGATGAAGCAGATAACAATGCGAGGAATCAAGGATGAGGACTTCATATCCGAAAATCGAGTTTTGCAGTAGCCATAGTATCATATGATGTAGCCTATTAGAGGCATAGTCTAGGGTGAACTTGAACACCTATGTAATTGTTTCAAAGAATAATATAAAACCTTCGTTTTTCTATCTGATGTGTTCAGTTGTTATGTGATTTTCTTGTATAGGGACTTGGAAAACAGCGAGACAATACTTGGGACGAGTATGAGTAGGTGTGAATGGTAGTAGAGGCCTATACTACCGGAAGCACAGGAGTCACACTTGGATCAGGGAAAGTCACAAGGATACCAAGAAGCTAGTAGTTGATTCTGTTTTGTTCATGTATGTCATTACCATTGTTTCGGTAATGACTAAGAAGATGATTGTTATTCTGACCCAAGCGGTCATATCAAATTGAGTCCGACTACGATGAGTATGTTACGTGTTTCAGAGAACCAAGTTCGAAGTAGCATCTGACTTAAGCCAGAAGACTGAAATAAAAGATAATCAAAGCGATCAGTAGAGGTATCGCGATAGTTGCTTGTAGCTAGAAATGCTACCTTTTAAGATGTGATTAGAACATGAAGGAAGGTATAGTCTGTTCTGGAATTTGACTCTAAGAGACCTGAGTCTCAGCGTTGCAACAATCGATGATATGTCATTAGAATATGACACATCGGTCCATTGTAGTAATAAAATAACTTATCTTAAGTTTGTTAAGAAGAAGAAGCAGTCTTCAGTAAGGATCGAGATTGTGACTTGAAGGTCATAATTTGGAGTCTAACGTGAGATAGGGAGCAGGTACAAAATCGAGCACCGCCTGCAGTCAAGGAGTCCAAGAGTTAAATACTCGTTCGAAGCAACATAGAAGTTATGGTTATTACCTAGGATGAATAGTTAATGTAGGGACTCATTATGCAAGCCATGTTTCGTTGATGATTCCTGGACATAATCATCCTAATGGGGAGATAACTGTAACACCCGTAGATCCGGGCTAGTCAATTTAGAGACAATAAGCGTCAAAAATGACTTTTTAATAGAATATTATTTAGAATGAATAATCCTAACCAAGTCATAGTATATGTTACAAGGATTCCGTACATATAAAGAACGCTGAAATCCGAGTTATAACGAAGAAGTTATGGTCCGTTGAAGTTTTACGGCAAAACCGGCACGACACCGGGAGACGTAAATAGTGAATTTACGATAGAAGAATTTTTAGCCTTAGTGATCTAAACAAAAGTTGTAGTATACATTAAACCGAGAACATACAAAAAAAGAACGTCAAAATATGACTTCGTATGAGGAAGTTATGATTTTTCTAAGATTTGGCCTAGCAATGCACGGCCCGAAACTCGAATTTTAGATCGAGCAGTTTTTGGTTAACGTGACCTAAATGAGAATTGAAGATCTCATTAATAGGAACTCAACGAAAAAAAGACAGACGAAAATGGAGTCCGTATGTAGAAGTTACGAATTTTACGCGGACATTTAACAGTGTAGTCACCTTCTACTGTTAAATTTAAGATCGGTCGAGAATTAATCGACGGAGTCAAAAGCAAAGTTGGTGATCTTATTTTTACCTACGCATGGATATAAAGAACATCAAAAACGGAGCTCGAATGCGAAAGTTACGGATTTTAGAAGTCGGAAGTGTGCTTTGCGAAAATGGGTGATGTGGCACAATCTTGGCCATTGCTTTCTCCCCAATTCTTGTCACCAGATGGTGACATGTGGCACCAAGTTCAGCCATATTTCACCCTATAAATAGAACCTCTCCCACCCTCATTTTCTTCAAACCTTTCTCACTCTTTCTTCTCTCTACACTCTCTCTAAACCTCCCAAAAACTCCCCTAGCGCTAGAAGAAAGCCCGGAGCGCTCGACGGCTCCGAGAAGAAGAGCTTTCGGCTCGGAAGTCCTGCCCCTACAGAGCCCGACTTCTAGCCAAACCCCCTTGTAGGTAATATATGCCTACCTAATTTTTAATATAGCTTTTATTTAAATATAGTAATGTTATTAGGACCTTATAATAATTATTCGAGCTATTATTATGGGTTATATAAGTGTCGTTATAATATCTTTTTAACCACTCGCGGTACGGGGAATCCGGTTTGAAGGGCTGCCTGGGTTGTTGGATTTCAGAAGTGCTATATGCCAAAATGATCCTGCCCTCCGGTGTTTCATGTGTTGCCCCTGTCTGTACATAGTGGGTGAAGAGTATTGTTTTAACGCTTATATAATAGTAATAATAACAAGACTATTAATTAGTCTCGTTGAACATTAGACTGAACTCTAGTGGTAATGATACTAGGTTTTGTCAAAGGAAAATTGTTTTAAGAGTAACGAGGTGTTGTCCGAGTGCCGAGTCACCACCTATACAGGTGAGTGCATAGTTACTTTCATCTTACACATAGATATGAAGTATTTTATATAAATTACGTGTTATGTGTGTATACTGTCTGAATACTTACTGTCTATGCTGGATGAAACGTTTTATACATGTTTTAAATGATCTAAACTGTATATGTATTTTATATCTACAAAATGTGTTGGGTAAAACATGTGTAGATTAGAGGTGAGATAAATGATGAGCGATAAAAGATGAGATAAATGATGAGTGATGAAAGATGAGATGAATGATGAGCGATGATATATGAGTGATAAAATATGGTGCGAAGCGATGACCTAAGTGATGAGCCAAAACAATGAGCCAAAGCGATGAGACAAAACGATGAGCCAAACGATGACCCAAGAGATGGCCCCGTCATCTAGCAGAGTATGGATGACAACCACAGACTATTCTAGACAGTCTAGTGGAACACTAGCAGGCTCGCAACCTGTAGGTGTTGTGAACGATGTGTTCACCCGGTGTACTCTAAAAAAACCCCATTGACATGTATTGTGAGTGGACACTTGAAAACGATACTGTCAATAAACGAGATAAACCCTGGCGACTATGCAGACTTAGTGTCGATTCCTTAGGATACTCCTTAGGAATGAATGAACGAGGAATAGCTGAATCTTAAGGAAGATCCTTAAGAGTAAAGAAGATAATGGGGAACTGTTAGGGAAATAAACAAAATATAATTAGAAAATAGAAATGAAGAAGCAGAAGGCAGAAGATGCAGTTATCGAGTGAAATATATTTTGTCTCCATCACCTCTGATTCGGAACTGTTAGGGAAAATCTCAACCATTTCTCTGTTCAAGTGCGTTCCTTCTTCGATCATACTGTAATCGAAAACAGATATGGTAATTAGGCGATAGTAACATAAATGGTGCCTTCTTATGAAGAAACTAACGACAACTAAAAAAAAGAATGCCCTAATTTTGAGAAGACAGACATTTTGGGTGTAGGGCTTACAGAAAGAGACTGTGAAATGTGAAATCGGAGTGGAACCTGCAGTTTGTTTAGTGCGATGATGGAATACGTGGAAGGTGCGACGGTGGTGGACCGATATGTTTTGTAACGATGAATTCAAAGAAGATATCAAAAGCAGATGGCAGATGGTGGAAGATCTTGTGCAGTTCCATTCGAAAGATGAGGCTGCGCTGCGACCGACCATGGAGAAGACGAATCCGACGTTTTTGGGATGTAAAAGAAAACGGAAGTGGTGGGAAAGCTCTATCTAGATGCAATGGCGGTGGAGGAAGATAGAGGGCAGAGAAGGACTGAAGATGAGTAATGTTGAAGCGGTGGATCATCAACACTAAACCTCTAGAAACGTCTGAGAGGTGAAGAATCGGGAAGTAAAAAGCGGTCGGATGTTAGCGGAGTGAGGGACGAAACTGTAAATCACCTAAAAACTGTGACTAACGTATGTTTATAGTTCAGGGACCATTTATGCCAACATCTTAGGAACTCTACTGTTACTTTTCTTCATAACTTTAATATATATAATAATAATAATTTGTTCCAGCATTAGAGATTAGACATTATGTATATTAAGTTAGGAAATAAAACACAAGAATCCTTATAGTTTGGTGGTTGTAGTCTATTCCAGCTGCGTCGGAGGCCTTGGTTCGAATCTTCACGCCCTCAATTTCGTTCAAAATATGTGTTCTTCATTACGTGGCTGGCCACGCCACCTCAGCTCCTACTCGGCCTCTTCCCTCCTATCAGTTGAGGATTGACCGGCCATAGAAGGTAAAGGGGCAAAAGTGAACATTTTTTCTGGCATTTGAGGCATTAACGAACATAAATTTCAACTTTGAGCAAAACTGACAAAAACATGAAACTTTAGGTTTTTTATGACATTAACTCGTTAAAATCACAATTACAACAATATTTATATACTTATTTATATTTTTTACAAAAAAATAGTTATAAAATATCTTAAATAACATAAATAAATAAATAAATCAATTCAATTTTTTCTTATTTTAAAATTTTTAGAAGTTTCAAATTTATAAACTAACTTGATTATTTAGTTTAATGATTAACATAAAAATTATTTTTATAGTTATTTAGATATATTGATTAATATTTATAAGAAAAAAAAAATTTGGACTGAATTCTCGCCTGGTGTAGAATTCCTTCTCTTGCTTTCTCTTCGGTTGGCGATCTCGTCTCTTTTGCTGCAAACTGGGGATGGTCTCCAAAGAAACGCAAGATTTTTGTTGTCATTATCTATGGTTTCATTTGATGTTTGTGACTTTTTGAAAGGTTAGAAACGACAAGGTTTTCAACCAAATCCGGCGTGCCCTAGGAGTTTAGTTGATAATATTTTTCTCTCTCTGGTTTTTAGTTGGGTTAAATATAGAAGAAATTATGAAAATTGTAATTGGAGGTTTTCTTTTCCTTTTGATATTCTGTAAGTTTCCTTTGTTTTTGCCTACCCTTTTTTCTTTTTAGGCTGGGATTTTATAAATTTTGTCGATCCCAAAAAAAAAAACTTAGTATTAATATAAATATTAGTATTGTCATATCAATGCGTAAATTTTAATGATTTACAAGTATTAAATAATATTTAGATAATATAAAAGTAATAAAAATAATAAATGGTTAAGGATTCAGAACATAGGTGGGGTATATGGATAGTCTGAGCCATAAGAAAATCACAATCATTTAATTGTATACCTAACTTACTCAAAATAATTAAAGATAGCTTTAATTTGAGGTCGACAGGCATATAAGAAAATCACAATCATTTAATTTAATGGTATTACCAATTACCAAACTTACTCAAAAACATTGAAGGCAGCGTAATTTGGGGTCCATCGGTGGTATAAAGAGGTTCAATGACCTGCAAAATAGTTTAGATAAGAAAAAAAATACACAAAATAGTTATATTTACTTTATGTGGCCAAGTCAAAAATAAAAAAAAATAAAAAAATAAAAAAACTTTATAATCTAGAAGATTTGCGAGCATTACATTATAAGAACACAGTTAAATCTTAAATTAACGCTTAGAATGAGAAATACTTATAACATATAGGCTACACTAGTTATTGTGTTAAAAAAAACCACGAATTTTTTATAGCAAAATTTTGATAGTAATGATCAGTTACTTATTAAATAACAACTAGAAGGGTTACCCGCGTGTTGCGTCGGGCGGAATGTGTTCGTTTTGTGAGACAAATAATGAAGTACATTGCATAAATTGGTATCCAAATTAAAGTATGTTGCTATTCTGTGTAATTTTCCGTCAATCGGATGAATGGAAATGTAATGATAGATCATGCTACTAAAAGAAGTACAATGCTATATTTGAATAGATTTTCGAAAACAATGAAAATACAAAGGTAATTTTAAATGAAAGTACAATGCAATCTACAATAAATACAGAAAGAACATCTTCATACTTACCCCATCACTCACCCGTCTTCTTCGATTTCATTTTGTTATTTTTTCATTCCCAATCAAAGAACATGTCTACCTGACCATGTATCTTTTTATTGAATCGGTATACAGTGAAGCAAAGCACAAAAACCTTAAACAACTAATAAGTACCCAAAATAATGGTCACCTCCTTTTAGACAGTAAGTCCTTAATACTATTGATGTTGAAGTTGTTACCAAACCATCCAGTGATTTGTTAAACAAAGAAGAGATAAAATAATATTCATAATATCATGAAACAGCAAACGATTCAAACAACATATGATTGTTGTTTATTAGTCTAAATTATATAAACCTGACACCATATACGGTATTATTTGTTGTTTATTATTAGTCAAATTTTAATGACTATTAATAGATAAGATTTAGGTGTTGTTTCTTTCTTTTTCTTTTTCTTTTTCTTTTTACTTAATCAACATAATGAGAAAGGATAGACAAAATTTTATTGCCTATACGAGAATGTATATTGTAAATGAGTGTTTTACCCCGATTGTTGTAGATTTGATGATAAGTAATAGGCATAGGCCTCAGGTGGGTTTGGCTTTACGATGGCACTTGTAACCCTTTATTTCGGGTACCTGTTGCACCCCTGCTGTTATTAGTCCGTTTTGTTTCTCTTTACCATATCCTCAGTCTTACCATGGTGGGCAGTCACAATAGTTATTCAAACCACTTGATCCATTGCATCCGGGATCACCTATGTGAGAGAAGCAAAACAAATCACTTTCTCCATACAAAATTAAAAATGGTACAATTATCGATTTAAATAATATAAAAGATCAAAAGGGAAAATATAGTTTTTTTACCTGAACAACTTCATTAGCAGCTTACAGCCTCACAAAATCATGGTGATACTACTATACAATATAAGTGGATACTATTTTACAAATGTTAAGCACACAATCAGAAAATAGATGCCACTATTTTTTCACTTTGAGATGTCAAATTTGCAATAATGCAGGTGACACCTTTCTTGTGTGATTGCAGCAATTGAGATGCATTTCTCTACTGTAACCAAATTTAAGAAATAAATCATAACCACTTTATGACAGAAATGTTAAGAAAGATATTAATATGGACAAAGTATTTACATAAACAATTTGTAACATTTCGTTGAAAGTGCTTGTTTTCATATATTTTTAAATCCCAGTAAAGCATTCATTTAGGTACCTTGTTTTCTGAATCCTGATAGAGAGTCTCCCATAGAGTAATGACTTCTTAAGTATCTCCAAAGAGAGATAATATTTCTCCCAATTAGTTGTTAAAAAAGCATTATAACATTAATTAACCCAAAAAATAAATGTATTTATTGAAAAATGAAGATGTCATGAAATCCCGAACCCTTTATTCTTTGTATCTTTTGTTGTAGGTAAGATTTAATAATAATGTATTTATTGATAAATGAAGATGCCATAGAGTAATGTATAACATTAATATAGATTCTTTATATTAATTTCATGGCATCTTCATTGTAAAATATAACAAAGAATCTATATTAATATATTAATTTATTGGAAAATGAACATGCCATGAAATTAATATAAAGAATATATATATATATATATATTATATTTATTCTTTAACGATTTTGTATTGTAATATAGATTTTCTTTTGTTGATCTCTTAAACGTGAGATAATGACACGAACATTTATAATTTTTTGTTTTTCTTGGGCGTGTTTGGCACGGAGCTTTTGGAAGCGTTTGGGAGCTTCTAACTTTTAGCCTTTGATACATATCTCTAGTTTAAACAAAAATATTCGTTTGGAAGTACAAGCGTTTAACTTTTAGTTTAAACAAAACGCTCCAATTCTAAAAGCTACTTCATGTAGCGTTTAACAAAACGCTACCGAGCTTTTGAAATCAATTTTCATAATTACCCTTAAAAATATATTTATATATTTATTTATTTTTAATCAATTGTCATTTTATGTAATTTTATATATTTCAAAAGCTCCAGCTACTTTTGGGAAACATTCATATAACAAATAAAAACTACAGCTTCCCGCTACACGCTACCAGCTACCCGCTACCAGCTAACCGCTACCCGCTTCCCGCTTCCAGCTAACAGCTATTTTTGTTAAACACACCCAAGAGCTCCAACTAATCTTGGCTTTACTACATCTATTAGAAATCCAAAAGAACGATCTATGAATAATATCATCAAAAAACATAGATTTCCTAGGCATAACCGTTCCAAAAACTGTCGAATTACAAAATTCCACATGCACCAGAAAGATGTCATAACCATAGCATCAAATACCTTTCGTTGACCCTTTCTCAAAGCAATAGAATTTGACCACTTAATAAGGGTGTGAACGTTAACTGGGTCGGAATCTAAATTCCCCACCAAATAGCAATGCGCGGACAAATCTCCATCAACTCAATACATTCTGCAAAAATGTGATCAACAGATTCCACAGAACAGGAACATATAGGGCATAAAATCGAGTACACCATGATTCCCCTATGAGATAATCTCTCTCTAGTAGGAAATTTGAGTAACTGAATCCTCCATAAAAGAATGTTGATCTTGATGGGAACCCAATTATTCCATCTAGTCTCACCACCTCCAGAATGAAGCATACTCCTATCTAAGAACCAACGAGCAGAGGAGACAGAAAAAGTATCTGAAACATCAATAGACCAACCCAATCTATCAGGAATCAACTGCAATTGAAAATCCTGCAAAAGAGAAATAAAAACATCCCACTGCTCCTGCTCAATACCACCTCTAGGACTACGTCTGAAAGTAACAGGATCCCACCCCAATCTTAGACGATCTCTAACTGTATCTAAAGCAAAAATTCTATGAAAAGTTTCGGCAAGAGGGGCCTCTCCAATCCACAAATCCTGCCAAAAATATGTATGGTTCCCATCACCAACCCTGATAGGAAAGAAGGATAGAATATCGATTCCCTTCTCCTGCAATTGAGTAAACATACAAATAACTCCACACCAAGGTCCCGATCCGGTTCTCCTAGGGGACATAGACTTGCAACCTCCATCTGAGCCATTCAACGATTTGATAATCTTAACCCATAACAGATCATGACAATGATAGAATCTCCACAACCACCGTAGCATCATGGCCCTATTAAAGGCATATAAACTCCCAATACCCAAACCACCCTCTACTTTTTCCGCTAAAACTCTGTCCCATCTGACCCAGTACATACGTCTCTCATCCAAATCTGCTCCCCAAAAGAATCTAGCTCGCATCGACTCTAAAGACTTTAGAACCGAAACAGGAGCAAGAAAAATCGACATTAGGTAACTACTTAAGGAACCTAGAACCGACTTAACCAAAGTAAGCCGACCACCAAAAGAAAGGCATTTAGCCTTCCAGTCTGACAATCTGCTCTAAAACCGATCAACCACAGGAGACCAAGCAGAGATACGAGACATATTCTGACCAACAGGAACACCGAGGTGGATAAAAGGAAGCTCAGAAACTGCACACCCAATCATGTCTACAACACTAGAGACCTGAGATAAAGGAATCCCCACACCAATCAATTTGCTTTTATGCAAATTGATTTTAAGACCCGAAGCCATAAAGAAACAACGAAGGATACGAATCAGACGCTTCGCATTCTCATGATCCCAATAAGAAATCAACATGACATCATCAACATATAAAAGATGAGAAATTTCAATGCGTGAAATAGAGATCCCCCTAAACACGTTAGTCATCTGAGCTCTAACCAAAGCCACGTGAAGACCCTCCATCGCCAATATGAAAAGGAAAGGAGACGAACATTTATAATTTATTGAATTTTATACAGTTTAATGTATTATTATATCGTCATTTAATTTTTTATATAATTTTATCATTGTCTTTATATAATTTATTATATTTTATAAAAAGTTCATTGAAATAAATTTAAAAAAAGAATATTTATTTGCTAAATATTTTATATTAATTTTTTTTTGTCAAAAATTCAATGTCGTTGAGTAATCCATATTTATTGAATGTAACGTGATATTCTATTGTTTTTGAGTTTAATCTTATTAAATGATAGTTAATTAATTTAAAATGTTCTATTTAATTCGTACCATCGTTCTATTAAACTATACATTATATTATGAATTCTCTAGATTGATTAAAAGTTTTTTTAGTATGTTTCGTAAACTTTTATACAATTTAATCTCCCTATTCGATTCTAATAAATAAATAATTTTATTCTCCTATTGATAAGTGTCACAATACTAGAAATTCTAATTAATATTATATGTCATCTATCATGCCACATTTTAACCTACTAATTCTCCATTTAAAATTTTCCACTCTAATTACATTAAATTATAATTGATTCTTCATTTTAAATTTTAAATTTTAAATTACACACTTTAATTACATTAAATTAATAACATTAAAATAAAAAATAAAATTAAATTAATATACATTTGATATAATTTCATGTATTTATTTAAATCAATGATTATAATTTTATATAACAAAAAATATCTCTTAATTAATAATTTATTTAAAATAATTGATTAATAATTTTGAGTTTTTACTATGAAAGTTTAACTAATTTTATAACTGTGGTTGTCACAAATTATAAACTAATGTATCATATAAAAAATATATGATAATGAAAAAAATCGATTAAACTCTATAGTATTTAATGCAGTGAGGATATCGTGAGTTTAATCTTCATATGTGTTTGGTTCTGTCCTAGAAATGGTAACCGTCTTGATGCGTGCCTTCTTTAGACCATCCACAATCCACATCGATGAATAATTGGATGAGTCGGTTGGTAAAATACGATTAAAATAAATAGTGTTTCCAAACGTCAAGTTGCCAACGACCGACACTTTATAACAAACGTCATTCGGCTATTTTTAATTGTTTTATACATGGCGGAGTAAAACAAAAGTTTTTTTTTTTTCAAATAAACCTTTTTTAGAAAATCAAGAAATTTATATCAAGATATGATTTTTTATACAATGTAAAAAAAATATAAAAATATTATTAAGAATTATAATTTTTTTCCTATAGACATACTTTTATATCCAATTCCGATCCTCTATTTATAATATTTTTCGATTTCGTTAATTTTTGTTAATATTTTTATATCTTAAACAAATAATTTAGTTGTTTTGAAAAAAAGTCATTTTAATAATTTTTATTATAATAAAAAAGAATTATAAAATTTATTTATGATTTTAGTTGGGTTAGCCGGTTAGTAATGAGAGCAAGTTTGGATTTAGCTGTATAAAAGGAAGAAAGATAAATTTATTTTTTAATAAATAGGTGGTTGGGTTTGGTTGAGAATGAAAATAGTCTTTAAGGATTGACGTTCACTACATGCAAGCCACGTAAAGCTCCATGTTGAATGGATATAAGCCATGTAAAGCCACATAAAGCTCCAAGTCATTACATCTCCATTAAAACAAATTGTTGTTATATCTATGTTAGGTATCTTTAATACATGTTCACAATCACACTATTATTTTTTGAAAATTGTTACCACTCTATATTACTTATTTTTTTATTTTTTATTTTTTTCTGTAAAAAACATAATTATTAAACATAAGAAAATTTTACTAATAAAAAAAGTACATGAAATTAAATAAAAAACATAATTATTAAACTTAAATTTTTTTTTACCAATTTTGATAGGTTGTATAAATTATCAGGGGCAAAGTAATCAAGTACCAAAAGTTTGTTTGTCACGATAAAATCTCGGTTGATCGAAGTTCTACGCCTCTTTTCGATATTTGAACTTTCGGCTTTCTGACGCAACATTTCGCTTGCCATTGACAACAACATGTGTACAAACAAATATTCACCACCACCACCATCATCATCATCGGATGACAAAGAAGAAATTCAAACAAAAAATTATTCATGTTGGAAGAGTATGTTTGTAGTGTGAAAAAATATATATAAGTATTGGTATTTATAGGTAAATAAGTTAAGTATTAATTTAAAAAATAATAATAATAAACAACCGATCAAGTCGTCAAAAAAAAAAAAAAAAAAAAAAACTTCACCTAGTCAAATCTCTCGTGAACACCCGTGAAGCTGCCTACTCCACAAGACACCTACTCGCCCTTGGGGCGGTATTCACTAGCGGACATGTCCGCCACCTTAGCATGTCACGCGTGAGGAGGGTTTCATACCGAAAGGCCTAAGTGCGTGACTATGTCGTGCATTGTCATCTATTTCATTCTTACTATTATAGGTAGAGCGTTTCGCAAGCAACTAATTAGATTGATCCCAAAAATAGAAAGCGAGAAAAAGAAACCAAACAATTTTTGCGACGATAGATATGTCTTCACCAAAAGCCAAAACTTCACATGTGAAAATTATGTTCTAAATAGTTAAAAGTTATCTTTTTTTTGAAAAAAAAAGTTCATTTTCAATAAATCAAAGGGCGTGTTCGGCACGGAGCGTTTGAGAGTTTCTAGCTTCTGAAGTTTGACAAAACGTTTTCGTTTTGAACAGAAAGTCTTGTTTGGCACTACAAGCTTCTAGCGTTTAATTTAAGCAAAACGCTACAAGCTACAAGCTACCCGCTACCTGCTACAAGCTGCCTGGTTCCAGCTAGTTTTACCGAACATGCCCAAAGCTGCTTTTCGTATTTGGGAGCTGATTTTCAACAAGAAAAAAAAAATCATTTTCCTAGAATATAAAGTTGTTTTCAATAACCCAAGGTGTTTTGTACGTAGGCTGGGCCAGGATTTATAAATGAGAAGGCTTACATCAAAAGATAATAAAAAATTATTAGTTACGACACTAATCAAAAAATCAAATGTTACATATACTAAATTTGTCATATCATTTTTTCTTGTTCACCACAAATTGGTTCGTGGATGTGGACATTTATATAAACGTCTTCTCTAATATTATATGATACAATTACTACTTGTAAACATCTTCATTTCGTTTGAAAAGAATTGATGTTCTTTTCGTGCATTGGTATACCTATGATTATACAAAACCAAACTATCAATCATAAAATAATTACTAATTATAAATTACAAAAAATAAATATGTTGTAATAACTAGAGTTTACCTATTATTGAATGGAGAATGAAATTGTGGTGTATTTTAAATGGAAACACCCTTCTTAATTATGACCAAGTACATCGGTACAAAACTATTCTATAGCGTCGGTTTTTGAGGTGGTGTCGGTTTCATATTTTCCGTCATTAAAGGTCATAAACTAATTTACATAATTGTTTCCATGACAGTTTACTGAACACGAGTCATCATTGTAAATCAGACAACACACATTAACGACGGTTTTACATTAAAAGAGTGACAAGTAGTACGACAGCCGAAAATAATAGCCAAATGTCATCTTTTGTAATGATTTTTTTTTATTTTATATGTACGTTTACCTTATGTCAGTTATTAAGTGAGATCTAAAGACATATAAGATGTTGAAGTTTCATTTTAAGTGATTAAATCTTATATTGAAAAAAAACCCAGCACGAAGTCGTGTCACGGTCGAAAACGGTGGTCAAATGTCATTTTTATAAAGCTTGATATATATATATATATATATATATATATATATATATATATATATATATATATATATATATATATATATATATATATATAACGTTGAATCTATTAAATGATACGTAAAAACATATAAGGTGATACAGTTTAATTTTAAGTGAATCCTTCTAGTTATTTATTTTAATGAATTTTGATATTTTTAAGAGTGTAGTTTAAGTTTTTTCCATAACGTTTGACTTCTATTTTTTTTATTACAAAATGTTTTTGGAATAGTTTATATTTGAATGAACTTGCTATTGTAATTTAATACACATAAATATACATAATTTTATTGATCGAATTATATATTTGATATGTTTTACAAAATACGTTCATTTGATTTTTTTAAAATTTTTAATATGTTATTTGAATTAACTTAAAAGTGCTTTTATATATATATATATATATATATATATATATATATATATATATATATATATATATACCGTTAAATGTATATATAAGATTAGATATCCTATTAAAACTACGTCGTTTTGATCATGTGTTTACTTTTTTAATAAAAAAAATTAATTTACTTAATCGGCTAATATCATCGAACCCGGAGATATCTTCGTCTCATGTTCACACATCTTTCTCTCTTCCGGTGGTAGCCTTCGCTGACATTCACGCTATCAATTTAGATTCTGAACGGCCCAACGAGAAAAGGCAGGAAACACCACACATCCAGTCCGTCGCAGCAAGGCAGGAAGCCCCACCCACCAGGTGTTTGATTAAATACCTTAGTGAACTTCTGTGTCAATATGGCTTAAAAAGAATAGATTGTTATCAATGAACAATCACTTACAACTGCCAAATCTGGTACTAATTGTATTACAGTCGTTGCAGTCAAAAGGTTAAACCATGAAGGCAAAGGTCAACAAGAATGGTTGGTAAGTATGAAACTATGAATAAAAATTTTCAGCCTCTTTAATGGAACCTTTGAATATAAATTGCTCTTGCTGCTGCAAAGGGACTTGCATACTTACATATTCCTCAAGCAAAAGTGATATATCGTGATTTCAAGTCCTCAAATATATTGATCGACTCTGTATGTCTCAAATTAATGGTTATTTACTCTGTTTAGTTTTCTTTTACGTGTTTTTACGAATTTAATCTTTACTTCCTTCCAGAATTACAATGCAAAACTTTTTGATTTTGGGTTAGCAAAAGATGGACCGAATGATGGTAAAAGCTATGTGTCTACAAGGGTTATGGGTAACCCAAGGGTATGCAGCTCCTGAATACATGGCCATAGGTAATTTTATTGAATGAGTTTTTTTTTTCTATTTCTTTTCGTCATTAAGTAATGTATGGGTAATTTACCTTTTTACCCTTATTCCTTCTTTTTGCCTTTCAACTCCTCACATTTGATAAATATTTTTAAAATTGATTAATATTTTGATATTTGTCTTTTGGAATGTAAGGGTAAAATGGTTATTTAGTGCGGTGTATTGCCTTAATCTTATGTGATATCGCTATAAAGGTCATTTGACAGCAAGAAGCGATACATACATTTTTGGTGTGGTACTCCTTGATTTTTATTTTATGAATATGTTGTTGTGAGTGTGATTCTCTTTAAAAAGAAATTTGATTTAGATTAAACAATCCAGATCATGGTTACGAGTTTTATTTATATACCTTGTAAAGAAATGAAAATGCATTTATATTCATTTTATACCGAAATCGTCTAAATTGGAAGTTAAAATTCAAGCATATACAAAACTGAAATGAGATAAAAAATTAATCATCTTGAGGATTACATACCATCTTCAGGACAGGGGTAAAATCGCCCAACAAAGTGAAAAACCATCAAATTTATGTGTAGATTAACACAACACTAACCAGAATAATGGACATGGACATCATCCTACTTTTACATTTTAAAACATAACATCATCCTACATTTACTTTTAACACATAACCATAATAGCATTATATTTTCATTTTTAACTCAAAATGACAACATACTATAATTTTTAACCCAAAATTGCATAAATGTTTTGTATTTAGCACTTTATAGCATCATAATTACGTTTTTAACTCAAAATGACAACCTACTTTCATTTTTAACCCGCAATTGCAGAAATTTTTTGTTTTTAACCCAAAATGACAGCCTATATTCATTTTTAACCCAAAATTGCAGACAAGTTTCGTTTTTAACACAAAATGACAGCCTATATTAATTTTTAACCCAAAATTGCAGAAAAAAAAATTCGTTTTTAACCGTTTACGATAACTTATTCCCGTTAAGAATAAATCAGATGTTTAGCATTTTTCCATGTAAACGACCATCTGATCTCAAAGTTTTGAAAGAAAATCTTGAACAAGAAGTCAGCTTAATTGCTATACATTATCATAGCATTACTTAATTGCTAATTTTTATTTCTACAAATCCCAATATAGCTCATATATTATTTCATGTGCGTATGTTTTTAGCTTCATTGAATTGAGTAAGAGTAACAGAGAAGCTTCAAGATGAAAGATTTGACCATAGTGGTTTGCTGAAAGATTTAGTTAGAACGTATCATTCGTTTTTTATGATATGTAGCAACATCGTAATTTCTACTGAATCCCAATTTCTTTGTGAATTGTTTTTTCTTTGATCAGAACATATTTAATTTAATCAGAACGTACCATTCCAATTCTTTAAAATCGTTTTTTTTATGAATCCCGATTTCACTTGAAATCGTTTTTAGCTTTGAGTTTCGATTTTTAGAAATTGTATCCTTTTCTTCTTTGAATTCGATTTTTTGAAATCGTATGTTTCCCGGTCGATCATGGAAGCAGGCGATCAAGGAGGACTGGAGGACGTGAATTCAGTGTTACTCCATGAAGGGTCCAGTTAATGGTTTGGTCTAGGCTTTCATTGTAATAGTTCATTATGAGTCTTTAGTGTGTTTTGGTGAGTTGTTTAGCAGTTTACGGCCCTGGAGTGAGTTTACGGCCGTAAACCCTGTTTCCGGCCCAGGTCTTGTATAAATAAAGGAGTTGTAGGTCTTTGTAAGGTTGTTGATGCCATAGAGTTCACGGTCTATTCTGTCGAGTTGTACTAGACGTTTTCAGCAATAAACGTGTGCAAGCTTGATTTCTTTTCTTCTTCTACTCCTATTCTGACTGCTTTTGATTGTTTGTTACTTGATCATTGGTAAAGATTCATTTCAGGACCTTACAATTGGTATCAGAGCAAAACCGGTGTCAAGTTTCATTCAATCGAGTCTACGGCTGTTTAGACTTATTCTTTACTGTTTGAGATTGGTTTTGGTGCTTTCGTCGTTAAGAAGATTGAATCTACTCCAAAAACGCATTTTCTGGGAGTTTACTGCCTAGAGATTACGGCCGTAAACCCAGCTTACGACCGTAAACTCAAGAACATTCTTCAACCGTAAACTGTGTTCTTGGACCGTAAACTTAACATCCTCAATAACCATAAACTAATTTTCAATAACCGTAAACAGTTAAACCGTAATCACCCAGGCCGTAAACACGCGACCGTAAACTCAGTTTACGGTCGTAAACACCTAACCGTAAACACATCAACCGTAAACTCATTCATGATATTATTTTGCTTTAATTTCTGATGGAATCTCAAAGTCAAACTCATTTTCACGAACTTGATACTGTCATGGGCACAACTACGTGTATTCCAAGATTAATGTCTGCAGATGGTTTTCCTGAGTGGAAATACAGGATTGAAAAGTACATTAAAATGAAGGACTTTAAAGTCTGGAGAAGCATCATCAAGGGCCCTGTTCGAATCACTATGACGGTTGGAGGAAAGTTGATTGACAAAGCTGTTGAAAACTACACAGATGAAGAGTTTGAAAAGGTTGAAGAGCAGGAAAGGGCTTTAGCCACTCTAACCATGACATTATCTCCTGATATTGCTCAAGGTTTCCGAGAATATACTTCAGATAAAGATTTGTGTGAAGCCCTAATTGAGGTATATGAAGGCAATGAAGATATGAAGGAGAGTCGCCATGACATGTTGCGACAAAAATTCAATATGTTCAACTACATTCCTGGAGAGACTCTTGAGGCGCAGCTGCAGCGGTTCACAACTCTCACTACTGACATGAACATATCTGGGATTTTCTTGACCAAGTCAGAGATAAACAAGAAGCTTCTGAATGCTCTTCCAAGGTCATGGGATATGAATGTTGCTGTGATTAAGAAGACCAAGGATCTGAATCGCCTCACTCTTGCTGAAACTATGGCGATCATTAAAGCGTGTGATATTGATGACAAACAGAGAGAGATTAATCATGTGAACTCGTACTCAACTGCAAATCTTGGAATCTCCTCTAACAATGCTCTCTCATCAATCATGTCTTCCTCAGGTCAAGCTTTTGCTGCTCAACAACCTCAATTTCAGACCTTCGCTGCTACACCATCCATTCCTCATCCTCAAAGCCATCTATTTGTCACTACACAAGCTCCACATGCTGTCCCCCCCCCCCCCAATGTGCCAGTTGTAGCCTCTTCCTCAAACACGAAAGACACCGATGAAAATCTGGCTCTAGCCACAGGGCTTGTTAACTGCTACAATGCTTTTGTAGCTGGAGAGCTTCATCCAGAAGACGTGGAAGAGATGGACATTACATGGAAAATTGCTATGGCTGTTTTCAGGGCTAAGCAATTTGCTAAAAAGACAGGGAAGAACAACTGGGGCATGAATGCTGACAAGAAGGGGGGTTCAACAAGGGCATGCTGCGATGTTTCAACTGCCACGAGCCGGGTCACTTTGCTCGTGAGTGTCCAAAACCAGATCGTAGGACGAACAATAACAGGACAATGGTTGCAGTGGGAAACAATCGTGCAGGTGCTGCGGTTAATGGTGAGACTGCTATGGTTGCTCAGTCATTTGACTGGGAGGACCAGATTCAGGCTCTGAATATTTCAGGGCCAGAAAACGCTCACCTAGCTCAAATTGATGATGCTCCCCTGAAGAATGATGCAGCTGATCCTGAAGCAGAAATGATGGAGCTGCAGTTTGCTCTGATGGTGTCTTCTACTTCCGAGCCCAGGAAAAATGAGGTAAATCTACCTTCTTGTTCTCAGGCATGTAATGAATATGTTAAACTTCTTCATGATGAAATTCAATTATTACGTAGAGAAGTAGAGGACCTTAGATATGAGGGCTATCAACTCAGGAAAGGACAAAAACCCCTTAAGGCCCAGTTAGAAACAAAAATTAAGGACTTTAAAAGAATTCAGACAGAATACAGTGAAAAATGTGAACTTTATGATTACGTTAAGAGACAAAATGATGAGTTAACCGCTGAGCTTGATACATTAAAGAGACAATTTGAATCTGCAAATTTTAATTTTAAAAGGTTTGATGTATCAAGCGAGGTGGTTACCAACATGATTGACCATTGCCTGCAATTCAAACAGAACCAGAAAAAGGGTCTAGGATACGATAATGTACCTCCTCCTTTCAATCACAATTATCAGTATCAACCCTTATCCAAAGAGGAGATTGCCAGTGAACCATTCATGGTTTATGGCAAGCCATCTGGTTTTGTTTCAGGATGATTTATAAATGTTGAAAGTACTAACGTTTCTACTTCCCCTGCAGATCAATCTCTAGATCAGGCAAAGCAAGAAGTTGGAGAATCTGTTTCTGTTTCTGATTCTGATATTTTTATTTCAAATGAAAATGTTTTTGTTTCTGATGTTAAAACTGAGAATGTTTCTTGTGATGCTTCCACATCTGCTACTATTGGATTTAATTTCTTTGATATGTTTGATGAACTGTTTGGTAATTCTGATGCTTGTGCTTCTCATGAAAACCCATCAATTCCACAAGTCACACCATCTGAGGCACCCTAACTTATCTCACAACCTGTTTCCCATACATGTTCTTCTGAGAAGAGTAAGAGTGTCTGTCAAGAAAATAAATCTGAGAAATGCAGTACAAGTTCAAATAATAAACATATTTGTTTTAATTGTGGTGTTGGTGGTCATATAGCTAGGAATTGTCAAAATAGGATCTTTGTGAACTATATGTCGCCAAGAGGAGAGAACGAATCTAGAGGAAGGTCTTTAATTAGAAAGTACTCAAGAACTCGTTCTTGAAATGATGAATGGGAAGATGATCGAAGCAGAAAAAGGGTTGTTTTTCAAAAGAATAAAAAGGTTTTTGATAACAAAGTCCCAAACAGTTTGCCAAAACCGAACAAGGCTCCGCCAAGATCGGTTTTGTCAAAGAGTAGTTATGGATCTTCTATCTCTTCTGATAAAACATCCAGATGCTCAGTGCAAACTGATAAGAAGCGCATTTCACCAGTGACTGTTAGAAAACCAAACTACCAATGGATGCCCAAATCAATTTCCAATCAATCATGTGCATCCTCTGAAATGATTAAAATTGAAGATCCTAATTTGAAAACTTTAAAAGATCAATCAGAGAAAGCAAAAAGGAAACCCATGACCGTGATGACCTGGGTTCCCAAATCTAAAAGATTCCCCTCATTTTGCAGGGACAGTTGCGGAGGAATGTCGTCAGACCTTGGTACGTCGATAGCGGCTGCTCCCGGCATATGACAGGAGACATCTCCCAACTGAGCGACATTCAATCTTTTAATAGGGGGTATGTTTCCTTCGCGGGTGGAGATGGTGGAAAGATCACTCAGAGAGGTACCATTACAAATGGAGTGCTAAGTTTTGAAAATGTCAACTTTGCTCCCGAGTTAAAGCATAGCTTGTTGAGTGTTTCACAAATTTGTGACAAAGGCTATTCTACCCATTTTACTGATAAAGAGTGCATGATTCTCAAGCCAGGCATTGTCATCCCGGAAGAGTGGATTCTCGTCAAATCTAAGCGGGATGGGAATGCTTACATTATTGACATGAACATTAACATACCTGAACAAGTCACTTGCCTATTTTCAAAAGTCTCCGAACAAAACGCAATGCTGTGGTACCGACGACTCGGTCATGCTAACGCGAAAATCCTAAATCGCCTTGCTAAGAATGAGATGGTCCGAGGCTTACCTGTAAGAGACTTTATTACATTTGAGAAGTGTGTGTCCTGTGCCCAAGGAAAACATCATAGAAAACTACACCTGCCAAAGCAAGTCAACTCAATCAGTCAGGTGCTCCAATTATTGCATATGGACTTATTTGGTCCGGTCAACGTCCTGAGCATCAACAGAAGTTCATATTGTCTAGTTGTGATCGATGATTTCTTTCGTTTTACGTGGGTCTTCTTCTTATCCAACAAAGCTGGGGTTGCTAATCTGATAAAGAAGTTCATAGTGATGATTGAGAACCAAACAAACAACCAGGTGAAGGCGCTCCGTACTGACAATGGAACTGAATTCAAGAATGCAGTTCTGGATCATTTTTGCGCAGGAAAGGGGATCGTGCGTCAATACAGCTCTGCTCACACGCCTCAACAAAACGGTGTTGCTGAAAGGAGAAATAGAACTTTAAAAGACGCTACAAGGACAATGCTATGTGACTCTAGATTACCTGTTTTCTTTTGGGCCGAGGCGATTAACACGGCTTGCTACGTACAGAATCGCGTTTTAATCCACAAAGCTCAGATGAAGACACCGTACGAGATTCTATACGGTCACAAGCCTTCAGTCATCCATTTCAGTGTATTTGGCTGCCTTTGCACCCTTCTTCACCTGGAATCCAACCCTAAATTCAATGCCAAAGCCGATGATTGCTATTTCGTAGGATATGCTGCACGCACCGCGTATAGGGTTTACAACAAGAATACTAAGCAGATTGTCGAATCATATGATGTGCGCTGGTTGGAGGAGAATGAAACGGACGCTCGAGTGGGTCCTGACTGGTTATTTGATTACACATCGCTTTTCAAATCCTTAAATGTGTTTTCAAATGGTTCATGTGGTTCCTCCTCTGATTCGAAGATTTCTTCTGAAGACGAAGACGAAGAAGTTGTTTACAGACCTCCATCAGTACCGCTTGAGGGGGAGTCCTCTGCTCCACCTGAGGGGGAGTCCTCTGTGCCACCTAAGGGGGAGCCCTCTGCTCCACCTGAGGGGGAGTCATCTGTTCGACTTGATAGTGCAGAGTCTAAAGTTCAAAATGAAACTCCTGATGCTGACGCTACACCTCTTACCCCTATTGAAAGAGAGTTCATGTCTAGAGATGCTTCCGCTGTCACTCCAACTTTTATGGAACTACTTTTTCCTGAAGCAATTGCTAATGAGTTTGTAGCAGATTCATCCGATTCATCAGATTCATCTCATATGGATCAATCAGCAAATGATGGAGGTTTCAACATTCACACTCTTCCCGTTTCATTCAATGATATCGACCAAGAGATACCTTCAAGAATTCAACACGATCATCCTATCGAAAACGTCATTGGTTAGCTGGGTGATGGAGTTAAAACCAGAAGTCAGAATGGAGATGTCAATGCATGTCTCTACTCTTGCATTATATCTCAAATAGAGCCCAAGAACGTTGAAATGGCTTTGAATGAGCCCAGCGGGGTAGATGTTATGCATGAAGAGCTAAATCAATTCGAAAAGCTCAGGGTTTGGAAATTGGTTGAGTTACCAAAGGGTAAAAGGTCTCTTGACACGCGTTGGGTCTATCGTAACAAGCAGGATGATTCTGGTGTAATAGTGCGCAATAAAGCAAGGTTGGTGGTTCGCGGGTTTCGACAAGTCGAGGGTCTTGACTATATTGAGGTTTATGCACCAGTGGCTCGCTTGGAGGCTATTCGTATCTTTCTCGCATATGCTTCCTACATGAACTTCACGGTCTACCAAATGGATGTCAAGACAGCCTTCTTGTATGGCAAGGTGAAGGAAGAAATCTACGTTGATCAGCCCCCTGGGTTCGTTAACTCAAAGTTTCCTAATCATGTCTACAAGTTGGACAAGGCGTTGTATGGGTTACATCAAGCTCCTCGAGCGTGGTATGCAACTCTAACAAAGCACTTGCTCGAGCATGGATACTCTCGCGACACTATTGATCAAACTTTATTCATCAAACATGTTGGTAATGATCAGATTCTAGTACAGATCTACGTTGACGACATTATCTTCGGGTCTACCAGTCCACAGCTATGCAAAGAGTTTGAAGGCGTGATGAAAAAGCGGTTTGAGATGATGTCACACCCCAAAACCGGAACGGCGGAAACGTTCGGGGGTGGAGGACGTCATGTACAGTATCACAACAATGCAAAGTAGTAAACAAGCAACAACATCATCTATTGCATTAATAATATAATTTCATACAAGTGTGTTCTGTCAAGATAAATAGACACCAAAAATATGTATCAAAATAAAAGATGAGTCTTGAACGAGCTCCATCTTCTCAAAACCTGGCACCGGTACTTGTGTACTGGCGACCTGAGAATACAAGTTATTTTGAAAGAGTTTATTAGCTTTAAAGCTGGTGACATCATAAGTATATTAGTGTCTGTTTTTGTATGAAAGCATTTGTAAGATGTTTGTAAGATGTTTGTATAAGTTTGTAAAAGTTTGTAATTGTTTGAACTCTCCTAGAAAACCCTATGTTTCCAACTAAAAGTAGCCTTCTACCAAGGCATCTAGTGTCTGTGTGTGTGTGTCCCTTGTAAGAGTATGTATTTTTCCAAATCTGACTATCATTAACCAAAAATATAGTTTTTACATTACTGTTCATTGTGTGAATGTTCACAAAGTGAATGTAATGGGAAAATGAAATAGTACTGTAGTGTTGTATTAAGTAACTACTGCTGTACTAACTACCTTAAACCAATTGTTATTTAAAGTACCATGTGATCGGCCTGTACCCTGCTACCAACTCATAGAAAAACGACGATGTAAGACGTCGTAAGAAATGACGTTTGGCACCCGTAGACTTGCAAGTCCCACTGTAGCGAGCAGCAAGGTGTAGGATAGTCAATCCAGTATAGATCTATACACAAACTCATACGCTCCCCACTTAAGGAGATTCTGGATACAAAACGGTCATGACAGGTAGTGCCATGCCCCGTTACGTGGTTCACATAACTGAAGTAATGTATATGTAATGTATGTGCTAGCTGTATTGTGTGTTCTTCCTCTGTCTAGCCTGTATGTATATTCTATCTGTATGGTATTGTTTGTTTCTCATCACTATGTATTATGTTTGTTTCTCATCACTATGTATTATGTTTGTTTCTCATCACTATGTATTATGTTTGTTTCTGATCACTATGTATTATGTTTGTTTCTCATCACTATAAGTTATGACTCATGTATGAACTGACTCATTGTATGTTTCATTGATCTAGTAATAGAATTGTAACTTCCTAAACTATACCTATTATAGTTTACTAGTAATGTTGTTTGTATGTATGAACATGTTTGTATACCCTTGCTACCCAAAGGTATTGAACTGGAAAGAAGTAACCTTTTATATCTATATACATATACATAATATATAACTAGGATTCAAACGACCTTCGGACAAATAACCCTGATACCCTAAATCCACAACCAAACAAGGAACAGGAAGTAAGGTGAACTATCAGTCCTAAGTCCTTTCAATCCTACTTATATAACTATATCTATATAGATACACATTTAACAGAATATAAGTTTAAAAGAGTTTAAGTAACAGTATTTGACATGTGAAAGAGTTTGATAAAGCATTTGGTATGTAAAAGAGTTTGTAAAACAGTTTGAAGTAAAACAGTTTGATAACACAGTTTGAAAAGTAAGAAATCCACTTGTTTGGTAGTTATTAATCACATGTGATTAATATAATAACTATAATTGTTCAACTTGTATTTCCCCCCATAAAAGCATTTAAAAACATTTAAAAGGTTAATTAAGGGGTATGAACTCACCTGTAGTGAGTGGTTTGGATGAACGGAATGTATAGGATGCTAAGTGTCAAGTGAAGACTTGAACACACCCAAGGATCCTATTTAACATATAATAACACATATATGTATCCAATTAGTCATTAAACAACTAATTAACCAAGTTAAGACATCCTAGGACATGTAAAACACTTTATTTAAGTGTTATAAGTACTAAGGATTGCATCTAAGGGTTGTAGGACATTGCTACTGAGTTTGGGGTCCAAGGGTAAACTCTTTTGGAGTTTACGGTTTTGTGACCATCACTCATTGAGTTTACGGTCGTAAACCCATGAGTTTACGGCCGTAAACTCATGGTACTTTGACCATTTTGTGTTTTTAAGCTTTAAAGATTATAAGAAGCATTCATACTTCATGTTTAAGCCTTAGGAAGAGATTAGGGCACCATTTCACTCCTTTGTGGAGTTTACGGTCCTTGGACCACTTCTCCTTGGGTTTACGGCCGTAAACCCTAAGGGTTTATGGTCTTTTTGATGTTTTAGGTCCTAAGCACTTCAAGGTTATGTTCTACACTAGTTTCCAAGGGTTTATAAGGGACTAGGGCACATTTTGGCCCCTTTATTAGGGTTTACGGTCCAAGAACATCTTGGACCGTAAACACCTTTGATCTTGTGTTTCTTGGGTGTTTTCTTGATGATTAGAAGTGGAACAAGTCTTATAATACACTAGGGTAAGAGTACTTACTAGGTAGAAGCTTGAAAAGGTGCTAAAAGTCCAAGAACACTAGTGTGTGTTCTTGGTGAAACTTGAAGATCTACACTTTTGGAATGATTTCACGGATGGAATCATGTAAGATCACTAGATTAAGTAAGATATCAACTTCTTAGGGATAGAAACACTTACAAAGTTGAAGATCAAGAAGAAAAGTTGGATGATACTTGAGAGGATTTGAGTTTGGATCTTGAAAATGTGAAAAAGTGGTAAATAATGACTAAGTGTCATATTTATACCCCCTTTTTGGGTTTACGGCCGTAAACACCTTTGTTTAGGCCGTAAACTCCAAACTCTTGGAGTTTTGGGACACTATTGTTGCACAATAAACCCTAGGGCATCCTCTCTCCTGTTATCTCCTGAAGTACTAACTTTAAAACACTCAAACTGACTCCAAAAAGCTTGAAAGTTAGCAGAAACAGTTTTGACTTCTATTGAAGTGAATGGTTGTATAGAATAGAAATTTTGGGTTGTCACATCATCCCCCTGTTAGAGGGAATTTCGTCCCGAAATTAGAGTTTAAGCAAGCAAGTAGTTACAAATAACTAAGTAAAAAGATGAGGATATATCAGTTTCATCTGATCCTCTCGCTCCCAAGTGAATTCAGGTCCTCGCTTGGCGTTCCAGCGAACCTTCACTATCGGGATACGGCTTTGCTTCGTTTGCTTGACCTCCCGGTCCATGATCTCTACTGGTTCTTCCACGAAGTTGAGGCTCTCATTGATCTCGATCTCGTCGAGTGGGGTTACAAGAGTCTCGTCGGACAGACACTTTTTCAAGTTCGAGACGTGGAAAGTAGAATGTACGTTACTGAGTTCGCGCGGTAAGTTAAGTTTGTAAGCTACAGGGCCGATTCTGGCAAGAATCTCGAAGGGCCCTATGTACCTTGGATTTAGCTTTCCACGCTTTCCGAAGCGTATCAAGCCCTTCCAGGGTGAGACCTTCAATAAAACACGGTCGCCCACCTGGAATTCCAACGGTTTTCTTCGTTTATCAGCGTAGCTTTTCTGTCGGTCTCTAGAGGCTTTCAATCGTTCACGAATTTGAACGATCTTCTCTGTCGTTTCCTGAATGATCTCCGGACCCGTGAGAGTGCTTTCAGGAACTCGTCCTTTAGCTAACTGGGTATCACCCACCTCAGCCCAGCACAGAGGGGATCTGCACTTTCGGCCATAGAGGGCCTCGAATGGAGCAGCCTTTATGCTCGTGTGATAACTGTTGTTGTAGGAAAATTCGACAAGGGGTAAATGAGTATCCCATGCTTTCTCAAAGTCGATCACACAGGCTCGCAACATATCTTCCAAGGTTTGGATAGTCCTCTCACTTTGTCCGTCGGTCTGTGGATGGTAGGGTGTACTCATGTCCAGCCTAGTTGCTAGGGAACTTTGTAGCGACTGCCAGAACCTCGAAGTGAACCTACTATCTCTGTCCGAGATAATGGATATGGGAACACCGTGCACTCGGACAATCTCTTGAATGTAAGTTCTTGTAAGCTTCTCCATCTTGTCTGTTTCCTTGATAGGCAGGAAGTGTGCGGACTTGGTCAATCTGTCGACGATGACCCATATGGTATCAAGTCCACCCGTTGTCTTGGGCAACTTGGTTATGAAGTCCATAATGATCCGCTCCCATTTCCATTCCGGTATCTCAGGCTGTTGTAGTAGACCGGAGGGTTTCTGGTATTCGACCTTCACCTTGGCGCAAGTAAGGCATTTATTCACGAAGGTAGCAATCTCTGCTTTCATGTTAGGCCACCAGTATAACTTTTTAAGATCCAGATACATCTTATCTGAACCTGGGTGGACGGAATAACGAGTGTTGTGCGCCTCGTTCATGACCAAGTTTCTGAAACCACCGAGTTTCGGGGTCGAGATCCGATCCATGAATAATAAGCTCCGCCACCCTTGACCTCCAAGTTCTTATCCATCCCTCTCATGGATTCACCCGCCACATTTTCAGGTTTCAAAGCGTCGAGCTGAGCCTCCTTAATTTGTGTGGACAAGTGTGAATGGATGGTCATAGTCAATGACTTTACTCTACGACCAGAGTATTCTTTCCGACTCAGGGCGTCAGCTACTACGTTGGCCTTGCCGGGATGATAGCGAATTTCGCATTCGTAATCACTGAGTAGCTCGACCCACCGTCGTTGTCTCATGTTGAGCTCCTTCTGGTTGAATATGTGTTGTAGGCTTTTGTGGTCTGTAAAGATAGTGCTTTTTGTTCCATACAGGTAGTGTCTCCAGATCTTCAGAGCAAACACAACTGCTCCTAGCTCAAGATCGTGTGTAGTGTAGTTGACCTCGTGTGTCTTCAGCTGTCTCGAGGCATAGGCGATGACCTTACCTCGCTGCATCAGAACACATCCGAGCCATTGATTCTACGCATCATAATAGACAACGAAGTCTTCTATTCCTTCGGGGAGGGATAGTATTGGTGCGGTGCACAAGGCTCGTTTGAGCGTTTGGAATGCTCTCTCCTGCTTCTCTTCCCAGTCAAAGGCCACGCCTTTCTGGGTCAGTGTTGTAAGAGGTTTCGCAATGCGGGAGAAGTTCTGAATGAACCTGCGATAGTAGCCAGCGAGGCCTAGAAATTGACGAATTTTAGTAGGCGTCTTCGGTGCTGACCAGCTCTCAATGGCTTTCATCTTGGAAGGGTCCACGTGTATTCCCTCTTCGCTAACCACGTGCCCTAAGAATTCGACTCGTCGGATCCAAAATTCGCATTTCGAGAACTTCGCATAGAGCTTCTCCGAACGCAGCGTTTCTAAGACTAGTCGCAGATGTTGACTATGCTCCTCCTTACTACGAGAATAGATAAGTATGTCATCGATGAAGACGATGACGAACTGATCCAAGTAAGTGATGGGTAACATATGCATCAAATACACTCTATAACTAGGCAGCGGAATAATCGAAACAACAAAACGATTTACCTAAGTGTACATGCACCCTATGGATCTACGGCTTCATACTATTACTTCTACCCTAGGAAAACCGAAAATACAAGAAGAATACTAACCTCTTTAGCAGCCAATGATCTTCGAGCTTGACTCCTTGTGCGTGCCACCTTGTTTGGATGATGAGGATCCAAACTAGAATCCCTCTCTTGGCTCACACCCAATGAACTCAAAGGAGTAGAAACAAATATAAACGAGGAGGGATGAACTCACGAAAAGTTCTTCCATAATGAGGGAGAAAGAAGGTGGCGAATACTCAAGCCAAAAATGAGCAAGGAGGAATGAATCCCTAAGGCCCTATTTATAGCCTTGGATACTTCCTAGGGTTTTATCCTTCCACCCATGTGGGATGGAATATGCTAGGAACGAAATCCCCTTTATCCAAAGGGAATTTTCGTCCAACCCCCTTCATTCTAGGGTTCTGGAATGTTCCCTGATCAATCAACTATTGGTTAATTCACATTCAACCCTTCTATTAATTAAACTGTTAATTAATTCCCAAATTGTTTTCCAATTAGTTTCTAATTAATTATTAAACCATAATAATTAATAAACTAATTACTCCTATTATATATTCTACTCAATCTTGAGTCTTGAGGGCAACCCAAGAGGACCCTGCTATTATTAGAAACATCACCAACAAGTTAATGATCTTGGACACACTCCCAACAGTCTCCCACTTGGACAAGTCATCAACTAGATATGCATGGTTCTATATTTCTCAAATAATCAACTGAGAGAATGCCATCCAATGCATCTGCCGAACTCTGATCTAATCAGTATCAGCCCTTCAGATAAGTGATCAACTATTCCTTCATCTTAGTGATATCTGTATGAATTCGAGACATGGATAATGGTCAACCCCAGAATTCAAAATTATGTTTCCCGATATAGATTTGTGACGACTACATCTGACTACTAAATCGAACATCAATTCTAGTCAGTACCCGGCCAGGTTTTAAGATGTCAGCACCAAATCATCGAGGGGCCCATAGATATCGCTTCTCCTATTAAAGCAGAAGGGACGAATAAACTTCGACTACATAGTCCTTGTCCATTGCATCATGTCACACATGAATGTACCCGTTATAGCCACCAGTTACGAATAGCGTTGAAGTACACCAATGCATAACAGAATCCTAGAGCAAAGCCCCACATGTATCTCGGTTTGAAGAACAGAAGATATTATCATCTTAGAATTACTTGTGACTAAATGCATGAAGTAATCTCTAAGTGCGGGTTATTCCAATGCTTAAATCTCCATTAAGCACTCACGAGTGTTGACACAATCACTATGTTATGCCAATCAAAATGGTCAATCCACCAACACTCATGACAGTCTTGAATCACTACTTACTTCCAAGAGTATGACTGACTGTGGAGGTTTGAGTACTTAGTACTCAGGAAGTGGTTCTAAACATGCAAAAGTGAAACATAGAAATAAATGAACAGAAATGATAGCAATCCAGCATTTTATCAAGTCTCCACAAAACAAACATCACTTCTATTACAAATTCATACTGCTCAATGTTTCAAGGATTATCAAACTAAACAACTAAACAACTATTCCATATCTTCAGCAAATCTAATGCCTATAGATCTCGTATGACTATCATGCTTGATCCTTGATAGTGGTTTAGTGAACGGATCGGCTGGATTCTCCTCTGACGATACTCTGCTCACAAAAATATCTCCATCCTCGACTCGATGTCTTACATAGTGGAACTTTCTAAGTATATGTCTTGAGTTACCATGGTCTTTGGGTTCTTTAGTCAATGCGACTGCACCCTCATTGTCACAGAAGATCTCCAAGGGATCCTTGATGCTCGGAACGACACCAAGATCATCAATGAAATTCTTCAACCATGTAGCTTCTTTTGCAGCTTCACTAGCTGCTATATACTCTGACTCACACGTAGAGTCTGCCACTGTCGACTGCTTGGAACTCTTCCAAGTGACCGCTCCTCCATTAAGCAAGAATACCCATCCCGACTGCGAACATGAGTTGTCCCTATCAGTTTGGAAACTTGCATCTGTATAACCTGTAACTCTCAACTCATCCTTACCCCCATATACCAAGAACATATCCTTTGTTCTTCTTAGGTATTTCAGAATGTTCTTTACTGCCGTCCACTGACTTTCGCCTGGGTTGTCCTGAAAACGACTCACCATACTCAGAGCAAATGAGACGTCAGGACGAGTACACGTCATGGCATACATGATCGATCCTATAGCAGAAGCATACAGGACTCGACTCATTCTTTCCTGTTCATCACTAGACTCAGGACATTGAGTTTTACTCAATTTTGTGCCATGTTGCATAGGTAGATACCCTTTCTTGGAGTCCTGCATCTTGAATTTCTTCAAGATCTTATCCAAGTATGTACTTTGGCTTAGCCCTATTAGACGCTTTGATCTATCTCTATAGATCCTTATACCAAGTATGTATGCAGCCTCTCCTAGATCCTTCATAGCGAAACAACTCCCAAGCCACGTCTTAACACCTTGCAACGTCGGGATATCGTTTCCTATAAGGAGTATATCATCCACATACAACACTAGGAAGACTACATTACTCCCACTAGCTTTTATATATACGCAGGACTCCCCTTCACTTCTTGAAAATCCAAACTCCTTGATCTTCTCATGAAAGCAAAGGTTCCAGCTGCGAGATGCTTGTTTCAGTCCATATATTGACCTTTCAAGCTTACACACTCTATTTGGATATTTTGGATCTATGAAACCTTCAGGTTGTGCCATATACACTTCCTCTGTGAGTTTTCCATTAAGGAAAGCGGTCTTCACATCCATTTGCCATACTTCATAATCATGAAAGGCTGCTATGGCAAGTAATATCCTAATAGACTTGATCTTGGCTACTGGTGAAAAGGTTTCCTCATAATCAATTCCTTGAGTCTGGGTGTAACCCTTTGCAACCAACCTAACCTTGAACGTGTGCACATTCCCATCCATGCCTGTCTTCTTCTTGAAGATCCATTTGCACCCAACAATTTTAGTGCCAGGTGCAGGATCAACTAAATTCCAAACTTGGTTGTCATGCATAGACTGAATCTCGCTCTCCATGCTTTCCTTCCACTTAGCAGCTTCAGTGCCTGTCATCGCTTCCCTATAGTTGGATGGCTCATCCATATCAACCAGTGTACGATCACTGATCAATACGTCTCCTTCTGTACTTACATGGAAACCATAGAATTCAGGAGGAAGACGAACTCTATTGGATCTGTGAAGGGGAGGTGGAGATATATCATTTTGCTCAACAGGTTGCTCAGCCCCGGTTCGAGTTTCCTCAACGGGCTGTTGCATCTCAAGTTGAGTGCTAGTGTCTACTAAAGGTTCTTCTTCATTCGATTCTCGAAGCTCTTCAAGATCTATGCGGCTCCCACTGTCCTCTTTGGAAATGAGATTCCTCTCAAGGAAGAATCCCCTTCGAGCAACAAACACCTTGTTTTCCGAAGGCTTGTAGAACAAGTATCCAAACGATTTTTGCGGATAGCCAATGAAGTAACACTTCTCCGATCGGGGTTCAAGCTTGTCATTCGCCTCACGACGAACAAAAGCTTCGCATCCCCAAACCTTTACATGTGCTAGAGAAGGACGTGTCCCACTCCACATTTCAGAGGGTGTTTTAGCAACCTTCTTAGTAGGTAAGAGGTTTAGGATATGGGCGGCTGTCTCCAAGGCATACCCCTAAAAAGATATCGGAAGTGTAGCTCGACTCATCATAGATCGAACCATATCTAACAATGTTCGATTTCTCCTTTCAGCTACACCATTCAACTATGGTGTTCTAGGAGGAGACAATTGTGAAACTATACCACAATTCTTAAGATGATCGTAGAATTCAAGACTTAGATATTCTCCACCCCTATCGGATCGGAGCATCTTGATCTTTCTGCCCAATTGGTTTTCTACTTCGTTTTGAAACTCCTTGAACACCTCAAAGGTTTCCGACTTATGCTTGATTAGATAGATATATCCATATCTACTAAAATCGTCGGTAAAAGTCACGAAGTATCTTTCTCCATGTCTTGTGGCGGATTTGAAGGGTCCACAAACATCTGTGTGGATGAGGTCTAACAAATCCTTGCCTCTTTCACAGTGGCCTGTGAATGGCGCCTTTGTCATCTTGCCAAGTAAGCAAGATTCGCATACATCATCCGACTTGAGGTCAAATGATTCCAGGATTCCATCAGATTGGAGCTTGGCAATGCGTTTCTTGTTTATATGGCCAAATCGACAATGCCAAAAACACGATTTATCTAATTCACTATTAGATGAACCAACATTCATAATTAGTTTATCAACATCACCATCGCAAACAATACTTTCATACACACCTTTACAAGGACTAGCTTTGAAAATAAAACAACCATTCTTATAAACCAAAATGTCACCATTATCATTATCAAAAGAAAATCGACAACCATCCTTATAAAGTGCATGAAAAGAAATAATGTTTCGTGCCATATCAGGCGAGTAGCAACAATTTAATAAACTAAGATAAACACCACCACTAAGCATTAGCTCATAGTTCCCAATCCTTGTAACAGCTGACTTGTGCCTGTTTCCCATGATTAGGTTGAGCTCACCATGCTTTAACTTCCTACTTTGTCTTAGTCCCTGCATATCAGAGCAAATGTGAGTACCACATCCTGTATCAAGAATCCAAGAGTTAGAAGTAAATGTGCTATGGAGTTCTATCATGAACATACCTGAGGTGCTAGCCACCTTGACTTTGCCCTTCTTAAGGTCCTCGAGGTATTTAGGGCAACTACGCTTCCAGTGTCCCTTTTCCTGGCAGTAAAATCAAATGGCCTCTCTTGGATCTGAAGAAGGAGCTATTTCAGCTTGGGCCCTTTTCTTGGGAGGAGGACCAGACTTTCCGACCTTACCCTTACCCTTTTCTTTGGGTTGAGGCGCCCTTTTCCTTTTGGAAGAACCACGGTCAACAGCCAGCACAGGAGCAGTAGGGTTAGAGTTGTTGGGCTTCTTCATGCTCGCTTCAGCAGTTTTGAGCATGCCATGTAACTCCATTAAGGTCTTGTCGAGGCCATTCATATTGAAGTTCATGATGAACTGAGAATACGAACTAGTAAGCGAGTTCAAGACCATGTCAATGGACAACTCCTTAGGCAGCTCGACACCTAGATTCCCAAGTCTGTCTATGTACGACTTCATCTTTTGGACGTGCGCACACACAGAAGCTCCCTCTTGTAGCTTACATGCCATGAGGGATTTAACGATCTCGAATCGTTCTTGCCTTGCTTGCTCTTGAAATATTTCCTCGAGCTGCTGGTTGATGTCAAAAGCACCCCATGTCTCAAAGTTCTTTTGGAGACCAGAACCCATGGTCGCTAACATAAGGCAAGCCACTTTGGTCGATTCATCGTAATGCTTGTTGTAGGCAATAACTTCTTCTGGGGTAGGGTTTTCTCCAAGCACGGGGACATCTTCGTCGAGAACATACTCCTTGTTCTCATATCTTAACGTGATCCTCAAGGTTCTGATCCAATCAAGATAGTTGGATCCATCTTCCTTGAGTTTCTCCCTATTAAGAACCGACATGAGAGAGAAGCTTGAGTTTTGAGTTGGAGGAGGAGGAGGAAGAAGAGGCAAATCGTTGTTGTTGTTGTTTGCTTGGTTCGACATCTACAAAAGATAAGACTCCAATTAGTTTGATATAAGTCCTTAATTAATAATTACCCTAAATGAATTATTGGATTAAGGCTAGGATCCATGTTTGGCTTCATGATGCGTAAAGGGATGCCGTAAACACACCACAAAGTTATTTATGTAGACAAAGCTCTTTGTCAATTTTAATCACCATGAAATTCCTAGATCTTTGAGATTCATTGACTATCAATGGCATGTTCATCTCGGATTATGTTCATCTCAAATTCAATGACGGGGATGCCGCGGATCATTGAATAGATGGCGAATCACCCATACAAAATTACGTGGTCCCCGGCTCAAGTTATGCTTGAGATTCGTGAGTCTCACATTATTCTCTACTTATACTCTCTAATTGACGTGCTGGTTAACCACACGAGCTCCATCAACAAGTTATAAAGAGAATGTGCAATTTTTATGGACAACATAAGATTCACTTTATTTAAATAAAACGGGATATTGTTTTATACTTGTATTTAAAATACTTCTAGATTGACCATTATCACTATCAAACCCTTTCGGTAACTCCATTCACAAAATGCAATGAGGCGGTGAGGGTGGTAAGCGTGAAGCATATTAAAAACCGACCTCATTAGGAATCATAGAGACCTCCTTAAACCCCTACATTAGAACGGGTGAGCCTAGTCGAGGTAAGACCGACAATGTCAATATTTAAAATACGCGAGGACGCATATTGTAATTTTCTTATACATACAATATATGTATCTTACATATATAAGGGCCAAATTTAAAACTCTTTAAATCTAGTTGTCTATTATTAATTCAAATTAATTACAAGGATGCAATATAACAATTAATAAAACATGAGGGATTAATATTCAAATTCATAAAACTATATTATAAACAATATTAAAATATTAAAATCACCATTTAAATAATATTTATCTATTTTCAGATTTACACAATTGAAATTTGACATTTATCCATATTAAACAAAACTTCAAATTTAAAATGGAATAAAATAAACAAAAATCCCGAATCTACTGAGCTCACGTCGTGAGCTCATAGCTCTCACGTCGTGAGCTGTGATTAGGGTTTCATACATTTCGAATTTTTCAGATCTAATCTAATTAGGTAATTATCCATGCAAGATAAAGTCTTAATTTGAAAAATAAGCAAGATCAAAACCGATAGTTCTGATCTGCCAATGTTCACGTCGTGAACTACTCTTTTCACGTCGTGAACTTAGGGTTTTCAATTAAACTTTCATCATTCAGTTCCAAAGCAATATATTCAGAAAACATGGAAGTAGGGTGATAGTAACTATGAACCAATGGCTCTGATACCACTGATGGGTAACATATGCATCAAATACACTCTATAACTAGGCAGCGGAATAATCGAAACAACAAAACGATTTACCTAAGTGTACATGCACCCTATGGATCTACGACTTCATACTATTACTTCTACCCTAGGAAAACCGAAAATACAAGAAGAATACTAACCTCTTTAGCAGCCAATAATCTTCGAGCTTGACTCCTTGTGCGTGCCACCTTGTTTGGATGATGAGGATCCAAACTAGAATCCCTCTCTTGGCTCACACCCAATGAACTCAAAGGAGTAGAAACAAATATAAACTAGGAGGGATGAACTCACGAAAAGTTCTTCCACAATGAGGGAGAAAGAAGGTGGCGAATACTCAAGCCAAAAATGAGCAAGGAGGAATGAATCCCTAAGGCCCTATTTATAGCCTTGGATACTTCCTAGGGTTTTATCCTTCCACCCATGTGGGATGGAATATGCTAGGAACGAAATTCCCTTTATCCAAAGGGAATTTTCGTCCAACCCCCTTCATTCTAGGGTTCTGGAATGTTCCCTGATCAATCAACTATTGGTTAATTCACATTCAACCCTTCTATTAATTAAACTGTTAATTAATTCCCAAATTGTTTTCCAATTAGTTTGTAATTAATTATTAAACCATAATAATTAATAAACTAATTACTCCTATTATATATTCTACTCAATCTTGAGTCTTGAGGGCAACCCAAGAGGACCCTGCTATTATTAGAAACATCACCAACTAGTTAATGATCTTGGACACACTCCCAACAGTAAGGACGACACACCCTATTCATTAAATCCATGAATACTGCGGGCGCGTTTGTTAATCCGAACGACATCACTATGAATTCGTAGTGCCCATAATGAGTTCGGAAGGCTGTCTTCGGAACATCCTCCCCTAGCACTCGTAATTGGTGATATCCGGATCTTAAGTCGATTTTTGAAAAGAAGTTCGCCCCTTGAAGTTGGTCAAATAAATCGTCAATACGAGGAAAAGGATAACGATTTTTGACGGTCAGTTTGTTGAGCTCCCTGTAGTCGATGCACATTCGAAACGATCCGTCTTTCTTCTTGACGAACAAGACTGGAGCTCCCCAGGGTGAGAAGCTTGGTCTTATAAAGCCCTTGCTGAGCAGTTCGTTAAGTTGACATGACAGTTCTTGCATCTCTGCAGGTGCTAGACGATAGGGCGATTTGGCTACGGGAGTAGCCCCTGGGACTAAGTCAATTCTGAACTCGACTTGACGTTGCGGAGGTAATCCTGGGAGTTCTTCTGGAAAGATGTCGGGAAAGTCGCGTACTACTGGCATGTTCTGAATGTCTTTCGTTTCTTGGCTCACATCGACCACATGGGCAAGGAATGCACGACATTCCTTTCGCAAGAATTTCTGAGCTTGAATGCTCGAGATGATACGAAGGTTCGTGCCGGGTTTGTCGCCATAAACTACTAGGGTTTCGCCAGACGGCAGGTTAAGGCGTACAACCTTTTCGTAACACATGATGTCGGCACGATGAAGACTCAACCAATCCATGCCGATAATGACGTCGAAACTTTTAATTGAGACCGGAATGAGGTCGATCGAAAATGAATGGCTATCTAGTGTTAGGGTACACCCTATGAATATACTGCTAGTGCTCCCTGTTTTCCCATTAGCCATTTCTACAGTGAACGGTTCTTTAAGTGCTCGTGATTTTTGCTTAAGTAATTAAGCAAATTTTTGGTTCACGAAACTCCTCTCCGCTCCACTATCAAATAGAATGCATGCATAAGAGTTATCGAGGAGAAACGTACCCGTGACCACTGTGGGGTCGGCAACCGCCTCCTCATGGCCTATGGCCAAAACTCTTCCTACTCCACCGGCATTCCCTACCTTAGGGCAGTTCCTCTTGTAGTGGCCCACCTCGCCACATCCGTAGCAAGCTTGGCCCACACCAGCGCCGGGGACTTGGTTGATTGGCCTCGCCGGAGCTTTGCAGAAACGGACAGTGTGCCCCTTCCTGTTGCAGTTCAAACACTGCATTTCCCGGCAGGCTCCCGTGTGATGGAAGTTGCACTTGTTGCACTTGGGCAAACTTCCGGCGTACTGCTTTACAGGAGCAGTAGCAGCGGCAGGTGCTATCGCAGCATGAACAGCCACGACCTGCTGCTTTTTGGCAGCTTTCTTCTTCTTTTTTTCATCCCAGAACTTCCGCTTGGAATCAGCGGTTCTGGCGGGTTCTGAGATGGCCAGGGTTGTTGTTGCGGCCGGGGTACGAACCCCATGGTCTATGAGCTGCTGTGCCAATCGCTTGGCACTGTTGAATGTAGTGGGGTTTGAAGCCAAAACATTTCCCTGGAATGGAGGCACCAGCCCCCATATGTATCTTTCAATCTTCTTTCCCTATGTATGAACCATGTAGGAGACTATGTTGGAGCCCCTCATGGTTAGGCTCCACAGTTCTTCCTCTAGCTTTTGGATTTCGCCCCTCGGGCAGTACTCCTCAACCATTAGCTCTCTCAGAGCTTCCCAGCCCATAGCATTTGCCACTATAAGGGATAGTGACTTGACATGGCTATTCCACGATGTTAGGGATTTTGCCTCGAAGGTGCAAGCAGCAAACTTGACCTTGCTCCCTTCTGGACAGGAGCAGATTTCGAAAACCGATTCGGTCTTCGCGAACCATTACGAGTGGGCAATGACTCTGCCAGTCCCTTTGAAGGACAATGGCTTGCAGTTTGTGAAGTCCTTGTAGGAGCACTCTCTGGAGCGCACAAGGGTTTCAACGGGAGTAGATTAAACAGGAGTTCCTCCTCCAGTAGAACCGGAAGAGTGATATTGAGCCATGGCGTTTGCCACAGCTGCAGCTACTGCAGCATTTAGAGCTGCTGTATCAAATTGAGGAGGAGTTGGTGTTGTAGTTGTCGGGGGATCGCGTCTTGTTGATCGGCGTGGAGGCATCTTTCAACTATAAGTTTAGAAAGATGAAGATATTGATAAGAATTTAATAGGAATTTGATGAGAGTGACTCATGGACTAACTCTCCATAGTCCAACAACACAAATGAATAGCACGAGTGATTGTAAATGAAAGCATTTGGATATAATTTCCATGAGATTAGATATCTGTCAATAATACTGGAATTACAGATGTAATGAGTTCGGGAAAAATGACCTAGGAGTAGGTCTTACATCAACCAAGATGGGAAAATTTTTGACAGAACTACGACCTAATCAAGACCTAACAGGTCTAAGTTTTACAAATGTAGGAAATTAACTAAAGTTTTTACATAAACTAGGTTATATCCAAAAGAGAAGTCGATGAGACTCTATCAGCGACGAGAACTACCAGAGTGAGTTCTTGACTCCGACAGAAGACGTTCTATGTCCCTCACGTGCCTATCAGATCTTGCTTGCTGAGCTCGAAGTTCCCTGACTTCAGCTTGGGTTGCAGCAAGTTCCCTCTGCAGAAATGCATTGCGGACTTGAGTACTCTCATGAGCAGACTCTAGCTGGCGAATGCGGACTGTGTTAACGCCAGAGTTGGCGTCAATCTCCACGACTCGGTCGATAGCTGCTCGACCCTGCTCTGTGTTCCGGGAAATCCTACGAACCATGATGGGTAGGACCCTGTCAGCTGAACCTCCCTCAGTGAGGTTGTAGAAGCTTCTGTCTCCATTGAAGGGCATGGTTTGGCCCTGTTCTTGACTCCATCTGTTCAAGTTTGTGGCCCATAGAGGTGTGGGTCCTTGAAATGCTGGACGAGGGTTTGGGTTCTGAGCAGCTGGGGGTAGGTTGTTGACTTCTGGTTCTGAGTCAGAACCATCAGAAAAGCCTTCAGCTTCGTGATCATCCAAAGGGATTGGGTGATCATCTTATGGCTCTTCTCCAAGCCATCCTGCATTGCCGTGGTTGGGGTAGTACGGGTCTCCGGGAAGATGGAATCCAGCCATTAAATCTACGCGAGAAAAGGGATATAAGAAATAACTAAATAGACGAACTAATTAGATAATTATAAGATGATCTTTATCAGTTACTTCAACATTTGCGTAGTGCATACCAGTCATATGTAACCAAGACAGGATAGGCCTTCGAATAAGTGACCCTAACTCTAAGCCCACAACCAAACAAGGAACAGGAAGTAAAGCAAAGATCACAGATTCTAAGTCTATGATATCCTAGATACATATAACCTTAGCGTATCCACTCAGCAACTATTAACATACTAATAAAGACCTTTAGTTCTCAGATAAGTAATTAATAGTAACACAAAATACTCCTATAGTATTTTAAGTTTATGTTCTGTTCTACTGTTCTCGTTGTAGTAGTGTTGGTAAATTTTTAGACTTGTTGCAACCTCACAACCACGTAGGCACATGCTAATCACTCCTCGGATAATGTAGTTGATCAGGCTACATCTTCCCAGAGTTGACCATATGTCTATAAGTCTACTTGTGCTGCCCAACAATCGTAATACTTTTGTTCTGTCCTAGTGACACTGATTTTAGTATGAATGCAGGTATGTATACTTAGTTAAATATTTTATTTATTTAAAAGTATAAACTCTTTATCAGAGTATTTTATCCCACTGTGTTTATAGTTCGTATATCTTTTATGGGTTGATACACTCGATTCACTATAAACAATGCTCTGATACCAATCTGTCACACCCCAAAACCGGAACGGCGGAAACGTTCGGGGGTGGAGGACGTCATGTACAGTATCACAACAATGCAAAGTAGTAAACAAGCAACAACATCATCCATTGCATTAATAATATAATTTCATACAAGTGTGTTCTGTCAAGATAAATAGACATCAAAAATATGTATCAAAATAAAAGATAAGTCTTGAACGAGCTCCATCTTCTCAAAACCTGGCACCGGTACCTGTCTACTGGCGACCTGAGAATACAAGTTATTTTGAAAGAGTTTATCAGCTTTAAAGCTGGTGACATCATAAGTATATTAGTGTCTGTTTTTGTATGAAAGCATTTGTAAGATGTTTGTATAAGTTTGTAAAAGTTTGTAATTGTTTGAACTCTCATAGAAAACCCTATGTTTCCAACTAAAAGTAGCCTTCTACCAAGGCATCTAGTGTCTGTGTGTGTGTCCCTTGTAAGAGTATGTATTTTTCCAAATCTGACTATCATTAACCAAAAATATAGTTTTTACATTACTGTTCATTGTGTGAATGTTCACAAAGTGAATGTAATGGGAAAATGAAATAGTACTGTAGTGTTGTATTAAGTAACTACTGCTGTACTAACTACCTTAAACCAATTGTTATTTAAAGTACCATGTGATCGGCCTGTACCCTGCTACCAACTCATAGAAAAACGACGATGTAAGACGTCGTAAGAAATGACGTTTGGCACCCGTAGACTTGCAAGTCCCACTGTAGCGAGCAGCAAGGTGTAGGATAGTCAATCCAGTATAGATCTATACACAAACTCATACGCTCCCCACTTAAGGAGATTCTGGATACAAAACGGTCATGACAGGTAGTGCCATGCCCCGTTACGTGGTTCACATAACTGAAGTAATGTATATGTAATGTATGTGCTAGCTGTATTGTGTGTTCTTCCTCTGTCTAGCCTGTATGTATGTTCTATCTGTATGGTATTGTTTGTTTCTCATCACTATGTATTATGTTTGTTTCTCATCACTATGTATTATGTTTGTTTCTCATCACTATGTATTATGTTTGTTTCTGATCACTATGTATTATGTTTGTTTCTCATCACTATAAGTTATGACTCATGTATGAACTGACTCATTGTATGTTTCATTGATCTAGTAATAGAATTGTAACTTCCTAAACTATACCTATTATAGTTTACTAGTAATGTTGTTTGTATGTATGAACATGTTTGTATACCCTTGCTACCCAAAGGTATTGAACTGGAAAGAAGTAACCTTTTATATCTATATACATATACATAATATATAACTAGGATTCAAACGACCTTCGGACAAATAAGCCTGATACCCTAAATCCACAACCAAACAAGGAACAGGAAGTAAGGTGAACTATCAGTCCTAAGTCCTTTCAATCCTACTTATATAACTATATCTATATAGATACACATTTAACAGAATATAAGTTTAAAAGAGTTTAAGTAACAGTATTTGACATGTGAAAGAGTTTGATAAAGCATTTGGTATGTAAAAGAGTTTGTAAAACAGTTTGAAGTAAAACAGTTTGATAACACAGTTTGAAAAGTAAGAAATCCACTTGTTTGGTAGTTATTAATCACATGTGATTAATATAATAACTATAATTGTTCAACTTGTATTTCCCCCCATAAAAGCATTTAAAAACATTTAAAAGGTTAATTAAGGGGTATGAACTCACCTGTAGTGAGTGGTTTGGATGAACGGAATGTATAGGATGCTAAGTGTCAAGTGAAGACTTGAACACACCCAAGGATCCTATTTAACATATAATAACACATATATGTATCCAATTAGTCATTAAACAACTAATTAACCAAGTTAAGACATCCTAGGACATGTAAAACACTTTATTTAAGTGTTATAAGTACTAAGGATTGCATCTAAGGGTTGTAGGACATTGCTACTGAGTTTGGGGTCCAAGGGTAAACTCTTTTGGAGTTTAGGGTTTTGTGACCATCACTCATTGAGTTTACGGTCGTAAACCCATGAGTTTACGGCCGTAAACTCATGGTACTTTGACCATTTTGTGTTTTGAAGCTTTAAAGATTATAAGAAGCATTCATACTTCATGTTTAAGCCTTAGGAAGAGATTAGGGCACCATTTCACTCCTTTGTGGAGTTTACGGTCCTTGGACCACTTCTCCTTGGGTTTACGGCCGTAAACCCTAAGGGTCGTTTGAGCGTTTGGAATGCTCTCTCCTGCTTCTCTTCCCAGTCAAAGGCCACGCCTTTCTGGGTCAGTGTTGTAAGAGGTTTCGCAATGCGGGAGAAGTTCTGAATGAACCTGCGATAGTAGCCAGCGAGGCCTAGAAATTGACGAATTTTAGTAGGCGTCTTCGGTGCTGACCAGCTCTCAATGGCTTTCATCTTGGAAGGGTCCACGTGTATTCCCTCTTCGCTAACCACGTGCCCTAAGAATTCGACTCGTCGGATCCAAAATTCGCATTTCGAGAACTTCGCATAGAGCTTCTCCGAACGCAGCGTTTCTAAGACTAGTCGCAGATGTTGACTATGCTCCTCCTTACTACGAGAATAGATAAGTATGTCATCGATGAAGACGATGACGAACTGATCCAAGTAAGTGATGGGTAACATATGCATCAAATACACTCTATAACTAGGCAGCGGAATAATCGAAACAACAAAATGATTTACCTAAGTGTACATGCACCCTATGGATCTACGGCTTCATACTATTACTTCTACCCTAGGAAAACCGAAAATACAAGAAGAATACTAACCTCTTTAGCAGCCAATGATCTTCGAGCTTGACTCCTTGTGCGTGCCACCTTGTTTGGATGATGAGGATCCAAACTAGAATCCCTCTCTTGGCTCACACCCAATGAACTCAAAGGAGTAGAAACAAATATAAACGAGGAGGGATGAACTCACGAAAAGTTCTTCCATAATGAGGGAGAAAGAAGGTGGCGAATACTCAAGCCAAAAATGAGCAAGGAGGAATGAATCCCTAAGGCCCTATTTATAGCCTTGGATACTTCCTAGGGTTTTATCCTTCCACCCATGTGGGATGGAATATGCTAGGAACGAAATCCCCTTTATCCAAAGGGAATTTTCGTCCAACCCCCTTCATTCTAGGGTTCTGGAATGTTCCCTGATCAATCAACTATTGGTTAATTCACATTCAACCCTTCTATTAATTAAACTGTTAATTAATTCCCAAATTGTTTTCCAATTAGTTTCTAATTAATTATTAAACCATAATAATTAATAAACTAATTACTCCTATTATATATTCTACTCAATCTTGAGTCTTGAGGGCAACCCAAGAGGACCCTGCTATTATTAGAAACATCACCAACAAGTTAATGATCTTGGACACACTCCCAACAGTCTCCCACTTGGACAAGTCATCAACTAGATATGCATGGTTCTATATTTCTCAAATAATCAACTGAGAGAATGCCATCCAATGCATCTGCCGAACTCTGATCTAATTAGTATCAGCCCTTCAGATAAGTGATCAACTATTCCTTCATCTTAGTGATATCTGTATGAATTCGAGACATGGATAATGGTCAACCCCAGAATTCAAAATTATGTTTCCCGATATAGATTTGTGACGACTACATCTGACTACTAAATCGAACATCAATTCTAGTCAGTACCCGGCCAGGTTTTAAGATGTCAGCACCAAATCATCGAGGGGCCCATAGATATCGCTTCTCCTATTAAAGCAGAAGGGACGAATAAACTTCGACTACATAGTCCTTGTCCATTGCATCATGTCACACATGAATGTACCCGTTATAGCCACCAGTTACGAATAGCGTTGAAGTACACCAATGCATAACAGAATCCTAGAGCAAAGCCCCACATGTATCTCGGTTTGAAGAACAGAAGATATTATCATCTTAGAATTACTTGTGACTAAATGCATGAAGTAATCTCTAAGTGCGGGTTATTCCAATGCTTAAATCTCCATTAAGCACTCACGAGTGTTGACACAATCACTATGTTATGCCAATCAAAATGGTCAATCCACCAACACTCATGACAGTCTTGAATCACTACTTACTTCCAAGAGTATGACTGACTGTGGAGGTTTGAGTACTTAGTACTCAGGAAGTGGTTCTAAACATGCAAAAGTGAAACATAGAAATAAATGAACAGAAATGATAGCAATCCAGCATTTTATCAAGTCTCCACAAAACAAACATCACTTCTATTACAAATTCATACTGCTCAATGTTTCAAGGATTATCAAACTAAACAACTAAACAACTATTCCATATCTTCAGCAAATCTAATGCCTATAGATCTCGTATGACTATCATGCTTGATCCTTGATAGTGGTTTAGTGAACGGATCGGCTGGATTCTCCTCTGACGATACTCTGCTCACAAAAATATCTCCATCCTCGACTCGATGTCTTACATAGTGGAACTTTCTAAGTATATGTCTTGAGTTACCATGGTCTTTGGGTTCTTTAGTCAATGCGACTGCACCCTCATTGTCACAGAAGATCTCCAAGGGATCCTTGATGCTCGGAACGACACCAAGATCATCAATGAAATTCTTCAACCATGTAGCTTCTTTTGCAGCTTCACTAGCTGCTATATACTCTGACTCACACGTAGAGTCTGCCACTGTCGACTGCTTGGAACTCTTCCAAGTGACCGCTCCTCCATTAAGCAAGAATACCCATCCCGACTGCGAACATGAGTTGTCCCTATCAGTTTGGAAACTTGCATCTGTATAACCTGTAACTCTCAACTCATCCTTACCCCCATATACCAAGAACATATCCTTTGTTCTTCTTAGGTATTTCAGAATGTTCTTTACTGCCGTCCACTGACTTTCGCCTGGGTTGTCCTGAAAACGACTCACCATACTCAGAGCAAATGAGACGTCAGGACGAGTACACGTCATGGCATACATGATCGATCCTATAGCAGAAGCATACAGGACTCGACTCATTCTTTCCTGTTCATCACTAGACTCAGGACATTGAGTTTTACTCAATTTTGTGCCATGTTGCATAGGTAGATACCCTTTCTTGGAGTCCTGCATCTTGAATTTCTTCAAGATCTTATCCAAGTATGTACTTTGGCTTAGCCCTATTAGACGCTTTGATCTATCTCTATAGATCCTTATACCAAGTATGTATGCAGCCTCTCCTAGATCCTTCATAGCGAAACAACTCCCAAGCCACGTCTTAACACCTTGCAACGTCGGGATATCGTTTCCTATAAGGAGTATATCATCCACATACAACACTAGGAAGACTACATTACTCCCACTAGCTTTTATATATACGCAGGACTCCCCTTCACTTCTTGAAAATCCAAACTCCTTGATCTTCTCATGAAAGCAAAGGTTCCAGCTGCGAGATGCTTGTTTCAGTCCATATATTGACCTTTCAAGCTTACACACTCTATTTGGATATTTTGGATCTATGAAACCTTCAGGTTGTGCCATATACACTTCCTCTGTGAGTTTTCCATTAAGGAAAGCGGTCTTCACATCCATTTGCCATACTTCATAATCATGAAAGGCTGCTATGGCAAGTAATATCCTAATAGACTTGATCTTGGCTACTGGTGAAAAGGTTTCCTCATAATCAATTCCTTGAGTCTGGGTGTAACCCTTTGCAACCAACCTAACCTTGAACGTGTGCACATTCCCATCCATGCCTGTCTTCTTCTTGAAGATCCATTTGCACCCAACAATTTTAGTGCCAGGTGCAGGATCAACTAAATTCCAAACTTGGTTGTCATGCATAGACTGAATCTCGCTCTCCATGCTTTCCTTCCACTTAGCAGCTTCAGTGCCTGTCATCGCTTCCCTATAGTTGGATGGCTCATCCATATCAACCAGTGTACGATCACTGATCAATACGTCTCCTTCTGTACTTACATGGAAACCATAGAATTCAGGAGGAAGACGAACTCTATTGGATCTGTGAAGGGGAGGTGGAGATATATCATTTTGCTCAACAGGTTGCTCAGCCCCGGTTCGAGTTTCCTCAACGGGCTGTTGCATCTCAAGTTGAGTGCTAGTGTCTACTAAAGGTTCTTCTTCATTCGATTCTCGAAGCTCTTCAAGATCTATGCGGCTCCCACTGTCCTCTTTGGAAATGAGATTCCTCTCAAGGAAGAATCCCCTTCGAGCAACAAACACCTTGTTTTCCGAAGGCTTGTAGAACAAGTATCTAAACGATTTTTGCGGATAGCCAATGAAGTAACACTTCTCCGATCGGGGTTCAAGCTTGTCATTCGCCTCACGACGAACAAAAGCTTCGCATCCCCAAACCTTTACATGTGCTAGAGAAGGACGTGTCCCACTCCACATTTCAGAGGGTGTTTTAGCAACCTTCTTAGTAGGTAAGAGGTTTAGGATATGGGCGGCTGTCTCCAAGGCATACCCCTAAAAAGATATCGGAAGTGTAGCTCGACTCATCATAGATCGAACCATATCTAACAATGTTCGATTTCTCCTTTCAGCTACACCATTCAACTGTGGTGTTCTAGGAGGAGACAATTGTGAAACTATACCACAATTCTTAAGATGATCGTAGAATTCAAGACTTAGATATTCTCCACCCCTATCGGATCGGAGCATCTTGATCTTTCTGCCCAATTGGTTTTCTACTTCGTTTTGAAACTCCTTGAACACCTCAAAGGTTTCCGACTTATGCTTGATTAGATAGATATATCCATATCTACTAAAATCGTCGGTAAAAGTCACGAAGTATCTTTCTCCATGTCTTGTGGCGGATTTGAAGGGTCCACAAACATCTGTGTGGATGAGGTCTAACAAATCCTTGCCTCTTTCACAGTGGCCTGTGAATGGCGCCTTTGTCATCTTGCCAAGTAAGCAAGATTCGCATACATCATCCGACTTGAGGTCAAATGATTCCAGGATTCCATCAGATTGGAGCTTGGCAATGCGTTTCTTGTTTATATGGCCAAATCGACAATGCCAAAAACACGATTTATCTAATTCACTATTAGATGAACCAACATTCATAATTAGTTTATCAACATCACCATCGCAAACAATACTTTCATACACACCTTTACAAGGACTAGCTTTGAAAATAAAACAACCATTCTTATAAACCAAAATGTCACCATTATCATTATCAAAAGAAAATCGACAACCATCCTTATAAAGTGCATGAAAAGAAATAATGTTTCGTGCCATATCAGGCGAGTAGCAACAATTTAATAAACTAAGATAAACACCACCACTAAGCATTAGCTCATAGTTCCCAATCCTTGTAACAGCTGACTTGTGCCTGTTTCCCATGATTAGGTTGAGCTCACCATGCTTTAACTTCCTACTTTGTCTTAGTCCCTGCATATCAGAGCAAATGTGAGTACCACATCCTGTATCAAGAATCCAAGAGTTAGAAGTAAATGTGCTATGGAGTTCTATCATGAACATACCTGAGGTGCTAGCCACCTTGACTTTGCCCTTCTTAAGGTCCTCGAGGTATTTAGGGCAACTACGCTTCCAGTGTCCCTTTTCCTGGCAGTAAAATCAAATGGCCTCTCTTGGATCTGAAGAAGGAGCTATTTCAGCTTGGGCCCTTTTCTTGGGAGGAGGACCAGACTTTCCGACCTTACCCTTACCCTTTTCTTTGGGTTGAGGCGCCCTTTTCCTTTTGGAAGAACCACGGTCAACAGCCAGCACAGGAGCAGTAGGGTTAGAGTTGTTGGGCTTCTTCATGCTCGCTTCAGCAGTTTTGAGCATGCCATGTAACTCCATTAAGGTCTTGTCGAGGCCATTCATATTGAAGTTCATGATGAACTGAGAATACGAACTAGTAAGCGAGTTCAAGACCATGTCAATGGACAACTCCTTAGGCAGCTCGACACCTAGATTCCCAAGTCTGTCTATGTACGACTTCATCTTTTGGACGTGCGCACACACAGAAGCTCCCTCTTGTAGCTTACATGCCATGAGGGATTTAACGATCTCGAATCGTTCTTGCCTTGCTTGCTCTTGAAATATTTCCTCGAGCTGCTGGTTGATGTCAAAAGCACCCCATGTCTCAAAGTTCTTTTGGAGACCAGAACCCATGGTCGCTAACATAAGGCAAGCCACTTTGGTCGATTCATCGTAATGCTTGTTGTAGGCAATAACTTCTTCTGGGGTAGGGTTTTCTCCAAGCACGGGGACATCTTCGTCGAGAACATACTCCTTGTTCTCATATCTTAACGTGATCCTCAAGGTTCTGATCCAATCAAGATAGTTGGATCCATCTTCCTTGAGTTTCTCCCTATTAAGAACCGACATGAGAGAGAAGCTTGAGTTTTGAGTTGGAGGAGGAGGAGGAAGAAGAGGCAAATCGTTGTTGTTGTTGTTTGCTTGGTTCGACATCTACAAAAGATAAGACTCCAATTAGTTTGATATAAGTCCTTAATTAATAATTACCCTAAATGAATTATTGGATTAAGGCTAGGATCCATGTTTGGCTTCATGATGCGTAAAGGGATGCCGTAAACACACCACAAAGTTATTTATGTAGACAAAGCTCTTTGTCAATTTTAATCACCATGAAATTCCTAGATCTTTGAGATTCATTGACTATCAATGGCATGTTCATCTCGGATTATGTTCATCTCAAATTCAATGACGGGGATGCCGCGGATCATTGAATAGATGGCGAATCACCCATACAAAATTACGTGGTCCCCGGCTCAAGTTATGCTTGAGATTCGTGAGTCTCACATTATTCTCTACTTATACTCTCTAATTGACGTGCTGGTTAACCACACGAGCTCCATCAACAAGTTATAAAGAGAATGTGCAATTTTTATGGACAACATAAGATTCACTTTATTTAAATAAAACGGGATATTGTTTTATACTTGTATTTAAAATACTTCTAGATTGACCATTATCACTATCAAACCCTTTCGGTAACTCCATTCACAAAATGCAATGAGGCGGTGAGGGTGGTAAGCGTGAAGCATATTAAAAACCGACCTCATTAGGAATCATAGAGACCTCCTTAAACCCCTACATTAGAACGGGTGAGCCTAGTCGAGGTAAGACCGACAATGTCAATATTTAAAATACGCGAGGACGCATATTGTAATTTTCTTATACATACAATATATGTATCTTACATATATAAGGGCCAAATTTAAAACTCTTTAAATCTAGTTGTCTATTATTAATTCAAATTAATTACAAGGATGCAATATAACAATTAATAAAACATGAGGGATTAATATTCAAATTCATAAAACTATATTATAAACAATATTAAAATATTAAAATCACCATTTAAATAATATTTATCTATTTTCAGATTTACACAATTGAAATTTGACATTTATCCATATTAAACAAAACTTCAAATTTAAAATGGAATAAAATAAACAAAAATCCCGAATCTACTGAGCTCACGTCGTGAGCTCATAGCTCTCACGTCGTGAGCTGTGATTAGGGTTTCATACATTTCGAATTTTTCAGATCTAATCTAATTAGGTAATTATCCATGCAAGATAAAGTCTTAATTTGAAAAATAAGCAAGATCAAAACCGATAGTTCTGATCTGCCAATGTTCACGTCGTGAACTACTCTTTTCACGTCGTGAACTTAGGGTTTTCAATTAAACTTTCATCATTCAGTTCCAAAGCAATATATTCAGAAAACATGGAAGTAGGGTGATAGTAACTATGAACCAATGGCTCTGATACCACTGATGGGTAACATATGCATCAAATACACTCTATAACTAGGCAGCGGAATAATCGAAACAACAAAACGATTTACCTAAGTGTACATGCACCCTATGGATCTACGACTTCATACTATTACTTCTACCCTAGGAAAACCGAAAATACAAGAAGAATACTAACCTCTTTAGCAGCCAATAATCTTCGAGCTTGACTCCTTGTGCGTGCCACCTTGTTTGGATGATGAGGATCCAAACTAGAATCCCTCTCTTGGCTCACACCCAATGAACTCAAAGGAGTAGAAACAAATATAAACTAGGAGGGATGAACTCACGAAAAGTTCTTCCACAATGAGGGAGAAAGAAGGTGGCGAATACTCAAGCCAAAAATGAGCAAGGAGGAATGAATCCCTAAGGCCCTATTTATAGCCTTGGATACTTCCTAGGGTTTTATCCTTCCACCCATGTGGGATGGAATATGCTAGGAACGAAATTCCCTTTATCCAAAGGGAATTTTCGTCCAACCCCCTTCATTCTAGGGTTCTGGAATGTTCCCTGATCAATCAACTATTGGTTAATTCACATTCAACCCTTCTATTAATTAAACTGTTAATTAATTCCCAAATTGTTTTCCAATTAGTTTGTAATTAATTATTAAACCATAATAATTAATAAACTAATTACTCCTATTATATATTCTACTCAATCTTGAGTCTTGAGGGCAACCCAAGAGGACCCTGCTATTATTAGAAACATCACCAACTAGTTAATGATCTTGGACACACTCCCAACAGTAAGGACGACACACCCTATTCATTAAATCCATGAATACTGCGGGCGCGTTTGTTAATCCGAACGACATCACTATGAATTCGTAGTGCCCATAATGAGTTCGGAAGGCTGTCTTCGGAACATCCTCCCCTAGCACTCGTAATTGGTGATATCCGGATCTTAAGTCGATTTTTGAAAAGAAGTTCGCCCCTTGAAGTTGGTCAAATAAATCGTCAATACGAGGAAAAGGATAACGATTTTTGACGGTCAGTTTGTTGAGCTCCCTGTAGTCGATGCACATTCGAAACGATCCGTCTTTCTTCTTGACGAACAAGACTGGAGCTCCCCAGGGTGAGAAGCTTGGTCTTATAAAGCCCTTGCTGAGCAGTTCGTTAAGTTGACATGACAGTTCTTGCATCTCTGCAGGTGCTAGACGATAGGGCGATTTGGCTACGGGAGTAGCCCCTGGGACTAAGTCAATTCTGAACTCGACTTGACGTTGCGGAGGTAATCCTGGGAGTTCTTCTGGAAAGATGTCGGGAAAGTCGCGTACTACTGGCATGTTCTGAATGTCTTTCGTTTCTTGGCTCACATCGACCACATGGGCAAGGAATGCACGACATTCCTTTCGCAAGAATTTCTGAGCTTGAATGCTCGAGATGATACGAAGGTTCGTGCCGGGTTTGTCGCCATAAACTACTAGGGTTTCGCCAGACGGCAGGTTAAGGCGTACAACCTTTTCGTAACACATGATGTCGGCACGATGAAGACTCAACCAATCCATGCCGATAATGACGTCGAAACTTTTAATTGAGACCGGAATGAGGTCGATCGAAAATGAATGGCTATCTAGTGTTAGGGTACACCCTATGAATATACTGCTAGTGCTCCCTGTTTTTCCATTAGCCATTTCTACAGTGAACGGTTCTTTAAGTGCTCGTGATTTTTGCTTAAGTAATTAAGCAAATTTTTGGTTCACGAAACTCCTCTCCGCTCCACTATCAAATAGAATGCATGCATAAGAGTTATCGAGGAGAAACGTACCCGTGACCACTGTGGGGTCGGCAACCGCCTCCTCATGGCCTATGGCCAAAACTCTTCCTACTCCACCGGCATTCCCTACCTTAGGGCAGTTCCTCTTGTAGTGGCCCACCTCGCCACATCCGTAGCAAGCTTGGCCCACACCAGCGCCGGGGACTTGGTTGATTGGCCTCGCCGGAGCTTTGCAGAAACGGACAGTGTGCCCCTTCCTGTTGCAGTTCAAACACTGCATTTCCCGGCAGGCTCCCGTGTGATGGAAGTTGCACTTGTTGCACTTGGGCAAACTTCCGGCGTACTGCTTTACAGGAGCAGTAGCAGCGGCAGGTGCTATCGCAGCATGAACAGCCACGACCTGCTGCTTTTTGGCAGCTTTCTTCTTCTTTTTTTCATCCCAGAACTTCCGCTTGGAATCAGCGGTTCTGGCGGGTTCTGAGATGGCCAGGGTTGTTGTTGCGGCCGGGGTACGAACCCCATGGTCTATGAGCTGCTGTGCCAATCGCTTGGCACTGTTGAATGTAGTGGGGTTTGAAGCCAAAACATTTCCCTGGAATGGAGGCACCAGCCCCCATATGTATCTTTCAATCTTCTTTCCCTATGTATGAACCATGTAGGAGACTATGTTGGAGCCCCTCATGGTTAGGCTCCACAGTTCTTCCTCTAGCTTTTGGATTTCGCCCCTCGGGCAGTACTCCTCAACCATTAGCTCTCTCAGAGCTTCCCAGCCCATAGCATTTGCCACTATAAGGGATAGTGACTTGACATGGCTATTCCACGATGTTAGGGATTTTGCCTCGAAGGTGCAAGCAGCAAACTTGACCTTGCTCCCTTCTGGACAGGAGCAGATTTCGAAAACCGATTCGGTCTTCGCGAACCATTACGAGTGGGCAATGACTCTGCCAGTCCCTTTGAAGGACAATGGCTTGCAGTTTGTGAAGTCCTTGTAGGAGCACTCTCTGGAGCGCACAAGGGTTTCAACGGGAGTAGATTAAACAGGAGTTCCTCCTCCAGTAGAACCGGAAGAGTGATATTGAGCCATGGCGTTTGCCACAGCTGCAGCTACTGCAGCATTTAGAGCTGCTGTATCAAATTGAGGAGGAGTTGGTGTTGTAGTTGTCGGGGGATCGCGTCTTGTTGATCGGCGTGGAGGCATCTTTCAACTATAAGTTTAGAAAGATGAAGATATTGATAAGAATTTAATAGGAATTTGATGAGAGTGACTCATGGACTAACTCTCCATAGTCCAACAACACAAATGAATAGCACGAGTGATTGTAAATGAAAGCATTTGGATATAATTTCCATGAGATTAGATATCTGTCAATAATACTGGAATTACAGATGTAATGAGTTCGGGAAAAATGACCTAGGAGTAGGTCTTACATCAACCAAGATGGGAAAATTTTTGACAGAACTACGACCTAATCAAGACCTAACAGGTCTAAGTTTTACAAATGTAGGAAATTAACTAAAGTTTTTACATAAACTAGGTTATATCCAAAAGAGAAGTCGATGAGACTCTATCAGCGACGAGAACTACCAGAGTGAGTTCTTGACTCCGACAGAAGACGTTCTATGTCCCTCACGTGCCTATCAGATCTTGCTTGCTGAGCTCGAAGTTCCCTGACTTCAGCTTGGGTTGCAGCAAGTTCCCTCTGCAGAAATGCATTGCGGACTTGAGTACTCTCATGAGCAGACTCTAGCTGGCGAATGCGGACTGTGTTAACGCCAGAGTTGGCGTCAATCTCCACGACTCGGTCGATAGCTGCTCGACCCTGCTCTGTGTTCCGGGAAATCCTACGAACCATGATGGGTAGGACCCTGTCAGCTGAACCTCCCTCAGTGAGGTTGTAGAAGCTTCTGTCTCCATTGAAGGGCATGGTTTGGCCCTGTTCTTGACTCCATCTGTTCAAGTTTGTGGCCCATAGAGGTGTGGGTCCTTGAAATGCTGGACGAGGGTTTGGGTTCTGAGCAGCTGGGGGTAGGTTGTTGACTTCTGGTTCTGAGTCAGAACCATCAGAAAAGCCTTCAGCTTCGTGATCATCCAAAGGGATTGGGTGATCATCTTATGGCTCTTCTCCAAGCCATCCTGCATTGCCGTGGTTGGGGTAGTACGGGTCTCCGGGAAGATGGAATCCAGCCATTAAATCTACGCGAGAAAAGGGATATAAGAAATAACTAAATAGACGAACTAATTAGATAATTATAAGATGATCTTTATCAGTTACTTCAACATTTGCGTAGTGCATACCAGTCATATGTAACCAAGACAGGATAGGCCTTCGAATAAGTGACCCTAACTCTAAGCCCACAACCAAACAAGGAACAGGAAGTAAAGCAAAGATCACAGATTCTAAGTCTATGATATCCTAGATACATATAACCTTAGCGTATCCACTCAGCAACTATTAACATACTAATAAAGACCTTTAGTTCTCAGATAAGTAATTAATAGTAACACAAAATACTCCTATAGTATTTTAAGTTTATGTTCTGTTCTACTGTTCTCGTTGTAGTAGTGTTGGTAAATTTTTAGACTTGTTGCAACCTCACAACCACGTAGGCACATGCTAATCACTCCTCGGATAATGTAGTTGATCAGGCTACATCTTCCCAGAGTTGACCATATGTCTATAAGTCTACTTGTGCTGCCCAACAATCGTAATACTTTTGTTCTGTCCTAGTGACACTGATTTTAGTATGAATGCAGGTATGTATACTTAGTTAAATATTTTATTTATTTAAAAGTATAAACTCTTTATCAGAGTATTTTATCCCACTGTGTTTATAGTTCGTATATCTTTTATGGGTTGATACACTCGATTCACTATAAACAATGCTCTGATACCAATCTGTCACACCCCAAAACCGGAACGGCGGAAACGTTCGGGGGTGGAGGACGTCATGTACAGTATCACAACAATGCAAAGTAGTAAACAAGCAACAACATCATCCATTGCATTAATAATATAATTTCATACAAGTGTGTTCTGTCAAGATAAATAGACATCAAAAATATGTATCAAAATAAAAGATAAGTCTTGAACGAGCTCCATCTTCTCAAAACCTGGCACCGGTACCTGTCTACTGGCGACCTGAGAATACAAGTTATTTTGAAAGAGTTTATCAGCTTTAAAGCTGGTGACATCATAAGTATATTAGTGTCTGTTTTTGTATGAAAGCATTTGTAAGATGTTTGTATAAGTTTGTAAAAGTTTGTAATTGTTTGAACTCTCATAGAAAACCCTATGTTTCCAACTAAAAGTAGCCTTCTACCAAGGCATCTAGTGTCTGTGTGTGTGTCCCTTGTAAGAGTATGTATTTTTCCAAATCTGACTATCATTAACCAAAAATATAGTTTTTACATTACTGTTCATTGTGTGAATGTTCACAAAGTGAATGTAATGGGAAAATGAAATAGTACTGTAGTGTTGTATTAAGTAACTACTGCTGTACTAACTACCTTAAACCAATTGTTATTTAAAGTACCATGTGATCGGCCTGTACCCTGCTACCAACTCATAGAAAAACGACGATGTAAGACGTCGTAAGAAATGACGTTTGGCACCCGTAGACTTGCAAGTCCCACTGTAGCGAGCAGCAAGGTGTAGGATAGTCAATCCAGTATAGATCTATACACAAACTCATACGCTCCCCACTTAAGGAGATTCTGGATACAAAACGGTCATGACAGGTAGTGCCATGCCCCGTTACGTGGTTCACATAACTGAAGTAATGTATATGTAATGTATGTGCTAGCTGTATTGTGTGTTCTTCCTCTGTCTAGCCTGTATGTATGTTCTATCTGTATGGTATTGTTTGTTTCTCATCACTATGTATTATGTTTGTTTCTCATCACTATGTATTATGTTTGTTTCTCATCACTATGTATTATGTTTGTTTCTGATCACTATGTATTATGTTTGTTTCTCATCACTATAAGTTATGACTCATGTATGAACTGACTCATTGTATGTTTCATTGATCTAGTAATAGAATTGTAACTTCCTAAACTATACCTATTATAGTTTACTAGTAATGTTGTTTGTATGTATGAACATGTTTGTATACCCTTGCTACCCAAAGGTATTGAACTGGAAAGAAGTAACCTTTTATATCTATATACATATACATAATATATAACTAGGATTCAAACGACCTTCGGACAAATAAGCCTGATACCCTAAATCCACAACCAAACAAGGAACAGGAAGTAAGGTGAACTATCAGTCCTAAGTCCTTTCAATCCTACTTATATAACTATATCTATATAGATACACATTTAACAGAATATAAGTTTAAAAGAGTTTAAGTAACAGTATTTGACATGTGAAAGAGTTTGATAAAGCATTTGGTATGTAAAAGAGTTTGTAAAACAGTTTGAAGTAAAACAGTTTGATAACACAGTTTGAAAAGTAAGAAATCCACTTGTTTGGTAGTTATTAATCACATGTGATTAATATAATAACTATAATTGTTCAACTTGTATTTCCCCCCATAAAAGCATTTAAAAACATTTAAAAGGTTAATTAAGGGGTATGAACTCACCTGTAGTGAGTGGTTTGGATGAACGGAATGTATAGGATGCTAAGTGTCAAGTGAAGACTTGAACACACCCAAGGATCCTATTTAACATATAATAACACATATATGTATCCAATTAGTCATTAAACAACTAATTAACCAAGTTAAGACATCCTAGGACATGTAAAACACTTTATTTAAGTGTTATAAGTACTAAGGATTGCATCTAAGGGTTGTAGGACATTGCTACTGAGTTTGGGGTCCAAGGGTAAACTCTTTTGGAGTTTACGGTTTTGTGACCATCACTCATTGAGTTTACGGTCGTAAACCCATGAGTTTACGGCCGTAAACTCATGGTACTTTGACCATTTTGTGTTTTGAAGCTTTAAAGATTATAAGAAGCATTCATACTTCATGTTTAAGCCTTAGGAAGAGATTAGGGCACCATTTCACTCCTTTGTGGAGTTTACGGTCCTTGGACCACTTCTCCTTGGGTTTACGGCCGTAAACCCTAAGGGTTTATGGTCTTTTTGATGTTTTAGGTCCTAAGCACTTCAAGGTTATGTTCTACACTAGTTTCCAAGGGTTTATAAGGGACTAGGGCACATTTTGGCCCCTTTATTAGGGTTTACGGTCCAAGAACATCTTGGACCGTAAACACCTTTGATCTTGTGTTTCTTGGGTGTTTTCTTGATGATTAGAAGTGGAACAAGTCTTATAATACACTAGGGTAAGAGTACTTACTAGGTAGAAGCTTGAAAAGGTGCTAAAAGTCCAAGAACACTAGTGTGTGTTCTTGGTGAAACTTGAAGATCTACACTTTTGGAATGATTTCACGGATGGAATCATGTAAGATCACTAGATTAAGTAAGATATCAACTTCTTAGGGATAGAAACACTTACAAAGTTGAAGATCAAGAAGAAAAGTTGGATGATACTTGAGAGGATTTGAGTTTGGATCTTGAAAATGTGAAAAAGTGGTAAATAATGACTAAGTGTCATATTTATACCCCCTTTTTGGGTTTACGGCCGTAAACACCTTTGTTTAGGCCGTAAACTCCAAACTCTTGGAGTTTTGGGACACTATTGTTGCACAATAAACCCTAGGGCATCCTCTCTCCTGTTATCTCCTGAAGTACTAACTTTAAAACACTCAAACTGACTCCAAAAAGCTTGAAAGTTAGCAGAAACAGTTTTGACTTCTATTGAAGTGAATGGTTGTATAGAATAGAAATTTTGGGTTGTCACATCATCCCCCTGTTAGAGGGAATTTCGTCCCGAAATTAGAGTTTAAGCAAGCAAGTAGTTACAAATAACTAAGTAAAAAGATGAGGATATATCAGTTTCATCTGATCCTCTCGCTCCCAAGTGAATTCAGGTCCTCGCTTGGCGTTCCAGCGAACCTTCACTATCGGGATACGGCTTTGCTTCGTTTGCTTGACCTCCCGGTCCATGATCTCTACTGGTTCTTCCACGAAGTTGAGGCTCTCATTGATCTCGATCTCGTCGAGTGGGGTTACAAGAGTCTCGTCGGACAGACACTTTTTCAAGTTCGAGACGTGGAAAGTAGAATGTACGTTACTGAGTTCGCGCGGTAAGTTAAGTTTGTAAGCTACAGGGCCGATTCTGGCAAGAATCTCGAAGGGCCCTATGTACCTTGGATTTAGCTTTCCACGCTTTCCGAAGCGTATCAAGCCCTTCCAGGGTGAGACCTTCAATAAAACACGGTCGCCCACCTGGAATTCCAACGGTTTTCTTCGTTTATCAGCGTAGCTTTTCTGTCGGTCTCTAGAGGCTTTCAATCGTTCACAAATTTGAACGATCTTCTCTGTCGTTTCCTGAATGATCTCCGGACCCGTGAGAGTGCTTTCAGGAACTCGTCCTTTAGCTAACTGGGTATCACCCACCTCAGCCCAGCACATAGGGGATCTGCACTTTCGGCCATAGAGGGCCTCGAATGGAGCAGCCTTTATGCTCGTGTGATAACTGTTGTTGTAGGAAAATTCGACAAGGGGTAAATGAGTATCCCATGCTTTCTCAAAGTCGATCACACAGGCTCGCAACATATCTTCCAAGGTTTGGATAGTCCTCTCACTTTGTCCGTCGGTCTGTGGATGGTAGGGTGTACTCATGTCCAGCCTAGTTGCTAGGGAACTTTGTAGCGACTGCCAGAACCTCGAAGTGAACCTACTATCTCTGTCCGAGATAATGGATATGGGAACACCGTGCACTCGGACAATCTCTTGAATGTAAGTTCTTGTAAGCTTCTCCATCTTGTCTGTTTCCTTGATAGGCAGGAAGTGTGCGGACTTGGTCAATCTGTCGACGATGACCCATATGGTATCAAGTCCACCCGTTGTCTTGGGCAACTTGGTTATGAAGTCCATAATGATCCGCTCCCATTTCCATTCCGGTATCTCAGGCTGTTGTAGTAGACCGGAGGGTTTCTGGTATTCGACCTTCACCTTGGCGCAAGTAAGGCATTTATTCACGAAGGTAGCAATCTCTGCTTTCATGTTAGGCCACCAGTATAACTTTTTAAGATCCAGATACATCTTATCTGAACCTGGGTGGACGGAATAACGAGTGTTGTGCGCCTCGTTCATGACCAAGTTTCTGAAACCACCGAGTTTCGGGGTCGAGATCCGATCCATGAATAATAAGCTCCGCCACCCTTGACCTCCAAGTTCTTATCCATCCCTCTCATGGATTCACCCGCCACATTTTCAGGTTTCAAAGCGTCGAGCTGAGCCTCCTTAATTTGTGTGGACAAGTGTGAATGGATGGTCATAGTCAATGACTTTACTCTACGACCAGAGTATTCTTTCCGACTCAGGGCGTCAGCTACTACGTTGGCCTTGCCGGGATGATAGCGAATTTCGCATTCGTAATCACTGAGTAGCTCGACCCACCGTCGTTGTCTCATGTTGAGCTCCTTCTGGTTGAATATGTGTTGTAGGCTTTTGTGGTCTGTAAAGATAGTGCTTTTTGTTCCATACAGGTAGTGTCTCCAGATCTTCAGAGCAAACACAACTGCTCCTAGCTCAAGATCGTGTGTAGTGTAGTTGACCTCGTGTGTCTTCAGCTGTCTCGAGGCATAGGCGATGACCTTACCTCGCTGCATCAGAACACATCCGAGCCATTGATTCTACGCATCATAATAGACAACGAAGTCTTCTATTCCTTCGGGGAGGGATAGTATTGGTGCGGTGCACAAGGCTCGTTTGAGCGTTTGGAATGCTCTCTCCTGCTTCTCTTCACAGTCAAAGGCCACGCCTTTCTGGGTCAGTGTTGTAAGAGGTTTCGCAATGCGGGAGAAGTTCTGAATGAACCTGCGATAGTAGCCAGCGAGGCCTAGAAATTGACGAATTTTAGTAGGCGTCTTCGGTGCTGACCAGCTCTCAATGGCTTTCATCTTGGAAGGGTCCACGTGTATTCCCTCTTCGCTAACCACGTGCCCTAAGAATTCGACTCGTCGGATCCAAAATTCGCATTTCGAGAACTTCGCATAGAGCTTCTCCGAACGCAGCGTTTCTAAGACTAGTCGCAGATGTTGACTATGCTCCTCCTTACTACGAGAATAGATAAGTATGTCATCGATGAAGACGATGACGAACTGATCCAAGTAAGTGATGGGTAACATATGCATCAAATACACTCTATAACTAGGCAGCGGAATAATCGAAACAACAAAACGATTTACCTAAGTGTACATGCACCCTATGGATCTACGGCTTCATACTATTACTTCTACCCTAGGAAAACCGAAAATACAAGAAGAATACTAACCTCTTTAGCAGCCAATGATCTTCGAGCTTGACTCCTTGTGCGTGCCACCTTGTTTGGATGATGAGGATCCAAACTAGAATCCCTCTCTTGGCTCACACCCAATGAACTCAAAGGAGTAGAAACAAATATAAACGAGGAGGGATGAACTCACGAAAAGTTCTTCCATAATGAGGGAGAAAGAAGGTGGCGAATACTCAAGCCAAAAATGAGCAAGGAGGAATGAATCCCTAAGGCCCTATTTATAGCCTTGGATACTTCCTAGGGTTTTATCCTTCCACCCATGTGGGATGGAATATGCTAGGAACGAAATCCCCTTTATCCAAAGGGAATTTTCGTCCAACCCCCTTCATTCTAGGGTTCTGGAATGTTCCCTGATCAATCAACTATTGGTTAATTCACATTCAACCCTTCTATTAATTAAACTGTTAATTAATTCCCAAATTGTTTTCCAATTAGTTTCTAATTAATTATTAAACCATAATAATTAATAAACTAATTACTCCTATTATATATTCTACTCAATCTTGAGTCTTGAGGGCAACCCAAGAGGACCCTGCTATTATTAGAAACATCACCAACAAGTTAATGATCTTGGACACACTCCCAACAGTCTCCCACTTGGACAAGTCATCAACTAGATATGCATGGTTCTATATTTCTCAAATAATCAACTGAGAGAATGCCATCCAATGCATCTGCCGAACTCTGATCTAATCAGTATCAGCCCTTCAGATAAGTGATCAACTATTCCTTCATCTTAGTGATATCTGTATGAATTCGAGACATGGATAATGGTCAACCCCAGAATTCAAAATTATGTTTCCCGATATAGATTTGTGACGACTACATCTGACTACTAAATCGAACATCAATTCTAGTCAGTACCCGGCCAGGTTTTAAGATGTCAGCACCAAATCATCGAGGGGCCCATAGATATCGCTTCTCCTATTAAAGCAGAAGGGACGAATAAACTTCGACTACATAGTCCTTGTCCATTGCATCATGTCACACATGAATGTACCCGTTATAGCCACCAGTTACGAATAGCGTTGAAGTACACCAATGCATAACAGAATCCTAGAGCAAAGCCCCACATGTATCTCGGTTTGAAGAACAGAAGATATTATCATCTTAGAATTACTTGTGACTAAATGCATGAAGTAATCTCTAAGTGCGGGTTATTCCAATGCTTAAATCTCCATTAAGCACTCACGAGTGTTGACACAATCACTATGTTATGCCAATCAAAATGGTCAATCCACCAACACTCATGACAGTCTTGAATCACTACTTACTTCCAAGAGTATGACTGACTGTGGAGGTTTGAGTACTTAGTACTCAGGAAGTGGTTCTAAACATGCAAAAGTGAAACATAGAAATAAATGAACAGAAATGATAGCAATCCAGCATTTTATCAAGTCTCCACAAAACAAACATCACTTCTATTACAAATTCATACTGCTCAATGTTTCAAGGATTATCAAACTAAACAACTAAACAACTATTCCATATCTTCAGCAAATCTAATGCCTATAGATCTCGTATGACTATCATGCTTGATCCTTGATAGTGGTTTAGTGAACGGATCGGCTGGATTCTCCTCTGACGATACTCTGCTCACAAAAATATCTCCATCCTCGACTCGATGTCTTACATAGTGGAACTTTCTAAGTATATGTCTTGAGTTACCATGGTCTTTGGGTTCTTTAGTCAATGCGACTGCACCCTCATTGTCACAGAAGATCTCCAAGGGATCCTTGATGCTCGGAACGACACCAAGATCATCAATGAAATTCTTCAACCATGTAGCTTCTTTTGCAGCTTCACTAGCTGCTATATACTCTGACTCACACGTAGAGTCTGCCACTGTCGACTGCTTGGAACTCTTCCAAGTGACCGCTCCTCCATTAAGCAAGAATACCCATCCCGACTGCGAACATGAGTTGTCCCTATCAGTTTGGAAACTTGCATCTGTATAACCTGTAACTCTCAACTCATCCTTACCCCCATATACCAAGAACATATCCTTTGTTCTTCTTAGGTATTTCAGAATGTTCTTTACTGCCGTCCACTGACTTTCGCCTGGGTTGTCCTGAAAACGACTCACCATACTCAGAGCAAATGAGACGTCAGGACGAGTACACGTCATGGCATACATGATCGATCCTATAGCAGAAGCATACAGGACTCGACTCATTCTTTCCTGTTCATCACTAGACTCAGGACATTGAGTTTTACTCAATTTTGTGCCATGTTGCATAGGTAGATACCCTTTCTTGGAGTCCTGCATCTTGAATTTCTTCAAGATCTTATCCAAGTATGTACTTTGGCTTAGCCCTATTAGACGCTTTGATCTATCTCTATAGATCCTTATACCAAGTATGTATGCAGCCTCTCCTAGATCCTTCATAGCGAAACAACTCCCAAGCCACGTCTTAACACCTTGCAACGTCGGGATATCGTTTCCTATAAGGAGTATATCATCCACATACAACACTAGGAAGACTACATTACTCCCACTAGCTTTTATATATACGCAGGACTCCCCTTCACTTCTTGAAAATCCAAACTCCTTGATCTTCTCATGAAAGCAAAGGTTCCAGCTGCGAGATGCTTGTTTCAGTCCATATATTGACCTTTCAAGCTTACACACTCTATTTGGATATTTTGGATCTATGAAACCTTCAGGTTGTGCCATATACACTTCCTCTGTGAGTTTTCCATTAAGGAAAGCGGTCTTCACATCCATTTGCCATACTTCATAATCATGAAAGGCTGCTATGGCAAGTAATATCCTAATAGACTTGATCTTGGCTACTGGTGAAAAGGTTTCCTCATAATCAATTCCTTGAGTCTGGGTGTAACCCTTTGCAACCAACCTAACCTTGAACGTGTGCACATTCCCATCCATGCCTGTCTTCTTCTTGAAGATCCATTTGCACCCAACAATTTTAGTGCCAGGTGCAGGATCAACTAAATTCCAAACTTGGTTGTCATGCATAGACTGAATCTCGCTCTCCATGCTTTCCTTCCACTTAGCAGCTTCAGTGCCTGTCATCGCTTCCCTATAGTTGGATGGCTCATCCATATCAACCAGTGTACGATCACTGATCAATACGTCTCCTTCTGTACTTACATGGAAACCATAGAATTCAGGAGGAAGACGAACTCTATTGGATCTGTGAAGGGGAGGTGGAGATATATCATTTTGCTCAACAGGTTGCTCAGCCCCGGTTCGAGTTTCCTCAACGGGCTGTTGCATCTCAAGTTGAGTGCTAGTGTCTACTAAAGGTTCTTCTTCATTCGATTCTCGAAGCTCTTCAAGATCTATGCGGCTCCCACTGTCCTCTTTGGAAATGAGATTCCTCTCAAGGAAGAATCCCCTTCGAGCAACAAACACCTTGTTTTCCGAAGGCTTGTAGAACAAGTATCCAAACGATTTTTGCGGATAGCCAATGAAGTAACACTTCTCCGATCGGGGTTCAAGCTTGTCATTCGCCTCACGACGAACAAAAGCTTCGCATCCCCAAACCTTTACATGTGCTAGAGAAGGACGTGTCCCACTCCACATTTCAGAGGGTGTTTTAGCAACCTTCTTAGTAGGTAAGAGGTTTAGGATATGGGCGGCTGTCTCCAAGGCATAGCCCTAAAAAGATATCGGAAGTGTAGCTCGACTCATCATAGATCGAACCATATCTAACAATGTTCGATTTCTCCTTTCAGCTACACCATTCAACTGTGGTGTTCTAGGAGGAGACAATTGTGAAACTATACCACAATTCTTAAGATGATCGTAGAATTCAAGACTTAGATATTCTCCACCCCTATCGGATCGGAGCATCTTGATCTTTCTGCCCAATTGGTTTTCTACTTCGTTTTGAAACTCCTTGAACACCTCAAAGGTTTCCGACTTATGCTTGATTAGATAGATATATCCATATCTACTAAAATCGTCGGTAAAAGTCACGAAGTATCTTTCTCCATGTCTTGTGGCGGATTTGAAGGGTCCACAAACATCTGTGTGGATGAGGTCTAACAAATCCTTGCCTCTTTCACAGTGGCCTGTGAATGGCGCCTTTGTCATCTTGCCAAGTAAGCAAGATTCGCATACATCATCCGACTTGAGGTCAAATGATTCCAGGATTCCATCAGATTGGAGCTTGGCAATGCGTTTCTTGTTTATATGGCCAAATCGACAATGCCAAAAACACGATTTATCTAATTCACTATTAGATGAACCAACATTCATAATTAGTTTATCAACATCACCATCGCAAACAATACTTTCATACACACCTTTACAAGGACTAGCTTTGAAAATAAAACAACCATTCTTATAAACCAAAATGTCACCATTATCATTATCAAAAGAAAATCGACAACCATCCTTATAAAGTGCATGAAAAGAAATAATGTTTCGTGCCATATCAGGTGAGTAGCAACAATTTAATAAACTAAGATAAACACCACCACTAAGCATTAGCTCATAGTTCCCAATCCTTGTAACAGCTGACTTGTGCCTGTTTCCCAAGATTAGGTTGAGCTCACCATGCTTTAACTTCCTACTTTGTCTTAGTCCCTGCATATCAGAGCAAATGTGAGTACCACATCCTGTATCAAGAATCCAAGAGTTAGAAGTAAATGTGCTATGGAGTTCTATCATGAACATACCTGAGGTGCTAGCCACCTTGACTTTGCCCTTCTTAAGGTCCTCGAGGTATTTAGGGCAACTATGCTTCCAGTGTCCCTTTTCCTGGCAGTAAAATCAAATGGCCTCTCTTGGATCTGAAGAAGGAGCTATTTCAGCTTGGGCCCTTTTCTTGGGAGGAGGACCAGACTTTCCGACCTTACCCTTACCCTTTTCTTTGGGTTGAGGCGCCCTTTTCCTTTTGGAAGAACCACGGTCAACAGCCAGCACAGGAGCAGTAGGGTTAGAGTTGTTGGGCTTCTTCATGCTCGCTTCAGCAGTTTTGAGCATGCCATGTAACTCCATTAAGGTCTTGTCGAGGCCATTCATATTGAAGTTCATGATGAACTGAGAATACGAACTAGTAAGCGAGTTCAAGACCATGTCAATGGACAACTCCTTAGGCAGCTCGACACCTAGATTCCCAAGTCTGTCTATGTACGACTTCATCTTTTGGACGTGCGCACACACAGAAGCTCCCTCTTGTAGCTTACATGCCATGAGGGATTTAACGATCTCGAATCGTTCTTGCCTTGCTTGCTCTTGAAATATTTCCTCGAGCTGCTGGTTGATGTCAAAAGCACCCCATGTCTCAAAGTTCTTTTGGAGACCAGAACCCATGGTCGCTAACATAAGGCAAGCCACTTTGGTCGATTCATCGTAATGCTTGTTGTAGGCAATAACTTCTTCTGGGGTAGGGTTTTCTCCAAGCACGGGGACATCTTCGTCGAGAACATACTCCTTGTTCTCATATCTTAACGTGATCCTCAAGGTTCTGATCCAATCAAGATAGTTGGATCCATCTTCCTTGAGTTTCTCCCTATTAAGAACCGACATGAGAGAGAAGCTTGAGTTTTGAGTTGGAGGAGGAGGAGGAAGAAGAGGCAAATCGTTGTTGTTGTTGTTTGCTTGGTTCGACATCTACAAAAGATAAGACTCCAATTAGTTTGATATAAGTCCTTAATTAATAATTACCCTAAATGAATTATTGGATTAAGGCTAGGATCCATGTTTGGCTTCATGATGCGTAAAGGGATGCCGTAAACACACCACAAAGTTATTTATGTAGACAAAGCTCTTTGTCAATTTTAATCACCATGAAATTCCTAGATCTTTGAGATTCATTGACTATCAATGGCATGTTCATCTCGGATTATGTTCATCTCAAATTCAATGACGGGGATGCCGCGGATCATTGAATAGATGGCGAATCACCCATACAAAATTACGTGGTCCCCGGCTCAAGTTATGCTTGAGATTCGTGAGTCTCACATTATTCTCTACTTATACTCTCTAATTGACGTGCTGGTTAACCACACGAGCTCCATCAACAAGTTATAAAGAGAATGTGCAATTTTTATGGACAACATAAGATTCACTTTATTTAAATAAAACGGGATATTGTTTTATACTTGTATTTAAAATACTTCTAGATTGACCATTATCACTATCAAACCCTTTCGGTAACTCCATTCACAAAATGCAATGAGGCGGTGAGGGTGGTAAGCGTGAAGCATATTAAAAACCGACCTCATTAGGAATCATAGAGACCTCCTTAAACCCCTACATTAGAACGGGTGAGCCTAGTCGAGGTAAGACCGACAATGTCAATATTTAAAATACGCGAGGACGCATATTGTAATTTTCTTATACATACAATATATGTATCTTACATATATAAGGGCCAAATTTAAAACTCTTTAAATCTAGTTGTCTATTATTAATTCAAATTAATTACAAGGATGCAATATAACAATTAATAAAACATGAGGGATTAATATTCAAATTCATAAAACTATATTATAAACAATATTAAAATATTAAAATCACCATTTAAATAATATTTATCTATTTTCAGATTTACACAATTGAAATTTGACATTTATCCATATTAAACAAAACTTCAAATTTAAAATGGAATAAAATAAACAAAAATCCCGAATCTACTGAGCTCACGTCGTGAGCTCATAGCTCTCACGTCGTGAGCTGTGATTAGGGTTTCATACATTTCGAATTTTTCAGATCTAATCTAATTAGGTAATTATCCATGCAAGATAAAGTCTTAATTTGAAAAATAAGCAAGATCAAAACCGATAGTTCTGATCTGCCAATGTTCACGTCGTGAACTACTCTTTTCACGTCGTGAACTTAGGGTTTTCAATTAAACTTTCATCATTCAGTTCCAAAGCAATATATTCAGAAAACATGGAAGTAGGGTGATAGTAACTATGAACCAATGGCTCTGATACCACTGATGGGTAACATATGCATCAAATACACTCTATAACTAGGCAGCGGAATAATCGAAACAACAAAACGATTTACCTAAGTGTACATGCACCCTATGGATCTACGACTTCATACTATTACTTCTACCCTAGGAAAACCGAAAATACAAGAAGAATACTAACCTCTTTAGCAGCCAATAATCTTCGAGCTTGACTCCTTGTGCGTGCCACCTTGTTTGGATGATGAGGATCCAAACTAGAATCCCTCTCTTGGCTCACACCCAATGAACTCAAAGGAGTAGAAACAAATATAAACTAGGAGGGATGAACTCACGAAAATTTCTTCCACAATGAGGGAGAAAGAAGGTGGCGAATACTCAAGCCAAAAATGAGCAAGGAGGAATGAATCCCTAAGGCCCTATTTATAGCCTTGGATACTTCCTAGGGTTTTATCCTTCCACCCATGTGGGATGGAATATGCTAGGAACGAAATTCCCTTTATCCAAAGGGAATTTTCGTCCAACCCCCTTCATTCTAGGGTTCTGGAATGTTCCCTGATCAATCAACTATTGGTTAATTCACATTCAACCCTTCTATTAATTAAACTGTTAATTAATTCCCAAATTGTTTTCCAATTAGTTTGTAATTAATTATTAAACCATAATAATTAATAAACTAATTACTCCTATTATATATTCTACTCAATCTTGAGTCTTGAGGGCAACCCAAGAGGACCCTGCTATTATTAGAAACATCACCAACTAGTTAATGATCTTGGACACACTCCCAACAGTAAGGACGACACACCCTATTCATTAAATCCATGAATACTGCGGGCGCGTTTGTTAATCCGAACGACATCACTATGAATTCGTAGTGCCCATAATGAGTTCGGAAGGCTGTCTTCGGAACATCCTCCCCTAGCACTCGTAATTGGTGATATCCGGATCTTAAGTCGATTTTTGAAAAGAAGTTCGCCCCTTGAAGTTGGTCAAATAAATCGTCAATACGAGGAAAAGGATAACGATTTTTGACGGTCAGTTTGTTGAGCTCCCTGTAGTCGATGCACATTCGAAACGATCCGTCTTTCTTCTTGACGAACAAGACTGGAGCTCCCCAGGGTGAGAAGCTTGGTCTTATAAAGCCCTTGCTGAGCAGTTCGTTAAGTTGACATGACAGTTCTTGCATCTCTGCAGGTGCTAGACGATAGGGCGATTTGGCTACGGGAGTAGCCCCTGGGACTAAGTCAATTCTGAACTCGACTTGACGTTGCGGAGGTAATCCTGGGAGTTCTTCTGGAAAGATGTCGGGAAAGTCGCGTACTACTGGCATGTTCTGAATGTCTTTCGTTTCTTGGCTCACATCGACCACATGGGCAAGGAATGCGCGACATTCCTTTCGCAAGAATTTCTGAGCTTGAATGCTCGAGATGATACGAAGGTTCGTGCCGGGTTTGTCGCCATAAACTACTAGGGTTTCGCCAGACGGCAGGTTAAGGCGTACAACCTTTTCGTAACACATGATGTCGGCACGATGAAGACTCAACCAATCCATGCCGATAATGACGTCGAAACTTTTAATTGAGACCGGAATGAGGTCGATCGAAAATGAATGGCTATCTAGTGTTAGGGTACACCCTATGAATATACTGCTAGTGCTCCCTGTTTTTCCATTAGCCATTTCTACAGTGAACAGTTCTTTAAGTGCTCGTGATTTTTGCTTAAGTAATTAAGCAAATTTTTGGTTCACGAAACTCCTCTCCGCTCCACTATCAAATAGAATGCATGCATAAGAGTTATCGAGGAGAAACGTACCCGTGACCACTGTGGGGTCGGCAACCGCCTCCTCATGGCCTATGGCCAAAACTCTTCCTACTCCACCGGCATTCCCTACCTTAGGGCAGTTCCTCTTGTAGTGGCCCACCTCGCCACATCCGTAGCAAGCTTGGCCCACACCAGCGCCGGGGACTTGGTTGATTGGCCTCGCTGGAGCTTTGCAGAAACGGGCAGTGTGCCCCTTCCTGTTGCAGTTCAAACACTGCATTTCCCGGCAGGCTCCCGTGTGATGGAAGTTGCACTTGTTGCACTTGGGCAAACTTCCGGCGTACTGCTTTACAGGAGCAGTAGCAGCGGCAGGTGCTATCGCAGCATGAACAGCCACGACCTGCTGCTTTTTGGCAGCTTTCTTCTTCTTTTTTTCATCCCAGAACTTCCGCTTGGAATCAGCGGTTCTGGCGGGTTCTGAGATGGCCAGGGTTGTTGTTGCGGCCGGGGTACGAACCCCATGGTCTATGAGCTGCTGTGCCAATCGCTTGGCACTGTTGAATGTAGTGGGGTTTGAAGCCAAAACATTTCCCTGGAATGGAGGCACCAGCCCCCATATGTATCTTTCAATCTTCTTTCCCTATGTATGAACCATGTAGGAGACTATGTTGGAGCCCCTCATGGTTAGGCTCCACAGTTCTTCCTCTAGCTTTTGGATTTCGCCCCTCGGGCAGTACTCCTCAACCATTAGCTCTCTCAGAGCTTCCCAGCCCATAGCATTTGCCACTATAAGGGATAGTGACTTGACATGGCTATTCCACGATGTTAGGGATTTTGCCTCGAAGGTGCAAGCAGCAAACTTGACCTTGCTCCCTTCTGGACAGGAGCAGATTTCGAAAACCGATTCGGTCTTCGCGAACCATTACGAGTGGGCAATGACTCTGCCAGTCCCTTTGAAGGACAATGGCTTGCAGTTTGTGAAGTCCTTGTAGGAGCACTCTCTGGAGCGCACAAGGGTTTCAACGGGAGTAGATTAAACAGGAGTTCCTCCTCCAGTAGAACCGGAAGAGTGATATTGAGCCATGGCGTTTGCCACAGCTGCAGCTACTGCAGCATTTAGAGCTGCTGTATCAAATTGAGGAGGAGTTGGTGTTGTAGTTGTCGGGGGATCGCGTCTTGTTGATCGGCGTGGAGGCATCTTTCAACTATAAGTTTAGAAAGATGAAGATATTGATAAGAATTTAATAGGAATTTGATGAGAGTGACTCATGGACTAACTCTCCATAGTCCAACAGCACAAATGAATAGCACGAGTGATTGTAAATGAAAGCATTTGGATATAATTTCCATGAGATTAGATATCTGTCAATAATACTGGAATTACAGATGTAATGAGTTCGGGAAAAATGACCTAGGAGTAGGTCTTACATCAACCAAGATGGGAAAATTTTTGACAGAACTACGACCTAATCAAGACCTAACAGGTCTAAGTTTTACAAATGTAGGAAATTAACTAAAGTTTTTACATAAACTAGGTTATATCCAAAAGAGAAGTCGATGAGACTCTATCAGCGACGAGAACTACCAGAGTGAGTTCTTGACTCCGACAGAAGACGTTCTATGTCCCTCACGTGCCTATCAGATCTTGCTTGCTGAGCTCGAAGTTCCCTGACTTCAGCTTGGGTTGCAGCAAGTTCCCTCTGCAGAAATGCATTGCGGACTTGAGTACTCTCATGAGCAGACTCTAGCTGGCGAATGCGGACTGTGTTAACGCCAGAGTTGGCGTCAATCTCCACGACTCGGTCGATAGCTGCTCGACCCTGCTCTGTGTTCCGGGAAATCCTACGAACCATGATGGGTAGGACCCTGTCAGCTGAACCTCCCTCAGTGAGGTTGTAGAAGCTTCTGTCTCCATTGAAGGGCATGGTTTGGCCCTGTTCTTGACTCCATCTGTTCAAGTTTGTGGCCCATAGAGGTGTGGGTCCTTGAAATGCTGGACGAGGGTTTGGGTTCTGAGCAGCTGGGGGTAGGTTGTTGACTTCTGGTTCTGAGTCAGAACCATCAGAAAAGCCTTCAGCTTCGTGATCATCCAAAGGGATTAGGTGATCATCTTATGGCACTTCTCCAAGCCATCCTGCATTGCCGTGGTTGGGGTAGTACGGGTCTCCGGGAAGATGGAATCCAGCCATTAAATCTACGCGAGAAAAGGGATATAAGAAATAACTAAATAGACGAACTAATTAGATAATTATAAGATGATCTTTATCAGTTACTTCAACATTTGCGTAGTGCATACCAGTCATATGTAACCAAGACAGGATAGGCCTTCGAATAAGTGACCCTAACTCTAAGCCCACAACCAAACAAGGAACAGGAAGTAAAGCAAAGATCACAGATTCTAAGTCTATGATATCCTAGATACATATAACCTTAGCGTATCCACTCAGCAACTATTAACATACTAATAAAGACCTTTAGTTCTCAGATAAGTAATTAATAGTAACACAAAATACTCCTATAGTATTTTAAGTTTATGTTCTGTTCTACTGTTCTCGTTGTAGTAGTGTTGGTAAATTTTTAGACTTGTTGCAACCTCACAACCACGTAGGCACATGCTAATCACTCCTCGGATAATGTAGTTGATCAGGCTACATCTTCCCAGAGTTGACCATATGTCTATAAGTCTACTTGTGCTGCCCAACAATCGTAATACTTTTGTTCTGTCCTAGTGACACTGATTTTAGTATGAATGCAGGTATGTATACTTAGTTAAATATTTTATTTATTTAAAAGTATAAACTCTTTATCAGAGTATTTTATCCCACTGTGTTTATAGTTCGTATATCTTTTATGGGTTGATACACTCGATTCACTATAAACAATGCTCTGATACCAATCTGTCACACCCCAAAACCGGAACGGCGGAAACGTTCGGGGGTGGAGGACGTCATGTACAGTATCACAACAATGCAAAGTAGTAAACAAGCAACAACATCATCCATTGCATTAATAATATAATTTCATACAAGTGTGTTCTGTCAAGATAAATAGACATCAAAAATATGTATCAAAATAAAAGATAAGTCTTGAACGAGCTCCATCTTCTCAAAACCTGGCACCGGTACCTGTCTACTGGCGACCTGAGAATACAAGTTATTTTGAAAGAGTTTATCAGCTTTAAAGCTGGTGACATCATAAGTATATTAGTGTCTGTTTTTGTATGAAAGCATTTGTAAGATGTTTGTATAAGTTTGTAAAAGTTTGTAATTGTTTGAACTCTCATAGAAAACCCTATGTTTCCAACTAAAAGTAGCCTTCTACCAAGGCATCTAGTGTCTGTGTGTGTGTCCCTTGTAAGAGTATGTATTTTTCCAAATCTGACTATCATTAACCAAAAATATAGTTTTTACATTACTGTTCATTGTGTGAATGTTCACAAAGTGAATGTAATGGGAAAATGAAATAGTACTGTAGTGTTGTATTAAGTAACTACTGCTGTACTAACTACCTTAAACCAATTGTTATTTAAAGTACCATGTGATCGGCCTGTACCCTGCTACCAACTCATAGAAAAACGACGATGTAAGACGTCGTAAGAAATGACGTTTGGCACCCGTAGACTTGCAAGTCCCACTGTAGCGAGCAGCAAGGTGTAGGATAGTCAATCCAGTATAGATCTATACACAAACTCATACGCTCCCCACTTAAGGAGATTCTGGATACAAAACGGTCATGACAGGTAGTGCCATGCCCCGTTACGTGGTTCACATAACTGAAGTAATGTATATGTAATGTATGTGCTAGTTGTATTGTGTGTTCTTCCTCTGTCTAGCCTGTATGTATGTTCTATCTGTATGGTATTGTTTGTTTCTCATCACTATGTATTATGTTTGTTTCTCATCACTATGTATTATGTTTGTTTCTCATCACTATGTATTATGTTTGTTTCTGATCACTATGTATTATGTTTGTTTCTCATCACTATAAGTTATGACTCATGTATGAACTGACTCATTGTATGTTTCATTGATCTAGTAATAGAATTGTAACTTCCTAAACTATACCTATTATAGTTTACTAGTAATGTTGTTTGTATGTATGAACATGTTTGTATACCCTTGCTACCCAAAGGTATTGAACTGGAAAGAAGTAACCTTTTATATCTATATACATATACATAATATATAACTAGGATTCAAACGACCTTCGGACAAATAACCCTGATACCCTAAGTCCACAACTAAATAAGGAACAGGAAGTAAGGTGAGCTATCAGTCTTAAGTCCTTTCAATCCTACTTATATAACTATATCTATATAGATACACATTTAACAGAATATAAGTTTAAAAGAGTTTAAGTAACAGTATTTGACATGTGAAAGAGTTTGATAAAGCATTTGGTATGTAAAAGAGTTTGTAAAACAGTTTGAAGTAAAACAGTTTGATAACACAGTTTGAAAAGTAAGAAATCCACTTGTTTGGTAGTTATTAATCACATGTGATTAATATAATAACTATAATTGTTCAACTTGTATTTCCCCCCATAAAAGCATTTAAAAACATTTAAAAGGTTAATTAAGGGGTATGAACTCACCTGTAGTGAGTGGTTTGGATGAACGGAATGTATAGGATGCTAAGTGTCAAGTGAAGACTTGAACACACCCAAGGATCCTATTTAACATATAATAACACATATATGTATCCAATTAGTCATTAAACAACTAATTAACCAAGTTAAGACATCCTAGGACATGTAAAACACTTTATTTAAGTGTTATAAGTACTAAGGATTGCATCTAAGGGTTGTAGGACATTGCTATTGAGTTTGGGGTCCAAGGGTAAACTCTTTTGGAGTTTACGGTTTTGTGACCATCACTCATTGAGTTTACGGTCGTAAACCCATGAGTTTACGGCCGTAAACTCATGGTACTTTGACCATTTTGTGTTTTGAAGCTTTAAAGATTATAAGAAGCATTCATACTTCATGTTTAAGCCTTAGGAAGAGATTAGGGCACCATTTCACTCCTTTGTGGAGTTTACGGTCCTTGGACCACTTCTCCTTGGGTTTACGGCCGTAAACCCTAAGAGTTTATGGTCTTTTTGATGTTTTAGGTCCTAAGCACTTCAAGGTTATGTTCTACACTAGTTTCCAAGGCTTTATAAGGGACTAGGGCACATTTTGGCCCCTTTATTAGGGTTTACGGTCCAAGAACATCTTGGACCGTAAACACCTTTGATCTTGTGTTTCTTGGGTGTTTTCTTGATGATTAGAGGTGTAACAAGTCTTATAATACACTAGGGTAAGAGTACTTACTAGGTAGAAGCTTGAAAAGGTGCTAAAAGTCCAAGAACACTAGTGTGTGTTCTTGGTGAAACTTGAAGATCTACACTTTTGGAATGATTTCACAGATGGAACCATGTAAGATCACTAGATTAAGTAAGATATCAACTTCTTAGGGATAGAAACACTTACAAAGTTGAAGATCAAGAAGAAAAGTTGGATGATACTTGAGAGGATTTGAGTTTGGATCTTGAAAATGTGAAAAAGTGGTAAATAATGATTAAGTGTCATATTTATACCCCCTTTTTGGGTTTACGGCCGTAAACACCTTTGTTTAGGCCGTAAACTCCAAACTCTTGGAGTTTTGGGACACTATTGTTGCACAATAAACCCTAGGGAATCCTCTCTCCTGTTATCTCCTGAAGTACTAACTTTAAAACACTCAAACTGACTCCAAAAAGCTTGAAAGTTAGCAGAAACAGTTTTGACTTCTATTGAAGTGAATGGTTGTACAGAATAGAAATTTCGGGTTGTCACAGATGAGTTCATTGGGCGAAATGACCATGTTTCTGGGGCTTCAGGTCAAACAAAATTCAACCGGAATCCTACTCCATCAAGCTAAGTATGTGGAGGATATTCCTGAGAAGTTTGGGTTTCAAGACACAAAACCTGCTTCGACACCAATGGCCGAAAGACCTCTTCTGAATCCAGATACTGATGGCGAGTCCGTAGATCAGACACACTACAGATCGATGATCGGATCGTTGATGTATCTCACTGCAAGCCGTCCAGACATCATGTTTGCAGTGTGTCAATGCGCACGTTATCAGGCTAATCCTAAACTTTCACATCTTATTGCTGTCAAAAGGATTTTTCGGTGTATCAAGGGCAGCCCAAAATTGGGTCTTTGGTATCCGAAGAATTTTGAATTTGATTTATATGCTTTTGCTGACAATAATTATGGAGGCTGTGAGCTTGACAGGAAATCCACATCAGGAGGATGCCAATTTCTTGGCGATCGGCTGGTGTCATGGCAGTGCAAGAAACAACATACAATCTCAACCTCAACAGCAGAAGCGGAATACGTTGCTGCATCTGCTTGTTGCTCTCAAGTTATCTGGATCCAACATCAACTGTTGGATTACGGTTTGAACTATCTAGAAACCCCAATCTTCTATGATAATGAGGCAACCATTCAAATTGCTAAAAATCCTGTCCAACATTCCAAAACCAAGCACATTGACATCAAAATTCATTTTATCAGAGATTGTTATGAGCGCTCACTCATCCGGCTGGAACAGGTTCCCACTGCTAATAATGTGGCGGATCTGTTCACCAAGCCTTTAAACAAAGCTCGATTCGATGTGCTTGTGGGATTTTTAAAAATGATTCGTTTTGAGGATTAAATTTTTATTGTTAAATTAGTTTTAAATTTGTGCATTTTAGTGATTTCATTCTCACCCATGCACAAATTTAGGGGGAGAAATAAACAAAAAATAAAAAAAACAAACAAAAATTGAAAAATTAAAAAAAATCCAAAAATATTTTGTTTCTGTTTTATTTTTTTCAGAAAATATGAAAAACCCAAAAATATTGTGTGTCTGTTTTATTTTTTTTTAGAAAAACATTCAAAAATATAAAAACATTAAAAATCAAATAAAAAATCAAAAATATGTTACTGACAGTTTTGCTTGTAGATGTTGTACTGGGAAGTGATATTATCAAGTGATAACAGGCAATCTGAGTCTGCGTAAAGTACCAAAATTAAAACTGTTTACGCTCTGTCTTGATGCGCTGGTAGACACGAAAGAAACTAGATGGACTTGAGTAGGGAGATCTGAACTTAAGGAATTCATATACTTGACAAATCTTGACCTAGTTAAATCCGTTTAGCCTGACAATACGACGCTCGGATAGGTTGACCAGGGAGATATACACGGGAATCTACTGGTTACGTTAAAAGAACTCGTATCTGGAACTGTGGATTAACTTTTCCTCGATGTGCGGATTATGTCCTTAATCCTGGTATTGATGGGGTGACTGGTGAATTCCGATAAGTTAGGTCTGTAGAAGGTTATATTCTTTCTTTCTATCTGTTAGTCATATGTTGCCTCCTCTGCGTGATCGAAAGATCCGACCTGGAATGTAGCGTATGCAACTCTATCTCTCTGCATCTTCTATCTATGCAATTATTTCTGTCTGTTAGTCATATACTGTCTCCTCTGCGTGACTTTCAATCCGACGTGGTACACAGTATATGCATCATTCTCTTCTCAACCCCTCTAAAACTTCAGTTAGTCATATGTTTCACCCTCTGCGTGATTGGAAAATATCCGACCTGGGTGTATAGCATATGCATTCTAAATCTATCTTCTCTCTCAATAATTGTCTGCTCACCCGATGTAAGGAGTATTCTGGAAATCCTTGATTACTGGAGCATATCAGGAAGCGGGAACCATGTTCTGGTGCAATTAAAACTGAACATTTACAGATTGTCTGTAGATCTCGCTGCACAATTTAGGTGGACAACAATATCCCTGGTCGTCGTCAGCTAAATGGTCCCTAGGAAATTTTATCAAGAATTAAGGATCGAAATGTCTTGTCCTATTTAGACTGTCCAAATTTATTATAAAAATTTTCGTGTTTAAGTGGACCACAATACCGGCGATCGACCAGACAAAGACATGAAGATAAAGGTACCGACAAGTGGATTAAGGCTGTCTAACAACTTTGATCCCAGTGTCACAAAAAAAAATTATTATACTCCGTGATTGTTGAGATAAATTTTAGTCCGCGTTTATTTTATCTCAATTTTAATTTTTATTTTATTTTAATTTTTATTTTATTTTATTCTTAATAATTGTCAAAATTTAAAATTTAAAATTCTTAAATTTTAGAAATTATTTTATTTTTTAATTTTAATTTTAATTTTATTTTTAAATCCTCAAAATGTTTTATTAAATCATCTGGAATTTGGACTGTGCCTTATACTGTGTGGAGGACAGGTATTTTTCGAAAAGGGTATAAAAGGAGAGGTTACAGCCGGAAACCGTTCACTTTCTTCTCATCCGGCCGTAAACCTCTCATACTCTCTCATACTCTCTCTCCTCTCGAAAATTTTTTGTATGTTTTTGCGAAATCACTCCGTTCATCTTCAAGGTATGATGAAACCGACCATGGGAATGCAATTTGTTAATCGATTCGACTGATTTTGGGGGTTTACGGCCCAAGCTTACGGCCAGGAGTTTACGACCGTAAACTCCGTTTACGGCCAGGAGCTTACGGCCATGGGTTTACGGCCGTAAACCCCCTTTGGCCAATCTTGACCGTAAACTCCCAATTTTGACAGTAAACACACTTTGACCACTTTTGACCGTAAACTCCAAACTTTGACCGTAAACTCCAATTTTTTGGTCAAAATTAATTTTTAAGAAGGGGTCAAAATTGAATTGATTAATTAAGAAAACTTAAAACTTTAATTGCTCAAATATTCCTGTTTTCTTACTTGGTATGTTCTAGTGCAGACAAATGGCGAGTTTAAAGTTTGCTGACATGCACAACCTGGCCATCATCCTGGCAGATCCCCCAGCGGTTCATGGAGAGTTCAGATCGATGATTCACAGACTGCGAGAATGTTGCCTCGCTTCTGATCTAACTGTGAACCCAGTGGTCTACCAACGAATAATCAGGGAGTTCTGGCAGACAGCTAAAATGACTAGAGATGACAATGGTGCAGTTACTGTCACTGCTACTGTGAAGGGCTGCCAGATTGTAATTAATTAGCAGTTTATCAGAGAAGCGCTTTTGATTGACGATCAACCTAACTTTCCCACTGATATGGGGATTGAGGATGTTCAGAAGATTCTAAGGAAAATGGGGTACGAAGGCATCTTTCCTCCTACTGTAAAGAAACTTCTGCCTCCATACTGGAGATTCCTAGCTCATGTCTTTGTGAGCTGTATCTCAGGCAGAAGGTCAGGTGCAGATGAGATATCTCTGAGGAACACTGGGGCAATCGTTTCACTAGCTGCTGGGATTCACTTTAATTTTTCAAAGTTCATACTGGATGAATTTGTAGTCAACATTAATGCAATCCACCGGGATACTTTCTTGATGTATCCCAGGTTCATCCAACTATTAATCAACATTAAGTTCCCAGATATGGTCAAAGAGGGAGAAACCCTTGATATGAAATCGTTAGGTCCCCACACGGTTGGTCTCATTAAGCAGAATCCCAAGGGCAAAGTCGTCTTCCAAGGATTACATCCTCTTGTGAAATTCGGAAAGTTTGCTGAGATAAATGAGTCGTCTTCCAAGGATTACATCCACTTCTTCTGAGCGAGTCATTTCAGAAGATGATGTCATTACAGTGTCAGATCGTGCTGAAGAAGAAGAAATTCCAGCTCCTAATGCACAAGTAGCTGAGGAGCATGAGTTGACATCTGTTCATGTTCAATGTGACTATAATGAGGGGTCTTCAAAAAGCGGAACGAAGACTGACTTATACGAAGACATTGATCTTACCGGTTTCGATAAGGATGAAATTCCTTTAAATTTTGGTAGCAATGAAGACTTCCTAACCGGTGAAACCCTCAAAATGATACTTGACAATATCGATGAAGTTGCTCATCAGGCAACGAAGATAAGGGAGAATGAAGACGTTCTTGAAGCCACGCCTCCTCTTACCAATCCAATGGTGGAAATAGCAACTCCTATGGTGACAGTATCAGGGATTCCTCCCCTTGATGTTGTTCCACCTACATCTGAGCAATTGGAAAGTGATCGCACAACCACGCAGGCCTCTCAACCTCCGATAAAGAGAAGAAGACTTGACCGTAGACAGGGAATTCCTGATTTGGGTGTATTTCAAAGCTTTTCAACTTCACCAACAACCACCCCCGCTATCGTTTCATCTGAACCTGTCAGTGAAGGTCCTAGCACCTTCTATGAAGCTGGTGGTTCCTCCTTCCCCACAGGTTTCTCTCCTCCCAAGCCATACCGTGACGCTGCTTCTGTGAGGCTAGCTAGGCATTTGGCCGAAGAATAATTCACAACACCTCCCTCACGTGGCAAAGGAATTTCTATTGGGGATGGCAGCTCAGGAGAAGAGAATCCTATAATCCTTGGACTTCAGAAGGAGATCGATGCGCTGAATCAGAAAAATATTGATTTGAATCAGAAAAATATCGAGCTGGATATCAAGGTTGCAGACCTTCAAACTGAAAATGCCAAGCTCAATATCCAAGTTGCTGATCTTCTTGAAGATAAAGCTCTGAAGACGAAGCAGATCACTGATCTTTAGACGCATTTCGGTTTGTTGACCGCCAGCTATTATGATTTGAAGAAGAAGCTGGAAGAAGAACTTGGCGATAAATTCAAGTCATCTATTGATGAGTCAAGGGTCTATCTTCCCAATCAAGATGCTCCCGTAGTTCCTCCTCCTACAAGAACAACCAGGATTGTTGATCGGTTCGACAAAGAACCAGCGCAGGCTCCGAATGTAGTGGCATTAAAACATGCTAAATTGGCCAAGTCTGCTGAAAAGGGTTAATTTTTGTTCAAGAGGAGCTCAGATCAGAATGCTCCCGGGGGTCAACCAAACATCACCTTTACGGATCTTGGAGAAAATCACTTCAGGGACGTATATGGTGATAGGTCAGGGATCATCTCATGGGGATTCCATGACATTATGAACATGTGGATCGTGAGAAGAAAGAGTGGCAATACTGAACTGTACAAAGATGCTCACCATTTCCACTCTTGGACCAAGGTTGATCTTACGGAATTGTCTAAGGCTCCTTTTGCAAATCCATCAAATGAACCTAAGGCGACTCAGTTCAAGTCTTTGTTGGAAGATCAAGTGGCAAAGGGCTTTCCCTCAATGAAGACTGCAGAGTCTATTATCAAGATATACCTGAGTGTCATTGATCCCAAAACCAATCAGCCTCTTCGGTCTGTGATGTGGCCCGCTACTGCTCAAGTTAAGCAGATTCCTATTCTTCAGAACCATCCAGATGGATCTCTAAAATCCATGCAATACTGGGTGTTTGATGAGACTATAACTTCCGCTGTCATCAAACTTGAACATGATTGTATTCGATTATATGACAAGATGGATCTGCTACAGTTTGGAAAGTGGGATATACATCAGCTCTCTCATCATCAGATCAAGGTGGCTGAAGACCTTTTTGAGTCTGCTGCTAAGGAGTATACTGCAATGGTTGCTGATATTATTCAAAAGGAGATGTGGAATAGAGCTATGGGAAAATCAGATGTGCTGGTGGTTGATAAAGACTAAGTCCAAGCTAGCACCAAACCAAGGGGGAGATTGAAGGGTCCAGTTAACGGTTTGGTCTAGGCTTTCATTGTAATATTTCATTATGAGTCTTTAGTGTGTTTTGGTGAGTTGTTTAGCAGTTTACGGCCCTGGAGTGAGTTTACGGCCGTAAGCCTGTTTACGGCCGTAAACCCTGTTTCCGGCCCAGGTCTTGTATAAATAGAGGAGTTGTAGGTCTTTGTAAGGTTGTTGATGCCATAGAGTTCACGGTCTATTCTGTCGAGTTGTACCAGCCGTTTTCAGCAATAAACGTGTGCAAGCTTGATTTCTTTTCTTCTTCTACTCCTATTCTGACTGCTTTTGATTGTTTGTTACTTGATCATTGGTAAAGATCCGTTTCAGGACCTTACACTCCAGTCTAATTAGGAAACATAGCATATATTTTATGGAAATTGTTTTTTTTTTTTCAGAAAATGAATCCACTAATCAAAACTACGTAATGAGTAGGTACCTAATGTTATATACCCTTAAGGGTATATTCACTTTTCTCATATATATATATATATATATATATATATATATATATATATATATATATATATATATATATATATATATCAAATAAGTTGGCTTTCTTCTTTCCACATCTTTTTTTTTCTTATATTTTCTTAAAATTCGATAAGAAGTTTGATATGTTGTGACATCCACATTTTTAAGGTCTGATATTTTTTTCTTTATTTTCATTTAAAACATTTGTTATTGTGTAATTGGTCCCAAAATATCATTGACATGATGTAATATAAAAATCAAGGCATTTCAGAAGAAATGTTTTTCATTTATATTTTAAAAGTCTGGGATGTCATAGCTGATACTAAACATAAGCATAAGCTGACCTTACATTGATTATACTAATAACCTACACCTCCTTGAATCTCTCAGCAGATACGTATAAATATCCCAGTTACCCCATTTCTATTTTTCTCTATTCCTAATCTTAGAACGATGATCTCTAAAGTATCCTTGACATTAGTAATCTATGCTTTCCTAAATTATTAGGCATAACAGTACAATAATTACTTGGACTCAGCACGACAATATAATAGTACTTCGGGTAAAACGACAGTATAATAATACTTTCGACATAGCACGACAGTACAATAGTACTTTGGGTAAGCATGACAGTATCATAATACTTTGGACATAGCACGACAGTACAATAGTACTTTCGATAGACACGACAAGTAACGACATAATATTTCACACATCTCTCACTTAACCTATCACAACCACTAACTCATACGACCCTAGCACAACCTCTCATTTATTATTACGTACATCTTTTACCACCCAATCAAATTGTTAAATATAACATACGATTAGATCAAGTAACAATCACATCATATTGTATAAATATGTTAAGCACGACAAAAACAACGCACATAGAATTTAAGGATTTAGAATACTTGTATCTATGTGTAAGTTTGAAAGTAACTATGCACTCACTCTATGTGTAAGTTTGAAAGTAACTATGCACTCACTTGACTTAGGTGGATTACTGGCGATTTCGGCAGAGCCTCACTTCGTACTTTTGAAAGACCTAGATGCATAAAGTACTAAACCTTAGTCTAGTTTCGTAATTATGGTGACTATAATAATTATAATCTAGATTCCTCACTAATCTCAATGTCTACATCAAGATCTATCAAGTAAGGATGAGTTAGGTATGACAGTAGGGAGGCAGCACCATTTCGACATATAGCATTTCTGAAATCCAACAACGAAGCCGACGTGACCATTCCAGGAACCTCTTCCGGAGGTAGATCAACCAGTATAACGACTTGGGATCACTGAGAAATCTTAATTATAAGTTCGTAGTAACGAATTATAATTAGAATCACAATTTATACGGAAACAACGTAAGTGTAGCTCACTTACAGAGTACTATTGATGATAATCGGGATCTAAGAGGGTAAAATACTGACTCGGGATCCCCACTCCAAGGCTACTACTCAGTTGAGTACTCAGGGGTGTTGCAGCGCTTCGCCATAGGCCAGAAACTCAAGAAAAATGGGGGCTACACGAGGGAATTTTGAGAGAGAAGTGATCTAGGGGTAAGATATGAGGATCATATACATGCAAAAGGAGTGATTTGCTCGCTGTGCACCCTAGGGTGTGCGCGACACACTAGACAGATGTGGCTCCATCCATGAGCTGACACGTGTCCTATAATGGGTGGGCTGCATGGCTGCTTCTAGAACCACGTTGCTCGCCGGGCACACCATTTTTCATATTTTCAAATTTACGTAACTTCTTCATACAAACTCTTTTTTGACGTTCTTAATGTCCCCAAAAAGCTCTCAACAATATATACAACTTTCTTTTAGACTCCGTCGGCTAATTTCGATTTTTTTTTCACACACGCTTAGAGTGTTAAAACCCGTATAAAACGCATAATTTTCTTATTCGGAGTCCATTTTCAATTTTCCTTATATCGTTGGGCTCCTATTATCGAGATATTCATTTCTCGTTTACATTGTTTTGGCTAAAAATCGATAGATCTAAAATTTGATTTCTGAGCTGTATACTGCTACGCTAAATTTTAGAAAAGTCATAACTTCCTCTAACGAAGTCAGATTTAGACGTTCTCTATACGCGCGCTCTTGGTTTAACGACTACTATGACTGTCCTTGTAACACTAAAAAATTCAAACCAATTTAAACTTTTAAAAACATTTCAAACCATTAAAAATCATTACAACTTTGTTTTCAAAATGTATAATATCAGAGTTTTCCCAGAAACATAGACAAAACATGAGGAGCTGTACGATCACGCCTTCGCCTTGCCGCGATCCCCTGATGTACCTGAAACAATAAACTGAAACTGTAAGCCTGAGAGCTTAGTGAGTTCCCCCAAAATACCCATACCCGCAACCATACATATATATCATCATAAACAGCATACTATGGGTCCAGTCAACCGTCGGGGTGGAATACCCCAGGCCCTCAACCATCACGTTGGAATGCCAACACACTATGGGTCCAATCATCCTCAGGATGGAATACCCCAGGCCCACAACCAACAGGTTGGAATGCCCACACACTATGAGTCCAATCATCCTCGGGATGGAATACTCACGACCCACAACCTACAGGTTGGAATGGCCAGGTCTATTGGCCTTCGCACAGAGCAGATAAGCCTCAACCGCTAAACAAACATGTGCACATATAACAGATAATCATGTAACAGTCTATAGACAATACTTGATCTAACGGATCATACCACATAGCACATAACACTATCCTATCTACCAGGATGCCGATCTAACAGATCATACCACATATCATATAATATTATCCTACCCTCTAGGATACCGATCTCACAGATCATACTAGCATAACATAACCATATAACAATCCAAAGGTCCGACCTTGGTCCCATAGACCCTTGAGTATAGTGAGGAGAACTCACCTCGCAACTGTCGTCTGAAACTAGAAAGCTCAACTCCCGGATCACCAACACGAACTCCACCACCTATAGTTACCATAAAACCCTTTTTCATAAATCTCCAAATTACCAGAGTACCCTCAGAAGTCAACTGGTCAGCTCTTGGTCAAAGTCAAAGTCAATAGCCCATGTTGACTCGACTCGTCGAGTGTAGTTCACCGACTCGTTGAGTCCTTCCTGAACTCGAGAAGTCGTGAAATCCTTGATTGGCTCATCGAGTTACCCTTTAACTCGCCGAGTTCATACGTGTCCAAGAATTGGGAGAAACCCTAGCCGACTCGGCGAGTCTGCAAACGACTCGCCGAGTTCAAGGCAATCTTCAATGGACTCGCCAAGTTTGTTCATCAACTCGACAAATTCATGACCATCTTCATATGACTCGCCGAGTTGACTATGCAACTCGCCGAGTCCTTGAAGACCTTCATCCATGTAGGCAGTTTTTAAGCCATGCCAAGGTTCCAGATTACAGATCCAAGCTTCTAAGGAATGTTTATCACGTAAAGTTGAAAGCTTTACACGCATGGAAGGCCCTAAAGGCTCTAAATGACCAATCTAAGCTTCTAATAGAGCTTTACACCTTAGGAGAGTCTCATCCTTGCAAGAGCTGGAAACTTTATGGACTTAGGACTCAAAAGAGGTTCAGATCTGAAGTTTCAACTTCAGATCTAGCTCCCATACCAAAATCCCTTCATGAATAACTAAAGAAATCCCTATTTTTCACATATGAATGATTCTAGAAGAAAAGAGATTAAGGTAACAGCTTATTACCTTCAAGACGTGCCCAAACTGAAGTAGACTCTGGATCCACACAAAATCCTTGATGCTAGCCTCTTGATCTAGAAGTTTCCTTCACAAAACTCACCTCTCAAAGCTCCAAAACACTCTCCAAGCTCTCACTCACGGAAATTACGGTTTCTGGCTCTCGGGGGGTGATAGAGGACAGTGGGAGGCGCTAATGGTCCAATATATAGGGTGCAAAAACCCTGAAACTTAGGGTTTACACTGCCAGCTCCTACTCGTCGAGTCCCCCATGCCGACTCGACGAGTCACTCATTAATTGACGTGTCATGGCCCGCTGCTACTCGATGAGTGATAGCGTCAACTCGTCGAGTAGACGTTAAACATGAAATCTAAATGGAAAATTAATGATACCTGACGGTTGGGATGTTACAATTCTCCCCCACTTGACTTAGACTTCGTCCTCGAAGTCTGCTATAGCGAATAACTCCGGGTAATGCTCCCGCATCTCGGCCTCCGACTCCCATGTCCACTCGGATCCCCTCCGATGCTCCCATTGTATCTTCACCAACGGAACCTCCTTGTTGCGCAGGATTTTCACTTTATTTTCCAAGACGACAATCAGCCTCTCAACATAATTCAGGTGCTCATCAACCTGAATGTCATCCAGTGGCACCACTGCCTCCGGGTCCATAAGGCACTTTTGCAATTGCGAAACGTGAAAGGTGTTGTGAAACCGGATGTGCTCATCGGGTAGTTCCAGTCGGTACGCCACTTTACCAATCCTGTCGATGACCCTGAACGACCCAATATAGTGAGGACCCAATTTTCCCTTCTTCCTGAAGCGGATCACACCCTTCCAGGGCGAGACTTTCAGGAGTAACATGTCACCGACCTGAAACTCTAACTCGTATCGGCGCCGGTCGGCGTAACTCTTCTGCCGACTCTGAGCGGTCTGTAGCCGCTGCCTAATGTAACGCCCGTAGATCCGCGCTAGTCAATTTAGAGATAATAGGGGTCGAAGACGAATTTTTGACAAAAGATAATTTAGAATAAATAATCTTAACCAAGTTGTAGAATACATCTTAAGGGTTCCGTACATATAAAGAACGTTGAAATCCGAGTTATAACGAAGAAGTTATGGTCCGTCGAAGTTTTATGGCAAAACTGGCACGACACCGGGAGACGTAAATAGTGAATTTATGATGGAGGACTTTTTAGCCTTAGAAATATAAACAAAAGTTGTAGTATACATTAAACCGAGAACATACAAAAAAAGAACGCCCAAATCTGACTTCGTATGAGGAAGTTATGAATTTTCTAAGATTTGGCTTAGCAGTGCACAACCCAAAACTCGAATTTTAGATCGAGCGGTTTTTGGCCTACGTGACCTAAATGAGAATTGAAGATCTCATTAATAGGAACTCAACGGTAAAAAGACAGACGAAAACAAAGTCCGTATGTAGAAGTTATGAATTTTACGCGGGCATTTAACAGTATAATCTCCTTGTACTGTTAAATTTAAAATCAGTCGCGAATTAGCCGACAGAGTCAAAATGAAAGTTGTAGATCTTATTTTTACCTACGCGTGGATGTAAAGAACGTCAAAAACGGAGGTTGTATGTGAAAGTTACGGATTTTAGAAGTCGGAAGTGTGCTGTGCGAAAATGGGTGATGTGGCACAATCTTGGCCATTGCTTTCTCCCCAAGTCTTGCCACTAGATGGTGACATGTGGCACCAAGTTCAGCCATTTTTCACCCTATAAATAGAACCTCTCCCACCCTCATTTTCTTCACACATTTCCCATTCTTTCTTCTCTTTACTCTCTCTCTAGAACCTCTCTCTAGCCCCGAAACCCCCGAAAAGCCTAGGGAACGTTCCTAGCAGGAGGCGGAAGCCCCGGAGTGCTCGATGGCTCCGAGAAGAAGTGATTTTTGGCTCGGGAACGCTGCTCCAATAAAAGCCCGATGTTGAATCATAAAAAGTGACCCTCTTGAACTTCAGCTACCGCAACCTCTTCAGCTACCGCAGATATACAGCACCCGCAGTCAAGCTTCTTCATCAGCAACCGCAACCGGAGTCTCTTCCTACCGCAGTCACTTCAGCTAGATTACTTTACTTGTCTTTATTGTAATACACTCTATTATCCAGTATGCCTTGCATGGCTACTCATAGAGATGTAATCTAATGTACTTCATGAGTCTCTATAAATAAGAGCTCATTCTCTTGTATTCAACACGGATAACTCACGCATCTATTCTGAATACATTTCTCTAAGTTATCTTTTCTATTTCTCTATCTTATTACTCATCCCTTCTTACTCTCAATTCTTCGTAGAACATAACTGATTATAACCTCTCTCCGGAGCAAGTCTTCTGTGACTTAATCACTAAGTTTGATCTTCCTTATTAACTTGGTTTGAATGCATTCCTTGTTATGAATCAACTTATGTGTATACTTGATATAACAATTGTTGTCATTTCTACTTCTTTACTTTTCGGCAACTAACTCTCTAACTATCTAACTATAACTTATTAATATTATTGTTGAGCTTTTAGATCTTTCGAGATTAACTATTCCGCAATCCACTTGTTCTAACGTTTGTTCAAGCGTGTCTCCAAGTTTTTCTCTCAACAATTGGTATCAGAGCCATAGTGGTTGCTTTTTGAAAACGGAACTATGATTTCTCAAAAGGCCTTCTATACCACTAAAGCTCATTTCTTAAAAAAAACAATTTCAAATGGCACAATCGTTATCTCTGAACGTTTCCAACAGTGTTGGTGGTTCTAACCGAGCCCCAATACTGGTAGCAAATGAATATCATCACTGGTCACAAAGAATGGAAAGATACTTAATGAGACTTGGTAGAGATGTATGGCGATCCGTAGAAGAAGGACCACATGTCCCAGTCCTTACACCTGTCCAAACCGACGGTGCTACAACCAGACTAGGAGGAGGTCAACCAGTTATGAGCCGTCCCACCAAGGATGATCTCGATAAAATGGAAAATGATGCTGTTGCGTTTTATGAAATCTCCTGTGGAGTTGCTCCTGACAACTTCGATATTATCATAAATTGCAAATCAGCAAAAGAGATCTGGGAAGTTCTCAAGAATCTGTACGAAGGCTCAGAACAAGCACAAGACAAGAAGCTTACTACCGCACTCAATGAGTTCAACAACTTCAAAGCTCATACCGGCGAAAGTTTGGAAGACTCCTTCAAAAGGTTCAATCTGATAGTTACCAAGTTATCCAATGCGGGCACCATCCGCAGTAACCATGAAACAAACCTTCAGTTTCTTAATGGTTTGGGAAGACATTGGACTACAACTAAGATGATAGTCCAAGGCGATAGAAAGATTCACTCGTTGTCACTCTACAAGCTCTATGGAGAGCTGCAAGCACAAGAATCCACCGTACTCAAAGACTGTGCTGACTTCGGAGGACCACTTGCTCTCATAGCACAAGTTCCACCGCAGTCAGCCTACTCTTCATCGTATGACACTCCACCGCAGTCATACGAAGCTGATTCAGAGTATGATGATGAAGAAGAATTTCAGAAGGCTATTTCTCTGGTTAGCCAACAATTCAACCGTCTACCACCTCCTTCCTTCCGCAAGAATCAACAGTTCAACAAACCTCCATTCAACCGTAACTTCAGTTCCCAGAATAATCATCCTCGATATCCCAAAAGTTCTCATCCACCACCGCAATCTCAAAATAATCAACCAAAGGAGGTACCGCAGTCTCCTCAGAACACTAACTCCGGTACTACCTCTGAAGAAAAGACTGATGTAGTGATTTGTCACAAATACAACAAAGAGAATCACTTTGCAAGAGATTGTAAGGCCAATGTAGTAAAAGATAGAGCATTCTACCTTAGAATGGCTAAATAGTTGGAAGATAAGGAAAAGGCAAGGGCATACGTAGCCCATGTCAAAAGAGACCATCAAGTTTGGTCATCCGGAGACGAAGATGAATCCATCAGCAGTGTCAAAGGAAAAGGGAAAATCTGCATGCTGGCAACTGCGGATGATGATGAGTCCACAAAGCTGGAAAAGAACTACTGCTACATGGCAAGGGATGGAACTCTAAGCATCGTCGAACAGGTAAAACTCATGATCCAAACTCTAAACTATAGCATGCATGACTGTCAACCATACATAGATGATCTTAATGACACGTGTGTTGCCGTCCTTACAGACTATAACAAAGCCTTAGATGAGAAGAACATTGCGTCCCAAGAGATGTTCCATGTAAGAAGACGCCTGGATAACAAAAGACTCAAATTGGCTATGTTAGAAAAAGACTTAGAGTTAGAGAAAGATGCAAGAATGTTAAGTGAAACACAATTAGAGATAGCTTTGAACCAAAGAGATTTAGCTCAGAGAGAAATTGTACGCCTAAATCTTTTAATCGAAAAATTGTTCAATGAAAGTGAAGCTATTGAAAATTTAGTGAATAATGGAACCGTGGCCAATACATACAATTGGGGTTGGTCAAATGGATATCCTACCGCAATGGATTCCTCACCCCGGTTCAACAAAGACAGACTGTATGTTCCTCCATACCGAGAATTTCATTTCCCAGTCAATAACAAGACCTTTCCCGAAGACATCAAAACTCACTTCGGCAGACTACACAATCTAAGCAATAATTGTGTCATTGAGGAAATTGTGCCTGAGGTTTCGGGTCACACAAGTGATCTCATCCCTATCTGTGGCACCATTTACCCAAATTCTCAGACATCATCTGTAGTTGATGAAGAAATTGTCATTGAGGGCCCCGAAGTCTCAAAAGACTTTCCACCTCTGTCCTCAGACCGCAATGTATCACACTATAGTCAAAAGTCCCACAAAAGTGCCACCGCAGTCTCAACTCAGACTTACTCTGCAGTAGTTAAAACGTCACTACCGGAATCCTCAGTAAAAGGAACTGTGACTCTTCAGGCGATTCATCATGAATTACCTATAGAGAACTTTGAAGTGAGTCAATGCTCTCAGATCCCAGAATCTTCAAGTTCGGATGACTCAAGCCCACGTTTTCAAAATCATTCTAAGAATTCCAGGAAACCGCAGTTGAACAACAATGACTGAGGTTCACCAAAATCCTTGGCCAAAAAGTCCTTCAAAGAGGAAATTAGATCTCGAGGCACAAACAGACAAATCTTTTCAAAAAATAAGAAGCATGTCAGAATTCCAAAGTCCAAGAGTCCAGAAAAATTTGTTTTCTCACAATACTTTTCAGAAAACTCTTCCTCCAAGAAAACAAACAAAAAGGAAAGTCCACCTTCAAAAGTCATTCCTGCTTCTTCTGACACAACCCAAAAGGGTGTTCAGTCCTTTCGAAATAATGGTTTTCAGGTCTATTCCTCAAATGATCCTAAATGGAAAGGTATTTTACCCACACCAACACTTTTAAAGTCACGTCAAAACTTCAACAAGTGGAAGGGTATCCTACCAAACCCACCGAAAAGGACTCAAAGATTTGCACGTGCTAAACCTTTTCAAAAACAAACTTTTTCAAAATCCAACACCACTCATGTCAGGAATCACCAACCTTGGACCGGTAACAAGTCCAATTCATCCTATAGACCGCTGACCAAGCATAATGTCAGAGCAAATGACAAAATCTCCTTTTGTAAATGTCAGTGTACTTGTCAAAAGAATTCATCCTATGTCAAATCTAGTCGGAGTCAGAAACCTCGTACTTTTTCGAAAACTCACAACACTCCAATTCTGCACAAACATCCAGGACTAGGATTAAAAGTTAACACGAGACCCGTCCCTGCAACCTCGGTCCATGCATCACTCTGCAATTCACCAATTGCCCCAGGCTCCAAACTAGTTTGGATGCCTAAACTAACCGTGTAATTCTCAGGCTTTGTGCAAGGAGGAACAAGAAGATGAATGGTTAATTGACAGTGCCTACTCCTTGCACATGACCGGAAGGTTAAAATACCTTCGGGATTTCAGGCCTATATGCAATGGTGGAAATGTCACATTCGGCAACAATGCGAAGGGGTTCATCCGAGGTTACGGTGTTCTCACTACGGGGAACTTTTCCATTCAGAAAGTTGCTTATGTAGAAAGCCTTAAACACAATCTCATTAGTGTTGGCCAACTATGTAAAGCAGGACATCGAGTTGAATTTGATGACCAGTTTTGCTACGTAATGACAAGTGATAGGAACACATGCCTGATCAAATCCCGATCCGAAGGTACCATGTACCCTTTGGATGTCTCTCTGATCATTGGCAGACCGCAGTTGTGCTTCCTATCCAAAGCTGTATCCGAAGTCAGCTGGCTATGGCACCGCAAGCTAGCTCATCTCAACTTCAGGTACATCAACAACTTGGTCACATGAGAACTAGTCAGAGGTCTCCCTATTCTCAAATTCAGCAACGATACTCTCTGTCCGGCTTGTGAATGTGGTAAACAGTCCAAAGCAAGTCACCCTCTGGTAATGGACTCTTCAATTTCTGAACCACTGGAGCTATTGCACATTGATCTCTGCGGTCCATCTACCGTAGCCAGTCTCCATCATAAAAAATACATACTGGTTATTGTAGATGACTATACACGCTTCACATGGGTCTTCTTCCTCAGACTCAAGTCAGAAACACCACAGATTTTCATCAAATTCATCAAAGAGATCAAACTTCAGATCAAGCTTCCAGTAAGAAGAATCCGCAGTGATAATGGAACCGAGTTTACTAATCATCTCCTCAACAGCTTCTTGGTGTCCAAGGGAATCTCTCACAACTTCTCAGCTCCCTACACACCACAACAAAATGGGGTAGTAGAGAAAAGGAACCGCACTTTAGTAGAAGCAGCCAGATCTATGCTCAACTTCGCACACCTTCCTCTCTACTTCTGGGCTGAAGCTGTAGCAACCGCATGCTTTGTACAAAACCGAAGCATTGTGTGCAAACGCCTCAATAAAACACCATATGAGGGCCTTAACAACCGCAAGCCAAATGTTCGCTTCTTTCATATTTTTGGGTGTAGATGTTTCGTGATCAACAACAGAGATCAGCTTAATCAGTTTGCACCGAGGTCTGATGAAGGCATTTTCCTTGGTTATTCCACTAACAAGGTTGCTCACCGAGTGCTCATCAGACGTACAAGGCTGATCATTGAAAGCTTCGATGTGAAATTTGATGATTCTCACATCCGCAGCGCTCCTCCATCCACTAAAACCACCGCAATCATGGAAAGCGATATCCCTGTCTCTTCAGGTCCTTTAAATCTAGTTGAAGTCAATTATGACGATCTTTTCGATCCTATTGAAACGACGAAACTATCCGAAGTTCTTGTGTCACCCGCAGCTCAACAACAACACGCTGATGTTTCTGGACCATCTCTACCTGAAGTAGCATCTCTCAATACTTTCACCTCTCCGGTTGAGGGGGAAAGCTCTACTCCGAATCAAGCAATAACCGTTGAGGTTCCAGTACTTGATGTTGCTCAAATTGCCATACGAAGAGAATCATTACCATCAAACGTATCTTCGGATTCGGATGATGAACACATCGAGAATATTGACACAAGAAAAGACCAAAGGATCATCACTTTCCGATCCGCAGTCCAGGGGGAACCTTCTCAGGTTCCAGAGGAACTCCCATCCGCATTCCAGGGGGAACCTCTTCCAACTGCTCAAGAAAATTCCATTCTCGTTCCAACAAACCAAGATGACTCAGCAGGTTGTTCACAAGTCCAGGGGGAACTGCCATCTCCAACTGCAGATTCTTCTGATATTCAAGATATTCTTTCTACCGCAGCTGCTAATCATCTGCAACCCCGTCTACACATGTAGACGAAGGACCACCCACTAGGTCAAATCATTGGCAACCCATCCGCAGGTATCCAGACTCGATCTTCCAAGGACCTATCTGATCACTGCCACTATGCAGCATTTATGTCCTCGGTAGAGCCCATAACGATCAAAGAAGCATTGCTCGAACCTGACTGGATAGCTGCAATGCAAGAAGAGTTAGAAGAATTTCAAAGAAACAAAGTTTGGCAGCTCGTTCCGAAGCCACGTGGTCACTCTATTGTTGGCACTAGATGGGTGTTCAAAAACAAGCTGGATGAATCTGGTGCGATAGTCAGAAACAAGGCAAGGCTAGTTGCAAAGGGGTATAGTCAACTTGAAGGCATTGACTACGATGAAACGTATGCTCTGGTAGCACGCATGGAAGCTATCCGGATCTTCCTAGCATACGCACCCCACAAGAACGTTAAGGTACACCAAATGGACGTTAAGAGTGCTTTTCTCAATGGGGAACTAAAAGAAGAGGTTTACCTTCAGCAACCTCCAGGTTTTGAAAATGTTGAATTCCCAGACCACTGCTACAAGCTTGAAAAAGCAGTCTACGGTCTGAAGCAAGCCCCAAGAGCATGGTATGAGACTCTTTCTGAATTCCTTGTCTCATCCGGATACAAGAGAGGAGCGATTGATCCCACGTTATTTAGAAAAGCAAATGGTAACCACCTTATGCTTGTTAAAATATATGTGGACGACATCATCTTCGGATCAACTGATCAAGAAATGGTGAATGAATTTGCTAAGCTCATGACCAACAAATTCAAAATGAGCATGAATAGAGAGATTAACTTCTTTCTAGGTCTTCAAGTAAAACAAATCCCACAGGGAATTTTCATTCATCAAGAAAAATACACCACCGAACTGTTAAAGAAATATTCTATGGACAACTGTTCTTCGGCCAAGGTCCCCATGGCCTTCGGTTATAAGATCTCTGCTGATCCCTCAGGAGAACCTGTGGATCACAAGACTTATAGAGGTATCATTGGCTCTCTAATGTACCTCACCGCAAGCCGACCAGACATTGTCTTTGCAACTGGTGTATGTGCAAGGTATCAGGCTGACCCAAAAGTGTCAGATATGACCGCAACCAAACAAATTCTACGGTACCTGAAAGGAAGCAAATCTCTTGGTCTATGGTACCCCGTAGGCAATGACTTCAGCCTGCAAGCTTTCACAGATGCGGATCACGCCGGATGCAGATTAGACCGCAAAAGTACCTCAGGAGGATGTCAATTTTTGGGTGGAAGACTCGTCAGCTGGTCCTCAAGGAAACAAAGTTGTGTTTCTCTGTCTACCGCAGAAGCTGAGTATGTGGCCGCAGCCAGCTGTTGCTCTCAAGTCCTTTGGATGAAAACTCAACTAATGGACTACAGGTATAGAATGCTGCGGATACCGATCTACTGTGACTCTGAAAGTGCTATTGCTATTTCTCACAATCCAATTCAGCACTCCAAGACTAAGCATATTGAACTACGGTATCATTTCATCAAAGACCACATCTTGAAAGGTAACACTGAACTCATCTTTGTCCATACTCATGAAGAGATTGCTGATGTGTTCACAAAAGCGCTCAACTCCACAAAGCTTAACACCTTCCTGCAAATGTTAGGAATGATAAATCCTGACCCGCAATTCTTTTTGAATTGATAGATACCGCAGACCATCCTTGGTCTCCGTTGCGGTTCTAACTGAGAGTTACTTATGAATGATGGTTTTGGTACCGCAGTCTAGGTACCACAACCATATATCATATTTATCTCTCATGGGTCTCTATTGTTTGTTATTACTAAATTTTGTACAAGTGCTTTCCTCAGTTCCTTACTGCAGACATTCATCGTTTCCATCCGCAATGACGTTTCCATCCGCAATCATTTTGATAACTTCTCAACTGTTTCATCAACCCTTGAATCTTTGTGTGCTATTTAATGATCTTTCATTAAATAAAACATTAAATAAAAAAAACATTCCCTTTAGAAACTGTCTCATTCTCTTTCTGAATAAACCTTGTGTCAGACCTATTTTAGGTATGATGACAAAAAGAACGTTTTTCCATAAACTCATCCTTAATCTGTCTTTTCCTCTCCCCAACACGTCCCATCCGTTACAACTTCCTTTCCCCTCACCCACGATCACCTGACACATTGATAGATGTCTGACTTTTCATTAAATGCAAACCCTCTTTTAGTAAATCTCCCAAATCTTTTTTAAACCGTTTCATTTTTTGTGGCTGAGATTTAATCCCCAATTCAAAGATTCCCTCCAAACCCGAAACGACGTTTTTACCTTATCCTTACCTTTTACCTAGGGTTAAAATTTTTCACCCCTTTATAAACCCATCTTCTTCCCCAAAATCACTTTACGCTTTCTGAACATCGAACCTTCCCTCTCAAATCCTTCAAGAACTCTATTTTCTACTCCTTCTCTCAAGCTCCTACAATGGTGAAATCAGGTGCATCAAAGAAACAATCCAAAGTTTCAGGCTCAGTGAATCCTACCGGTTCAGACTCTCCAACGATTGCTTCAAGCAACTTTCGAGCAGTGTTTGAGGATCATTCTTCAGACAATGCTCCAACCAAACTGATGATCAAGTTTCTCAAGAATCACCCTCTGTTTGGCCCTTTCGACGCTTTTACAGATGTTGTTCCAGTATCGACCCTCTTCAAATGTGCATTCTCTGCTTATCGCCCAATCGAAAACCCTCAAGAAGTTCACCTCAACCTAATTAACGATTCCTTGGTCATCCTGTCCAAAGAAAAGTTTCTTACTGCCATAAACCTTCTGGTTCATCCATCCATCAAGATTTTCTCTCCTTCCATGGCAGACGTTACCTCTGCCCTTTACCAAATGGGGTATCATAAACCAATTAGAGGAATTGGTGAATTCAAGAAAAATCAATTGCCTGCGGTTTGGCAGTTTGTGTGCCATTTCATCATCCGCTGTCTATCCGGCAGAACCGGAGGCATAGACAACATGGGACTCAAGCTACTGGAGTTGGTGTGGAGCATATTCACAGGACACGATGTAAACTACGGGCAGATCCTATGGGACGACTTCCTTCAATAGATTCCCAAAGAGAGCCCAAGGGAGAACCCAACCGAGCTCACTTTTGCAAGGTTCTGGTCACTCTGCATTTCAGACCTTCATGCGGACGCTGGAATCGACATGGGCAGTGACATCAACTTCTTTGTCACTAAGGATCTCAAAAGGTACAATCCCTCTTCTGATCAAACTGTTTTTGGACCTATCCGCAGACTCCCTACCCACATTCTTTCCACACTTGGTCTTGAGACTGTTGATGTCTCAGATCACATTGAGGCGACGGAAGGTATTGCCCCATACCTTCCTACCCCGCCTCTTCAACACCCATCCTCAATTGTTAACCCTGAAGGTACCGCAGTCCCTTCTGCCACTACACTCTCTAATCTTTCTCAAAGAAGAAAGCAATTGGCAACCAAGAAGAAACAAAGAACCCCTAAGAAGGATGCTCCCAAACCAACCGCACCCACCAAGAAACGTAAAACCAAACCAACCGCACCTACACCTAGTAGTGATTCGGATGAGGATAGGCAACCAATTGTTATCCTTAAGAAAAGGAAAACCGATACCTCTGGCCAAATGCGTGACCGGACCGATACTGAAGCCTCTCAAAAGGCTCTGGTAGTCCTTGGGGTGGCCGTAGACCCATTTAACACCACTATCATTTTCCAATCAGACTCAGAAAGTGAGTCTGATTCACGACATCGTGGAGACTCCCCCCAGTTCACTCCCAAGAGGATGAAACTGGTGATCGCCCTAAGGTCTCCAGGGCTTCCCGATTGCATTTCTTTTCTCCTGAGGAGTTGCACTCCATCCTTTTGAACGTCACCCAAACACTTCAAACACCTTCCCAACCGTAGGGCACTTCTTCCGCCCTAGCCAGAACTGAGCCGAGGCCAAACTTGACCACGGGTCAAGGAGACCGAGGAAGCTCAGGAAATCCTACTCTGCTTACATCCGCAGCAGGTGGTTTAGGCACGGTGAGCATAAATGTGCAAGGATCTGTGGACCCAAAGGACACTTCGGTGCGTTTCCAAGGTTTTGACGGCGATGAATCCAATGACTCATGGTTACAGTACAATACGATAACTGAGTCAGAAATCAAGAAATATGCTGCTTTCAAAAGGGCATTCCAAGCCCGCAAGGAACAACAGATCAAGCAGCAGCAGCAAAAGGAGCAAGAAATACAGTCAGTGGCACGGTATTGGGCAGACGCAATCAATAATGCCAATACCGTAGCCACCATTCTAAAGGTTCAAGACTGGATGACCGAAATGGAGGAAACAGTCCTTAAAGCTCAAGCAACAGGTGAAGGTGCAGGTACCTCCAGAGCAACTCCAAATCCCATTCCAACTCCAACAGTCAATGAATCACAAGACGAAGGAACCGCAATCGAAGTCAGTTCTGCTCCCACCTTCGGTCTTGATGATGAAGACATTCAGGAGGTAAACAAGCCTAGTCCTTCTGATGATGACCTCATGATGTTCGATGAGGAAGAGGAATCCAGTGGCTCTCAACATTCGACTTCTAAACCCAAACAAAAGAAGAAAAAGAAGAAGAATGTTGTCACCAGGAAAGAATTTCTGAGCTTACAAGCTAAAGTCGATCAGATCTTAGCTGCGGTCAAGCCAACTCAACCGCAACCAGAAGACACCCCGGGACCGCAGTCCCTGATCGAACGTATAGAGCGTCTGGAAACAAGGGAACGCTTGGCTGCTGAGAGAATTTCTCTCAAAGTGGAAATGGGGATCCGGTCCCTTGACAACAACCGCAAGGCAGATCACAAGGACTTTATGGCTGCTGCGGAATGCCTCATCACTGAGGTAACCGCAATCAAAACTGATCTCCAAGCAGCCATCACGGATCAAGCCACTCAGTCTCAGAAACTGATAGCTGAGACTCACATTGCGTATGAGTCCACTATCTCAGTTCTTCAAGCAACAATCAACAGACTACAACGATCCCTGTCCTCCAACTTCCATGGTCCCGAGATCCTCCAGCACACCAAGGAAATACACAGGCTACTCTTCAACGCATCCATCCCCAACAATCAACAATTGGCAGACGCCCTCAAAGCTCAATTTCAAGAGGTTTTTGCCAAGGTTGATGGCCTTATGAAATGGCTTGAGGAATCACATGCGTTGAATTCCTCAAGAGGGGGAAGTGAAGACGAAGTCCATCGAAGTGAAGAAGAAGAAGTCCATCACTCTGATCACTCCACCTCTCAACATCAGAGCCCTCCCATCACCACAGAAAAAATTCCTACACCGCAACCATCTCAGCATACTCCATCTCCTCATACTTCACCACAAAGGAGAACACTCCTAACAAGCCAGAGACTCCCCCTCACATTAAAAATCTGGTGGAGCATATGTCCTCTCCGAGCTCAACTGACTCTCCTGCCACCACCCAAAGGAAGAAAGATTGGAAGGCAGCCAAACTTGCAGAGCTTATATGGAGAGAATGCGGTTTTGATACTATGATGGACGAATCCTTGATAAACTCTTGGATCAATCCTCACCACAGACTGCTGGACGAAGATTACAGACCCCACCTCACCTATGCTGAACCCCCTACTGATGGCTACTGGGATGTCCCAATTTCTCCAAATGCCAAATACTTCACAGTATTTGAGCAATTCGACCGCAGCCTTCCTGACCACAAAAGACTGCCAATGGAATTTGAGAGACTTAGTCTTTTTCATGCTAAACATGCCTCTTCCATTGAAAATATATGGTCTAACGATAGACCATCCGCAGTCAAGATCTACAAAATCCGGAAGTTCATGAAGGCTGACTACATCCAGTATACCCTCACTAGAAGGGATCATGACTACAACCACACCCAGGCAGACTTTCCCTGTATGAATCCGGAAGAAATCTTTCTTATTGCCAAGGTGTTTCAAAACAAGTCAGAAAAGCACCTGAAAATGAAGATTGCGCTTGAAAAGGCCAATACTTTTCTGAAGGAAACGGTCTGTGATTTTGCCAAGATCGATGCAGACATCTACCCTATCATTGCCAAGAAATTTGATCTGCCACCTCTCGAACCTGCACCAATGCCTACCGAAGGCTTTCAAGAAAGATCCTTAGGTGCAACCAACTTTCCTGAACTTGGAGTCATTTTCAAAAGGAAGTACGATAATGTCAAATACTTCATTCCTATGACTGTCATGCATCGCCTAACCAAGAAGCAACTTGACATCTGCCGAACCGCAGTTGAAAGATCAAAGCACACTACTGCAGAAGTCAAGTTTGAGATCTCAAGGAGAATCACCTGGCTGGAAAACATCAGGAAGTTTTGGTGGATCCTGATCAAGTTCCTCAAAGGTCACTTAGGGGGAAATTGTTGAATCATAAAAAGTGACCCTCTTGAACTTCAGCTACCGCAACCTCTTCAGCTACCGCAGCCATACAGCACCCGCAGTCAAGCTTCTTCATCAGCAACCGCAACCGGACTCTCTTCCTACCGCAATCACTTCAGCTAGATTACTTTACTTGTCTTTATTGTAATACACTCTATTATCCAGTATGCCTAGAATGGCTACTCATAGAGATGTAATCTAATGTACTTCATGAGTCTCTATAAATAAGAGCTCATTCTCTTGTATTCAACACGGATAACTCACGCATCTATTCTGAATACATTTCTCTAAGTTATCTTTTCTATTTCTCTATCTTATTACTCATCCCTTCTTACTCTCAATTCTTCCTAGAACATAACTGATTATAACCTCTCTCCGGAGCAAGTCTTCTGTGACTTAATCACTAAGTTTGATCTTCCTTATTAACTTGGTTTGAATGCATTCCTTGTTATGAATCAACTTATGTGTATACTTGCTATAACAATTGTTGTCATTTCTACTTCTTTACTTTTCGGCAACTAACTCTCTAACTATCTAACTATAACTTATTAATATTATTGTTGAGCTTTTAGATCCTTCGAGATTAACTATTCCGCAATCCACTTGTTCTAACGTTTGTTCAAGTGTGTCTCCAAGTTTTTCTCTCAACACCCGGTTTTCTATAAAACCCGCTGTAAGTGAGCTACGCCTACGCTATTTTTAATATAGCTTTTATTTAATTATAGTAACGTTATTAGGAACTTATAATAACTACTTGGGCTATTATTATGAGTTATATAAGTATTGTTTAACGCTTATATAATAGTAATAATAGCTACAATATTAATTAGTCTCGGCGAATAATAGACTAAACTCTAGTGGTAATAATACTAGGTTTCGTCGAAGGAAATTATTTTTTTAAGAAGCGAAGCACTGTCTGAGTTCGGAATCACCACCTTTTCAAGTGAGTGCATAGTCACTCTCATCTTACACATAGATATGAAGTATTTTATATAAATTACGTGCTATGTGTGCATATTATCTGTATACTTGCTATCTATGTTGGATGAACGATTTTATACAAGTTTTATATGATTTAAACTGTATATGTATTTATATCTACGTACTATGTTGGGTAAAACATGGGTAGATGAAATATGAGTTGGATAATGAGTTGAGAGGTGATATAGACCATGAGGTAAGGGTGAGAGGTGGACGATGTGAGAATCCTTGTTCCCAAATGCTGGCCCCGTCATCTAGCAGAGTATGGATGATAACCACAAACTATTCTAGACAGTCCAGTGGAACACTAGCAGACTCGCAACCTATAGGTGTTGTGAACGATGTGTTCACCCGGTGTACTCTAAACCCTGGCGATCATGCAGACTTGATGCCTAAACCCTGGCGATCATGCAGACTTGGTGCTAAAACTCTGGCGACTATGCAGACTTAGTGCTTGTCGTATAAACCCTGGCGACTATGCAGACTTAGTGCCTAAACCCTGGCGACTATGTGGACTTAGTGCCTGTTGTATAAATCCTGGCGACTATGCAGACTTAGTGCCTAAACCTCGGTGACGATGGACTTCGTGCCGATTCCTTAGGATGATCCTTAGGAATGAATGAACGAGGAATAGTTGATTCTTAGGGTAGATCCTTAAGAGTAAACAAGATAATGGGGATGGGTAATTGGGTTGATTGTTTGATGTTTGAACATAATAATTATATTATTGTGGGTTGAAAACCCTATGTACTCACCATGTTTCCCAACCTGACGCACTCGAGCTTATTTGTTTCACAGGTGTCGATATGAAGTTACATTACACTGAGAGATTTAAAAGAGATGTAGATCACTAGTGTAAATGAATGTAAGTTCTGTTTATGCTTATGTTTCTGTATTGACGATGACATCCCAAATGTTTTAAAAATGAATAAAAATACATTTCTTCGGAAATACTTTGATAACGTATTTATCATGTTTTACTGGGAACAAATTCGCAACATTTTTATTAAAATAAGTACTCTGATTTTTATAAAGCATAAACAAAATCGGTCTTTTCTGGCCGAGAAAATGGGGATGTCACAGTTAATATCAGAGCATTAGTTTAAGCGAACTAGGAATAAGGATTTATTTCTAGACTTAAACTTAGAATGCTAAGCGATGATCGTGAGGAGTGTGTCTAATATATTTTAGGAAGTACACCTGAATAGACACGGGCACTAGCTCATTTAGGGAAGATGTCTAAATTGTTTTTATGTGCTTAATAATTTGTGATACTTTATGCTATCGTTTGATCGGATCTATGGTTTGTTGCCGACCGGATCTGGAAATTTTATGTGTTAAGATTTCTAAATGTTTAATTACGATATTAGAACTGGCATATAATTTTTTTTTGAAGTAATAAGGAGCAATACGCATATAAACCTTCCTATATCTATATTCTCGTCTCGATACACCAAACGACTGCTTTGGTGTGCAAAACATCATGGTGAAGACTCGTAGTGAATTGAGTAAATGGAGGAAATGAGAAGGCTTACGATACTGAGTGGTACCTATCAGAAGTTATCGTAAGAATGTTATCTTGCCTTTAGAACGCGTCTAAGATATAATACGTCTAGTACGAGAGAAGTTATCGTAAGAATGTTATCATGAAGTTATCCCATCGTCTGACATTTCCATCACCAACCGAGTTGAAGCAGAATTGATGATTGAAGATATGCATGGAAGAAGTCCTAGTAGAGTCTATGGGAAATTTTATGATTGTTTGGACACATTTTTATGTGTTAAAATTGTTTTTGTGATAGTAACTTGGAAAGCTACGAGACAATACTTGGGACGAGTATGAGTAGGTGTGAATGGTAGTAGAGGCCTATACTACCGGAAGCACATAACTCGCACTTGGATAAGGGAAAGTCACAAGGTTACCAAGGAGCTAGTAATCGATTTCGTTTTATTCAAGTATGTCGTTACCATCGTTTCGGTAATGACTAAGAAGATGATTGTTATTCCGACCCTAATGGTCATATCAAATTGAGTCCAACTACGCTGAGTATGTTATGTGGTTCAGAGAATCAAGTTCGATGTAGCATCTGACTTAAAACGGAAGATTAAAATAAAAAGCGATCAGTAGTGGTATCGTGAAAAATTGCTTGTAGCTAGAAATGCTAGCTTTTAAGATGAGATTAGAACATGAAGGAAAGTATAGTTTGTTCTGGAAGACTCTAAGAGACCTGAGTCTAAGCATTGCAGCATACGATGATAGGTCATTGGAATATGACACATCGTTCCATTTTAGTAATAAAATAACTTATCTTAGGTTTGTTAAGAAGAAGAAGCAGTCTCCAGTAAGGATCGAGATTGTGACTAGAAGGTCATACTTTGGACTCTAACGTGAGATAGGAAGCAAGTGCAAGATCGAGCACCGCCTACAATCAGGAAGTCTTAGAGTTAGATATTCGTTCGTAGAAACATCAAAGTTACGGTTATTACTTAGGATGAAGAGATAACGTATGGAGTCATCATGTGAGCCCTGTTTCATTGATGATTCCGGGACGTAATCATCCTAAGGGGGAGATAATTGTAACGCCCGTAGATCCGGGCTAGTCAGATTAGAGATAATAGGGGTCGAAGACGAATTTTTAACAAAAGATTATTTAGAATCAATAATCTTAACCAAGTTGTAGAATACGTCTCAAGGGTTCCGTACATATAAAGAACGTTGAAATCCGAGTTATAACGAACAAGTTAAGGTCCGTCGAAGTTTTATGGCAAAACCGGCACGACACCGGGAGACGTAAATAGTGAATTTATGATGGAGGACTTTTTAGCCTTAGAAATCTAAACAAAAGTTGTAGTATACGTTAAACCGAGAACATACAAAAAAAGAACGCCCAAATCTGACTTCGTATGAGGAAGTTATGAATTTTCTAGGATTTGGCTTAGCAGTGCACAACCCGAAACTCGAATTTTAGATCGAGCGGTTTTTGGCCTACATGACCTAAATGAGAATTGAAGATCTCATTAATAGGAGCTCAACGGTAAAAAGATAGACGAAAACAGAGTCCGTATGTAGAAGTTATGAATTTTACGCGGACATTTAAAAGTATAATCTCCTCGTACTGTTGAATTTATGATCGGTTGAGAATTAGCCGACAGAGTCAAAATGAAAGTTGTAGATCTTATTTTTACCTACGCGTGGATATAAAGAACGTCAAAAACGGAGGTCGTATGTGAAAGTTACGGATTTTAGAAGTCGGAAGTGTGCTGTGCGAAAATGGGTGATGTGGCACAATCTTGGCCATTGCTTTCTCCCCAAGTCTTGCCACTAGATGGTGACCTGTGGCACCAAGTTTAGCCATTTTTAACCCTATAAATAGAACCTCTCCCACCCTCATTTTCTTCACACCTTTCCCATTCTTTCTTCTCTTTACTCTCTCTCTCTCTAGAACCTCTCTCTAGCCCCGAAACCCCCCAAAAAGCCTAGGGAACCTCCCTAGCACGAGACAGAAAGCCAGGAGTGCTCGACGGCACCGAAAAGAAGAGATTTTTAGCTCGGGAACTTTGCTCCAAGCAAAGCCCGGTTTTCAGCTCGGGAACTCTTATATAATAGTAATAATAGCTAGACTATTAATTAGTCTCGACGATTAATAGACTAAACTCTAGTGGTAATAATACTAGGTTTCGTCGAAGAAAATTATTTTTTTAAGAAGCGAAGTGCTGTCTGAGTTCGGAATCACCACCTTTTCAAGTGAGTGCATAGTTACTTTCATCTTACACATAGATATGAAGTATTGTATATAAATTACGTGTTATGTGTGCATATTATCTGTATACTTGCTATCTATGTTGGATGAACGATTTTATACAATTTTTATAAGATTTAAACTGTATATGTATTTATATCTACGTAATATGTTGGGTAAAACATGGGTAGATGAAATATGAGTTGGAAGATGAGTTGAGAGGTGATATAGACCATGAGGTAAGGGTGAGAGGTGGACGATGTGAGAAACCTTGTTCCCAAATGCTGGCCCCGTCATCTAGCAGAGTATGGATGACAACCACAGACTATACTAGACAGTCCAGTGGAACACTAGAAGGCTCGCAACCTGTAGGTTTTGTGAACGATGTGTTCACCCGGTGTACTCTAAACCCTGGCGATCATGCATACTTGGTGCCTAAACCTTGGCGATCATGCAGACTTGGTGTTAAAACTCTGGCGACTATGCAGACTTAGTGCTTATCGTATAAACCCTGGCGACTATGCAGAATTAGTGCCTAAACCCTGGCGACTATGTGGACTTAGTGCCTGTTGTATAAATCCTGGCGACTATGCAGACTTAGTGCCTAAACCTCGGTGACGATGGACTTCATGTCGATTCCTTAGGATGATCCTTAGGAATGAATGAACGAGGAATAGTTGATTCTTAGGGTAGATCTTTAAGAGTAAACAAGATAATGGGGATGGGTAATTGGGTTGATTGTTTGATGTTTAAACATAGTAATTATATTATTGTGGGTTGAAAACCGTATGTACTCACCAGGTTTCCGAACCTGACCCACTCGAGCTTATTTCTTTCACAGGTGTCGATATGAAGTTACATTACACTGAGAGATTTAAAAGAGATGTAGATCACTAGTGTAAATGAATGTAAGTTCTGTTTATGCTTATGTTTCTGTATTGACGATGACATCCCAAATGTTTTAAAAATGAATAAAAATACATTTCTTCGGAAATGCTTTGATAACGGATTTATCATGTTTTACTGGGAACAAATTCCACAATATTTTTATTAAAATAAGTACTCTGATTTTTATAAAGCATAAACAAAATCGGTCTTTTCTGGCCGAGAAAATGGGGATGTCACACCTAATCTGCTGAATCTTCTCGGTAGTCTGTAAGACCACCTCCGTCCGACCCATCACCCTGTGCCCAACCTCACCCCAACAGCTCGAATGGCGGGGCGCCAATGCTAGAATGATAGTTGTTGTTGTAGGCGAACTCTGCAAGCAGTAGGTGGGAATCCCAACTCCTACCGAAATCAATGACACACGCCCTCAACATATCCTCGAGGGTCTAAATGGTCCGCTCTCTCTGACCATCAGTCTACGGATGGAATGTTGTGCTGAAGTGCAACCACGTGCCCAGCTCCTCGTGAAACTTCTGCAAGAAGCGGGAGGGAAAGCTGACATCCCGATTAGACACAATGGAAACAGGAACCCCATGGCGAGACACGATCTCGCGAACGTACACGTCGGCCAATTTCTCGGCCGATGAGCTCTTCCGTATGGCCAAGAAATGAGCACTCTTGGTCAATCGATCCACGATGACCCATATAGCATCAAACCCCTTCGCCGTCCTCGACAACTTGGTAATAAAATCCATCGTGATCTATTCCCATTTCCACATGGGGATCTCCAGGGGCTGCAGCTTGCCATGCAGCCTCTGATGCTCGGCCTTGATCATCCTACAGATCAAGCACCTCTCGACGTACCAAACGATTTCTCGCTTCATGCACGGCCACCAATAGCTAAAACTCAAATCCCGGTACATCTTGGTGGCCCCCGGCTGAATAGAGAAATGAGACTTATGAGCCTCCTCCATAACCGTCTGCCTAACCCCACCAGACATCGGAACCCAAACCCAACCGCATCGGGTGAATAATCGCCGACTATCCTGCTCAAACCGGGTATTCTCACCCTTGATCCTCTCCAGCTTCCAATTCTCCGGTCGCATGCCCTCAACCTGGGCATCTCTGATCAAACTCACAAGCGGGGAGTCTACTGCTATCCTCATACATACCGCTGGGGTGGAAGACCCAGCTGTCTTGCGGCTCAAAGCATCCGCAACCACATTCGCTTTACCAGGGTGGTAAAGGATCTCGCAGTCGTAGTCCTTGACTACATCCAGCCACCTACGCTGCCTCATGTTCAGGTTTGGCTGATCCATGATATGTCTCAAGCTCTTGTGGTCCGTGTATATGGTACAACGGACCCCATAAAGGTAACGTCTCCATATCTTGAGGGCGAACACCACCGCCCCCAACTCCAAGTCATGCGTAGGGTATCTTGTCTTATGCGGCTTCAATTGTTGCGACGCACAAGCAATCACTCGTCCTCTCTGCATGAGGACCACCCTTAACCCTGTGATGGATGCATCACAGAACACTACAAAATCCTCAACTCCCTCCGGGAGTGTCAAGACTGGGGCCTCACACAACCGCTGTCGGAGGGTCTCAAACGCCCTCTGCTGCTCAGGGCCCCACCGGAAATCCACCCCTTCCTCGTCAGACGAGTGAGGGGTACCGCAATCTTGGAGAAGTCCTGTATGAATCTCCGGTAGTACCCTGCCAATCCTAAAAATCTCTTGATGTCTGAGGGAGATTTCGGAACCTCCCACTGCATAACTGCCTCGATTTTGGTCGGATCGACACAAATCCCCTCTTGGTTAACGAGATGTCCGAGGAACTGGACCTCTAGTAGCCAACAATCACACTTCGAGAACTTGGCGTACAGCCGTTCTCGTCTAAGAACTCCCAACAACTCCCGCAGATGCTCCTCATGCTGCTCTCGGGTCTTGGAATACACCAAGATATCATCTATAAACACTATGACCGAGCGATCGAGCAACGGTCTATAGACCCGATTCATCAGGTCCATGAACACCGCTGGCGCGTTGGTGTGCCCAAACGGCATCACCACGAACTCGTAATGTCCATAACGAGTTCGGAACGCGGTCTTCTCCACGTCCTCCTCTTTGACCCTGACCTGATGATACCCAGACCTCAAGTCTATCTTGGAAAACCAAGATGCGCCCTGAAACTGATCGAAGAGATCGTCTATCCTCGGGAGTGGGTAACGGTTCTTCACCGTTAACTTGCTCAACTCCCGGTAGTCAATGTACATCCGACGCGAACCGTCCTTCTTCCGGACAAAAAGAATCGGTGCTCCCCATGGAGAACTGCTAGGTCGAATGAACTACTTGCCCAACAGTTCTTGTAGCTGTAACGACAGCTCCTGCATCTCTGGTGGTGCCAATCGGTACGACGCCTTAGAGATAGGGGTCACACCTGGCACCAGGTCGATCCTGAACTCGACCTGCCTCTCCGGAGGTACTCCGGGTAATTCCTCTGGGAACACATCAGCAAACTCTCTAACTACCGGAACCTCTGAAACTGATGCCTGATCTCTCACCCGTGTATCTACCACATACGCTAGATAACCCGCACACCCGTGCTGAATGTACTTCCGGGCCCTGGCAGCTGAACAAAACCTTGATCCCACTCTGGTGCCCTCGCCATATACAATCAGTTCTCCCCCACTTGGGGTTCGAACTACCACTCGCTGGCCCTCGCAATCAATCATAGCACCGAACCGACTGAGCCAATCCATGCCTACAATCACGCACACCTCCCCCATGGGGATCAGAATCAAATCTATCAGAAAGGAGACCCCAAAAATCTCCAAATCACACCCTCGATAAACCGAAGAAGCAGAAACCCCGTGTTCGTTGGCGATAGACACTCGCAATGGACACTCTAACTCGCCTACTGGCACACTGAACTCCCTACTGGCACACTGAACTCCCTACTAAATGACTGAGATACGAAGGATCGACTCGCCCTCGAGTCAAATAAGACCAAAGCAGGCAAAGAGTTCACTAAAAACGTACCTAATCACCGGTACAACAGATAAGCATAATACAATTATAATAAATGAGATAGAGGAGAGAAACATACCAGTAACCACATCTGGTGCTGCCCTGGCCTCCTCTGCGGTCAACTGGAAAGCACGACCCTGAGCCTTCGGAGGCTCTGCCCTGACTGGTCTCCCATCCGTGATCCTCAAGGTAGTCGGCGCTGGAGCCTGCGCCGACTTGGCGGCTAGTAGAGGACACTGGGCCTTTATATGGCTCACCTGCTCACAATGATAGCAAATCCTGACTCCGGGAGTCAGATTCGGCTGCCTGCAATCCCTGGCCAAATGGCCCTGCTTGCCACATCGGTGATACCCACTCCCTGTCCGGGACATCCCTGAATGAGCCTTCCCGTACTTCCCACAAATACGGCCTGGCTGTCCCCCATTCCTCGTATCAGCGGTCTTGGACCGCTTTGGCGCCGGCTGTGACTGTGCCGGTGCCTGCCGTTGCTCCCTCAACTACAACTCAATCTCTAACTCACGCCGTCTGGCGGCCTCCTTCAACTCTAGAAGAGTATCACATCGTTGGGTAGACACAAACTGACGGATATCCGTCTTGAGCATGCTCAGATAACGGGTCATCTTAGCCTACTCTGAAGCAAACTCCGGGAAAAACATCGCCCTCTTAGTGAACATACGGGTGATCTCCGTCACCGACTCCCCATCCTGTCTCAAAATCAGAAACTCTTGTGCCAAACGTTCCCGCTCAACCCGCGGAATGTAACAGGCGCAGAACATGTCCCTGAACTGCTCCCAAGTAACAGCAGCTCTCTGATCATCAGTGTACGACCCAGTCGCAAGTCTCCACCAGTCCTTGGCCCCAGACCTAAGCAGGTTCAGAGCACACCTGACCTTCTGGTCAGCAGGACACGAGCAGGTGAAGAAACACCCCTCCACATCTGAAATGCATCTCATAGCCTTGATGGGATCCTGCGTCCCATCAAAAGTAAGGGGCTTCGTGTTATCGAAGTCCCTGTACTGGAAGCCCCTACCAACTCCTCCCTCTTCTGCTGATACAACTGATGCAACTGCTGCGGCAGCTGTCTCTACAAGGGCTGCATATCTGTCGTCAAAATACCCCACCATAGCTGACTCAATTGTCCCGAACAACTCCGGAATCTGACCCCGGACAATCTCGACCACCTCCTCGCGGATGATCTACCTGACCCAATCCTCTGTCAACATTGGCCCCTCCTGGCCGATAACCTTAGGTGCCAGTGGGGCCTCCTGATCACCCTTTCCTGATCCTGATCCGGACCCCGACGTGAAATGCCTCGTAACTGCCATTCTGAAACACAACGGAAGATATTAGACAATCCGCATAAATAACTGGGAACCAACTCCCGACTAATCCCTAGGGGTTGTGACTTCCTTGCTATGCGTATGGGTCCTGTGCTTTCAGTAGTATGGGCCCCTACTACCTTCCACACCAACCCATATTTGTCTCAAGTGTCACCACAACACCCTGACACTATACATACACCTGGTGGTCGCTCAACCTCACTCCTAGAGGAAGGCTAACTGTCTCACAACTGACCTACGGGTCCCACACAACCCACCCATCCATCAACTGCCACACGACCCTCTATTGGTGCCAGTTAACTATTGCATGAATACAATCACATACCGCACGCCTTAAACAATCTTTAACTAAAAGATTTAATCCCACAACGGTTGGACTCAGACAAGAGCTGCGCAGCAGGACCAAATCCCTTACCCTAAGACCACTTAACCCATGTAGCATGTGACTTAGAGTATTCACCCAATAGCTAGTTCACATGCGAAAGAGTTACAAACAATCAATAAGGTACTCTACATAAGATAAGGCATCAAAGATCAAGAAATTCTATCATACGATTCCTGAGGATCCCTATATTATTACTAGCATGCTGTTCTAACATATCACATAATATCAAATAACTTGTATGGTATTTTGGATTCTACTTATTGGCTCCGACTGATCGTACACTTACATCCTCCTTTATTATTAGAAAACCATTCGAAAATTATTTTGAAAACATTTTCCTTAGTTTGAGACTGGCTGGATTCACACGAAAGTTCCTCCAATTCACTCAAACCAAGGCTCTGATACCAACTTGTAACACTCAAAAATTCAAACCAATTTAAAATTTTAAAAACATTTCAAACCATTAAAAATCATTACAACTTTGTTTTCAAAATGTATAATATCAGAGTTTTCCCAGAAACATAAACAAAACATGAGGAGTTTTACGATCACGCCTTCGCCTTGCCGCGATCCCTTGATCTACCTGAAACAATAAACTGAAACTGTAAGCCCGAGAGCTTAGTGAGTTCCCCTAAAATACCCATACCCGCAACCATACATATATATCATCATAAACAGCATACTATGGGTCCATTCAACCGTCGAGTTGGAATACCCCAGGCCCTCAACCATCCGGTAAGAATGCCAACACACTATGGGTCCAATCATCCTCGGGATGGAATACCCTAGGCCCACAACCAACAAGTTGGAATGCCCACACACTCCGAGTCCAATCATCCTCGGGATGGAATACTCACGACTCACAATGTGACAACCGTCAAATTCAAGCCAAGGTCAACAAGACAAACCGGTCAAACTTAATTTGTACTTGAATGTTAAAACTTATTCTATGTATAAAAATGTACATTTGTATGTCAAGGATTCAAATGTCTCGAAGAATCTATGTGTTGTCAATGTAAAAACCCTAAAAAGGGAGTTAAACGCATCAAAACACGACTAAGGACTCTTTCGGGGACTTAAAACAATCATAAACAAAACATAACGGGGTTCACGAACCTTGCATTACGAGATTATAAGATAATAATGGCTAATGTGAAATCTCTCCCAAATCTCTCCAAGAATGTGAAATCTCTCCAAGTATGTGAAATCTCTCCCAAATCTCTCCAAGTATGTGAAATCTCTCCCAAACCTCTCCAAGAATGTGAAATCTCTCCAAGTATGTGAAATCTCTCCCAAATCTCTCCAAGAATGTGAAATCTCTCCAAGTATGTGAAATCTCTCCCAAATCTCTCAAAGTATGTGAAATCTCTCCCAAATCTCTCCAAGTATGTGAAATCTCTCCCAAATCTCTCCAAAAATGTGAAATCTCTCCAAGTCTCTCCAAGTATGTGAAATCTCTCCCAAAATCTCTCTCAAACTTTTTATAGTCATCCGGGTCATCCCGTACCTTAACTTGGTCAAAAATCACGCAAAACGGAAAGATTTCTCGAAAAACAGCCATATAGAACCGAAACCCCTCTTAGGAACCGAAACCCCTCTTAGGAACCGAAAGTTTTCTTAGGAACAGAAACTCCCCTTAGGAGCCGAAACCCTCCTGTCAGAACCGAAAGTGTCAGAAGCCTCTCGGACCGAAACCTCAACGGACCGAAGATCAGCAGCGAGGACCGAGCCTCGGCTCCCCCTGCGAGACCCTCGCATCCCCCTTCGGAATTCCGGACCCTTGGCCAGCTCTCGGTTCCTTCTTTTCCCTCTCGGTTCCTAGCTTCTAAGAGCCGAACCTCGCAGGTTCGGTTCCTATTGTCCGGTTTTCGACTACTTTCGCCTCCTAAGCCCGTTTTTGACGTTTTTGACGGGATTTTTTCACCAAATTCGTATTTTTATCAGTTTTAACCCCCAGGACTATTATTTTAATTATTTTTCAAGGATTTATTAATTAAAAATCATTATTTTATAATAAGAAGAATATTCTACCCCACAAGTGGGTCAAGTGTGCCCACTTGCCTCCCATGTGTCACTTTCTCATTGGTCCAACCTTATCCACATCACACAAACTAAGGCAAACATCCCTTCACCCTAGCCACTTGCTCCAGCAACCCTCCATATAAGGAAATGCCTGGGATTTCCTTGATCTTTTACTTCACCATCAAAATTATACACTTCTTAAACCATCAAGAGGGCCTCTTTTCTCTCAACTTTCAGCCAAACTTTTGATGTATTCTTGAGTCATTCATTCATTTATTGGTAAGTATTTCCTTCTAACTCAAGTGTTATTACATGTTTTCATAACACTCTTGGATTAACGACTCATATCTTCACACCAAAAATCGTTCTTAGGATCATCCAAAACTTCGTGTGTTCATCAAGTGATCTAGACTTGAAAACTCATCATCTTCAACCTTCCACTCTTCAAGAAATCAATCAAGGTGAGTTCATACCCCTACATTTTCACGTTTTCTTCAAGTTTTAGGGGGGGAATACAAGTTAAAACACCAAAAACTTAACCAAACTCAAACAACAGCTTTCATCAGAAAAGTTAAGTCTTATTCACGGACTGTTTTGACTAGCTTAAACTTAATATCATTAAAAACTGTGTAATATGCAAATAGTTCAGGTTCATACCTTTAAAATGACTACTTGCACATCTCCATACGATGTTTCTACGATTTATGGTGATTTTTACAAAACTGCCTATCATTTCAGAAACGAATTCGGACCAGTCTGTGAATATGAATATTTTAACACAAGTTAAAGACTTCCAAAAACCATAACAAAATTTACGAATAAACTAGACAGATTTTATGAACTCTCAGAATTTACGGATTCAGTTTTCGACTTCGTATGATTTTTCTATGATTTTTCTAAAACAGTGCAGAAAGGTTAAAAACTAGTTAACAGCTTATAACTTCCATAACACTTTGTATTATGTTGAGCAAAGTGTATAACAATAAGTTCTAAATATTGAATGTATTTTCTTGTTAGTTTATCATCATAAACTGAATTTAGTCATTCATGATAAGATTCTTCATTCACTTCGAACACCTATAATAAGCTATAATAAGCATAGTTTATGGATTCATAGCACTAATGTATTTTCATAAAAGAGTTCTTTTACATTACAAACGTTTTAGGATAAACTATAACAGGTATAGTTATGTATCATTTACATTTCAAACTCATTTACCAAAGGTTTTCAGTTCAGTTCACGTAAATCTGTTAATGAATAAATTTGTGAGACATTCGCTTCGTGTTACCTTCGTAGTAACAAAGTCAAAAGTCCTGTAAATTGTAACCAGAGTCTCTTGTAGGGAGAGCGTGATAATTGTGTATAGATCTATATTGGGTCTGACAAGCCCGCACCTGAGCTGCATGCAACAGCTAGACCGGCAGGTCTGAGGTGACAAGTGTCATATCATTCCGACGCCTGAAGAACGTCGTATTACGAGGCCGTCTGAGTCTTAGCATGATTATAATAACTCACATGTGGTATTAACAAATCATAAGATTTACGGGTTTTACTTTTAAATTAGCGAGTTATGTCGATTTAACTCACAGGAATTAGTTTAAGTATGGAAAAATACTTGTTTATTTTCGGTCTTGGGATTTAGGACTACATAACTTTTATAAGGAAAATATTGGATTTTCTTTGGAAACATATTTCTGTTAAACTTCATTTCATCTAGAATAGTTATACTTCAGCTATAATCGCTACGTGTAGGGTTATATAAGAATCTAGTCACAATCAACTTAGAACTGGTGGGCCCGCCTTATCTCCTGTTCCTTGTTTGGTTGTGGACCTAGGGCAGACCCATTATATTCAACGGTTTATTTACTGAAATTTTATATAACTTATATACGCTGGGCAACTATAGAAGGAATCTATGGGTCCTTCTAGGGTTCATTATCGCATAACATAGAAGCATTCATTTCACACTTAATAAAGAAAATATTGGATTTTCTGGAAACATACTTTGTCGCTTTTACAAGGAAAACGGTTTCTTTCTCAAACAAAACTCTTATGAACTCACCAACTTAATTGTTGACGCTTTTTCAAACTACTTGTATTCTCAGGAATTCAGTGAAACAGGAAATCAACCGCTTTTGAGGATGGGACGTTAAATCGTCAAACATTTCACTTTTGTCATCATAAGTGTAATTGATTGGGAACATGTAAACACATACTATTGTATAACTTTTTCAATTATATTTATGATGGTTGTATTTTCTTTGGGCACTATTATACTCGTTGTTGTGATACTATACATGAAGTCCTCCACCCCCGGACGTTTCCGCCATCCTTGGTTTGGGGGTGTGACAGATTGGTATTAGAGCATTGTTTATAGTGAACTAAGTATATCGAACCACATAAGATATACAAACTATAAATGCATTGGGACTTAAGTCTCTGATTTAAACATTTTCAAATAACTATACTTTTAGAAATAAATAGTTTCCTGTTAAAAGTATAAGTACATACATGCATACCGGCTTAGTGCCACGTCAAAGGAAAACACAAAGGTTAAAAATAGAAGAGTTGTGCAATGTGAATATGCCCTGGGATATGCAATCAAGTATGGGAGGAATATAGCCTGATCAACTATATTCGTCCGAGAAGTGACTAGTATGTGCCGGGAGATAGTCATAGTGGACAACGAGTCTATCAACTTACCAGCACCCATACCAGAAAATCGTTAACAACCAAACATAACATTTAAAATACTATAGGAGTATTTTGTGGTAGTATAACTTATGTGAAAACTAAACTGATTCTTGCTAGTAGGTCTACAATCACTAAATGGATATGCTAAAGTTATATATAACCTAGATATGTAACTAGTATGCACCATGTCATCATAAAAGTAACTAAAGAGGATCAAACCCCTATAAGTAATTCTAGGAATATAATTATTATATGCCTCTTACCTCACCCCTATTCTCGCACGGACACCATGACAAGATCTTACTTACCGGGAGACCCCTACTTTCCGAACCCGGAAAGTTAGTGGGTGATGAGGAAAAGAGTTGAAGATGGAGCCAGAGGTCGGTAACTCTCCTTACATAGCCAGGGCTCTCGCGAACCGCCTCGACTACATCGAACCTGTGCCCTGTTGGGCAGCATTGATCAAGGGATGGAGTCGCCATCAGCAACAGTAATCGCCATTTGGAGACGAATTGTCGAGAGTAAAGTTCATTTTACTCACAAGACCTGGTAGATTAGGCCTATGAGTATGCGTTGGTGTTACTCCCCTCCATGCGTAGGCCCGACCCCGCGAGTTAGTGATTACACTAGTCGAGAGATTTGTTTGCGGGCCAAACCTTTCCTTGCAATAATGTGGTGTAGACCTGCATCAGGCTCAAAACCTTTCTCTAAAAGCTAAATATACTAGAATCATACAAATGAAAGGGGCATGCGTATTATTTCATTGGGAGCAATACTACTAAGAATTCATAAGTTTATTATATATAAACTCTCATTATGAATTGTTTTCAAAAGACACCAAAAACATTGGAACTCGATACACTCAGAACTAAGATAAACTGAGTGAGATAACTCCTGACGTATAAACCCTTATTCAATACTCATTATCATCTCTTCTTTTTAAACCTCATGGTTCAAAGGTGCCTTTCCATAAGACCTATAGGGTGCGGTCATACCAACACTAATGCGTCGGATCCCATCAGAACTCCTCAACCAAGTGTTTTTGGACAAACCTAATCCTAGGATGGGAAAAACTTAACGCCCGTACAAAACCCACTTCTACCCACTACCATAACTTCGTCTCCGGAACGTTAGCAGAAACATCATGAATAGCTCAGTAAAGTGCGAAATTTATATATGTGTATATAAATGATAAGGGTATAATTAGAATCATCCCCACTCACGAAATCGTTTCTCCACATGCAACAGAGATATGTCTTCACAAGAAGGTAACCAGCCAACAAGAAAGGCAGCAATCCTGCAGATAGACTCTGCTACTTTTCAAACTGCGGTCACGGCAGCCGTGACAGCCGTCATGACGCAACTCAATACTAACAACGACATCAGAGTTGAAGGCGGTGTTGACAATTCTAACCGCAGTAACAGTCAAGAACACCAGCGGGTGCCTACCCACGAAGACGCCTCAGACCACAAACCTAAGAACAAGAAACAAAAATTTTGGGACAAAAAGAAGTGCAACCTATCTCAAAAACGCGCTAAAAGACAACAATCCGTGGCTGCCCCTGTAATTACAACATCAGTCCCGACTCATGCCTCGATACTAGCCACAACGTCTGTCACTCAAGCACCGGTTAGACAATATATGGGAACACTTCCAAAGTGTATCAAGTGTAGCTACCAACACAATGGGGTTTGCCGGGTGATGCACTGTAAAAACTGCAATAAGGACGGACATACTGCCCGCTTCTGCAGGAAACAGACCCAACACATCGCTTCAATCACCAACATCAGTGTAAGTCCAGTATGCTACCTATGCGGTAGAACGGGACACTTCAAGAGAGACTGTCCAACTGAGAGGAATGACGGGGGAAAAGGAGGAATGTGACAAACAAACTAGCAGGAGCAACAAGGAACCTTATTAGGACTTTTGTAATGTTTCCAACAACAAAAACGTTTAAGTACCATATGTTTGTAATGAATTTGGTATGTTTGCTAAAATTGCCGTATATCAAAAAGTAGTTAAAATACTCTCTCGTTCAATCAAATCAAAGACACTTATATATGATCTTAGGATCATTACCAGTGGGCTGGGATAACTTGGTATATACCCCAGGGTTAATCATAATCAAAATACTACAGACCTAAAGCGAAAAAAAAAATTCGGTCCTGCCCCCTATTCCATGTCTAGTAGTGGGATCAGGGTAGAGCCGCTCACTCAACAGGTTTCGTCAATACCAATTTACAAAAGACTTGCATATACCGATCGACTATAGAATGATCGGTCGGGGTTCATGATATAAGGAATCACTACTAGTATTCAGAACACACTTACTACCAGTGCTAGATGTTGTGGTATGAATCATTTGCAGCAACAATAACACCGATCGAAACGGAGCACACTAACAAGAATCACATGATACTCTATATCTCTAACGAATAATTCGTATGAATACAACCTAACACATGTGTTACTAAAAAGATCCGTTGTCGTCATTCGATGTCGATTGGTATAGTCCTCACTTTCCCGATTAAACGGCTACGAAAAGACCCTTCACCTAACCTCCAAACTCTCGTCTCTTATAAACGCAAATTCGACACGGACCTTCAGGTCATCTCTCGCTACGAAACCCCAAAACACTCACCAGAGGAGTATTATACCTTCCGCACCTTTTATTCCTAGTAAACCCTTCGAGAATATCACACGTATAACAAGACAAGATCAAGCACAAAAGCTTGAGATGAACACAATTAGTCTATCACTACGAAGTATATACGCGAGGATAATATATAATTAAGATTCTATGGACATTGGATGTGTGTTTCTGCCCTATTTCCTGTTCCTTGTCTGGTTGTGGACTTGGGGCGGAGTCACCCATCCAACTGTCTTACCAATCCTAATTACATACAACCTCTATACGCAAGTTAAAGATAGATGGACCAGGTACGAGTCCTACCATGAACTTCGGGACAAGGCTACCCAGGAGTGCGAACGAACGTCCTACCATCCGAATAAGTCTAGTCTCGAAAACCGAACCCATATGCTCCCTACCGACCTAATCAAATGAGAAACACTAAAGCAGACCTTATGCAACGTTCCAAGGGGAAGAATTACTTACGACTTAGTATAAATTCGAGAAAGGCTGAAAGCATCTCGAAGCCGACAAAAGAACTACACAGATAAGCGACGCAAACCCTCGAAATTGCGGGTTGGTGACCGAGTTCTATCGAAGGCCTCACAATTCAAAAGAATGATATGTTTCGGTAAACATGGGAAACTAAACCCAAGGTACATTGGGCCATTCGAAATCCTTGCTAGGATTGGCCCAGTAGCATACAAACTTCGACTGGCCCAAGAACCTAATAATGTACATCTAACCATCCACGCGTCAAATTTAAAGAAATGTATGTCCGACGAGACCCTTGTGATACCTCCTGGCGAAATCAAAGACGCATCCCTGTTGTGAAGGTCTGTTGGATCGTAAAACAAGGACCCTAGTTCACCTGGGAACGCGAAGACCAAATGAAACAAAAGTACCCTAGTTCACCTGGGACGAAATTCCTTCTAACGGGGGGATAATGTGACAACCGTCAAATTCAAGCCAAGGTCAACAAGACAAACCGGTCAAACTTAATTTGTACTTGAATGTTAAAACTTATTCTATGCATAAAAATGTACATTTGTATGTCAAGGATTCAAATGTCTCGAAGAATCTATGTGTTGTCAATGTAAAAACCCTAAAAAGGGAGTTAAACGCATCAAAACACGACTAAGGACCCTTTCGGGGACTTAAAACAATCATAAACAAAGCATAATGGGGTTCACGAACCTTGCATTACGAGATTATAAGATAATAATGGCTAATGTGAAATCTCTCCCAAATCTCTCCAAGAATGTGAAATCTCTCCAAGAATGTGAAATCTCTCCAAGTATGTGAAATCTCTCCCAAATCTCTCCAAGTATGTGAAATCTCTCCCAAACCTCTCCAAGAATGTGAAATATCTCCAAGTATGTGAAATCTCTGCCAAATCTCTCCAAGAATGTGAAATCTCTCCAAGTATGTGAAATCTCTCCCAAATCTCTCCAAGTATGTGAAATCTCTCCCAAATCTCTCCAAGTATGTGAAATCTCTCCCAAATCTCTCAAAAAATGTGAAATCTCTCCAAGTATGTGAAATCTCTCCCAAAATCTCTCTCAAACTTTTTATAGTCATCCGGGTCATCCCGACCCTTAACTTGGTCAAAAATCACGCAAAACGGAAAGATTTCTCGAAAAACAGCCATATAGAACCGAAACCCCTCTTAGGAACCGAAACCCCTTCTTAGGAACCGAAAGTCCTCTTAGGAACAGAAAGTCCTCTTATGAACAGAAACTCCCCTTAGGAGCCGAAACCCTCCTGTCAGAACCGAAAGTGTCAGAAGCCTCTCAGACCGAAACCTCAGCGAACCGAAGATCAGCAACAAGGACCGAGCCTCGGCTCCCCCTGCGAGACCCTCGCATCCCCCTTCGGAATTTCGGACCCTCGGCCAGCTCTCGATTCCTTCTTTTCCCTCTCGGTTCCTAGCTTCTAAGAGCCGAACCTCGCAGGTTCGGTTCCTATTGTCCGGTTTTCGACTACTTTCGCCTCCTAAGCCCGTTTTGACGTTTTTGACGGTATTTTTTCACCAAATTCATATTTTTATCATTTTTAACCCCCAGGACTATTATTTTAATTATTTTTCAAGGATTTATTAATTAGAAATCATTATTTTATAATAAGAAGAATATTATACCCCACAAGTGGGTCAAGTGTGCCCACTTGCCTCCCATGTGTCACTTTCTCATTGGTCCAACCTTATCCACATCACACAAACCAAGCCAAACATCCATTCACCCTAGCCACTTGCTCCAGCAACCCTCCATATAAGGAAATCCCTGGGATTTCCTTGATCTTTTACTTCACCATCAAAATTATACACTTCTTAAACCATCAAGAGGGCCTCTTTTCTCTCAACTTTCAGCCACACTTTTGATGTATTCTTGAGTCATTCATTCACTTATTGGTAAGTATTTCCTTCTAACTCAAGTGTTATTACATGTTTTCATAACACTCTTGGATTAACGACTCATATCTTCACACCAAAAATCGTTCATAGGATCATCCAAAACTTCGTGTGTTCATCAAGTGATCTAGACTTGAAAACTCATCATCTTCAACCTTCCACTCTTCAAGAAATCACTTAAGGTGAGTTCATACCCCTACATTTTCACGTTTTCTTCAAGTTTTAGGGGGGAATACAAGTTAAAACACCAAAAACTTAACCAAACTCAAACAACAGCTTTCATCAGAAAAGTTAAGTCTTTTTCACGGACTGTTTTGACTAGCTTAAACTTAATATCTTTCAAAACTGTGTAATATGAAAATAGTTCAGGTTCATACCTTTAAAATGAATACTTGCATATCTCCATACGATTTTTCTACGATTTATGGTGATTTTTACAAAACTGCCTATCATTTCAGAAACGAATTCGGACCAGTCTGTGAATATGAACATTTTAACACAAGTTAAAGACTTCCAAAAATCATAAGAAAATTTACGAATAAACTAGACACATTTTATGAACTCTCAGAATTTACGGATTCAGTTTTCAATTTTGTATGATTTTTCTATGATTTTTCTAAAACAGTGCAGAAAAGTTAAAAACTAGTTAACAGCTTATAACTTCCATAACACTTTGTATTATGTTGAGCAAAGTGTATAACAATAAGTTCTAAATATTGAATGTATTTTCTTGTTAGTTTATCATCATAAACTGAATTTAGTCATTCATGATAAGATTCTTCATTCACTTCGAACACCTATAATAAGCTATAATAAGCATAGTTTATGGATTCATAGCACTAATGTATTTTCATAAAAGAGTTCTTTTACATTACAAACGTTTTAGGATAAACTATAATAGGTATAGTTATGTATCATTTACATTTCAAACTCATTTACCAAAGGTTTTCAGTTCAGTTCACGTAAATCTGTTAATGAATAAATTTGTGAGACATTCGCTTCGTGTTACCTTCGTAGTAACAAAGTCAAAAGTCCTGTAAATTGTAACCAGAGTCTCTTGTAGGGAGAGCGTGATAATTGTGTATAGATCTATATTGGGTCTGACAAGCCCGCACCTGAGCTGCATGCAACAGCTAGACCGGCAGGTCTGAGGTGACAAGTGTCATATCATTCCGACGCCTGAAGAACGTCGTATTACGAGGCCGTCTGAGTCTTAGCATGATTATAATAACTCACATGTGGTATTAACAAATCATAAGATTTACGGGTTTTACTTTTAAATTAGCGAGTTATGTCGATTTAACTCACATGAATTACTTTAAGTATGGAAAAATACTTGTTTATTTTCGGTCCTGGGATTTAGGACTACATAACTTTTATAAGGAAAATATTGGATTTTCTTTGGAAACATATTTCTGTTAAACTTCATTTCATCTAGAATAGTTAGACTTCAGCTATAATCGCTAAGTGTAGGGTTATATAAGAATCTAGTCACAATCGACTTAGAATTGGTGGGCCCGCCTTATCTCCTGTTCCTTGTTTGGTTGTGGACCTAGGGCAGACCCATTATATTCAACGATTTATTTACTGAAATTTTATATAACTTATACACGCTGGGCGACTATAGAAGGAATCTATGGGACCTTCTAGGGTTCATTATCGCATAACATAAAAGCATTCATTTCACACTTAATAAAGAAAATATTGGATTTTCTGGAAACATACTTTGTCGCTTTTACAAGGAAAACGGATTCTTCCTCAAACAAAACTCTTATGAACTCACCAACTTAATTGTTGACGCTTTTTCAAACTACTTGTATTCTCAGGAATTTAGTGAAACAGGAAATCAACCGCTTTTGAAGATGAGACGTTAAATCGTCAAACATTTCACTTTTGTCATCATAAGTGTAGTTGATTGGAAACATGTAAACACATACTATTGTATAACTTTTTCAGTTATATTTATGATGGTTGTATTTACTTTGGGCACTATTATACTCATTGTTGTGATACTATACATGAAGTCCTCCACCCCCGGACGTTTCTGCCATCCTTGGTTTGGGGGTGTGACACACAACCTACAGGTTGGAATGCCCAGGTCTATTGCCCTTCGCACGGAGCAGATAAGCCTCAACCGCTAAACAAACATGTGCACATATAACAGATAATCATGTAACAGTCTATAGACAATACTGGATCTAACGGATCATACCACATAGCACATAACACCATCCTATCTACCAGGATGTTGATCTAATAGATCATACCACATATCATATAATATTATCCTACCCTCTAGGATACCGATCTAACAGATCATACTAGCATAACATAACCATATAAGAATCCAAAGGGCCGGCCTTGGTGCCGTAGACCCTTGAGCATAGTAAGCAGAACTCACCTCGCAACTGTCGTCTGAAACTAGAAAGCTCAACTCCTGGATCACCAACACAAACTCCACCACCTATAGTTACCATAAAACCCTTTTTCATAAATCTCCAAATTACCAGAGTACCCTCAGAAGTCAACTGGTCAGCTCTTGGTCAAAGTCAAAGTCAACAGTCCATGTTAACTCGACTCGTCGAGTGTAGTTCACCGACTCGTCGAGTCCTTCCTGAACTCGAGAAGTCGTGAAATCCTTAATTGGCTCGTCGAGTTCCCCTTTAACTTGCCGAGTTCATACATGTCCAAGAATTGGGAGAAACCCTAGCCGACTCGCCGAGTCCTCGAACGACTCGCCGAGTTCAAGGCAATCTTCAACGGGCTCGTCGAGTTTGTTCATCAACTCGACGAGTTCATGACCATCTTCATATGACTCGCCGAGTTGACTATGCAACTCGCCGAGTCCTTGCAGAACTTCATCCATGCAGACACTTTTTAAGCCATGTCAAGGTTCCAGATTACAGATCCAAGCTTCTAAGGCATGTTTATCACGTAAAGTTGCAAACTTTACACGCATGCAAGGCCCTAAAGGCTCTAAATGGCCAATCTAAGCTTCTAATGGAGCTTTACACCTTAGGAGAGTCTCATCCTTGCAAGAGCTGGAAAATTTATGGACTTAGGACTCAAAAGAGGTTCAGATCTGAAGTTTTAACTTCAGATCTAGCTCCCATACCAAAATCCCTTCATGAATAACTAAAGAAAGCCCTATTTTTCACATATGAATGATTCTAGAAGAAAAGAGATTAAGGTAACAGCTTATTACCTTCAAGACGTGCCCAAACTGAAGTAGACTCGGGATCCACATAAAATCCTTGATGCTAGCCTCTTGATCTACAAGTTTCCTTCATAAAAATCACCTCTCAAAGCTCCAAAACACTCTCCAAGCTCTCCCTCACGGAAATTAGTGTTTCTGGCTCTCAAGAGGTGATAGAGGACAGTGGGAGGCGCTAATGGTCCAATATATAGGGTGCAAAAACCCTGAAACTTAGGGTTTCCACTGCCAGCTCCTACTCGTCGAGTCCCCCATGCCGACTCGACCAGTCACTCATTAATTGACGTGTCCTGCCCGCTGCTACTCGACGAGTCATAACGTCAACTCGTCGAGTAGACCTTAACCATGAAATCTAAATGGAAAATTAATGATACCTGACGGTTGGGATGTTACAGTCCTTTAGATCACTTAAGCTAAAAAGTAATTTATATAAAAATTCACTTTCTCCGATACGTAGAGTCGTACCGGTTTCATCGCAAAACTTCAAAGAAACGTAATTTCTTCATACGAAGTCAGATTTCAGCGTTCTTTATATGTGCAAAACCCTTATCACATACACTATAACTTTGTTTAAGTTTATTTATCCTAAATAACCTTCTATTAAAAAGTCATTTTTAACGCTTAACTTTGTTTAAGTTTATTTATCCTATATATATATATATATATATATATATATATATATATATATATATATATATATATATATATATATATATATATATGTGTGTGTGTGTGTGTAGTGGGCCAAGTTCATTTAGGTTGGGCTAAGTCTTCATGGACAGTCCATGGAGCTTTAACCCATGGATCCTAGGAAATGAAAGGTCATGGGTATTAGGGTTTAACCCTAATCCTCCACACTATATAAAGGGTCTTATGGTTCATGAAATTATGCTAGTGGCTAGTGTGGATACACTAAAGACGGCAATAACCGATTTCATAAGTGTGAGCCAAGTATCCATATTCTCTAAAGGTTTTCCAAGGTGTTTTGGTGATTTGTGATTCCATTTGAGGCTTCCACACTATTGGGGCTAAGCTCTTAAAGCTTGAAGACATCAAGCTACATCAAAAGGTATGTCATCTAACTAGAACTTTGTAGTATAGGTGCTTCATAATATGCTAGTTAGGATGAAACCTTGAAATAGTTAATATTTGCATGTATAATAGAGAAAACATAGATCCAAGGTTTATAGGGTTGCATGTACACCATTGGAGTGTTAGAATGCTCAAAACCCAACAGTGGTGTCAGAGCCATGAGTTGTTTTCTGTTATATTGATGCAAATGTTTTATTTTCAAGTTGAAAAAAAAGGAAAAAAAAACATGACGTTTGTCAAATTTTAAGATAATTACTTGTTTTTGTGAAAAACTAATTATTTGTAAAATTTGAATCATTTGCTATATGAGTTGAATTAGGTCAAATTTAGTAAAAGATAAAATGATATGATTATTTTATTAGTTTTAAAAGTTTGATCTAAAGAGTTTTTTTGAAACCTACATAAGTTATGGAACATGAAAAGTTTCATCATAAAACAAGTATTTAACTCCATAAGTTATGGAATCCAAAAGTTTTCAAGAGCTACAAAACTTGCCCTCAAGTTTTGGAATTTGGAAAAAGTTTTTTTATGATAAAAAAAAAGAATTGAATTCTAAAACTCTTGGGTTCATAACTTAAACAATTAATTAAATGGTTTTAATTTTGAATTTAATAATTGGAATTATGATGTTTTTATTGAATAATTCAATTAACTCTTATGGACTTTATTAATAGATAATTAAAGTGTTTAATTAAAAGATAATTAATAATTCCATAATGACATGGTTTAAATTTAATTAAATTAAGAGTATTTATAGTTTAATTAATAGATTAAACCACCAAGTATTTTAAATGTCTAAAATACACCCTTATACTATTATAATATTAAAAGTTTAATATATTATATGTATAAGAGCAAGTCGTCTTACCATTAGTAGGCCTCATTCACGAAGCCGGTCTATAAGGGGGGTATAAGGTTACTGCCTCTAAAATGGCAGTTTAATGGGTGTCCACTCTCACTCACCGCTTCCTTGACCGGTGGAGAGTCGTTAGCCGAACAGGTAGGACAAGGACTATAATTCTCCCTTCATTATAAGTATAATGATAAATACTAAGTAACTAAACACTTATAAATTCCCAATCTTAGTTACTTAGGAAAATGTGAATAAGGTGCTAATCCATGAAATTACACTTTGCACTTTGTTTAAGCTGTTAATGGAGCGTGTGTGGTTAACCGGCACACTAACCTGGACTTAACAAGGTAGGCAAAGGGTAACTTAATGTTTATCATAGTATCGTTGGAGCGTCTGTGGTTAACCGGCACATCGATTGAGGGGTAAATATTAAGGGTACCAAGTATATTTGCATGGTTACTTCACACCTTGTTTTGTGATCCTCGGCATCCCAGTCACAAAACCTGAAGGGCACACTCGAGATTGAAACATGCGATTGAAAAGTTCAATGAATCTCAAAAGAATCTAGGAGTTTCAAAACCAATTAAAACCTAATAATACATTTCGTTTATCTTGGTGGAAATTGGTGAATCGTCATTCACCTACCTTCAAATATTTTATAGCTTGGATTACGGCATCCCTCTTCCAAGTTATAAAATAGTTTGTTGGGTCCTAGCCTTAATATATCATATTGGGTGTTATATTAAGGACTTAAATCAACTTTACGTGAATTTCTCCCATTGTTGATGTCTGGTTTAGACAACAATGATCTTCCCAAACCAAGCTTTCCTAATGAATATGACTTCCCGAGTTTGGCTCATGGAAGTCGTACTTCTCTTCCTCCACCTCCTCCAATTATTCTCCCTAACCCACAAGTTCAAGGTCACTCAAGCCCTAATGGCAAGCAAGGTCTATGTGTGATCACATCTTAGAGATGAAGTCACATATTGACAAGCCGGGAGAGTTGGGTGTCAAAGTCTTGAGAAAGTTGGAAGTTCAATCACTTTCTAAGTCATATAGTGAGTTACTTTGGGACTACTATGAAACAGACTATGACATGAACCTTAATGATCATATCTATTTGCTTGGTGCTGCTGAATCAGCAATGATTTGGAACGATAGTAAAGCAAATTTGATTAGAAGATCAACTTCCCAAAAAAATTTATGGACAGTGACAATGGTGACACTGGAAATCCAGAAAAAGCATTCTCTTCCCAATGGAAAGGGATTGGCCATAGTCAACCCGGTTGACCAAATGGTAAATAGAAAGGCTAAGTATGAGATAGTCCCATTACCAAAGGGTCCATATGTTTATTTTGACAAAGGAAGGGGCGTTGATTGCAAAGCTGGCAAATTTACCTAAGGATGCTAAAGTTAATAAGTTGACTCTACATCAGGTAGAGCCCATTATCTAACTCTGTTAAGTTCTATTCTGAGATCCCCATTACATGATGTGACTGGGTCACATGTTGATGTTTTAAGAATCAAAGAATAGAGAGAAATCTTAAAGGAAGTATATGCTGATTCTGATCGCGAAGGTGGATTTCGATCGCATCAGAATTTTGAGCAGTTGCTTAAGAAGTTATGATATATTGCTAAGGAATAGATAACAACAATTTTCCATGTGGATTGTAAGGATAAGTTTTTCCGCAAAGTTTTAAAATAAAAGAAAATTGTTTAATTTTATTTATTTGAAGTATCCTTACAATGGCATTTGTGGAAAATTGTTGCTTATATGATTCCACTGACAACAATATTGGAAAATGGATTTGATTCTTTCATTTGTGGTAGTGTCTAAATTTACCAAATCAGGAAAGTTCCTCATCACCCAAGTTTCATTTGGACCAAAACTTGGAATCATGCAAGTTGAATAGTATGATGGATGAGAACTTTCAAGCATTGGAAAATCAAGACTAATTACTTGTTCACATGGATGTGTGAGTCAAGTGAAGGACTAAAGGGATCGAGTACACATTCTTGTGCACTGGTCATGTCCACCACAAAGCTCGTTAAGACTATTTGATTTACTAAAGTTTAGTAAATATAGTTATACTTACAAGTTTAAGTATAATTCTGAAACATTGGAAAAGTCTCAATGTATGGCAGAACGAATGGGAAGAATCAAATTAGGCAGAAAGATAAAAAGTTTCTCAAATCTGAAAAGATGGGAGAGTACTTTAGTATGATGTTTGTGATCATCTTAATGATTTAGAAATCATATCACAATTAGTCCTCTAAAGGTCATCTTAGTGCATTCTTATGACTAAGAAGAGGAGTCATGAATTGTTGAAATGGTTAGATCAGGAAGATGAGTCATACTTCGTTCCAAAACAATTCTTAGAGTCATACTCCAAGATTGTAACTTGAGTGACATATCTTAAAGAAAGGTTTAAAACACTTGTCAAATGTAAGAGTAAAAGTGTCATACTCTTGTACATTTGAAATTGGTAAGTTGTGATGTTTTGGATAAAACAAAGACCAACTAAGGCCAATTGTGTGAAGTGTTTGTCTTGATAAAGAATCCGCACTATCTGTTGAATATTTGGCAAGATAGTCTTATATGTCAAGAGGATAGTGAGAGTCTTAAAGATCCTAAAAAGAATTTCAAGAACTAATCAAGAATAAAACCTGAGGTTCTTCACTAGCACACGACTTGAGGTTTATAACCTATCGTGTTGACATATTCTGTGCCCATTCCAGTTAAAGTTGGCTTTGCATAGGAGTTCTGAAAGTTCTCAATTGGTTGCATAACAACTTGGAAGCAATGGCAGGCCCTGTACTGCCAGGTGGCAAGAATTTAAGATTGCATAAGTTCAGTCCATATGAGTTTGGATTTGTCATTATCCTTGTCTTGTGACTATGGTTTTGACGATTCACATGGATAAGAACACATACACCATAAAATCTAAGGGTCATAAGGTTTCTCTCCGATTCATGAAAATGATGGTGAGGAAACACTTCCACCAAGTAGATTTGAAGCAGATGGCAAAAGATCTAAACAATTGAGACTATGATTACAGAATCCCTTTTCATAGTTCTGAAATTGTTTACACACACATGCATGCTATCTAAGGAAAGGTGTATGATTTTGATAAAGTTTTATCAAAGCATCTCGTATCATAAATCTGAACTTTGGTAAGAAAGTCAATAAAGTATTGATTTCTAGAAGTCCAGCTGATTTCTGAGTACATGTCAAAGCTAGTGGGAGCATAAGTGTTATGCTAATAATCATCATGTTAGTGGGAGCATGATAATTATTGTTAGTATTGCAAGTTAGCAATGTTAATTATAGAAAACAAAAGTTTCAATTCGTGAGGCTGCAGGGATTGAAAATTAAGGGAGAGGATATACTTCATTTCAGTTCTAAAGGCTTAGATTGAGACCTTAATCATCTTTAGTCAAGAATATATATATGAATTTCATGTTGGATTGGTTCAACTTAAGGAAATTCTATATAGTGCATTCTCAAAATTCGATTATGATTACGGCATCCCTCTTCATAGTCAAATTTTGAAAACATGGCAAATAAAAATATTGTAACAAAAGACTGGTCTAGAATCATGTCTTTATGTTAGACATCATGAATCGTGTACCATTTGCTTTGGGTAGAGGATCGATTGCATGTGCTATAATATTTGTCATTTCTAAATTTTTCCAAATGCCCAGAGGCATTAAGAAGGGAAAAGGTCTAGAATTGGATATGACTAAAATGATTAAGCAATTGTCGAGGACAATCTGAGGTTTACCAAAGATTGGTTGCTCAGGGACAGTTGGAAGTATAGTGCTAATTTTGGAAGGACCATATTGACATATTCTGAAAAGAGGCATCTCTTATTCAGAAGTGATAGTCAAAATGAGAATATGGAGTTGTCTCCATAGGTGGAAGTTATCTGTGTAAGATTAGAAAACTTAATGCAAGAAGCATGTCCAAAGCAATGTACTTTGAATATGAGACTTAGTTTCCATGGAGTTGATATCCATTGGAATACCTTATAATGACTGTTGGCAAGTCTTTGTGACTTTGTACATATTCATTACAGGAGGGTCAGTGCATATAAGTTTAAAATCTAAACAGATTTCGATAAATGATAGGAATTTGAAATTCTCACATTTTTCGATAAGGATTTGGGAGTGTGAAATTAGAATCATTGAAATTATGTTTAATTGGTTTATTTCACAAAGTAAGGATCATAGACAAACATAGAGTGCATACTTGGTGTATGGCAAAGCTATTGTTTAAGAAAAACATAGTGTACATGCTTGGAGCATGGGACAACTAGTGTTTTTAATTCAAGTATAAAGTTGATAAAACCGAAACAATGAATAATGAGTAATCAGTATGGTGATAAATAAAAGTGTTTATTTATATTCATAGGGTTTGATACCATATTTGATTAATTTATTCTTGTGTTTCAGTTTGCATGTTTTGACTTCCAGAATAACTAAGTCGCTCTTCCTGAATGATTAAGTTATTCAAACCATCCACAGTCGGTCATATGTTGGAAGTAGATATGAATCAAGACTGTCATGGGTTGGTTTGTAGAGGTCCAAGTTGGTGGACAAAGTGGTGCTACAACACTCATGAGTGCTCATAAGTTCTGAGTATTGGATTCAACCCGCGCTCATTTGAATCACTTCATGGATTTTATCACGAGTGATCATGAGACGATAATATCTTATATTCTTCAAACCTAGAGATATGAGTTGTTACTATGAGTTGGTTATACATTGATTGCACAAAAATGCATTGGTAACTCGATGTTATAAAACGTGCCTTTGTGTATGATTCAACAAGTAGTAGAACAAGCCATATGAGTCGAAGTTTATCCATTCCTTTTACCTTCGGGATAAAAGCGATATCTGTGGGCCCCTCGATGATTTAGCGATGACACATGTGAGTGCTTGGCCAAGCCAGGACTGATTTGATTTGTTCAATCAGTCAGTCATCATAAATCGAAAATCGGGAAACAACAAATGGACAGAGAGAATGATTATAATCCATGTCTCAGTCCATATGATATCTAGAATGGAGGAATATATAATCCCTTATCTAATGGACAAGTCATTGACAAAGGTCAGAGTTCATTGACAAGATCAGAGTTTGACAGCGGCTTTAAGAGCTACGATTGCCAGTTGGTTTTTGAAGTCATACTCAATAATAGTTTTAGACTTATCCAAGTGGGAGACTATTAGATTAATGTCTAAGTCCATAAGTATATTTGGTATGTACTTGACCCGACCCGACATGGTCCATTTGGGTTGCACTTCACCGACACAATTTATATGGATAGTCTTTTGCGAATAGTATATTTATGATTTATATTAATATATTATAAGTTCTAATATATTAATATATAATCATATTATTTAATTAGTATTGATCAAGAATTAATTTATAAGTAATTAAGTGATCAAAAGGAACTAATTAAATATGGACTCTTAGATATATATATGTGTAGTGGGCCAAGTTCATTTAGGTTGGGCTAAGTCTTCATGGATAGTCCATGGAGCTTTAACCCATGGATCCTAGGAAATGAAAGGTCATGGGTATTAGGGTTTAACCCTAATCCTCCACACTATATAAAGGGTCTTATGGTTCATGAAATTATGCTAGTGGCTAGTGTGGATACACTAAAGAGGGCAATAACCGATTTCATAAGTGTGAGCCAAGTATCCATATTCTCTAAAGGTTTTCCAAGGTGTTTTGGTGATTTGTGATTCCATTTGAGGCTTCCACACTATTGGGGCTAATCTCTTAAAGCTTGAATACATCAAGCTACATCAAAAGGTATGTCATCTAACTAGAACTTTGTAGTATAGGTGCTTCATAATATGCTAGTTAGGATGAAACCTTGGAATAGTTAATATTTGCATGTATAATAGAGAAAACATAGATCCAAGGTTTATAGGGTTGCATGTACACCATAGGAGTGTTAGAATGCTCAAAACCCAACACTAATCACCTCTCATCGTATGATGCAACAGACTCATGTCTCTTTGATTCATATTCTAACATGAAATATACCTTCCTTCATGTTCTAGTGTGATATAATCACATTCTAGCATGTAACACTTCTAGCTACAAGCTTTTTAATCTTCAATGATGATTGTAATACTTCTATTGATCGCTTCGATTATCTTTTCCTTCTTTATTTTAACTAAAGTCGGATGCTACGTCGAACTTACTTCGTAGATTATCTTAGTCGGACTCGATTTACCATAACCGCTAGGGTCTGAATAACATTCATCTTCTTAGTCATTACCGAAATGTTGTTAATGATTGACATGAACAATATGAATTTAATTATTAGTTCATTGGTAACCTAGTAACTTTCACTGATCCAAGTGTGAGTCATGTGCTTCCGGTAGTATAGGCTTCTACTACCTTTCACACCTACTCATACTCGTTCCAAGAATTGTCACGCAATGTAACAAGTCAAAATCACATAGCAACTTATCACATACTAATGTGTTCAAGAAAGCACATACAACTATTTGCCTTAGATTTAACTAGGATTTTATATTCCTATTATTATCTCGATAATGATTCTGCTCCAAGACTTGTTGTATAAATTATTTCTTATGTAGAGTCCTGTCTGCAAGGCACGCTATACCATAATTCATCCTACTTCATTCGACTTAATCCACCATACGAGGTTCAGGCTGGAAGTTTCCGATCTATTCCCCATTTGGCTATGACGTTATGTATATCGAAGTAGGTGTTCTGTGTATCGAGACGAGAATATAGATAGGGAAGGTTTAGACGCATAATTCTCCTTATTACTCCGAAAAGTTAGATGCCAATTCTAATATCGTATTTAAATGTTTAGAAACTTGAACACATAAAATTTCCAGATCCGGTCGCAATAAACCATAGATCTGATCAAATAAAAGCATCTGAAAGCATATAAGGCATCTTATAGCTATAACATATATCATTTAGCACATAATAGAAATTAAGGTATATTCCATAAAGTGCGCTAGTGCTTTGTTTCAATTCGGTGTATTGCATATGATAAAATAGACAGATCTCACAATCATTTGCTTAGCATTCTAAGTTCAATTCTAAAATCCTCTAAATTGCTAGTTCGTTTAAACTAAGGCTCTGATACCAACTGTAACATCCCCATTTTGACGGTCTAAAAAAGACTTTTTATTTATGCTTATTTGAAACATTTGTTATTGCGGAATTGGTCCTAAAATATCCTTGACATGATGCAATATCAAAATCAAGGCATTTCAGAAGAAATGTTTTTCATTTATATTTTAAAAGCCTAGGATGTCATAACTGATACAAAACATAAGCATAAGCAGACCTTATATTGATTATACTAATAGCCTACACCTCCTTGAATCTCTCAGCAGATACATACAACTTTATCCAAGTATCTTTGTATAGTTACCTATGATACAAAGAAACTAAGTAGGTAAGGTTGGGAAACCTGGTGAGATACATAGGGTTTTCAACCCACAATATTATAATATGTAATTAATATTCTTTAGCATTTAAATGTCCCAGTTACCCCCCCCCTATTTCAATTATTCCTTATCTTATAACGATAATCTCTAAAGGATCCTTGACATTAGTCATCCATGCTTTCTTAAATGATTACGAACGACAGTACGAAAATTACTTGGACTCATCACAACAGTATAATAGTTGATAGATTCCATTTTATGCATCTTTTAGGGTAGTTTTTATTAGCATTTAGCATCATAAATTATATATTTGCAGGTCATTAGTATTTTGGTAAAAAAATCAACTAAGTAGAATCTAACCAAATTGTATGAGAGGCTGTTATGTTCATGGTAAACCAAGTAAGAAATGATAATCATAGTGACACAAGTGAGTTACAAGGAAAGCCCTTGATCCTTGATAGGATCTCTGATATAAAACGTTGGGAGGTGATAATGATCACCTGCCTTGATGATTTTTTTGATATAAAATGTTGATTTATAGAGATGAATGTGTAAATGTGGGTAAAAGTATCATGGATGAGCTCAGTGTGTCCCTAGTCTGCTAGTTACATATGTTATTTATAGTCTAACAAGAACTCCGATAATTTTGGGATCCTCCAGAATCAGCATGTTAACGTTATTTGACTTGGTATTCTGGGTCTTTTTCCTGGTTGAGATGACTCTCCGTTGAGAATGGTTCTTGTGTTGACTCGTTCTGTACATGTGAGAAAAATAAAGAAAATATAGTCGTTACAAGTGTTAGAAATATTAGTGGTAATAGTCAGGATCCCATGATATGTTTAAGGATCATGATGATTCAGAAGCATTTGAGGATCCTGAATATGACTCAAGGATCCTTCCCCTAACAATTTCCCCCAGATTATACCTGCGAAATATAACCGTTAGTGTTTTAAATATTTAGAGATATATAGTTTTAAGTAAAAATTGAAGTAAGAATTTCTGACGAATGGATAATTTGAACTTCAACGGGTAGATTTCTGGCCGATGGGAAGGGTCAAATCACCTTTCTACCTTTTATTGATTCCCGTATAAATAAGATATGTAGCTCTTCAATTTCATCTTACTTTTAACTCTTTTTCCGGAAGTTCATCAAACATCATAGAAGGTAGTATTTTTATTCATTTTGTCCTTCTTAGTTTTATTTTTTCTTAAAAATGGCCAATAAAGGAGCTCGTTCTCGTGCAAAAATCATAGCTATACCCGATGATGATTTTGAAGATCAGAAGCTCCTTTCCTATGAGGAAACTTGTACCTTCAATGATGATAGAATTGAAGCTTTGAGTTCGAGTGGAACTGTCACACCCCGTTAAAGCGGAAACACGAAGGGTGACAGGCTAAGGTCTCACAACACAAGGTAAATAGGATTACCAACCATAATCATTGAGAATTTTATGTTTACATTATATTCGAAACAATATTACATTTTAGTTCCAGACTACATAGTCTAGTAACTAACAAGAGTAATAAACGTAAATCATTATGGCGACTTAAACTGGCTCACTGACCGTTTCCTGAAAAGCATGCAAAAATGAGGGTCAACTAGAAAATAGTTGGTGAGTTCACAGGTTTATAAAGGTACATCATTTCAGTAAGAAAATATAGATTTGTTCAACAAAAGTTCCAACTCAAAATGAGTGTTGAATGCCAAAGCACTCCATTCACAACCAAGCAAACGACCGTTCTTGCCCTATTCCATCATGTCCACGGTTCCCATGATTTCAGTTTATGAAAATATGCACTCGCGACTCTCGGTGAGTAGGGGTTGTCTATCCCAAATAGCGCTATCCATAAGACCGTCAGCTCGAATACGAGTTAATAGGTTGTAGTTCAGTTCTCGGGGACTTAACATACAAAGTTCATAGCATAAAGTTCATAACACAAAGTTCATAAAAGAGTATTGTTCCAAGTTCAATAATTTCATAAAACAATATCGTTCTGAGTTCAATAAGTTCATAAAAGAGTATCGTTCCAAGTTCAATAAGTTCATAAAACAATATCGTTCCGAGTTTAATAAGTTCATAAAACAAAGATCAGCAAGTTCACAAAACAAAGTTTAACATGTTCATAAAACAATACTAATATTTTATAAGATAATAGCATGCTTTCCACCCCAAAACATGAAAATAGTAAAAAGGGGGGCTGTGAGTACTCACTAGGGGGAGTTTACGGTTCGAGCTTCACGGTTCAGTGTTGTAGAGATCGATTTCTACTAGTTCCCTACAGAACAAATTGTTTCTAGTGAGATACAATCCACTAAACAGTTATCTAAGAACTACCTATCCAACTAGTGGTGTCACAAAGTGCCCAAAGTTTGTTCGGCTCATTATTGGTAATATTGAATTTACGGTGCCTTGTGTTCAAAAATCCATAAATTCATGAAAATGAACTCCAAAAATTGTAAAACTTTATATTCTGGTTCTAACAGAGGGTATTAGTGTCCATAAATTTTATAAAGAATTTTTGAAGGTCATTTGTTATTTATTTGCAATTTAAGTCTAAATAATAGGAAGAATTCAAGATAAATAGCAAACAGTTGCAAAAGTTCCCATATTAACTTTTACAAGCTCTCATAATGTTACCAAAGTTGGGAAAAATATTGATTCATGCCCTTGAGTCCTATGACCCGATTTTGTAAATCCGTGCTCTAATTCAATGGAAAATTTGAATAAATACCAACTAGTGACCAAATTGTATAAAAACTTATATGGTATCCTTATTTTGTGAATACATCATTTCTACAATTTTTCAGATTTTTATCTCAGCTATAAACGATTATTTGAATTTATGGCCATTAAATTCTTATTTTTGTAGAAAAATAAGGATTTTGTTTAAGAACTTGGGGTTTCACAGAACATCTCTTAAAGACGTGAGGTTTCATAAAACAAATTGTTTCAGAATTAATTCGGAGCTAAATGGGGGTATTCAACCCCAAATTTTTTTGAAATGTAGCACTAACTTGTGCATGAGTTCCAAATGTAGCTGGAAGTTCAAGAATTTGTTTAGAAACTTCTCTAAGGTTTTAAAGTTTTATCTATTCCGAGATAAATATGTCAACTTTATAAAATATTTGTCTCCAGATTTACTGTGGGGTTTAAGGCCTTTGATAATGTAATGCAAAACTAGTGATCATAGAAAAGGTGCTGTTTGTGCAACTGTTTTGTAAAAATCTCCAAAAATCATATTCTTAATATTTTACACTAAGGCCACTTAGATTCGAAATTGAACTCAGGGAACTAGTCCTCAGAAAAAACATACCGTGATTTGATCAAGAAATGAGTGAGTTATGACCTTTTAAAATCGAGTAAACAAATCTGACAGAATGTTGAAAAGTAAAACTCATGAAAACATAGTTCAAACTCCTATTATACCTAATGATATCGGTTTCTTTTGCTTAAATTGAGATAGAAAAACAATATATTAAAGAGATTCTGTAGAAATACTTATTTCTAACCATTTGATCTTACATAGATTTTGGAACATATATCATCATCTAAGTATAAAAAAACTTTGTAACAATAATGGTTCACAAAAATTGGATCTATGTTCCTAGAATTAAAAACACCCAAATCATCCCCATGGATATTGGATTTGAACCAAGCATCAAGAAAATCTCACCATAAGTCACAATTTGACAAATAGATCATACATTTGAAGTTAAATACATTCATTAATCATAAAATCAAGCTCAAATCTAAACAAATAACATTATATTCAGATTTCACTATCTAGGGTTTAGAAAACCATGAAAACAACCCAAACCATACAAAACTCCCAACTATTAGCTAATTGGAGCTTGGAGATGGACCATGGAGTGAAATCACAACATAAATTTCATTATAACTCCAAATATTAAAGAAAAAACGAGACTTGGAGATCTACATGGCCATTAACACGATATTGAAGATAAAAGGAAAGAGAAAACTACCTCTAGTTGTTGGATTGTAAACGAATTTGACCAAACTTCGAGTGGAATCTTCAAGCATCAAGGCAACATGGAATTAGGAGGTGAAATCGATCCATAGACAGGGCAGGAGGATAAAATCATGAATGGAGGAAAGAGGTAGAAGGATGCTTCAAATTGACATATCTATGGTCACTTAGCCACTTCTATACCCTCCTTACAAAACCTCTTTCAAAATGACTCCAAACTAACTAAGAAACTTCTAATATCTTCCAAAATAGTCCCTTTCCATCATTACCACTAGAAACTTAATCCAAGTCACTTAGTTGGTCAACTCTCAAGTCAAACCTAAGTTTCACCCGTTTGACGCAAATGACCCTTCTAACAACAATACTTTGCTAGAAATTAAAATTTTATGGTTTTAAAAATACCAACTAATGACAAGATTTTTATTATTAATATGGTCATTTCCCTACATTTCCATTATTTTATTTATTTCACTTCGATTTAGTTTATTTCAAATTAAAGAAAGATTTTTATTTTTTATTTTACCAAAAAGCTCAAAATGTTTAGCCCCAAAAACAGGATGTTACACTGACGGCCCCGTCAGCCCTTAGTTAGTTGGGCCTGAATTGGGTTGGCCCATGGTCTGACCTAATTCCTTTTGACCTAATGGTCCCATATAAATAGAACATGTTCTCCTCCTTGGAGATGGGGCTTCTCCCATCTTCAGCCTCCACTATACTTAGATCTCTCCTACCTTGGAAGATCAGCCACTATGCCCATACAATCTACCACACACCAAGATGGAGCTCTTCGGCTAGGAGAAACCACCTCATCTCACACACCAATCTTACTTGATCGTCGGAGCGTGCTCCTGAGGCATAGTTCCTGTAACATTCCGTTCGAAATTAAATAGAATAAGTAAATAAATAATTAACCCTGAACCCTGAGCTGTATATTATATTTTATTATAGTCCAAAATCCATAATAACTTAGCAGGATGATGGTTTCGGGGAGTTAAATGTCATAATTTAGATTTTTGGGGGTTAAAGTGTAAGTTCCGGATTGGTATGTAAAGATTTTCAGAAGTCAGGGGGTGTTTGGTAAATATTGGACTTAAATTGAATGGACCTTGGAATGCTGAGGGCTGAATGGTAAATTATGGATTTAAGTTGAAAGGAATTGAGATGGAGGGGCTGGAAGAGTAATTATGTGTAAACTTTGCATATGGTCGGGCATATACCCGTCGCCTTCTCTAACCAAACCCTAACCCTAAACTATATAGTCAACTGCCATTTGGAGTACACCAGCCGCCACCACCCATTTTCTCTCGTTTTCCGACCAACAAAGACCACCGGCGACACCTTCTTCTCTACGACAAGAGATACCGAGACTGCGGGGGATAGCGGGCGACCTTCGGGTGTTGCCGGGTTCTCATATCGAGCCGCCGTTGCATCACTTCTGTTGAAGACGGAGCCAAAGTTGTGTGTGTGGCTGTCGTTGTTGTTGTTCCGACCATTCCTCCTTATTCTCTTTCTTTCTGTTAACACATCATTTCCACTGCTCTCATCGTCGGAGAAGGCGAGAGTTCGAGCCCGATACTGTTTTCGTGGGGAGGCCGGTCAAATGTGTTCATTAGAAATTACGTCCCTCTCCGTCGATGGCCCAACCCTACGTTCACCCTCTTCGTTGCTGCTCTTGGGTCTCATTGTCGCCGTCGCTGCCATGGGACTGTTTTGCCTTGACTGATGTTCTCCGACCGCTGCACGCCACCAGGTGCGTGGTTTTGATCGTATTAGCATATGTAGGCGTGTATGGTATTTTTGCTGGTTGTGTATGTCGAGAATTCTTGATAGTATGGCCGAAAAACAGAAGAAACCCACCGCTGCCACCTCATGCTGCCAGTAGCTGCCACCTTGGGTGGCGGTGTGCATTTGTGTATGATTGTGTGGAAGTGTTGTGTGTTTCGGATTGTTTTGACGAATTTGGGTAAAAACATATAAGCTACCACCATTAGAAATGGTTGCTACGGCCGCCTGCCGCCGTGAGCTGCCATCGACCATCACCGCCCGAGGTGGCAGTGGGTGGTGTCCGACCTAGTGGAACGCTATTTGACCTAAAACCTAACCATTAGACTAATTGGATTGAGATTGGGTTGGAAACCCTAATTAGGGTTTAGAAAACCCTAATTTTAGGTTTGATAGTTTTGCAGTTGCCGGGACCCGCATTTTGGACCATTAGAATTGAATTATGAATTTCACCCGACTACACCGTATGATTGACCTAGTAGAATGATGGACTTAATGGATTAAGTCCTTAATGGGTTAAGTGTTTTTAATTAACCCTAATCGTCATTTTACGTGAAAACCATAATTGTGATGGGTTTTCAGTTGGGCTTTTCAGTTGGGCTTAGATGCTTGAATTCTTGATGGACCATCTAAGAACAAGTATATTGACTAGGATATCTGGTTAGGCTTTAGGGTAAGGCCATGTGAGGGGTTTGGGCCCAGTTTGGAAAATTGGGCCATATGTTGTGCCATGTTTCATTGTTTGGCTTTTGGTCCTTGAGAGTGTGTGTTTGGGCATTGGGCTGGGATTAAGCTAGGTTAGGGGTAAAGTAGTATTTTTACCCCAAACATGGACTTATGGTTATGTATTGGAACCTAATTATTAATTGTGTGTTGTTTTTGTGACAACCTGAAATTTCTATTCTGTACAACCATTCACTTCAATAGAAGTCAGAACTGTTTCTGCTAACTTTTATGTTTTCTAGAGTCAGTTTAAGTGTTTTAAAGCTTAGTACTTCAGGAGATAACTGGAGAGAGGATACCCTAGGGTTTATTGTGGATCAATAAAGTCTCAAAACTCCAAGAGTTTGGAGTTTACGGCCCAAACATGGTGTTTACGGCCGTAAACCCCAAGGAGTATAAATATGACACTTAGTCATATTTATCACTTTTTCACATTTTCAAGACTAGAACATCAAAATCCTCTCAAGTATCATCCGATTTTCCTTCTTGATCTTCAACTTTGTAAGTGTTTCTTGCCTCAATTAGTTGATATCTTCCTTAATCTAGTGATCTTACATGATTTCATCCATGAAATCATTCCATTTGTGTAGATCTTCAAGTGTTCTTCATTTCACCAAGAACACCAAGAACACACACTAGTGTTCTTGGACTTTAAACACCCTTACAAGCTTCTATATTGTAAGTACTCTTACCCTAGTGTGTTATAAGGCTTGTTACACTTCTTATTCATGTATAAAACACAAAGAAACACAATATCAAAGGTGTTTACGGTCCAGACATGTTCTTGGACCGTAAACCCTAATGAAAGGGCCATTGTGTGCCCTAGTCCCTTACCAAGCCTTGGATACTAGTCTAGATCACATCCTGGAAGTGTTTAGGACCTTAAACATAAAAAAGATCATGAACCATTAGAGTTTACGACCGTAAACTCTTGGAGAAATGGTCCATTGGCCGTAAACTCTATAAGTTTGTGCAATGGTGGCCCAATCACTTCCTAAGGCTTAGACTTGAAGATAGGATGCTACTTTATGACCTATAGGACCTCAAGACACGAAATGGTAGAGTTACCATGGGTTTACGGCCGTAAACTCATGGGTTTACGACCGTAAACTCCATGGGAGTTGGTCCCAAAACCGTAAACTCCAAAAGAGTCTACCCTTGGACCTTAAACTCATAAGCAAGGCCCTACAACCCTTAGATGCAATCCGTAGTACTTATAGCACTTAAATCAAGTGTTTTTCATGTCCTAGGGTGTCTTAACTTGGTTAATTAGTTGTTTAATGACTAATTGGATACATATAGGTGTTATTATATGTTAACTAGGATCCTTGTGTGTGCTCAAGTCTTCACTTGACACTTAGCATCCTATACCATCCGTTCATCCAAACCACTCACTACAGGTGAGTTCATACCCCTTAATTAACCTTTTAAATGTTTTTAAATGATTTTATGGGGGGGAATACAAGTTGATCTATTATAGTTATTATATCAATCACATGTGATTAATAACTACCAAACAAGTGGATTTCTTACTTTTCAAGCTGTTTTTACAAGCTCTTTTACATGTCAAATACTTTTATTAAACTCTTTTAAACTTATATTCTGTTAATTGTGTATCTATATAGATATAGTTATATAAGTAGGATTGAAAGGACTTAGGACTGATAGCTCACCCTACCTCCTGTTCCTCGTTTGGTTGTGGACTTAGAGTATCGGTTGTTTGTCCGAAGGTCGTTTGAATGCTAGTTATATATTATGTATATGGATATAGATATAAAAGTTCCTTCTTTCTATTCAATACCTTTGGGTAGCAAAGGTATACAAACACGTTCATACATGCAAACAACATTACTAGTAAACTATAATTGGCATAGTTTATGTAACATCCCAAAAATACAGGCCAAAAATTTCGTTTTGATTAAGTTATAATATAAAACCATCAGTAATAAGACAATCATATTCATGTCTCATGTCAAATCAAAGTGGCAATAATCAAAACATGTTATCATAAAACCATATCATAGTGTAATCCCAAAGATCTCATGTGCGGAAAACATAGTGTGATGCGCTGCGATCATGCCGGCTCCTTTCCTTTGAAAACGAGTACCTGAAACCAAAACTGTAAACCTTAAGCACGAAGCTTAGTGAGTTCCCCCATAATACCACATACCATACACATATAAGGAACAACTAGGAGATACGGGCCCCGCCCACACTTATGGCGATATGGGCCCCGCCCACACGCCGCTAGCTGGGAGATACGGGCCCCGCCCACACTCCAGTATCAGGGAGATACGGGCCCCGCCCACACTCCACTATCTCTGAGATATGGGCCTCGCCCACACTCAGCTACTAAACCGTAACATACAAGTATCACACAGACAACGAGTATAAACAATTCTATCGTACAAGCATATATCATAATCAAGTTCAACTATGAGATACGGGCTCTGCCCACACTCCGATACTAACATATCGTCTATACGGGACGGCCTTGGTGCCTTAGACCCGTTCCTACTGGAAGGAAACTCACCTCACACTGCTGAAGTCCCGTAGACATAATCCCACATTGCTGAAGTCCCGCAGACTCAACCCCAGCTGCTGGATGACAGATTCCCGAACTGTCAACACCAAAACATCACCCAATTAATAATTGGGTCCCAACACATAACCAATAGTACATTCTTTGGATAATTACTACATTACCCCAAGCTTGGCTCATTCAAGCCCAAGGCCCAATCCATAGGCCCAAAGTCAATTAGGAATCAAGCCCAACACATGGCCCAATTTTCCAAATTGGGCCCAGGCCTATACATGGTCTTATTCTAAGGCCCAACATCATATAATCATTAGGGCCCAAACTATGGCCCATCTATGGCCTAATTTTCCAAATTGGGCCCAAACCCCTTACATGGCCCTTACCCTAGGCCCATTAAATTATCCAAGCCTAATTGTTTGTTTTTGGATGGCCCGTTATTATCTCAATCATCAAAGCCCGATAAAAGGCCTAACTATAAACCCAAGTGAAATTAGGGTTTCACATAACATGATGATTAGGCTTAAGTTTCCTACTTAACCCATTAAGGACTTAATCCTCTAAGGACTTAATCCATTAAGTCCACTGTCGCTTAGATTAATCTTGCCAATGATTATTATTTATTATTCCACGTTATTAATAAATCCCTTGTGTTCCGATTAATTCCCCAAAATTAGGGTTTTGATGGCATTAGGGTTTTCCAAACCCTAATTAGCGTTTCCAACCCAAATACTAGCCTATTTATCAATTTGTTGGACTTGTAGGTCAATTAGGGCTTTATTGGGCCTATTAGGCCTACTAGAATATAATTAAGTCCATTAGGGTTTCACTAAGCCCTTTAAAGCTTCTTTGGGCCCATTAGGGTTTCTAGCACCCCAAACGAATCAACACAACGGGGCAAAGTACACCGCCACCCGACACGGCGGCCGGTGGCGGCAGGAAGCGGCAGCCACCACCTAACGGTGGTGGTTTGACTTTCCTTTCATTATTCCAATTTTTACAATTACAATGAACTCACGAAAACACACACATATACGATACTTAATAAACACACACCCGCTACCACCCTTGTGGTGGTCGGTGGTGGTACACGGCGTAAGAAAGGTATAAACGACGATAACCACCATGGTTGGCTGCCATGGTGGTGCACTTGCTTTCCGGCGACCCAACCACTCCATACATACATACAATGGACATAAACTGATATGAATTCTTCCGAGCACATACATGTGTGAAACCCACAACCAAGCTGAGGCTGCCACACGCCGGAGTACTGGACGGAGCGGACCAACCACAAGGAGGCAACGGTGGCAGCGAGACACAACGACAGCAATAGCGGGCGGCGGGTCGTGACTGTGGTCTAGCACCAAAATTACGGAGGAGGAGGGATGAAGCAAATAACGTCAACAACAGCTACGAAGGAGGGAATCTGCTCGGTCTTCACTGACGGCACAAAGGCCACCGACGTCGCTGGGAGATGCGGCGTACGACGGTGGCTTCGTCTTCCTCACAGGCGGTGCAACGACTCAAACGGCGGCTGGAACAATAGTGGGGGAGGAGGATGGCGGACGTCCGACGACAATGCAGCAGGTGGAACCTAGCTCTCGGACTCGATGACGCAACTGGTGGCCGACGAGGGCTCTAACGGTGATGGCAGCAGTCGGAAGTGAAAATGGAGAGGGTGGCAGCCGGTGAGCGAGGTATAAGGTGGCGGCTGATGGGAGAGTTAGGGTTAGGGTTTGTGGCCGGTGGTGTTATTCTTATATACCCGGCCCCATAAATCTTGTCCCCATAATGACGCCTTTAGTCCCTCCCTTCCCATTTTCTTTCAAAGTAAATCCAATAATTACCCTTTGAACCCTCACCATTAAAATCCTTACAACTTAGGTACACAATTTACCAAACAGTCCCCCAATGTCTTAATTATAACATATTCAGCCCCTCCACTTCATTTCTTTTAAAAAATAATTCCCGATAATTACCACAGAGCCCCTGTCTTCATAGATATTTATAAAATGAGTCCCAAACTCACACTTTTAACCCACGACTTCTAAAAATGTGGCAATTAACTCCTCGAACCCAACACCCTACATATATAATTATTTATTTTAGGCTACCATTCGCTCATTAATTTATTTATTTAACTTAATAAATAAACGGGTGTTACAACTCTCCTCCACTTAAATTAGATCTCGTCCTTGAAATCATTCCTTATCCTTCCTTACACACCCAATCACTCTAGTAACATGGTCACCATCCCAGGGTACACCCTAGCCTTCCCAGGGTAGCTGTGACCAATCTTCGCAAGGCCCTAAAATCTATAGGTGGACGGATCCCTCGCAACAAGTTTACTTCCACCTCATCTGAATCTGCTGTCTCGAGATGGTCTGAATCCATGACAGACCACCCATTCTGAATCATTATCATTGAACCCAGTCCACTTAATCCTTCAATTGGCTACTCAACTTCTGATAACTCGAGGCTCCCACTAGAAAATGGAAATCACAGACCCAATTATCGCTGCAGGTCACTTATACTCGGCTAAGCTCATATAATCCCGTTGTGATTGACTTAGCATAACCCAACAATCTATTATTTCATTCGAACTTGCAACCCAAATCACAAATACTAATATTGCCCAGACGCTGAAACTTCCTGAACGCTGAACTGCCTGAAGCAGTATGCTGCCACATGGCTGCTTCCCAAAAGCTACCGAGACCTCCTGGTTCTCAATTCGCTCGCCAATCATCTGAAATATCAGGTTTCTGCCCGGCTGCGGATCCAAAGGACTCCCACTTAGTCGTCTCGCACGACTTCTGAACGTGATCCTTCTCTGAAACTAGTTTCGACTAGTTATCATGCCACTGTGGCTCTAACAACCTCCTAATCTAACCGATCAGGTCCATGTGTATCATCCTGTCATCATCCAATCCGAGACTAAAAGTGATTGCTACCTAACCAATGGTAGCCTTACATCACAAACGCCATTAAGCAGTCCATTACTTCCCTGATCCCATAACTGTAGTGGCGTTCGTACAGTCTTATCACTGGCTCAACCAGAGCTAATCCATCTGGGTAATATCGAAAGCCAATATGTGGATTTCCATATCCTCATGGCTGCACCCAAACTGGTGGGTACTATTTCTCCTTTCGTGTCCTAACAACACACTCATGCAATCTACCAACCTAGCGAATGCTACGGCTACACCCGCAGACTTACAACACTCTATCACTATCTAGCTGCTAGTGAATGCTACGGCTACACCTGCAGACTTACAACACTCTAATACTATCTGATTGCTAGTGAATGCTACGGATACTCCCGTAGTCTTACAACACTTTCCATACTAACTGACTGCTAGTGAATGCTACGGCTACCCCCGTAGTCTTACAACACTTTCCAAACTATCTGACTGCTAGTGAATGCTACGGCTACCCCTGTAGTCTTACAACACTTTCCAAACTGGGTCGAACACGCACTCGACCCAACACACCACTGAACCTGAGTTCTAACCAAAACTCTACCCTAGTTCCCGAAAGCTGCTATCACGTGATCCCACTGTATCAGTACCGCACCCATGCCCATGATCATAGCGTCACAGTAAACCACGAAATCATCTACACCCTCTGGCAGGGTGAGAATCGGCGCCTCGCACAACCACTGTCTGAGAGTCTCGAAGGCTGCCTGCTGCTCAGGCCCTCAACGAAAGGCCACCGACTTCTTGGTCAGTTGGGTCAAAGGAACTGCAATCTCGGAGAAGTCCCGTATAATCTCCGGTAATAACCTGCTAGACCCAGGAAATTCCGATCTCAGATGGAGACCTCGGAATCTCCAACTGCATCACGACCTCTATCTTGGCCGAATCAACTACAATACCCTTCTGGTTGACAAGGTGGCCAAGAGATTGCACCTTGCGCAACCAGAACTCAAAGTTGGAGAACTTTATAAAAAAAGTCTCTCCCCCACTTAGATTCGACTAAGTCTTCACTGTACGCGAGAATTGAAGGATTCCCGATCCTTCTCACTTCCTAATAGTCCACTGATGATAACCTGTACTTACCAGTGCTAGCGATCCATCACCAATCAAGCCTTAAGATCGCCCATCCTCTGAAATCTTAAAGAGTACTCTTGAAATATGGTCCAATCTGACACCCCAATCCATCTAACATGCTGTCAATTGAAGACCTTAATCTTCACTCTAGCTGACGAATCCTCGTTCCCACTCCCAATCTTGCAGTACCACTGAACTCTAACCGAACACAGCCCATGCGAAAACACAATTCTCTTGAACATCCAATGACCAACCACTTATGCATCTAACACCCGCGACTGACACTACTCTCTTCCTGTCACCAGTTCTGTCCTAGCAACAGTAGTGCCTTGAACTCCAAAGTTCATCCATAAACAATTATCGACCATACCTGAACAATGATAGAACCTCTGAACGCTGACTTCATTGGAGAACAATCACTCCAACCTTGATCGAGTATCCTCTAAATAATACTCCTGCATAGATCCCGACAAAGATCCGAAATGATAACAGTATGCGCGGAACCCACTCCGCAAGATGCGTCCATATTTGGGTTCATCAAGGACCTTTCGGCATGCAGGATGGCATATATGATCCTTGGTAACCCAAACCCTAGCAGAAAAAGACCGACCCGAGGTCTGACTTATCCAAACTCACTCACAATTCCAAAGCGGTACGTATTCCAAACATCCACCTGATAGCATAGAAGATGACATACCCGCAACATCTGGAGGAATACTGACCCCTTTCTGCTGACATGACCAACCCTGCTACCCTGTAGCAGCTTAAACCCTTGGAGTGACAAACTCCCTCGTGTACTTTCTCGTACGCGCTGCACTGACTCAGGCCCTGCTGGCCTTTCACCCAATGATCAGAAGTCATGGGTCTCTTCCCGGGGCCCTCTACTATACGCACCTGGCACGCACTTCTCTTTCCAGGGTGCTCCTAAATCGATCCCGCATCTGCAACTCTTGGAAATCATATCCTTCACGGTCTGACACCCTGTCACGCTCACTAGCTCGCTTGCCAATGGCTAAGCTGCAACAACTGGAACATCCTCTGTCCCCAAACTGGGTCACAAACTCTTCCCTGAAGCTTCTTAGATTCTCCAAGACTCTCACCGATTCGAGTATGGATCCTGTGCTTTCAGTAGTATGGGCCCAATACTACCTTCCACACCTATCCATACTTTCCTCAGCAATCCTCCCGAATCCTCCAAGTCACTTCGTCAAACTGGTACACCCAAGTCTCACTGAACCTCACTACTAACTCACTTAAATATATCCTAGGCTTCCCTAGGTTCCCGAACTCACCCAGTCCTCAGCTGCTGAAAGATTCCCAGTAATGTCAACTAGCTATCTCATGAATATAGCCACATGCAACAGAGATCAGATAATCCTTCGAGCAAAAGACCCATCCCTAGAACGGTTGGATTCAGACAAGAGCTGCGCAATAGGGTTAAGTCCATCACTCTGAGATTATCCGGCCTGTGTCCCATGTGACTTAGCATATTCACTTAGTAGCTAACTCACATCACAAAGAGTCCCACAAAGCACAAAGCAAACAACACTCAGACAATGTAAATCTAACCATCATATTCCAATCAAACCTTTCTATCCTCTAATCAAGAAGTTGTACATGCAATTCAAAGGCTCATATAATCAGGCATAACCTAAACAAGCTATCCTATTACTGACTGATCAGTACTAGCATGCAACTCTACAAGCACATACAATAGGCATATAAGGCATCCTCCTAGATCCTTAGCCCTAATCTAGCATGCAATTCTCATAATCATATCATAACATAACATATCATAACATGTATGGGTATCTTGGGGAAAACTTACTTGAGCTCGGCTGATTGCACGCATCACACACCTTGTTCTTTTCAAAGTTCTTTTCTCTTTCAAACTCTTTTCAAATTTCTTTTCATAAAATGATTTTAGTTTTGAAAATTTTCATACCAAGTCCTTAGTTTGAGTTCAGACTCACCCGAGAGTGCGTCTGAATCCCTCAAACCAAGGCTATGATACCAACTTGTAACATCCCAAAAATACAGGCCAAAAATTACGTTTTGATTAAGTTATAATTTAAAACCATAAGTAATAAGACAATCATATTCATGTCTAATGTCAAACCAAAGTGGAAATAATCAAAACATGTTATCATAAAACCATATCAGAGTGTAATCCCAAAGATGTCATGTGCGGAAAACATAGTGTGATGCGCTGTGATCATGCCGGCTCCTTTCCTTTGAAAATGAGTACCTGAAACCAAAACTGTAAACCGTAAGCACGAAGCTTAGTGAGTTCCCCCATAATACCACATACCATACACATATAAGGAACAACTAGGAGATACGGGCCCCGCCCACACTCATGGCGATACGGGCCCCGCCCACACGCCGCTAGCTGGGAGATACGGGCCCCGCCCACACTCCACTATCTGGGAGATACGGGCCCCGCCCACACTCCACTATTTGGGAGATACGGGCCCTGCGCACACTCCACTATCTCTGAGATATGGGCCTCGCCCACACTCAGCTACTAAACCATAACATACAAGTATCACACAGACAACGAGTATAAACAATTCTGTCGTACAAGCATATATAATAATCAAGTTCAACTATGAGATACGGGCTCTGCCCACACTCCGATACTAACATATCGTCTATACGGGCCGACCTTGGTGCCTTAGACCTGTTCCTACTGGAAGGAAACTCACCTCACACTGCTGAAGTCCTGTAGACACAATCCCACATTGCTGAAGTCCCGCAGACTCAACCCCAGCTGCTGGATGACAGATTCCCGAACTGTCAACACCAAAACATCACCCAATTAATAATTGGGTCCCAACACATAACCAATAGTACATTCTTTGGATAATTACTACATTACCCCAAGCTTGGCTCATTCAAGCCCAAGGCCCAATCCATAGGCCCAAAGTCAATTAGGAATCAAGCCCAACACATGGCCCAATTTTCCAAATTGGGCCCAGGCCTATACATGGTCTTATTCTAAGGCCCAACATCATATAATCATTAGGGCCCAAATTATGGCCCATCTATGGCCCAATTTTCCAAATTGGGCCCAAACCCCTTACATGGCCCTTGCCCTAGGCCCATTAAATTATCCAAGCTTAATTGTTTGTTTTTGGATGGCCCATTATTATCTCAATCATCAAAGCCAGATAAAAGGCCCAACTATAAACCCAAGTGAAATTAGGGTTTCACATAAAATGATGATTAGGGTTAAGTTTCCTACTTAACCCATTAAGGACTTAATCCTCTAAGGACTTAATCCATTAAGTCCACTGTCGCTTAGATTAATCTTGCCAATGATTATTATTTATTATTCCATGTTATTAATAATTCCCGTGTGTTCCGATTAATTCCAAACCCTAATTAGGGTTTCCAACCCAAATACTAGCCCATTTATCAATTTGTTGGACTTGTAGGTCAATTAGGGCTTTATTGGGCCTATTAGGCCCACTAGAATATCATTAAGTCCATTATGGTTTCACTAAGCCCATTAAGGCTTCTTTGGGCCCATTAGGGTTTCTAGCACCCCAAACGAATCAACACAACGGGGCAAAGTACACCGCCACCCGACACGGCGGCCGGTGGAGGCAGCCACCACCTAACGGTGGTGGTTTGACTTTCCTTTCATTATTCCAATTTTTACAATTACAATGAACTCACGAAAACACACACACATACGATACTAAATAAACACACACCCGCTACCACCCTTGTGGTGGTCGATGGTGGTACACGGCGGCAGAAAGGTATAAACGGCGGTAACCACCATGGTTGGCTGCCATGGTGGTGCACTTGCTTTCCGGCGACCCAACCACTCCATACACACATACAATGGACATAAACTTATATGAATTCTTCCAAGCACATACATGTGTGAAACCCACAGCCAAGCTGAGGCTGCCATACGCCGGAGTACTGGACGGAGCGAACAAACCGCAAGGAGGCAACGGTGGCAGCGAGCCACAACGACAGCAATAGCGGGCCGCTGGTCCTGACTGTGGTCTAGCACCGAAATTACGGAGGAGGAGGGATGAAGCAAATAACATCAACAACAACTACGAAGGAGGGAATTTGCTCGGAATTCACTGACGGTACAAGGGCCACCGACGTCGCTGGGAGATGCGGCGTCCGGCGGTGGCTTCGTCTTCCTCACAGGCGGTGCAACGACTCAAACGGCGGCTGGAATAACAGTGGGGGAGGAGGATGGCGGACGTCCGATGACAATGCAGCAGGTGGAACCTAGCTCTCGGACTCGATGACGCAACTGGTGGTCGACGAGGGCTCTAACGGTGATGGCAGCAGTCGGAAGTGAAAATGGAGAGGGTGGCGGCCGGTGAGGGAGGTATAAGGTGGCGGCTGATGGGAGAGTTAGGGTTAGGGTTTGTTGCTGGTGGTGTTATGCTTATATACCCGGCCCCATAAATCTTGTCCCCATAATGACGCCTTTAGTCCCTCCCTTCCCATTTTCTTTCAAAGTAAATCCAATAATTACCCTTTGAACCCTCACCATTAAAATCCTTACAACTTAGGTACACAATTTACCAAACAGTCCCCCAATGTCTTAATTATAACATATTCAACCCCTCCACTTCATTTCTTTTTAAAAATAATTCCCGATAATTACCACAGAGCCCCTGTCTTCATAGATATTTATAAAACGAGTCCCAAACTCACACTTTTAACCCCCGACTTCTAAAAATGTGGCAATTAACTCCTCAAACCCAACACCCTACATATATAATTATTTATTTTAGGCTAACATTCGCTCATTAATTTATTTATTTAACTTAATAAATAAACGGGTGTTACAGTTTAGGAAGTTACTAATACTATTACTAGAACAATGAAACATACAAGGAGACAGTTCATACATACATACTAGACAGAGAAAGAACATACAATACAGCTAGTACATACTATACATTATACTAGGGAACATACTATTATGAAAGACAGAGAGAACATACATACATACTAGACAGAGAGAGAACACACGATACAGCTAGTACACACAGTACATATACAAGAATACTACTACAGTTATGTGAGCCACGTAACGGGGCATGGCATCAACTGTCATGGCTCGTTTTGTATCCAGAATCTCCTTAAATAGAGAGCGTTGAGTTTGTGTATAGATCTATACTGGATTGACTATCCTACACCTTGCTGCTCGCTACAGTGGGACTTGCAAGTCTACGGGTGCCAAACGTCATTCCTTCCGACGTCTTACATCGTCGTGTTTCTAGTCGGTAGTATGGTACAGGCCGATCACATAATACTTTAAATAACAAATGGTTTAAGGTAGTTAGTACATCAGTAGTTACTTAATACAACACTACAATACTATTTTATTTCCCATTGCATTCACTTTGTCATCTTCACACAATGAACAGTAATGTAAAAACTATATTTTTGGTTAATGATAGTCAGATTTGGGAAAATACATACTCTTACAAGAGACACACATACAAACACTTGATGCCTTGGTAGAAGGCTACTTTTAGTAGTAAAACATAGGGTTTTCTAGGAGAGTTCAAACACTTACAAACATACACAAACTCTTACAAACTTACAGATCACATACTTACAAACAGTTTCATACAAACACAGACACTAAAATACTTATGATCTCACCAGCTTTAAAGCTGATAAACTCTTTCAAAATAACTTGTATTCTCAGGTCACTAGTAGACATGTACCGATGGTAGGTTTAGAGAAGATGGAGCTCGTTCAAGACTCATCTTTCATTTTGATTTATATTTTTGGTGTCTATTAAACTTGACAGAACACACTTGTATTAAATTATATTATGAATGCAATGGATGATGTTGTTGCTTGTTTACTACTATGCATTGTTGTGATAGTGTACATGACGTCCTCCACCCCTGAACGATTCCGTCGTTCCGGTTTTGGGGTGTGACAGTTTTGATGTTCACAGTTCAGGAATCTGTCTTCCAGCTAGCTAGAGTTTTATCTGCGGGACTTTAGCAGTGTGAGGTGAGTTACCTTCCCATTAGCAGTGGACCGAAGGAATCAATGTCGGCCCACTTAGTGTTGTTTATAGTAAGATGATTGTCTTTGTGATAATTGTCTGGTATACCACTATATGTAGAGATTTATGTGCTAGTATGCTATGATATTATGTATTAGTGGTAGGGGTGAAATAGACCCCTTAACCAGTTGAAATAGACCGAGGGGTAGGCCAACACCCAGATATTCTAGGCAGTATCCGGTTGAAAAAGACCGAAGGGTTAAACCAGCACCTAGATATGCTAGGCATTATGTGATTATGTGCTAGGACAATATATGGTAGTTGTAGGGGTGAAATAGACCCCGTAATAGATTGAAAGAGACCAAAGCGGTAGGCTAGCACCCAGATATGCTCGGCAATATCCGATTGAAAGAGACCGAAGGGGTAGGCTAGCACCCAGATATGCTAGGCAGTATCGGTTGAAAGAGACCGAAGGGGTATGCCAGCACCCGAATATGCTAGGCAGTATGTTTATGGTATGTGGTATGATGGGGGAACTGAGTAAGCTTCATGCTTACGGTTTTCAGTTTTGGTTTCAGGTACTTCTTCATCGACAGGAAAGGAGTCACCATGATCGGAATGCATCATACTATGGTTTTCCGCATTATGGGATCTTTGGGAGTTGTACTATGATATTGTTTTCTTATGACATGTTTTGGTTATTGACGTATTGGTTTTGATTATGATATGGGATGACACTATCGATGTTTTTAGACTACTGGTTGTTATAATTACTTATTTAAAAACGAAATTGTTGGTTCTAAAATTTTTGATGTTACAAGTTGGTATCAGAGCCTTGGTTTGATGGATTCAGGCACACTTTCGAGGGTGTATGGACTCAAATCGAGGGTTTGAGAGGTTTTTACAAGAAAAATAATTTTTCTAAAATTAAAATTAAGGGTTTTTGATAAAGAACAAGGAGTGTGATGCATGCAATCGATCCATCTCAATTAAGTTTTCCCAAGATACCACACATGTTTATTATGATATATGTTATGATTATGAGAATGGCCTGCTAGATTAGGGCTAAGGATCTAGAAAGGATGCCTTATATGCCTACTGTATGTGTATAAGAATTTCATGCTAGATTAGGGCTAAGGATCTAGGAAGGATGTCTGGTATGCCTATTGTATGTGCTTATTGAACTGCATACTAGTACTGATTATTCAGTGATATGATGGCCTAATTAGGATATGCTTGGTTTTGGTTACTCAATGCTCGAATGCTTCTTGTTTTGTTCTATTAGGAGTTCTAGTTATCTCTAAATAACTAGAAAACGGATACGCAAAGTTACATATTACGAGGACTAAATAATTTCAAAATTTTAGGTTTAGCCCTATTGCGCAACTCTCGTTTGAGTCTAACTGTTGTAGGAAGAGACCTCTCATTCGAAGAATTATCTGGTCTTACTAATATGTAATGGTATTCAGGAGCTAGTTAGGGGAGATAGTTGGGACTTCTTATGCAACTGATGGAAGAGAGAGGGTCAGAGATTACCCTAAGGTAAGCATGGGATTACATTAATGTTGGGAGCAGTATTAGCGAAAGGGACTTGGTGGAGTCAAGGAAATTCTTGAGGAAAGTACGGATAGATGTGGAAGGTAGTATGGGCCCGTACTACTAAAAGCAGAGGATCCGTACTCGATGCAAGAAGGGTTGCGATAAGACCAGGAAACTTGTAGTGCGTGTGTGATCCCTCGATATTGGATGAGTATTCGGATGGTTGTTATGGTATGTTTCCAACATGGTGACGCTACGTGATGGGCCAGTTGGCAGTTTTGGTGCCGGTAAGGCATCAGGCTCAGAGTCTAGAGCCGGGCAGTTCGATGATCATATGAGGGAGTTTATTCCAGCTGAGATTATGCGCAATATCATTGACCAGACTCATGTGATCTTCGGTACGGTCAAGGAGGGCATTTTGGAGATCCTTGATGAGAGGATGAACGCATTTCACTCTGAGGTGATGGCTATGATGGGGACGCATGTGATGACGTTTCGGGAGTTCCGAGCTTGTGGAGCTCTAGACTATCATGGGGTTAGAGACCCCATTCTTAGTAGGAGGTGGTTAGCGGATATGGCTAATGCGTTCAGGACGAGTTTCTGCCCCGAGGAAGTGAAGGTCAGATATGCTTCCTACCTGTTGAAGGACCAGGCACGTGATTTGTGGGAAGAGATTGGTAGTGATTTGGGTGATGATGCGGTTGATGCTGTGCCATGGGATGATTTCTCGACCGGGTTCTAGCGGAGTTTGCTCTGGAAATTGAGGTGCAGCAGTTGGCGCGAGAGTTTCTGGGTCTCCGCCAGACAACTGAGACTGTGGCAGAGGTCACTGCCAGGTCTCGGGCGAGGTATTATTTGGTAACACAGTATGCAGCAGATGAGGAAATGAAGATGCTGAGGTATCATTATATATTGCAGAATGATATCTGGGAGTTCGTGAGTATCTCGGGGTGCGTGGCCCTGAATGATATGATTTCTAGAGCCCGAGAGCGGGAAATTGATTTGGAGCAAATTTGGAAGTGGGGACTAGATCAGGTGCATATATTGGAGGGTCCCGGAAAGAGACCCAAGATTTCAGATCAGCTTTCGAGAGGCCAGTAGGGCCAGATTCAGTGTAGCACTTGCGGGAAACTGCACGATGGAGTTTTTCGTTCCAAGGGTTTGGGTAAGTGTATCTCTGGGTTTGTTTCCCTACTTGTGTTGGGGTTATATCTTCAAGTGATGTCATATGCCATTTGCATGCCGTGCATTATTAGTGGTTAGCGAAAGGTCATTTCCCTATTTGCGGGTTGGGAGTGTTTAGTATTATCTTGGTTTATGGTCGAGATCGTTTCAGGGGTATTATGTGGAAGGTCGCGGACATGGTTCTACAGGATGGTTATTCAGCATCGTCAAGATTCAGCGGTTTTAGTAACCATTATTAATTGGATGATGAAAGTGCCAAGGGAAGTGGCTCGTTGCTGAGGTATTGGTGGGAGCATTTGTCATTTGTACTTCAAGATGTGAGTGTAGTATCATTTCAAGCGTCTGGGGTTATCACGGTTGCTAGGATTCGTAGAGTGTTCATCTAGTCTTCAGTGATTGTGCGGTCTTTTGAGTTGGCTAGTAATGGATCACTAGCAAGTTTAAGCGTTGGTAGTCAGCGGGTCGATCATTGTGAGGTAAGAAGGATTGGGAATCCTTGAATTATCATGCACTTTGAGAATTTAGTGAATTCAAAGTGGGGGAGAATCGTCCAGGGAGTCAGAAGCAGGAGCGGTTTGGAAACTGGGATAAATTTCGCATCCTCGTCGGGAAAAAAGATGACCTAAGCGGATGCTTGGATTGAGGATTGTGTGAGTTGGGAGTTTGGGAAACTTACCAACATTGAGATCGCGTTCTCTTGATGTTGATAGCAGACCTTGCTAATAGGTTGGGGTCCCAGTCAGGACTCGAGTTCAGCTTGGGCGTTCGGTCTAATGGTTGCTCGAATCTGGGTGTATTCGAGTTATTAGATTAGGGGTAAGGCTTTGGGTCGTGATTATTGATTGTGGAAGTGTTGTAAGACTGCAGGGGTAGACGTAGCATTCACTAGGCTGGCAGATAGTGCCAGAGTGTTGTAAGACTACAGAGGTAGCCGTAACATTCACTAGTGGTCAGTCAGAGTGGGAAGTGTTGCGCGGGGATAGCCGTAGCATTCACTAGTGGTCAGTTAGAGTGGGAAGTGTTGTAAGACTGCGGGAGTAGCCGTAGCATTCACTAGTGGACAGTCAGAGTGGGAAGTATTGTAAGACTGCAGGGTAGCCGTAGCATTCACTAGTGGTCAGTCAGTGTGGGAAGTGTTGTAAGACTGCGGGGTAGCCTTAACATTCACTAGCGGTCAGATAGTATGGGAAGTGATCTAAGACTACGGGGTCGCCCACTACAAAAAATATGTCATTTAGTGGCGTACAAAAAGTGCTACTAAAAACCCAAAAAAATGTCACTAAAGGTTTCTCAGAGAATCAGCAACACACATAATAAATGTCACTAGAAGCGCTCCCACTAAAACCTTTTAGTGACACTTATTGTTTTTGCCGCTGCAGTTTTTAGGTTTTTAGTGATACTTTTTTATTTGTCACGGTAGAAGAATAGTTTTTTGTGGCACATCTTTTGTGCCACTAAATACTTATTTGATTCAATTACTGATGCTGCTTTTGGTTACATATTTTAATATTTTAGTGGCACATTTTTATCTGCTACAATACAAGAAAAAATTGTTATAACACATTAACCCTTCATCTCATTTTAAACACATTCTACATTCTTGCTAGACTCCTATCATTAATATCAATAGTCTTGGCCTTCAAAAATAATAATATTAGTATTAATCTAATATGTAATTTTCGAATACTTTAGTGAAAATTAAACTAGTCAAAATATGATATTTATATTATGGAAATGGTTATCTTCTAGAATACATTCATGATTCTAAAATGTGTACAAAAACAAGTGTAATTTTAAAGATAGCATGCATGGAATATATGTTGAATTGGAACTGCTTCCCTAGTAACTGTCTTCATCAGTTTCTGACTTTCGTAGGTAATAGTGTAGGTAATTTGTCAACACCTGTCCATTTGAGTAATTTAAAAGAGGGTATAACAGTAATTTTACTTTTACTCCAAAACAAATGAAACCATTTTGGTTACCTGAGACAAAGAACCATTTAAAGTTACCCTCTGTAGCTAAAGTGTAATTTATCTTTGGCAATCAACCCCTGTACCATAATCAAAGTAGAGAAAATAACTAAATGGTCCATATATTTTCTATATATTTACAGAGTTAACATTAAGGCAAAAAAAAAGTTAACATACTTTAGTATCAATTTTTGCTGATTCCATAGTAATATTGACATCAACTATTATCTTGACAATTTCTAGAAGCAATCCAGGGCTATCTTCTGTCTCTACGCATAATGCTAAAAAACACACATTACAAAGTATAAACTATTCAACTTGACATACATGAAAATTGTGAAAATGCAAAAAAAAAAAAAATTTAGTATTTGAAAATAAAGTGCATAGTTTCTAACCTTCTCACTCATGGATATGCCACGAATCAAGTCAAACGTAAAGGAGAATGTTTAGGCATTAAAGCAAAAGGCTTCTCCATTGCAACCAGGCAAAGCACCTGCATTTGCAACAAACTCTAAATTTTTTATTTTATGCAAATATAAAAATAAGAAATCTAATGTGGTAGTAATATATCCTATTACCTGTAGTAAATGATTCTGAAGGATGTCCCTGATAATTCTGATAAACAAAGCAAAAACATATCAATGACTGCAATGGAGAATCTTTATGGCACGATAACAACACCATTCAAAGCACTCGTATTGGTTGAAATATCCACCACTACCTTCACTCCCGAAATCCTCTTTGAGTAAATTTGAAAAAGAATAATAATATGACTTAAGGAGATTGGGATTTTATCAAATTTATAAATCAACATACTTTGAGCAAGAAAGAATGGACATCTATAGTCAAATATAAGGTGTAAAGTATACTGAACTAATAAAGATCATCACTTGTACACTTGAAATGTTGCCATGGTTCCACAGTGGCAAGATAAAGCAACATGAAAATCGAAGTACAAACTGCTCAGAATGTAAGTTGTAACTAAAGGAAAGTGGTCAGATCAAGTGGAATATATGCATTGATCAAACCTAAATCAACATTTAAAAAGAAAATTTGTAAGGTTAGATTGAAATTATGCACCGGTTAGTTATATACTTTGATGCAGATTGATGTCTCATTGTTCATGATTCTCATATAAAAAGTTCAAATGATTGAAGAAAGGAAGACATAGAATCTTACATCGTCGTGAATGACAACAGGCGGAACCATTTTGTTCTTGTAAATATTTGGATTAACAACTCTCCATCGAAGTCATCTGAAATGAACCCTAGTTTTCCTTTTGGAGCTATGAAATCTGTTTTTGTTTTTGTTGATATGAACATTACTAGCTTTGATGCTATGAAATCGAACAGTTCCTCCAATAAGTAGTGTTCATATTCATAATCCAAAATTTGTTGAATCAATTTCATCAATTACAACTTTAATCACATAATGCACAAATCATGTATAAAATAATCGAAACAATAACCTTAATAAAGGTGGAAAACCGATGATAATTTACCTTTGGACTGTCGGAGATGACTTCAGTGGTATATCGACCTCTTCTCTTCGCAAATCAGTGATCGGTTCGTGTTTTCCTATAAATCGTGCACTCAATTATAAGGATATGGCGATATGGACGACAACGACAACGTTATGCGGCAGCGACGAAATGGAGGACGACTACGACGTGATGGTTAGGGGCGTATTGGCATGCAGACCTAGAGGAAAATGAACAAAGTTAATGACTCAATAATCAATAATATATAATATTATATATGATAATGGACTCGGAGATAACAGACTCAGACTTAAAGACTTAAGTGGGTTAAAGTCTAAATTGAATTAAGTATCGTAATAACATAATTTATGTATAATATCCTAAAATACAACAATACAGCTTTTAATTGAAGTGGTCTTGTTCCACATATGGGCAGTGTAACACATCAACCTCAAAAGGATTCCTACACGACCAACATGACAACTATAATAAATATTCAGAATATGGACCGTAGTTGTAATTTCAGTAAAGATTAGAGATCATTTTGTAATTTACTTTTATTACTATAAAACTACATTATGCGATATATTTTTAATAAAACAACACTTTTAGTGGCATTTTAAAACATTATGCCTCTAACAATTGTAAATATTAGTGGCATAAAAATGTTAAGTGTCACTAAATCCATTAACTTTTATAGTGGCACAAAAAATATGCCACTAAAAATAAGATATAGCGGCACATCAAACATATGTCATTAAAAATGTATGCCACTAAATGACATTTTATTTGTAGTGGCCGTAGCATTCACATATTCTTTCAGATGATTTAGGCCACAATGTAATTGGAATCAGGGAACAATAGGTCGTTGGAGACCGGGTATGAGGTATGACCACAGTTGGTTCCATAGCGTTTAGCTTTGCACCAGGTTTGGTTCTGATAGGGTTCGAGTAGCTATTGTCGGCCGAAGTTTTCTTTCGGAAGTCGCGTGGGGCGACTGTGAGGGTGTTCTTGACTTAGCAATCGAGCAGGAATCCAGTATTCCAGATAGTTGGCGGATAAGTTGGGACCAGGGAGGTCTCGGTTCTTTTGGAAAGTATATACGAGGCAGCATGATGTTTCGGGAAAAAGTAATGATTTGAGGATTCTTGTGAGTGGGGTAGCTTGTTGATCGAAAGTGCTAAGTCACTTACAATTTTATTAAATAATCTCAAAGCAGATGATTTGATCCTGTTGTGTAGCTCTCGTCCGAGTCTAACCGTTGTAGGGACGAGTCTCCTACATGAAGGATTATCTGATCCTTGGTCAAGTATAAGTGATCTGCATGGATAATTGGTCAGTGATTCTGTTATCTAGAGAGAACCTCAAGTTATCAGAAGTTGATTAGTCAATTAGGAGATCATTGGACTGGATTCAACAAGAATGATTTAGTATGGCGGTCTGTCAGGGAGTCAGACCATCTCGACACTTCCGATTTTAGATTGAGTAAATGTGACTTTTTGTTGTAAAGAACTCGCTCATCTTTGGGTTGTAGAGCCCTGCGAGGGTTGGTTTTGGTTGCCTTGGGAAGGCTGGGGTATGCTCGGGGTCATGACCGGATTGCTCAAGTTGTGGGGTGTGTTAGGGATGGTAAGGAATGATTTCGAGGAAGAAATCTAATTTAAGTGGGGGTAGATTTGTAACATTCCATTCGAAATTAAATAGAATAAGTAAATAAATAATTAACCTTGAACCTCGAGCTGCATATTATATTTTATTATAGTCCTAAATCCGTAATAACTTAGCAGGATGATGGTTTTGGGAAGTTAAATGTCATAATTTAGATTTTTGGGGGTTAAAGTGTAGTTTCGGATTGGTATGTAAAGATTTTCAGTAGTCTGGGGGTGTTTGGTAAATATTGGACTTAAATTGAAAGGATTTTGGAATGCTGAGGGCTGAATGGTAAATTATGGATTTATATTGAAAGGAATTGAGAAGGAGGGGTTGGAAGAGTAATTATCTGTAAAGATTGCATATAGCCGGGCATATACCCGTCGCCTTCTCTAACCAAACCCAAACCCTAAACCATAGTCATCCGCCATTTGGAGTACACTAGTCGCCACCACCCATTTTCTGTCGTTTTCCGACAAACAAAGACCACCAGCGACACCTTCTTCTCCATAACAGGAGATACCGAGACCAACGAGGGATTGCGGGCGACCTTCGGGTGCCGCCGGGTTCTCATCTCCAGTCGCCGTTACGCCGCTTTTGTTGAAGACGGAGCCACACTTGGTCTTGTGGCTGTCGTTTTTGTTGTTCCGACCATTCCTCCTTCGTCTCTTTCTTTATGTTGATGCAGCACCACCACTTCTCTCATCATCGGCGAAGGCGAGAGTTCGAGCCCGATACTATGGTCGTGGGGAGACCGGTAAGATGTGTTCAGTAGCCGTTGCGTCCCTCTCCGTCGATGGCACAACTCCTAGTTCACCCTCTTCATTGCTGCTGTTGGGTCTCGTCGTTGCAGTTGCCGTTGCCGCCATGCGGTTGTTTTTCCTGGACTGATGGTCTCCAACCGCTGCACGCCACCAAGAGGGTGGTTTTTCTCGTATTAGCATATGTAGGCGTGTATGCTACTGTTTCTGGTTGTCTATGTCGAGAGTGTGTGATAGTTTGGCCGGAAAACTGAAGAAACCCATCACCACCACCGTGAGGTGGTGGCTGCTACCTCATGCCACCACCAGCTGCTACCTTGGGTGGCGGTGTGCATTTGTGTGTGATTGTATGGATGTTTTTTGTGTTCCAGATTGTTTTGATGAAGTTGGGTAAAAAATTATACACTACCATCATTAGAAATGGTGGCTGTCACCGCCTGCCGCCATGAGCCGCCGTTGACCACCACCGCCCGAGGTGGCAATGGGTGGTGTCCGGCCTAGTGGAATGCTATTTGACCTAAAACCTAACATTCGACTAATTGGCTTGCGATTGGGTTGGAAACCCTAATTAGGGTTTAGAAAACCCTAATTTTGGGAATGATAGTTTTGGAGTTGTCGGGACCCGCATTTTGGACCACTGGAATTGAATTATGAATTTTGCCCGACTACACCGTAAGATTGACCTAGTAGAATTATGGACTTAATGGATTAATTCCTTAATGGGTTAAGTGTTTTTAATAAACCCTAATCGTCATTTTATGTGAAAACCCTAATTGTGTTGGGATTTTAGATGGGCTTTTCTGTTGTGCTTAGATGCTTGAATTCTTGATGGGCCATCTAAGAACAAGTATATTGACTAGGATATCTGGTTGGGTTTTAGGGTAAGGTCATGTGAGGGGTTTGGGCCCAATTTCCATATTTTGGGCCTTGGTTCATTGTTTGGATTTTGGGCCTTCAGAGTGTGTGTTTGGGCCTTGGGCTAGGATCAAGCTAGGTTGGGGGTAAAGTAGTCTTTTTACCCCAATTATGGACTTATGGTTATGTATTGGAACCTAATTATTAATTGGGTATTGTTTTGATGTTGACAGTTTGGGAATCTGTCATCCAACAGCTAGAATTTTTTCCGCGGGACTTCAGCAGTGTTAGGTGAGTTACCTTCCCGGTAGTAGTGGGTCAAAGGCACTAATGCCAACCTACTTAGTGTTGTTTCTACTAAGATGATTGTCTTTGTGATAATTGCCTGGTATGCCACTATCTGTAGATATTTATGTGCTAGTATGCTATGATATTATGTGATAGTGGTAGGGGTGAAATAAACCCCGTAACCGGTTGAAAGAGACCAAAAGGGTAGGCCAACACCCATGTATGCTAGGCAGTATCTGGTCGAAAGAGACCGAAGGGGTAGGCCAGCACCCGGATATGCTAGGCAGTATGTTTATGGTATGTGTTATGATGAGGGAACTCACTAAGCTTTGTGCTTAAGGTTTTCAGTTTTTGTTTCAGGTACTTCTTCTTCGAAAGGAAAGGAGCCGACATGATCGCAGCTCATCAAACTATGGTTTCTTCATTGTGGGATCTTTGGGAGCTGTACTATGATATTTTTTTCTTATGACATGTTTTGGTTACTGACATATTGGTTTTGATTATGATATGGGATGACATTATCGATATTTTCAGACTACTAGTTGTTATAATTACTTAATTAAAAACGAAATTTTTGGCTCTAAATTTTGAAATGTTACAGTCCCGTGGGTGGTTCTAATGACTTTGCAATGTGATGGAAACACAGATTCACGCTGGAAATTTGTTAGTTCTGCTACTGAGAGTCTATGTATGAGGATATCGAATGATTTTATGCTTCTTGATTTGATTAGGGAGGATCTGGCCGAGGGAGTCAAGAAGGAGAATTGGAAACAGGAGAGACTCATGGGTGAGATTGACAGGTTTATTAATGACAGTCGGGGGTTATTGACCCGGTATGGACGGGTTTAGGTGCCAGATTTTGGTAGGATCAGGAATATTGTGTTGGAGGAGGCACAAAAGTCTAGGTTTTCGATACACCTTGGAGCCACCAAGATGTATCGTGACTTGAGACTTAGTTATTGGTGGCCGTGCATGAAGAGAGAGATAGCCTGGTTTTTCGAGAGGTGCTTGACCTATCAGATGGTCAAGGCTGAGCACCAGAGCCCGTATGGAAAGTTGCAGCCATTGGAGGTTCCCATGATGAAATGGGAATATATTACTATGGATTTCATCACCAAGTTACCTCGGACAACTAAGGGATTTGACGCGATATGGTTTATCATGTACCGTCTGACCAAGAGCGCCCAGTTTCTAGCCGTTCAGGAGAGGTATTCGGCTGAGAAATTGGCCAAATTGTACATGCACGAGATTGTTGCTCTGCATGGTATTCCAGTCTCCATTGTGTCTGATCGAGATATTCGGTTCACATCTTGTTTTTGGCAGAAGTTCTATGAGGAAATAGGTACGAGGTTACATCTTAGCACTGCTTATCATCCACAGACCGACGGTCAGAGTGAGTGGACCATTCAAAAACTTGAGGACATGTTGAGAGCATGTCTCATAGACTTCGCTGGGAGTTGGGACTCCTATCTTCCCTTAGCTGAGTTTTCTTACTACAATAGCTATCACTCTAGTATCGGTGCGACGCATTTCGAGCTTACCTATGGTAGGAAGTGTCATATCCTAGTATGCCGGGGAGAGATTGGCCATATATTCATGGGAAGGACTAAGGTAGTCCTTCATACGAAAGATCTTATTTAGCAGATTAGAAATATTGAAAACAACTCAGAGTCCGCAGAAGAGTTATGCTGACAAGCGTCGATCTAAGTTGGAGTTTCAGGTCGGTGACATGGTTTTGTTGAAGGCATCACCCTGTAAGGGTGTAATATGCTTCAGGAAGAGGGAAAAGTTGGGGACCTGGTATATTGGGCCATTTCAGGTGATTTCCAGGGTTGGCAAGGAAGCTTACGGGATGGATTTGTCTGAAGAGCTCGGTCAGATTCACAACACATTCCATGCTTCACAGCTTCGGAAATGTGTTGCTGATAATTCAGTGGTTGTTCCTTTGGTTGATATTTAGGTTGATGATCGCTTGAATTATGTTGAGAGGACAGTGACAATTTTGGATAGAAAGACAAAGGCCTTGTGCAAAAAGGTCGTATATTTAGTAAAGGTCCCGTGGTAGCATCGGAAGGGTTCCGAGTGGACATGGGAACCTGAGGTAGAGATGCGTGAGCATTACCCTGAGTTATTCACACTTGAGGACGTCAAGGACGAAGTCTAATTCAAGTGGGGGAGAATTGTAACACCCGTTCCAGGTATGAATCTAAATTAAAAATGTTTAATGCTTTATGGGTGGCCACAGTGTGGTGGAGTTCCACCACGATGTGGCAATTCTGGTTGGGTCGCGGGTTTTGATGGACAACCATGACGTGGAAATAGGAGCCACGACGTGGTAGCCGTTGTTGGAGAAAACCCTAATTTTTAGGGTTTTCACCCTATTTAAGCATCATTAACCCCAATACTTTTTACCCTCATCAGCCTCCATTGGGCACTCCGTTCCTTTCAAACCCTAATCTCCATTGGTGGTGTTTTGAGCTCATTTTGGTGTTTTGTGTCCATTGTAGAGGGTAAGAAGCAATTGGAAAGCAAGAAGAGAACTCCAAGCTTTATAAATCTGAGTTGTACACTTTTTGAGCAACCCCCAAGAGGTATAAAGTTATAAACTTGATGATTATCTTTCTAGATCTCGCTAATGTTAGAAGTTATGTGATTTTGGTCCCACATTTTTGGTCTATGTGAGTATGGACTAATCCACACCAAATGAGTTGCCTTTATGGACGTTTTAGGGTGTTTAGAGTTATAAAAGTAGAATGTTGACCCTTTATTTTCCTCCATGCATGCATTTGGTGGCTTGTAGCATTGTGAAATGTTAGTGTTTATGATTTGGACACTTTATAGCCATGCAAAGTCATAAAGTTGGAAACTTTATGATGTAGAATGTTATTTGTGATCAAATCTGAGTTTTAGACGAAAGGACTTTAGGGATTAGGAGCTTAATGTTTAAGCCATGTTGAGTTTTTCCTCTTTTTAAACTTAGAATTTGAGATACTTACTCATTGGAGGGACTTAAGGGATAAAGTTTGGACTTTATCTATCTAGAATGCATAATACACCAGATTTGGGCTTTGGAGCCCCATCGAAGAAACTGACTTATCCCATTAAGATGTTCGGGAAACTGTGACCACGACGTGGTTTGGACCACCACAGCATGACGACTGGGATAAGGTCCGTCTGCTTCGGTGTTTTGTGGCTACGACGTGGTCAAGGAAGGTCAAGATGTGGCGGTGAGTTATAGGTTGACTTTTGACTTTGACATTTGACCAAGTTGACCTAAGGGTGTTTTGGGATTTTTGAGTTGCAATTGAAAATTGGTCACTATTTGATGAATAGGTGACGAGTAGAGCCGGTATTCAGAGAAAATATTTATTCAACTATTGTTCGGATTGAGAGGTGAGTTTTTCCCTCACTGTACTTGTGGGTTGAAGGCACCATGGCCGGCCCACTAAATCATGGATCCTGGTATATTGGTTTGATGTTGTGTTAAGTATGTGCTAGATTGGTAGATCTGCATGATTACCTATGTTCACTAAGTATGCGTTAGATTGGTGGATATGTTTGATTACCTGAGTTATTGGTTACTGATTGTTATTTGTATATGTTGACATTTTATGGTTTGTTGGGTTGAGAAAGACCAGCTGGTGTTGAGGGACAGGATACCCAGGGCGGCCCAGATAGACTGAAGGCCTGCGAGGTGGTCCAGTCAGGTCGAAGGCCGGGAGAGCGTCCCAGATAGACTGTAGGCCCGATGCAGCAGTCTAGTCAGGCTAAAGGTTCATGTGTGAATGCTGATGTTTGTTACGATGTGTGGTGGTACTTTGGGGGAACTCACTATGCTTTGGCTTTTTAGTTCTTATTTTAGGTACTTCAGAGGACCGGGGGAAAGCAAAGGCGTGATTGTGCACATTCCTTCGGAATTTATGATATTGGATTCTTGGGATACTCTGATTATGGATTAGTACTTTTGAAACAATGTTTTTGTAAATAATTATTATGTTCGGTTGTTTTGAAAATGAAAAATTTTATTCGGATTTTTGGGATGTTACATTGGGACTTAAGGATTCGAAGTTTAGTCCTTGTAGAAGGAGGTCATGATGATTGCGAGATCTTAACCTTTAAATTGTGTTTTGGGCCGAAGGGTAAAAAGGGAAAATCATAGGTCGGGGTCTCGCATGAAATATGGATTTTGGTTCGAGGAGTTTTTAGTCCAAGATATCTAGATAGTATTGTGGGGCTCTTCAATACCTTTCCATGGATATAAAGAACGTCGAAATCGGAGTTAAAATGAAGAAGTTACGACTGTTTGAAGTTAGGATGGTTTTGGGCTAAGTCGCGTACGTTGGGCATACTAGGCAAGGAGGATTGTGGGGGATCAATCTGGTACGCTTGGTGTACCAAGAGTACACTGGGAGTACATGATCAGAACCCAAACCCTAATTTGAGGGTTTTGAGACCTATTTAAGCTCCTTAACTCCCCCAAACCCTTACCATTCTTATCCTCCACCTCTCCAACATCCTTCCATGAAACCCTAACCCTAATTTGAGCCTTGGTAGTTAAAGAAGGTGTTTTTGAGTGCTTTGAAGTGTTCTTGGTGCATCTTGGAGAAGAAGGAACTCATTAGATTAGTGTTGGCTGCATTGGAGCTTGTAAATCTAGACCTTGTTCACCTTGATATTTCTTTTAGAGGTATAAAGCTTGAATCTTGATGATGCATTTATAGTTCTAGCTAGTCTGGGGTGTTATGAGCTTTTGGTCACTTTAGTGCATAAAGTTTAGATATTAAAAGTTTATGACCTTGTAATGGATAAAGTTGGAAACTTTATCCATCTAAACATCATATTGGTTCAGATCTAAAGGTTGGAGACTTGGACTTAATGGATTAAGTTGAAAAGGATGCACTCTTTGTCCCTTTGAGACTTAATGACTAGATCTTGGTTGTTTGGACCATTCTAATGGATAAAGTTGGAATCTTTATCCTTTATGGAGCTATTAGGATCCATAAAAATGTGATAATGGTCCTTCTATCCCTTCCATGTAAGTGTTATGATGTCTTAATAGATTAATAAGTTAGGGTTTTGGCTTTTGGATCTTTTCTAGACATGGAAAGTCATAAAGGTGGGAACTTTATGACTTAGAATGATGTTAGGCGTCTATATCTAAGTGTTGGATGAAAGGACTTCAGATAATAAACACTTAATGGAAAAGTGTCATCTGACTGAGTACGTTGGGTGTACCTTTGAGTACGCTGCACGTACTCGTATGCGGTCCCATTTTTGGATGGTGAGTATGATGGGTTTTATGTACTCTAACAATCCTATGGTGCACATATAACCCTAATGCTTTGGATCTAAGTTTTCTCTAATTATACATGCAATATTGGTTTCCAAAGCATAAAGCCTAAACTAGCATACAAAATTTGATATATGAATCATAAAACTAGTTAGAAGATTACCTTTTGATGTAGCTAGTAGAACTTTGGCCTCAAGAGAACTTAGCACCCCAAGTGGTGTGCCTCAAACAAGTCACAAACACCAATAAACAAGTTGATGGATACGAGGGAGGTTATGGAGACTCAAAATGAGTTTCTTCTTCTTGGAATGCAAGTGGTAGCCGATTTTAGTGCTTAGGGTTAAATATATATAGTGTAGAATTCCAAGAGTCATGTGTAACCCTAATTCTTACACTTAAGCTTATGATCCATGCATTTGATTTGGACTAATACTTCATGGACTAACCATAAGCTTAACCCATCACAAATCAATCATGGATCATTAGCCCAATCCATATGTACCAATTTAATTAGTCTCTTTTGATCACTAAATTAAATCTTGACCAATACTAATTAAATAATATGATTTCTCAATTAATATATTATACTTATAATATATTAATAAATCACAAATAACCTCTTTCTCAAATATCTATCTATCAAATTGTTCTGGTGAAGGCAACCCGAAATGGACCATGCTACTATCGGGTCAAGTACATACCAATTATAGTTATGGGCTTAGACACCTAATCCAACAGTCTTCCACTTAGATAAGTCTAATAACTATAATTGCGAATGCAACTTAAAATCCGATTAGCAATCGTAGCTCTCAAAAAGCCGATGTCATAGTTTGATGCGTCCATTAGATAAGTGATCATATAATCCTCTGTTCTTCAAGATATCGTGTGGACAAAGACATGGAATAAAGTCATACTCATTGTCTAACAGTTTGTTTCCCGATTTATGATTTGTTTGACATAGAACTAAATTCAACACATCAATTGAGTCCTGACCGGGCTCGAGACATAAGTCAAAACAAAATCATTGAGGGGCCCAATATATCGCTTCTAATCCTATTAGGATAAAAGGAATAGATAAACTTCAACTTATATGCTTGTACTAACTACTCGTTAAATCATACACAACAGCACGTTTTATAACATCAAGTTATTGATGCATTTTCGCACTGTCAATGTACAAGCAACTCTGATGAGTTTATAACTCTTAGATCGATAGATCTTTAACAGGTAAATAAGCAAGAACAATAAATACTGGAACACACAGTGAATCAATCCGTATGTCGAATGATTAGAATATAGTCACACCTCAGCAGAGCTCGATTAAGAACTTCTACTGTAGAGGTGCGCTAGGGTTTACAGTACTTGATGAATAATAATGAAAGCGTTAATTACAAAGGATGCACGCAGGCACCTTAAATACTAAACCCTAAAATAAACACACGGCTGGACAGGCCCAAACCGGTGACAAAAGTGGACTAACAACCGAGCCCAAGATGCAACACAATAAGCCCAACAATCTCCCCTTTTGCGTCAATTGGAGCGAGACTTCAAATGGGTTGGGCAATAGCACCCTTCTTCACTGTCTTGAAGAGCTTCGATATTATGGCAAGAAGAGTATGACATAAGTCTTTATACCACTGAAGCATGTCTAAGAAGTTCTTCTTGTCTGCAGCTTCGTTCTCTTTACACCTGTGAATAATATCCAAAATATGCTCCAAGCAAGCCATAGAAAACAGGTGTTTGTCATCCAGATGGAACACGAACTTCTGATTGTCTTGTCAGGTGAACATCACAGCTCGATACTTTGAATCAATCTTGCCCATCTTCATCTTTGTGGCATCGCATGAAGATCCAATGGGTTTGACTGTAGGCCTTTTACTCATAACAAGAGCAATCTCCTGATCCATTTTAGCAACCTCATGAATGTACGAAGCTAGCATTCTCGTGATATGATCAATGATTGGCTTGTACTGCTGTGGATTGGAGAGCAGAATGTTGTTTAGCAGAATCTAATCGTGGGGATTCAGGTTCGGTAGATCAACCAGTGTAAACGTATGAACTGAATCATTTGACCCTCGGGTCACCCTGAAACCAACATTAACAAAAGTCCCCGCTGAAGTAGGCTTTAGTACTTTGACGGATGTAATTTTTTGTGCACTGCACGTCAGGTACTGAGGTTGAGAATATTTGAGATAAAACTCAATAAGATCCCAATCAACCTTCGGGTCCGGAGAAGGAATATCTACAGTTGCATCAAAACTGTGAAACACAAAAGCCTTCCTGGTAATAGGCATATCAAACTGCGAGTCCTTTGTGTTTTCACAATCAAACGAAGTAACAGGTTCCAGCCAATGAGTGCTTGGAAACTCAATTGCTTCTTTTATCAACTTCTCCTCCGTCCATAAAGGGAATAAATCTTTCTTTCACTCCAGCGTATCATGTGCCTCTTTTTCCCTTTTCTCTCTTTCTTCTTCTTCCCTGGCCACTTTCAAAGTTTCATCGAGCTCTTTATCACGTTTCTTTCTTTTTAGCAAGTCTTCCTTATTTTCCTCCTCTTCATTACTATGACCCATAACGCCCTTCTATTTGTCCAATACACTAGAACCCAAAGCTTCATTACCCTTCGGTTCAGTGGTGACCTTCGGCTGTTTGGGAGGATTTAGAGAATCTTCTCCCCCTTGTTGCGGAGTAGCAACATGCTCCGTAACACCCTCTATCTGACTCAACATTTCCAAAGTAGGAAGAAGTTTTTCTTTTAAGTGTTGTCGGACAGTGATTGTAAGAACTGAATCGTGAGCATCCAAAAGATTGGAAAGAAGCAGATGCACATCACTCACACAACTTTTAATCACTGTGTGTTTGGTCTTGAGGGATTCAATCTCCTTCTGGGCTTGACTAAGTCCCAAAGTTAGAGTGGCAATTTGAGACAGGGAGAGAACAAGATCTTCCGTCACTTTATTATCCAGGGCAAGGTCTGCTTGAATTTTAGCAAAACGTGTATCAACAGAAGAAAGAAGATTATCACCATCAGCTTGAAGACCGTGACGACCTGCTTCAAATTTTTCTCTTTCAGCTTTAAGAGATTTGGACAGAGAGGCAATGGCTTCATTTGCTTTAATGGTATTGGCCTTTGTAGTGGATTGATGAGATTCCATGAATGTCTTTGAATCAGAAATAAGGGTTTTGACCTCAGCAATAGCATTGTTTGAAGAGAGAGTGGCAGCCTCGACAGCTTGAGTAGCTTTATCAATAGACTGATCATGCTGTTTGATCAAAGTCTCGACCAAAGCCTTTATAGCAACTTCAGAGTATGCTGAAGCGGAGGAAGTAGCAGAAGAGTCCAACAGCTGATCGAGCTTGGCATTTAGATCCTTCAAGTGGCGTTTTGTAAGAGGAACATCATCATCATCGTCATCAAACTGAACTCGAAAAGGACTATAGTATAATGACTCAAAGTCCATATCAGCTCCACCAAGAATAGGTTCAGACTCGGCTGAGGGTGATGGTGAAGGAGGTGGGTTTAGAACAGGGGTTTTGGTTCCCGAGGTAAGTGCCCCCGTATCAGATACGTTGACACGAACCAGAGGTTCGGTTGGGGTTGTTTTGGTTGAAGTGGATTGGGTAAAGATGGGTGGTGGTAGAGGTATAGTGGAAACGGGTATAGAAGTGACAGGTGGTGGAAGTGGAGCAATGGAAATAGGAATAGTAGTTTGAGTAGGATAATGAGGAGGAGTTGGAACCGAGTCAGTAAGGGGTACCTCTTGAGTTGGAGAACGTGGAGGTGTGTGTCCCCTTGGCGAGTCTTCATTGTGAACACCTTCACCTTCGGTTGTATTCTCTTGATCTGATGGGTTTGAGCCATAAGAACTTTCCTACGTGCACATGCAAACCCTAATGCTTGGATCTAGGTTTCTCTAATTGAACATGCAATGTATCCAAGGCTTACAATTCTAGATCTAGTGAATACAATAGAAACTTGACATATGAAATCAGATATAGATTAATACCTTTAGTTGCTTGCTTGAATCTTCTTGTTCTTGGAGCTTAGAGTCACAATTGTCACTCCTCTAATGGCTTACAAACACCAACTAGCAAGAGGATGATTTGGAGAGAGAGGAGAGGTGTAGAAATCGGCTCTAGGGTTCCCAAGGATGCAAGGTGGCCGATTTCTCCAACCCTAGGGGTCTATTTATACTGTGAGCTTCTAGGGTTACATCCTTAACCCTAATTGAATAACTTAATCCCTAAGCAATCCAAGGATCCTTCTAGATTAAGGCTTGGATGAATTCAAGGAGCCCATACTCCTTAATTTAGGCCACCCTATAACCCATAAGAATCTATAGCCCAAGAACTAACTATCACACAATTGACAGTTCCAGTCCCCTTCATTTAATGAACCTCTTTTAGTCACCAAATTAATTCCTAATTAATCTATGACAAATGTTAATTAAATAATATGATTATTCCTTTAATATATTATTCTCATAATATATTAATAAATCATAATATCTTTTCTCTCTTCATAAATCACCCTATCAAGTTGCTATGGTGAAGGCAACCCAAAAGGACCATGCACAACCGGGTCAAGTACTTACCAAATATAGTTACAGGCTTAGACACTAATCCAACAGTCTCCCACTTGGATAAGTCTAGTAACTATAACTGCAAGCCTAATCCGATTAGCAATCGTAGCTCTCAAAGACGCTGTTAAACTCTGATCTTATCAGTAACTTGTCCTTAAGATAAGGGATCGTATAATCCTCTCTTCTACATATCGTGCGGACAATTACATGGAACATTGTCATACTTATTGTCCAACAATTGGTTTCTCGATCTCAGATTCATTTGACATAGAACTTAATTGAACACATCAATACAGTCCTGACCGGGCCCGATACATAAGTCAAATCAAATCATCGAGGGGCCCTAATATCGCTTTTACCCTCTTAGGATAAAAGGAACAGATAAACTTCAACTTATATGCATTTACTATCCACTAATAAAATCATACACAACAATGCATTTTATAACATCAAGTTACTGATGCGTTTACGCATTATCAATGCACAACCAATTAGCAAACAATAAACCATATATCTAGGTTTTAAGACCATATGATATTACCATCTTGTGATCACTCGTGATAAATTCCATGAAGTTATTCCAGCAAGTGTGGGTTTATTCCAATTCTCAAATCAAGTTCATAAGCACTCACGAACGTTGTAGCAAATCTTTGCTATATCTAATACATTTTGGACATTCTACACACGAATTCATGAGAGTCTTCATTCATATCTACTTCCAACATATGAACGACTGTGGACCGTTTGAATAATTCGATTATTATCAAATAATTCAATTGTTCAGGAAGTCAAAACATGCAAAATGAAACAATAGGTAAATGATTAACATAAGACAGTAACTTTACTAATAAATAATACTCTTTTATTTAATCATCGAATGTTAATAACAACTTTATCTATTACACGTTTCTAAACTATCTAATCTAAACTAATATCGTCCTTCAGCCCAATGCTCCTAGCGTGCTGCAAGTGCTTAACCCTGCTCAGTCCCTTCGTAAGCGGATCTGCTGGGTTATCCTCTGACGATACCCTCTTAACTACGAGGAGTCCTTCTTCCACCCGATGTCGAATAAAGTGATATTTTCTGTCGATATGTCGATATCTACCGTGATCTCTTAGTTCCTTGGTCAAGGCAACTGCTCCTTCATTATCACAGAAAATCTCCATAGGCTCCTTTATGGCTGGCACAACTCCAAGGTCTCCAATGAAGTTCTTCAACCATATTGCCTCCTTTGACGCTTCACTTGCTGCAATGTACTCTGATTCGCACGTTGAATCAGCTACGGTTTCCTGCTTGGAACTCTTCCAAGTTACTGCTCCTCCATTGAGGGTAAAGACCCAGCCCGACTGCGAACGATAGTTGTCCCTGTCGGTCTGAAAGCTGGCGTCACTATACCCACGTACCTTTAAGTCATCACTCCCACCGAGGACTAGAAACCATTCCTTGGTCCTCCGAAGGTACTTAAGAATGTTCTTGACTGCGATCCAATGCGCTCTGCCAGGGTTCCCTTGATATTTTCTGACCATGCTCGAAGAGAAGGCCACATCAGGGCGAGTACAAGTCATAGCATACATGATCGAGCCGACTGCGGAAGCGTAAGGTACTCGGCTCATCTCTGCTATCTCGATTTCAGTACTCGGACTTTGAGTTTTACTCAACTTGGCATTACTTTGGATTGGTAACTCCCCTTTCTTTGAATTCTCCATATTAAAACGTTTTAGTACCTTGTCCAAGTAAGTATTCTGACTAACTCCTATTAGTCACTTACTTCTATCTCTCACTATCCTTATTCCCAGAATATAGGAAGCCTCTCCGAGGTCCTTCATAGCGAAGCACTTATCGAGCCAGGACTTAACCTCCTGCAGTGTCGGGATGTCATTTCCTATGAGTAGTATGTCATCGACATACAATACGAGAAAGATGACTACACTCCCACTGGCGTTGACATATATACATGACTCATCTTCGCTTCGCAGAAAACCAAACTCTTTGACCTTCTCGTCGAAACAAAGATTCCATCTGCGAGACGCTTGCTTAAGTCAATAAATGTACTTCTCAAGCTTACACACTCTGTTGGGATGCTTCGCATTGAAAAACCCCTATCGCTGAGCCATGTAAACATCCTCAGCCAACTTCCCATTAAGGAAAGCGGTTTTGACATCCATTTGCCATATTTCATAGTCATGAAATGCAGCAATGGCCAACATCACCCTGATAGAATTTATCTTCACAACTGGTGAGAAGGTTTCGTCGTAGTCAACTCCAGGAGTTTGAGTGAAAACCTTCACAACCAATCGCGCCTTGTAAGTGTGCACATTTCCATCCACGCCAATCTTCTTCTTGAAGATCCACTTGCACCCGACCGTCTTACGACCTGGTACATTGTCAACCAAATTCCAAACCTGGTTGTCATACATGGATTGCATCTCGCTGTCCATGGCCTCTTTCCATTTCGCAGACTCTGGGCCTGCCATGGCTTCCTTATAGCTGTTAAGTTCTTCCACATTCACTAGTGTACTATGACTAATGAACGTATCCCCTTCCATAGTAATATGAAAACCATAAAACTGGGGTGGAACACTAACCCTTTCGGAACGTCTAAGAGGTAAGGACTCGTCAATCGGTTCAAGCAGAGTTTCCTCCTCATGTTGAGCGCCAGTGTTAGAGGTTCCTTCATCGCTTGACTCTTGAAGCTGTTCAAGATCGATTTGCCTCCCACTATCTCCTTGGCTTATGAGTTCTCGCTCTTGGAAAACCCCTCTCCTCGCAACGAAGACAACATTGTCACTCGGTCTGTAGAAGAGATATCCAAAGGATTTCTGTGTGTAGCCGATGAAAATACATCGCTCACTACGAGGTTCGAGTTTGTCGTGAGTTTCTCATCTTACGAAAACCTCGCAACCCCAAACCTTGATATGTGCCAACGAGGGAGCTTTCCCTGTCCACATATCGTGAGTGTTTTGGCAACCTTCTTCGTAGGGACTAAGTTAAGGATATGGGCGGCAGTCTCTTAGGCATACCACCAGAATGAGATAGGTAGTGAAGCATGACTCATCATGGAACGAACCATGTCTAGCAAGGTTCGATTACGCCTCTCAGCCACACCATTCAATTGTGGTGTCCTAGGTGGCGTCAATTGCGAAACTATTCCACATTCCTTGAGGTAGTCGTGGAATTCAAGACTTAGGTACTCTCCTCCTCGATCAGATCAAAGCATCTTGATTTTCCTGCCCAACTGATTCTCCACTTTTTGTTTAAACTCTTTGAACCTTTCAAAGGTTTCCGACTTGTGCTTGATTAAGTAGATATACCCATATCTACTATAATCGTCTGTAAATGTCACATAGAAGCGATTCGCATCCCTTGTGGTGGATCTAAAGGGTCCACATACATCTGTATGTATGAGATCCAATAAACCCTCACCCCTCGCACAAGTGCCAGTGAAGGGTGACATGGTCATCTTTCCAAGTACACAAGACTCGCAGACATCATCGTCCCTAAGGTCGAATGACTCCAACAGTCCATCCTTTTGGAGTTGGGCTATGCGTTTCTTATTGACATGTCCAAGACGACAATGCGACAAGCATGCTTTATCCATACCATTGGAAGAATCCACACACAACACTTCATTTCCTAAGTTATCTACAACCATCACAGTTTCATATATTCCATTACAAGGCAATGCTTCAAAACATTATCAAAATAAGCATAAATAGAACCTTTTTCATTATCAAATGAATATCTAAAACCTTGTCTATATAAACCATGAAATGAAATGATGTTTCTAGCCATATCTAGCGAATAGCAACAATTATTCAAATTTAAATCTAATCCATTACTAAGCACTAAGGAGTATACTCCAATCTTGGTGACATGCGACGTTCTTCTGTTTCTCATGATCAGATTCATCCTTCCACGCTCCACATCCCTATTTCTTTTTAGTCCCTGCAAATCAGAACATATGTGATAACCACATCCTGTATCAAGAACCCAAGAAGTAGACTGTGATAAACCATTAGATTTAATTGTGTAAATACCTGCGAAAGATGGCTTGATATTCCCATCCTTGATGGCCTGCAGATATTCTGGGCAGCTTCTCTTCCAATGCCCTATCTTGTGGCAGTAGTGGCACTCTGCCTCCTTAGGGTTTGAGTTGGGTTTGGCAGAACCAACTTTGGTTCCACTAGAAGAGGTTCCATCTTGGGACTTTCCCTTGTGGTGGCCCCTTGAATAAGCCTTTCTCTTCTTACCCTTCCCTCGCTCTATTGCCAAGACAGGAGCAGCAGTGGGAGTTGGAGTTCATGCAACATATTTGTCTTTGAGGTTGCTCTCAGCAGTCCTTAACAAGCCCTGAAGCTTGCTCAAAGAGACTTCCTCCTTATTCATGTGGTAGGTCATGCGGAACTGGCTATAGCAGGAAGGCAATGAGTGAATGATGATGTCAATTGCCAGCTCTTCATCGAAGTTCACATTCTACTTCAGCAGGCGATCGACATATCTCTGCATCTTTTGCAGATGAGCGGTAAGGGACTCTCCACTACCCCTTTTGGTAGTCATCATTGAAGTGATGATCTCATACCTCTCTTTCCTAGCGCTCTGGTGGTAGCGTTCCAGCAGATCCTGATGCATCTCACAGGGGTACTTGTCCTCATAGGACTTTTGGAGTTCTGCATTCATAGTCGCTAGCATAATGCAATGGACTTTCATGGCATCATGCTCATGGGCCTGATAGGCCGCGATCTCTTCAGCGGTAGCAGTATCGATGTCAATCTCCTTTAGCTTCTCATCGAGGACATACTCTTTGTCCTCGTAGCGAGTGATCATGTGAATGTTGCGGATCCAATTACTGAAATTGGTCCCATCAAAGATCACTTTCCCATACAAGTTCATGAGTGAGAACGAGCAAGAGGAGTTTGAAACAGAAGCGTTGTTGTATGCGTTCGACATCTGTAAAGAAAAAAAATAACAAAGTTGATTAGAAATGAATTTCCCAAATTAATCACCCAAATAAAAAATTAGGGCTAGGAACCAACAACATTATTTACAAATTAGAAAAGGGATGTCGTAATCTAACAAGTAAATAATTTGAAGGCAAGTGAATGTCGATTCACTAATTCTCCACCATGAAAAACGAAAAGGAAATTAGGTTGTAAATGTACTGAAAACTCCTAGATCTTTTGAGATACATTGAACTTTTCAATGCCATGTTTAAATCTCGATATGCCCCTCTAGTTTGTGACTGGGATGCCGAGGATCACAAAGTGGGTGTGAATAACCATGGAAATGTACATGGTGCCCTCATTGTTACAGTCACCTATTCGATGTGCCGGTTAACCACACACGCTCCATCGAACTATGACAAACAATGAGTCACCCTTCGCCACCTTTGCTTAGAAACCAATAAATGTGCCGGTTAACCACACGCGCTCCATTAACGTCTTAGCAAGGGTATAAAGTGTAATTTCATGGAATTGCATCAATTCACTTTTTCCTAAAGTAACTAAGATTGGGCATTTTGTAAAAACATTTAGTTACTTTATTTAGATTCATTATACTTTTAATGAGGAGAGGTTTGCCCGATCCTACCCGTTCGGCTAACGACCATCCACCAATCAAGGAAGCGGTGGGTGAGAATGGACACCCATTAAACGGCCATTTTATAGGCCATAACCTTATACCCCCCCCCCCCCTTATAGATCGGTTTCGTGAATGAGGCATACTAACGGTAAGATTGGCATTTAAGTTATACATATATATATATATATATATATATATATATATATATATATATATATATATATAAATCTTGAGGACAAGTTTTGAACTTTTCAAAACATAAAGGAATAAATAGCAAATAATATAAATTAACTAATTAATATAATGATTATCTAGATTTGGCCTAGTCAATATTACTTGCAAGACAATTCACCAATTAATTCAAATAATCAACTATTATCAAATAAGGAAATTATTATTTAACCAAATGGTAATTATCTTTTGTTTTGTCAAGGATATAGTCAAACATATGATAAAGTTCGGAATTTATGGACCCAAAATAATTTAGGTAAGTATTCTTAAGCAAAACAACAAGAAATCCCGAAAATCACTCTGACAGACACTCTAACTCGCCGTGTCCCATTATGGACTCGTCGAGTTCATACGACTCACCGAGTCCACAAAGGGACTCACCGAGTTTGTCAGTCAGGGGCACAAAAAAAAACAATTTTTCATGGCAAGAATAATCAAATAATGCGTCAATTCAATAGAAATCAATCAAAGCTCTGATACCACTAATGAGTTTGAGCCGTAGGAACTTTCCTATGTGCACATGCAAACCCTAATGCTTGGATCTAGGTTTCTCTAATTGAACATGCAATGTATCCAAGGCTTACAATTCTAGATCTAGTGAATACGATAGAAACTTGACATATGAAACCAGATCTAGATGAATACCTTTAGTTGCTTGCTTGAATCTTCTTGTTCTTGGAGCTTAGAGTCACAATTGTCACTCCTCTAATGGCTTACAAACACCAAATAGCAAGAGGATGATTTGGAGAGAGAGGAGAGGTGTAGAAATCGGCTCTAGGGTTCCCAAGGATGCAAGCTGGCCGATTTCTCCAACCCTAGGGGTTTATTTATACTGTGAGCTTCTAGGGTTACATCCTTAACCCTAATTGAATAACTTAATCCCTAAGAAATCCAATGATCCTTCTAAATTGAGGCTTGTACGAATTCAAGGAGCCCATACTCCTTAATTTCGGCCACCCTATAACCCATAAGGATCCATAGCCCAAAAACTAACTATCACACATCTGACAGTTCCAGTCCCCTTCATTTAATTAACCTCTTTTAGTCACCAAATTAATTCCTAATCAATCTATGACCAATGTTAATTAAATAATATGATTATTCCTTTAATATATTATTCTCATAATATATTAATAAATCATAATATCTTTTCTCTCTTCATAAATCACCCTGTCAAGTTGCTATGGTGAAGGCAACCCAAAAGGACCATGCACAACCGGGTCAAGTACTTACCAAATATAGTTACAGGCTTAGACACTAATCCAACAGTGGGATTGAGCCATAAGAACTTTCTTATGTGCACATGTAAACCCTAATGCTTGGATCTAGGTTTCTCTAATTGAACATGCAATGTATCCAAGGTTTACAATTCTAGATCTAGTGATTACAATAGAAACTTGACATATGAAATCAGATCTAGATGAATACCTTTAGTTGCTTGCTTGAATCTTCTTGTTCTTGGAGCTTAGAGTCACAATTGTCACTCCTCTAATGGTTTACAAACACCAACTAGCAAGATGATGATTTCGAGAGAGAGGAGAGGTGTAGAAATCGGATCTAGGGTTCCCAAGGATGCAAGGTAGCCGATTTCTCCAACCCTAGGGGTTTATTTATACTGTGAGCTTCTAGAGTTACATCCTTAACCCTAATTGAATAACTTAATCCCTAAGCAATCCAAGGATCCTTCTAGAGTAAGGATTGGACGAATTCAAGGAACCCATACTCCTTAATTTCGGCCACCCTATAACCCATAAGGATCCATAGCCCAAAAACTAACTATCACACAATTGACAGTTCCAGTCCCCTTTATTTAATTAACATCTTGTAGTCACCAAATTAATTCCTAATTAATCTATGACCAATGTTAATTAAATACTATGATTATTCCTTTAATATATTATTCTCATAATATATTAATAAATCATAATATCATTTCTCTCTTCATAAATCACCCTGTCAAGTTGCTATGGTGAAGGCAACCCGAAAGGACCATGCACAACCGGGTCATGTACTTACCAAATATAGTTACGGGCTTAGACACTAATCCAACAGTCTCCCACTTGGATAAGTCTAGTTACTATAACTGCAAGCCTAATCCGATTAGCAATTGTAGCTCTCAAAGACACTGTCAAACTCTGATCTTATCAGTAACCTGTCCTTCAGATAAGGGATCGTATAATCCTCTGTTGTAGATATCGTGCGGACAATTACATGGAACATTGTCATACTTATTGTCCAGCAATTGGTTTCTCGATCTCAGATTCATTTGACATAGAACTTAATTGAACACATCAATTCAGTTCTGATCAGGCCCGACACATAAGTCAAATCAAATCATCGAGGGGCCCTGATATCGCTTTTACCCTCATAGGATAAAAGGAACAGATAAACTTCGACTTATATGCATTTACTATCCACTAATCAAATCATACACAACAATGCATTTTATAACATCAGGTTACTGATGCGTTTACGCATTATCAATGCACAACCAATTAGCAAACAATAAACCATATATCTAGGTTTTAAGACTATATGATATTACCATCTTGCGATCACTCGTGATAAATTCCATGAAGTGATTCCAGCAAGTGTGGGTTTATTCCAATGCTCAAATCAAGTTCATAAGCACTCATGAACGTTGTAGCAAACTTTTGCTATGTATAATACACTTTATACAATCTACACTCCAATTCATGACAGTCTTCATTCATATCTACTTCCAACATATGAACGATTGTGGACCGTTTGAATAATTCGATTATTATCAAATAATTCAATTATTCAGGAAGTGAAAACATGCAAAATGAAACAATAGGTAAATGATTAACATAAGACAATAACTTTACTAATAAATAATACTCTTTTATTTAATCATCGAATGTTAATAACAACTTTATCTATTACACGTTTCTAAACTATCTAATCTAAACTAATATCATCCTTCAGCCCAATGCTCCTAGCGTGCTGCAAGTGCTTAACCCTGCTCAGTCCCTTCGTAAGCGGATCTGTTGGGTTATCCTCTGACGATACCCTATTCACTACGAGGAGTCCTTCTTCCACCTGATGTCGAATAATGTGATATTTTCTGTCGATATGTCGAGATCTACCGTGATCTCTTGGTTCCTTGGTCAAGGCAACTGCTCCTTTATTATCACAGAAAAACTCCATAGGCTCCTTTATGGTTGGCACAACTCCAAGGTCTCCAATGAAGTTCTTCAACCATATTGCCTCTTTTGACACTTCGCTTGCTATAATGTACTCTGATTCGCACGTTGAATCAGCTACGGTCTCCTGTGTGGAACTTTTCCAACTCACTGCTCCCCCATTGAGGGTAAAGACCCAGCCCGACTGAAAACAGTAGTTGTCCCTGTCGGTCTGAAAGCTGGCGTGACTGTACCCTCGCACCTTTAAGTTATCGCTCCCACCGAGGACTATAAACAATTCCTTGGTCCTCCGAAGGTACTTAACAATATTCTTAACTATGATCCAATGCGCTCTGCTAGGGTTCCCTTGATATCTGCTGACCATGCTTAAAGCGAAGGCCACATCAGGAAGAGTACAAGTCATAGCATACATGATTGAGCCAACTGCGGAAGCGTAAGGTACTCGGCTCATCTTTGCTATCTCGACTTCAGTACTCGGACTTTGAGTTTTACTCAACTTGGCATTACTCTGGATTGGTAGCTCCCCTTTCTTTGAATTCTCCATACCAAAACGTTTTAGTACCTTGTCCAAGTAAGTATTCTGACTAAGTCCTATTAGTCTCTTACTTCTGTCTCTCACTATCCTTATTCCCAGAATATAGGAATCCTCTCCGAGGTCCTTCATAGCGAAGCACTTCCCGAGCCAGGATTTAACCTCCTGCAGTGTCGGGATGTCGTTTCGTATGAGTAGTATGTCATCGACATTCAATACGAGAAAGCTTACTACACTCCCACTGGCTTTGACATATACACACGATTCATCTTCGCTTCGCAGAAAACCAAACTCTTTGACCTTCTCGTCAAAACAAAGATTCCATCTGCGAGACGCTTGCTTAAGTCCATAAATGGACTTCTCAAGCTTGCACACTCTATTGGGATGCTTCGTATTGAGAAAACCCTCTGTCTGAGCCATGTAAACATCCTCAACCAACTTCCCATTAAGGAAAGCAGTTTTGACATCCATTTGCCATATTTCATAGTCATGAAATGCATCAATGGACAGCATCACCCTGATAGACTTTATCTTCCCAACTGGTGAGAAGGTTTCGTCATAGTCAACTCCAGGAGTTTGAGTGAAACCATTCGCAACCAATCGTGCTTTATAAGTGTGTACATTTCCATCCATGCCAGTCTTCTTCTTAAAGATCCACTTGCACCCGAACGTCTTACGACCTGGTACATTGTCAACCAAATTCCAAACTTGGTTGTCACACATGGACTAAATCTCGCTCTCCATAGCCTCCTTCCATTTCGCAGACTCCGGGCCTGCCATGGCTTCCTTATAGCTGTTAGGTTCGTCCATATTCACTGGTGTGCTATCACTAATGAACGTATCCCCTTCTGTAGTAATATGAAAACCATAAAACTGGGGTGGAACACTAACTCTTTTGGAACGTCTAAGAGGTAAGGACTTGTCAATTGGGTCAACCGGAGTTTCTTCCTCGGGTTGAGCGCCAGTGTTAGAGGTTCCTTCATCGCTTAACTCTTGAAGCTCTTCAAGATCGATTTGCCTCCCACTGTCTCCTTGGCTTATGAGTTCTCGCTCTCGGAAAACCCCTCTCATCGCAACGAAGAGAACATTGTCACTCGGTCTATAGAAGAGATATCCAAAGGATTTTTCGGGTAGCCGATGAAAATACATCGCTCACTACGAGGCTCGAGCTTGTCGTGAGTCTCTCTTCTTACGAAGACCTCGCAACCCCAAACCTTGATATGTGCTAACGAGGGACCTTTCCCTGTACACATCTCGTGAGGTGTTTTGGCAACCTTCTTCGTAGGGACTAAGTTAAGAATATGGGCGGCAGTCTCTAAGGCATACCCCCACAATGAGATAGGTAGTGAAGCATGACTCATCATGGAACGAACCATATCTAGCAGGGTTCGATTACGCCTCTCAGCTACATCATTCAATTGTGGTGTCCTAGGTTGCGTCAATTGCGAAACTATTCCACATTCCTTGAGGTAGTCATGGAATTCAAGACTTAGGAACTCTCCACCTCGATCAGATCGAAGCATCTTGATTTTCCCGCCAAACAGATTCTCCACTTCTTGTTTAAACTCTTTGAACTTTTCAAAGGTTTCTGACTTGTGCTTGATTAAGTAGATATACCCATATCTGCTATAATCATCTGTGAAAGTCACATAGAAGCAATTCACATCCCTTGTGGCGGATCTAAAGGGTCCACATACATCTGGATGTATGAGATCCAATAAACCCTCACCCCTCGCACAAGTGCCATTGAAGGGTGACTTGGTCATCTTTCCAAGTAAACAAGACTCGCACATCTCATCGCCCCTAAGGTCGAATCACTCCAACACTCCATCCTTTTGGAGTTGGGCTATGCGTTTCTTGTTGACATGTCCAAGACGACAATCCCACAAGCATGATTTTCCCATACCATTGGAAGAATCCACACACAGCACATCATTTCCTAAGTTATCTACAACCATCACAGTTTCATATATTCCATTACAAGGCCATGCTTCAAAATATAAAACATTATTAAAATAAGCATAAAGAGAATCCTTTTCATTATCAAATGAATATCTAAAGCCTTGTTTATATAAACCATGAAATGAAATGATGTTTCTAGCCATATCTGGCGAATAGCAACAATTATTCAAATTTAAATCTAATCCATTACTAAGCACTAAAGAGTAAACTCCAATCTTGGTGACAGGTGGCGTTCTTCTGTTTCCCATGATCAGATTCATCCTTCCTTGCTCTACATCCCTATTTCTTCTTGTCAGAACATATGTGACAACCACATCCTATATCAAGAACCCAAGAAGTAGCATGTGATAAACCATTAGATTTAATTGTGTAAATACCTGCGAAAGATGGCTTGATCTTCCCATCCTTGATGGCCTGCAGATATTCCGGGCAGCTTCTCTTCCAATTCCCTATCTTGTGGCAGTAGTGGCACTCTGCCTCCTTAGGGTTTGAGTTGGGTTGAGCAGAACCAACTTTGGTTCCACTAGAAGAGGTGCCATCTTGGGACTTTCCCTTGTGGTGGCCCCTTGAAGAAGCCTTCCTCTTCTTACCCTTCCCTTGCCCTATTGCCAAGACAGGAGCAACAGTGGGAGTTGGAGTTGATACAACAGATTTATCCTTGACTTTCCTCACAGCAGTCCTCAACAAGCCCTGAAGCTTGCTCAAGGAGACCTCTTCCTTATTCATGTAGTAGGTCATGCAGAACTGGCTATAGCAGGAAGGCAATTAGTGAAGGATGATGTCAATTGCCAACTCTTCATCAAAGTTCACATTCAACTTCAGCAGGCGATCAACATATATCTGCATCTTTTGTAGATGGGCAGTAAGGGACTCTCCATTGCCCATTTTGGTAGTGATCATCGAAGTGATGATCTCGTACCTCTCTTGCGTAGCACTCTGGTGGTAGCGTTCCAGCAGATCCTGATGCATCTCGTAGGGGTACTTGTCCTCATAGGACTTCTGGAGTTCAGCAGTCATAGTCACTAGCATGATGCAATGGACTTTCGTGGCATCACGCTTATGGGCCTCATAGGTCGCGATCTCTTTAGCGGTAGCAGTATCGATGTCAATCTCCTTTAGCTCCGCATCGAGGACATACTCTTTGTCCTCAAAGCGAGTGACCATGCGAATGTTGTGGATCCAATTACTGAAATTGGTCCCATCAAAGATCACTTTCCCACACAAGTTCATGAGTGAGAATGAGCCAGAGGAGTTTGAACTAGAAGCGTTGTTGTTTGCGTTCGAGATCTGAAAAGAAAAAAAAGGACAAAGTTGAGTAGAAATGAATTTCCCAAATTAATCACCCAAATGAAAAATTAGGGCTAGGAACCAACAACATTATTTACAAATTAGAAAATGGATGTCGTAATCTAACAAGTAAATAATTTGAAGGCAAGTGAATGTCGATTCACTAATTCTCCACCATGAAAAACAAAAAGGAAATTAGGTTTTAAATGTATTGAAAACTCCTAGAACTTTTGAGATACATTGAACTTTTCAGTGGCATGCTTAAATCTCAATATGCCCCTCTAGTTTGTGAGTGGGATGCCGAGGATCACAAAGTGGGTGTGAATAACCATGCAAATGTACATGGTGCCCTCATTGTTACAGTCACCTATTCGATGTGCCGGTTAACCACACATGCTCCATCGAACTATGTCAAACAATGAGTCATCCTTTCCACCTTTGCTTAGAAACCAATTAATGTGCCGGTTAACCACACGCGCTCCATTAACGTCTTAGCAAGGGTACAAAGTGTAATTTCATGGAATTGCATCAATTCACTTTTTCCTAAAGTAACTAAGATTGGGAATTTTTGTAAAAACATTTAGTTAGTTTATATAGATTTATTATACTTTTAATGAGGAAAGGTTTGCCCCATCCTACCCGTTCGGCTAACGACCCTCCACCAATCAAGGAAGCGGTGGGTGAGAATGGACACCCATTAAATGACCATTTTATAGGCCATAACCTTATACCCCCCTTATAGATCGGCTTCGTAAATAGTTCAAATTAAAACTTTTAATCACAAAACTTAAATTTCAAAACTTGAGGACAAGTTTTTGAACTTTTCAAAACATAAAGGATCAAATAGCAAATAATATAAATTAACTAATTGATATAATGATTATCTAGATTTGACCTAGTCAATATTACTTGCAAGACAATTCACCAATTAATTCAAATAATCAATTATTATCTAATAAGGAAATTATTATTTAACCAAATGGTAATTATCTTTTGTTTTGTCAAGGATATAGTCAAACATATGATAAAATTCGGATTTTATGTACCCAAAACGATTTCGGTAAGTATCCTTAAGCAAAACTGAAAGAAATCCTGAAAATCACTCTGACAGACGTTCTGACTCGCCGAGTCCCATTATGGACTCGTCGAGTTCATACGACTTGCCGAGTCCACAATGAGACTCGGCGAGTGTGTCAGTCAGGGGCACAAAAACAATTTTTCATGGCAAGAACAATCAAACAATGCATCAATTCAATAGAAATCAATCAAAGCTCTGATACCACTGATGGGTTTGAGCCATAAGAACTTTCCTATGCGCACATGTAAACCCTAATGCTTGGATCTAGGTTTCTCTAATTGAACATGAAATGTATCCAATGCTTACAATTCTAGATCTAGTGAATACAATAGAAACTTGACATATGAAATCAGATCTAGATGAATACCTTTAGTTGCTTTCTTGAATCTTCTTGTTCTTGGAGCTTAGAGTCACAATTGTCACTCCTCTAATGGCTTAAAAACACCAACTAGCAAGAGGATGATTTGGAGAGAGAGGAGAGGTGTAGAAATCGGCTCTAGGGTTCCCAAGGATGCATGGTAGCCGATTTCACCAACCCTAGGGGTTTATTTATACTGTGAGCTTCTAGGGTTACATCCTTAACTCTAATTGAATAACTTAATCCCTAAGCAATCCAAGGATCCTTCTAGAGTAAGGCTTGGACGAATTCAAGGAGTCCATACTCCTTAATTTCAGCCACCCTATAACCCAGAAGGATCCATAGCCCAAAATCTAACTATCACACAATTAACAGTTCCAGTCCCCTTTATTTAATTACCCTCTTTTAGTCACTAAATTAATTCCTAATTAATCTACGACCAATGTTAATTAACTAATATGATTATTAATTTAATATATTATTGTCATAATATATTAATAAATCATAATATCTTTTCTCTCATCATAAATCACCCTGTCAAGTTGCTATGGTGAAGGCAACCCAAAAGGACCATGCACATCCGGGTCAAGTACTTACCAAATATAGTTACGGGCTTAGACCATGCAGAAGGAACATAATCTGAATCACTAGCCGAGGATGCATTCGGTTTCTTTGCCATCTTATTGACCCTCTTCTTCTTCGGAGCCGAAGGAGCTGCCTTGTCAGCTTTACGCTTTTTGGGCGATGCAGCTTTGGAAGAAGGACCTTCGGTTTCATTCTTTTTGGAATCTGGTTTCTTCCCCCTTTTTGTTGGTTTTTCAACTGCGTCTAGAGCAAGTTGCATCTCCGGGGTCAATTGCCTTGGTCCCGTAGGAGGAAGTTTCTGGTATTCAGCCATGACATTGCTAACTGCAGCAACATTTTGGTACATCGATTCAGGAATAGACCCAATGAATAAAAACTTGGTTGAATCGGTGACAATGATTTTCTTGGTGTGAAACATCGCAATGGAGGATCGCAGAGCATCCACCATTAATAGAACTTGAAATATTTCAATTGCCCTCAGAGTTATAAGGGTCCAACACCGACCACAAGAAATCTCGGAGTCGCTTGCAGATGAATTAAGACTTTGTACCACTTAAGCCCAAATAAGCATTCCATAGTCGAGATTTATACCATGGTAGAGACCATAAAGAATAGTCATAAAACCTTTGCTTGTCCCATCTGAAACTGCAACCCTTTCTAAAAAACCCTTAACAAGAAGGGTAAAAAGTCTGTTCCATTGTGGTGGAAGGCAAGATTTCTTGAACTTCGTTATTGTGGTGAGAATGTCAGTATACCCCATATCGTAGAACATGGTGAACAGATGAGTAGTGGTGATGGAGTCAGGATTCACCAAAGAATCACCATTAGTAAGCCCTATCAACTAACATAAGCGAGCTTTGGAGACTGAGGTCTTGTGATTGAAGATTTCAAAATAGATCCTGTCTTTGTGTTTCTCATAAAGGGCAGAGGTATACACCTGGGAAAGCAAAGACATAGGTACACATTCAACCACTTGTAGCATATAAGAATCATAGAGGAATGGATTCAAGTCGATGAGAAGATTTTGGTTTGGTTTGATGATCAGCAAAGTCGATGAAGTAGTTTGTTCATGTAGTGAAGAAGAATCAGCCATTGTTGCAGGTTTGAGGAGGAAGATGAATTGTATAGACGCTGATGTGTTTTTGAGAGAGGAATAGTAAACGGTAAAAGGTGAGAGAGGAAAGTCTGAACCTTTTATACGATTACCATGAGAGGGAAAATCTTTTGTAATCATTCCCTGATCTTTAGAAACGTCGCCTGAAAAAGCGTGATTTGGCAGCTATGTTTCCCTATGAAAACGTCATCAGGCGTGATGATAAAAACCGTTTCAAATTCAAGCGCCCAAATCAATTCTTATCTAGTGACCGTCTCTTCAACTTCAAAGACTCTTCTACTCAATTCAAAGAAGATGCACCATGATAGCATGTGAAACCGAACTTATAAATCTAAAATTAGCCATTAGTAACCCGAACTAGACTTAGGAAAATCACATGGATTAACGTGCAACAGTGTGCCAATAAAAAGGAATAAAACAAAAATATTTGTGGGAAAATAAGTGATGTTAATATGGACACAAAACTGAAGATCCCGGGCACGAATCTCTTCCTTTAAAGTCAAGAGAGACTTAGAAGTGTCTGTGAGGTTTCCCGTTAGAATACGATCACCTGTTTGTAAAGAAACCGTGAAAGGCTTCTTTTCAAGATAAGGCTTCAAAGGGTGGTTTAATTTCAATCGAACTTCAGTGCTTGAAATAAGACCGAACGTTGGATAAAGTGCTTGTGAGACCGATGTGGCCTGTTGAACAAGTAGGTTGGATAATATGTTCAGTGACTAGATGAATATTAGAAATCTCAAAAAAAATTAAAACTAAACTGGATCCTTTGGGAAGAAACTTCTTGGTGTAAGAAAATTTCATAAAGATCATGCAAAAATAAAAAGAGATTTCTTGAGGTAACAAGTAATAGCTTGAACATTAGAGCATTCACCGTCAATTCATTTAAGGTATTGGATATTGGGTTTCACTTAGCACATGGTGAACGAAACTAAGATCATTAACACAGATGTTGTGTAACCATAAACCTCAGTGTTAAAGACTGAGAGTCTCAAGGGTTACAATTATGAACCAAAAGTAAGTGGAGAAAAGTGGTAAGGAGGTTAGAGAACCGAAAGCACCTCTGGTGTAGAGTAAGGACCGAGAAGACAACTCTTAACTCAATATGAGACGAGTAAGGTGGCTCATGACATAAGTGATTGTATCAGCCTGATTGGGAAGATTTGATTTGTGTATATCAAATCAGTAAGGCTACACTTGAAATCGTTGAGGCTTAGGTCGACATACAGCAACATGCTTCTAGGGACACATAGCTAATATAAAGAGAAAGAAATGTATACCTGTTCTAGCTCCATCATTTGAATTAAAAATGATATCCTTCAGTGATATTTCATAATTTTTGACTTTAATGATAAGCAACATAAACAATACAAAAGAAAGAAAAAATATTTTTGAATTTTTATGAATTTTCTGAAAAAGAATTAAAAAACAGAAAGAAAAATATTTTTGATTTTTATGAATTTTCTGAAAAAGAATTAAAAACAGAAAGAAAAATATTTTTGAATTTTTTTTTTTGAATTTTCTGAAAAATAATTAAAAACAGAAAGAAAAATATTTTTGATTTTTATGAATTTTCTGAAAAAGAATTAAAAACAGAAATAAAAAATATTTTTGAATTTTTTGAAAAAAATTAAAAACAGAAAGAAAAATATTTTTGGATTTTATGAATTGAAACGAAGTAAGAAAAGAGACAAACAATGTACAAAAATATACAACCGAAACTGCAATCGAAAAGTAGTGAAGCGAAATAGACCGAGCGTTCGGTTCATTTCGGTTCCCAAAAAATCAGGAACCGAAATAGACCGAGCGTTCACTCTATTTCGCGTTCGGTTCATTTCGGTTCCCAAAAAATCAGGAGCCGAAATAGACCGAGCGTTCGCTCTATTTCGCTTGATAAATTTTAATGAGGCGAAAGCGATTTCGGTACAGATTCAGCTTCCATCATTCCTAAGCCTTGTAAAATTTTGTTAAAACTTGCTTCAGGCAGGGCTTTTATAAAGATGTCAGCTAATTGATCAGTGGTTCTTACATAATGTATTTCGACATTACCGTCCTCCACGTGATCCTTAATAAAATGATACCTCAGTGCTATGTGTTTCGTTTTGGAGTGTTGTACTGGGTTGTGACATATCCTTATTGCACTTTCAGAGTCACAATACAGAGGAATTTTCTTCATGTTCAGGCCATAGTCTCGAAGTTAACTTTGTATCCATATAACCTGTGAGGTACAAGACGCTGCAGCTATGTACTCGGGTTCGGCTTTGGATAGAGACACACATGTTTGCTTCTTAGATTTCCAGCTGACAAGTTTTCCATCAAGGAACTGACGTCCTCCAGTAGTGCTCTTTCGGTCCAATCCACATCCTCCTAGATCACCATCAGAGAATGCCTGAACAAAGAATCCTGATTTTGCTGGGTACCACAGACCGAGAGATGAGGTTCGCTTCAGATACCGAAAAATATTCTTCACAGCCATCATGTGAGGTTTGTGTGGATTAGCTTGAAACCTGGCACAATAACAGACGGAAAACATTATGTCTGGTCGACTGGTTGTCAGATACATTAAGGATCCTATCATTTGGCGATAGAGGGTCATGTCGATAGTCGGTTCGTCCAGAGAAGGTGTTAACTTCGTGCCAAACGCCATAGGAACCTTCACTTTTGAGTCTCCCATCATTCCAAACTTGGGAAGCAAGGTCTTCGTGTACGCCTCTTGATTAATAAAAATGCCTTCGGGTCCCTGTCTAATATTTAAGCCAAGGAAAAAGTTAATTGGACCCATTGAGCTCATCTCAAACTTAGTCTCCATCAACTTCCTGAATCTAGCTGTGAGTTTGGGATTCGTGGAACCGAAGATGATATCATCGACGTAAATTTGGATGATCATAAGGTGGTCAACCTCTTTCTTACGAAAGAAGGTTGGGTCAACCGAACCTTGCTTAAACTTTGACATTTTTAGAAATCGAGTTAATGTTTCATACCAAGCTCTAGGGGCTTGCTTCAGACCGTAAACCGCCTTGTCCAGAATGTAGCAGTGATCTGGATACTTTTCGTTCACGAAACCTGGTGGTTGCTCAACATATACTGTTTCTTCTAATTCTCCATTTAGAAATGCACACTTGACGTCCATTTGATATATTTCAAAGTTCTTGTGAGCAGCATAGGCCAGAAAGATCCAAACTGATTCTAGCCTTGCTACAGGAGAGAAGGTCTCTTCGTAGTCTATCCCTTCACAACCAACCTTGCTTTGTTCCGAATTACATTCCCTTCTTTGTCCATTTTGTTTCGAAATACCCATTTCAGTCCAAATACAGATACATCCTTTGGTGTAGGAATCAGTCTCCATACCTTGTTTCGCTCAAACTCGTTGAGTTCGTCTTGCTTTGCATGTACCCAATTAGAGTGATCGAGTGCAATATTGACAGTCTTCGGTACAATTTTGGAGACAAACGAATTAAACATGCAAAATTCCACTTGAGAGAATAATGCAGTTTGTTTCGCTTTCAGAGTTGAACGAGTACGAACTCTTTCTGATGAATCACCAATGATTTGGGTTTTTGGATGATCTTTTGTCCATTTGGTGAGAGGTGGGTAATTTGGATCATAGGAGGGATCCAACTCAACATTTACTTCTTCTTCAAATTCTGACTGAGTATCATCATCATTTGTATTTGCATTCTCCCCCTCAAATGATGAGACTGTTACGCCTTCATGCATTGGATTCTCCCCCTCAACTGGACGTTCGGTTGGTATGGTAGTTGATGGGTTCTCCCCATGAAATGATAATTGAGGGTTATCAGACGAAGATGAACCCTCCCCCTGAAATGTAGAATTTTCTTATGGAGGTTCGCTTGGACTTGGCTGTTTGGTTGTTCTCGGTTGTTCTTTTTCCATATCCTTCGTTGCATCATCAATGATGTGATTCAAGGAATCAATCTTATTGTCAGCAGCCTTTGCTTCAGAGTGAATGGCTTTCTCTGGTTCATCGAACAATGACATATATTGCTCAAATAAATTCGAAATGGAAACAGTAACTTGACCAGACGTTGGAAAGATTTCCTCCGATCAACCTTCGGTTGTTTGAAGCTTTTTGACGTAGTTGTCATCGAAGGTGACATAATACGTTTCTTCGATTTTCTTGGAACGTTTGTTCAGAACCCTATATGCCTTGGAGTTTAATGAGTATCCAACAAAAATCCCTTCGTCAGCTTTGATGTCAAACTTGTTTCGGTGCTCTTTGAATTGAAAATAAAGCATCTGGAATCGAACACATGGAAGAACTTGACATTTGGCTTGCGATTGTTCAAGATCTCATATGGAGTAATATAAAAACGCTTGTTGAGAAGAGATATATTCTGTGTGTAGCAGGCAGCAGCAATAGCATCAGCCCAGAAATATAAAGGCAATGAGGCGAAACTGAGCAAGGTTCGGGCTGCTTCACACAACGAGCGGTTTCGACTTTCAACGATACCATTTTGTTGTGGAGTGTAGGGAGCAGAAAAGTTGTGAGATACTCCCTTTTTTGTAAGAAAGTTTTCAAATTCATTGTTTTTGAACTCCAGCTGATTGTCACTTCGAATGTTTCTTACCAACTTTCTCAGTTGAAGCTGTATTTGCTTGATAAAAACCTTGAGCATTGGTGTAGCCTATGATTTCTGTTTAAGAAAAAATACCCAGGTGAAACGAGAAAAGTCATCTATTATTACTAGTATATACTTGTTACCGCCAATGCTTTCAATAGCCAAAGGTCCACATAAATCAATATGCAGAAGCTCAAGTGGTTCAATGATCTTCGTGTTGACACGTGTTGGATGACTTTTCCTGCTTTGCTTTCCCATTTCACATGCAGCATACAAATGTTCTTTATCAAACTTGAGTATTGGAAGTCCTCGCGCATGATCACCAAGAACTAGGTTGTTGATGTCTTTGAAGTTGAGGTGCGAGAGCATTCGGTGCCATAACCAACTTTCGTCTAAGTATGCTTTCGTTAGCAGACACACAGTTGGCTTCCCTCGAATGGGATTGAGATTAAGTAGGTACATTTCTCCTTTTCTTTTGGATTTTAATAGAACTGATTTGGTCTTCTTATCTACTATTTATGATCCTTCATCATCGAACGAAACCTTCAGTCCGGTTCCCACCACCAGTTGTGTAACACTGATGAGATTGTGTTGTAAGCCCTCTACGTATGCTACTTTCCTGATCGAGAATTCGCCATTTGTGATCATTCCATAGCCTTTTATTGTGCCAAATGAGTTGTTGCCATATTTGACACATCCACCATCCTTAATAGCTCGAAACTCCCGAAGCTCTTCCTTTCTCCCTGTCATGTGACGTGAGCAGCCACTATCAATGTACCATTCATCGTCGAACTGTTCGTCACGCATAACCTGCAAAAAGTCAAGAAGATTTAGGAACCCAAAGTATCTTGGGTCCATGTGAGCCTTTTACAGAATAGGATATAACAATAGAAGAATCAACCAAGTAAGTTCGTTTTATTAGGGTTGTTTCATCTTTTCTTTTGATTGTAAAAACTTTGATTTTATTTTCTTTTGACATTTCAGCCTTAGGTCTAGGAATCAGATCCTTTTTGTTTACTAACTTTTGGTTTTGTTTCCCTAGGTTAGTATTGATCTTCTTTTCATCTTTTGAGATGATCTTCCCTTTTCCCTTCACATCTTCTTTAGGATTGTGCTTTGAGTGAGATGAATGTGTTTTAGAAGCGAATACTTGCTTTCGGGTCCTTTCGCTTGTGGATGAGGGACCGAAACTGCTCCTTCGGTTGTTGAGTTGTGAGTCGAAATCACTCTTTCGGTCTCTTTCGCTTCCATTTTGAGGACCAAAACTTCCCTTTCGGTTTGCTTGGCTACTTGAATAGCATTGAGTATAAGAAGTAGCTTGATTTTTTAACACTCCTTTATCCTTAGCAGTTGAACTCTTGTTTGATCGAAGGTACTTTGGGTTTTGGGACTGCCAAAACTGTTTCCTTTCAGTGAGATTTTTCTTGTATCTCCTGTTACATTCATGTTTCTTTTCAGACACCTGTTTGGGAGTTTTATGGATGTTGGCCTTCGGTCTCGATCTTTTATCATGAGTTTCTCTCTTTAACGAGGAGGTTTCGCTTGTCGCCTTAACTGATTCACTTGGAATCTTTTTGGTACCACTTGTGCTTGGCACATCAAAATGCGTAGGCTTGTTAAGTGGTTCTGCCACATATCTGCCTTTAACCCTCCATGATTTTTTCTCAGATAGACCGACCGTTTCATTAGCATTGTCTATTGGTGCCGACCAGAAAAATTCATCACATCCTTCAGCATTATCTTCGTTTACTAATGATGTGAGTTCGACTGTTTGCTTCTGTGTAACACCGGTAACTCCATACACTTGATTTGGCGTGTTTTGGACCTTCTGATACACCATTGCCTTTTCTTTCATAACCTTGGACTTATTTTGGGACAAACGAGCAAATTCAACCGAGTTTTCAGAAATGAGATTTTTGGTGGGTTCGGGTTCGCTCTTGACAAATTCAGAACAGTCTACCTCATCTTCTACAAATATTTCACTCATATCATCATCCTCATCAAATTTAGAAGTATTTTCAACACTAATTTTTGTTTCTGAACTCAATTTGGCATTCAATGAATCAAATTTCTGCATAGTTTCGGTTTTAGTTTTCAATTTGTCATTTTCGTCCAAGAGGTTCTTAAGCATGTCCTTATGGTCTTTGGACTTGATGAAGGACTCGATTTTGTCAAGACCAATTCTGTATGCTGGAGAAATATCGTCAGAAGATATAACAGCTTCACAGTTATATACATCAGCATCAATTTCATCCTCCTTAAATTCAAGGAAGGGCAGAATCATACGATGAATTTTCTTGCCTATTTCACAATTCAAATGCAGTTGAGTAATGTTTGAATATAAACGCTTTGAAATCAAACAAAAAACATTTCTCTGTTTTAAAAGCTTTAAATTATACCTTTGCAAATAAATTTTTTCATCCCTAATCCTAACTAACTCTTTCTCCTTTTGCTCTATCCACATACGTCTCTCCTCACTCTTTGAAGACACCCTGCTGAGTTGATCAATTATGTTAGAGTTTGTTATGCGATTCTGTATTAAACTACCACTTAAACTAGAAATTTTATATTTTAATCCATTCAATTCTTTTTCATAGTTTGTAACAGGGATTTTTAATGATTCGAGAATATATTGTACCTTCTTGATCAATTGGTCGCACTCATTGATCTGCTCACCAACAGGCTTGGCAGCGAAGCACCTGTCTTCTCGTTCCTTCACTTCATCGTTACCCCCATCAGTGGTATAACCCCTCATATGTGACACTCCAGCTGTCACCATCAAACACTTTCCTTCAGCAACATACTCATCTTCTTTCGCCACGAAAGCTCTGCCATCTGTAGGCCTTCTCACTTCTTCATCCTCTGAGTCAGTTGACCAGACTTCAACACCACCAAATTCATCATCTGCAACATTTTCCTGCACAATAAGAACATTCATAGTGTTATTTGCAACAACTTTCTTCTTCTTAATCTCTTCTAGCTTTCGTAGGTGATATGCTTCATCGTCTTCAGTCTCATTCTTCTCAGTCATCTTCCTCAATATATAGTCCTTGGCAAAGTGGTTTTTGTCTCCACAAAAGTGACAATTAAATTCTGAGTCACTTGACATCTTGCTCTCTTTTTTCGGTTCTTCTTGCTGGGGAGTGACCTTCGGTTCCTCCTTTACCTTTTCTAAACTGTAGTTTCCTTGCCAGTTTCGGTTCTTATTGGTGGGAAATTTTCTTCGAATGAACTTCTTTGGGTTTGAAACCATCAAACCATATTCTTCATTGGTCAGATCAAATTCAGAGAGATCTAAATCTTCTTCTTCTTCAACTGCATTCTTTCCTTTAGAAATTAAGGCCAAAAAACCCATGCTAAAAACCACATTCATTTCTTTAGTCACTGTACCTTCATGTGACTTTAGTATCCCCACTAGCTTCGCCAAAGATTAAGCCTTGAATTGTTCATGTGCCTTTACAATAGACACTACAACCATCCATTTGGCCCTTAGGCCATTCATGAATGTGACCTTCTGTTCAATAACTTTCCTCTCTATGCCATGCTTTATCATTTTGCTAAGAAGATGATTAAAGCGATCAAAGGCTTGGATAAGTTTCTCTTCAGGTTTCTGCTTGAAGTCTCCAAACTCTGAAAGCAATAGAGTCTGGGTTGAATGCTCAAGATCCTCATCGGTAGAATATAGCTCTTTCAAACTGTCCCAAACCTCTTTCGCCGTCGTGCATGAGCTAACCAACCGAAAGGTGTCAGACTGTAGGGCGAATCTGATCATTCTTAGCGCTTTAATATTGCATACGAACTTATCCTTTTCATCTTGAGGAACGTATTTAACATCAACCATAATTTGGTTGTACTGCTTTTGAGTCTTTATTATTCGGTCTGTGCCAGTGTGAGCGAACGGACCTACGGTAATTGCTTCCCAGATCAAGTACCTATTGTCTTCAGAACCGATCACATAATCTTCAAAGTGATGCGTCCATACTTCGTAATCTTGAGTATATAGAATTGAAATCCTAGTTGTGGATCCAATGCTGTTGGAGATATTGATAGGGTTAGTGTTGGAATCGTCGTGTGACATGATGATATTGCGAAAAAGCTGTTTAAGATCAGACTTGTAAACAAGGTCAGGGTAAGATCAAAATCCAAGGACAATGTCAACAACAAGACGACGGCTTCTAACAGAGATCAATATTAGCAGAAAACCCTGAAACCTTCTTCAACAGAAGAGATGCATATAGATTACACAGTCTCCTGCTCTAATACCAATTGATGAGTTTATAACTCTTAGATCGATAGATCTTTAAAAGGTAATTAAGCAAGAACAATAAATACCGGAACACACAATGAATCAATCCGTATGTCGAATGATTAGAATGTAGTAACACCTCAGCACAGCTCGATTAAGAACTTCCATTGTAGAGGTGCGCTAGGGTTTACAGTACTTGATGGATAATAATGAAAGCGTTAATTACAAAGGATGCATGCATGCACCTTAAATACTAAACCCTAAAATAAACACACGGCTGGACAGGCCCAAAACGGTGACAAAACTGGACTAACAACCAAGCCCAAGACGCAACACAATAAGCCCAACAAACTCGTAATCAACAACTCATATATCTTGGTTTGAAGACTATATGATATTATCATTTCACAATCACTCGTTATAAATTCCATGAAGTGATTCATGTGAGTGTGGGTTTAGTCCAATACTCAAATCTTATTTCAAGAGCACTTATGAATGTTTGTAGCAAACTTTGTTGTGTCAAACACCATAGACAATCTTACAATAACCCATTCATGACAGTCTACTTTCATAACCTACTTCCAAAGTATGATCGACTGTGGATGGTTTAAATAATCTTATTATTCTGGAAGTTAAAACATGAAAAATGAAACAATAGTAAACAGTTGACAAAAGATAGTAACTTTACTTATAAATAAAACTCCTCTTATTCAATCATCAAATGTCAATTACAATTTAAACTATTACAAGTTTCTAAATATCTATGTAATCATTAAAACTAATATCGTCCTTCAGCCCGATACTCCTAGCGTGCTGCAAGTGCTTAACCCTACTCAGTCTCTTCGTAAGGGGATCTGTTGGGTTCTCCTCTGACGATACCCCCTTAATTACGGGGAGTCCTTCTTCTATCTGATGTCTTATGAAGTGATATTTTCTGTCAATGTGCCTCGATCTGCCATGATCCCTTGGTTCCTTGGCTAAGGCGACCGCACCTTCGTTTTAACAGAAAATGTTCATAGGCTCCTTTATAGATGGTACAACTCCAAGGTCTCCGATGAAGTTCTTTAGCCATATCGCCTCCTTTGATGCTTCACTTGCTGCTATGTACTCTGATTCGCACGTTGAATCAGCTATAGTTTCCTGTTTGGAACTTTTCCAAGTTACTACTCCTTGATTTAAGGTAAATACCCAGCCCGATTGAGAGCGGAAATTATCTATGACATTTTGAAAGCTGGCGTCACTATACCCTGTCACTCTCAATTCATCATTCTCACCGAGGGTAAGGACCCAGTCCTTAGTCCTTCTTAGGTACTTAAGAATGTTCTTTACCGAAATCCAGTGAGTTTTACCAGGATTCCCTTGATATCTACCAACCATGCTCAAAGCAAAGGCTACATCAGGGCGAGTACAAGTCATAGCATACATGATCGAGCCAACTACATAAGCATATGGTATTCGACTCATTTATGCTATTTCAGCATCTGTACTCGGAATCTGAGTCTTACTCAGTTTGGTATTGCTCTGCATAGGTAATTCTCCTTTGTTGGACTCCTCCATGACGAAACGTTTCAACACTTTGTCCAAGTAGGTACTTTGACTAAGTCCTATTAGTCTTTTACTCCTATTTCTCAATATCCTTATCCGTAGAATATAAGCAGCTTCCTTAAGGTCCTTTCATAGCGAAACACTTCCCAAGCCAAGACTTAACCTCCTGCAAGGTTGGGATGTTGTTTCCTATAAGCAGTATTTCATCCACATACAATACCAGAAAGCTAACTATACTCCCACTAGCTTTGACATATACACAGGACTCATCCTCGCTTCTCGAAAAACCAAACTCTTTGACTTTCTCATCGAAACAAAGATTCCATCTGCGAGATGCTTGTTTTAATTCATAAATAGATTTCTCAAGCTTACACACTCTATTAGGATACTTTGCATTGACAAAATCCTCTGGCTGATTCTTATAAACATCTTCAGCCAACTTCCCATTAAGAAAAACAATTTTGACATCCATTTTCCATATTTCATAATCATGAAATGCAGCTATGGCTAACATAATCCTTATAGATTTCATCTTAGCCACTGGTGAGAAGGTCTCATCATAGTCAACTCCAGAAGTTTGAGTAAAGCTCTTCGCAACGAATCGCACCTTATAAGTGTGTACTTTCCCATCCATGTCGATCTTCTTCTTGAAGATCCATTTGCACCCGAATGTCTTACGACCTGGTACATTGTCAACCAAGTTCCAAACTTGATTGTCATACATAGACTGAATCTCGTTGTCCATCGCGTCTTTCCATTTTGTAGACTCGGGGCCTACCATGGCTTCCTTGTAGTTGGTAGGTTCATCCAATTTTACCAGTGTACTATCACTGATAAATGTATCACCTTCAGTAGTAATATGGAAACCATAAAACTCAGGTGCCATTCTAACTCTACTGGAACGTCTCAGAGGTAAGAACTCATCAACTGGTTCAACTTGAGTTTCCTTCTCGGGTTGAGCGCTAGTGTTTAAGGTTCCTTCATAACTTAACTCACGAAAGAGAACTCATATATCTTCAATTTAGCATCCCTTGTGGCAGATTTGAAGAGTCCACACACATCTGTGTGTATGAGATCCAACAAACCCTCACCCCTTGAACAAGAACCAGTGAAGGGTGACTTGGTCATCTTCCCAAGAAAACAAGATTCACATGTCTCATCTGAATTTAAGTCAAATGACTCCAAAACTCTATCCTTTTGAAGTTAGGCTATGTTCTTCTTGTTGACATGTCCAAGACGACAATGCCATAAGCATGCTTTATCCAAACCATTGGACGAAACGATATGCAACACATTATTTCCCATGTTATCTATAACCATCACAGCTTCATATATACCATTACAAGGTAATTCTTCAAAGTAAAAAATTCCATTATAATAAGCATTTATTGAACCAATTTCATTATTAAATGAAAAACTAAAACCTTGTTCATACAAACCATGAAAAGAAACATTATTCCTCAGCATATGTGATGAGTAGCAAGAATTATTCAAATCTAAATTTAACCCACTACTAAGCAATAAAGAATAAACTCCAATCTTGGTGACAGACGACTTTTCCTATTCCCCATGATCAAGTTCATCTTCTCGTGCTCCACATCCATACTTCTTTTTAGACCCTGCAAATCAGAACAAATATGAAAACCACATCCTATATCAAGGACCCAAGAATTAGCATGTGATGAGTTATTAGACAGAATAGTATAAATACCTGCAAAGGAGGGCTTGATCTTCCCATCCTTTATGTCCTGCAAGTATTTGGGGCAACTTCGTTTCTAGTGCCCTTTCTCATGACAATGGTAGCACTCTACTTCCTTCGGATTTGAGGAGGGGGTGGCAGGACCACCTTTGAACCCACTAGAAGAGGATCCAACATGGGACTTTCCCTTGTGGCTCTTTGAGGAGGCTTTCCTCTTATTTCCCTTCCCATGTCCAATTGCCAAGACATGGGCAGTAGTAGTAGGATTAGGTGCAACAGATTTTGCTTTCAAACTGCTTTCAGCAGTTCTCAAAAGACCTTGAAGCTTGCTTAGAGTCACCTCCTCCTTGTTAATATGATAAGTCATACGAAACTGATCGCAACAAGGAGGTAAAGAGTGTCGGATAATGTCAATTGCCAATTCTTCATCGAAATTCACATTCAACTTTAGCAAGCGGTCCACAAACCTTTGCATCTTTTGCAAGTGGGCCGTGATAGACTGTCCATCCTTCGTTTTGGTAGTAATCATGGAGGAAATGATTTCATACCTCTCCTGCCGAGCATTTTGATGGTACCTTTCCATCAAATCCTGGTGCATTTCATAAAGCCAACAGTCCTCATATGAGTTCTGAAGCTCATCAGTCATGGTAGCAATAATAATACATGACACCTTTGTCGCGTTCCTGTCATGGGTCTTAAACTCAACAATCTGTTGGGGAGTATGTCACACCCCCGCACCGTCGGAACAGACGGCGGAAACGTCCGGGGACGGGCGACGTCATGCGTAGTATCACAAAAATCGTATCATAATAATCAAAGTAACCACAACCATTACATTGCAATATAAATATTTACATCTGTTTGAAAACATAGTTTTGTACATATCATTATATTCAAAAACAACAAAAGATAAAGACTGGACTTCACGATGCTCCGTCTTCTCCAAAGTGAGCAAAGGTACCTGTCTATCGTTGCCCTGAGAATACAAGCGGTTTTGAAAACTTATCAGCATAAAGCTGGTGAGTTCATAAGCATGATTTTGTATTGGAAACTAGTCACTGAATTTGTAAAATTGATTACTTTTCATTATAAGTAAATATCGTTTGTATCGAAAACCTTCGTTAATGAGTTCCGAGATATGTATGCATGCTTCCTAACATGTTCGTTGAGTACTGAATGGAAAGTATGTTTCGTTTGAAAACCCTGGTTACCACCAGTAAGTAAGTAGTTTTATTACTCAAAAAAAAAACCAAGAGTTGGATCGCTGGAATACCCTCGAGTAAATAGATAGGTAGTTTTATTAATAAAAATAAAATTATTGAAGAAGAAAATCCCGTAAACGAAGGTTAGTTTATACTTATTGTGAGTCGGATAACCATGCTGATATGACACGTGACCTCCTTGACGTTTCTTCAGACGTCGTACGATTACAAAATTTGTCACCCCAGGCGTGCCCGCCAAACTGTAGCTAATAGTTCAGGTGTGGGATTGTCAGTCCCGAATAGATCTATTCACAAATTTCACGCTCTCCCTCTAGGAGACTCTGATTATACTTCCGGAGAGGATTTATTGGTACCCAGAAGGGCATAACGAACATAAGTCTCACAATCCTGTATTAACTAGTTCACGTGTAGTTCAGTTGTTTCTCGAGTTCGAAATCATTGGTAAACCATGTAGAGTATAAATAATTATACACAAAATAATTATTTATTAAGATACTCTCGTTATTCGTATGGATAAACTAAATCTGTCATAGTTTATATGTTTGACTTTGCATGGAGTTTGATTCTGAAAACTGGTAATGAAATCTCCAAACTATACCTATTATAGTTTGATTGATAAGTTATGTTCATGTATTATTCTGAAAACTATGCAATTATGTATAGAAAACATCCCTTATGCTCCGCATTTTACAAAAGGGATAAAGTATCTAAATGTTTAATGTAAAACCATTGTAATTACATCAATTTTTAAGTTGTTAAAACCTTTTTGTTTGCCTTGTATTCCCCCCTGAAAACGTTATAAAAACTTATAAAAGCATAGGGGTATGAACTCACAGTTTAACGTAGGATTCGGGTGTACGATCGGTTACGAGTACTGAGTGTCAACCGGTGTTTTGTACGCAAGTGGATCCTATTAACATGTTATAACGCATATGTGTGTTAGAATTAGGGTGTTTCATGACTAAACATGACGGGAAACCACCCTAAGGAGTTGGAAATGCTTGTGGGGACCCTATATGACCAAACAAGGGAGGTGTACGGCCAAAAGAGTGTGTGTGCGGCCAGGGTGTGCGGTCAGCATGTGTGTGTGGTCAGCATGTGTGTGCGGTCGTACATGGGAGTGTGCGGCCGTGCAGAGAGGGTGTGCGGCCGTACACAGGGGTGTGCGACCGTACACTCCTCATTTGTGCCCGAAATGTCGATTTTGATGTGTTCTAGTGCTAATACCAAGTCCAACTAGTAAATGGAGGCTAAACTCTTCACTTTGGAGAGTCTTGAAGGTGTGTACGGCCACCTTATGAAGGTGTGCGGCCGTACACCTTCAAAGGATGAAGAACACGAAGAACACTATGAGTTTTAGGCTTAGATTCAGGTGTCTTACCAATATAACAAGCTGAATGATGAAGTAGTTCACGTTTTTGAGGCCTTTAGAGTGTTCTTGGATGAAGTTTTTAGAGAGAGAAAGTAGTGAGAGAAAGTAGAGTGCAGCCAAAGGAAAGGAATGAGTGAAGGGGTCTCCTCCTTTGTACGGCCGTACACTCCTCCTGAGAGAGTGGGTGTGCGGCCACACACTCATGTGTATGGCCGTACACTCCTCCTGAGAGAGTGTATGGCCCGAATGTTGTACTACGACTTGGTATTACTCGACCTAGAACTCAACCTTTGGTTATACGAGGCTTAGAAAGTATCATTACACCCTTAGACGGTGTTAAATGATGATAAAATCGAGTTTAATATTGATAACATTAACTGATCTTACAAGCTAGAAGTTTCGGGTTGCCACATCATCCCCCCGTTAGAGGGAATTTTGTCCCGAAATTCGCATATAGAATACAAATCATGAATTAGGGAAAGAGATGCGGATACTTCTGTTTCATCTGATCTTCGCGCTCCCAAGTAAATTCAGGTCCCCGCTTGGCATTCCAGCGAACCTTCACTATCGGGATGCGACTTTGTTTTGTTCGTTTGATCTCTCTATCCATGATTTCGATTGGTTCTTCCACAAAGTTTATATTTTCGTTGATTTCAATCTCATCGAGAGGAATAGTAAGAATCTCGTCGGATGAGCACTTTTTAAGGTTCGAGACGTGGAAGACGGGATGAATGTTACTAAGCTCTTGAGGTAAACGGAGTTTGTAGGCTACGGGACCAATCCTGGCGAGGATCTCGAACGGTCCTATGTATCTTGGATTCAGCTTTCCATGCTTTCCGAAGCGTATCATGCCTTTCCAGGGCGAGACCTTCAACAGAACACGGTCTCCTACTTGGAATTCGAAGGGTTTTCATCGTTTATCGGCATAGCTCTTTTGTCTATCTCGTGAGGCTTTTAGTCATTCTCGGATTTATACGATCTTTTCTGTGGTTTCGCGGATGATTTCTAGACCAGTGAGAGTACTGTCAGGGACTTGTCCCTTGGCTAGCTGCGTGTCGCCCACCTCAGACCAGCACAGAGGGGATCTGCACTTGTGGCCATAAAGGGCTTCGAAAGGCGCAACCTTGATGCTGGTGTGGTAACTGTTGTTGTAGGAGAACTCAACCAAGGGCAAATGGATGTCCCACGACTTACCGAAGTCAATGACACATGCTCTCAACATGGCTTCCAAAGTTTGAATGTTCCTCTCACTCTGCCCATCTGTCTGAGGATGGTAAGCTGTACTCATGTCCAGCTTAGTTCCAAGAGCTTTCTGCAGGGACTGCCAAAATCTCGAGATGAACCTGCTATCTCGATCGGAGATAATGGACACAGGCACACCGTGCAGTCGGACTATCTCTTGGATGTAGATTCGTGTGAGTCTCTCCATTTTGAAGTTTTCCTTGATCGGCAGGAAGTGAGCGGATTTAGTTAGTTATCCTCTCCCACTTCCATTCAGGTATTTCCGGTTGTTGGAGCAGACCTGAGGGCTTCTGATATTCGATTTTTACCTTGGCGCAAGTCAGACACTTGCCCATAAATGTAGCGATCTCCGATTTCATGTTTGGCCACCAATATAGCTTCTTGAGATCGAGGTACATCTTATCCGAGCCTGGATGAACGGAGTATTTGGTCTTGTAGGCTTCGTTCATGATAACCTCTCTGTAACCTCCGAACTTCGGGGTCCAGATCCGGTCCATGAAATAATAGACTCCGTCTCCCTTGATCTCTAGGTTCTTATCCATTCCTCTCAAGGCCTCATCCATGACGTTCTTTGGTTTTAGGGCTTCCAGCTGAGCCTCTCTGATTTGCGCGGATAAGTGTGAATGGGTAGTCATAGTTAGTGCTTTCGCACTGCGACTTGTATACTCTTTGCGACTAAGAGCATCTGCCACAACATTGGCTTTGCCGGGATGGTAGCGTATTTCGCACTCGTAATCGCTGAGTAGCTCAACCCAACGCCGTTGTCGCATGTTCATCTCCTTCTGATCGAAGATGTGCTGCAGGCTCTTATGGTCAGTGAAGATGGTACACTTGGTTCCATAGAGATAATGCCTCCATATCTTCAGTGCGAAGACCACTACTCCCAATTCCAGGTCGTGCGTTATGTAGTTGACTTCATGTGCTTTCAGCTGTCTTGAGGCATAAGAAATAACTTTTCCTCGCTGCATGAGCACACAGCCTAAGCCCTGATTGGATGCATCACAGTAGACAACGAAGCCTCCATCCCTTCGGGCAGAGACAGGATAGGTGTGCTGCATAGGGTCTGTTTCAATGTTTGGAACGAAGTGTCTTGCTTTTCACTCCAACAGAAAGGTACACCTTTCTGAGTTAGAGTGGTTAAGGGTTTGGCAATTCTGGAGAAATTTTGAACAAATCCACGATAATAGCCAGCGAGACCCAAGAATTGACGAATTTCTGTGGGTGTCTTCGGTGCTGACCAGCTCTCTATCGCTTTGATTTTGGAAGGGTCCACGTGAATGCCTTCCTCGCTTACCACGTGACCTAGGAAGGTTACTTTTCAAATCCAGAATTCGCATTTGGAGAATTTTGCGTAAAGCTTCTCTGCCCTTAGAGTTTCCAGCACCAATCTCAAGTGCTGTTTGTGATCTTCCTCGCTTTTGGAATAGAAAAGTATATCGTCGATGAATACGATGACGAACTTGTCCAGGAAAGGACGGCACACCCGGTTCATCAATCCATGAACACTGTCGGTGCGTTGGTTAGACCGAAGGGCATAACTACGAACTCGTAGTGACCATATCGAGTCCGAAATGCTGTTTTAGGAACATCACCCTCATGGACTCGTAGCTAATGGTATCCTGATCTTAAATCTATTTTCGAGAAGTAGCTGGCTCCCTGAAGTTGGTCGAAGAGATCATCGATTCGAGGAAGAGGGTAACGGTTTTTGACAGTGAGCTTGTTTAGCTCTCTATAATCGATACACATCCGAAAGGATCCATCCTTCTTTTTCACGAACAAGATCGGGGCTCCCCAGGGTGAGGAACTCGGTCTGGTGAATCCTTTGCTGAGCAGCTCATTGAGCTGACTGGATAGCTCCTGCATTTCTGCTGGCGCTAGGCGATATGTGGATTTAGCTACGGGCGTAGCTCCGGGGACTAAGTCGATACGAAACTCGACTTGGCGTTCAGGAGGGATTCCCGGAAGCTCCTCGGGAAAGACATCAGGAAAGTTGCAGAGTTCGGGAATGCTCTTAAGCTCTTTAACTTCCTGTTTTTCGTTAACAACATGGGCTAGGAATGCATGACATTCCTTTCGCATAAGTTTTTGAGCTTTGATGTACGAGATGCTACGGAGGTTTGAACTGAGTTTATCGTCGTAGATTATGAGAGCTTCACCAGAGGGAAGGTTGAGACGAACAGCTTTTTCGAAACAAAGGATATCAACACGATTGGGGCTCAACCAATCCATACCGATGATGACATCAAAACTTTTTATGGAGGCTGCATAAGATCGATGGGAAATGAATGATCGTTCAGGGTAAGAGTACAACCACAGATTATATCATTAGCGCTCTCCTTCTCACCGTTAGCCATCTCGACGGTAAATGTTTCAGTTAAGGGTTGAGGTTTATGTTTAAGAAAATGCTTGAATGCATGACTAACAAAACTTCTTTCAGCACCAGAATCGAAAAGAATGCATGCATAAGAGTTATCGAGGAGGAACGGACCCGTCACAACGGTGGGGTCAGGCACAGCCTCCTCTTGCCCCATAGATAGTACTCTCCCGATGTTGCCAGTTGTTGCTGCCTTGGGGCAGTTTCTCTTGAAATGCCCGACTTCCCCACAGCCGTAACAGGCTTGACCAACACCTTCTCCAGAGGCCTGATTGGTTGGTTGGACTGGGTTTCTGCAGCCTCGAGCCAGATGACCCTTTTTACCACAGTTGTTGCAGAGCATCTCACGGCATGGACCAGGGATGCGGTGATGATAACTGCACTTATCGCACCAAGGGAGAGTACCAGTATACCTACTGGTAGGTGCTTGAGTTGCAGGAGCAGCGACAAGGGTAGTAGCAGTGTGAACTACCATCGTATGTTGTTTCTTTGAGGGTTCTTGTGAAGGCTGGCCCTTTTTCTGTTTCCAGAACTTTCTTTTCTCACCACTCCCCTTAGCTGGCTTGGAAGTGGCTGTTGCTTTATCAAGATCAACTCCGTGATCTATGAGAGTCTGCGCCAGGCACTTGGCGCTATCGAAAGTGGTTGGCCTGGCAGCCAAGACATTCCCTTGAGTTGGGGGCGTCAATCCCCAAATGTATCTTTCAACCTTTTTACTTTCCGGGGTGACCATCCTCGGACAGAGAAGTGCTAGGTCTTCAAACCTATATGTGTAAGCAGCAATGTCGGAACCCTTCATCTTTATGTTCCAGAGTTCGTGCTCCAGTTTCTGCATTTCGCCCCGTGGGCAGTACTCAGCAAGCATGAGCTCTTTCAAGCTCTCCTAACCCATAGCATTTGCTATTGGCAGGGTTAGGGACTTGACCCGGCCATTCCACCAGGTCAATGCTTTGTTGGTGAAAGTGCAAGCAGCGAATTTCACCTTGTTGGCTTCAGAACAAGAGGAGATTTCGAAGATAGACTCGATCTTTTCGAACCATCGACTCAGGGCAATAACACCTCTAGTGCCGTCAAATGATGTGGGTTTTGCGTTCATGAAGGCTTTATAGGAGCACTCCTTCTGGTGCCCTTGACTCCCTTCAGGATGAGTACCACCTCCCGGTCCACCAGATCCACTAGGATTTATCTGTGACATCGCGGCAGCCACAACAGCAGTAACAGCCGCCTGAAACGTAGCGGGATCGAATTGAGGAGGTGGAGGAGCTAGGTTTGTTGGGGGATCATTGTTCTTTTTGCTGGGTCTTTTCTTTGTAGGCATCTTGTTTTGAAAAGGATCAGGAAGAAGAGGGTGGTAAGTCCTCTGGAATCGAATCAAGAGATATAAAGCAAGAATGTATATCTCAATATGATAGCTAGAGTGTTCTACTAAGCGATAAGCAAAGAAAGACTACCAATGCAATTAAGTTATCGCTAAAAGGAATGAGTAGCAACACTTGGAAGCGAATTTCTACGAGGAATTTGACTCTAGTAAAATACTCCTATAGTATTTTATGTTTTGTTCTTTCGACGTCTTGTTGTATGGATACTTGGTAAGTTTTAGGCCTGCTGCAACACCACCATCACTCCCAAGCACATGTTGGTCATGTCTCGAATGAATATAGTTGATCATGCTATATTGACCCTAGACATGATTACATAACTGCCCAAGTTTAACCGTAGTGTTCAACATCCAAATACTCTTGTTTTGTTCTACTCATGAGATTGTTTTTGGTACGTATGTATACTTGTATACTTTTGTAAAAATACTTATATTTTGAAAGTATACTTTTACTTCAGAGCACTTTAGCCCCTTTAGTGTTTATAGTTGTATACCATGTAAGGTTCGGTATACTTAGTTCACTATAAACAATAGCTCTGATACCAATCTGTCACACCCCCGAACCGTCGGAACGGACGGCGGAAACGTCCGGGGGCGGGGGACGTCATGCGTAGTATCACAACAATCATATCATAGTAATCAAAGTAAACACAACCATTACATTGCAACATGAATATTTACATATGTTTGAAAACATAGTTTGTACATATCATTATATTCAAAAACAACAAAAGATAAAGCCTGGACTTCAGGATGCTCCGTCTTCTCCAAAGTGAGCAAAGGTACATGTCTATCGTTGCCCTGAGAATACAAGCAGTTTTTAAAACTTATCAGCATAAAGCTGGTGAGTTCATAAGCATGATTTTGTATTGGAAACTAGTCACTGAATTTGTAAAATTGATTACTTTTCATTATAAGTAAATATCGTTTGTATCGAAAACCTTCGTTAATGAGTTCCGAGATATGTATGCATGCTTCCTAACATGTTCGTTGAGTACTGAATGGAAAGTATGTTTCGTTTGAAAACCCTGGTTACCACCAGTAAGTAAGTAGTTTTATTACTCAAATAAAACCAAGAGTTGGATCGCTGGAATACCCTCGAGTAAATAGATAGGTAGTTTTATTAATAAAAATAAAATTATTGAAGAAGAAAATCCCGTAAACGAAGGTTAGTTTATACTTATTGTGAGTCGGATAACCATGCTGATATGACACGTGACCTCCTTGACGTTTCTTCAGACGTCGTACGATTACAAAATTTGTCACCCCGGGCGTGCCCGCCTAACTGTAGCTAACAGTTCAGGCGTGGGATTGTCAGTCCCGAATAGATCTATTCACAAATTTCACGCTCTCCCTCCAGGAGACTCTGGTTATACTTCCGGAGAGGATTTATTGGTACCCAGAAGGGCATAACGAAGATAAGTCTCACAATCATGTATTAACTAGTTTACGTGCAGTTCGGTTGTTTCTCGAGTTCGAAATCATTGGTAAACCATGTAGAGTATAAATAATTATAAACAAAATAATTATTTAGTAAGATACTCTCGTTATTCGTATGGATAAACTAAATCTGTCATAGTTTATATGTTTGACTTTTCATGGAGTTTGATTCTGAAAACTGGTAATGAAATCTCCAAACTATACCTATTATAGTTTCATTGATAAGTTATGTTCATGTATTATTCTGAAAACTATGCAATTATGTTTAGAAAACGTCCCTTATGCTCCGCATTTTACAAAAGGGATAAAGTATCTAAATGTTTAACGTAAAACCATTGTAATTGCATCAGTTTTTAAGTTGTGAAAACCTTTATGTTTGGCTTGTATTCCCCCCTTGAAAACGTTATAAAAACTTATAAAATCATAGGGGTATGAACTCACAGTTTAACATAGGATTCGGGTGTACGTTCGGTTACGAGTACTGAGTGTCAACCGGTGTTTCGTACTCAAGTGGATCCTATTAACATGTTATAACGCATATGTGTGTTAGAATTAGGGTGTTTCATGACTAAACATGACGGGAAACCACCCTAAGGAGTTGGAAATGCTTGTCGGGACCCTATATGACCAAACAAGGGAGGTGTACGACCAAAAGATTGTGTGTGCGGCCACGGTGTACGGTCAGCATGTGTGTGCGGTCGTACATGGGAGTGTGCGGCCATATAGAGGGGGTGTACGGTCGTACACAGGGGTGTGCGACCGTATACTCCTCATTTGTGCCCGAAATGTCGATTTTGAGGTGTTCTAGTGCTAAAACCAAGTCCAACTAGTAAATGGAGGCTAAACTCTTCACTTTGGAGAGTCTTTAAAGTGTGTACGGCCACCTTATGAAGGTGTGCGGCCGTACACCTTCAAAGGATGAAGAACACGAAGAACACTATGACTTTTAGGCTTAGATTCAGGTGTCTTACCAATATAACAAGCTGAATGATGTAGTAGTTCACGTTTTTGAGGCCTTTAGAGTGTTCTTGGATGAAGTTTTTAGAGAGAGAAAGTAGAGAGAGAAAGTAGAGTGCAGCCAAAGGAAAGGAATGAGTGAAGGGGCCTCCTCCTTTATATAGAGGAGGGTGTACGGTTGGAGGGTGGGTGTGCGGCCGCACACTCATGTGTACGGCCGTACACTCCTCTTGAGAGAGTGTATGGCCCGAATGTTGTACTACGACTTGGTATTACTCGACCTAGAAGTCAACCTATAGTTATACGAGGCTTAGAAAGTATCATTACACCCTTAAACGATGTTAAATGATGATAAAATCAAGTTTAATATTGATAACATTAACTGATCTTACAAGTTACAAGTTTCGGGTTGTCACAGAGTAGCAGTGTTTTCATCAATATCCTTTAGCTCTTTATCAAGGACATATTCTTTGTCCTCGTAGTGAATAGCCATGCGGATGTTTCGAATCCAATCATTGAAGTTCGTTCCATCAAAGATGACTCTCCCACATAGGTTAATGAGGGAGAAAGAGCTGGAATGGATTGGGTTTGAAGCATTGTTTGAAGTAGACATCTAAAAAGAAAGACAAAGTTATGGAAACTGACTTGTCTTATACATATATATAAGTATTAAAATTTAATATTATAATAGTATAAGGGTTGAATTTTAAACTTTTAAGATACTAGGGTTTGGAATTAAAGTTTCATAAATGAGACTTTTCAAATTCCAAAACTTGAGGACAAGTTTTGAAACTCTTCAAAACCTCTTGAGTTTTAGAATTTATGTTCCATAAAAGAGACTTTCCAAGTTCCATAACTTGAGGACAAGTTATGTAACTCTTCAAGACCTTTGGAATTACCTAACTTACAAAATTAATGTTCCATAAATGAATACTTTTCGTATTTCATAACTTGAGGACAAGTTATGAAACTCTTCAAGAACATTTAGATCAAATTGTTAAACTAATCCAATTATCATATAATTTATCATTTACCAAATTGACCTAGTATTATTCATATAATATCAAATTTGACAAATAATTAGCTTTTCATAAAATCATGTAATTATCTTAAAATTTGACGCTGATTATGTTATTGGATGGGGATAAACATTACCTTATCAGTAAAATCAAATTTTATGAACCAAAACAGTTTGTGGTAATGATCCTAACCCAAAACAGGCAAAAAACTCGAAAATTCTGCCATCTGAAGATCCAACTCGTCGAGTCCCATTATGGACTCGTCGAGTTCATCATCATATGAACCAACTCGTCGAGTTCCATGATGGACTCGTCGAGTAGGCCCTGGCAGAATCCAGAAATGCAGTTTTTTCAGCTTTGAATATTACACAATTGCATCAATATAATAGAAAACACCCATGGCTCTGATACCACTGATGGGTTTTATGTACTCTAACAATCCTATGGTGCACATACAACCCTAATTCTTTGGATCTAAGTTTTCTCAAATTATACATGCAATATTGGTTTCCAAAGCATGAAGCTTAAACTAGCATACAAAATTTGATATATGAATCATAAAACTAGTTAGAAGATTACATTTTGATGTGGCTAGTAGAACTTTGGTCTTAAGAGAACTTAGAACCCCAAGTGTTGTGCCTCAAACAAGTCACAAACACCAATAAACAACTAGATGGATATGAGCGAGGTTATGGAGACTCAAAATCGGTTTCTCCTTCTTGGAATGCAAGTGGTAGCCGATTTTATTGCTTAGTGTTACATATATAGTGTAGAATTCCAATATTCATGTGTAACCCTAATTTTACACTTAAGCTTATGATCCATGGATTTGATTTGGACTAATACTTCATGGACTAACCATAAGCTTAACCCATCACAAATCAATCATGGATCATTAGCCCAATCCACATGTACCAATTTAATTAGTCTCTTTTGATTATTAAATTAATTCTAAATTAATTCTTGACCAATACTAATTAAATCACAGATAACCTCTTTCTCAAATAGCCATCTTTCAAATTGTTCTGGTGAAGGCAACCCAAAATGGACCATGCTACTATCGGGTCAAGTACATACCAATTATAGTTATGCGCTTAGACACCTAATTCAACAGAGTATGTGACATCCCCTAATTTCTCGGCCAGAAAAGACTGATTTAATTTATGCTTTTTAAAATAAAATCAGAGAAATCTTTTTAAAAGATATTGCGGAATTGGTCCCCAAAACAACATATGATAAAAGTTTATCAAAACCCTTCCTTAAGAAGGTATATATTTTCCATATATATCAAAACCTCGGGATGTCATGTTCCGATACAGATCAAAAGCATAAACAAGACATTATAAGCCTTACTACAGTTAGTTACAACTACTGGCCTATAATCGAAAATCTCTCATCGTCCTCCGACTATGCTCGGGGTCAACTACCTGTAATCATAAAAAGTTGAGTGGGTCAGGCTTGGGAGCCTGGTGAGCATATAGGGTTTTCAACCCACAATAATAATAACTTATTAAGTTCATCAATCAACAATAACCCTGATTACCCATTCCCGTTGTCCTCACTTTACGTCCCTAAACACCTAACACAAGGGACTTATCCTAAGGAATATCATCGGGTTGGACACTACTGCTAAGGGGACTCCTCAACCATACATGTCCTAAAGGCAACCATGAGGGGGAATGGAGTACGCGAATGAACATTTAGTTCATCAACACCTACAAGTTGCGAACTTGCTAATGTACCACTGGACTGTCTAGAAAGGTCTGTGATCATCATCTATACTCCGCTAGACGACTACAACGACAACACCAACAACAGCACCGAGGCCTCTCATCATTTTAACACCCACCGACTATTTTGTCTACCCATGTTCTACCCAACATATTTGTAGATAAATTACATATACAGTTTAAAACTTGTATAAAACATCTATTCAATAGTCACCTCAAATAAACAATAAACATATTTACACATAGCACGTATTTTAAGCTAAATACTTCATATCTATGTGTAAAGTGAAAGTAACTACACACTCACTTGATTTGATGATAATCGGGCAGCAATTCGTTTCGTAAAATGTTCGTTTCTAATAAAACCGGGAGTTTTATTGAGAAACTGGGCTCTGCAAAGGTCGGGCTTCGAAACCAAAAAGATAAAATTTCCGGGCTTCTCGGGCACTTCGTGGCGTATTCCGGGGGTTATAATTGATACCGGGGCTTTGGGGAATGTTCAGATGAAGAAAATATGAAGAAGGGGCTAAATATGGCAAAATTCCAAAACTAACCGAGAAGGCTCGCATGTCCTCTCTATATATAGGGTCCGAAGGTTGGCTTAGAAGGGTGGGGTATGCAGGCGAGGGTGCGCAGGTGCTCGCACATGGGTTGCGCGTGCGAAGGGGCTGTTGTCCTCTTGTGCTTGGAGCGAGGTCTATGTCCGAAGTAGGGGGGATCCATGGCATGCTGCGAGGGTTCGGACACGTGATAGAGGGTACGTGTCGCCTTCTCGGTGGACCACTTCAGATCAGCTCAGAAGCTCGGATGACTCAGCACTTTTTCGGACACGTGGCATGCTCTAAGCGAAGGTGACGTGGCCGAAGCCACCTATGAGAAATTTCTCGGTTTTCGCGCCAAAACTTCTAAAATCCATAACTTTCGCATACGAGCTCCATTTTTGACGTTGTTTATATGCACACGTAGGTAAAATTACGCTCTATAACTTTCGTTTAGACTTCGTCGGCTAATTTTGAACTTAATTTTTATATTATTATTTTTAACAAACTAGGACAGGAAATCCGTTAAAAATTCATAAGTTCTTCATCCGACGTCCGTTTTCGTCAGACTTTTCACCGTTGTGCTACTAATGACGAGACCTTCAATTCTCGTTTAGGTCGTGTCGGCTAAAAATCACTCGATCTAAAATTCGAGTTTTTAGTTGTCTACTGCTAAGCTGATACTTCAAAAAATCATAACTTCCTCATACGAAGTCAGATTTGGGTGTGCTTTTTATACCTACTCTCGGTTTAACGAACACTACGAGTTTCGTTTAGATCACTAAGGCTAAAAAGTAGTATATCTAAAACTCACTTTTTACGACATTCAGCACCGTGCCGGTTTTGTCGTGAAACTTCGACAGGTCATAACTTCTTCGTTATAACTCGGATTTCGGCATTCTTTATATATCCGTAATCCTTGTCACGACCACTATAACTTTCTTAATAGATATCGGCTTTATCTAATATTTATTTTTGACGCTCATTTTTATTCTTAATTAATTAACTCCTAGTAATTAAGCATAAAACACATAGAATTTACATAATTCCTTTTGCATTTCTTCAAAATGAGTTACAAAGGTTAACCTAGACTATCACCTTAATATTAATGCCTAGGCTAGAAACACGAGTGTTACAATTCTCTCCCCCTTAGGATGATTCCGTCCCTGGAATCACACACCAACAAACAACTGCGGGTAGCGACTCATCATGTCACTCTCCGTTTCCCAGGTGAGATTTGGCCCATTCGTATGTTTCCAACGCACAAGAACTAAATCGACCATCTTACGTCGCAACTTCTTAGTCTTACGGTCAACGATTGCCTCTGGTTCTTCGATCAACCTCTTGTTTTCATCCAACCTTAATTCAGAAATCGGAATTATGTCGGGCACATCTCTCGGGAACTCCCTCAAATAACACACATGAAATGTGTTATGAATACCCTCTAGTTCTTCCGGTAATTCTAGCTTGTAAGCTTGATTCCCGATCTTCTGAAGAACATTAAATGGTCCAATAAACCTTAGACTCAACTTTCCCCTTTTACCAAATCTTATAAGTCCCTTCCACGACGAGACTTTAAGTAAAACCGAATCTCCAACTTCGAAGGATATCGGTTGTCTTTTCTTGTCAGCATAGCTCTTTTGACGATCTTGAGCATCTAACATCCTTTCTCTTATCACTTTCAACTTTTCAGCAGTCTGATGGACTATTTCAGGTCCCATAAACTGCTTTTCCCCAGATTCTAGCCAACATGATGGCGTTCGACACTTTTCCCCATACAAAGCGTGCTAAGGTGCCATCTTAATGCTTGAGTGGAAACTATTATTATACGAGAATTCTACTAGAGGTAAATGTTCATCCTAGTTACCTTGGAATTCTAGGGTACATGCTCTCAGCATAACCTCCAATGTTTGAATTGTTCGTTCGCTTTGACCATCAGTTTGCGGATGGTAAGTTGTACTCAAACACAACTTGGTACCCAATTCCTCTTGTAGACTCCTCCAAAACCTTGAGGAAAAACGGCTGTCACGATCGGATACAATCGTTAACGGAACACCGTGAAGCCTCACAATTTCCATCATGTAAGAATTCGCAAGTTTATCCATAGACCATTTCTCGTTAGCGGCTATGAAATGCGCACTCTTAGTGAAGCGATCAACGACCACCCAAATCATGTCGTGACCGTTCCTTGTCCTGGGCAGTTTAGTCACAAAATCCATGGTAATGTCCTCCCATTTACCCATGGGTACAGGTAAAGGTTCTAAACTCCCATACGGTTTCTGATGTCGTGCCTTAACCCTAGCACAAGTTACACACTCGGCCACATACTTAGCAACATCGAGCTTCATCATCGGCCACCAGTAACAGGGTTTTAGATCCCTATACATTTTCGTACTGCCGGGATGAATCGAGTACATGGTTTTGTGAGCTTCTTCCATTAGAAGACCTCTTACTCCTCCCGTCTTAGGTACCCAAATCCTATCTTTGAATACCTTCAATCCTTGACCGTTTGTATCAAACACCAACGTTTTACCCAAACATTCCTCCTTCCGGTCATTTTTCTCCAAAGCTTCCTCCTGAGCTTGCTTTATACTTTCCACAATTATCGAGACGACTTCAATTCTCAGCTCTTGCCCTTCACTTTTCAAGATTACCTTCCGACTGAGAGCATCATCAACAGCATTTGCTTTACCAGGGTGGTAAAGTATCTCACAGTCGTAGTCCTTGAGTAGTTCTAGCCAGCGTAGCTGCCTCATGTTCAATTCTTTCTGATTAAAGAGATATTGAAGACTCTTATGATCAGTGAAAAGTTTGCATTCAGTACCATAAAGATAGTGCCTCCATATCTTTAAGGTGAATACTACCGCTGCCAACTCTAGATCATGAGTGGGGTAGTTCTTTTCATGCTCTTTCAACTGCCTCGATGCATACGCTATCACCTTATCCCTTTGGGTCAGAACACATCCTAACCCAACTCCAGAGACATCACTATAGACTGTGAAGTCATCAACTCCTTCAGGTAACGAAAGAATCGGTGCTTCACACAATCTCTTCTTTCACTTTTCAAAGACTTCCTTATGCTTTTCATTCCAAGCATAAGTAGCTCCTTTGTGGGTCAAAGCTATTAATGGAGTAGCGATCGAAGAAAAGCCTTGGATAAATTGGCGATAATATCCGGCTAATCCTCAAAAGCTTCGAATCTCCGTGGGACTTTTTGGTTGTTCCCACTTCATTACCGCTTCAATCTTTGCTGGGTCAACCATTATTCCATCTTGGTTAACCACATGACCTAAAAATTGGACTTCTTGAATCCAAAATTCACATTTGGAGTACTTTGCATACAGCTTCTCCTCTTTCAGAACTTCTAGCACTTCACGTAGATGCTTTTCATGCTCCTGCTTGCTTTTCTAATAGATCAAGATATCGTCTATGAATACTATCACGGATTTATCAAGGTATGGTTTACAAACTTTGTTCATCAAATCCATGAAAGCTGCTGGGGCATTGGTTAATCCGAACGACATAACCAAAAATTCATAGTGTCCATATCTTGTTCTGAACGCAGTCTTTTCGATATCCTGCTCCCTCACCTTTAGTTGATGATATCCGGACCTAAGATCGTTCTTCGAGAAATAGCTCGAACCTTGCAACTGGTCGAACAGGTCATCGATTCTCGGCAACGGATACTTGTTCTTTATGGTCGCTTTATTCAGATCTTTGTAATCGATGCACATTCTTATGATCCCGTTTTTCTTCTTTACAAATAACACAGGGGCTCCCCAGGGTGATAAACTAGGTCGAATGAAACCTTTGTCCAATAACTCCTGAAGTTGTGTCATAAGTTCTTTCATTTCGGTTGGTGCTAATCGATACGGTGCTTTGGCTATCGGCGTCGTTCCTGCTAACAAGTCGATACGAAACTCCACTTGTCGATCAGGGGGAAATCCGGGAAGATCTTCGGGAAAGACTTCCGGATAATCACACACCACCGGAATATCCTGCACCTCCTTATTTTCCTTCTTAGCATCGATCACGAATGCTAAATATGATGTACACCCCTTGGCCAAACACTTTCTAGCTTTCATTAGGGAAATGATTCCAGAATTTACTCTGTGTTTGTCTCCATATACCATAAACGGCTCTTTCCCTGGCGGGTTTACTTTTACTATCTTCTTCCTACACATCATTTCGGCATCATTGGCGCTAAGTCAATCCATTCCTAAAACTATGTCGAAACCATTTAACTCGATAGGCAATAATTCCTCGTGGAACTTATTCCCATCCAAGTCAATAAGGATGTTTTTCATATGATGGCTAATAGGTACAAACTTGCCACTAGCAATTTCGACTAATAAAGCATTAACTAGTCTATCAACAGGCAAAGCTAGTTTTCTACCAAATTCATGCGAAATAAAGGAGTAATTGGCTCCAGAATCAAACAAAATTTGGGCAGGCAATTCGTTTACGAGAAAGGCACCTGAAGTGACATCGGCTTCTTCTTTTGTAGCTTCGAGTGTCATCTGAAAGGCTCTCGCCTTCGGCTTTGGTGGAAGATTGGGTTTCGCTGCGTCCTTCTTCTTCGGGCAATCCCTCAAAATATGCCCTACTTCATGGCACCCATGACAGACGTTATTAGTGAAGGTGCAATTATTGGCATAATGCCCTGGCTTTCCACACTTGTAACAAGTGAGTTCCATGCTGCACTTCCCAGCATGTTTCTTCTTGCACCTGTCACACCACTTGGCTTCGGCTCCTCCTCCGAATTTTCTCGAACCAGACTTCGAGAATTTGTTCTTTTTATTGGAACCTGACGTTCCTTCAAACTTTCTCTTTTCACCAACTTCAACCTTGTTGGCGGCTCTCCCCTTGATCATATCTTCAACAGACATGGCAGCCTAGATAGCTACCTCCAAAGTAAGTGCCTGACGTACTGGCACCGCATACTCCCATGGAAGTCCCTTTGCGTACCTGTCAATTTTCGCCAGCTCATCTGGGACAATACGCAAAGCAAACTCCATTTTGTCTGTGAAGTTATTCGTATACTAGTGAACGGTCATACTCTCCTTCTTCAACGTTAGAAATTGGTTTTCTAACTCAAGTACGTTTTGGGCGGAGCAGTAGTTGCGCTTAAAGTGCACCAAGAACTTTGCCCAAGTCATTCGCAGTGGCTCATTAGGGCTTAGGGTTTTCCCCAATGTGTTCCACCAACGAGCAGCACTACCCCTGAACTGACGCACTGAACCGCTTGATCTCAACCACAAGCGGTTCACTATGACCAACCGATCTGCTGTTGTTCCCTTCTTCAGATCGATCGTCATTTAGTTCACGTTGTTCAACAGGAACTGAAGGTTCATCCCTGTTGTTCAGCCACATTTGCGTCAACTCCTCCCTTTCTTCAGCCAACATGGTCTGATTCATAGTTCGTACTCCAGCCATAGTGATGGGTTCTGGTGCAGCACCTACTATAGGCACCTGTTCCACCACTTCGGGTTAAGGTTGTTGGTTTCTGTTTGCATTTCCCGATCCACTTCAAGTTCTTGCCATTACAATCTATATACCGAATAAGGAGAATTTAGGTCTTTATCCTAGATAGACATGTCAATTCCCTTATCACTCCGACACGTTTACATGTTAGTTCTAATCTCGTACTCATACGCTTAGAATCCTACACACATAAGGTTTCCAGATCCCGTCGGCAACAGACCATAGATCCGAACAAATAATGGCATATATGGCAACATATAGCATTTAGCACATAAAGGCATTTTAGGCACCTTTCCTCAAATAAACTAGTGCTCATGTCTAAATTATGGTAGACACTCACCTCACAATCATCACTTAGCATTCTAAGTTTAAGTCTAGAAATCCTACAATTTCTTAGTTCGCTTAAACTAATGCTCTGATACCAACTGTGACATCCCCTAATTTCTCGACCAGAAAAGACCGATTTAATTTATGATTTTTAAAATAAAACCAAAGAAATCTTTTTAAAAGATGTTGCAGAATTGGTCCCCAAAACAACATATGATAAAAGTTTATCAAAACCCTTCTTTAAGAAGGCATATATTTTCCACATATATCAAAACCTCGGGATGTCATGTTCCGATACAGATCAAAAGCATAACACAAGACATTATAAGCCTTACTACAGTTATTTACAACTACTGGCCTATAATCGAAAATCTCTCATCGTCCTCCGACTATGCTCGGGGTGCACTACCTGTAATCATAAAAAACTGTGTGGGTCAGGCTTGGGAGCCTGGTGAGCATATAGGGTTTTCAACCCACAATAATAATAACTTATTAAGTTCATCAATCAACAATAACCCTGATTACCCATTCCCGTTGTCCTCACTTTACGTCCCTAAACACCTAACACAAGGGACTTATCCTAAGGAATATCATCGGGTTGGACACTACTGCTAAGGGGACTCCTCAGCCATACATGTCCTAAAGGCAACCATGAGGGGGATTGGAGTACGCCAATGAATATTTAGTTCATCAACACCTACAAGTTGCGAACTTGCTAATGTACCACTGGACTGTCTAGAAAGGTCTGTGATCGTCATCTATACTCCGCTAGACGACTACAACGACAACACCAACAACAACACCGAGGCCTCTCATCATTTTAATAACCACCGACAAATTCGTCTACCCATGTTCTACCCAACATATTTGTAGATAAAATACATATACAGTTTAAAACTTGTATAAAACATTTATTCAATAGTCACCTCAAATAAACAATTAACATATTTACACATAGCACGTATTTTAAGCTAAATACTTCATATCTATGTGTAAAGTGAAAGTAACTACACACTCACTTGATTTGATGATAATCGGGCATCAATTCGTTTCCTAAAACATTCGTTTCTAATAAAACCGGGAGTTTTATTGAGAAACCGGGCTCTGCAAAGGTCAGGCTTCGAAACCGAAAAGATAAATTTTTCGGGCTTCTCGGGCACTTTGTGGCGTATTCCGGGGGTTATAATTGATATCGGGGCTTTGGGGAATGTTATGATGAAGAAAATATGAAGAAAGGGGCTAAATATGGCAAAATTCCAAAACTAACCGAGAAGGTTCGCATGCCCTCTCTATATATATGGTCCGAAGGTCAGCTTAGAAGGGTGGGGTCCGCAGGCGAGGGTGCGCAGGTGCTCGCACATGGGATGCGCGTGCGAAGGGGCTGTTGTCCTCTTGTGATTGGACCGAGGTCTAGGTCCGAAGTAAGGGGATCCGTGGCATGCTGCGAGGGTTCGGACACGTGATAGAGGGTACGTGTCGCCTTCTCAGTGGACCACTTCGGATCAGCTCAGAAGCTCGGATGACTCAGCCCTTTTTCGGACACGTGGCATGCTTTAGGCGAAGGTGACGTAGCCGAAGCCACCTATGCGAAATTTCTCGGTTTTCGTGCCAAAACTTCTAAAATCCATAACTTTCACATACGAGCTCCGTTTTTGACGTTCTTTATATGAACGTGTAGGTAAATTACGCTCTACAAATTTCGTTTAGACTTTGTCGGCTAACTTTGACTTTAATTTTTATATTATTATTTTTAACAGACCAGGACAGGAAATCCGTTAAAAATTCAAAACTTCTTCATCCGACGTTCGTTTTCGTCAGACTTTTTACCGTTGTGCTACTAATGACGAGACCTTCAATTATCGTTTAGGTCGGGTCGGCTAAAAATCACTCGATCTAAAATTCGAGTTTTTAGCTGTCTACTTCTAAGCTGAAACTTCGAAAAATCATAACTTCCTCATACGAAGTCAGATTTGGGTGTTCTTTTTATACCAACTCTCGGTTTAACGAACATTACGAGTTTCGTTTAGATCATTAAGTTTAAAAAGTAGTTTATCAAAAACTCACTTTTTACGACATTCAGCACCGCGCCGGTTTTGTCGTGAATCTTCGACAGGTCATAACTTCTTCGTTATAACTCGGATTTCGGCATTCTTTATATATCCGTAATCCTTGTCACGACCACTACAACTTTCTTAATAGATATCGGCTTTATCTAATATTTATTTTCGACGCTCATTTTTATTCTTAATTAATTAACTCCTAGTAATTAAGCATAAAACACATAAAACACATAGAATTTACATAATTCCTTTTTCATTTCTTCAAAATGAGTTACAAAGGTTAACCTAGACTATCACCTTAATATTAATGCCTAGGCTAGAAACACGAGTGTTACAGAGTACACCATGTGTACGAGCTGAGTACGCTAGACATGCTCAGCCTGAAGTTTGACTTGTTCACTTTGACTTTCGTTGACCATTGACTTTTGACGATGTTTGACCTTGGGTCAAACTTACAGATTTTAGGCTATTAATTAAGATTTTATTTCGTTCTGGTGTTTGTGGATTCGCGGGTATAAGAAGTTCAGAAAAGGGATCATATCATAGTGTTTATGAGTTCTTCGATTCAGGTGAGTCTTCTCCCTGTGCTTGTGGGTCGAATTCACAAATTTCGGCTCACTAAATTGTGTATGTAGGATGCTAGTTGTTTTTGTGACTCTCTCATGTTTGTATGAGCTTGTGTGGTAGTATATATGTGCTGACCAACTAGGTCTTATTTGTCGTTACTATGATATGTGTTAATGTGTACTGAGGCATCGGTTAGTCTCCATGGTTGTTGATAACCCATCGGACGTGTTTTTTCCCACTGAGACTTCGAGTAGTCTCCAGGGTTGCTGATAACCTATAGGGCGTGCTGTTTGCTCACTGAGACTTTGGGTAGTCTCCAGGGTTGCTGAAAACCCATGGTTTTTGATTTGTGTTGTGTTGTATGTGGTATTTTGGAGAACTCACTAGATTTGTGCTTACGATTTGTGGTTTAAATGTTTTCAGGTTTTCTTATATTAAGGGAGGGGCACAACTCGATTGCATCGCATCAATGGGAGACTTGTGCAAATTATAACTTTTGACGATACTCTGATAAATGTTTTAAGATTAAATGGTTCTCTTTATGATTTTTTAGTTGAGATTTGAATAAACACTTAAATTTTTATTTGAAAATTTTGGGTGGAAATTTGATGCGTTAAAAGTTGGTATTAGAGCATTGGTTTGAGGGATTCAAGCACACTCTCGGGTGTGCCTGAACTCAAACTGAGGAATTGGTAAACATTTCTAAAGGAAAATGATTTTCTAAAAAGGTTTTTAAAATAAAAGGGGGTGCAATGCGTGCAATCATCCGAGCTCAAGTCATTATTTCCCAAAATACCCATACGTGTTTTATGATTGATATTTAATATGATTACATGAGAATTGCATGCTAGATTAGGGCTAAGGATCTGCTCAGCATTGCATGGTAGGATGCTTGATTAGGGAGATGCCTTTATGCCTGTTGTGTGAGTTGGTAGTTATGCATGCTAGTGACTAGAGATATTCAAGCGCTTCTGATATAGTACTGCATGTTTATGTAATGCTTTTTGTTCTAGTTGCTCGGATGTTTCTTTCTTTGTGCTTTCTAGGACTCATATTGATGTGAGTTAATTATCACATGAATATGTTAAGTTACATGCTGCAAAAGTAAAATAATCTCAAAGTGATTGAGTTGGACCTATTGCACAGCTCTTGTCTGAGTCTAACATTTGTAGGGTTGTGTCTTTTAGTCGAAGGATTATTTAGGTTTTGTTGCATATAATTGTATTCGTGGAGTAGTTAGATGACATCGATGAGAGTTCTTCAAGAGCTGGTGGCAGGGTAAGGTGGGAATCCTACGAGAGCCTAGGATGCATGTTAACACGCTGTCGCACACGTATTAAACAAATAAATTATCACTTCTGGTTGCACTAAAAAATAGCACATGGAAGCAGGGTCGAATCCTCAGGGACACAGCCTAAAAGCCAATGCCCTTTTGTATCAAGCACATCTAGTCAAGAAACAAAATATAAAAGGGAGATTTTAAATTTAACTAAAAACTAACAATGCAGTGATATAAACTAAATGAAAATCAATAATAAAAATGGTTTCAATTCTGCTGTGACTTTCCTAATCATGCAACTAGCCCACATCTAATTATTTGAGATGTTTTCTATCTAAGCTGGTACTGAGAAAAACTAACAAGCTCTAGTATAATCTCTTTTACTTAAACTAGTTAATCAAAACAAGCTCTTCAACTAACCCTAACTTTTTATTGTTCTATTAAGCAAGCTCTTAATTAAATCAAAAAAATTGCATTAAGTTCTTTGTAAAATTCCCAGCAATACCCAATACTTTTCACAAGCTCGGAGGCATAAAGGTACGATTTTTACAGTTTATATTAGAGTTAAATACCAAAACGGAACCAATCTGATACTTGTTACTTTTATAAGTTGACAAGAACAATTACAAATTCTATTAACTGATTAGCTGGAATGATAGAACCCTAGCTAGGTGATCAGACTAACAAGAACTCAAAATCAAAAGTTCATTAAGCTCAAAACTGAAAAATCTAGATAAAAACACAAAACGAAAATCAGATCTGAAAACTAATCACATGAAAAGTACTAGTCTATGCAGAACTGAAAATTAATGTTTAGCCAGACATGGCCAAAAACGAAATCAAACTTGATAAAAGAAACATTTACTGATAAATCTTGTTAAACTAAATGTGTGAGATGATTCACAATCTTTAGATCTTTAAAAGTCACGGAAAGGTATCTGAAATCGCCTTTAGAAGTGGTTTTCTTCGTCTGGAATCGTCCAACCCTAACAACTGATTATGAGTGTTTTATTTATACTTAAGGCAGAAGCTTCCGGAACAAGAAATTGATAATATCCGATCGAATGTATTGAGGCTGCGATCGCAGGTTTTAAAGAAAACGCGTCATTTTTTAATGAAGTAGGATGATTCTTTGGTAAAGTTGCGATCGCATGTTCAAACGTTGCGATCGTATGTTTTGACTTTTCACTCCAGATGAATTTTTGGCACTAAAAAACCTCGAAAACAAGTTGTGAGCAAAGTTGCGATCTCATAAAATCTTCATGCGATCGCATGGACAAGATTTTTGATCACAGGTTTCTCCTATGACGTCTAAAATTTTTTCTACTTTTAAGAACATTTTGAATCGCGTCAATCGGAGTTACGGTTCATGAGATATGGGCAAAATACTGACAGGGGGTCAAAGCTGCCAGCAACATCCTTTAGCTTTAGATTGCAGATTCTATCTTCGTGTGATCAATTCGATCGAATGTTTCTTGACCAAAACTTCTTCCAATCATTCCTCAGAATCCTTCATAAGTTCCAAGCTCCATTTTATGCTCCAAACGCGCATCCAACTGCTCCCAAAGCACTACTCCACTCGAACTATCTGAAATTGACATAAAACATGAACAGTACGGGAATTCTAACGAAATACATGAGTTGAACATTATTTAAATAAATGACATGCGAATGTACAAAATATGATGCTAAATGATAATAAAAACTACCCTATAAGATGCATAAAATGGCATCTAACAAATCTCCTCAAGATTAAACTTTACTTGCCCTCAAGTAAGAAAAGATAACACATTATAAACAAATGGAAAAATGTAGATGACATAAAAAGAATTTAGAATAAAATAAAAATAAAATAAAAACTTAAACTAAAATAATTCACTCTTTTTTTGTCACATGATCATATTTCACAACGAGGAAGCTCCAATGAAATCACTACCTAGACAACAGTCTCAATACTTTATATTAACGATTCATAATTATATTTAATTAGTCAAACGAAGCTTGAGCAAATAGTTTTTAAGCCGAATTAAAATTTTGAAATTGTGTATTTTTAAAAATAATTTCACAAAATTTCTTTTATAAAAACTTAGTTTGACCAACACCTCTTTTTTTCCGAACTCGTCCAGTAAATGCGGTAAGCTCCATTATCTACATAAAATCCAAGCTTACCCCTATGATTCCAATATGGAGGCATCAATCTCATCTCATTATACCACAGGTCTTCTTTGTCTTGATCAACTCTTCAGATTTAACTTGCTTGCTTCTTGATTTCGACTTGAACTTGACTTAGATTTTGACTTGGAATTTCAGATTTCTTCAAGTTGCTTCATGTACCATTTGTAATATATATATATATATATATATATATAAATGAAAAACTGAAAAACTAAAATTTTAAACGAAAACTGAAAAATTAAAAATTTTAAATGAAAAACTGAAAAATTAAAAATTTTAACAAAAAATGTAAAATTTTACACTAATCCCCTCCCCAAACTTAAAATGATGCATTGTCCTCAATGTTTAGAGAGGAATGAACAGCTCAATAAAGCAAATAAAAACAAAAGGGTTTCAGTTAGGAAAGAATGTACATGATAAGTTTGCAGAAATCTGATTTTGACGACAATGTGGCAAAAAATCTGAATTTCAGCAACTCTGTCGATCCTCTGATTTCCCCAAGCTTGCTTTGAGCTGCGACCATCTCTTTATTAAAAGCATAAAAATTAAAACTACTCATCGGGTTGTGTACCGGAAAGCCACCCATTTTTAAAGTCGTTGGCTCGACTTTGCCCAACCAGATTTGCTTACTGGCGTGGTTGGGACTTCCTTGAAGCTCAACTATTTTTCTTGTGACTCCAGATCCCTTCAAATATGGCAATATTGGCGAATCTAGAACTTGCTCAACAGCCTCGAAAAACTCCAGATTGTCTTCAGATATATCTTTCAAATTATTTTCAGACTTCTTCCGTTTTCTGATCTTCTTCTTTTTCTTCCCAGAATAATTCTTTTCAAATTTATATCAGAAATCACATTTCGCTCTTTCTTTCTCCAAAACCAATTTTCTTTTCAGACTTTTATCTGATTCTTCCTCAACAGGAATCAGATACTCATCTTCCATCTCCCGAAGCTTATTTTCTGCCAGCTCCTCCAATATATATGAAAAATTCCTGTCTGCAATTTTTTCTTGCACATAGACATTCAAAAACTCACAACAACCCTGTAATAAAGGACTATTGGTACCCATATAATCGACATAAACATTTTCAGAACGAAAATCATCATTATTAATTTTAAAGTTAACTACTTCCTCGTCAAATTCCATTGAAAGTGTACCAACAAAAACATCAATTTTTATTCTAGAAGTTTTCATAAAAGGCTTTCCTAAACTGATCGAATTTTTGTCAGATACATCAACATTCCCCATGTCCAATATATAAAAATCAGCGGGAAAAATAAGCTCACACACTTAGACAAGAACATCCTCAAGTACACCTTTTGGGTGTACAGTTGAATGATTCGCCAACTAGATGATGATCCCGATCTTTTGCAAAGATCCAATTGGGTATTTTATGTTGCGTCATGGGCTTAGTTTTGTATATCCGTATTGGGCATGTCCATCCGTGATTATAGATTAGGGTTAATCTATAAATAGTGCATGCATGTATGCCTTAGTTACGTTCGAGATTATTATCATTATTGCTTTTGTAACCCTAAACACCTCTACAGTCGAAGTTCTTAATCGAGCTCCTCTGAGGTGTTAAAGCTTAATCATTCGACATCAGTTAAACCATTCTTGTGTTCTTCATTACGTCGTTACTGTTTTTCTGGTTAGAATCTATGGATCCTACTAGAACATTGTTCTAACAATTGGTATTAGAGCAGGAGACTGTGTGATCAATACAAATTCCTTTTGTGTTAAGAATTCTTTAGGGTTTCCGCTTTTATCGAATATAAAGAAGCCGTCTTCTTCTAGTCGAAGGTAACTCTTGTGTTTGATGAAACCCTAATCTCAAGTTTACAGGTCTGATTCTAGCGGTTCTAAGGAAAGGCTCACCATATCTCACGACGATTCTCAAACTAATCCCATCAACATCTCCAACAGCATTGGATCCACTACAAGGGTTCCCATTCATTATACTCAAGACTATGAAGTGTGGGTGCATCACTTTGAAGATTACGTAGTTGGTTCTGAAGAGAATGGTTATTTCATCTGGGAAGCAATCATACTTGGGCCGTTTGTTCACTCTGGAACGAACACGATAATGAATACTCAAAAAGAATATAATAAGCTTGTGGCGGACGTAGATAAGATGCCACAGGATGAAAAGGACAAGTTTCTATGCAATGTGAAAGCCATGAGAATGATAAGATTCGCATTGTAATCTGACACTTTTCGGTTAGTTGGTTCATGCACGACTGCCAAGGAAATCTGGGATAGGTTAAAAGAACTCTACTCAACCGATGAGGATCTGGAACACTCAATTCAAACCTTGTTGCTCTCGGAATTTGGAGTTTTCGAACAGAAACCCGAAGAAAAGCTGATACAAACCTTCGATCGCTTTAATCATCTCCTTAGCAAAATGATCAAGAATGGAATTGAAAGAAAATTGATCGAGCAAAAAGTAACCTTCATGAATGGTTTGAGACCAGAATGGATGGCAGTGGTTTCAACGGTGAAAGCTCACGAACAATTCAAATCGTACTGGCTAGCGAAATTGGTGGGAATACTTAAATCCCATGAGAGTGTGGTAACCAAGGAGGCGAAGGTAGTCTCTGGTGTTGGATCGTTGGCCCTTGTCTCAAAAGGCAAAACTATTGCAGAAGAAGAGGAGGAGTCAGATATGTCTGAGTGTGACCTTACATGCGAAGAATATGCAATGATGGTCACCAACCCAAAGAAGTTTGCAGGAAAGAAGTTCCCTGTCAATAAGAACCGAAACTGGCAAGGAAGTTACAGTTCTGATAAGGTGAAAGAAGAAACGAAGAATACCTCTCAAAAGGATGACGACAAGAAGGAAAGCAAGCTTGCAGGAGACTCTGGATTCGACTGCAATTACTGTCATGGCAAGAACCACTTTGCCAAAGATTGCATGCTGAGGAAGATGGCTGAGAAAAGAGATGGTGAAGATGATGAGGCATATTACATGCGAAAGTTGGAAGAAATCAAGAAAAAGAAGGCAACTAACAGTTCAATAAACGCCTTGATTGTGCACGAAAATGTGGATGAAGATGAGTTCGGTGGCGTAGAAGTCTGGTCAACCGATTCTGAGGATGAAGAATTGAGAAAGCCCATACATGGAAGAGCTTATGTGGCGAGGGATAATGGTTCGGCTGGAAAATGTTTGATGGTTACAGCTGGTAGATCAACCGAAAGTGAGTGTAAGGAGCCGAACCTGACTAAGGACAAGTCCTTTGCAGCCAAGCCCGTGAGTGAGAAGATCAATGACTGTGATCGGCTGATCAAAAAGGTACAATCCATCCTCGAATCACTTAAAGTTCCAGTAACAAATTATGAAGAAGAATTAAATGAACTAAAATTTAAATTTTCTAACTTAAGTGGTAGTCTCATGCAAAATCGCTTAGCGAATTCTAACCTAACTGTCACACCCCAAAACCGGAACGACAGAAACGTTCTGGGGTGGACGACTTCATGTACAGTATCACAACAAAGCATAATAGTAAACAAGCAACAACATCCATTGCATTAATAGAATAATTTTAATACAAGCGTGTTCTGTATAGTTTGTAAGACACCAAAATAAATGATCAAAATAAAGATGAGTCTTGTATGTGCTCCATCTTCTCAAAAGCTTCATCGGTACCTGTCTACTGATGATCTGAGAATACAAGTTATTTTGAAAGAGTTTATCAGCATTTACGCTGGTGAGTTCATAAGTATTTAGTGTCATTGCTTGTATCAAAATGTTTGTAACAACGTAGTGTAAATGTTCGTAGTTGTTTGTAACTGTTTGTAAATATTTGAACTCCCTAGAAAATCCTACATTTTCTACTAAAATGCAGTCTTCTACCAAGACCCGACTGTTGGTATGTTTGTTCCTTTGTGAATGTAAAAGTTTTCCCCGGTGAAACTATCATTATAAAAATATAGTTTAAGTCATTGTTTATGTGAGAAGATCACAAAATACATGTAGTAGGGGAAAATCATGTTTTACCTCAGCAGTGACACTGCTGGCTATTAAGTGATAAAATGCAGACTCCAGGTAGTATTAAATGTACAATACACCTCGGGGAGCCTGTTTGCCTTTAATCCTTAGTCGGTTAATTAAAGGTTTAAATGTGAGCTCGTATGTAACCATGCTGATCGACGACTGAATAAATGATGACCCTCCGGTGTCATATGTAGTGAGGTGACATTTTGTCACCCCTTGGCCTTATCCGCTGGGACTGTAGCTAGCAGTCGGGGTGTGGGAGTGTCTGTCCCGTATAGATCTATACACACAATGCCCGCTCTCCCTCCAGGAAACTCTAGTTAGAAGGTGATACAACAACGTAGCGTCATATCGAAAAGTAATATGTGACATTCTAGTTATCGTATTCCAATGTTTGTATAGTAAGTCATAGTATAGTAATGTTTTCTCAGTATTAGTGGGTAGTATATCCTCTTGTATAGAGTATAGTATGTTCTCTTGTATAGTGTATAGTATGCTCACTTGTCTGAGTCGTTAGTAATAGTAATAGTGAGTAGTAATCTCTTAACTATACCTATTATAGTTAACTAGTAATGTTGTTTGTATGCCTTTGTTACCCAAAGGTACTGAACAGAAGTGAAAGCTTTTATATCCGAACACATATATACGATATATAACTAAGGTTTCAACGACATTCGGACAAATAACAGGATACCCTAAGTCCACAACCAAACAAGGAACAGGAAATAAGGTGAGCTATCAGTCCTAAGTCCTTCAAACCTTACTTATATAAATATATTTGTGTAGATATGAGTTTGACATTAATGCAAGTTTAAAAGAGTTTGATAAAGGATTTATCATTTAAAAGAGTCTCATAAAATGTTTTGAAGTGTTTGAAATCCATAAGTTTGATAACAATACGAAAGTAATAGAAAATCTTTCTGTTTGTTCTAGTTATTAATCACATGTGATTAATATAATAACTTGAAGAATTCAACTTGTATTCCCCCCTAAAAGCATTTAAAATCATTTAAAAGTTTGATTAAGGGGTATGAACTCACCTGCAGTGAGTAACTCAAATGAAAGATCGATATAGGATTGTTGGGTGTCAATTCGAGTCTTGAGCACAAACGAATCCTATTTAACATATAATTACACATATATGAATACATTTAATGTATATAACCACAAATGGTGATAGGGACACGCCTTAGGGACATAAAAACACTTAGAATTAAGTGTTACAAACACCTATGGTTGCCCATGAGGGGTGTATGGCCCTCTATTGGAGTGTAAGGCCACAAAATCAAGGGTGTTGTGTGTGTGCGGCCAGAGTGTGCGGCCAGGTGTGTGTGCGGTCGCACACTCACTATGAAATGTGTCAAAAACATGTTTCTAAGCCTTAGGAATGTTCTAGGGAAGGTGTTTTGACCATTGCTTAGTCGGAATGGAAGTTTGTTGCCATTTTGGACCCTAAAAAGGGTGTGTGCGGTTACACATGGTGTGTGCGGCCAGGTGTGTGCGGTCATGGAGTCTGCGGCCGAACACTCCTAGTAAAAATGGTCCAAAATGTATTTCCAAGTTCGTATCTTGTCTCCCCTAAGTGTCTTTGCTCATGTGCTAGAATACTACTTGAGTTTGAGGTCTTAAAGCACCAAAATAAGGGGTGTATGGCGACATGAGCGTGTGCGGCCGCACACTCCTTGCAGATCGTGTTTTGGGCATTTTCTATGGCTCAAATCTAGCAAATAACATGTAAGAGTAGGATACTTACAATGTAGAACCGTATAGGGGTGTTTGGATCCCAAGAACTTAGTAGGTGTTCTTGGTGTTCCTGGTGTTTTTGAAGAACACTTGAAGATCTACTAAAACGGAGGGATTTCATGGATGGAATCAGTGATTTACATTAGATGGAGTAAGGAATCTACAAATCAAAGGATAGAAACACTTACCACTTGAAGATCTAGGTGAAAAATCGGGATCCACTTGAGAGAAAACGAGTTCTTGACTAGGAGAGTGAAAAAGGGTGGAGTGAAGGCCAAGACTCTTTCTTATAGGCATGAGTGTGCTGTCAGACGAGTGTGTTTTGCCGGAGGAGGGGTGTGCGGCCGTACACTCCTTAAGTAGGAGTGTTTGGCCATTTTTGCGTCGGGTGAACTTATGGGACTTCATATCTGAACTTCTAACTTGAAGCTACTATGTTTAGGACACTCATTTGACTCAAAACAAGGCTAGAAAGTGATAGAAATTTCGGGTTGTCACATCATCCCCCCGTTAGAGGGAATTTCGTCCCGAAATTTAAGTTTATGCAACTAACTTATTACAAATAACTAAGCAAAAATATGAGGGTCTTTCAATCTCATTTGATCCTCACGCTCCCAAGTGAATTTCGGTCCTCGCTTGGCATTCCAGCGAACCTTCACTATCGGGATACGGCTTTGCTTGGTTCGTTTGACCTCTCGGTCCATGATCTCTACCGGTTCTTCCACGAAGTTGAGGCTCTCGTTGATCTCGATCTCGTCGAGTGGGATTACAAGAGTCTCGTCGGATAGGCACTTTTTCAACTTCGAGACGTGGAAGGTAGGATGTACGTTACTAAGCTCGTGAGGTAAGTTGAGTTTGTAAGCTACAGGGCCGATTCTAGCGAGAATCTCGAAACGCCCTATGTATCTTGAATTTAGCTTTCCACGCTTTCCGAAGCGTATCAAGCCCTTCTAGGGTGAGACTCTCAAGAGGACTCAGTCTCCCACCTGGAATTCCAAAGGTTTCCTTCGGTTGTCTGCGTAGCTTTTCTATCGGTCTCTAGAGGCTTTCAATCGTTCACGCATCTGGATGATATTCTCTGTCGTTTCTCGAATGATCCCCGGAGCTGTGAGAGTGCTGTCAGGAACTCATCCTTTAGCTAACTATGTGTCACCCACCTCAGCCCAGCACAGAGGGGATCTGCACGTCCGACCATAGAGGGCTTCAAATGGAGTAGCCTTTATGCTCGTGTGATAACTTTTGTTGTAGGAAAATTCGACAAGGGGTAAATGAGCATCCCATGCCTTTCCAAAGTCGATCACACAGGCTCGCAACATGTCCTCCAAGGTTTAGATAGTTCTCTCACTTTGTCCGTCGGTCTGTGGATGGTAGGCTGTACTCATGTCCATCCTCGTTCCTAAGGAGTGTTGTAGTGACTGCCAGAATCTCGAAGTGAATCTACTATCTCTATCAGAGATAATGAATATAGGAACACCATGCAGTCGCACTATCTCCCGTATGTATGTTCTTGTGAGTTTCTCCATCTTGTCAGTTTCCTTAATGGGCAGGAAGTGTGTGGACTTGGTCAATCTGTCGACGATGACCCAAATGGTATCAAGTCCACCCGTTGTCTTGGGCAGCTTGGTTATGAAGTCCATAGTAATCCGCTCCCACTTCCATTCAGGTATCTCTGGTTGTTGGAGTAAACCTGATGGTTTCTGGTATTCGACCTTGACCTTGGCGCAAGTAAGGCATTTACTTACGAAGGTAGCGATCTATGGTTTCATGTTAGGCCACCAGTATAACTTTTTAAGATCCATATACATCTTATCTGAACTTGGGTGGACGGAATAACGAGTGTTGTGCGCATCGGTCATGACCAAGTCTTTGAAGCCACCGTGTCTCGGTGTCCAGATTCGGTCCATGAGATACAACGCTCCGTCACCCTTAACTTCTAAGTTCTTATCCATTCCTCGCAAGGATTCACCCGCCACATTTTCAGGTTTCAAGGCTTCGAGCTGAGCCTCCTTAATTTGTGTGGATAGGTGCGAATGGATAGTCATAGTCAATGACTTGACTCTTCGACCAGAATACGCTTTTCGACTTAGGGCGTCTGCTACTACATTGGCTTTACCCGGATGATAACGAATTTCGCATTCGTAGTCATTGAGTAGTTCGACCCACCGTCGTTGTCTCATATTGAGCTCCTTTTGGTTGAATATGTGTTGTAGGCTCTTGTGGTCTGTAAAGATTGTGCTCTTCGTACCATATAGGTAGCGTCTCCAGATTTTCAGAGCAAACACAACCGCTCCTAATTCGAGATTGTGTGTGGTGTAGTTGACCTCGTGTGTTTTCAGCTATCTTGAGGCATAGGCGATGACCTTACCTCGTGGCATCAGAGCACATCCAAGCCCTTGATTTGACGCATCGCAATAGACCACGAAGTCTTCTGTTCCTTCTGGGAGGGATAGTATCGGTCCAGTGCATAGGGCTCGTTTTAGCGTTTGGAATGCTTTCTCCTGCTTCTCTTCCCAGTCAAAGGCCACACCCTTCTGGGTCGAAGTCGTAAGAGGTTTTGCAATTTGTGAGAAGTTCTGTATGAACCTGCGATAGTAGCGAGCGAGGCCTAGAAATTGACAAATTTCTGTAGGCGTCTTCGATGCTGACCAATTCTCAATAGCTTTAATTTTGGATGGGTCCACGTGGATTCTTTCTTCGCTAACCACGTGTCCTAAGAATTCGACTCTTCGGATTCAAAATTCGCATTTAGAGAACTTTCCGTAGAGCTTCTCCATTCGTAGGGTTCCTAGGACTTCTCGCAGATGATTACTATGCTCCTCCTTACTTTGAGAGTAGATAAGTATATCATCGATGAAGACGATGACGAACTGATCCAAGTAAGGACGGTATATTCTATTCATTAAGTCCATGAACACTACAGGGGCGTTGGTCAATCCGACTGGCATCACTACGAACTCGTAGTGTCCGTAACGAGTTCGGAAGGCTGTCTTCGGGACATCCTCTTCTAATACTCGTAACTGGTGATACCCGGATCTCAGATCAATCTTTGAAAAGTAGCTTGCCCCTTGTAGTTGATCGAATAAATTGTCTATGCACGGTAGAGGGTAACGATTCTTGACCGTAAGCTTGTTGAGTTCTCTATAGTCGATGCACATACGGAACGATCCATCTTTCTTCTTCACGAACAAGACCGGTGCTCCCCATGGTGAGAAACTTGGTCTAATAAAGCCCTTGCTGAGCAATTTGTTAAGTTTACCGGATAGCTCCCGCATCTCCGCTGGTGCTAGACGATAGGGCATTTGGCTACTGGGGTAGCTCCTGGCACTAAGTCGATTCGGAACTCGACTTGATGTTGCGGGGGCAATCCTGGATGTTCTTCCGGAAAGATGTCAGGAAAATCATGTACTACGGGGAGATCTTTTAGGTTTTTGGTTTTCTGGTGCACATCGACTACGTGTGCAAGGAATGTACGATATTCCTTATGCAAGTACTTCTGGGCTCGAATACTTGAGATGATACGAAGGCTCGTACTGGGTTTGTCTCGGTAGACCAACAAGGTCTCGTTATTCGGTAGGTTTAGGCGGACTGCTTTCTCAAAACACAGAATATCGGTGTGATGAAGACTCAACCAGTCCATGCCCACAATGACATCGAAACTCTTGATTGCTACAGGTATGAGGTCGATTGGAAACGAATGATTATCTAGCGTGAGTGTACAACCTATGTAAATCTCGTTAGAACTCTCTGTCTTTCCGTTGGCCATTTCTACGACGAAGGTTTCTTTTAGTGTTTGCGGTGCTTGATTAAGTAAGTGTTTAAATTTTTGGTTCATGAAGCTGCTCTCTGCCCCGCAATCAAATAAGACACATGCATATGAGTTATTGAGGAGGAAGGTACCCGTGACTACTGTGGGGTCTGCCACGGCTTCATTGTGGCCAATGGCAAGTAGTCTTCCTGCTCCTCCCGCGTTCCCAGCCTTTAGACAGTTTCTTTTGAAGTGCCCTGTCTCGCCACACCCGTAGCAGGCCTAGCTTACTCCTGTTCCGGGGACTTGGGTGGTGCTCTGCAAAACCGGACAGTATGGCCCTTCCGGTCGCAGTTGGTGTAGTGCATTTCCCGGCAGGGGCCGTTATGATGGAAATTTCACTTGGTGCATTTGGGTAGGGTCCCTGCATATGGTTTGGCTGGTACAGGGGCAACAGGGGTTGTGGCAGCATGGACAGCCACCGTCTGTTGTTTCATGGAAGAGGGTTGAGTTGAGTTGCCCTTCTTTCAGTCCCAACCTTTTCTCTTGTTGTCGGCCGCATTGGTTGGTGCTGAGGCGGCAGTTGTGGTTGTTGTTGTAGGAGAAGGAACCTCGTGATCGATAAGCCTTTGGGCCAATTCCTTGGCACTATCAAACGTCGCAGGTTTCGATGTTAGAACATTCCCTCGATACGGGGGTACCAAACCCCAGATGTATCTCTCGAATTTCTTGCTTTCAGTGGGGACCAGGTTAGGACATAGAGTCACCAGGTCACAGAACCTGGCTGTATAAGCCACTATGTCGGAACCCTTCATTTTAAGGTTCCACAGTTCCTCTTCGAGCTTCTGAATTTCGCACCTCGGGCAGTACTCCCTTGTCATCAGGTCCTTCAGTGTATCCCAGCCCATGGCGTTAACTACTACCAGTGAGAGTGATTTGACATGGCCATTCCACCATGTCAGAGCCCTTTCGGTGAAGGTGCAAGCAGCGAACTTAATCTTGCTTCCCTCAGGGCAGGAGCACATCTCAAAGATTTCTTCTGTTCTCTCGATCCATTGGTACAGCGCAATAATCCCTCCGGTTCTGTTGAAGTACGTTGGTTTACAGGTGTTAAAGTCTTTATAAGTACACTCCCTTGCACGCGGTTGGATTTCACCATGGGTAGAGTTGGTCCCGTTCCAGCTCCACTGGCACCGCCAAAATTTACTTGAGCCATGGCTGCAGTCACAGCTGCTTGGAACATCACCGCATCGAGCTGCGGAGGGGGTGGTGGTGGTGGAGTTTGATTTACAGGTCTGCCTCTTGTTGGACGCTGGCGAGGCGGCATATTTTACTGAAAGTTGATAGGGATGATGATAATAGTAAGAATCAATTGTAAGTATAATAAGAGTGACTCATGGACTAAATCGCCATAGTCCAACCATCGAATAGAGACATAACAATAGACTAGGGAAACACCAGAGTAAAGACTTTCCAATAGATTAGATAATTGTCGATATTATTAATGATGTAAATGAGTTCAGGAAAAAGGACCTAACAGTAGGTCTTACATCAAACATAAGGGAAAATTTTGGCAGCTTAGAAGTCTAGTTAGAGTACTTTAAAAGTTAGGAATATTTTACAGCCAATTGCTCCATAGAGCACAAAAAGGAAAGGCTATTCCTTAACCCAAAAGAAGAAGATGAGTCGACATCTTCTACCGGCGACGGGCATCCCTCGGGCGAACCCTCAGATCTGCCAGCTGGCGCACCACTTCTTGAAGATGTCTCTCATGCGCCCTCTGACGCACTCGGAGTTCCATGACTTCGGCTCGGGATGCAGCTAGCTGGTTCTGCAGAGCCTCATTGGTTCTCCTAGTCCTTTCCATAGCCTCTTCGAGTTGACGAATGCGGACCGTGTTAACGCCAGAGTTGGTGTCCACTTCCATCACTCGGTCGATGGCTGCACGACCTTGCTCGACGTTCCGAGAAATCCTAGGGACCATGATGGGTAGGACTCGATCAGCTGAGCCTCCCTATCTTATATTGTAGAAGCTTCGGTCTTCGTTGAAATGTAAGATCTGGATTTCCAGGTATTATGTTTGATCACTTATTTATGAGTAAAAGAGAGGGACTCGACGAGTTGAGGCGTAGACTCGTCGAGTAGGACCGCGATTGCTGACTGGATTAATGAACGAACTCGACGAGTCGGAAAGGGTGGACTCGACGAGTCCGCGCTGTAAATTGAAACCCTAATTCTCGGGGTCTGTGCCCTATTTAAAGGCCTTTATGGCCTCCATTTGCGGCCACTTCACCCCTGAGAAACCCTAGAGAGCAGAGAGATCATTTGTGGTGCAAGAGGAAGGCTAATTCACCATTTCTTGCGTGTTTTAGCAAGAAGGACGGAGGTAGAACAAGCTAGGCGGGTTGAGGAGCTTGGATCCACTTCTATTTGATCAGAGGAAGCTGTTGGAGGTATCAATCTGTGCCATTCTCGTGTTTATTATGATTCTAGTGAAATCTAGGGTTTTCTTTATGCCTCTTTTAGTTGAATCTTGAGTATGTGAGGTCCCAAGGCGAGTTGGTTCATAGATCTGGACCTTAAGAGGTCCATAGAGTCCTTACCACTCTGCTTTATGCCATACCTTTTGAGTTATGAGCCTAGGAGGCCATTTTAAAGGTTATTTAACCAAAAGAAGCTTTGGGTGTGTTGCAGGTGTACCAAGATTCGACCTTTACGTGATTGTCATGCTTGGGAAGGTCAGATCTATAGATTAGAGAAGCAGATCTGACCTTAGAAGGTCATTTGAGTATGAACATGGAAGCAACTCGCCGAGTCCATAATTGGACTCGACGAGTCGAGCCGGGGTTGCCCCACGATTCGTGACAGGAGGAACCCGTCGAGTGGAAGGATGACTCGACGAGCCAAGAAAGGCTAGAAGGATTCAGAGGAACTGCATGGACTCGCCGAGTCGCCCATGTGCACTCGACGAGTCAGGTCAAAGTTTGACCGTTGACTTTCGTTGACCTTAGGGTTCTGGTCAAGATTGATTCAAGAGAGTTCAGAGAGGGGTAGAATGGCCTTCTACCCAATCTTTAGAGATGAGACTATGAGAGAATATTGATCGGGGATGTTATTTGAATAATAGGAGGAGGCTAGGTCGGGGCGTTGAGCACGAGAGTTTATCCGACTTCATTGAGGTGAGTCTTCTCACTATACTGTACCTGGAAGGGTACCTATGTGTGACCGGAAGGTCTTATATGCTATGAGATGTATGAGTTGTATGATGTTATGTGATATGTATGTGTTATGTATGTTATATATGATATGGACCGGAAGGTCAAGGGGTTACAGACCGGAAGGTCGATACGGGTAGGACCGGAACGTCTACCGGGATTCGGGACGGAAGTCCCCTCAGACATTTGGATCGGAAGATCCCACAGAGATATGGTCTGGAAAGACGTATGTGTTGTATGTGGTATTTTGGGGAACTCACTAAGCATTTATGCTTACAGTTGTTTTGTTATGTGTTTCAGGTACTAGCGAGGATCGCAGGAAGGCGCCGGCATGATCCGTACACACTCATAGAGATTATGTTTTGAGATTCTGGGATTTGTTTGTTATTATGACATTGGATACAGTTTGTTTGATATTGTTTTTGATGATTGAAAATGTGATTTAAAAATGAAAAATTGTTTTGAAAATTTACGTTGTTAGATGAAAGGTAAAGGCTGACCTTGCTCATCACTCCAGCGGTTCAAGTTTGTTGCCCACAAGGGTGTGGGACCTTGAAATGCTGGACGGGGGTTGAGGTTTGGGACTTCACCTTCTTGGGGTAGGTTGTTGACCTCTGGTTCGGAGTCAGATCCATCCGAAAAGCCTTTTGCGAGGTGATCATCCAAAGGGATTGGATGATCCTCTTCTGGCTCGTCACCGAGCCATCCTCCATTTCCATTGTTGGGGAAGTACGGGTGTCCGGGGATATCGAATCCATCCATGTTATCTACTCGAGAAAAAGGGGGTATAATAATCTTAAATCTAATAGGCATATTATCTAAGATAATTATAAGATGATCCATACTAGTTACTTCAATACTTGCATAGTGCATACCAGTTATATGGAATCAAAGTAGGATAGACCTTCGAATAAGTGATCCTAACTCTAAATCCACAACCAAACAAGGAACAGGAAGTAAAGCAAAGATCACAGATTATCAGTCTATAACACCCTAGTCTCACGTAACCGTAGCGTATCCACTTAACAAAATACTCCTATATTATTTTAGGTTTATGTTCTGTTCTATGGTTCTCATTGTAGTGGTATTGGTAAGTTTTTAGATCTGTTGCAACACCACAGCCATTCTTAGGCACATGCTAGTCACTCCTTGGAAAATATAGTTGATCAGGCTGTATCTCCCTAGACTTGACTATATGTCTCCAAGCTTAATTGTGTTGTTCAACAATCATAATACTTTTGTTCTGTCCTAGTGACACTGATTTTAGTATGAATGTAGGTAGGTATACTTTGGTTAGATATCTTATTATTTAAAAGTATAGACTCTTGGTCAGAGTGTTTTAATCCCGGTGCGTTTATAGTTTGTATATCTTTTATGGGTTGATATACTTGATTGACTATAAACAATGCTCTGATACCAATCTGTCACACCCCAAAACCGGAATGGCGGAAACGTTCTGGGATGGACAACTTCATGTACAGTATCACAACAAAGCATAATAGTAAACAAGCAACAACATCCATTGCATTAATAGAATAATTTTAATACAAGCGTGTTCTGTATAGTTTGTAAGACACCAAAATAAATGATCAAAATAAAGATGAGTCTTGTATGTGCTCCATCTTCTCAAAAGCTTCATCACTACCTTTCTACTGATGACCTGAGAATGTAAGTTATTTTGAAAGAGTTTATCAGCATTTACGCTGGTGAGTTCATAAGTATTTAGTGTCATTGCTTGTATGAAAATGTTTGTAACAACGTAGTGTAAATGTTCGTAGTTGTTTGAAACTGTTTGTAAATATTTGAACTCCCTAGAAAATCCTATATTTTCTACTAAAATGCAGTCTTCTACCAAGACCCGACTGTTGGTATGTTTGTTCCTTTGTGAATGTAAAAGTTTTCCCCGGTGAAACTATCATTATTAAAATATAGTTTAAGTCATTGTTTATGTGAGAAGATCACAAAATACATGTAGTAGGGGAAAATCATGTTTTACCTCAGCAGTGACACTGCTGGCTATTAAGTGATAAAATGCAGACTCCAGGTAGTATTAAATGTACAATACACCTCGGGGAGCCTGTTTGCCTTTAATCCTTAGTCGGTTAATTAAAGGTTTAAATGTGAGCTCGTATGTAACCATGCTGATCGACGACTGAATAAATGATGACCCTCCGGTATCATATGTAGTAAGGTGACATTTTGTCACCCCTTGGCCTTATCAGCTGGGACTGTAGCTAGCAGCCGGGGTGTGGGAGTGTCTGTCATGTATAGATCTATACACACAATGCCCGCTCTCCCTCCAGGAGACTTTGGTTACAAGGTGATACAACAACGTAGCGTCGTATCGAAAAGTAGTATGTCACATTCTAGTTATCGTATTCCAATGTTTGTATAGTAAGTCATAGTGTAGTAATGTTTTCTCTGTATTAGTGGGTAGTATATCCTCTTGTATAGAGTATAGTATGTTCTCTTGTATAGTGTATAGTATGCTCACTTGTCTGAGTCGTTAGTAATAGTAATAGTGAGTAGTAATCTCTTAACTATACCTATTATAGTTGACTAGTAATGTTGTTTGTATGCCTTTGTTACCCAAAGGTACTGAACTGAAGTGAAAGCTTTTATATCCGAACACATATATACGATATATAACTAAGGTTTCAACGACATTCAGACAAATAACAGGATACCCTAAGTCCACAACCAAACAAGGAACAGGAAATAAGGTGAGCTATCAGTCCTAAGTCCTTCAAACCTTACTTATATAAATATATATGTATAGATATGAGTTTGACAATAATGCAAGTTTTAAAGAGTTTGATAAAGGATTTAGCATTTAAAAGAGTTTAATAAAATGTTTTGAAGTGTTTGAAATCCATAAGTTTGATAACAATACGAAAGTAATAGAAAATCTTTCTATTTGTTCTAGTTATTAATCACATGTGATTAATATAATAACTAGAAGAATTCAACTTGTATTCCCCCCTAAAAGCATTTAAAATCATTTAAAAGGTTGATTAAGGGGTATGAACTCACCTGCAGTGTAACTCGAATGAAAGATCGATATAGGATTGTTGGGTGTCAATTGGAGTCTTGAGCACAAACGAATCCTATTTAACATATAATTACACATATATGAATACATTTAATGTATATAACTACTAATGGTGATAGGGACACGCCTTAGGGACATAAAAACACTTAGAATTAAGTGTTACCAACACCTATGGTTGCCCATGAGGGGTGTATGGCCCTCTATTGGAGTGTAAGGCCACAAAATCAAGGGTTTTGTGTGTGTGCGGCCAGAGTGTGCGGCCAATTGTGTGTGCGGTCGCACACTCACTATGACATGTGTTAAAAACGTGCTTCTAAGCCTTAGGAATGTTGTAGGGAAGGTGTTTTGACCATTGCTTAGCCGGAATGGAAGTTTGTTGCAATTTTGGACCCTAAAAAGGGTTTGTGCGGTTACACATGGTGTGTGCGGCCAGGTGTGTGCGGCCATGGAGTGTGTGGCCGCACACTCCTAGTAAAAATGGTCCAAAATGTATTTCCAAGTTCGTATCTTCTCTCCCCTAAGTGTCTTTGCTCATGTGCTAGAATACTACTTGAGTTTAAGGTGTTAAAGCACCAAAATAAGGGGTGTACGACCACAAGAGCGTGTGCGGCCGCACACTCCTTGCAGATCGAGTTTTGGGCGTTTTATATGGATCAAATCTAGCAAATAACATGTAAGAGTAGGATACTTACAATGTAGAAGCGTATAGGGGTGTTTTGAGCCCAAGAACTTAGTAGGTGTTTTTGGTGTTCTTGGTGTTTTTGAAGAACACTTGAAGATCTACTAAAACGGAGGGATTTCATGGATGGAATCAGTGATTTACACTAGATGGAGTAAGGAATCTACCAATCAAAGGATAGAAACACTTACCACTTGAAGATCTAGGTGAAAAATCGGGATCCACTTGAGAGAAAACGAGTTCTTGACTAGGAGAGTGAAAAAGGGTGGAATGAAGGCCAAGACTCTTTCTTATAGGCATGAGTGTGCTGCCAGACGAGTGTGTGCTGCCGGAGGAGGGGTGTGCGGCCGTACACTCCTTAAGTTGGAGTGTTTGGCCATTTTTGCGTCGGGTGAACTTATGGGACTTCAAATCCGAACTTCTAACTTGAAGCTACTAAGTTTAGGACACTCATTTGACTCAAAACAAGGCTAGAAAGTGACAGAAATGAGTTTGACTTTGATTTATTTGACCAATAGTGCAAGATAGAAATTTCGGGTTGTCACACTAACTGACCAACTCAGCAGGGTGTCTTCGAAGAGTGAGGAGAGAAGGATGTGGATTGAGCTGAAGGAGAAGGAGTTAAATAGGGCTAGGGATGAAATTATTTATTTACAACGAGACAATTTAAAGTTTTTTTCTTAATTGCTAAACGCTTATATACAAATATTGTTCAGTTGCACTTAAGTTGTGAAATAGGGAAAAAGATTCATAAGATGATCTTACCCTTCCTTGAATTTAAGGAGGATGAGGTCATCGCTGAATGTGAATCCATAATGTCCTCAGAAGAGACATCCATCGCTTATAAAATCGGACAAGACAAGATAGAGACCTTCATTGACTCTAAGGAACATAAGTGTATGCTTAAAAATCTTTTAGATGAAAATGATAGGTTAAAAATTAAGTCCGAGACCATTCAATCATTTGACTCGTCTAACGCAAAATTAATTTCAAAACATAAAATGAATATAGAAAACACGTCTGAATTTGATGAGGAAAGTGAGATGAGCGAAATCTCGGTAGAAGATGTGTTTGATTGCTTTGAATTTATGAAGAGCGAAACCGAGAATGAGAAACCCCTCATATCTGAAAACTCGGTTAAATACGCTCGCCTATCAAAGGACAAGCCACAAAAACTCAAAGAGAAAGCAATGGTTTATCAAAAGGTTCAAACTGTGCCCAATCAAGTATATGCTATTACAGGGGTCACTGGAAAACAAACAGCAAAATTGAAAATCTTGGTCGACACAGACAATGTTGAAGGGTGCGACGATTATTTCTGGTCAGCCCCTATTGATAACGCAGACGAAACCATCGGCTTATCGGAACAAACCTCATGGAGGGTAAAAGGTAGATATGTTGCTGAATCCATCAACAAACCCTCAAGTTTTGACAAACCAAGCACAAGTGGAACAAAAGAGATACCTGAAGAACCAAAGAAAACACCGAATGTTCCTTCCAAGACTGCCGAAACTCAAAAGGAGAAGCCAAAATCAAGCTTCAATATTCATAAATCTCAAAAGCAGTTAGCCGAACAGAAACGCCAAAGAAATCAGAGATACATGAAAAATCTGAATGAGCGAAAACGGTATTAGTAATCTCAAAACCCCAACTACGTTCCTTCCAAGAAAGAGTCAATTGTCAAAGTAAAGGAAAAGCCAAAAGGAAAAAAAAATTTAATCCCAGCTCCTACTATTGCAAAGCTCAGAACCGAACGTCTAGTTTCCGTTCCAACACCAGCGCTCAGAACCGAACGTCAAGTTTCGGTCACAACGTCAAGGATAACAACCGAAAGTCAAGTTTCGGTGCTTCCAATTACCAAAGAAAACCAAATTCGGTAAATGACGTCAAAGGAAAGGGAAAGCTTGATTCAGATTCCGATTTCAATAATAAGGAAAAGACAGCTAACCCTAGGACTCAAAAGAAAATTCCAAAACCATCTAACAACAAACCATCTGAAACAACACAATCTAAACTAGATAAAAACAAAATCAAAGTGTATACAATCAAAACAAAGAATGAAACCACTCTAATAAAAAAGAACTTATATGGTTGATCTTTCTGTTGCTATTCCTTTTTCTGTAAAAGACTCAGCTGGGCCCAAGAGACTTTGGGTTCCTAAATCTGCTTGAATTTGCAGGTTATAAGTGATGAGCAGTTCGATGATGAATGTGTTGGATTAACGTCTAAGTCCATAACTATAATTGGTAAGACTTGACCCGACCCGGCATGGTCCATTTGGGTTGCATGGCATTGGGACAATTGGATAGACAAAATGAGGAAAAAAGATACTAGTGATTTATATTAATATAGTATAAGTTCTAATATATTAATATATAATCATATTATTTAATTAGTATTGATCAAGAATTAATTTATAATTAATTAAGTGATCAAAAGGAACTAATGAAATATGGACTCTAAGATATATGTGTGTGATGGGCCAAGTTCATTTAGGTTGGGCTAAGCTTTCATGGATAGTCCATGGAGTGTTTAACCCATGGATCATATGAAATGAAAGGTCATGGGTATTAGGGTTTAACCCTAATCTCCACACTATATAAAGATGTCCTTGGTTGGTGAAATGGGCACTAGTGTGTGTACACAAAAGGGCAAGGCCGATTTCACTAGAGAGAACCAAAGTATCCTTATTCTCAAGGTTATTCCAAGTGTTCATGGTGTTGTGTGAACCATTTGAGGTGTCACACTTGGGGCACTAGGCACTCAAGCTTCATGAAGACAAGTTACATCAAAAAAAGGTATGTATTCTATCTGTTTTATTACCCAAGTATATGATATTTGTATGCTAGTATAGGGTAATATCTTGGAAACTTCATATTTGCATGTATAATAGTGAAAACATAGATCCAAGGTATTTAGGGTTGTGTGTGCACCATACGATGTTGTAGTATACTAAAACCCAACAGTGGTATCAGAGCCATGGGTTGTTTTCTGTTATATTCATGCAAATGTTTGATTTTCAAAGTTGAAAAAAAAAACATGAAATTTGTCAAATTTTAAGATAATTACTTGTTTTGTGAAAAACTAATTATTTGTAAAATTTGAATCATTTTCTATATGAGTTGAATTAGGTCAAATTTAGTAAATGATAAAATGATATGATTATTTTATTAGTTTTAAAAGTTTGATCTAAATGTTTTAAGGAGTTACAAATTTTGTCGTAAAATTTTGGAGCTCAAAATTTTTTTTTTTAAGTTGTGATCTTATGTGTTTTGAAACCTCCATAAGTTATGGATATGAAAAGGTTTTAAAAAAAATTGTTTTTATGGAGTTACAAAATTTTGTGTTAATGTTTTAAAGAATTCCATAACTTATTCTTAAGTTATGGAACATGAAAAGTTTCATCATAAAACAAGCATTTAACTCCATAAGTTATGGATTACCAAAAGTTCTATGTTTCCTTGATTTATGAGTTAGTTTAGATCAATGGAAAAAAAAATTGTGTTTTAGTTGTTTTCAATCCTAATTAATCTAAAAGTTGTTCATAAAATGTGTTTTTTTGTAACTTGTCCTCAAGTTATATGAAAAGTCACATTTATGAATCTTAAAAAACTCATAAATATGCCTTAGGTTACAAAAAAATGAAGAGTCTTTTCTTATAAATAGTTTTTATGGCTCCATAACTTGTCCTCAAGTTATGGATGTCCAAGAGTCTCTTCATTAAAAGTTTTAAAGTTTTACTTAAAACTCATAAGTTATGAAAATCCAAGAGTTTTGAATAGTTTCAAAACTTGCCCTCAAGTTTTGGAATTTGAAATGTTTTCTCTAATGAATACTTTAATTCCAAGTTAAGCCCTCAGAATTTTAAAAGTTAAAATTCAACCCTTATACTTTATAATATTATAAGTTAATAATATATATGTGTATAAGAGCAAGTCAGTCTTACCATTAGTAGGCCTCATTCACGAAGTCGGTCTATAAGGGGGGTATAAGGTTGTTGCCTATAAAATGGCAGCTTAATGGGTGTCCACTCTCACCCACCACTTCCTTGACTGGTGGAGGGTCGTTAGCCGAACAGGTAGGACAAGGACTATAATTCTCCCTTCATTAAAAGTATTAATGATAAATACTAAGTAACTAAACCTTTTATTAATTCCCAATCTTAGTTACTTAGGAAAATGTGAATAAGGTGCTAATCCATGAAATTACACTTTGCACTTTGTTTAACCGGCACACTAACCTGGATTTAACAAAGTAGGCAAAGGGTAACTTAATATTTATCATAGTATCGGTGGAGCTCGTGTGGTTAACCGACACATCGATTGAGGGGTAAATATTAAGGGTACCAAGTATATTTGCATGGTTACTTCACACCTTGTTTTGTGATCCTCGGCATCCCAGTCACAAAACCTGAAGGGCACACTCGAGATTGAAACATGCCATTGAAAAGTTCAGTGAATCTCAAAAGATCTAGGAGTTTCAAATCCAAGTAAAAACCTAATTAAATTATTTCGTTTTTCATGGTGGAAATTGGTAAATCGTCATTTACCTACCTTCAACTATTTTATAACTCGGATTACGGCATCCCCCTTCCAGTTAAAAATAGGTTGTTCGATCCTAGCCTTAATATTTCATATTGGGTGTTATATTAAGGACTTTAGATCAACTATCTTGAATATCTCCCAAAAGATGTCTAGTTTAGACATCTATGATCTTCCCAAATATCTTGGAACTTTACTTCCTCCACCTCCTCCAGTTATTCTCCCTAACCCACAAGTTCAAGGTCACTCAAGCCCTAATGGCAAGCAAGGTCTATGTGTGATCACATCTTAGAGATGAAGTCACATATTGACAAGCCGGGAGAGTTGGGTGTCAAAGTCTTGAGAAAGTTGGATGTTCAATCACTTTCTAAGTCACATAGTGAGTTCCTTTGGGACTACTATGAAACAGACTATGACATGAACCTTAATGATCATATCTATTTGCTTGGTGCTGCTGAATCAGCAATGATTTGGAACGATAGTAAAGCAAATTTGATTAGAAGATCAACTTCCCAAAAACTTTATGGACAGTGACAATGGTGACACTGGAAATCCAGAAAAAGCATTCTCTTCCCAATGGAAAGGGATTGGCCATAGTCAACCCGGTTGACCAAATGGTAAAGAGAAAGGCTAAGTCTGAGATAGTCCCATTACCAAAGGGTCCATATGTTTATTTTCCCAAAGGGAGGGGCGTTGATTGCAAAGCTGCCAAATTTACCTAAGGATGTTAAAGTCAATAAGTTTGACTCTACATCAGGTAGAGCCCATTATCTAACTCTGTTAAGTTCTATTCTGAGATCCTCATTACATGATGTGACTGGGTCACATGTTGATGTTTTAAGAATCAAAGAATAGAGAGAAATCTTAAAGGAAGTATATGCTGATTCTGATCGCGAAGGTGGATTTCGATCGCATCAAAATTTTGAGCAGTTGCTTAAGAAGTTATGATATATTGCTAAGGAATAGATAACAACAATTTTCCATGTGGATTGTAAGGATAAGTTTTTCCGCAATGTTTTAAAATAAAAGAAAATTGTTTAATTTTATTTATTTGAAGTATCCTTACAATGGCATTTGTGGAAAATTGTTGCTTATATGATTCCACTGACAGCAATATTGGAAAATGGATTTGATTCTTTCATTTGTGGTAGTGTCTAAATTTACCAAATCAGGAAAGTTCCTCATCGCCCAAGTTTCAATTGGACCGAAACTTTCAAGCATTGGAAAATCAAGACTACTTACTTGTTCACATGGATGTGTGAGTCAAGTGAAGGACTAAAGGGATCGAGTACACATTCTTGTGCACTGGTCATGTCCACCACAAAGCTCGTTAAGACTATTTGATTTACTAAAGTTTAGTAAATATGGTTATACTTACAAGTTTAAGTATAATTCTGAAACATTGGAAAAGTCACAATGCATGGCAGAACGAATGGGATGAATCAAATTAGGCAGAAAGATAAAAGTTTCTCAAATCTGAAAAGATGGGAGAGTACTTTAGTATCATGTTTGTGATCATCTTAATGTTTCAGAAATCATATCACAATTAGTCCTCTAAAGGTCATCTTAGTGCATTCTTATGACTAAGAAGAGGAGTCATGAATTGTTGAAATGGTTAAATCAGGAAGATGAGTCATACTTCGTTCCAAAACAATTCTTAGAGTCATACTCCAAGATTGTAACTTGAGTGACATATCTTAAAGAAAGGTTTAAAACACTTGTCAAATGTAAGAGTAAAAGTGTCCTACTCTTGTACATTTGAAATTGGTAAGTTGTGATGTTTTGGATAAAACAAAGACCAACTAAGGCCAATTGTGTGAAGTGTTTGTCTTGATAAAGAATCCGCACTATCTCTTGAATATTGGGCAAGATAGTCTTATATGTCAAGAGGATAGTGGGAGTCTTAAAGATCCTAAAAAGAATTTCAAGAACTAATCAAGAATAAAACATGAGGTTCTTCACTAGCACACGACTTGAGGTTTATAACCTATCGTGTTGACATATTCTGTGCCCTTTCCAGTTAAAGTTGGCTTTGCATAGGAGTTCTGAAAGTTCTCAATTGGTTGCATAACAACTTGGAAGCAATGGCAGGCCATGTACTGCTTGGTGGCAAGAAGTTAAGATTGCATAAGTTCAGTCCATATGAGTTTGGATTTGTCATTATCCTTGTCTTGTGACTATGGTTTTGACGATTCACATGGATAAGAACACATACACCATAAAATCTAAGGGTCATAAGGTTTCTCTCTGATTCATGAAAATGATGGTGAGGAAACACTTCCACCAAGTAGATTTGAAGCAGATGGCAAAAGGTCTAAACAATTGAGACTATGATTACGGCATCCCTTTTCATAGTTCTGAAATTGTTTAGACACACATGCATGCTATCTAAGGAAAGGTGTATGATTTTGATAAAGTTTATCAAAGCATCTCGTATCAGAAATCTGAACTTTGGTAAGAAAGTCAATAAAGTATTGATTTCTAGAAGTCCAGCTGATTTCTGAGTACATGTCAAAACTAGTGGGAGCATAAGTGTTATGCTAATAATCATCATGTTAGTGGGAGCATGATAATTATTGTTAGTATTGAAAGTTAGCAATGTTAATTATAGAAAACAAAAGTTTCAATTTGTGAGGCTGCAGGGATTGAAAAAGTTGTTTTGCTATAATTAAGGGAGAGGATATACTTCATTTCAGTTCTAAAGGCTTAGATTGAGACCTTAATCATCTTTAGTCAAGAATATATATATGTGAATTTCATGTTGTATTGGTTCAACTTAAGGAAATTATATATATTGCGTTCTCAAAATTCGATTATGATTACGGCATCCCTCTTCATAGTCAAATTTTGAAAACATGGCAAATAAAAATATTGTAGCAAAAGACTGGTCTAGAATCATGTCTTTATGTGAGACATCATGAATCGTGTACCATTTGCTTTGGGTACAGGATCGATTGCATGTGCTATAATATTTGTCATTTCTAAATTTTTCCAAATGCCCAGAGGCATTAAGAAGGGAAAAGGTCTAGAATTGGATATGACTAAAATGATTAAGCAATTGTTGAGGACAATCTGAGGTTTACCAAAGATTGGTTGCTCAGGGACAGTTGGAAGTATAGTGCTAATTTTGGAAGGACCATATTGACATATTCTGAAAAGAGGCATCTCTTGTTCAGAAGTGATAGTCAAAATGAGAATATGGAGTTGTCTCCATAGGTGGAAGTTATTTGTGTAAGATTAGAAAACTTAATGCAAGAAGCATGTCCAAAGCAATGTACTTTGAATATGAGACTTAGTTTCCATGGAGTTGATCTCCATTGGAATAGCTTATAATGACTGTTGACAAGTCTTTGTGACTTTGTACATATTCATTACAGGAGGATCAGTGCATATAAGTTTAAAATCTAAACAGATTTCGATAAATGATAGGAATTTGGAATTCTCACATTTTTCGATAAGGATTTGGGAGTGTGAAATTAGAATCATTGAAATTATGTTCAATTGGATTATTTCACAAAGTAAGGATCATAGACAAACATAGAGTGCATACTTGGTGTATGGCAAAGCTATTGTTTAGAAAAACATAGTGTACATGCTTGGAGCATGGGACAACTAGTGTTTTTAATTCAGGTATAAAGTTAATAAAACCGAAACAATGAAATAATGAGTAATCAGTATGGTGATAAATAAAAGTGGTCTATTTATATTCGTAGGGTTTGATACCATATTTGATTCATTTATTCTTGTGTTTCATTTTGCATGTTTTGACTTTCAGAATAAACTAGGTCATTCTTCCTGAATGACTAAGTTATTCAAACTATCCACAGTCGGTCATATGTTGGAAGTAGATATGAATCAAGATTGTCATGGGTTGGCTTGTAGAGGTCTAAGATGTTGGACAAAGCGATGCTACAACACTTATGAGTGCTCATAAGTTCTAAGTATTGGATTCAACCCACGCTCATTTGAATCACTTCATAGATTTTATCACGAGTGATCATGAGACGATAATATCTTATATTCTTAAAACCTAGAGATATGAGTTGTTACTATGAGTTGGTTATACATTGATTGCACGAAAACGCATTGGTAACTCGATGTTATAAAACGTGCCTTTGTGTATGATTCAACAAGTAGTAGAACAAGCCATATGAGTCGAAGTTTATCCATTCCTTTTACCTTCGGGATAAAAGCGATATATGTGGGCCCCTCGATGATTTAGCGATGACACATGTGAGTGCTTGGCCAAGCCAGGACTGATTGATTTGTTCAATCAGTCAGTCATCATAAATTGGAAATCGGGAAACAACAAATGGACAGAAAGAATGATTGATAATCCATGTCTCAGTCCATATGATATCTATAATGGAGGAATATATGATCCCTTATCTAATGGACAAGTCATTGACAAAGGTCAGAGTTCATCGGCAAGGTCAGAGTTCGACAGAAGCTTTTGAGAGCTACGATTGCTAGTCAGGGTTTGAAGTCATACTCAATAATAGTTTTAGACTTATCCAAGTGGGAGACTGTTGGATTAATGTCTAAGTCCATAACTATAATTGGTAAGACTTGACCCGACCCGGCATGGTCCATTTGGGTTGCATGCCATCGGGACAATTGGATAGACAAAATGAGGAAAAAAAGATACTAGTGATTTATATTAATATATTATAAGTTGTAATATATTAATATATAATCATATTATTTAATTAGTATTGATCAAGAATTAATTTATAATTAATTAAGTGATCAAAAGGAACTAATTAAATATGGACTCAAAGATATATGTGTGTGATGGGCCAAGTTCATTTAGGTTGGGCTAAGCTTTCATGGATAGTCCATGGAGTGTTTAACCCATGGATCATATGAAATGAAAGGTCATGGGTATTAGGGTTTAACCCTAATCTCCACACTATATAAAGATGTCCTTGGTTGGTGAAATGGGCACTAGTGTGTGTACACAAAAGGGCAAGGCCGATTTCACTAGAGAGAACCAAAGTATCCTTATTCTCAAGGTTATTCCAAGTGTTCATGGTGTTGTGTGAACCATTTGAGGTGTCACACTTGGGGTACTAGGCACTCAAGCTTCATGAAGACAAGTTACATCAAAAAAAGGTATGTATTCTATCTATTTTATTACCCAAGTATATGATATTTGTATGCTAGTATAGGGTAATATCTTGGAAACTTCATATTTGCATGTATAATAGTGAAAACATAGATCCAAGGTATTTAGGGTTGTATGTGCACCATGCGATGTTGTAGTATACTAAAACCCAACAGAATGGTACATAGACAGTGGCTGTTCGCGTCACATTACAGGAAGGAGGGAAGAGCCAAGGGAGTTTCGGTCCCTTAAGGATGGTGGATGTGTGAAGTATGGAAATAACTCATATGGCACAATCAAAGGTTATGGAATGATAACTAACGGAGACTTCACGATTCAAAAAGTGGCTTATGTGGAAGGGTTGCAGCACAACCTCATCAGTGTATCTCAATTAGTTATGGAAACTGGTTTGAAAGTTTCATTTGATGATGAGGGATCTGAAATAACTGAGAAGCACTCCAAAAGAGTTCTGTTAAAGTCTGAACGCAAGGGAGAGATGTATCCTTTAAATCTCAACCCAATTCAAGGAAAACCAGCTATATGCCTGCTATCAAAGGCAAAATCTGATGAAAGATGGTTATGGCATCGACGCCTATCGCACCTGAATTTCAAAGACATTAATAAGTTGGTGCTTGGTGATCATGTTCGAGGCCTTCCTCTTCTCAAATTTGATAAGGAACACCTATGTGCAGCGTGTGAGATGGGCAAACAAAGTAGAAAGAGCCATCCTACACGTATCAATACAAAGATTGTTGAAGCTCTTGAACTTTTGCATATTGACTTATGTGGACCTTCGGCTATCGAAAGCTTCGCTGGTAGTAATTCATTCTTGTCATAGTAGATGATTTTTCACGCTTCACCTGTGTTTTCTTTCTTAAACAGAAATCAGAAGCGACTCCCAAGCTGAAGGTATTTATTAAGTAAGTGGAAATACAACTGCGAAAGCTGGTGAGGAATATTAGAAGCGACAATGGGCTTGAATTCAAGAATAAAGATTTTGAGGATTTTCTGGCTTAAAAGGAGATATCTCACAACTTCTCGGCCCCCTATACACCACAACAGAATGGGATTGTTGAAAGACGAAACCGTTCTTTATGTGAGGCAGCCCGAACCATGCTTAGCTTCGCTTCTCTTGCGCTATACTTCTGGGCTGATGTAGTTGCAACCGCGTGCTATACTCAGAACCGATCCTTACTCGACAAATGTTTCTCCATCACTCCGTATGTGATTCTGAACAATTGAAAGCCCAACGTTAAATTTTTCCATGTTTTCCGTTCAAGGTGCTTCGTTTTCAATTCCAAAGAGAACCGAAACAAGTTTGATGTCAAAGCCGATGAGGGAATTTTTCTTGGCTATTCACTCACTTCAAAGGCATACAATGTTTTGAACAAATGCTCCAAACGTATTGAAGAAACATACTATGTAACCTTTGATGACAACTACATGAAGAAAGTTCAAAGAAGCGAAAGTGCCTTGGGGGGAATATTTCCTGAATCAGGAAAAGTCTCGGTCCCAATTTCCAATCTGTTTGAATAGTACATCCGGCTATTTGATGAACCAGAGAAGGCTGCACACTCAGAGGCGAAAGCAGCATACAACAAAATCGACAATCTGAAAAAGATCATTGATGAAGCTGCAAAAGAAATGGAAAATGAATCTCCTAAACCGACTGATGGTCAACCCTCAAATGACCCTCCAAACAACAGCTCAACGTTCAAGGGGGAGGGTTCATCTGCACCAAAGACAACCGATATGTCTTTCGAGGGGGAGCATCAAAATCCAAACCCAACCGATAATAGTCCAATCGAGGGGGGAAATCCAACTCCAACAGAGGAGGAAAATTCAGAACCTGAAAAGGGATACGCTTCGCCATTTGATGGGGAGAATGAGAATATAAATGACGAAGCTGATCAATCAGAACTTGAAGAGGAGGTAAATGCAGAGTTGGATCCAGCCTATGACCCAAATTACCCTCCTCTAACGAAATCGACTAAGGATCATCCCAAACCACAAATAATTGGTGATTCATCTGAGCGAGTTCTAACACGTTCTCAATTGAAAGCGAAACAAACTGCATTATTCTCTAATGTTGAATTCTGTATGTTTAATTCGTTTGTCTCCAAAGTCGAACCGAAGACGGTTAATGCTGCACTTGATCACACTGATTGGGTACAAGCTATCCAAGATGAACTCCATGAGTTTGAATGTAATCGAGTTTGGAGGTTGATTCCCACTCCAAAGGATGCTTCGGGGGTCGGCTTAAAATGGGTCTTCAGGAATAAGTTGGACAAAGAGGGGAACGTTATACGCAATAAGGCTCGGTTGGTGGTGAAGGGATATTGCCAAGAAGAAGGGATAGATTATGAGGAGACCTTCGTTCCAGTAGCAAGGTGGGAATCAGTTAGAATCTTTATGGCATATGCTGCTCATAAAAACTTCGAAGTTTTCCAAATGGATGTGAAACGTGTGTTCTTGAATGGAGAACTAGAAGAAACGGTGTATGTTGGGCAACCACCTGGGTTCGTAAACGAGAAATTCCCTAATCACTGCTATGTGTTGGATAAAGCTGTATATGGTCTGAAGCAAGCACCAAGGGCCTGGTATGAAACATTAACTCGTTTTCTTAAAATGTCGAAATTTAAGCAAGGTTCGGTTGACCCAACCTTCTTCCGAAAGAAAGAAGGCGAACTTCTAAAGATAGTTCAGATTTATGTTGATGATATCATCTTCGGCTCGACGAATCCTAGCTTAACGGCTGAATTCAGGAAGTTGATGGAGACTAAATTTGAAATGAGCGCAATGGGTCCGATTAATTTTTTCCTTGGTTTGAATATAAGACAGGGACCAGAAGGTATTTTTATCAACCAGGAGGCCTACAAGAAGAACTTGCTGGAAAAGTTCGGTATGACGGGAGATTCGAAAGTGAAGGTTCCTATGGCGTTCGGCACAAAGTTAACACCGTCTCTGGAAAAACCTGCTTTTGACGTAACACTCTATCATCAAATGATAGGGTCTCTTATGTATCTAACAGCTAGTAGACCAGACATTATGTTTTCTGTTTGCTATTGTGCCAGGTTTCAAGCAAATCCAAGAGAACCTCACATGGTGGCAGTGAAAAATATTTTCCGTTATCTGAAGCTAACCTCTTCTCTCGGTCTTTGGTACCCTGCTAGATCTGGATTTTTTGTTCATGCCTTTTCTGACGCCGATCTTGGAGGATGTGGTCTGGACGAAAGAGCACAACTGGTGGATGCCAATTCCTTGACGGTAAACTTGTTAGTTGGCAGTCCAAGAAGCAAACCTGTGTGTCTCTTTCAACAGCCGAAGCCGAGTACATAGCTGCAGCATCCTGTACCTCTCAAGTGATATGGATACAAAGCCAACTAAGAGACTACAGACTAAGTATGAAGAAAATACCTCTCTATTGTGACTCAGAAAGCGCGATAAGAATATGTCACAATCCAGTGCAACACTCAAAGACAAAGCATATTGCACTGAGATACCATTTCATCAAGGATGATGTAGAAGATGGGAACGTGGAAGTACATTTCGTTCGGTCCTCTGATCAACTGGCTGACATATTCACTAAAGCCTTACCAGAAGCAAGCTTCAATAAAATTTTACAAGGTTTGGGAATGATGGAAGCAGAGTCGGTACCGAACCCTCAAATCTCTCACTAAACTAGACAAGCGAAATAGAGCGAACGCTCGGTCTATTTCGGTTTCGGATTTTTCAGGAACCGAAAAGAACCGAACGCTCGGCTTATTTCAGCTCCATAATTTTCAGGAACCGAAATGAACCGAACGCTCGGTCTATTTCGGCTTCTTAATTTTCGGGAACCGAAATGAACCGAACGCTCGGTCTATTTCGGCTACGGAATTTTAGGGAACCGAAATGAACCGAACGCTCGGCTTATTTCGCTTCATTCTTTTAAGGTTTGGTTTCGGCTGTAAATTTTTTTAATTCTATTTCTTATTTTCTTTTTTTTTATTATTTTTTTTAGAGTGTTTTGTGCTAATTTCTTTTTGTTTATTTTTATGTTTTTTATTTTTTAAGTAAACTTTAAAAATCCAAAAATATTTTTTTTCTTTTCCTTTTCTGTTTTTATTATTTTTCAGAAAATTTCAAAACTCCAAAAATATTTTTTTTTCTCTTTTGATTTTGTTTAGTTTGTTTTGTTTATGTGGTTTGTTTGTTTGCTTGTTCTTTTTACTAGGTCCTCAGTACTTCCGTGAAACATAATTTGGAGCTAAGGCAGGTATGATTCTTTTCATATGAACTAGTTAAGTGTCCATAGATGCATGTTGCTGCATGTCGACCGAAGCCTCTAAGACTAAGAGCAAGGCCTTAATGATTCGATCTATACCTATCGTTTCTTCCAATCAGGCTGTTAAATCCACTCAAGTCAAGAGCTACCTTACTCTTCTCAAATGAGTTAAGAGTTTTCTACTTTGTCACGTTTATATAGCAGAGGTACTTTCGGTTCCTTAACCACCTTCCTTATATTCTCCATAAACTTTCGGTTCACTACTAAAACCCTAGAGACTCTCAGCTTTTACCACTGAGGTTTATGGTTGCATAAAATCTGTGTTTATGATCTTAGATACGTACACCACGTGCTGAGTGAGACCCAAAATCCAACACCAATAGTGAATTGACTGTGATTCTTTATATTCAAGATCTTACTTGTTACCTAACGAAGTCTCATTTTATTTTTGAGTTGTCTTTTATGAAATTGTCTAACACCAAGGCATTTCTTCCCAAAAAGATCCAGTTTGTTTTTGTTTTTGAGATTTTTGTAACATCTTTAGTCACAACAAATTATATCCAACCTACTTGTTCAACAGACCATATCGGTCTCACAAGTACTTCATCCAACGTTCGGTCTTATGTTAAGAATCGATGTTCGGTTGAAGATAAGCCACCCATTAGACCTTTTATTTAAAAGAAGCCTTTCGATGTTTGTGACATCCCCTAATTTCTCGGCCAGAAAAGTCCGATTTAATTTATGCTTTTTAAAATCAAATCAGAGAAGTCTTTATAAAAGATATTGCGAATTGGTCCCCAAAACAAAATATGATAAAAGTTTGTCAAAACCTTTCTTTAAGAAATGTATAATTTCCTTTTATATCAAAACCTCGGGATGTCATGTTCCGATACAGATCAAAAGCATAAACAAGACATTATAAGCCTTACAACAGTTATTTATAACTACTGGCCTATAATCCAAAAATCACTCATCATCATCATCCGACTATGCTCGGGGTCCACTACCTGTAATATAAAAAGCTGAGTGGGTCAGGCATGGAAGCCGGTGAGCATATAGGGTTTTCAACCCACAACACATAATTTATTATGCTTAAACATCAATCAATCAACCAAATTAACCCTAATTACCCATTCCCGTTATCCTCACCTTACGTCCCTAGAACAACTATCACAAGGGACCTAGCCTAAGGATTTTCATTAAGGGTGACAACTTTGCTTCGGGGGTTCCTCAACAATTATGTCAAATAAGGCAACCAATGTGGTGACAACACTGCTTTCCTCAACAATTTATGTCAAACAAAAAGACAACCTAACACAAAACGACCAATAAGGTGACAACATTGCTTTCTTCAGCAATTTATGTCAAATAAGGCAACCAATAGGGTGACAACATTGCTTTCCTCCGCAATTTATGTCAAATAAGGCAAACACCGGGGTGACAACATTGCTTTTCCCTCAGCAATTTATGTCAAATAAAACAACCAATAATAGGTGACAACATTGCTTTCTTCAGCAATTTATGTCAAATAAGACCACCTGACATAAAACAATCAGTATGGTGACAACATTGCTTTCCTCAACAATTTATGTCAAATAAAACAACCAACGTGGTGACAACACTGCTTTTCCTTAGCAATTTATGTCAAATAAAACAAACATCGGGGTGACAACATTGCTTTCCCTCGACAATTTATGTCAAATAGGCACGAAGTCAGATCGTCGCCAAGGTTTACACAACAGGCACGAAGTCCATAGCTGCCAACGTACTAAATCCATAGCTACCAACGTACATCTATACTGTACTAAATTCATAGCTATTAACGTACATCTATACTGTACTTTTACCCCTCATACTTTATCTACCCATGTTTTACCCAACATATTCGAAGATAAAATATATATACATTTTAAAGCATTTTAAACATGTATAAAACATTCATTCAACACCCATCTCGAATAAACAAACAACATATATACACATAGCAGGTATTTTATATAAAATACTTCATATCTATGTGTAAGATGAAAGTGACTACACACTCACCTGATTTAATGAAAATCGGGTAGCAATTCGTTTCCTAAAACGTTCGTTTCTAATAAAACCGGGAGTTTTATTGAGAAACCGGGCTCTACGAAAGGACGGGCTTCAAAACCGAAAAGATAAATTTTCCGGGTCTTCGGGAACTTCGAAAGGTATTTTGGGCTTTAAAAATGATATCGGGGCTTCGGGGGAAGTCAAAGTTATAAAAAAGATGAAAAATGGGTGAAAAGTGACAAATTTCGGATTCTACCCGGGAAGTCTCACATCGACCACTATATATAGTAGCGAGGGTTGGATCCGAACCGAGGAGGGAAGGGCAAGCGTCTACGAGGCTCGGACCAGGTGGCTGCAGGGCGAGGCTCGGACTGGTCAGCTGCGAGCTTCGGATTGGTCAGCAGCCTCGGTCCAATAAGAAGAGTCCACGTATGCGAAGGGGTGTCCAAGGAGCCTCCGCGGGGTGTCTCCTGCGAGGCTGTCCGAATGCGAGTGGACCGCGGACTTGGTCCAATCAGAAGACGACACGCGAAGCTCGGTCCGATCAGGAGGTGCCACGTGGAGGCCTCGCATGCGAGGGATGACGTGTCCGAAGTGACTCAGCGAAATTTCCCGGTTTTGGGGATTTTTCTCGTTTTTCGCGCCACAACTTCTAAAATCCATAACTTTCGCATACGAGCTCCGTTTTTGACGTTCTTTATATGCACGCATAGGTAAAATTATGCTCTACAACTTTCGTTTAGACTTCATCGGCTAGTTTTGACTTTAATTTTTAAATTATTATTTTTAACAGCCCGGGACAGGAAATCCGTTAAAAAATCATAACTTCTTCATCCGACGTCCGTTTTCATCAGACTTTCTACCGTTGTGCTACTATTTACGAGACCTTTGATTCTCGTTTAGGTTGTGTTGGCTAAAAATCACTCGATCTAAAATTCGAGTTTTTAGCTGTCTACTGCTAAGCTGAAACTTCGAAAAATCATAACTTCCTCATACGAAGTCAGATTTGGGCGTTCTTTTTATCGAACTTCTCAGTTTAAGGAATACTACGAGTTTCGTTTAGATCACTAAGTTAAAAAAGTAGTTTATCAAAAACTCACTTTTTACGACATTCGGCACCGTGCCAGTTTGTCGTGAAACTTCGACAGGTCATAACTTCTTCGTTATAACTCGGATTTCGGCATTCTTTATATATCCGTAATCATTGTCACGACCACTACATCTTTCTTAATAAATATTGGCTTTATCTAATATTTATTTTCGACGCTCATTTTTAGTCTTAATTAATTAAACCCTAATAATTAAGGATAAAACACATAATATTCACATAATTCCTTTTCATTTCTCCAAAATGAGTCACAAAGGTTAACCTAGACTATCATGTCAATATTAATTCCTAGCCTAGAAACACAGGCATTACAATTCTCTCCCCCTTAGAATGATTTCGTCCCTGGAATCACACATCAGCAAACAAATACGGGTAGCGACTCATCATGTCACTCTCCGTTTTTCCCCAGGTGAGATTTGGCCCATTCGTATGTTTCCAACGCACAAGCACTAAATCGGCCATCTGGCGTCACAACTTCTTAGTCTTATGGTCAACGATTGCCTCAAATTCTTCAATTAACCTCTTGTTTTCATCCAACCTTAATTCAGAAATGGGAATTATGTCGGGCACATCTCCCGCGAACTTCCTCAAATAACACACATAAAAGGTGTTATGAATACCCTCCAGTTCTTTCCGTAATTCTAGCTTGTAAGCTTTATTCCCGATCCTCTGAAGAACTTTAAATGGTCCAATAAATCATGAACTCAACTTTCCCCTTCTACCAAATCTTATAAGTCCCTTCCATGGCGAGACTTTAAGTAAAACCAAATCTCCAACTTCGAATGATATCGGTTGTCTTTTCTTGTCAGCATAGCTCTTTTGACGATCTTGAGCTGCTAACATCCTTTACTTCAATTCGGCTTAAGTCAACTACTACATCGAACTTGGTTCTCTGAACCACGTAACAAACTCATCGTAGTCGGACTCAATTTGATATGACCTCTAGGGTCGGAATAACATTCATCTTCTTAGTCATTACCGAAACGAGGGTAATGAAGTACTCGAACAATAACGGAATCAATTTCTAGCTTCTTGGTAACCTTGTGACTTTCTTTGATCCAAGTACGAGTTCTATGCTTCTGGTAGTATAGGCCTCTAGTACCATTCACACCTACTCTTACTCGTCCCAAGTATTGTCTCGCAGTTCTCCAAGTCACCATACAAGAATTTTACATAGTCATTCAATTCATCAGATGACAAAACCAGGGTTTATATTATTTCTTAAAATAATTACTCAGAGGTTTGAGTTTACCCTATACTACGCCTCTAATAGGCTACACCATAAGTTACTAACAGCATTGCTACTTTACATCTTGTCTTTGGGAATATAAGGTCCTTACTCCCGATCCCTTGTATTTCCATCTGCTTCATTAAGGATCATTTGGAATGCCTTTGGTTTTGGTTTTGGTGGAACATTGGGCATTGCTGCCTCTTTCTTCTTTGGGCAGTCTTTCGAAATGTGCCCTTCCTCGTTACATCGATAGCACATCCTGTTGTTGGACGGACACTCGTTGGCATAATGCCCAGTCTTTCCACACTTGTAGCAGGTCACCTGTTCGCTACATTTCCCGAAGTGCTTCTTTTTGCACTTTTCGCACCATTTTGCTTCGCCTTCTCCTCCTCCAGACTTCGAGAATTTTCTTTTCTCGTTGGACCCTGAAGTCCTTTCAAACTTTCTTTTCTCGCCAACTTCAACCTTGCTGGCGGCTCTCCCCTGAATCATATCTTCAACAGACTTGGCAGCCCAGATAGCTGCCTCTAAAGTAAGTGCCTAACGTACTGGCATCGCATACTCCCATGGAAGTCGCTTTGCGTACTTGTCAATTTTCGCCAGCTCATCTGGGACAATACGCAAAGCAAACTGCATTTTGTCTGTGAAGTTATTTGTATACTCGTCAACAGTCATACTCCCCTTCTTTAACGTTAGAAATTGGTTTTCTAACTCAAGTACGTTTTGGGCCGAGCAGTACTTGCGCTTAAACTGCACCAAGAACTCTGCCCAAGTCAGTTGCAGTGGCTCATTAGGGCTTAGGGTTTTCCCCAGAGTGTTCCACCAACGAGCAGCACTACCCCTGAACTAACGTACTGCAAATGTGGTCTGTAACTTGCCTTGGCAACCGCAAGTCATGAAAGCCAACTCCATTTCCGAGATCTAGTCCATTACTCCGACAAGATCTTCTTTTCCAGTGAAGATTGATGGCTTGCAAATCATAAAGTCCTTATACTTGCACCCATTTCTCTACACTCTACCCTCGTGGTTATTTTTGTCCCAACCACAAGCGGTTCACTATGACCAACCGATCTGTTGTTATTCCCTTCTTCAGATCGATCGTCATTTAATTCACGTTGTTCAACAGGAACTGAAGGTTCATCCCTGTTGTTCAGCAACATTTGCCTCAATTCCTCCCTTTGTTCAGCCAACATGGTCTGAATCATAGTTCGTACTCCAGCCATGGTGATGGGTTCTGGTGCAGCTCCTACTATAGGCACCTGTTCCACCACTTGGGGTTGAGGTTGCTGATTTCTATTAACATTTCCAGCTCCACTTCGGTTTCTTGCCATTATAATCTATATACCGAATAAGGCGAATTTAGGTCTTTATCCTTGTTATACATGTCAATTCCCTTATCATTCCGAAACGTTTACATGTTAGTTCTAATCTCGTAATCATACGCTTAGAATCCTACAGACATAAGGTTTCCAGATCCGGTCGGCAACAGACCATGGATCCGAACAAATAATGGGATATATGGCAAACATATAACATTTAGCACATAAAAGCATTTTAGGCATCTTTCCTAAAATAAACTAGTGCGTGTGTCTAAAATATGGTAGACACTCATCTCACAATCATCACTTAGCATTCTAAGTTTAAGCCTAGAAATCCTACAATTTCCTAGTTCGCTTAAACTAATGCTCTGATACCAACTATCACATCCCCTAATTTCTCGGCCAGAAAAGATCGATTTAGTTTATGCTTTTTAAAATCAAATCAGAGAAGTCTTTATAAAAGATGTTGCGGAATTGGTCCCCAAAACAAAATATGATAAAAGTTTGTCAAAACCTTTCTTTAAGAAATGTATAATTTCCTTTTATGTCAAAACCTCGGGATGTCATGTTTCGGTACAGATCAAAAGCATAAACAAGACATTATAAGCCTTACAACAGTTATTTATAACTACTGGCCTATAATCCAAAAATCACTCATCATCATCATCCGACTATACTCGGGGTCCACTACCTGTAATATAAAAAGCTGAGTGGGTCAGGCTTGGATGCCTGGTGAGCATATAGGGTTTTCAACCCACAATACATAATTTATTATGCTTAAACATCAATCAATCAACCAAATTAACCCTAATTACCCATTCCCGTTATCCTCACCTTACGTCCCTAGAACAACTATCACAAGGGACCTAGCCTAAGGATTTTCATTAGGGGTGACAACTTTGCTTCGGGGGTTCCTCAGCAATTATGTCAAAAAACGCAACCAATGTGGTGACAACACTGCTTTCCTCAGCAATTTATGTCAAACAAGACAACCTAACACAAAACGACCAATAAGGTGACAACATTGCTTTCTTCAACAATTTATGTCAAATAAGGCAACCAATAGGGTGACAACATTGCTTTCCTCCGCAATTTATGTCAAATAAGGCAAACACTGGGGTGATAACATTGCTTTTCCCTCAGCAATTTATGTCAAATAAAACAACCAATAATAGGTGACAACATTGCTTTCTTCAGCAATTTATGTCAAATAAGGCCACCTGACATAAAACAATCAGTATGGTGACAACATTGCTTTCCTCAACAATTTATGTCAAATAAAACAACCAACGTGGTGACAACACTGCTTTTCCTTAGCAATTTATGTCAAATAAAACAAACATCGGGGTGACAACATTGCTTTCCCTCGGCAATTTATGTCAAATAGGCATGAAGTCACATCGTCGCCAAGGTTTACACAACAGACATTAAGTCCATAGCTGCCAACGTACTAAATCCATAGCTACCAACGTACATCTATACTGTACGAAATTCATAGCTACTAACGTACATCTATACTGTACTTTTATCCCTCATACTTTATCTACCCATGTTTTACCCAACATATTCGAAGATAAAATATATATACATTTTAAATCATTTTAAACATGTATAAAACATTCATTAAACACCCATCTCGAATAAACAAACAACATATATACACATAACATGTATTTTATATAAAATACTTCATATCTATGTGTAAGATGAAAGTGACTACGCGCTCACCTGATTTAATGAAAATCGGGCGGCAATTCGTTTCCTAAAACGTTCGTTTCTAATAAAACCGGGAGTTTTATTGAGAAACCGGGCTCTGCGAAAGGTCTGGCTTCAAAACCGAAAAGATAAATTTTTCGGGTTTTCGGGAACTTCGGAACGTATTTCGGGCTTTAAAAATGATACCGGTGCTTCGGGGGAAGTCAAAATGATAAAAAAGATGAAAAATGGGTGAAAAGTGACAAATTTCGGATTCTACCCGGGAAGTCTCGCAGCCACCACTATATATAGTAGCGAGGGTTGGATCCGAACCGAGGAGGGAAGGGCACGCGTCTGCAAGGATCGGACCATGTGGCAGCAGGGCGAGCCTCGGACTGGTCAGCTGCGAGCTTCGGATTGGTCAGCAGCCTCGGTCCAATAAGAAGAGTCCACGTATGCGAAGGGGTGTCCGAGGAGCCTCCGCGGGGTGTCTCCTGCGAGGCTGTCCGAATGCGAGTGGACCGCGGACTTGGTCCAATCAGAAGATGACACGCAAAGCTCGGTCCTATCAGTAGGTGCCACGTGGAGGCCTCGCATGCGAGGGATAACGTGTCCGAAGTGACTCAGCGAAATTTCCCGGTTTTGGGGATTTTTCTCGTTTTTCACGCCACAACTTCTAAAATCCATAACTTTCGCATACGAGCTCCGTTTTTGACGTTCTTTATATACACACGTAGGTAAAACTATGCTCTACAACTTTCGTTTACACTTCATCGGATAATTTTGACTTTAATTTTTATATTATTATTTTTAACAGACCGGGACAGGAAATCCGTTAAAAATTCATAACTTCTTCATCCGACGTCCGTTTTCTTCAAACTTTTTACCGTTGTGCGACTATTTATGAGACCTTCAATTCTCGTTTAGGTTGTGTTGGCTAAAAATCACTCGATCTAAAATTCGAGTTTTTAGTTGTCGGCTGCTAAGCTGAAACTTCGAAAAATCATAACTTCCTCATACGAAGTCAGATTTGGGCGTTCTTTTTATCGAACTTCTCGGTTTAACGAATACTACGAGTTTCGTTTAGATCACTAAGGTCAAAAAGTAGTTTATCAAAAACTCAATTTTTACGACATTCGGCATCGTGCCGGTTTGTCGCGAAACTTCGACAGGTCATAACTTCTTCGTTATAACTCGGATTTCGGCATTCTGTATATATCCGTAATCCTTGTCACGACCACTGCATCTTTCTTAATAAATATCGGCTTTATCTAATATTTATTTTCGACGCTCATTTTTAGTCTTAATTAATTAAACCCTAATAATTAAGCATAAAACACATAAAACACATAATATTCACATAATTCCTTTTCATTTCTCCAAAATGAGTCACAAAGGTTAACCTAGACTATCATGTCAATATTAATGCCTAGCCTAGAAACACGGGCATTACAATGTTTCTTTACAAACACTCGATCGTATTTTCTCGGGGAACCACGCAAGCACTTCAAGTCTCTCTTGACTTTGAAGGAAGAGCTTCTTGCCCGGAATCATCTGCTTCATGTCTCGTTAAAGACATCACTCACATCCTATACACATTTTGCTTTATCTCTTTATCTTTTGTCACCTCTTGCGCGAAAATACTTTGTGAATTTCCAAAATTCTGGTTGATGTTTCTAATGGCTCGTTTGAAGTTTCTTTTAGGCGCGAAAATGGTTATTATCACATCTGGAGTGCATGTGAATTTGAAAAGACGATATGTGGATAAGATTTTGGGCGCGTGAATTTGAACGGTTCCTAAACCCACGCTTGCTGACGTATATCTAGGAGAAACCAAGCTGTCACATCGCACTTTTTCAGGCGACGTTTTAGTGATCGTATCATCATCACAAAGATTATTTCTCTCTCCTGGAAACGGTATATAAAGGGTTTCTCACACATATTATACCTTCTTACATTCTTCAAATTCTCTCAATATACAAGGCGATCTGCAACTGTTCATCTTCTTCCTTACCTCAACAATGGCGGATTCCTCATCTGTTCAAGATCAAACTGCTTCGTCCTCATTGCTCGTGATTAAACCCAATCAGAACATGATCATTCAACTGAACCCCTTTCTGTATGATTCGTACATGCTTCAGGTTGTTGAATGTCTCAAATACTCTCTTCTGGTTATCGCACTCACACAGGTGGAATCTGTCCCGGTGTCTCTATTATTGCAAGTCTACTCTACTGCATCCTATGACAAGAACAAGGAGAGGATCTACTTCCAAATCTTCTCTCACAAGGCATCAATTTAGAAAGGGCGATTATGTACCCTATTAAAGCTTGCTGTCGATGCCTCTGTTATCTCTCCCGACTTCGTCACCACAACCCAACTGTTTACAATGCTCTACGAGATGGGATACACTGAGGTTCTTACCATAGTGACGAAGATTAAGAAATCATGTGTGCCGCCACAATGGAATGGATTGCTTACTCTTCTCAACAAGGGTTTAGCGGAGAGGGTTGTTGGGTCCGATGGTACCAGTAAGGGTTTTCTGACCATTCTGTATGGTCTTTACAATGGACTTAATCTCGATTATGGAGCCAATATTTGGTCTCAACTAGTGCAAAGTCTCAACACCTTGGCGAGGCACTCTGAAATTTCTTGTGGTCATTTCTGGACCATCGTCACACGAAGGGCTATTGACTCTTTGCAGATTCCTGTCATGAAAGATGCCCTAATCTCATCTGTGGCTACTTTTCATACGAAGAATATCATCTTCTCCGATGCCTCCAAGTTCTTTCACATTGGTTCAATACCTGAAACTATGTACAGGTGTGTGAGTAATGAAAGTAAAGTGATGGCCGATTACCGAAAGCTTCCTCCCACAAGACCGAGAGAACTGACTCCTGAACAGAGAGCTGCTTTAGATGCTGTGGAGAAACCAGCCAACCGAGGCAAAAGGGCAAATACCAAGAAAGTGACAACCGAAGGTCCGTCGTCTAAGCCTGCTACGTCTAAAAAGCGAAAGGCTGAAAAGGGTGATTCTTCGGCTCCAAAGAAGGTTAAGAAGATGGCAAAGAAATCCAAAAGTCCTTCTCCTTCCAGCTCAGACAATTATGAGGAGCGATCGGCAGAAGAGGAAGAGGAGGTTCGGCATCATGTTTCACCGAGAGGTAATACACCTCCTCGTTCTCCAACTCCTACTGAACCTTTAAATGACAAGCTTCCTACTCCTCCTCCATCTCCACCGAAAATCACTCTTCTAGTTTCGGTTGCTCCCATTCCACCACCTACTACATGTCAAACCACAACTTCTGTACCACCACCACCACCAGTTAGTAACATACCAATCTCTACAACTCCTTTACCACCTCCCATCTTTTCACACTCAACTACCACCACCACTCCTACCACCACAACAATCGAACCTCCAGTAAATGCCAGCGTATCTGATACGGGGGCGAATACTGAAACCGAACCTCCTGTTACTTCCAAACCTCTTTCACCCTCACCCTCATCAGATTCTGGTGATACTCTCGGTGGTGATAATGTTGAGTTTGACTCGACTTATTATAGTCCCTATCGGCTTCCAACATAAGAAGATGAAGAGGCTTTCTGTCACACGACAACAGTTGCAGAGTATTGATGAAAAGCTTGATCAATTGCTTGCCTTTACCAAGACATACAACGATGTTGTGCTCAAGGCTTTTCTTGACACCGCTCTTGAGCAGTATACAGGAGCTATTGAGGCATCCACACAGGCAGTTGAAGCATCCACTTCTTCTTGCAAGAAGGCCACTACTGAAGTTGTAGAACTTGTTCACAGTTCTCAGATTTTTCTCGAATCCCTCAAAGGTCATGCTGATTCAAATGCAGCTAAAGTGAACGCTTCAGTGGATTCTTTATCAAAGTCACTTCAACAGGAGCAAGCTAAATTTGAGAATGTTCGTTCTTCCATTCAAGCTGAGAACAGTTCTCTACTTACCTCAGTGACTTCTCGCCTTGAACACTCCAGGCTGATTTAGCAAAGGAGAGTGCATTAAAGGAAGATCTTGCAATCCAAGCCTCTACTATTGAATTTAAGAAAGTTCAATTGGCTCAAGCTGAAAGGGAGATTTCATTGTTGAAGAATGAGCGAGCTGTATTCCGGAGTTGTGCTGGTGATGTAAAGAATATGCTTACCAATCTTCTTAGTGCTAATGATCCGATTATTACCCTGACCATTCGGAATCATCTAACGTCCAAGCTTCTTCCTGCTCTTGCACTCTTACATGAAATGAAGGGTGTTTCGGAGAGATTCGTACCTCCAAAACAAGGGGGAGAAGATGTTCAAACTACTCAACCAAAGGTCACTGTCAAAACCGAACCGAAGGGTAATGAAGCTTCGGGTTCTGGTAATCAAGATAAGAAGAAGGGACTGGCTGATGATAGTGATGAAGAAAAAGAAACAATTGCCGAGGCCCTGAAACGAAAGAAAAGGGATAAGGAATTGGATAAAACCCTTCGGGTTGCGAAGGAAGCAGAAGAAAGGGAGCGAAAGAACAAGGAAGAGCAAGATGCCTTAATTGCAAAAAGGCCTTGTTTCCTCATTGGACTAGAGAAACACTCATCAAAGAAGCAATAGAGTTTCCAAGCGTATACTGGCTGGAACCTGTAGCATCTTTTGATTATGAGAATTCGAGGGACTCACAGTTTGATATGCCCATAACACGAAAGGCATTTACTTTTCATTGCTTTGATTCGACTGTTCAAGTTCCTTCACCTCACCCTAAAGTTGATCGTGAACTTATCGATTTTTATCTCAAGTTTGGTCAGCCTCGGTACCTGACATGGAGTGCTCAGAAGATTATTACTGTCAAGGTGCTGAAACCTTCACCTGCAGGGAAGTTTATCAATGTTAGTTTCAAAATAACCCGAGGTTCAGGAAACTCGGTTTCGGTTGTATCCCTGGCAGATCTTACAAACTTGAATCCTCATGATTGGATCTTGTTATTTAACATACTCCTCACCAATGCAAAAGAATATGGGCCGATCCTGGATCATTTGAAGAGGATGTTGGCTTCTTATATCCATGAAGTTGCTGCAATGGATCAAGAGATTGCTAAAGTCTTGAAGAAGAAACCCACTGTAAAGCCAACTGAAAAACCTGGAGATGTGAATAAAATGAAGATGGGCCAAATTGATTCTACATATCTCACAATGATGTTCACAGGAGGTGAAGCTACTCGATTTCTTTTCGCTATTTTTGACAAGCATCTGTTCTCAACGGACTGCTTAGAGCACATAATTAATATCATCCATCGGTGCAAGCAGAACTCTGAGGCAGACAAGAAGAACTTCACGGACATGCTTCGGTGGTATATCACTTTTCGTTATAATCTTTTGGCCATCATACCGAAGGTGTTCAAGACTGTCAAGAAGTCTTCCATAGCTCAACCGAACTGAGCTTTCGGCTCCATTGACGCAAAGGGGGAGATTGTTGGGTATTTTATGTTGCGTTATGGGCTTAGTTTTGTATATCCAGATTGGGCCTATCCATCCGTGATTATAGATTAGGGTTAAGCTAAAAATAGTGCATGCATGTATGACTTAGTTCCGTTTAAGATTATTATCATTATTGCTTTTGTAACCCTAAACACCTCTACAATTGAAGTTCTTAATCGAGCTCTTCTGAGGTATTAAAGCTTAATCATTTGACATCAGTTAAACCATTCTTGTGTTCTTCATTACGTCGTTTACTGTTTTTCTGCTTACAATCTATCGATCCGACTAGAACATTATTCTAACAGATCCCAATTTTAGTTTTTCAAAAATAGAAAATGAGAGGACATTAAGTGATGAACCTAAGTCAAGCATGGCTTTTGAAAAATTAATGTTCCCCAATTTACAAGGAACTGACAAAATCTCCGGATCCTTGCACTTTGGAGGTAAACCTTTTTGCAAGATAGCAGAAATATTTTCGCCACCTTTTACAATCTCATTATATTTTAGTTTTTTCTTTGAAACATATAATTCTTTTAAAAAACTTAGCATAACGAGGAATGTGTTTGATAACTTTCAAAACTGGGATATTTACCTCAACTTTGCGAAAAATTTACATAATTTCCTTCTCCTCGCGCTCGCGTTTCGTGCTTCTCAGTCGCGATGGGAAGGGCGGTAGTGGCTTATATTTTTTCAGATTTGGCTTCACTGGTGTTAGAGTTTCTTTTTCTTATAGATTTTCAGATCCTTCTTCAACCAACACCTCTTCATATTCATCCTCCTCTTTTTCAGGCTCTTTTAAATCTTCTTCTTCGACCAGAACTTCTTCAAATTCTTCCTCAGATTCGTTTTCTGGTTCAGATGCGCTTGGGCCTTCATAAGTTTTCACACTTCTCAAGGAAATAACACTCACATTGTGCTTCATATTGTTTCTGTATACCCCGATAACTTTCCTTGAAACTCCAGACGACCCACAGAAGTGGCAAGTGGAGACACCTGCTGCTCCAGATTCTTAATGCCCGTTCTGGTTTCGGTCTGGAATGTTTTGGTGCTTGTGGCAAGACTCTTCACTATATATTCTAAGGCCAAACTGGAACTACTGGGTTGATGTTGCAAGTTCTGATTCTGAAAGTTTTGATGTTGAAAGTTCTGCTGAAAGCCCGGTTGTTGATAATTCCGCTGCTGATAAAATTCGGGTGGCATCTAATATTGCTACTTCTACTGAAAATTATTCTGATAGCCTCCAACAGCTTTTACTGTATCTATATCCTCTTGCAGTAATAGACACATATTTGTTGGATGTTTCGTCTTCAATGAGATACCACATGATTTCGTCGCAGCTACTTTTACCTTCGTCAGGAGCAGAACAACTTTCGTCAATTCAAATATTTATGCTTCCAGATGAACATTTTTACTTCCTTGGCTCCCCTTGGATGATCTTGATACCACTCATCTTCATTTCAGGAATGCTTTGACTCTATTTCCAGCTTCTCGATCAACTCTCTGATTACATTTGGTGTCATATCACCTAAAAGAACCACCACCGGAAGCATATATCACGCGCCTCTCCATGGGTGTCAGGCCTTCATAAAAGCAGTAATAAAGTTGATAATCGTTGATCCCATGTTGTGAACACCAAACCAGAAGCTTCTTGAACCTCTCCCAGTAAGTATGTAAAGCTTCTATTTTTCCTTGTTTGATCCCAAGGATTTCTCTTCTGAGACTAGAGACTCGCGTTTATAGAAAGTATTTCTCTAAGAACAGCTTCACGAGTTCTATCCAAGTGGTGACGGAACCAGATGGGAGTTTATATAATCATTCCCTTGCTGAATCTTGAAGTGAAAAGGGGAGTGCCATTAGCTTTATCTGGTCTTTAGTGACAGCATGATGCTTCATTCCTGAACAAACCACATGAAATTCCTAGAGGAATTTATATGGGTCTTCATTTTCCAATCCTCTAAAAGTGGGAAGAAGGTGAGTCAACCCAGATTTGAGTTCGAAGTTCTGGGCTTCCGGAAAAGTGATACAGAGGGGTTGTTGATTGACCTGTTGGGTGGCCCACTCTCTGAGAGTCTTTTCTATTTCGTCTCCACTCATGGTTGATCCTTTAGATTCGGATTCTGAAGAATCTGTGGGTTTAAACTTAACGGAAGAGGTTGGGGAGTATGTTTTATAAGGGCTGTTTTGAGTAGACGATGGGGTACTTTCGGAATAAGTGGATCTGTTTCATTCAACAAGGGAGTGCCTTGTGGTGTTGAGGATTCATGAGGTAGGGATGAAGATGACCCAAAAAGACCACCTGATCGATTCCTTCTTGCTACTTCTTTCTTCAGTCTCCTTGCAGTTCGATCTATTTCCGGATCAAACGCTAAAGGTGTACCTGAACTAAAAATTCTTCGCCTAAAACTATTACAAAGCATCGTGTCCCCGACAACAGCGCCAATTTGTTAACACGTTGTCGCACGCGTATTAAATAAATAAGTTATCACTGCTGGTTGCACTAAAAATATAGCATATGGAAGCAGGGTCTAATCCTTAGGGACACAGCCTAAAAGTCAATGCCTTTTTGTATCAGGCACATCTTGTCAAGAAACAGAATATAAAAGGGGGATTTTAAATTTAACTAAAAACTAACAATGCAATGATATAAATTAAATGAAAATCAATAATAAAAACAGTTTCAATTCTACTACGACTTTCGTAATCATGCAACTAGCCCAAATCTAAATATTTGAGATGCTTTCTATCTAAGTTGGTACTGAGAAAAACTAACAAAGTTTAGTATAATCTCTTTTACCTAAACTAGTTAATCAAAACAAGCTCTTCAGTTAAACCTAACTTTTTACTACTCAATTAAACAATCTCTTAATTAAATCAGAAAAATCACATTTAGTTCTTTGTAAAATTCCCAGCAATACCCAATACTTCTCACAAGCTCGGAAGCGTAAATATATGATTTTTACAGTTTATATCAGAGTTAAATCCCAAAACGGAACCAATCTGATATTTGTTACTTTTATCAGTTGAAAAGAACCATTACAGACTCTATTAACTGATTAACTGGAATGATAGAACCCTAACTAGGTGATCAGACTAACAAGAATTCAAAATCAAACTTTCATTAAGCTCAAAACTGAAAAATCTAGATAGAAACACAAAACGATAATCAGATCTGAAAACTAATCACATGAAAAGTACTAGTCTATGCAGAACTGAAAACTAAAGTTTAGCCATACATGGCCAAAAATGAAATCAAACTAGATAAAAGAAACATTTATTGATAAATCTTGTTAAACTAAATGTGTGAGATGATGTATAGTCTTCAGATCTTCAAAAGTTGCTGAAAGATATCATAAATTGCCTTCAAAAGTGGTTTTCTTCATATGGAATCGTTCAACCCTTACAACTGATTATAAGGGTTTTATTTATACTCAAGGTTTAAGCTTCCAGAACAATAAATTGATAACATGTGATCGCATGTATTGAGGCTGCGATCGCAGGTTTTCAAGAAAACGCGAGACGAGCCTTTTTAGTGAAGTAGGATGCTTTTTTGGGTTTTTTTTGGCAAAGTTGTGATCACATAGAGGGAATTTGCGATCGCATGTTCTGAGTTTTCACTTCCAGATGAATTTTTGGCACTAAAAAACGTCGAAAACAAGTTGCGAGCAAAGTTGCGATCGCATAAAGGCTCCATGCGATCGCATGTTGTCCCTAAGACGTCCGAAGTTTTGTATACTTTTAGGAACATATTGAATCCCATCAATCGGAGTTACGGTTCATGAGATATGGTCAAAATATTGACAAGGGTTCAAAGCTTCCAGCAACATCCTTTAGCTTCAGATTACATATTCTATCTTCGTGTGATCAATTCGATCGAATTTTTCTTGACCAAAACATCTTCCAAGCATTCCTGAATATCCTTCATACATTCGAAGCTCCATTTTAAGATCCAAACGCGCATCCAACTGCTTCGAAATCACCGCTCCACTCGAACTATCTAAAATTGACATAAAACATGAGCAGTACGCGTATTCTAACTAAATACATGAGCTGAACTTTATTTAAATAAATGACATGAAAATGTAAAAAATATGATGCTAAATGATAATAAAAACTACCCTATTAGATGCATAAATATGCATCTAACAATGTGCTTTAGAGCGAGTGGTGCGTTGTTTAGCGGATTTTGGAGGGTATCATTATGAGGAAGTGGCTTAGAGAATTTGGGATGATTTTGAGGAAAGTACGGATCGGTGTGGAAGGTAGTATTGGGCCCATACTACTGAAAGCACAGGATCCATACTCGAACATGGAAAGTCTCGGAAATTCTAAGGGGCTGGTTGAGGGTAGACACATGGTTTGGTACCATGAATTCGTTGCAGTATTTTGGTATTTATTAGCTTTTCATTTATGGCTGTTCGGAAAGAAGACAGGTCCGGTGATTATTTAGGCCTTAGTGGCCATGTTAGTTGGGGTTGAATGGTGCAGACCTAGATGAGTAGTTGATTTTGAGGTCTTGGCGGCCTTACTTGAGGAAGTGAGAATCAGTGTCGCGGGACTCAAGAAGGTAACAATTGGGATGAGTGGCTTGAGGATTGGAGCGTTGAGGTTGAGTGATCGCCGATGGCTTATGATGTCATTTTCTATAACGAGGATTCCGTTCTTCTAATTTTCTTTGTTGGGGGAAAGAGATAGCGAGGTATGATTTTAGAGATTAGAGGACGACCTAGTGGGGGAAACCGGATGGTACCGGTATCCGTGACAAAGGTGGAAATGCACAAGAGGATTCTTGTGGTTTGATCACCCCGAGAAAATTTCATATGTGGAAAGAGAGTCATTTTCGTGGAGACTGTACAAGATAAGGACCATGGGTATGCCTTCCTTGAGTTCAGTTAGAGCATGTTCTGGCACGTTGTTCTAGGTGATCAAAAGAAGTAAATCGGGAACGACAACTTTCATTGTCTATATTGTACCTCGCCTGTAAATATGATGCCTCTTGTTTTCTGATTGATTCTCGTGATGAGGTGATAGTTAGGGATTCAGAGGCGAAGTGTGTGGTAACCCATTTGTTCCATGATAGAGAATCGGTGTTGTGAATGGACTATCAGACTTATTGCTTGTACATCTGCATGAGATTCTTGATGATACAGGCGGTTATGAATGGGAAGTTTTCGAGGTCTCCATCTAATATTAATAATGTCTCTGAGTTTATGGGTCCTTACCTGGGAGATCATCATGTGTTATGTTATGCATTCCAAGAGTCAGGGATGGTATATATCTGGCTGATCCGGTTTGAAATGTAGTTGTTTGCAACGTTAGTTGGTGATAGTTCGAACCCAAGTGGGGGAGAACCGGGTATGCGGGCCTTTGGTCCATGACGAGGGTGTAGAGTAAGTTTGCATCAGATATATATGCTCGGAAATACATTATTTGTCTTCACGACCGGAGGTTGTTGGTCAAGGAGCTCGTTGTAGCCAATGGTCCCTTTCGGGAAGGCCGATGAACTATTCAAGAGGTGGTTATGTCGCTCGGGTCGAGCATCGATTGTTGATGGATTTATTAGCTCGATGTATAATTGGTACCTATAGTCCAATGTAAGTAGTGGTTGATCTGTCAATCAACTTCAGGGTTGGGTATATATAGTTCCGCATGGGTTTAATTCAGTGGAAAACATTGGATTACTCAATTATTGTCAGTACATTATCGATTGTTGGTTGTTCTCGTTCATTGTTTATAGTTGGGATGCTTCGAAGGTGTCGAGCCACATAAATTTGAGGTCAGTGGACGAGAAAACCTATTGTCATGTTCTATTTATGGTATATCATGGCTTCTGGGTACGTCTTCCCTAAATTGCTGGATTGTGGAATTATTGTCTATAGCAGACTCGGGTTTGATTCGGTAGAACGTAGAGCATGGAAGTAAATATCTATTTGTTTCAAATTGTGTGTCTTTTGGGTTCCTTTTTATCAGTTGGGATTGTAAAAGGATGTGGATATGTATCAAGGGAAGGTACTTTGGATACGACAATCTTTGTCGAGAGTAGTAAAGTGCTTCATCTGGTTTGGGGTGTGACCACCCGTTATCGTTTAATCATGGGATCTTAGTGCAGTAAGCTCAATATGGTGGTGGTTGGGTAGGGAGATTTTGGGATGGCTCGGTAATCCAGTGATTACGAGGTTATTAGAATGTAGATGAATCCAAATGAGGGACGGTCACTTGGGACCGTCGAGAATAGTTCGAAGTGTGAGCCATTTTAGAAATTCCACTCGTGTCAGGGACTTGGATTGTTATATATGGAGGGAGCGCCAGGGTTACTTGAGTTCAGGAAGAATCCAAGATAGGTCAGGTTGTAAGAATGAAGCAAGCTACCGTTGGGTCAACAAGGCTTTGACCGGCTAGGATTAACTGGGAAGGTCAGTCAACATGGTATCATCCTAAGTTAACTAGAGAGCTAGTTCTGGTTGCAATAGAGTTCAAGGTTAATCAAGGAATAGTGTTCTTTGGTCGGTAGTGAGCATCAGATCGAATGATATGGATTCATTGCTAGGTTCGGGTCGATGGTTGTGTTAGGAATTCTCTTCCTGTTCTTATCTGATGAAGGCTTTCAGGTCCCAAACACATCCCGAACACCTGATAGAGTCCAGTAGGATGAGGTTTGGCTCGTAGTGTTTGCGGTTAGTATGCGGTTATAGAAGTGATGTGAGACTGTGGAGTAGTCGTACTATTCACCAAGTTAGTTTGTGGTTGTGGAAGTGATGTAAGACTGCGAAGTAGCCGTAGCATTCACCGGGTTAGTGTGCGGTTGTGGGAGTGATGTAAGACTGCGGAGCAACCATAGCATTCACTAGGATAGGATGCGGCTGTTGAAGTGTTGTGAGACTACGAAGTAGCTATAGAATTCAATAGATGGGTAGGTGGTTGTATGTAACGCCCCGTTCCTGGTATGCATTTAAACCATTATTCTTCTTCTTATTTTAGAAGCTACTCGACGAGTCAGTGGCCCTAACTCGGCGAGTAGCAGCGGGTTTCCACGTGGAGTTGGCGTGGCGACTCGACGAGTCCATATTCCGGACTCGGCGAGTCCGCCAGTCTGGACGAAGCCCTAATTTTAGGGAGTGTACCCTAATTAAACCCCATTATAGCCCCTAACCAGCCTCCTTCACCTCTCAGAGACTTATTCCTGAAACCCTAGCCTTCTTGAAGTGTGTGTGAGCGCTTTTGCCCTTGTGAAGGAATCTTGGTGCATTGTTGAGCAAGAAGAAGAAGGAGAAGGTAGAAGAACTCAAGGAAGAAGAAGTAGATCCAGATCATAATCCACTTTGGCCATCCCTTCTGGTAATAAAACTTTCATCTTGGTTATTATATTGCTAGATCTAGTTTGTCCCCAAATTGACGGTTTTGAGCTCAAAAACCCCAAATTCGTAGTGATGAAACTTCGTATTCAAGCCATATATCAGATCTAGCCTCTCTTGGGTCCCAGTAGCTCAAGAAAGGCCACCTTTTGGCAGCCATGGCCTTGTTCTAGACTAGTAACTTCCATTATAGCCGAGTTTGGGTGTTATTGCTTCATTGCATCATAAATACACATAAAGTTAGAAACTTTACGTGTTCAGATTGTCCCAGAAGCCTAGATCTATGAATTGGATGCACTGAAACTGATTAGAATCGACAGAATAGAATCTGCATGCAAGGGACTCGGTGAGTCGTTCTTCGGACTCGGCGAGTCAGGAAGCGAGTCTTAGATGCCCTCTTCAGTAGAAGCGAGTTTGTATAGCGAGTGGAGTAAAGACTCAGTGAGTTTGGCATGAATCTGAGTGTAGAGGGTCTCGGCGAGTCTACGCCTTGACTCAGCTAGTCCAAGACAATCTTCTTCCCACAAGAACAGACTCGACGAGTTGTTCATACAACTCGGCGAGTCATAGACTGGACGTGTTCATATGGTGAAAGAGGACTCGACGAGTTGTTCACACAACTCGGCGAGTCGGATAAAGGTTGACTCGAGGTTATTACAGAAGGAGAACTCGTCGAGTCTTCGCTAAACTCGACGAGTAGACTCGGGAAAGGGAGTAGAAGGAAAGATAGGGACTCGACGAGTTGGCGTCCCAACTCGGCGAGTCAGGTCAACGGATTGTTGATTTTGACCAGGGGGTAAAATAGTCATTTTATCCTAAGATTAGTTATCAGTGTATGATTAAGTTTCTTTTGGGAATTGTAGCCGGGGAGTTACCGGAGCAGCAGTCAGACAGTTCCCGAGCAGCATTTCAGCAGCCACCCTTTCGAGGTGAGTATCCTTCAAGTAGGAACGGGTCTACGGCCACAATGCCAACCCGTTTAGTTAGCAGTAGTTCCGGACTTCAGTCTGATGAAGTAGTTCAGTATGCTTGGTACTTTGTGATACAGGCATGGTATGTGTTATGTGTTCTGGACTATGGTCCGATGCAGTATGCAGTATATGTGTTCACATTATATGCTATGATTATGTTATGCTATGTTCAGTTAGTTCCAGACTTCGGTCCGATGCAGTGGGTGAGGCCTTAGTTAGTTCCGGATTTTGGTCCAATGCAGTGGGCAAGGCCCTAGTTAGTTCCGGACATCGGTCCGATGCAGTGGGCATGGCCCTAGTTAGTTCCGGACTTCGGTCCGATGCAGTGGGCATGACCCTAGTCAGTTTCGGACATCGGTCTGATGCAGTGGGAAAGGCCCTAGTCTGTTCAGGACTTCGGTCTGATGCAGTGGGCGAGGCCCAGTATGTGATTTATATATATTTGTATGGTATGTGGTAGTTTCGGGGAGCTCACTAAGCTTTGTGCTTACAGTTTCAGTTTTTGGTTTCAGGTAGTTCAGCTAGCAAAGGGAAGGGCTCGGGATGATGGCATGGCACACACCACAGTTTTAGCCTGGGAGTTAGACTCTGATATTTTGACATGATCTTAACACTAGTTTCGATTCGATAAATTTATTATGACATTTTGAGATACACGATTCATGGTTTCATCCTTTAATATTTGATATTATGGTTTAGTAAAGTTTTCAAACAAAAATTTTTGGGTTGTGTTTTGGGATGTTACAAGTTGGTATCAGAGCCTTGGTTTGAGGGATTCGGGCACACTTTCGAGTGTGTCTGAACTCAAACTAAGGAATTGGTATAGAATTTTCAAAAAGAAAAATCATTTTATAAAAGGAATTCTATTTAGAAAAGAACTTTGAAAAAAAAAAAGAAAAGGGTGTGTGCATGCAATCAGCCGAGCTCAAGTAAGTACTCCCAAATTACCCATACAAGTTTATGTTATGTTTATCAGCTTATGAGAATTGCATGCTAGTTAGGACTAAGGATCTAGGAAGGATGCCTTATGTACCTATTATATGTGTGTCAGCTTTATGAGAATTGCATGCTAGTTAGGGCTAAGGATCTAGGAAGGATGCCTTATGTGCCTGTTATATGTGTACCAGCTTATTGAAGAATGCATGCTAGTACAGATTAGTCAATATGATAGCCAGAGTAGTATTTGCTTGAGTATGTGTACTCAACGCCCGAATGCTGCTTGCTTTGTGCTTCTAGGAGCTCTAGTTGTCTTTCATTAACTAGTAAACGAATATGTTAAGTTACATATTGCAAGGACTAAATAATTTAAGAAGGTTAGGTCTAGCCCTATTTCGCAGCTCTTGTCTGAGTCCAACTGTTGTAGGGTAGGATCTCTCATTCGAAGAATTATCTAGTCTGAGTAATATGTAATAGTATTCGCGAGCTAGTTAGGGGAAGAAAGCAGGAACTTCTTAGGCAGCTGATGGCGGGGAGTGAGTTGGTGATTACCCTAGGGCAAGCCTAGGATGAGAGTAGCAGAGAGCAGTAGCAGTAGAAGGGACTTGGTGGAGTCAAGACATTTCTCGAGGAAAGTACGGATAAATGTGGAAGGTAGTATGGGCCCGTACTACTGAAAGCAGAGGATCCGTACTCGAATCAAGGAAGGCTGAGACAAGACCAGGAAACTTGTGGTAGAAGTGATCCCTCTAGTTATGTCAGTATTTCTGATGATTATTATCATGTGTTGCAGAATGGTGGTTTTACGCCCTAGACCAGCAGTCGGCAGTTCAGGTGTCGGAGAGGGATCAGGTTCAGGCTCGGGAGCCGAGCATTTGGATGAGCAGACCAGAGAGTTCATCTCTTCAGAGGTCACACGCAACATATTAGACCAGACTCATATGATTTTTGGATTAGTCAAGGAAGGTATCCTAGAGATTCTGGATGAGAAGCTAGGCGCGTTCCGTATTGAGATAGTGACCATGATGGGATCGCGCACATTGACGTTCAGGGAGTTCAGAGCTTGTGGAGATCCAGACTACCATGGAGCCCGAGACCCCATTGCGAGTACCATATGGATGGCTGATGTTGCCAATGCTTTCCGCACTAGCAGATGTCCCGAGGGGAACAAGGTCCGACTTGCATCCTGTCTTCTGAAGGACAGGGCACGTGATTGGTGGGAGGAGGTCAGACATATCATCGGGGATGATGTAGCCCTTGATGCTATGACCTGGGCGGATTTTACGACCAGATTTAGAGCCGAGTTCGAACCTGTTATTGAGGTGCAGCAGTTAGGGAGGGAGTTTCAGGATCTTACAAAGACTAATGAGACTGTGGCGGAGATTACCGCCAAGTTGAGAGAGAGGGCTCTTCTCGTTCCTCAGTATGCGACTGATGAGGAGATGAAGAAGGCTCGTTATCATGAGATGTTGAGGAGTGATATCAGACAGTTTGTGAGACGGTCCAGATGTAAAATGCTGGATGACATGATTGCGAGGGCTCGTGAGAGAGAGAGATAGATTTGGAGATGGAGAAGAAGAGGAAGCCAGAGGCGGCACCTGGCACAGGGAGTTCGGGCAAAAATCCCAAGGTATCAGATCACAGATCTAGAGGACAGCAGAGCCAAGGTTGGTGTGGCAAGTGTGGAAGATTGCACGATGGAGCGTGCGAGGCAGGGATCTCCGGCTGCTACAAGTGCGGTCGGATCGGGCATATGAGTAGAGATTGTACAGCCACCACCACCACCATATTAACTGATCTGATTTGCTTCCATTGCAATTAGAGGGGACATAAGAAGTCCCAGTGCCCGAGTTTAGCAGCAGCAGGGAAGGTGGCAGCACCTGCCCCTGCTACTATGAGGATTACAGACGGCTGTCAGGGTCGGGCTGAGGCGCCAGTGGCGAAGAGTAGAGCTTTCCAGATGACAGCAGAGGAGGCACGGACGACTCCTAATGTGGTGACGGGTATGTATTTTCCTCTTATCTCTGTTTTAGTATTGATTGTTTCTTATGGTTATGTGTTTGTGTTTAGGGTCGTTCTTAGTGAACGGCATCTCAGCTACAGTATTGTTTGACTCGGGGGCTACCCGATCATTTGTTTTGCTTGCGCTTAGCAAGCAGTTTAGCAGAGCTCCAGGGGAGCTGGATTGCCCACTTGAGGTTGAGATAGCTGATGACAAGACCGTCAGGGTCGCAAGGGTACATAGGGGGTGCTCGCTGCGGTTATTTGATGAGCATTTCTCAGTGGATTTGGTTCCTATTCCTCTGCGAGGGAATAAGGTCATAGTGGGTATGGATTGGTTGAACCCCAATGGGGCAGTGATTGATTGTGAACTGCAGTTAGTGAGGGTTCGCACTCCTAGTGGGGGAGAGTTAGTGATTCAGGGCGAGAGGCTGCAGCGCGGACCGATTCTGTGTTCAGCAGCGAGAGTGAGGCGCTACTTTCAGCAGGGTTGCGTGGGGTACGTCGCCTATGTTTTAGATGCCCAGGAGAAGGGCAAGGCGACAGTTGACGATGTACCGGTAGTACGCGAGTACCCGGACATATTTCCAGAGGATTTGCCTGGGATACCTCCTGAGAGACAGGTTCAGTTCAGGATTGACCTGGTTCCTGGTGCGGCTCCAATAGCCAAGGCACCATACCGATTGGCTCCTCCCGAGATGCAGGAGTTGTCTACGCAGATACAGGAGCTGCTAGACAAGGGGTTTATCAGACCGAGCAGTTCACCATGGGGGGCCCTGATCCTGTTTGTGAAGAAGAAGGACGGGTCACACCGTATGTGTATAGATTACCGGGAGTTGAACAAGGTGACGGTGAAGAACCGTTACCCACTTCTGAGGATAGATGACTTGTTTGATCAGCTCCAGGGAGCATCTTGGTTCTCCAAGATTGGTTTGCACCCCGATTATCATCAGATGCAGGTCAGAGGTGAGGACGTACAGAAGACCGCTTGTAGGACCCGCTATGGTCATTATCAGTTCGTAGTGATGCTATTTTGGGCTCACCAACGCACCAGCCGCGTTCATGGATCTCATGAACCGCGTATGCAGACCGATGTTAGATCGGTCTATGATAGTGTTCATCGACGACATCTTGGTCTATTCCAAGACTCAGGAGCAACATGAGGAGCACTTGAGGGAGGTGCTTGAGACCTTGAGGAGGGAGAGACATTTGGTAGTGTTATCCTAGTGTGAGTTCTGGTTGCGCGAGGTGCAGTTCCTTGGACACCTCGTCAACCATAAGGGTATACTAGTAGATCCGGCCAAAATAGAGGTCGTGATGCAGTGGGAGGTCCCGAGGTCTCCATCTGAGATTTGGAGCTTCCTAGGGTTGGCAGGGTACTACAGGATATTCATCTAGGACTTCTCCAAGATAGCAGTTCTGCTCACTAGACTGACCAGGAAATCAGTGGTATTTCGCTGGGGGCCCAAGCAGCAGGCAACATTTGAGACCCTCAGGCAGAGATTGTGCGAGGTACCGATTCTTACCCTGCTAGAGGGAATGGATGACTTCGTAGTCTACTGTGATGCTTCGGTCATAGGTATGGGAGCCGTGTCGATGCAGCGAGGGCATGTGATAGCTTATGCCTCTAGACAGTTGAAGCCTCACGAGGCTAACTATCCGACGCACGATTTAGAGCTGGGGCAGTGGTGTTCGCCCTCAAGATTTGGAGACATTACCTCTATGGGTTCCGTTGTACCATCTACATGGATCACAAGAGTTTGAGGTACCTCATGGATAAGCCGAATCTGAACATGAGGCAGCGTCGATGGTTAGATGTGGTAAAGGATTATGACTGTGAGATCCTTTACCATCCGGGCAAGGCCAACGTAGTGGCCGACGCCCTGAGCCGTAGCGCAATGACAGCCCCGATCAGAGATATATGTCTGAGGATGACAGTGATTACTCCATTGTTGGACCAAATTAGAGAGGCACAGGTTGAGGGCCTAAAGGAGGAAAGACAGAAGTGCGAGAGGATCGTGGGCCGAGTAGCTTCTTTCGATTATGACAGTCGAGGATTTTTGACCCTTCATGGGATAGTTTGGGTGTCATACTGGGGAGGAGTACGGCAGGTGTTGATGGATGAGGCCCACAAGTCTCGGTTCTCCATCCACCCAGGGGCGACAAAGATGTACAGAAATCTTCGACCCGATTATTGGTGGCCCTGCATGAAGCGAGACGTAGCTTGGTACGTGGAGAGATGTCTGACCTGCAGGAAGGTCAAGGCAGAGCACCAGAGACCCCACAGCAAGATGCAACCATTAGACATTCCCGTGTGGAAATAGGAGGATATCACCATGGATTTTGTTACTAAGCTTCCCAGGACTGCACGTGGAGTTGGTTCGATTTGGGTCATAGTGGATCGGTTGACCAAGAGCGCGCATTTCATACTGATCCGGGAGAGTATATCACCGAGAAGTTAGCTGATATTTATGTGCGAGAGGTTGTGGTACTTTATGGAGTGCCTGCTTCAGTAGTATCAGATCGAGACGTCCGGTTCACTTCCACGTTTTGGAAGCGGTTCCATGACGAGATGGGGACTCTTCTCCTTTTCAGCACCGCTTTCCACCCTCAGACGGACGGGCAGAGCGAGAGGACGATTCAGACTCTCGGGGACATGCTCCGGGCATGTGTCCTAGATTTTGGTGGCAGTTGGGATACGTACCTTCCATTGGCGGAATTTTCGTATAACAACAGTTACCACTCCATTATATACCGGCCTCCCTTTGAGATGCTCTACGGGAGGAAGTGTAGGACCCCAATCTGTTGGGGCGAGGTTGGTCAGAGAGTCATGGGGAGCACTGAGGTGGTGCTTAAGACCACAAAGTTGATTCACCAGGTTCGTAGCCGGCTCCAGACTGCTCAGATTTGGCAGAAGAGTTACGTCGATAGGAGGCGTTATGATTTGGAGTTTCAGGTAGGCGATTTGGTCCTCCTGAAAGTGTCACCCTGGAAGGGTGTCATCAGGTTCCGGAAGAGGGGCAAGCTGGGCCCCAAGTTCATTGGTCCCTTTAGGGTTTTGGCCTGGGTTGGTCGGGTTGCTTATCGATTAGATCTTCCAGCAGAGCTTAGCCAGATCCACAACACTTTCCATGTGTCACAGTTGCGGAAGTGTTTGGTGGATGAGTCAGCAGTTGTACCATTGGATGATATTCAGGTTGACAGTAGCCTGAGTTAGATTGAGAGACCAGTTGTGATCTTGGATAGGAAGATGAAGACCTTGAGGAACAAGGTGGTTCATCTAGTGAAGATGCAGTAGCAGCACCGGAAGGGTTCCGAGTGGACATGGGAGACCGAGGAGGAGATGAGGGAACATTATCCGGAGTTATTTTCAGACTTAGTAGCAGTAGACTTCGAGGACGAAGTCTGAGATAAGTAGCAGACAGTTGTAACGCCCCGTTCCTGGTATGCATTTAAACCTGTATTCTTCTTCTTATTTTAGAAGCTACTCGACGAGTCAGTGGCCCTAACTCGTCGAGTAGCAGCGGGTTTGCATGTGGAGTTCGCGTGGCGACTCGACGAGTCCATATTCCGGACTCGGCGAGTCCGCCAGTCTGGACGATGCCCTAATTTTAGGGAGTGTACCCTATTTAAACCCCATTATAGCCCCTAACCAGCCTCCTTCACCTCTCAGAGACTTATTCCCGAAACCCTAGCCTTCTTGAAGTGTATGTGAGTGATTTTGCCCTTGTGAAGGAATCTTGGTGCATTGTTGAGCAAGAAGAAGAAGGAGAAGGTAGAAGAACTCAAGGAAGAAGAAGTAGATCCAAATTATACTCATCTTTGGCCATCCCTTCTGGTAATAAAACTTTCATCTTGGTTATTATATTTCTAGATCTAGTTTGTCCCCAAATTGATGGTTTTGAGCTCAAAAACCCCAAATCCCAAGTGATGAAGCTTTGTATTCAAGCCATATCTCAGATCTAGCCTCTCTTGGGTCCCAGGAGCTCAAAAAGACCACCTTTTGGCAGCCATGGCCTTGTTCTAGACTAGTAACTTCTATTATAGCCGAGTTTGGGTGTTATTGCTTCATTGCATCATAAATACACATAAACTTAGCAACTTTACGTGTTCAGATTGTCCTAGAAGCCTAGATCTATGAATTGGATGCACTGAAACTGATTAGAATCGACAGAATAGAATCTGCATGCAAGGGACTCGACGAGTCGTTCTTTGGACTCGGTGAGTCAGGACGCGATTCTTAGATGCCCTGTTCAGTAGAAGCGAGTCTGTATAGCGAGTGGAGTAAAGACTCAGTGAGTTTGGCATGAATCTGAGTGTAGAGGGACTCGGCGAGTCTACGCCCTGACTCGGGGAGTCCAAGACAATCTTCTTCCCACAAGAACAGACTCGACGAGTTGTTCATACAACACGGCGAGTCATAGACTGGACGTGTTCATATGATGAAGGAGGACTAGACGAGTTGTTCATACAACTCAGCGAGTCGGATAAAGGTTGACTCGAGGTTATTACAGAAGGAGAACGCGTCGAGTCTTCGCTAAACTCGAAGAGTAGAGTTGGGAAAGGGAGTAGAAGGAAAGATAGGGACTCGACGAGTTGGCGGCCCAACTCGGCGTGTTAGGTCAACGGATTGTTGATTTTGACCATGGGTAAAATAGTCATTTTACCCTAAGATTAGTTATCGGCGTCTGATTAAGTGTCTTTTGGGAATTATAGCCGGGGAGTTACCGGAGCAGCAGTCAGACAGTTCCCGAGCAGCATTTCAGCAACCAGCCTTTCGAGGTGAGTATCCTTCCAGTAGGAACGGGTCTACGACCACAATGTCGGCCCGTTTAGTTAGCAGTAGTTCCGAACTTCAGTCTGATGCAGTAGTTCAGTATGCTTGGTGTCTTTGTGATACAGCCATGGTATGTGTTATGTGTTCCGGACTATGGTCCGATGCAGTATGTAGTATATGTGTTCATATTATATGCTATGATTATGTTATGCTATGTTCAGTTAGTTTCGGACTTCTGTCTGATGCAGTGGGCGAGGCCCTAGTTAGTTCCGGACTTCGGTCCGATACAGTGGGCAAGGCCCTAGTTAGTTCCAGACTTTGGTCCGATGCAGTGGGCATGGCCCTAGTTAGTTCCAGACTTTGGTCCGATGCAGTGGGCATGTCCCTAGTCAGTTCCGGAATTCGGTCCGATGCAGTGGGCAAGGCCCTAGTCAGTTCCGGACTTCGGTCTGATGCACTGGGCGAGGCCCAGTATGTGCTTTATATATATATTTGTATGGTATGTGGTAGTTTGGGGGAGCTCACTAAGCTTTGTGCTTACAGTTTCAGTTTTAGGTTTCAGGTACTTCAGCTAGCCTGGGAAGGGCTCGGGATGATGGCATGACACACACCACAGTTTTAGCCTGGGAGTTAGACTCTGATATTTTGACATGATCTTGACACCAGTTTCGATTCGATAAATTTATTATGACATTTAGAGATATACGATTCATGCTTTCATCCTTTAATATTTGATATTATGGTTTAGTAAAGTTTTCAAACAAAAATTTTGGGGTTGTGTTTTGGGATGTTACATTGTAATAGTGATGGAAGTCTGAAGGTTTGTATTTAATCAGATACACTTTAAGTATGAACGAAATAATCAACAGAAAGTAAATGATATAGAAGTTCTCCAAATGTCCCTTTCACCAACAAAAGAGGTTTTGTCTTCACCAAGAAGACGAGTTTGTCATAAAGACAATTGGTATAAAGCGACGAACAAAACTACTAGACCACAACTACGACCCCAACATTAGGGTTTGCCCTAATGTTGTATGTCTACTAGTCTATACATGTATATCCCTTGATTGATGGGATTGAATCTAATTTATATTAAGAACCGATCTTATCATAAAGATACGTGATCTAATCTATTCTATATTTATCTATAATAACCGCCTAATATACAAAATATTAAAATCGAACCACTATACTATAAGCTGACAATGTTGAACTTGTGATGTTGGCGTTGTCGACTCGTAGACACTGACGTTGATGGATTAGCATGTTATGTGTTTGACTCATCAGATCATAAGGTGTGACCTTACAATCTCCCCTATCTAATAATGTCAAAACTAAACGTCTTCTAATATATATATATATATATATATATATATATATATATATATATATATATATATATATATATATATATATATATATATATATATATATATATATATATATAAGTGGAATGTTGAATGATTTTAGCTTGTGCTCCCCTTGAAAATAATAATGAAGTCTTGATTCTTGTAGTTCTAACAAATACCCCCCCTGAATAAGTGAATGCCTTATCAAACATTTAATCATATGCTGAATCATAAATCTCTTTTATTAGAAGAAAAATGGCAAGAATGGATAGGTGCATGTAATATATCATAGACAATGATATACCCATCGGCATAAATTTGACAAACTCTCATCATCGTATGGTACATCACGCTGAATCATAAAACTTTAAAGACGAATATAAGGGCAAGAATGGATTGTTTCAGTCATGTTGAGGTGTAATCAGCATGAATCATTAATAGTTTAACTCATCAATAAGAAGTGGTTTAAACTTCTATATCATAGAGTAAGTTGTAATGTAGAATCAAAGATTCACCGTTAATTCATAATGATACCATGTCTACCTCAAACTAGGAGGTCAGGGACATGAACAACCCTTTTCCACTTAAGGACACGACAATTATCTCTTATGCTGATGACTATGCAATCCGGGCAAGCAATTGGGTTAAGAGTTTAGACAGTGCTAAAAAATCAGTGTGAGATGGTGACTCAATGTTCTCAGCAGATGGTCTCGCTAATGAGAAACATAGCGAGATTTTGTCACATACAACAACATGCTTCTAGGGACGATGATGTTTCAAAAGTTGCATACTAGGCTCAATATTGCCACCGTCAGATTCCTTTAAAAAAACATGATAGGAAATGAGAATGAACAATATAAGAATAAAAAAAAAAATTAGTCAAACAAGAAAATAGTTTAAACAGAAAAATGTGCAGCTTTTTCAGAAAGGATATCAAGACTTGATCCATCAAATCTTTGGAATTGAGTTGTCATAAATATACTTACATTTTCCAAGATATCTACCACTTGAAATTTCAGCTATAATAGAGAACAAACAATGGTTAGTACATCATCAAACAACTCACAATTGATGAAGTATTTTATCATAAAAGCATCATAGATGGATTCCAAGCTTGATCAGGAGCAAGAGAGAATCAAAGATAAGTCTTTGTAACCAACGAGTTAACTAACTTGGATACATAAAACCATTGTGTCTTCAAGATCAACATGAGGGAATACGTGATTTTATCGGATTATGAGTCAGTAGCTAAGACTTACTACTTTGATGGCTGCTCTTTGCATCCATAACAGTGAGTGGAGGAGAAAGAGGGTATTTGTAAGAGTAAAAGGACACGATGCCACTGTTTTTCTCAATACCAAGAGCATTGAGATCCTTCAAGACTGCTTCATTCCTTATAAATAAGATGCAGATAAATCTTAGATAGGTTTGAAAGGAAATACATGTAAATACTAAATGTAGCATTTTACATTCATAACAGAAGAAGCACTTGTTTGTTTTTGAGTTTTTCATAAGATCATAAAGAAGTTAATTGACAATTAAACCATAGAAATCATGCGAAGTTCAACAATTAATTTGTTCAAACTATTTTCATCCAATTCCTTGGTGAGATGTTAGCTAGTTGTGGATAGAATATAGAACAATTCCACTTTTTCCTTTTGAACTATGTCCCTGATGAAATGATGGCGAATATCGATGTGCTTGGTCTTGGAATGTTGCACTGGATTTGAATTCATCTGAATGGCACTGGTGTTATCACAATAGATGGGTGTCTTCAAGAAGTTCAGACCATAATCCAAGAGTCGCTTCTGAATCCACATAATCTGAGCACAACACCTTCCCGCGACAATATATTCAGCCTCAGCGGTAGAACAAGCCACTGATATCTACTTTTTGTTGGACCATCTTACGAATCTATTTCCAAGCATTTGAGCTCCTCCTTAAGTGCTTTTACGATCAATTCCACACCCACCATGATCAGATTCAGTGTATCCCACCAGCTTGAACTTAGAGTCACAAGGATACGATAACCAAAGATTGGGTGTATGTTTTAAGTACCGGAAGATCCTTTTGACAGCACGAAGATGAGATTCCTTCGGACAGCCTTGATAGTGAGCACACAATTTGGTAGCAAACATAATGCCAGGGAGACTGGGTGTAAGATAGAGTAGAGAGCCTATCATTCCTCGCAATAGAGTTTCATTCACATCAGTTCCACTTGGATCAGTGCTAATAGACGTTGATGAAGACATCGGTGTCTTTGCTGGTTTGCAATTAGAGAAACCATACTTCTTCAACATATCTGGAATATATTTAGCTTGACAAACAAAAATTCCATCACTTAGTCAGTTGACCTGCAATCCCAAAAAGAAATTTAGTTCACCCATCATGCTCATCTTGAAATTCTTGGCCATGACCTCTGCGAACTCTGAACTTAGCTTTTCATCAGTAGATCCGAAGATAATATCGTCCACATACAATTGAGCAAGAATGGTATGAGATTCTGATTTCTTTATGAACAGAGTGTTATCAATCTTTCCTTGTTTGTATCCACTTGAGAGAAGATAGCTTATTAACGTTTCATACCATGTCCTGGGAGTCTACTTTAAGCCATAGACAACTTTATCAAGACAATACACATGATCTGGAAACTCTTCATTTTCAAACCCAGGTGGTTGTTTTAGAAAGACTTCTTCTTGAAGAACTCCATGTAGAAAGGTAGTCTTGACATCCATTTGGTAGACGTTGAAATTTTTGGAGGAGGCAAAATCAAGAAACAGACGAATTGCTTGAAGTCTTGCAACTGAAGAAAATGTTTCATCATAGTCTAACCCTTCAAGCTGACAAAAACCTTGAGCTACAAGCCTAGATTTGTTCCTTATGATGATTCCATATTCATCCATTTTGTTCCTGAAAACCCAGCGAGTACCTATGATAGTCTTTCCGTGAGGTTTGGGAACAAGAGTCCACACACGATGACATTCGAATTCATTTAGCTAATCTTTCATGTCCTAAATCCAATTAGCCTATTTCAATGCATCAACGAAATTCTTTGGTTCAATCATTAAGACAAAGTTAACAAACATGCAAAAGTTGCTGATGACTCTGCTATGAGTGAGAATCCCATAATTTACATCTCCAATGATTTGAGATTCTGAATGATCTTGAACGATTCTTGGGTTAGAACCTTCATTTGTATTGTTGTGGGCAGAGTCTTCCTGATTTGATGAATCAGCTTCTTCATGGACAACCGGCTGATCTTTAGGGACATGCTAAGAACTAATTAATTGAAGAATATTAGGAACAATGGGATCAACGTCATTTGACAAGAGTTTAGGAGGGTCTGAAGGACTTCAAGTAAGTTCATTTAGAATTGACGAGGGGTGATCAACTCGATCATGAATGAATGAATCCTCATCAAAGGTGACATGAATTGTTTCTTCAATAATTTGTCTTGAAAGATTAAATACTCTGAAAGCCTTGGATGTGCTGGAGTATCCTAGTAACACCACCTCATCAGCTTTAGCCTCAAACTTCGAACGCTGATCTCTTTCATTCAAGATGTAACAAACACATCCAAACACATGAAAATAAGTAATGTCTAGTTTTCTTCTTTTCAATAGCTCATAAGCAGTTTTTTCATGACATCTGAAAATAATAGACCGGTTTTGAGTATAACACGTTGTATTGACAGCTTCAGCCCAAAATGGCAATGAAAGATGAGCTTCAACAACCATAGTTCTTCCATCTTCAATAAGAGTTATGTTTCTTCTTTCTACAATACCATTTTGTTGCGGAGTTCTAACTGCTAAAAAGTTCTGAGAGATTCCTGAGACAGAGCAAAAATCTTCTAGAGAAGAGTTTATGAGTTTAGTTCCATGATCACTATGCAATTTCTTTACTTTGTGATCATAGAGGACTTCCCATTGCTTAATGAGAGCAATGACTTCATCAACGACATGACTTTTCTTTCTTAAAAACACTACCCTTGTAAACCTTGAAAATTCATCCACAATGACAAGAGTGTATTTCTTTCCAGCTCTCGACTTAATTAGAACTGGTCCAAAAAGGTCCATATGAAGGAGATGAAGAGGTTTGATGATTGAAGAACAGGACTTTGGTTTGAACGAAGACTTGGTTTTCTTCCTTTTTTCACACGTTGAGCACACTTTGTCTTTGCTGAATTACATCTTATGAATTCCTCTCAAAAGTTGATTCCTTGCGATCCTTGAGATGTTCTTGAAATTCATATGTGATAGCCTTTTGTGCCATAGCCAATTTAGATGAGACAAAGCACGACAGAAGAAGCAAGAACAAAGAGATTTGTCAGCATAAAACATATCCACAACATAGATGTCGTTTTGTCGATTTGTTGTGAGAACAATGATGTTCTTTTCATCAACAACTTTTCCTTCTTTCTTGTTAAAGAGAAGTTCATAACTAGCATCACACAGTTGACTGATAGAGATGAGATTATACTGAAGACCTTTCATATAAGATACATTCTTGAAAATAACATAATTGCACTTGATGCTTGCATAACCCTTTGTAGTTCCTTTTCCATTATTGCCATATGTAATTGATGGACCATCCTTCTTTATGAAAACTTTCATGAGAGATTTGAATCCTGTCATATGTCTTGAGCAGTCGATGTCTAAATACCAAATATGCTCTTTACCCTGAAACTAAGATGTACAATAAGTCTAAACAATATACACTAAATATACACTGACCCATTTGCAAAGGACCACTAAGAAAAGATGTTATAACAATCACCAGGGATACAGTTCAGTGAGTTTCCCTTTTTGATCCACTTATCATTTCGAGTAAGATATTATCAGCACGAACGGTGTTATTTTAAAAAGAGCACTCGCTGACTTTTTGAGAGGCATCACAACATCAATAACAGATTATAATTCCAGGATTTTTTTCTTTTAAAATTTGATTTTGATTTCTATTCACCTGTTGAATCTGAAGAACTTTGATCATTTGATTTAAGACTTCTTGATTTAGCTTTGCAACAATGAGTGTTATCAATGGTATGCCTATATATTACCTTGTCATGAGACTCATGGTCATTCCAAGAGTTTCCAGGAGTAGAAGGCTTTGACTGATCTTCAGGTTTAGAATTGCTAACTGAGCACTGAGGAAACATGCTAAGAATTTCTTTTATAGAATAAACTTCACCATTACATATAGGAAACTTTAGCAAAGTCTTAGTGGAGGGAAGAACATACTCACGATGTGAAGGTTGTAGAGAAGGATCAAGAGCAGACAATTTAGTAACACACTTAGTAATGCCATTACAATCAGTAGAGTAGTAAATATTGATTAGGATTTGAATTATAAAGTGATAGCTCACAAATCTACTTTTAAAGTCTTCTTTTAAGCTATCAGCTTTATAAAAGGTTTCTTTAGTGACGACTTTGATTAAAGATACAACACCTTCTATATCACCTCCAAGGATTTTCTTACACTGATCTGGAATCTAATAATTAATGATTCTTGTGGCATTAAAGTGAGACGATGCCTAGAAATTCAAGATAATTTGAGTGTGATTAGCATGATCAACAACCTTTTCTTTTTCAGTGTGAAGAAAATTATTGGTAAGCGATATACAAGTGTTTTCCATTTTGTAAAGTAGAAAGAGATTTTCCTAGAGAAATAAGCTTTTCTTTAAGAATCTTTAGCTCAAGACAAAGAGAAGATTTTTCTTTATTTGAGATCAATAAATTGAAACGTAATAGATCGTTCGTGTCATCTTTTACAAGATTATCAATAGAAGAAAAATTAACATGATTTTTTACGTGATACGCTGATGCATCGTCCCATTCTGACTTGATGTTATTAGCAGTAGAAGAGTATGGGTCAAAATATCTAGTGAGGTGTGGAAGTCCTTTTTGGTTTGTATAACGTCGAAGTCAAGCACTTCGCTATGTATATATTATGTAAGGCAATGTTAGATGTCAAAGTGTAAAGTCTAGTCCTTACATATTTTTTATGAGCCTGTATCACCCTATAAATAGGGGAAGGATAGAAGTAGAGAGTAGCTCTTGAGCACTTCGTTCACTTTCTCTCTCTTGTACATGTATACTCTTTCAGACTAATCAACAAGCGAAATAGAACTTATTTATGATTGTGTTCTTAACGCTTTCTATTCTTGATTTTGTTCTTAATACTCGATTCAAACATACTAAAATTTGTATTTGAGCATGATTCATTCAGTCAATACTTGTTTTCTCGTCTTTTTCAATAGTTTTTGAATCGCTCTTTCAGATTCATAGATTTCTGCACTATTGATTAAGAAAACTTGTTCTAATTGAGTGATTTGTTTCAATTCCGCAATCGGTTTGATAGATCGGGTGTTTTCTGATCATTTTCTGATATATTCATCCGTTAGATCTCTTTGTCTGAATCTCATCGTCACTTTTGTCCATACAAAAATGACGAATTTCAACATGAACATAGTGTCTAGCTTTTCTCATCTGCTTGGATCTTCCACTCATATTCCAATGCTCACTCCAGAGTATTACAAGCAGTGGGAAGATAGCATGGAGGATTACCTCAACGGGAATGATGAAGATCTCTGGCGATGTGTCACTAACGAAAATTATCGTCCTGAAATGTTTGTTGTAGTAGGAAATGCAGGTTCAACCACTGGTATGGTAGCTCAAAAGTATAAGTACAAGGCCAATGATAAGAAGTGTCTTCGTGAACTTCACGGTGCTCTTCTACCGGTTGTTTACAGCTTTGTTCAAGGATGCAAGTCTGCAAAAGAAATTTGGGATACTTTGAATGAAAAGTATCAAGGAAGTCAAAAGACGAAGAAAAGTTCTGTGAAACAATTTTTACTGGAACTAGGTGAGTTCAAGCAGAAGGAAAAAGAAACCATCAAACTCTATTATGACCGCTTGAATGAGTTGATATTCAAGTAAAATCATTATGGTGTTACACTATCAACTCTTGAATACAACCTTAATTTTCTGATACGATTTTGAAAGGAGTGGAGGAACATCAGTCTTATGATAAAAACTCAGCAAAGATTCGATGGCTATTCTTTAGGAGATTTGTATAATGTGCTCAAATCCCATGAGAGCGAAATCAATGAAATAGAAGAAGAAGAAAAGATGAGTCTAGGAGGTCCTTTGGCCTTAATGTCGAAAGTGTCAGTAAAGGACTCTGAGAACGAAACTGTTGAACATGATGGTTCTGAAGATGAATGATTTTTTATGAATTCATAGGATGAGGCTATGTCATTTTATTCAAAAAATAAAGTCAAAAAGTTCTTTAAGAAGCCTTTCAATCTTAAACACAAAAGCAACAATGAATTCAAGGGTAACACTTCATCTGGCAAAGGAACAAGAGTGGAGTCGAAGGAAGAGAAGAAAGAAAGCAAGAGTGTTTTTGAGAAGAGTGAGAAAAAGATAAAGGGAAATTCAAGGTTAGGTTGCAACTACAATAATGATGCAAATCGTCTTGCAAAAGACTGCATGCTAAAAAAGAAGGAAAAGAAGAAGGAGACAGTTAAAGACGAAGCAAACTATGTCGAAAGGTTGGAGGAGGTAAGAGCTAAGACCAAAGGTTTGTCATTGGTCGCAAAGGGAAGAACTGAAGAGGATGAAACTTACCAGATATGGTCATCTGGTTTAGATGATGAAGAAATGAGAAACCCCACCCATGGTGCAATGTATGCACAATTTGAAGATGACAGTTCAACAGAGGAAAAAGTCATTGAGAAGTGTTTTGTGTCAACATGAGCTGAGAAGTCACCTATGACATCGAAGGTACATTCTCTTATTGAATCTCTTAATATACCTTGAATTTCTTATCTTATAATTTTATCTGATTTTGATGATACTCTCTCATACATTAATGATATGCTAATTGCTGTTAGTAGCGAAACTGAGCATTCGAAAACATTATTGTTAGATTCTCAAAACGGTATGGAGTCTAAGAGGAGTAGAATTGATAGTCTAGAGTTGCAGTTGCGAAATATCACTCTAGATAGGGATTCAGTTAGAAATGATAATAATTTGTTAATGAAACAAAGAAACATTTATTGTAATAGCACTAAGAGATTGTATGCCAAATTAACTGAACTCCATCATTCATCAGACATTTGCAAGGAGAAACATAGGAAGTTATTACCTTTCTTAGAATACGAAAGGGAGAAAATTGATTCTACTTCCTACGATTACGAAAAGAAAATATATGAATTTGATAAAGTGCCCAGTGATTCATATGCTTATGGAATTGTTAGAATTAATGAATGCTTGAATACGGATGAACTAGTTCATATTTTTAATGAAACTCTCTCTAAAACTGAACAAATTAAAATTTTGAAAATGACTGAAAATTCAACATTAGACTCTCAACAAAATTTTGCTAATATCGAATTTGATTCTGATAATATCTGTGAAATTGAAAAAGAGGAATCTGTTGATTATTCTCAATTATTTGTCATTAATGTCACTTCGATGGACAAGGGCAAAGAAATTGTCATGATTCAGTGGAGAAGATTAACAGTAATCAACCCTTTACATCAAAAGTTTATGATTATGACCAAGTGGTTGTCGAAGACTATGATAGTGAAAGTGATGAGGATTTTGTTTCGATTGAAACAACTATTCCCAGAGTAGTTGTCGAACAGGTTTATGAAGAAACTGAAGGGTTTTGAGCATTCTAACAGTCTTATGGTGTACATGAAACCCTAGATGCTTTGGATCTATGTTTTCTCTAATATACATGCAAACTTTTATTTTTCCAAAGTAACATCCTAACTAGCATACAATGGAGTATCTATACTACATAATTCTAGTTAGATGACATACCTTTTGTTGTAGTTGGAAAACTTGGACCTTTAAGAACTTAGTGCTCCAAGCGTTGCACCTCAAATGGAATCACACAACACCACCAACAATGGAGGAACTTGAGAAGGGATTCCTTGCATACAAAAAATTCGGCTAGCCCTCTTGCAACTCACTTAGGTTCCAATTTTGGTAGCTATGAGGCTTCTTATATAGTGTGACACAACTAGGGTTACACCATGTGAACCCTAATGTGCATGACTTTCCACATTTCTTAGGCTCCATGGGTTTTAACCTCCATGGAGTATCCATGGGTCACCTCATGGGTTAGCCCAATATAAAGAACTATAGATCATAAGCTCAATTTATAAGAATGAATGATTTACACAATCAATCCTCATATATTTAATTAGTCTCTTTTGATCACAAAATTAATTCCACATTAATTCTTGATCAATACTAGTTAAATAACATGATTTCATATTAATATATTAGAACTTATGATATATTAATAAACTATAAATAACCTTTTTCTCAATTATCCATCCTTCAGATTATTCCGGTGCCATTCAACCCAAATGGACCATGCTACTCTCAGGCCAAGTACATACCAATTATAGTTATGGACTTAGACACTAATCAAACAACCTGACTAGCAATCGTAGCTCTTAAAATCCGTTATCGAACTCTGACCTAGTCAATGACGCGTCAATTAGATAAGGGATCGTATATTCCTCCATTCTAGATATCATATGGACTGAGACATGGATTATAGTCATTCTCTCTGTCCATCTGTTGTTTCCCGATTTCCGATTTATAACGACCGACTAATTGAAAAAAATAAATCAGCCCAGTCTTGGCCAAGCACTTAGGGGTGTTATCACTAAATCATCAAGGGGCCCACAGATATCGCTTTTATTCACACGGGGTAAAAGGAACGGATAAACTTCGACCCAAATGCTTGCTTGTACTTACACATCAAATTACACACAACGATATATTTTATAACACCAAGTTACTAGTGCGTTTATATTTGTCAATGTGCAACCGACTCGCAACTACAACTCACATGTCTCCGTTTCAAGAATATAAGGTATTATCATCTCACAGTCACTCATGATAAAATCCATGAAGTGATTCAGATGAGCATGGGTTGAATCCAATACTCGAATCGTATCCCAGTAGTAGTCATGAACACTGTAACCAACTTGTGCTATGACTAAAACACCTCTACAGACCCATTCAGGACAATCTTGCCTCAACACCTACTTCCAAAGTATCATTGAATGTGGATGGTTTGAATAACCTAGTTATTCAGGAAGTCAAAACATGCAAACTGAAACCCAAGAATAATACTAATCCTATATGGCCCCAAAACCTTTGAGTTCCATATTTATTACTCCTTATTTATTGTATAATATTTCGATTTATCAACTTAACACTTGAATTAAAACAATAGCTATGCCAAGCTCCAAGCATGCACACTATTTTGTCTATGATCCTGACTTTGTGAAATAGATCAATCGAAAAACATTTCAATGATGCTCATTTCACAGTTCCAAATCTTTATTGCAAGTGTAAGAATTTCAAATTCTTGTCACTGCTAGGAAGTGTTAGATTTTAAACTATCATGTAATGATTCTTCCGTAATGTCTAGGTACGAAAAGTCACAGAGACTTGACCAACGATATTACAAAATATTCCTTTGGAGATTGTTACAAGACAATTCCATGGAAATGAAGTCTCAGAGTCTAAGTACATTCCTTTGAACATCCTTCTTGAATAAGAGTTTCTAACTTTCTCATTTATTCTTAATATCCAACTCCCAATATGAAAACATTCCATATTTGCCACACGACAACTCATTATCAATAAAATCTTGTCTATTCATAATAATGTCAATATGGATCATCCATTACTATACTTCCGACTTTCCTTAAGCGACCAATCCTTGGCAAACCTTAGATGGTCCTTAATAGTTGTTTAACCACTTTAGTCATATCTGGTTCTATTCCTATTTCCCTATTAATACCCTAGGCATTTGGAAAATTAGAACACGAGAATATTATAGCATATGCAATCGATCCAATACCCGAAGCATATGGGATGCGATTCATAATTCTAACATAAAGACATGATACTTGATCAGGCTTTTTACTATAATATTTCTATTTGCCATGTTCTCACAATTCAAATTATGAAGAGGGATGCCATTGTGGGCTCCTATTTTATGGATTGGATCGGTGCAGAAGATATTACCAAGAAGATAATCGTGTATGACAATGATGAATAATATATGTGAGTAAAACTATAGTAGATAGATAGAGACATATAAAATATTACAAGAACACTCATGATTGGGAGAGATAACTCTCCCATGGTGGGAGAGATCCCACCACACTCTCTCTAATCTACAAAGTCTACATAGTGAACACTAATACTAAAATGACCACACCTCGACTTTATATACTAGTGGAGGGAATATGCTTTTCATACAAGGGAATATTCTAGCCTAATAAACACTCAACATTGTAGAGCATTTTCATGCTCCAACAATCTCCCCCTAAATGCTCGGAAATGATGAGGGTAAAGCAGTGATAAAAGGTAGAACATCCGACTGGCAGGTCTGGTAGGTCTGGTGCTGAAGTGTCTCGGAAGTGCTGAAGATGTCGCGATCTCGGAATCTGGCAATGGAATCTCTAGCATCAAAGAACAAAAAGAGAAACCCCAATATTTGAATAAAAGTATGAAATCCCAATCTTCGAATGTGATCAGTCCCTCAACAACTAATCATGTTCACAGTCTCCCCCTCGACTGTAGAACCGAAGAGCACAATCTCGAATCACACAACGTCTTCAATATTGTGACAACCCGAAATTCTAACGTGTACATTCTTCATTTTCATCTTTCGCTATTTTGTAATGAAGTTTTGGATCTATATGAGTGCTTGAGACTTAGTACGACCTCGATATGAGTCTTAGGAAGGGTGAGAATGTGTGTAGCATCACTAAAACGGGCCAAACACACCTAGCAAGGTGTGTGCGGCCGCACACCCGAGTGTGCGGCCAGCCAACCGCACACAACCGACCGCACACACATCCTCCAGCCGCACACTCCCCATTATATATATAAGGAGACCCCCTTCACTCATTCCTTTCCTTTGGCTGCACTCTACTTTCTCTCACTACTTTCTCTCTCTAAAAACTTCATCCAAAAACACTCAAAAGGCGTAAAAAACGTGAACTACTTCATCATTCAGCTTGTTATATTGGTAAGGCATCTGAATCTAAGCCTAAAACTCATAGTGTTCTTCGTGTTCTTAATCCTTTGAAGGTGTACGGCCGCACACCTTCATAAGGTGGCCGCACACGCCTTAAAAACTCTCCAAAGTGAAGAGTTTGGCCTCCATTTGCTAGTTAGACTTGGTTTAGACTCTAGAACACCTCAAAATCGACGTTTCGGACACAAATGAGGAGTGTACGGTCGCACACCCCTGTGTACGGCCGCACACACCCTCTGTATGGCTGCACACTCTTGTGTGCAACCGCACACACAGGCTGACCGCACACCCTGGCCGCACACACATACTGATGGCCGCACACTTCCTTCATTCGATCAATTATGGCTCCGACACTTAGTTCTAAGCATTTCCAAGTCCCTAGGGTGGTTTCCCATCGTGTTTTATCATGAAATGCCTTAATCTAATACGTATAATCATTATTATATGTTAATAGGATCCACTCGTGTACAAAACATCAGTTGACACTCAGTGCTCGAAACCGATCGTACATCCGAATCCTACGTCAAACTGTGAGTTCATACCCCTACGCTTTTATAAGTTTTTATGACGTTTTCAGGGGGGAATACAAGCCAAACATAAAGGTTTTCGTAACTTAAAAACTGATGCAATTTCAATGGTTTTATGCTAAAACATTTAGATACTTTATCCCTTTTGTAAAATGCGGAGAATAAGGGACGTTTTCTAAACATAATTGCATAGTTTTCCGAATAGTACATGAGCATAACTTATCAATCAAACTATAATAGGTATAGTTTGGAGAATTTTATTTCAGGTTCTCAGAATCAAACTCCATACAAGTCAAATATATAAACTAAGACTGATTTAGTTTATCCATACAAATAACGAGAGTATCTTACTAGATAATTATTTTGTATAATTATTATACTCCGCATTGTTTATCAACGATTTCGAATTCGAGAACAACTGAACTACACGTAAACTAGTTAATACCGGATTGTGAGATTAGTCTTCCTTTTGCCCTTCCGGGTACCAATAAATCCTTTCCGGAAGTATAACCAGAGTCTCCTGGAGGGAGAGCGTGAAATTTGTGAATAGATCTATTCGGGACTGACAATCCCACACCTGCACTGTTAGCTACAGTGGGGCGGGCACGCCCGGGGTGACAAATTTTGTAATCGTACGACGTCTGAAGAAACGTCAAGAAGGTCTCGGGTAAAACTAGTATGGTTATCCGACTCACAATAAGTATAACTAACCTTTGTTTACACGATATTTTCTTCAATAGTTTTAATTAATTATTAAAACTATCTATCTACTTACTGCAGGGGAGTCCAGCGATCAAGTTCTTGGTTTTATTTGAATAATTAAAACTATTTATCTACTGGTGACAACCAGCGTTTTCGACTGAGACTTACTCTTATTCAAGTATTTGTCATACTTAAAGATATAAAAGTGGTTATAAAAGTTATGTGGTCCTAAATACCAGGACCGAGAATAAACAAGTATTTGTCATACTTAAAGATATAAAAGTGGTTTTAAATCAGCATAAAACCCTTTTTAAGTTGAGAAAATCCGTAATGGATGTTGTGTAGTCTTAAATACCAAGACTGAAAGTGTATAGTAATATCCGTACTTATTGATAATAAAAGTGATTTTAAATCGACATAAAACCCCTTTTGATTTATAAAAATTCCCGTAAACTTTATGTGTTGTTAACTCCCTATGTGAGTCGCTATAACCATACTATGACTGAATGAACATGCCACGGCGTTTCTCAGGCGCCGAAAATTGTTATGACATTTGTCACCCGTAGACCTGCAGGTCCCACTATAGCTAACAGCAAGGTGTGGGGCGTCAAACCCAATATAGATCTATACACAACTATCACGTTCTCCCTACAAGAGACTCTGGTTATAACTACCAGGAATTTTAACCCGTACTCTAGGAGTACTGAGAAGAATGTCTCACAATTTAAGTTAACAAGTTTACGTGTGGTGTGCGTGAGCGTAAAACCTTTTTCTGTGGGAATAAAACCTTCCGAAATGTGTTTGTTGTGTTGATGGAAACATAAACCATACCTATTATAGTTTATTAAAACAAGGGTAGTAGTAGTAATGTATGTAAACTATACTTAACATAGTTTATCCAAATGTTTGTATGTAATGGATGTACTTTGCTTATAATAATTTGTTATTTCTATGCTTTATCTAGCAAAATCCATTTGTTAACTGTTGTATGTCCTTATACTAAGACAAAATGTCATATAATGCAATAACATATAATCACATAAAGATATACACCTTGCTCAACATGTTACAAGGTGTAATGAAATTGATAGCATTTTTCTGTTGTTAACAATTTCTATTACTGTTCTTAGAAAATTTGTAGAAAAATCATCAAAGGTCCAAATCAGAATCTGTAAATTCTGAGAGTTTGGGAAATGAGTCTAGTTTGTTGATAAATTTTATTATGATTTTTAATGACCTCCAACTTGTGTGAAAAAGTCGATAATCACAGACTGGTCCGGATTGATGTTTGAAATGATAGGCAGTTTTGTAAAAATCACCATAAATTGTAGAAAAATCTTATGGTGATCTGCAAGTAGCCATTTTAAATCTAAGAACTTGAACTACTTGCACCTTGTACAGTTTTGAAAATAAAAATGTTTAAGTTGACCAAAACAGTCCGTGAATGGAGTCCAACTTTTCTGATGAAAGCTGTTAGAAGAATTTAGTTGTGTTCTTGGTGTTTTAACTTGTATTCCCCCCCTTAAAACGTAAGAAAACATGAAAATGTAGGGGTATGAACTCACCTTATGTGATTTCAGTAGATGAATGTTGGATAAGGGAAGTGTTCAACTCAAGAACACTTGAACATGCCTTGAAGATTTTTGAGAATCTAACATCAAAGTGATGGAGTTTGTGTAAGCAATCGATGATTGGAGTAGAAGGAAGTGTAATAATCACAAGGAGGGTGAATTATACTTACCAAGAGTAGAATAAAGCTTGATGATCAGCCTTAGAGTCTCAAAATAGAGAGAAAAAGTTTGAGAGAAAAGTTGTGTTTGATTTTTGGTGAAATGAGAGCAAGTGAGTGAAAATGAGGAGAGAGGATGAGTTGTTCCAGCTCTTAGAACGTGGGAGGGGCTGATGATTGATGGAAAAGTACAAGGAAGTGACTAGGGATGGTGGGGAGGTGTGACTGGTTATAGAGTGGGTGTAGTGGTTGCTTGTGTCATAAACTAAGGAAAAGTCAACACTCCACCTCTTGGACTTTACCCACTAAATATTGGATAAGATTTATCCCGAAAAACGTGATTAATTAATAAATATGGGGCCTTATATGTTAAAATAAAGTTTTGGGTGAAAATCCCGCGTTAAAATAATTAAAATCGGGCTTAGAACGCAAAACTAGTCGAAAACGAGGAAGAAAATGGCAACCTGCGAGACCTCTCGGTGCTAGGCCGAGGTTCGGTCCCAAGGCTGCTGGGCCCGAAGGCGAAACGAGGCGAAAGGAGTAAGAAGCGAAATGGAGCGAAGGAGAAATGGACCGAAAGGTAGCTTCGGTTCTTCATGCGAGGTTCAGGCCCGAAAGGGAGGTTCGGTTCCGGGGCTTCGGGTTCGGTCTTCTAGCTTTCGGTTAAGCAGGGTTTGGTCCCTAAGAGGACTTTCGGCCCTAAGAGGCTTCGGCCCTATAAGGTAGGTTTCGGGTCCTTAAGACCGTTTTTCGCGTAGACTTCCGTTTTTGGGCTGTTTTTGCCAATTTCGAGGGTCGGGATGCCCCCGAGTGATTATAAAAAGTTGAGAGAGATTTGACATTCTTGGAGAGATTTGGGAGAGATTTGACATTCTTGGAGAGATTTCTCATACAGAGAGAGATTTGGGAGAGATTTGACATTCTTGGAGAGATTTCTCATACAGAGAGAGATTTGGGAGAGATTTCTTTTGTGACCTTTTTGAGTGTTTGGCTTCGCAACGCAAGGTTCTTACACTATGTTAAGCCTTGTTCTAGTGTCGTACACACTCCCGATGAGTGTGCAATGGTGTGTTATCGTTTTGGTTCAATGTTTAGCATTATTAAGGTTACGAAAATTCGAACATACGAATTTTCCAAATGATGTTTTCTCATTAAAATAGTGCATAGAATAGTAATTACCAAACGTGAACCCTAATATACAAGGGTTAATTTAGTTGATCGGTTTGACTTGTTGACTTTGACTTGACCAGAATTTGACGGTTGTCACATCATCCCCCCGTTAGGAGGAATTTCGTCCCAAAATTAGCTTTTTGAATGGGACTTCAAGAATTTGGGAAAAGATGTGGATATTTTTGTTTCATCTGATCCTCGCGTTCCCAGGTGAATTCGGGTCCTCGTTTAGCGTTCCAGCGGACCTTCATAATGGGAATACGACTTTGCTTTGTTCTTTTTATCTCTCGATCCATGATTTATACCGGTTCTTCCACGAGGTGGAGACTCTCGTTGATTTCAATATCATCGAGTGGTATCGCGAGGGTCTCGTCGGATAGGCATTTCTTTAAGTTTGATACGCGGAAGGTAGGATGCACGTGATTTAGTTCTTGTGGTAATCGGAGTTTGTATGCCACTGGGCCAATCCTGGCAAGGATTTCGAATGGTCCGATGTATCTTGGGTTTAGTTTCCCACGTTTACCGAAACGTATCATTCCTTTCCAAGGGGAATCTTTCAGTAGTACTCGATCACCGACCTGGAATTCCAAGGGTTTGCATCGCTTATCCGCGTAACTCTTTTGCCGATCTCGGGATGCTTTCAGTCTTTCCCGAATTTGAACGATCTTTTCTGTGGTTTCTATTATTATCTCTGGGCCAGTGAGGGTGCTATTAGGGACTTGTCCCTTATCTAGTTGCGTGTCACCCACTTCAGCCCAGCATAGAGGTTACCAGCACTAATGCACTGGATCCCTTCAGAACTTCGCAGTTAAGCGTGCTTGGGCGAGAGTAGTACTAGGATGGGTGACCCCCTGGGAAGTCCTCGTGTTGCACCCTCCTTTTTTTTCCAAAACTTTCGCTTCTTGTTCGTAAGTTTGTGGCCTGAGGCATATTCGTTGGTAGACGCTCGCTGGTGTTCTTGATTGTTAATGCGGTTAGTATTTCTGACACCATCTTCGTGCCTGATGGCGTGGTTAGCATTGAGCTGCGCCATGACGGCTGCCACGGCTGCCGTGACTGCAGCTTGAAAAGTTGAAGAGTCTATCTGCAGGGTTGGCGTCTTTCCAGTTGGTTGGTTGCCTCTTGGTGCAGACATAGCTCTGTTTCATGATGAAAAACGACTTCGTAAGTGGGGATAATTATCTCAAGTGCATTCTTACGATTTATATTCACATATATAAATTTTTGCACATTGCTGTACTTTTCTTAGTGTTTCTGCTAACGTTCCTGAGATGGGGTTATTGTAGTGGGTAAAAGTATGTTTCATTCTGGCGTTAAGCTTTACTCATCTAGGGATCATGTTTGTCCAAACATACTTAGCTGAGGAGTTTTGATGGGATCCGGTGTATTAGTGCTCGTATGATCGCACCCTATAGGTCTACGAAGAAAGCACCTTTCCTCCAAAATGTTTAAAGGTGAGACGATAATGAGTTTTTTGAATGGCTATACGTCATGAGTTTTCTACCTAAGTTTATCTTAGTTCATTTTGTAACGTATTTCGGTTGTTTTATGGTGTTCTGAAAACATTTCATAATGAGTATCTATTTATGATAAACTCATGTATTTTAGTAGTTTTGTATCCAAGTGAAACCTTGAGATTTGATCCAACCTTTGAAAGAGAATTGGGAATGATCCCGGAGCTAAATTACCCTAGTCCAACAACTTGACTAGAGTGGGTTTCAGATAGTCTCCTATGATAGTATGATGGAAGTATTTGAACAAAGAGTGACACAGAATTTAGCCGACTGCCAATGTCATTGATGTTTAAGATGTAACAAGCTTGGGAAAATTGACCTTGTACATGGTCATACATCACATCCGGAGTAGGAAAGTTTTGGCCGCCTAAGGGCCTAACTAAAAGTACTTACAGTACAAGATAGTTTCATAGAGAATGCCACATAGGACATAGATAGGAAAAACGATTCCTTTTTAACAGGGAAAGAAAGTAAGGCATCTACTACTGGCGGCGGTCATCCCTCTGGTGAACCCTCAATTCAGCCAGTTGCCGCTCCATATCAAGCATGTGCCTTTCGTACACCCTCTGGCGTACTCGGAGTTCTATGACTTCGGCTCGTGTTTCAGCCAGTGCTTGCAGCAGGGTTTCATGGTCTCTCTCAGATTTTTTCACGAGTGTGCTCAAGGCGATTGGTGCTGATTGTATGCATTCTTGCATTTGCATCAACCTTTGCGATACGATGGAGAGCTGTTCTGTCCTGAATCTCGTTTCGGGGAACTCTACGGACCAGAATTGGAAGAATTATGTCTGCTGAGCTTCCTTCGCTTATGTTGTAGAAGCTTCGGTCTCCATTAAACGGCATAGGTTGGTATTGCTCTTCGCTCCAGGTTTCCAAGCTCTCTACCCAAGGAGGCGTCGGGCCTTGAAAAGCCGGACGAGGGTCAGGATTCGGAACAAGATCCATCGGGGGCAGGTTCTCCACTTCAGGTTCGGAGTCAGAATCATCAGCAAATCCTTCAGCTTGGTGACCATCCACAGGGATTGGGTGATCATTCTCTGGCTCCTCTCCGAGCCATCCAGCATTGCCATGGTTAGGGTAGTACGGGTCGTCGTGGGGATGGAATCCAGCCATGATATCTTCGCGAGAGAAGGGAATAGAAGAAATAACTAAGTAGACGTACTAATTAGATAATTATAAGATGATCTTTATCAGATACTTCAATACTTGTTTAGTGCATACTAGTTATATGTATTCGGGACAAGATAGACCTTCGAATAAGCGACCCTAACTCTAAGTCCACAACCCAACGAGGAACAGGAAGTAAAGCAAAGATCCACAGATTCTAAGTCTATGACGTCATGGATACATATAATACTTAATGTATCCACTAAGCAATTATTGACCTATTGATAAAAATCTATTTAGTTCTCAGATAAGTAATTATAGTAACACCAAATACCCCTATGGTATTTCATTGTGGTAGTGTTGGTAAGTTTTTAGACTTTTTGCCACATCACAACCATTCTTGGGCATATGCTAATCACTCCTCAGACCAGCATAGTTGATCAGGCTATGCCATTCCCAGGACTGACCATACATCCTCAAGCTTACTTGTGATATTCAACAATCGTAATACTTTTGTTCTTGTCATTGTGACACTGATTTTAGTATGAATGCATGCATGTATACTTTTAATAAGAAACTTTTTATTTCTAAAAGTATATTTATTTGAAAATGTTAAATCAGAGACCTTAGTCCCAATGCATTTATAGTTTGTATATCTTATGTGGTTCGATATACTTAGTTCACTATAAAAAATGCTCTGATACCAATCTGTCACACCCCCAAACCAAGGATGGTGGAAACGTCCGGGGGTGGAGGACTTCATGTATAGTATCACAACAACGAGTATAATAGTGCTCAAAGTAATTACAACCAATCATAAATATAATTGAAAAAGTTACACTAAAGCATAGGTTTACATGATTCAAATCAATTACATTATGATGACAAAATGAACTGTTTGATGATTTATCGTCCCATCCTCAAAAGCTGTAGATTTCCTGTTTCACTGAATTCCTGAGAATACAAGCAGTTTTGAAAAAGTGTCAACAATTAAGTTGGTGAGTTCATAAGCTTTTGATAGTAAGAGTTTGAAAACCGATCTTTGTAATGAGTTGTATGTTACCAACAAAAATCCAATATTTTCCTTATAAAAGTTATGTGGTCCTAAATACCAGGACCGAGAATAAACAAGTATTTGTCATACTTAAAGATATAAAAGTGGTTTTAAATCGGCATAAAACCCTTTTTAAGTTGAGAAAATCCATAATGGATGTTGTGTAGTCTTAAATACCAAGACTGAAAGTGTATAGTAATATCCGTACTTATTGATAATAAAAGTGATTTTAAATCGACATAAAACCCCTTTTGATTTATAAAAATTCCCGTAAACTTTATGTGTTGTTAACTCCCTATGTGAGTCGCTATAACCATACTATGACTGAATGAACATGCCACGACGTTTCTCAAGCGCCGAAAATTGTTATGACATTTGTCACCCGTAGACCTGCAGGTCCCACTGTAGCTAACAGCAAGGTGTGGGGTGTCAAACCCAATATAGATCTATACACAACTATCACGTTCTCCCTACAAGAGACTCTGGTTATAACTACCAGGAATTTTAACCCGTACTCTAGGAGTACTGAGAAGAATGTCTCAGAATTTAAGTTAACAAGTTTACGTGTGGTGTGCGTGAGCGTAAAACCTTTTTCTGTGGGAATAAAACCTTCCGAAATATGTTTGTTGTGTTGATCGAAACATAGACCATACCTATTATAGTTTATCAAAACAAGGGTAGTAGTAGTAATGTATGTAAACTATACTTAACATAGTTTATCCAAATGTTTGTATGTAATGGATGTACTTTGCTTATAATAATTTGTTATTTCTATGCTTTACCTAGCAAAATCCATTTTTTAACTGTTTTATGTCCTTATACTAAGACAAAATGTCATATAATGCAATAACATATAATCACATAAAGATATACACCTTGCTCAACATGTTACAAGGTGTAATGAAATTGATAGCATTTTTCTGTTGTTAACAATTTCTATTACTGTTCTTAGAAAATTTGTAGAAAAATCATCAAAGGTCCAAATCAGAATCCGTAAATTCTGAGAGTTTGGGAAATGAGTCTAGTTTGTTGATAAATTTTATTATGATTTTTAATGACCTCCAACTTGTGTGAAAAAGTCCATAATCACAGACTGGTCCGGATTGATGTTTAAAATGATAGGCAGTTTTGTAAAAATCACCATAAATTGTAGAAAAATCTTATGGTGATGTGCAAGTAGCCATTTTAAAGCTAAGAACTTGAACTACTTTCACCTTGTACAGTTTTAAAAAAAAAAATGTTTAAGTTGACCAAAACAGTCCGTGAATGGAGTCCAACTTTTCTGATGAAAGCTGTTAGAAGAATTTAGTTGTGTTCTTGGTGTTTTAACTTGTATTCCCCCCCTTAAAACGTAAGAAAACATGAAAATATAGGGGTATGAACTCACCTTATGTGATTTCAGTAGATGAATGTTGGATAAGGGAAGTGTTCAACTCAAGAACACTTGAAGATGCCTTGAAGATTTTTGAGAATCTAACATCAAAGTGATGGAGTTTGTGTAAGCAATCGATGATTGGAGTAGAAGGAAGTGTAATATTCACAAGGAGGGTGAATTATACTTACCAAGAGTAGAATAAAGCTTGATGATCAGCCTTGGAGTCTCGAAATAGAGAGAAAAAGTTTGAGAGAAAAGTTGTGTTTGATTTTTGGTGAAATGAGAGCAAGTGAGTGAAAATGAGGAGAGAGGATGAGTTGTTCCAGCTCTTAGAACGTGGGAGGGGCTGATGATTGATGGAAAAGTACAAGGAAGTGACTAGGGATGGTGGGGAGGTGTGACTGGTCATAGAGTGGGTGTAGGTGGTTGCTTGTGTCATAAACTAAGGAAAAGTCAACACTCCACCTCTTGTACTTTACCCACTAAATCTTGGATAAGATTTATCCCGAAAAACGTGATTAATTAATAAATATGGGGCCTTATATGTTAAAATAAAGTTTTGGGTGAAAATCCCGCGTTAAAATAATTAAAATCGGGCTTAGAACGCAAAACTAGTCGAAAACCGGGAAGAAAATGGCAACCTGCGAGACCTCTCGGTGCTAGGCCGAGGTTCGGTCCCAAGGCTGCTGGGCCCGAAGGCGAAACGAGGCGAAAGGAGTAAGAAGCGAAATGGAGCGAAGGAGAAATGGACCGAAAGGTAGCTTCGGTTCTTCATGCGAGGTTCAGGCCCGAAAGGGAGGTTCGGTTCCGGGGCTTCGGGTTCGGTCTTCTAGCTTTCGGTTAAGCAGGGTTTGGTCCCTAAGAGGACTTTCGGCCCTAAGAGGCTTCGGCCCTATAAGGTAGGTTTCGGGTCCTTCAGTCCGTTTTTCGCGTAGACTTCCTTTTTTGGGCTGTTTTTGCCAATTTCAAGGGTCGGGATGCCCCCGAGTGATTATAAAAAGTTGAGAGAGATTTCACATTCTTGGAGAGATTTGGGAGAGATTTGACATTCTTGGAGAGATTTCTCATACAGAGAGAGATTTGGGAGAGATTTGACATTCTTGGAGAGATTTCTCATACAGAGAGAGATTTGGGAGAGATTTCTTTTGTGACCTTTTTGAGTGTTTGGCTTCGCAACGCAAGGTTCTTACACTATGTTAAGCCTTGTTCTAGTGTCGTACACACTCCCGATGAGTGTGCAATGGTGTGTTATCGTTTTGGTTCAATGTTTAGCATTATTAAGGTTACGAAAATTCGAACACACGAATTTTCCAAATGATGTTTTCTCATTAAAATAGTGCATAGAATAGTAATTACCTAACGTGAACCCTAATATACAAGGGTTAATTTAGTTGATCGGTTTGACTTGTTGACTTTGACTTGACCAGAATTTGACGGTTGTCACACGTAGTAATGCCCTTCGGTCTAACCAACGCACCGGTTGTGTTCATGGACCTGATGAACCGGGTGTGTCGTCCTTTCCTTGACAAGTTCGTCATCGTATTCATCGACGATATACTTGTCTATTCCATAAGCGAGGGAGATCACAAACAGCACTTGAGATTGGTGCTGGAAACTCTAAGGGCGGAGAAGCTTTACACAAAGTTATCCAAGTGCGAATTCTAGATTCGTAAAGTAACTTTCCTAGGTCACGTGGTAAGCGCGGAAGGCATACACGTGGACCCTTCCAAAATCAAGGCGATAGAGAGCTGGTCGGCACCGAAGACACCCACAGAAATTCGACAATTCTTGGGTCTCGCTGGCTATTATCGCAGATTTATTCAAAACTTCTCCAGAATTGCCAAACCCTTAACCACTCTGACTCAAAAAGGTGTACCTTTCTGTTAGGATAAGAAGCAAGACTCTGCGTTCCAGACTTTGAAGCAGGCCCTATGCAGCGTACCTATCCTGTCTCTGCCGGAAGGGACGGATGATTTTGTTGTTTACTGCGATGCATCCAATCAGGGCCTAGGTTACGTGCTCATGCAGCGGGGAAAAAGTTATCGCTTATGCCTCGATACAGCTGAAAGCACACGAAGTCAATTACACAACGCATGACCTGGAGTTGGGAGCAGTGGTCTTCGCACTGAAGATATGGAGACATTATCTCTACGGAACCAAATGCACTATCTTCACTGACCATAAAAGCCTACAGCACATCTTCGATCAGAAGGAGTTGAACATGCGACAACAGCATTGGGTTGAGCTACTCAGCGATTACGAGTTCGAAATCCGCTACCATCCCGACAAGGCCAATGTGGTGGCAGATGCCCTCAGCCGGAAATAGTACTCCTGTCGTAGGGTGAAGGCACTAACTATGACTATCCATTCCCACTTATCCGCACAAATCAGAGACGCTCAGCTGGAAGCCCTAAAACTAGAGAACATGTCGGGTGAAGCCTTGAGAGGAATGGATAAGAACCTAGAGATCAAGGGAGACGGAGTCTATTATTTCATGGACCGGATCTGGACCCCAAGATTCGGAGGGTAGAGAGAGGTTATCATGAACGAAGCCAACAAGACCAAATACTCCGTTCATCCAGGTTCGGATAAGATGTACCTCGATCTCAAGAAACTATATTGGTGGCCAAACATGAAAACAGAGATCGCTACATTTGTGGGCAAGTGCCTGACTTGCGCCAAAGTCAAAATCGAATATCAGAAGCCCTCAGGTCTGCTCCAACAACCTAAAATTCCCGAATGGAAGTGGGAGAGGATTGCCAAGGACTTCATCACCAAATTACCTAGATCTTCGAGTGGGCACGACGCCATCTGGGTGATAGTCGATCGACTGACTAAATCCGCTCACTTCCTGCCTATCAAAGAAACCTTCAAGATGGAGAGACTTACACGAATCTACATCCAAGAGATAGTCTGACTGCATGGTGTGCCTGTGTCCATTATCTTCGATAGAGATAGCAGGTTCACTTCAAGGTTCTGGCAGTCACTGCAGAAGGCTCTTGGAACTAAGCTGGACATGAGTACAGCTTATCATCCTCAGACAGACGGGCAGAGTGAGAGAACTATCCAGACCCTGGAAGACATGTTGAGAGCATGTGTTTTCGATTTCGGGAAGTTGTGGGACACCCACTTACCCTTGTTCGAGTTCTCCTACAACAATAGTTACCACACCAGTATTAAAGTTGCGCTGTTTGAAGCCCTATATGGTCGAAAGTGCATATCCCTTCTATGATGGGCTGAGGTAGGCGACACACAGCTTGCCAAGGGACAAGTCCCCGACAGCACTCTCACACGCCCAGAAATCATTCGCGAAACCACGGAAAAGATCGTACAAATCTGAGAACGACTAAAGGCCTCGCGAGACAGACAAAAGAGCTACGCCGATATACGACGAAAACCCTTGGAATTCCAGGTGGGAGACCGTGTCCTGTTGAAAGTCTCGCCCTGGAAAGGCATGATACGCTTCAGAAAGCGTGGAAAGCTGAATCCAAGATACATAGGACCATTCGAGATCCTCACCAGGATCGGTTCCGTAGCTTACAAACTCAATCTACCCCCGCGAACTCAGTAATGTACATCCTACCTTCCACGTCTCGAACATGAAAAAGTGCCTATCCGACGAGACTCTTGTAATCCCACTCGACGAGATCAAGATCAACGAGAGCCTCAACTTCGTGGAAGAACCTGTAGAGATCATGGACCGAGAGGTCAAACAAACGAAACAAAGCCGCATCCCAATCGTGAAGGTTCGCTGGAATGCCAAGCGGGGACCTGAATTCACTTGGGAGCGCGAAGATCAGATGAAACAGAAATATCCGCATCTCTTTCCCTAATTCATGATTTGTATTCTATATTCTAATTTCGGGACGAAATTCCCTCTAATGGGGAGATGATGTGACAAACCGAAATTCTAACGTGTACATTCTTCATTTTCATCAAAGTTAGCCTCGTTTCGCTATTTTGTAATGAAGTTTTGGGTCTATATGAGTGCTTGAGACTTAGTATGACCTCGATATGAGTCTTAGGAAGGGTGAGAATGTGTGTAGCATCACTAAAACGGGCCAAACACACCTAGCAAGGTGTGTGCGGCCAGCCAGCCACACACAGCCGAACGCACACCCATCCTCCAGCCGCACACTCCCCCTTTTATATATAAGGAGACCCCCTTCACTCATTCCTTTCCTTTGGCTGCACTCTACTTTCTCTCACTACTTTCACTCTCTAAAAACTTCATCCAAAAACACTCAAAAGGCCTCAAAAACGTGAACTACTTCATCATTCAGCTCGTTATATTGGTAAGGCATCTGAATCTAAGCCTAAAACTCATAGTGTTCTTCGTGTTCTTCATCCTTTGAAGGTGTACGGCCGCACACCTTCATAAGGTGGCCGCACACGCCTTAAAAACTCTCCAAAGTGAAGAGTTTGGCCTCCATTTGCTAGTTAGACTTGGTTTAGACTCTAGAACACCTCAAAATCGACGTTTCGGACACAAATGAGGAGTATACGGTCGCACACCCCTATGTACGGCCGCACACATCCTTTGTATGGCCGCACACATCCTTTGTATGGCCGCACACTCTTGTGTGCAACCGCACACACAGTCTGGCCGCACACCCTGGCCGCACACACATACTGATGGCCGCACACTTCCTTTATTCGATCAATTATGGCTCCGACACTTAGTTCCAAGCATTTCGAAGTCCCTAGGGTGGTTTCCCATCGTGTTTTATCATGAAATGCCTTAATCTAATACGTATAATCATTATTATATGTTAATAGGATCCACTCATGTACAAAACATCAGTTGACACTCAGTGCTCGAAACCGATCGTACATCCGAATCCTACGTCAAACTGTGAGTTCATACCCCTACGCTCTTATAAGTTTTTATGATGTTTTCAGGGGGGAATACAAGCCAAATGTAAAGGTTTTTGTGATGGGTTTTGAGCATTCTAACACTTCCTAAGTGTACATGCAACCCTAATAACCTTGAATCTATGTTTTCTCTATATACATGCAAATTTCTTTTTCAAGGTTATTTCCTAACTAGCATGGCATGGGGATTACATAAAACATAAAAACTAGTAGAAATACATACCTTGTTGTTGCTTGGATTCCTTTAAGACTTTCTGAGCCTAGCACCCCAAATGTTGTGCCTCAAATGCTTCACACAACACCACAAAACTTGGAATAACTTGAGAGAATACTTCTTGCACTCAAAATCGGTTATACCCTCTCTAGTAACACTAGGTCACCATTTTGCTAGCCATAGGGTTCCTTTTATAGTGTTGTCACAATTAGGGTTTACACATGAATGCCCTTAATTGTCATGACTCTTGATTTCTCATGACCCATGGGTTTGTAACTCCCATGGACTATCCATGGAGCTCCATATGGTTATAACCAAACCCATAAACCATGGATCATTAATCCACCATAAAAGAATTGATGATTGTCATAATCAACCCTATATATTTAATTAGTCTCACTTTGATCACCAAATTAATACTAGATTAATACTTGATCAATACTAATTAAATAATACTATTATTAATATATTAGAACTTATAATATATTAATAATCATAAGTGCCTTATTCTCTCATCTAGTCTATCCAAGTATTGCAATGCCATGCAACCCAAATGGACCATGCCGGGTCGGGTCAAGTACATACCAAATAAAGTTATGGACTTAGACACTATATCCAACAGTCTCCCACTTGGATAAGTCTAATAACTATATTTGCAAATATGACTTCAAAATCCGACTAGCAATCGTAGCTCTTTCAAAGTCTCTCGGAACTGAGATGATGATGATACGCCATTTAAGATAAGTGATCATAAAATCCTCTGTTCTCATGATATCAGCCGGACAAACACATGGAACATGGTCTTACTTATTGTCCAGCATTTGTTTCTCGATCTCTGATTTGTTTCGACATAGAACTAAATTGAACACATCAATTAGGTTCTGACCGGGCCCGGTACATAAGTCAAAACCAAATCATCGAGGGGCCCAGATATCGCTTCTATTTCTAGAAGGAACAGATAAACTTCGACTGATATGCTTGTACTAACTACTTGTTGAATTATTCACAAAGGCACGTTTTATAACATCGAGTTACCAATGCGTTTTCGTACAATCAATGAATAACCAACTCATAGTCAACAACTCATATCTCTAGGTTTGAAGATTTATATGATATTACCGTCTCACGATCACTCGAGATAAATTCCATGAAGTGATGCAAGTGAGCGTGGGTTGAGTCCAATACTCAGCCCTTATGAGTACTCATGAATGTTGTAGCAACCATTGCATTGTCTAAAGCACTTTAGACAAATCATACAAGCCAAATTCATGACAGTCTTGATTCATATCTACTTCCAACATATGACTGACTGTGGATGGTTTGAATAATATGATATATACCATAACATAATTATTCTGGAAGTCAAAACATGCAAAGTGAAACACAAGAATAATACTAATCTTATATGGCCCCAACACTTTGAGTGTAAATAAAACACCTTTTATTTAAGCACCATATTGATTACTCATTATTTATGTTTCGATTAATCAACTTTATGCTTGAATTAAAACATTAGTTGTCCCATGCTCCAAGCATGTACACTATGGTTTTCCAAACAACAACTATGCCATACTCCAAGTATGCATACTATGTTTACATATGGTCCTCTCTTTGTGAAATAGATCAATTGACAATATTCCAATGATGCTCATTTCACAATTCCAATCCTTGTTGTAAATGAAAGAATACCAAACTCTTGCCATTTACTGTAATCTGTTAGATTCTAAACTTATATGCAATGATCCCCTTGTAATGACTATGCACAGAAGTCACAAAGACTTGACAACAGACATTACAGGATATTTCAATGGAAAGCAATTCCATGAAGTCTCAAATTCAAAGTACATTCCTTTGAACATCCTTCTTGCATTAAGTTCTCTAATCTTACACAGATTCAAAAAGTAACTTCCACCTATGGAAACAATTCCATATTCCTTCTTGCATTAAGTTCTCTAATCTTACACAGATTCAAAGACTAACTTCCAATTGTCCATGAGTAACCAATCCTTGGTAAACCTCAAACTGTCCTCGACATTTTTGCTTAATCATTTTAGTCATTTCCAGTTCTATTCCTTTTTTCCATCTTAATGCCCTAGGCATTTGGAAAATTTAGAATGGATGAATATTATAGCACATGTAATCAAACTTATACCCAAAGCATATGGGACATGATTTATGCTATAAAGTTTTTTATTTGCCATGTTTTCATAATTCGAACTATGAAGAGGGATGCCGTAATCATAATCGAATTTTGAGAACGCAACATATATAGAAATTCCTTATGTTGAACAATTCCAACATAACATTCACATATATCCTTGACTAAAGTTCATAAAACTCAATCTAAGCTTGTAGAATTGGAATGAAGTATAAAATCCACTCCCTTAATTATAGCAAACAACTTTTCAAAGCAAATTGAAACTTTTGTTTTGTACAATTAACATTGCTAACCTACAATATTTAACATAATCGTCATGCTCTCACTAGCATAATGATTACCAGCATAACACTTTATGCTCCCACTAGCTTTGACATGTACTCAGAAATCAACTGGACTTCTAGAAATCAATACTTTATTGACTTTCTTACCAAAGTTCATATTTCTGATACTAGATTGCTTTGATAATACTTTATAAAAAAAAAACATACACCTTTCCTTAGATAGCTCACATGTTTGTCTAGACCTTTTGCAATTCTCACTATTTAGTGTGCCGGTTAACCACACACGCTCCACTAACTACATGAGAATGCAAATATCACAACCGCTATCTACTTAAAATCTTCTTGGTGGAAGCGTTTCCTCACCATCATTTTCATGAATCGAAGAGAAACCTTATGACACTTAGATTTTATGGTGTATGTGTTCCTATCCATGTGAATTTGTCATAACCATGATCACAGGACTAGGTTAGTGACACTTCCAAATTCATATGGACTGAACTTGTGCAATCTTAATTTCTTGCCACCTGGTAGCACAATGCCCACCATTGCTTTCGGGTTGTTATGCAAACAATTGAGAACTCATAGAACTCACAATCATAATCAACTTTCCACTGGAATAGACATGGAAACAAGAATATGTCAACACGATAGGTTACAAACCTCAAGTCGTGGGCTAGTGATTAACAAAACTCTTGATTTAGTTCTTGAAACTATTTCAGAATCATTTAGACTCCCACTATCCTCTTGACATATAAGACTTCTCTTTGTCAAGAACCATTCCTTGACAATACAAATATTCAAGAGCTAGTGCGGATTCTTATCAAGTTAAACACTTCTCACTATTGGTCTTAGCTGGTCTTTGTTTTATCCAAAACATCACAACTTACCAATCTGAAATGTACAAGAATAGGAAACATCTTACTATACATTTGACAAGTGTTATGGACTTTCTAAAGACTATGTCACTCAAGTTACAATCTTGGAGTATAACTCCAGGATTTGTTTTTGGCACGAAGTATGAATTATCTTTTGATTTAACCATTTCAACAATTCACGATTCCTCTTCTCAGGCAACAAACACACTAAGGTGTCCTTAGAGGATCAATTGTGATATGGTTCCATAATCACTAAGATAATCATAAAACAAAATACACAAGTACTCTCCCATCTCTTCAGATTGGAGAAAATTTTATCTTTCTGCCTTATTTGATTCTTCTTATTCATTCTGCCATACATTGAAACTTTTCCAATGTTTCGGAATTACACTTAAACTCGTAAGCATAACCATATTTACTAAACTTTAGTAAATCATAACGAATAATCTTATCTACCTTTGTGGTGGACCTGACCAGCACACAACCAAGTGTACCCAATCTTTTAGTCCTTCACTTGACTCACATGTACATGTGAACAAGGAATTAGTCTTAATTCCCAAAGACGAAAACTTCTCATTCATCATACAATACAAGTTGCATGATTCCAAGTTTCTATCTAACTGAAACTTGGGCGATGAGAATCTTTCCTTATTTGGTAAATTATGATACTACCACACATGAAAGAATCAAATCCATTTTCAAATATTGTTATTAATGGAAACATATAATCAACAATTTTTCACAAATGCCATTGTAAGGATACTTAAAATAAATAAAATCAAAACTTTTCTTTATTTTAAAACTTTGCGGAAAACTTATCCTTATAACCCATATGAAAACCTTGTTGTTATCTATTCCTAAGCAATATGTCTCAACTCTTAAGTAATAGCTCAAAATTCTGATCACCGAACCATGCGATCAAAATCCCTCTTCGCGATCAGAATCAACATATACTTCCTTTAAGTTTCTTCACTTTTTCTTTGATTCTTAAAACATCAACATGTGACCCAGTCACATCATGCAATAAGAATCTCAGAATAGAAACTTAATAGAGTTTGACAATGGACTTTACCTGAAGTAGAGTCAAACATTTGACTTTACTATCCTTATGGACTTTTAGGTAAATTTGGCAGCTTCGCAACCAATGCCCTTCCTTTGGCAACAGAAACATATGGACTCTTTGGAAACGGTACACGGGACTATCACAGACTTAGCCTTTCTCTTTACCATTTGGTCAACCGAGTTGACTATGGCCAATCCCTTTCAATTGGGAAGAGAAAGTTTTTCTGGACTTCCAATGTTACCATTGTCAATGTCCATGGAAGTTGATCTTCCAATCAAATTTTGCTTTACCAATGCTCCAAATCATTGCTGATTCAGCATCATCAAGCAAATAGGTAAGATCATTAAGGGTCATGTCGTGATCTGTTATCAGGGAGTGACCAAGTCAACAGCCAGCTACCTTGAGACTTCGACACCCGACTTTCCCGGCTTGTCAATATGTGACTTAATCTCCAAGACCTAAGCACATATAGACTTTGTTTGCCAATAGGGATTGAGTGACTTAGAACTTATCATGTCTTGAAACTTGTGGGATAGGGAGATTTATTGGAGTAGGTGGAGGAAGTGAAGTATGATTTTCAGTCCCACTAATGCATAACAAAGGGATTGATCTTTCACCTTGATTTCCATTCAGGATATCATCTTCATTAGAAAGCTTCTTCCTAAAGATTTGGGAAGACCATAACTGTCTAAACTAGACATCTATAATGGGAGAAATTCAAGTTAGTTGATTTAAAGTCCTTAATATAACACCCAATATGAAATATTAAGGCTAGGACCCAATAACCTATTTATAAATGGAAGAGGAATGCCGTAATCCAAATTATAAAATAGTTAAAGGTAGGTAAATGACGATTTACCAATTTCCACCATGAAAAACGAAATATAATTAAGTTTTAATTGGATTTGAAACTCCTAGATCTTTTGAGATACATTGAACTTTCAATGGCATGTTTGAATCTCGATTGTGCCCTCTCAAGTTTGTGACTGGGATGCCGAGGATCACAAACAAGGAGTGAATAACCATACAAATTGACTTGGTACCCTCAACAATATTACCTAATCGATGTGCCGGTTACCCACACACACTCCACCGATCTATAATAAAGTCAAGTTACCCTTTGCCACTCTTACTAGTCCATGTTAGTGTGCCGGTTAACCACACACGCTCCACTAACGACTTGGTAAGGTACAAAGTGTAATTTTATGGGCTAGCACCAATTTAACATTTTCCTAAAGTAACTAGGATTGGGAATTTATAATGTATAGTTACTTTATAATTCATTATACTTTTACTGAGAATTTAAAGTCATATCCTACCCGTTCGGCTAACGACCCTTCACCGATCAAGGAAGCGGTGGGTGAGAGTGGACACCCATTAAGTCACCATTTTATAGGCAACAACCTTATACCCCCCTTATAGACCGGCTTCGTGAATGAGGCCTACTAACGGTAAGAATGACATATTCTTATACATATCTATATAGTAAAATTATAATAATAGTATAAGTGTTGATTTTTAAACTTTTTAAAAATCTAAGGTTTAATTTGGAATTAAAGTATTAAAGTGTAAGACTTTTCAAATTCCAAAACTTGAGGGCAAGATTTGAAACTATTCCAAGTCTCTTCAATCTCTTCAATTTGTAACTTATGAGTTTTAATGGTTCATAAAAATGAAGACTCTTCATTTTATGAAACCTCTTTAGTTCTTTAATCATAATTAAAAGAAGCGACTTTTGGTTATCCATAACTTGAGGACAAGTTATGGACACCATCATAGCCATTAAGATCATGAATTAAACATACATGGAGGTTACATATAATTCCTATGATCTTCTAAAAACTCATAAGAACACAAATTCATGTCAAGCAATTTCAAGAAAATCATATAAACATATACAATACTTGAAAATTGACAAAAGTCATGTAAAATGGGTTAACATAATCATTATCATTTTTGAAAAACAGATTTTACAAGTCCAAAACAGATTGGGATAATGATCTTAATCCATTTCCAGCAACAAAACTCGAAAAAACTGCCCAGCACGCTCCTACTCGCCGAGTGCATTATTTTACTCGCCGAGTAGGATGAATTTGTTCATGGACTCGGCGAGTCCTCCCCATGGACTCGGCGAGTCCAGTCGTCAGAGTGTAGAATTTTCGATTTTTAAGCAGTTTTGCATCAAGTATACAGAAAACAATCCTAGGCTCTGATACCACTGATGGTTTTAAGCATGCTAACACTTCCTAAGTGTACATGCAACCCTAATAACCTTGAATCTATGTTTTTTCTATATACATGCAAATTTCTTTTTCAAGGTTATTTCCTAACTAGCATGGCATGGGGATTACATAAAACATAAAAACTAGTAGAAATACATACCTTGTTGTTGCTTGGATTCCTTCAAGACTTTGTGAGCCTAGCACCCCAAATGTTGTGCCTCAAATGCTTCACACAACACCACAAAACTTGGAATAACTTAAGAGAATACTTCTTGCACTCAAAATCGGTTATGCCCTCTCTAGTAACACTAGGTCACCATTTTGCTAGCCATAGGGTTCCTTTTATAGTGTTGTCACAATTAGGGTTTACACATGAATGCCCTTAATTGTCATGACTCTTGATTTCTCATGACCCATGGGTTTGTAACTCCCATGGACTATCCATGGAGCTCCATATGGTTATAACCAAACCCATAAACCATGGATCATTAATCCACCATAAAAGAATTGATGATTGTCATAATCAACCCTATATATTTAATTAGTCTCACTTTGATCACCAAATTAATACTAGATTAATACTTGATCAATACTAATTAAATAATACTATTATTAATATATTAGAACTTATAATATATTAATAATCATAAGTGCCTTATTCTCTCATCTAGTCTATCCAAGTATTGCAATGCCATGCAACCCAAATGGACCATGCCGGGTCGGGTCAAGTACATACCAAATAAAGTTATGGACTTAGACACTATATCCAACATTTTGTAACTTAAAAACTGATGCAATTTCAATGGCTTTATGCTAAAACATTTAGATACTTTATCCCTTTTGTAAAATGCGAAGCATAAGGGACGTTTTCTAAACATAATTGCATAGTTTTCCGAATAGTACATGAACATAACTTATCAATCAAACTATAATAGGTATAGTTTGGAGAATTTCATTTCCGGTTTTCAGAATCAAACTCCATACACGTCAAATATATAAACTATGACTGATTTAGTTTATCCATACAAATAACAAGAGTATCTTACTAGATAATTATTTTGTATAATTATTATACTCCACATTGTTTATCAACGATTTCGAATTCGAGAACAACTGAACTACACGTAAACTAGTTAATACCGGATTGTGAGATTAGTCTTCGTTTTACCCTTCGGGGTACCAATAAATCCTTTCCAGAAGTATAACCAGAGTCTCCTGGAGGGAGAGCGTGAAATTTGTGAATAGATCTATTCGGGACTGACAATCCCACACCTGCATTGTTAGCTATAGTGGGGCGGGCATGCCCGGGGTGACAAATTTTGTAATCGTACGACGTCTGAAGAAACGTCAAGAAGGTCTCGGGTCAAATTAGTATGGTTATCCGACTCACAATAAGTATAACTAACCTTTGTTTACACGATATTTTCTTTAATAGTTTTAATTAATTATTAAAACTATCTATCTACTTACTGGAGGGGAGTCCAACGATCAAATTCTTGGTTTTATTTGAATAATTAAAACTACTTATCTACTGGTGGCAACCAGCGTTTTCGAATGAGACTTACTCTTATTCAACGAACATGTTAGAAAATATGGGATTTTCTTGGAAAGCATGCATATCTATTTCTAAAGCCAATAACGAATGTTTTCGATACAAAATGATATTAACTTATAGTACAAAGAAATAATTTGTACAAATTCAGTGACTAGTTTCCAATACAAAAACATGCTTATGAACTCACCAGCTTTATGCTGACCCGTTTTCAAAACCGCTTGTATTCTCAGGACATCAATAGACAGGTACCTCCGCTCATTTTTGGAGAAGACGGGGCATCTTGAAGTCCAGTCTTTATCTTTTGTTTCTTCTAAATATAACGATATGTACAGATTATGTTTCCAAACAGATGTAAATATTCTTAAATCAATGTAATGGTTGTGTTTACTTTGATTACTATGATATGATTGTTGTGATACTACGAATGACGTCCTCCGCCCCGGAACGTTTCCGCCTTCGATTCCGGGGTGTGACAAATATTCCGAAAGCGAATGATAATGCACCAAATAATCTCTGAAGAATAACCTGTTGAAAATGTGAAGCATCCAAAAATAAAGTTTCAATGATAAATAATGTGAATCCGAAGACATGGTCTAGAAATGCCAAAAACTTGATCGTGAGATCAAAAATAAGTGCCAAATGTAGAGTCTGAACTGAACAAACACCGTAGAATATGTCATAAAACCCGCTTCTAAAAAATCATAATGCTGAAGCGAAGTAATGCCGAAAACCGAAATGCAAACCCGAACTCCCAAATAATGGTTCGAGACCATATATAAATATTCTGAAGGGAGTAAAAATGCGGGTAGCTCGGTAGAAGTGAGACACAAAAGTAATAATCTCTGAACCTACTGTGTCGTCACTCATAATCAGCAAGAAGAATGAAGCCTTGAACCGTGGGGCTAAAATTGGTGTTAAAAAAAATAATTGTTTTTAATAAAAAATTGGTTTTAAGAAAAATAATTAGTATAAAATAGAAATAATTGGTTTTAAAAAAAATGTATGAGTAAATTGGTTATAATAAAAAAAAACTTGAAAAGAAATGGGTTAGGGGTGGATCCATAATGAAAAAGGATTCACTTAGGAAAATGGGTTAAGCTGAAAAAGGTTAGTAGTGGAAAAAGGTTACGAGTAAAAAAGTTTAGGAGTGAAGAGTGGTTAGGAGTGAAAAAAAAGGTAAAAGTCCGGAGGTTTTTTTTTTGATTCTGGAAATATGGAGTTCGGAATGGAAGAGTGAGGCTGAAATATGACTATCAAGTTTGCTCCTCTTCACCCAAATGACGATCCGGAAGTAGTCCTCCGGACAGAACGAGAAAGGCTAGAAACATTCTACTCCAAGAATGCTCAACCATTTAAGGAAGTATGGACTAGAAAAAGAATCACCAAATTCCATGGATTTGCAAGAAAAATCCTAGTGAAATTCGAACTCAACTGCCCACTATTTCGATTTCACGTCTTCCAGAACAAGCCTACCTACCGAACCATTACCGATGCGGACTTCCCTTCCATGAATCCGAACGACATTCTGACTCTGGCTGCTCACTTTTTAGGAATGAAAAACAACGATATCGGCATGGGTGCCTTTCATGCTGCTCTAAGCTTCCTCAAGGATTACGTCGTGGAATTCTGCAGATGCGACTATGAGTTGACTCATCTCTATGGAACTGAAGAGTTCATTGCGAAGATCACCTATGTTCTTTCGGAAGCTGATCTGCTTCAAGATGGTCCAATCGATGACCCGGTTCTAGGGTTTGTCTATACAACCAGGAAGACAAACAAGAAGGACTTTTTCTAGTGTCCTTGAAAAAAACCTAGTGCCAACCAAAGCACTTCGGAAGTTCATCTCCAGTGCATCAAAGTCAAAAGCTCTGGAAAAGGTCAAAGTAAAGTTTGTAAGTCAACTGACCTGGTACATTGAAGTCAGAGAATGGTTATTCCGAGCTTACACCTTCATCAAGGAAGAAGGGGTTTAATTGAATTGATTGCTACGTTCACTTAGTGGGAGATTTGTGGAACCTGAAAGTGAACCTCTAGCTATATTAAGTCTAAGTAATAATTCCGGAGTCAGCATCAAGTTCTGAAGTAGAGAACAGCCCGGAAGTTGTCCGGACCTAGAGAGAAGTTACTTGGAAGATCAGGAGTGAAGACATTCCGGAATGGACCTCATGTCCGGAATGTGTGGTGATCCGGAGTCATGATATTTTGTCTTTATGCATTTATTAAGTTTGTCTTTGTATTAATGTGATATTTCGTAGGGCTTAGTCTTTTGTAATATTAGACAATCAGAATGTCAGAAACATTTCTATTGTCCAGTCCTATGTAAGTTCTCTAGTTCATTTGTTGTAACCCCCACTCCTATTTATAGGAGCTTTCAATGCAAAGTCAATTATGAGGATCATTCACTCACTTTTGGCATTTACTAAGTTATTTCAACTGTCTTTCAAACATTCTTCTTGTTCTTCATTTATTAACTTTACTTTGATCTTTATTCTCATTCTTCACTTATGGCTTGATTATTTGTTGAATGCATTAACTCAGACTTGACTTGTCTATCCAGGCTTGACTGGAACATTTATTATCAAGCAGACTTTGATCTTGAGCATTTACTCAAGGTTTGAGTTTTCAAACCTTGTCCCTGCGCATTAGATCTATCTTTTTCTCTCAGCCATAATCATAATTCAATTTTGAGGACGCAATTAACATTTCCATATAGAATTTCCTTATGCCGAATCTTTTCAACATAACATTCATATATGTCCTTGACTAAATTTGATTAAAAACTCAATCTAATCTTTTAGATTTGAAATGAAGTATAAATATCTTCTCCTTTAATTATAGTAAAACAACTTTTCAAACCCTGCAACTTTGCGAATTGAAACCTTTGTTTTCTATAATTAACATTGCTAACTTGCAACACTGACCATAATAATTATGCTCCTACTAGCATAATAATTATTATCTTACTAGCATAAAACTTATGCTCCCACTAGCTTTGACATGTACCCGGAAATCAACTGGACTTCTAGAAATCAATACTTATTGACTTTCATTACCAAAGTTCAGATTTCTGATACGAGATGCTTCGATAAGACTTTATCTAGGCTTCTCAAAATCATACACCTTTCCTTAGATAGCTCACATGTGTGTCTTAACAATTTTAGAACTTACAACAATAAGTCTCAAATGTTTAGACCCTTTGCCATTTCTCACAATTCGAACTATGAAGAGGGATGCCGTAATCATAATCGAATTTGAGAATGAAAATATCACAATTGCTATCTCCTTAAAATCTACTTAGTGAAAGCGTTTCCTCACAATCATTTTCATGAATTGGAGAGAAACCTTATGACACTTAGATTTTATGGTACATGTGTTCTTATCCATGTGAATTTGTCATAACCATAATCACAAGACAAAGTTAGTGACAAATCCAAACACATATGGACTGCACTTGTTCAATCGTAATTTCTTGCCACCTGGCAGCACAAGGGCCTACCTTTGCTTCCTAGGATGTTATGCAAACGACTGAGAACTCATAGAACTCATGTGTATAGTCAACTTTAAGTGGAATGGGAACAGAAATAAGAATATGTCAACACGATAGGTTACAAACCTCAAGTTGTGTGCTAGTGTTTAACAATAGGTTTACTCTTGATTAGTTCTTGAAATTTTCAAGATCTTTAAGACTCCCACTTCCCTCTTCACATATAATATTCACTTTGTCAAGGAACATGACTTGACAAACAAATATTCAACAGTTAGTGCGGATTCTAATCAAGACTAACACTTCACATAATTGGTCTTAGTTGGTCTTTGTTTTATCCAAAACATCACAACTTACCAATTTCAAATGTACAAGAGTAGAAAACATTTTACTCTACATTTGATAAGTGTTATAAACCTTTCTTAAGATTATGTCACTCAAGGCTCAATCTTGGAGTATGACCCTAAGACTTGTTTTTGGAATGAAGTATGACTCATCTTCTAGATTTAAGCATTTCAACAATTCACGATTCCTCTTCTTAGCCATACAAATGCACTAAGATATCCTTAGAGGATCAATTGTGACATGGTTTTTCATAATCATTAAGATGATCATAAAACATGATACTCAAGTACTCTCCCATCTTTTCAGATTGAAGACACTTTTATCCTTCTGCCTAATTTGATTCTTCTCATTCGTTCTGCCATACATTGAACTTTTCCAATGATTCAGAATTATACTTAAACTTGTAAGCATACCCATATATACTAAACTTTAGTAAATCATGATGAATAGTCTTATCGTTGTTTGTGGTGGACCTGACCAGTGCACACCCAGTGTACCCAATCCCCTAGTACTTCACTTGACTCACACATTCATGTGAACAAGGAATTAGTCTCAATTTCCTAAAGATAAAGGTTCTCATTCATCACACGATAAAAGTTGCACGATTCCAAATTTCTATCCAACTGAAACTTGGGTGATGAGAATCTTTCCTTATTTGGTAAATTTTGACACTACCACAAACGAAAGAATCAAATCCATGTTGAACATTGCTAGAATATACATAAACATCAATTTTCACAAATGCCATTTTAAGGAGAAAGAAAATAAAACAAAATCAAAATTCTATTTATTTATAAAACACGAAAAACTTTTCCTTACAATTAAATTACAAGTGAAAACTATGTTTCTAATTATTTCTACACAATCTATCATAACTCTTAAGCAGTAGCTCAAGAATCTGATCATCGAACCATGCGATCGAAATCCATTTCTTCGCGATCAGACTCAGCCTACTCTTCTTTTAAGCTTCCTTTGATTCTTCAAAACATCAAAATGTAATTTCATTACATCATGTATTAAGAATCTCCAAATAGGAACTTAATAGAGTTAGACAGTGGACTTACCTGAAGTAGAGTAAAAATAATTTGACTTTACCATCCTTGCGATCCTTCAGGTAAATATGGCAGCTTCGCAACCAGTGCCCCTTCTCTTGGCGATAGAAACATACGGACTCTTTCGGAATGGCAAATGAGACAATATCAGACTTAGCCCTTCTCTTTACCATTTGGTCAACCTGGTTGATAATGGCTGATCCCTTTCCATTGGGAAGAGAAAGCTTTTCTGGACTTCCAATGTTGCCATTGTCAATGTCCATGGAAGTTTGGAGAGTACATCTTCCAATCAAAATTTCTTTACCAGTACGCCAAATCATTGCTGATTTAGCAACAACAAGCAAATATGTTAGATCAATAAGGGTCATGTCGTGGTCTCCCATATAGTAGTCATTAAAGAACCGGCTATATGACTTAGGAAGTGATTGAAGAACCAAATCAACAGCCAACTTCCTTGAAACTTTGACACCCAACTCTCCCAGGTTGTCAATATGTAACTTCATCTTCAAGACGTGAGCACACACAGACTTTCCTTCAGGCCTTTGAGTGACCTTGAACTTGTGGGTTAGGGAGAATTATTGGAGGAGGTGGAGGAAGTGAAGCATGATTTTCCATCTCCACGATCCAATCGTGGGACATCATCTTCATGAGGAAAGCTTGATTCAAAAGATTTGGGAAGACCATAGTTGTCTAAACTAGACATCTATAAGGGAGAAATTCAAGTTTAGTTTATTCAAGTCCTTAATATAACACCCAAAACAAAATATTAAGGCTAGGACCCAACACAATACTATACAATTCGGAAGAGGGATGACGTAATCCGAATGCAAAATATTTGAAGGTAGGTAAATGATGATTTACCAATTTCCACCATGAAAAACGAAATTGATCATTAAGTTTTAAATGGATTGAAATTCCTAGATCCTTTGAGATTCATTGAAAAATTCAATGACATGTTTAAATCTCGATTGTGCCCTTCAAGTTTGTGACTGCGATGTCGAGGATCAAAAACAAGGTGTGAATAACCATGCAAATTAGCGTGGTACACCCAATGTTACAACCACCTAATCAATGTGTCGGTTAACCACACACGCTCCATTGATCTATAATTAACATCAAGTTACCCTTTTCCACGTACTGTCAGTCCCAGATTAGTGTGTCGGTTAACCACACACGCTCCACTAACGACTTAACAAGTTGCAAAATGCAATTTCATTGGTTAGCACCAAATTCACATTTTTCCTAACTAACTAAGATTGGAAATTTATAAGTGTTTAGTTAACTAGTATTTTATTATACTTTTAATGAAAATTTAAATGTCCTATCAAACCCGTTCGGCTAACAACCTTCCACCAGTCAAGGAAGCGGTGCGTGAGAGTGGACACCCATTAAACTGTTATTTTATAGGCAGTAACCTTATACCCTCCTTATAGATCGGCTTCGTGAAGGAGGCCTACTAACGGTAAGACTGACTTTACTCTTATACATATATATATAAATATTAAAACTATAATATTATAATAGTATAAGGGTTGAATTTTAAACTTTTAAAATTCTAGGGTTTGGAACTAAATGTTTCAAAGTAAGACTTTGCATTTACAAATTCCAAAACTTGACGGCAAGTTTTGTACTATTCAAAAACTTTTGGAATCCAGAACTTATGAGTTTAATATAGGTTTTAATGAAAAGACTCTTGAAAATCCATAACTTGAGGACAAGTTATGGAGTTCATAAAACCATTTATGGCAAAAAGACTCTTCAAGTCCATAACCTATGATTTTGATGATCTCTTTAAAAGAAAAACTTTTCATTTTCCATAACTTGAGGACAAGTTATGGAATTCATCAAAACCATTTAGATCAAAAAATTCTAACAAGAAAATCAATAAATTTGTCTATGATCTAAATTAAACTCATAAGAACAAGACAATTCATAAAAAAAATTTCATGTAATTAGCCTAACCATATAAACTAATACAAAACATGAAACTTTGACAATTATCTTTTAAATTGGATTAGCATGATCATTACCACATCAAAAATTGGTTTATAAGTTCAAAAACAGTTTAGGGTAATGATCCTAGTCCAATTCCATCCTTAAAACTCGAAATTCTGCATCCAGGAGCACCAAATCATCGAGTGCATGAAATGACTTTCCACATTCCTTAGGCTCCATGGGTTTTAACCTCCATGGAGTATCCATGGGTCACTTTATGGGCTTAGCCCAACATAAAAAACTATGGATCATAAGCCCACTTTATAAGAATGAATGATTTACACAATGAATCCTCATATATTTAATTAGTCTCTTTTGATTACAAAATTAATTCCAAATTAATTCTTGATCAAAACTAATCAAATAATATGATTTCATATTAATATATTAGAACTTATAATATATTAATAAACCATAAATAACCTCTTCTCAATTATCCATCCTTCAGATTGTTCTGGTGCCATGCAACCCAAATGGACCATGCTACTCTCGGGTCAAGTACATACCAATTATAGTTATGGACTTAGACACTAATCCAACAAAAACAATGCAGTTCGAAAAGGTGATGAAAGATAAAGGTCCTCATTATCTTGAATCCAACTCCATCGTATATCCGTCTTTCAAATGCACAAATGTAGTTGTATTCCCAAATCAAGTGTTTGTCACTACTAGAAATGGTGACAAAGTGAATCCTAAAATGAAAAAAAAAATTTGTCGAAGAAGACAACAAAAATGTGACAAAAGAAGGTTTCTTCGTGAACCAAAGCACGGTTGTAAACAGTTTAAACAAAAAATCAACTATTTTCAAAGACAAAAATCAAAACGAGTTTGGGAAGTAAAATCTGAAAAATCAAAATTAGATGATCAAACAAAAGAAACTGTTTTGAAAAATCAAAAGACAAAGTCTCAAATCTTCGTTGAAAGTGTTCAAAAAGTTACAAAAGAAGAAGGTGTTTCGATGTCAAAAGCACGAAACAAAGTCTATTGGAAAAATGTTAAGACTTTTCAAAAACAAAAAGTTTTTAAGCAAAAATCAACCGAACAAGTTAAGAATTTTTCTCAAAATAAGACTTTTGTTCAAAAAAAGTCCATTCAAAAGAAAAATGTTTTCCAAAAGGTCAATCTAATGTTCAAAAACAAATTCGATCTACAATTGTTCAAAAACAAGGAAATGTAACTTTTGTTCAAAACCAACGTCCAAGGAATTTGGTTTCAAAAAAAATCAAAGAAATGTTGTTTAGAGTAATGAACAAAGAAAATTAAATCAAGTTCAAAGTCAAAGAAGTTTTCCACATGGACAAAAGGTTTTTAATCACACATCAGTTGGTTATGATAAGCAATATCAAAATCAGTTTCAAAATTATCCAAATCCATCTTTTCCAAAAAGAAATTTTGAAAAATTACAAGTAAAGGGGAAGAAACATGAACCGTTTAAGCCAACAAAATCTCACTTTCCAAATCCTTAGTCAAAGCAAAAAGTCAAAGCTTCTTTTGTGAAAGGGAGAAATGATGTGAAGAATATCAACTATTGGATCGAAGGCAAATGGAAGCAGTACCAATCGGGAAAATACTCTGAAGAGAAAATTAAGTATGCTTATGAAAGCTACTTAAATGATTCTCCAAATGGTAGTTCAACATCACTGAAGCCTAATCCATCAGTGAAACATTGGAAAGAAATTCCCAAGACAAAGGTTGAAACACAAAGAACTATAGATGGAAAAGGGAAAGTCAGTCTTGAACCTATACTATTGAATGATTATATTTCGATGCCCAAATCTGTCGAAGTTAACTTAATAGATAGTTTAAAGTCAAAGGTTCGAAATTGGGTGCTAGGTGTCACACCCCCAAACCAGACGGCGGAAACGTCCGGGGGTGGAGGACTTCATTTATAGTATCACAACACATGTAATATAGTAATCATAGTACAAACAACCATTGTATTAAAAAGTATAAATATTTACATGTGTTTCATATTGTATACTGAAACCAAAAAGTTGTACAAAAGTTAAAGACTAAACATAAACTGCTCCATCTTCAAAAGCTCGGGTGTACCTGTCTACGGGTTCCCTGAGAATACAAGTAATTTGAAAAGAGAGTATCAACATAAAGTTGATTGAGTGCATAAGTATTTATGTTTTGTAAGAGTGTTTTCTGTTTCTTGAATATGTAAACTGTTTCCAGAAAATCCTATATTTTATGTTGTATATGAAAAATAGTTGTATATGTATAAAACTGTTCTGTTTGTAAACCAATGTTCTGTACTTGTAATCTTTATGTAAACTTGTATCTTGTAAACTGTATCTTGAAAACTATATACTGTAAACTGTATCTTGTAAACTAGTACTTTGAAGTGTACTTAAGTTTAGTAATTATACACTAACGTATTGGTAATAACTTTTTAATGAGTTATTATAACCATACTAACTAGATGGCCTGACCCAACGCTATGTATGCGCTGAAAGTTGATGATAACAATTGTCACTCACAGGCGTGTATGCCTGACTGTACCTAGCAGTCCGAGTGCGGGGTTGTTAATCCTAATATAGATCTATACACACATTGTTTCGATCCCCTGTTGGAGACTCTGGTTATAATATCAGGAATTTACTATATTGTTTAAAATGAATTAAACAAACTGTACTCTTTGACTCATAAAAGCGTATAACGTTACATGTATAATAGTTATGAAATCCCAATTATTCTGAAATGAATAATTGATAGTATATCCTTGAATTATTATTCTTAACATGTACTTGAAAGAATGTATACCCTTGAATAGTTTTGAATTGAACCTTTGTTTTTCTAAAAACTATGAACTCTAGTATACTAGTATCGTGAATTAATGTTCTTTGTATCATAAATTATACCTATTATAATTTATATGTACTTTCTGATTTGATGACGAGTATTCATGTATGGAATCCTTTGCTCAACATGTACAAAGGATAATTGAATCTAATTGAATAAACTTTTATACTTGTATACATATACAAATATATATAACAAAAATTTAAATGACACTTGGATAAACAACTCATACTTGTGATCCCACATCCAAACAAGGAAAAGGAACCAAAGTGGGTTGTCAGTCCTAAGTCTTTTAAACCTTATTTATATAAATATATGTATACTAGTATGCTTTTTGGGGAAAAATATAAGTTTATAAAACATTTAAAAGAAGTTTCATATTTGGAAATCCATTTTGGTGACTTGATGTCTTTTTGAAATAACACTTAAAACCATTTGATTTGATACGATGTTTGAAATCATTTGTTTTGGATAACTGTATTCTATTTGAAATCATTTGTTGTAACACAATATCTTTGTGTTATACTTGTATTCCCCCCCCCCCCTTAAAACAGTAAAACTTATGAAAATGTGGGGGTATGAACTCACCTGTTTCAAGTTACTCAAATGTAAGATTGGTGTAGGATGCTAAGTGTCAAGTGACGACTTAAGCACACACGGATCCTATTGAACGTATAATGACACATATATGTTTATAATTACTGTTTAAACAACTAATCATGAAAGGTAACACCGTATTAGACTAGGAAACACTAGGATTTAAGTACTACAATCACATATGATTGCATACTAAGGGTGTATGGCCATTGTAATGAGTTTACGGCCAACATGGTATGTATTATATGAGTTTACGGCCTAGGGTTTACGGCCCAATGAGTTTACGGCCGTAAAATCATAGTATATTGTACCATTTTGTGTTTTAAAGTCCTATGTTCTTCCTTGGGTTGTTCTATACTTAGTTCCAAAGCTTAGTAAGAGGTTTAGGGTTGATTTACACCCTTAATTAGGGTTTACGGCCCAAGGAGATTTCCTTGGCCGTAAACACCTTTTGTTCATGATTTCTTGATGTTTTCAAGTAGTATAATCAGTAAGTATTACACCAAGGAAGGTACTCAAGGGTTTAGAAGCCTTTAGGAGTGTTTAAAGTCAACATATGCTTCATTATATGGGTTTACGGCCAAGGGAGATTGCCTTGGCCGTAAACTCCCTTTGTTCTTGATAAATGGATGATTCCTAAGTGTTCTTTATGTATTTCGTGTATATAGTAAGCTTAGGGGAGAGTACTTACATTATGGAAGCTTGATTGGGTGATTAAAGTCCAAAAAGACTAGTGTGTGTTCTTGGTGTTCTTGGTGAAATGAAGAACACTTGAGAATCTAGAAAAATGGAATGATTTCATGGATGAAATCATGAAGAATCACTAGATAAGGAGATGTAACAACAATTCAAGTGAAAGAATTCTTACATTTTTGGAAGATCAAAGTGAAGATCTTATGATACTTGAGAGAGAATTTTAGGTGTTCTTGGATAGAAATGGAAGAAATGAATGAAAGATAGTGTAAACTCATGCATATAGCATGAGTTCACGGCCCTAACATGAGTTCACGGCCCAACCATGTGTTGGCCGTAAACTCCTCTTAATGGATCAAGACTTTGATTAAGGCACAACGGACTCAAGTTGATACTTCCTATTACCCGATTATTGAATACACTAAGCTTAGAACACCCAAACATACTCTAAACAATGCTAAAAGATAGCAGAAACAAGTTTGTCTTTGATTAAATTGACTGAAAGTACAAGATACAAATTTCGAGTTGTCACATTATCCCCTCGTTAGATAGAATTTCGTCCCGAAATTAGAGTTTAAGCAAATAAGTAGTTACAAATAACTAAACGAAAAGGTGAGGATATTTCAGTTTCATTTGATCCTCGCGTTCCAAAGTGAATTCAGGTCCTCTTTTGGCATTCCAGCGAACCTTCACTATCGGGATACGTCTTTGTTTTGGTTGCTTGACTTCTCGATCCATGATTTCTACAGGTTCTTCCACGAAGTTAAGGCTCTCGTCAATCTCGATCTCGCCGAGTGGAATAACAAGAGTCTCGTCGGACAGACACTTTTTCAAGTTCAAGACGTGGAAAACAGGATGTATGTTACTTAATTCTTGAGGTAGTCGGAGCTTGTAAGCTACGGGACCAATTCTAGCAAGAATCTTGAATGGTCCTATATACCTTGGATTCAACTTGTCACGCTTTCCAAAGCGTATCATGCCCTTACAGGGTGAGACCTTCAACATGACGCGGTCACCAACCTGAAACTCCAAAGTTTTTCTTCTTTTGTCGGCGTAGCTTTTCTGTCTATCTCTGGAAGCTTTAAGTCGCTCCCGGATTTGTACGATTTTCTCTGTGGTTTCACGAATGATTTTCGGACCAGTGAGGGCACCGTCAGGAACTTGACTTCTAGCTAACTGCGTATCGCCCACTTCAGCCCAGCACAGAGGGGATCTGTACTTACGGCCATAGAGAGCTTCGAAAGGAGCAGCCTTTATGCTAGTGTGATAGCTATTATTATACGAGAATTCGACAAGGGGTAGATGAGTATCCCATGCCTTACCAAAGTCTATCACGCAAGCTCGTAACATATCTTCTAAAGTTTCAATCGTCCTCTCACTTTGTCCTTCAGTCTGAGGATGGTAGGTTGTACTCATGTCTAGCCTAGTTCCTAAAGATTTTTGCAAAGACTGCCAGAAATGGGAAGTAAATCTACTATCTCGGTCGGAAATAATAGATATTGGAACACCATGCAGTCTAACGATTTCTTTGAGGTAAGTTCTTGTTAGCTTCTCCATCTTGTCAGTTTCTCTGATCGGTAAGAAGTGCGCGGACTTGGTTAATTTATCGACGATTACCCAAATAGTATCATAACCACACGATGTCTTGGGTAACTTGGTTATGAAGTCCATTGTAATCCGCTCCCACTTCCATTCTGGTATTTCAGGCTGTTGCAATAAACCTGAAGGTTTCTGGTATTCTTCCTTTACTTTGGCGCAAGTAAGACACATGCCCACGAAGCTAGCGATTTCAGCCGTCATGTTAGGCCACCAGTACAGTTTCTTAAGGTCCAAATACATCTTGTCTGAACCCGGATGAATAGAGTACCGAGTTTTGTGAGCTTCATTCATGACTACATCTCTGCAACCACCAAACTTAGGTGTCCAGATTCGATTCATGTAACAATAAACTCCATCATCCCTGACTTTGAAGTTTTTATCCATTCCTCTCAATGATTCACCTATCACTTTTTCAGGTTTTAAGGCCTCTAGTTGAGCCTCTCTGATCTGCGTGGATAGATGCGAATGGATCGTCATAGTCAACGACTTTACTCGATGTCTCGAGTATTCTTTTCTGCTAAGGGCGTCAGCTACAACGTTAGCTTTACCAGGGTGATAAAGAATCTGACAATCGTAGTCGTTCAGTAGCTCTCCCCATCGTCGTTGTCTAATGTTCAGCTCTTTCTGATTGAAGATGTGCTGGAGACTTTTATGGTCCGTGAATACTGTGCATTTCGTGCCATATAAGTAATGTCTCCAGATCTTCAGAGCAAATACTACTGGTCCTAGTTCAAGGTCATGTGTTGAATAGTTGACTTCATGTGCCTTTAGCTGTCTTGAGGCATAATATATCACCTTTCCTCTTTGCATAAGAACACATCCAAGTCCTTGATTAGAAGCATCGCAGTACACTACAAAATCCTCTGTTCCTTCAGGAAGGGACAGGATCGGTGCACTACACAGAGCTCGCTTCAGCGTTTGGAACGCTATTTCTTGCTTTTCTCCCCAGCTAAAATTTACACCTTTTTGCGTCAACGTGGTAAGAGGTTTAGCTATTCTAGAGAAATTATGGATGAATCTGCGATAATAGCCAGCAAGACCTAAGAACCGACGGATTTCTGTAGGTGTTTTGGGTGCTGACCAGTTTTCAATAGCCCTAATTTTGGAAGGATCGACATGTATTCCTTCAGAACTGACCACGTGACCTAGAAATTCATCCTTTCTAATCCAAAATTTACATTTTGAAAACTTCACATAGAGTTTCTCTGTTCTAAGGGTTTGCAATACTTGACGAAGATGTTGGCCATGTTCCTCTTCACTTCTTGAATAAATAAAAATGTCATCAATGAAGACTATAACGAATTTGTCCAAGAATGGGCGACACACTCTGTTCATTAGATCCATGAACACAGCAGGTGCATTCGTTAATCCGAATGGCATCACTACGAATTCAAACGAGTTCTGAACGCGCTTTTGGGAATGTTATTCTCTAAAATTTGTAACTGGTCATACCCGGATCTTAAGTCTATTTTTGAGAAGTAGCTCGCACCTTGAAGTTGGTCGAACAAATCATCAATGCGAGGCAGAGGGTATCGATTCTTAATGGTAAGTTTATTCAGCTCGTGGTAGTCTATGCACATACGGAATGATCCATCCTTCTTCTTTACGAATAAAACCGGAGCTCCCGAAGGTGAGAAGCTTAGTCTTATGAAACCTTTACTAAGAAGTTCGTTAAGCTGGCTGGATAATTCATGCAATTCTGAAGGTGCAAGACGGTAGGGAGACTTGGCTACAGGGGTAGCCCCAGGAATTAAGTCGATTCGGAATTCGACTTGTCTTTCGGGAGGTACTCCTGGAAGATCATCAGGAAAAACGTCGAGAAAGTTACAAACTTCAGGAATTTTCGCGATATCTTTCACTTCTTGCTTTTTGTCTACAACATGAGCTAAGAAAGCACAGTACTCTTTGCGAAGGTACTTTTGTGCCTTGATGCAAGAAATGATTTGGAGATTCCTTCCAGGTTTGTCGCCGTAAATAACAACTGTTTCATTAGTTGGTAAATTCAGACGAATGGCTTTTTCATAACATAAGATGTCAGCACGGTTAGGACATAACCAATCCATACCTATTATGATGTCGAAACTCTTGATAGAGTCCGGCATAAGGTCAATAGGAAACGAATAGTTATTCAAAGTAAGAGTACATCCTATGTATATGTCGTTGGTAGATTCAGATTTCCCATTAGCCATTTCGACCGTGAATGTTTCTTTTAATGGTAGAGAGTTTTGTTTTAGCAAGTGTTTGAAATTATGGCTCACGAAGCTCTTCTCAGCACCACAATCAAATAGAATGCATGCATAAGTGTCGTTGAGAAGAAACGTACCCGTAACTACTGCGGTATTTGTCACAGCTTCTTCCTGGCCCAAGGCTAATATCCTCCCGACTCCACCAGCATTTCCAGGCTTAGTACAATCTCTCTTGAAATGTCCTACTTCACCACAACTGTAGCATGCTTGACCTACTCCAGCAACAGGTACTTGGTTAAGTGGTTGGGGTGGTGCTCTACAAAATCGGGCAGTATACCCTTTCCCTGCAATTTCCATTATGATGAAAATTACACTTGTTGCACTTTGGGAGATTACCAGCATATAGCTTAGCTGGTGCTGGATTAACAGGAACAACAGTAGGTACAGTCGCAACGTTGACTGCAGCCAGTTGTTGTTTCTTTGAGGAATCCTGTGAAAGCTTGCCCTTCCTCTTGTTCCGACCCTTCTTGTTGTTGTTGTTGTTATTGTTGTTGTTGTTGTTTCCCTTTTGTTGTTCTGAAGTAGCAACCACCAAGTGTTGATGGGTTCCGTGATCAATGAGAGATTGTGCCAACTCTTTGGCACTGTCAAAAGTAACAGGCCTTGAAGCTAACACACTTGACTGAATTTGGGGCGACAGTCCCCAAATATATCTCTCTATCTTTTTGCTCTCAAGAGCAACCATCTCCGGGCACAGAATTGACAGGTCACAAAATCTACTGGTATAGGTTGATATATCAGAACCAACCATTGAAAGACCCCAGAGTTCATGCTCAAGTTTCTGTACTTCGACTCGCGGACAATATTCTCGCATAACCATAGCTTTGAAGTTCTCCCAGCTGAATTGAATTAGCCACTACTAGAGTAAGTGACTTAACGTGACCATTCCACCATGTCAAAACTCTTTCAGAAAAAGTACAAGCAGCGAACTTGACTTGGTTGTTTTCAGGACAGGAGCAAATTTCAAAAATTGCTTCTGCTTTTCTATCCATTGTCTTAATGCCATAACGCCACCAGTTCCATTAAAGGTCCTGGGTTTGGCATTGGAAAAATCCTTATAAGTGCATTCTCGCGAATGCCCATGACCTTCGCCATGGTTAGCAGGATTTGTACCAGTTCCAGACCCACTAGCACCAGAAGGATTAATCTGAGCCATAGCAGCATTTACAGCTGTCGTGACCGCCGCTTGGAACATAGCGGGGTCAAACTGAGGAGGTGGTGGCGGAGGTGGTACCGGTGGTTCATCAGTATTTTGACGTCTTGGATTCCTACGAGGAGGCATCTTTTTCTATAAAAGTCAAAAGATACAATGATGATAAGATATCAAGAGTGAATATGAATTTTGATATCTCTGAACTAAAACAGATAGTTCGACATGAATCTTGAAATGAATTGGAAATAAAAGTCTATGACAAGTACAACTTATAACTGAATAATATGAAATTAAATGGTTATTTTTTTAAGAGTATGAAAATATATGTCGATTAGATTGGCATATTGAATACATAAGTCTGGAAAACTTGACCATAAACAGCTCTACAATATACCAAATTCTGAGAAAACATCGACATCAAAAAGACCTATCGAAAATAGAATTTTCGTGGTCTTACCGAAAAACCTTGAAAAATAACACTAAAACTTAACCATAGACTTAACTATAACCAGAAGAGTGAATAGGAAACGAGTAGAGTACTTCCTAATGACAAAAAGTATCATTTGGATGAGCCCTAAACTCAGCCATTTGATGCTCCATAGCAAGCAAATGCCTTTCATATACTATCAGGCGTGCTCGAAGCTCTATGACTTCAGCTCGAGTTTCAGCTAATGCTGGCAATAGAGATTCATTGTCTCTTGTATCTCTCTCATGAATATGCTCAAGACGATTAATACTTATTGTATTAATTCTCATATTGGCAACAACTTCCCCGATTCGGTTGATGGCTGTTCTGCCCTGAATTTCATTTCGAGCAATCCTGCTGACTATGATTGGCAGGAGCCTCGCTTAAGTTGTAGAAGCTTCTGTCTCCATTGTAAGTCATTGGTTGATTCTGCTCTTGACTCCATGTTTCCAAGCTTTCTACCCACATAGGCGTCGGACCTTGGAAAACTGGACGAAGGTTAGGATTATGTGCAACTGGTGGTGGATTATAGGCTTCTGATCCAGAATTGTTATCTTCAGGAAAATTCTCCGCAAAGTCATCATCTAAGGGAATCTCGTGATTTTCTTCTGGTTCTACATCTTGTTCTTGGTTTGGGAAATACGGGTTTCCAGGTATGTGAAATCCAGCCATTTTTATCTAAGCAAGAATAGGGATAAGAAATATAGAATATAGTTAGTAACGATAAGTTTCTACAAGAAAGACCTACAATTAACAAATAATGTACTAAGTACAACTTGTTTTAGATATTACTATAATTTTAAAGTGCATATTAATTATATATAACTTGGTTATATTAGACCTTCGATTAAATGACCCGGCTCTAAATCCACAACCAAACAAGGAACAGGAAATGAAGCTAAATCACATATTCTAAGTCTATATAATTTTAATTATATATAATTGTAATATACCCTTAATATTTACAGTTCTACCCTTCATTTGTTCTATTGTTTTCACATGTTTGTTATTAGTATATAGTACCTAAAATACCCCTATGGTATTTTAATCTTTATGTTATGTTCTAATGTTCTTCGGAGTATGTATGGTAAGTTTTAGACATGCCACAACACCACTATCACTCCCAAACACATGTTGGTCATATTTCAAATCAATATAGTTGATCAGGCTATTTTAATCCCAAATATGATTACATAACTGTCCAGGTTTGACTGTAATGTTCAACATCCAAATACTTTTAAGTTCTTATGACTGAGATACTGTACTTGTAGGTATGAGTGTTAGTATACTTCTTGTAAAAATACTAAGATTTTTAAAAGTATACTTGTAGTCAGAGCTCTCAGCCCCAAATGTATTTATAGTTTGTCACACCCCCAAACCAGACGGCGGAAACGTCCGGGGGTGGAGGACTTCATTTATAGTATCACAACACATGTAATATAGTAATCATAGTACAAACAATCATTGTATTAAAAAGTATAAATATTTACATGTGTTTCATATTGTATACTGAAACCAAAAAGTTATACAAAAGTTAAAGACTAAACATAAACTGCTCCATCTTCAAAAGCTCGGGTGTACCTGTCTACGGGTTCCCTGAGAATACAAGTAATTTGAAAAGAGAGTATCAACATAAAGTTGAGTGAGTGCATAAGTATTTATGTTTTGTAAGAGTGTTTTCTGTTTCTTGAATATGTAAACTGTTTCCAGAAAATCCTATATTTTCTGCTGTATATGAAAAGTAGTTGTATATGTATAAAACTGTTCTGTTTGTAAACCAATGTTCTGTACTTGTAATCTTTATGTAAACTTGTATCTTGTAAACTGTATCTTGAAAACTGTATACTGTAAACTGTATCTTGTAAACTAGTACTTTGAAGTGTACTTAAGTTTAGTAATTATACACTAACGTATGGTTAATACCTTTTTAATGAGTTATTATAACCATACTAACTAGATGGCCTGACCCAACGCTATGTATGCGCTGAAAGTTGATGATAACAATTGTCACTCACAGGCGTGGATGCCTGACTATAGCTAGCAGTCCGAGTGCGGGTTTGTTAATCCCAATATAGATCTATACACATATTGTTTCGATCCCCTGATGGAGACTCTGGTTATAATATCAGGACTTTATTGTATTGTTTAAAATGAATTAAACAAACTGTACTCTTTGACTCATAAAAGCGTATAACGTTACATGTATAACAGTTATGAAATCCCAATTATTCTGAAATGAATGATTGATAGTATATCCTTGAATTAGTATTCTTAACATGTACTTGAAAGAATGTATACCCTTGAATAGTTTTGAATTGAACCTTTGTTTTTGTAAAAACTATGTACTGTAGTATACTAGTATCATGAATTAATGTTCTTTGTATCATAAATTATACCTATTATAATTTATATGTACTTTCGGATTTGACGATGAGTATTCATGTATGGGATCCTTTGCTCAAAATGTACAAAGGATAATTGAATCTAATTGATGAAACTTATATACTTGTATACATATACAAATATATATAACTAAAATTTAAATGACACTTGGACAAACAACTGATACTTGTGATCCCACGTCCAAACAAGGAAAATGAACCAAAGTGGGTTGTCAGTCCTAAGTCTTTTAAACCTTATTTATATAAATATATGTATACTAGTATGATTTTTGGGGAAAAATATAAGTTTATAAAACATTTAAAAGAAGTTTCATATTTGGAAATCAATTTTGGTGACTTGATGTCTTTTTGAAATAACACTTAAAACCACTTGATTTGATAAGATGTTTGAAATCATTTGTTTTGGATAACTGTATTCTATTTGAAATCATTTGTTGTAACACAATATCTTTGTTTTATACTTGTATTCCCCCCCCCCCCTTAAAACAGTAAAAGTTATGAAAATGTGAGGGTATGAACTCACCTGTTGTAAGTTACTCAAATGTAAGATTGGTGTAGGATGCTAAGTGTCAAGTGAAGACTTGAGCACACACGAATCCTATTGAATGTATAATGACACATATATGTTTATAATTAGTGTTTAAACAACTAATCATGAAAGGTAACACCTTATTAGACTAGGAAACACTAGGATTTAAGTACTACAATCACATATGATTGCATACTAAGGGTGTATGGCCATTGTAATGAGTTTACGACCAACATGGTATGTATTATATGAGTTTACGGCATAGGGTTTACGGCCCTATGAGTTTACGGTCGTAAACTCATAGTATATTGTACCATTTTGTGTTTTAAAGTCCTATGTTCTTCCTTGGGTTGTTCTATACTTAGTTCCAAAGCTTCGTAAGAGGTTTAGGGTTGATTTACACCCTTAATTAGGGTTTACGGCCGATGGAGATTGCCTTGGCCGTAAACACCTTTTGTTCATGATTTCTTGATGTTTTCAAGTAGTATAATCAGTAAGTATTACACCAAGGATGGTACTCAAGGGTTTAGAAGCCTTTAGGAGTGTTTAAAGTCAACATATGCTTCATTATATGGGTTTACGGCAAAGGGAGATTGCCTTGGCCGTAAACTCCATTTGTTCTTGATAAATGGATGATTCCTAAGTGTTCTTTAAGTATTTCGTGTATATAGTAAGCTTAGGGGACAGTACTTACAATATAGAAGCTTGATTGGGTGATTAAAGTCCAAAAACACTTGTGTGTGTTCTTGGTGTTCTTGGTGAAATGAAGAACACTTGAGAATCTAGCAAAATGGAATGATTTCATGGATGAAATCATGAAGAATCACTAGATAAGGAGATGTAACAACAATTCAAGTGAAAGAATTCTTACATTTTTGGAAGATCAAAGTGAAGATCTTATGATACTTGAGAGAGAATTTTGGGTGTTCTTGGCTAGAAATGGAAGAAATGAATGAAAGATAGTGTAAACTCATGCATATAGCATGAGTTCACGGCCCTAACATGAGTTTACGGCCCAACCATGTGTTGGCCGTAAACTCCTCTTAATGGATCAAGAGTTTGATTAAGGCACAACGGACTCAAGTTGATACTTCCTATTACCCGATTCTTGAATACACTAAGCTTAGAACACCCAAACAGACTCTAAACAATGCTAAAAGATAGCAGAAACAAGTTTGTCTTTGATTGAATTGACTGAAAATACAAGATACAAATTTTGGGTTGTCACACTAGGTTCTACATTTCACAATGCATTTCAAACTAATATTCAAGGACCCAAAAAGCCTTGGTGACCTAAATTCTTTTGAATGATCGTAGGTACTGTGTGACGAGCAATACGATAAGCATTGATATATCGATAGTGGTTGCTCTTGTCACATGACAGGTCGCAAGGAGAATCTGCAAGACTATCGAGTTTTGGATAATGATGGAGTGATGAAGTTTGGAAACAATAAAAAATGCAAAGTGAAAGGTTATGGAAAGGTAAAGAACGGGAATTTACTGTAAACAGAGTGGCATATGTCAAAGGCTTACAACACAACTTGATAAGTGTTTTGCAACTTGTTGTGGGCGCTGGCAATCAAGTAGTCTTCGATGAAGAAGGTAGTGTCATCTCTAACAAATAAATGAAGGAAGTTTTCTCAAGTAGAAAACGAAAGGTGACATGTTGTCACTCGACATGAAGCCCATTGTTGGTGTTCCCTCTGTCTGCTTACTTTCGAAAGCCTCATCAGATCTTAGATGGTTGTAGCATTCTCAACTCTCCCATCTAAATTTTAAGAATCTTAACAAGCTGGTTGTACATGATCTTGTTCGTGGCTTAATTGTATTAAAATTTGATAACGATTCGTTATGTGCAGCTTGTAAACAGGGAAATAAACATCGTCAAGGTCATCCCATAGTTATCGACTCAAAGATCATCGAACCTATAAAACGTATTCACATTGACCTTTGTGGACCTTCAACTATTGAGACTGTCAAATAGAAGAAGTACATATTGGTCATTGTTGTTGACTTTTCAAGGTTTACTTGGGTTTTCTTTCTTCGTCAGAAGTCTAAAAATGCTCAAGTGATGATAGATTTCATCGAGAACATCGAATTAAGTCTAAGGAAGAAAGTTAGAAGAATCAGAAATCAGGAATCAAACTCTTGATTCATTCTTGGCTGAATTAGGAATTTCGCATAACTTTTCATCTCCTTACATACCACAACAAAATGGTGTTGTCGAACGGAGGAATATATCTCTATGAGAAGCCGCAAGAACAATATTGACATATGCGAATTTGCCTCAATATCTCTGGGCAGAAGCAGTTTCGACAGCGTGTTTCACTCAAAATCGCTCATTCATTCATCGAAGTTTTAACATCACCCCTTATGAAATCATCAACATTCAAAAAGCTAGTGTTCAATTTTTTCATGTTTTTGGATGCAAATGTTTTATCATGAATCTGAAAGATAATCTTCCTAAATTTCAGTCAAAAGCTGATGACAGAATTTTCTTGGGATACTCACACAACTCTGTAGCATATTGGTTGTTGAATAAGCGAACAAGAAAGATTCAGGAAACGTTCAATATTCCTTTCAATGACCATTATGTCAAACGTTTCGAACAGACTTTCGCACAAAAGCCAATTCTATCTGAAACGAATGACGAGTCAGTAATTGTGAATTTTTTTGATATTGACTATGATTTGATTTTTGGTATTTCAGACAGAGCTATAGATGTTGAAACAAATGTTGATGACAATCGTATTCCTAAAGCATCAAAGCATTCAGATGATTCAACGGTTAGTTGGGAAGAATATGATTATCATTCAACCTCAACTTCACAAGTGCATGTTGAACGCATAGTGTCGGGGGAGCACTTGAGTTCGATATCATGTTATAATATTAATGATTCAACTGTTGAGGGGGAGCATGATCGAAATACACATCAGTTCGAGGGGGAGCTTCTCAATCCACATCCATTAGTCGAGGGGGAGCTAACGGAAAATTTTCATGATGTTTATGATAATGTGTCGAATAAAGGTCAAGATTCTGAAACGAATGAGATATTCGAATATGCACCTTTGGATTTTGATCCTACAAATCCACTGATGGATAAGCGGACACGAAGCCATCTAAAAGAACAGGTTCTTGGGGATCCGCATACTGGATTTATGACACGTGCACAAATTCGAGTAAAAAACGAGATTCCGAATGTTCACCGGGAATATTGTATGTTCAATGTTTTTATTTCGAAACTTGAACCCAAAACAGTAAAGGTTGCTTTAGAACACTCTGATTGGGTTGTTGCACTACAATCTGAACTGCCTGAATTCGAACGTAACAAAGTTTGGAGGTTAATTCCTAAACTACACAAAGTTTCGTTAATTGGCTTAAAATGAATCTTTAAAAATAAGACTGAAAAAGAAGGTAATGTTATTCACAATAAGGCAAGATTATTTGTTAAAGGTCATTCTCAAGAAGAAGGAATAAATTATGAGGAAACCTTTGGCCCTTTCGCAAGACTCGACGCTGTTCGCATCGTTCTTGCTTATGCAGCACATAAAGACTTTGATGTGTATCAAATCGATGTAAAATGTGTCTTCATGAATAGAGATTTAGAGGAGACAGTCTATGTTGAACAACCACCAGGTTTCTTCAATGATAAGTATCCTGACTATTGTTATGTTCTCGATGAGGCAGTTTATGGGTTGAAACAAGCACCTCGTGCCTGGTATGCAACCTTAACCAATTTTTTGAAACTTGCTAAATTTAAACAAGGATCAGCTGATCCCACATTATTTCGAAAGAAAGTTGGGAATCGCCTGATGCTTTTTCCAATTTACGTCGATGATATAATTTTTGGTTCAACTGGCCCTCTATTGTCAAAGGAATTTCAAGATTTAATGAAAAGTAAGTTTGAAATGAGCATGATGGGCAAAATAAATAATTTTATGGGTTTGCATATTTGTCAAAGCAGGGAAGGCATATTCATAAATCAAGAAAAATATACACACAACCTACTGGAAAGATTTGGTATGACGAACAACACAAAACTGAAAGTACCAATGGCAGTTGCAACATGCTTGAATCCTTCGTTGGACAAGCAAGCTTTGCACCTTACTACATATCGAAGCACGATAGGTTCGCTTTTATACTTAACTGCGAGTAGACCTGATATCACGTTCGATGTATGTAACTGTGCCATGTATCAATCGAACCCAAGAGATCCCCATCTTACTGTTGTAAAGAACATCTTTCTCTATCTTAAGGGAACAGTGTCGTTGGGACTATGGTATCCTTCACATACAATATTTTTCGTTCAAGCCTTTTCAGACGCAAAACTTGGTTGATGTCAACTGGATCGCAAAATCACAACAGGTGGATGTCAGTTGCTAGATGGGAATCTTGTAAGCTGGCAAGCGAAGAAACAAACATGTGTTTCGATTTCCACAGTAGAAGCAGAGTATCTTGCTGCTGCAGCTTGCACTTCTCAAGTCATGTGGATTTAAAGCCAACTTCGTGATTATGAAATCAATATGAAGAAGATGCCTTTATATTGTGATTCACAAAGTCCCATTCGCATCTGCCATAATCTAGTCCAACATTCAAAGACAAAACACATAGCACTTCGCTATCATTTTATCAAGGATCATGTCGAAGATGGTAATATAGCGGTTCATTTTGTCAAAAACGACGGAGCAATTTGCAGACATATTCACAAAACCTTTAGATGGGAAATCATTTTTAAGGATTTTGAATGAATTAGGAATGATTGATGCAAGCTCTAATCCTGGTTCATCATGAATAAATAGATGTCAAAGGACTGTTGAAGTGTTCAGAGCTTACTGTTCACCATTCAACGTTCGACTACCTTTGTTTTCGACATTCCTCTGAATGGTTCAGATCACACTTTGCTTTCTGGGGAGAAAACCTATTTGATGTACATCTTCCTTCCCCATTTAATTCATAAGGCTTCGCTGTTTCAACTTAATTTCGCAATTTTGACATATTTTGCCCAAAAATCAATTTTTTAAATCTTAAAATTTCACTTTCAACCTAAAGTTTTTAACTTTTAATTTTTGACTTCCTAAATTGACTTTTGACCTTAAAAAAATTGACTTTGACTTTAAAAGTTTGACCTTTGACTTTAAACTTTGACTTTCTCGTTTAACCTTCAAATTTTCAAATTTAGCTTTTCGGTTTGACTTTTAAGTTTGACTTTTTAAGCTTGACTTTTAAGGTTGAATTTTTAGTTTTTAGTCAAAGGGCAATTTAAAAAAAAATGGAACCAAAAATCTTTCCGGTAAAAGAAATTTCATGCTCAAAATTTTGTGAAACCACTGTTAAATTTTTGCGTGATCAAATCGAGTTGATAAAGAGAGAGAACGAGGACCTAAAATATGAGAAGTATATTCTTAAGAAAGACCAGAGATCATTAAAAGAGAAATTAGAGGCCAAGACTAGGGATTTTAGGAAGTTGCAGGAAGATTACAGCAACAAGTGTGAAAATTACAATTACATTAAGAAACAACTTGCTGCTGTAACTGAAGAACTTGACACTTTGAAAATTAAGTGTGGAAAAACAGATGTTAGTTTCAAAAATTATACTGTGTCAAGTAAGACAATCGAGTCCTTAGTTGAAAAACAATTGAGTTTTAAAGATAATCAAACCAAGGGTCTAGGGTATCACAGTGTTCCACCGTCTTTCAATAACAACTATAACCCACCCCTTGAAACTACTGAGGTAGAGACACCTGCTCAGTATGGCCAAACCCCTATCCCAAATTCAGTTAAGATTGAACCAACTGGGCCTACTGAGGTTATTCAGGTGAATGTTTTTAATGCTTCTACTTCATGTGCAGGTAAAGTAGTGGAAGATGAGAACAAGGAGAACACTATTGAACAAACCAATGTCTCCTTGAACTCAGAATCTGTTGCTTCTAACTCAGTTACTTCTGAAAAACCTGTTGTTGGTAAACACAGGCCACCAAAACAAGCAAATCAGAGTGCCTGCTGTAAGTGTGTTTATGGGAACAATAAGAGACAGGGCAAGGGCACGCCACCAGGGGTAGGAAGAAACAAATCCAACGTGAAGAAAAAGACATGTTTTCACTGTGGAACACCTGGACACATTGCCATAAATTGTGCAAATCACGCATACGTTCCCTACTACTGTAACACTAGTCAAAAGTAGGTCAATAACAATCACATGTGATTATGCCAATCATGTAATGTGATTTTGTTAAACTAGTAATGTAGTAAACTTACTATGTATTTCATGATAATTCTAATACAAATATGAACTTTCATACATAATTTATAGTATAAATCAAAGTATACGTCCATACGATTCCAAAAATATAGAGAACGTCTGAATCTGACTTCGCGTGAAGAAGTTATGATAAACCGAACACTATAAATCTATATAATAAGAGGAATTAAAAATAGACTTATAATTAGCTATTGGAGTCTAAAAGAGAGTTGTAGTACTCATGAATACCTACGCGTGGATATAAAGAACGTCGAAAACGGAGTTCGTATGCAAAAGTTACGACCTTCCAAAGATTCAGCTGTCAGAAACCCTAATTTGACTGAACTCACTACGTGAGCACAAAAACTCACGACGTGAGGAGTCAAACCGCCATATTTCGGATCTAGAAGGTGTGACGAGGCTGCGATGGGATAAGATCGAAACTCACGATGTGAACATTGATAATTCACGACGTGAGGAGTCATTTTGCCACCTTCGGAAGCTAGAAGACGGATGGCAAGTCTACGAAGAGATAAGATCCAAACTCATGACGTGAACAATGAGTTTTTCACGTCGTGAGGGCCAAAAATCTTACTATCAATAGAAAGATCGACCCCAGCCATTCTTACACCTGAACTTCTTTCTCCTCTCTCATTTGTTGAAGCCCTCTTGCATCCCGAACCCCGACGACCTCGTACGATGACTGTTTCTGCTTAGATTACATAAAATCACGCTACTAAGGTGAGTTTTACGGCCCCACTTTCTAATATTTTCGGGGGAAAACGCATGCTAAATATTATATATACGTTATTATTATGTCTATATGATAGTATATTAGTATCAACGTAGATAGTTATAATAACCGAGATATAGTTATTTCGTATATGAAATTATACAACTATCGTAAAGTTGTTAGTATGTTATTGTTATAGTAGTATACTAATGTAGATCTTGAGTTATACTTAGGATTCTATATATATATATATATGTGTTGTGTGCGATATAGTTCCAGACTTATACTCGGAACTTCTATATGTTAATTGATAAGTATGTTGTTATTGTTGGTTTTATGTAAAGATAAAACCAGGTATGTTATATATTGTTGTTATTGGTTTTATGTCGAGATAAAACCTGGTTTTAATTCTAATTATAGCTGTTGTACTACCGCAAGGTGTGATCCTTGTACTACCGTAATTTGTAATCCTTGTACTACCGCAAGATGTGATCCTTGTACTACCGCAAGGTGTGATCCTTGTACTACCGCAATGTGTGATCCTTGTAATAATAATAAGAGGTATAAAACTAAGTCATACAGTCGCAACTATAGACTCATGGTAGCACAATTTTAGAAGCATTATACTTTGTTGATATACAAGTATGAATGTTAAGTATAAGTTTCCCAAAGACTTATACTCTAAGTATAAGAATCTTGTAGGTATGTTATTTGTATATTAAGTAGACCACTATACCTATTCTACTTACTCGTATAGAATTGAAATAGATTTATACATAGCGGTTTTACTCGTATAGAATTGAAATATATTTATACGTAGCAACTTTCGTTTGTATGGAATTACAAACACTTATAATCATAGTATATGAGACTTATAGGTAAACTACTTATTTGGTAAGTAAACTTTTATATCTAGGATATATATACTAAACGTTGGAGAGTTAAAATGATACTTTCAAAATTATACTTTTGAACTTGGAAAATGTATTATTTTTATATGGAGTCAAAACCTGTGGACTCACCAACTTTATGTTTAAGTATTTTTAAATGCATGTGTTTTCAGGAAGTTGATAACTATGATACGAGAAATGACGTTACACTGTCCGGTGTTTCCGTCGACGGTCGGGGTGTGACAGATTGGTATCAGAGCTATTAACTATAGTGAATTAGTACTTTCTTAGGAAAGCACGACTATAGTTTAGGGCTTACTCTGTTAGGTTTAGGTATATCCCTTAGCTTACAAATATAAAGTATTATTAATTATACTACTAAAGGACTACTTACAGGAGCGGTGACAAGGATAGACATGTCGATTTGGGTTGCTGGATTTCAGAATGGCTATATGCTAAAATGATCTTGCCCTTCGACTGTCCTGACTGGCCGGTGCCTTATCAGCTAGACCTGAAGTAACAAACAATAACTAATAGAGCATGAATACAACAAAGAATAAATATAGAGTCATATATGAAGACTCAGATCCGCGATGAGAATACACCTAAATACCCGAAATGTTTTTGATCTCAAGGATTTAGATCAGATATTCCAACTAAAGTTCATATCTGCATATATCTTATCACAACTAGGTGTAGGTGTACAACTATATTTTATTATGATCAGATCATATGCACTATTTAAATTGGGAGTAATATTTGATAGACTAAACACTTGGTGATCTAAAATGTATAGGAACTAAACAAAATGCCTAGAAGAAATAGCGCTCGTCTAAACCTTAACCAATGAACAGAACCACAACAACAACAACCGCAACCACCACCACCAGAAACAAACCCTCCAATAATTTCAACAGAACTTGAAGAAATCATAGCTCAGAGAATCGTTGCAGCTCTTACTAATGTCACAAGAGGAGGAGTTAGAAACGAAGGCAATGTAGGGACCGCCAGAATGTGTACCTACAAGGATTTTATGAATTGCAAACCTAAGAGCTTCCATGGAACGGAAGGGGTCGTTAGCTTGACCCGGTGGATTGAAAAGACAGAATCAGTATTTCAAATAAGCTTCTGTCCTGACGAATGTAAGGTACGATTTGCTGCGTGTACCTTCGCTGATGTAGCACTTACATGGTGGAACAGCCATGTGAATACAATGGGTATTGATGCTGCCAATTCCATGAAATGGGAGGAGATGAAGAGGATGCTAGTAGAGGAGTATTGTCCAAGAGAGGAAATACAAAATCTGGAAAGGAGTTGTGGAACCTAACAATGAAGGGTTCAAAGATAAATGCTTATACCGCTAGATTTAATGATCTTGCGGTGATGTGTCCAGCACTAGTAACCCCAGAGTATAAGAAGATCGAGTGATATATCTGGGGTCTAGAATCGCAAATTAAAGGAATGGTGATCGCATCGAAGCCTACAACATATGACAGTGCAAAGCGTATAGCTCATCAGCTAACCAGCACAGAAATTCAAGTGGGATTTATAGCTGAGTCTCCCGAATCTGGAACGAACATGCACAAAGTTAATAGGAAGAATCTCATACAATCATCTCAGGAAAGACAAGATTTGGCAACTAACTATGCAGCCACAACAACAATACCCATGCAACCAAGGAAGTATGCTGGAAAACTCCCATGGTGCACTCAGTGTAATCGTCATCACCTAGGTAACTGTTCATGGTGCAGTCAATGCAACCATCAGCATGCAGGTGACTGTTATATTTGCATGAAGTGCAAAAAAAAGGGACACACTGCCAGTTACTACAGGAGCACAACACATATAACAGCAAATCAAGGAACAAACACTGGAACAGGCTATGATGTAGGAAGACTGTGTTTTGAGTGTGGTGAAATTGGACATATCAAGAAGGAATGTCCAAAGTTAAGGAGTCAAGGAAGTTAGGCCGTGACAGGGCATTCGTAATAGGAAGAAGGGAAGCTATCCAGGACCCTCCGGTGGTACCTGGTACAAAATAAATTTTGGGACGAAATTTTATCAACGGGGGGAGAATGTAACACTAGTCAAAAGTAGGTAAATAACAATCACATGTGATTATGCCAATCATGTAATGTGATTTTGTTAAACTAGTAATGTAGTAAACTTACTATGTATTTCATGATAATTCTAATACAAATATGAACATTCATACATACTTTATAGTATAAATCAAAGTATACGTCCATACGATTCCAAAAATATAGAGAACGTCTGAATCTGACTTCGCGTGAAGAAGTTATGATAAACCAAACACTATAAATCTCTATAATAAGAGGAATTAAAAATAGACTTATAATTAGCTATTGGAGTCTAAAAGAGAGTTGTAGTACTCATGAATACCTACGCGTGGATATAAAGAACGTCGAAAACGGAGTTCGTATGCAAAAGTTACGACCTTCCAAAGATTCAGCTGTCAGAAACCCTAATTTGAATGAACTCACGACGTGAGCACAAAAACTCACGACGTGAGGAGTCAAACCGCCATATTTCGGATCTAGAAGGTGTGACGAGGCTGCGACGGGATAAGATTGAAACTCACGACGTGAACATTGATAATTCACGACGTGAGGAGTCATTTTGCCACCTTCGGAAGCAAGAAGAGATAAGATCCAAACTCACGACGTGAACAATGAGTTTTTCACGTCGTGAGGGCCAAAAATCTTACTATAAGTAGAAAGATCGACCCCAGCCATTCTTACACCTGAACGTCTTTCTCCTCTCTCATTTGCTGAAGCCCTCTTGCATCCCGAACCCCGACGACCTCGTACGATGACTGTTTCTGCTTAGATTACATAAAATCACGCTATTAAGGTGAGTTTCACGGCCCCACTTTCTAATATTTTCGGGGGAAAACGCATGCTAAATATTATATATATGTTATTATTATGTCTATATGATAGTATATTAGTATCAACGTAGATATTTACAATAACCGGGATATAGTTATTTCGTATATGAAATTATACAACTATCGTAAAGTTGTTAGTATGTTATTGTTATAGTAGTATACTAATGTAGATCTTGAGTTATACTTAGGATTCTATATATATATGTGTTGTGTGCGATATAGTTCCAGAGTTATACTCGAAAGTTCTATATGTTAATTGATAAGTATGTTGTTATTGTTGGTTTTATGTCAAGATAAAACCAGGTATGTTATATGTTGTTGTTAATGGTTTTATGTCAAGATAAAACCTGGTTTTAATTCTAATTATAGTTGTTGTACTACCGCAAGGTGTGATCCTTGTACTACCATAATATGTAATCCCTGTACTACCGCAAGATGTGATCCTTGTACTACCGCAAGGTGTGATCCTTGTACTACCACAATGTGTGATCCTTGTAATAATAATAAGAGGTATAAAACTAAGTCATACAGTCGCAACTATAGACTCATGGTAGCACAATTTTAGAAGCATTATACTTTGTTGATATACAAGTATGAATGTTAAGTATAAGTTTCCCAAAGACTTATACTCTAAGTATAAGAATCTAGTAGGTATGTTATTTGTATATTAAGTAGACCACTATACCTATTCTACTTACTCGTATAGAATTGAAATAGATTTATACGTAGCGGTTTTACTCGTATAGAATTGAAATAGATTTATACGTAGCAACTTTCGTTTGTATGGAATTACAAACACTTATAATCAGAGTATATGAGACTTATAGGTAAACTACTTATTTGGTAAGTAAACTTTTATATCTAGGATATATATACTAAACATTGGAGAGTTAAAATGATACTTTCAAAGCTATAGTTTTGAACTTGGAAAATGTATTATTTTTATATGGAGTCAAAACCTGTGGACTCACCAACTTTATGTTGACGTATTTTTAAATGCATGTGTTTTCAGGAAGTTGATAAGTATGATACGAGAAATGACGTTACACTGCCCGGTGTTTCTGCCGACGGCCGGGGTGTGACAACTACGCACAAGGATGGCAGAATGCGCCAAGAGGGAGATTCTCCAAAAGCAACCCTTCAAGATCAAAATCGCGCAATGGGATCACGGGTAATTCACAGCCAGGTGGTGTTTACGGTCGTGAACTGGTTCACAGTCGTGAATCTGTTCTAGGCCCATATTCCATATATATATATATATATATATATATATATATATATATATATATATATATATATATAGATGTCAGGTGGTGAAGTGTACATGGCCAAGAGTGTGAGGTGGGAGTATTCTAGAGAGAGAAAGTAGAGAGAAGAATATAGTGTGTGTGAATTTCTTGTAACGATCATCATTCATATCTTGAATACATTGAAGATTCATCTTATTCTTCTTCTCCTTCTTCTTCATATTTTGATCTTGCATCATCCAATTGATTGGGATTCCGCACCATCAATTGGATCTGATTGATACATCATGAAAATTTGGGACTTGCATGCTACTTCTTACATCGAAAGTATTTGGTAACAACTTATTGCTTTTTTTTATTTCAGTATTATAAAACAAAAATTCCAAAAAGATTTTCTTATTCTTGTTTTTAATTCGCAAAAATGAAAATACAAAAAGATTTTGTTTGTTTTTATTTCCTGTTGTGTTTAACCTTTTTGTGACTCATTGTGACAACATACTCTGGTAGCAAATTCTCATTCAGTTACATTCAAAAGTAGGACATGTATGATTTCGAACTATTGCACTGGTTAATAGTCCCTAGAAGCATGTTATTTTATGTTGACCTTAAGCCTTAAAGACTCATTGTTTTCGAAGCCTTAATGGATCTCTCACTAAGAGTTTTCCTTCCCAATCAGGCTATTTTCACATTAGTCGAAGAGCTACATTTCTCCTCTCATTTTGAGTAAATAGATTTCTACTATGTCCATATCATTCGTAGAGGTACAATATGATTCGTAACCAATCTTTTTCACCAACATTTTGTTCACGATCACACACATCACTGCATATCCTCAACATCTCTGGTAGAAAGAATCAGAATGTAGATATTACATAAATATGTGTTTATGATCCTAATTCATTTTTCCGTGATGATGGTGAAACCCAACAATCCCAACTTCTAAGCAATTAACGGTGAACATCATGTTCAAGATTATAACAAAACATTTGTTTCAGTCCCAATTTTTGATATTCAAAATCATATTCCTTTTGTTATGCGTGATCTTGACAAAATGTTCTTTAACCAATACATTTTATCCCAACAGGATCCAAACCTTATTTTTTATGGAATATGATTTCCGTCTGAATATCTTATTAGTTATCCAACCTCACACTTGTTCTTAACTACACTGGTCATACAACTAATTTTGTTCAATCAATTTACACTTACGTTAAGCTGTGATATTGAGAAAAAATGAGCCTACCTTTGAAACCTATGCAAAAAGAGGCCATTCGATACTCATTAAAGAGTACTCTCTTGTATTTCACGGGAAACCAAGCAAGCAGTTTGTCATCTTTCTTGATGTCGAATGAAGAGATCTTTGTCCGGGATCCAACTACTTTCACATCAAATGTTATTTGATGTCACTATTCTCACATTTTTTTACATTTGATTCCCAGTTATTTTTTAGCACACATTTGCACTGGAATCCTTGAGGTTTTGAGTAATACCAATTCGAAACCTAGATTTCGCAAAGTCTGGCATATGAGTTCGCTTTACAATCCCAAAAGAAACTGAGCCTACCCTCCTAGCGAAGGCCTGGTGTTCTCATGATATCGAAATAATACGGTGTACTTGTTCCACAAATCGAAACTTATGATAGTTCTTATCCCATTGGGAACCACGAGAAGTTCGGCGGACGTGACGGTTTAGTACTTCATGAGTTTTGAGGAAATTGTGATGATCACTTTTTCTGATGTGGTGACTTTTACGGTAACCAACCCTATAACCAAGGCAACACGTGGTCAAATTTGATTAGTTATCGGTTCAATTCAAATTTTATGTCGATTATAAAAGGAATTTGGTGGTCTAATTTGAAGACTTTATGCTCTCCGGTCAAATTTTCCGCAAAATTCTTCAAAGATAGTCGTTTTCACACAATTCTTGCAAACACTAACCATGACGGCTCCTTATGGAAATTTTGATCCATCCAACACCACCAATGAAGAAGCAACTTCTCAGCCGCTAATGAATATTTAAAGCTCGAACCTTCGTTTACAACCTGATGCTACTCAATATCTGGAACAATTGCAGATGTTGATTTTAGCCCTCAATCACTCCGTTCTTTCAACTGTCATGTCGTTATCATTCTCTGTTCCTATGACTTGGTTATCCTTGGCTGGTTCAACATAAGTCTTCAATAAAATGATGAAAGTGGTTACATTCCAATTGACGAACGACAAACTGCACAAGCTCACCAAGAGATAGTTTTCTCAGATCATGAAGCTTCCGTATATAGATCCGTTATATGAAGTAACGAATTAGCAGGTTGTTTATATGTTTAATGAGATGGGTCATCAAACACCTCTCACTGGAATCAGTCAATTTCACAAGTCGGTTTTGCCCAGTGTGTGAAAATTTCTTTTTGGTATACGATGCTTGACTGGTCGTAGTTCAGGGCTTGATAAGGCGAAGTTGGAGGTGTATGCAATGAATGCAGGTCTTTATTATGAACTAAATGTTGATTATGTCACTCAGCTATGGGAAGAGTTTGGTACAAGAATTTCTCACACAAATGTAACGAATGGGTTATCTTGTGCAAGATACTGGAGTTTAATCCTAAGGGATGTGTATGAAAAAAGAAGGGATTTTGGTTCCATCGGAGGATGAAAAGGCGGATTTCTCGACATTACAGACTCCAAAACTGGTTACTGATGATCCAGTTCTCTTTCCGAGTGTGGGTCGAATTCCTGATACTATGTTAAGAAGAATTCATCTGGCTCATCCTGTTCTAGTTCAGTATTTTGCATCAATTAACCCAAATGTTATAGTTGGGGTTCTTTTGCCAAAGGGGGATGAAGGTACATCGAAGGGTGCTAAAGCTTCTAAGAAATCGAAGAAGACTGACCAACCAAAATCTATTCCTGAGAATGTGGAGAAGGAAGTTTCAATACTTGTTCAAGAGAATGTAGAAAAAGAAGTTTTTAAGGAGGTCATTCCTTCAAAGATGGGCATTCTTAAACGAACAAAGAAGCCTGCTCACAGACCTCGTCATTCTCCTGAAAGGCCAATAGATCATGAAGGTTCTAAGCATGTGTCTTCAACGAAGGGGATAAAGAAGATATGAAACCTCAACTTAACATAAGATGTGTGCTCATTCGTGAAGTTCCTGCTCCAGTTTCCTGCGCTTCCAAGAAAAGACAAGCTCGTGAAACGGTTAAAAAGATCATGAAGAAGAAGAGACAAAATGTAGATCCACTTGATGAAGTTGTTGTTGAAACTGCTACTGACAGTGAAAGCGAAAGGTCAGATATTCGTTATGATGATACTGGTTTTGATTCACTTCAAAGGGATTCTCCAGTCAAGTTGAATTTCAAGGAGACTGAAAATCTTGGTGGTAATGTGCACGTATCTAATATGGATAAAACCACCAATTTGAGTGATTCCCCACATATTTCCATCCCTGTGTAGGAAAGAGTCACACCACCCGAGGTTTTGCGAACTGAGTCCACTATGGAGGAGGTCCGAACCCCAAGCATCCTTACGAGCGTATCTGATACGAAAACAAATGTCACTATGGGTGAAGGGATGATGAATAACGAAGCCCTTGGTACTTTTTCTATTGAAACCTCTACTTTTCATACTTCACTTATTCTCTCTTCTACCATCGAAACCCCACTAACTGATACCTCAACTTCGTTACCACCCTTCTCTTCTCCAATTCCCTCTTCACTTCCTGCTTCTACAATTTCACCAACATTCTCAAACATAATGCATGAACCAATCAAAGCCATGTTCTCTTCACAATCCACAGAAAGAGAAAGAACTGTTCAAGAAGATGAACCTGATGATGATGAAGTTATGGTTTCTTTTGCAGAGATACAGTTAGATCCTGAAGATGACAATATTCCTGATAATATGCTCATGTCAGGAAAACAATTTAAGATTCTTAATAATAAGCTTAACTCTTTGTTACAAATTCAGGCTGATACAGGAGGACGAAACGTTGTTTCTGGGGTTGAAGTGGAATTTATGGTCAAGTCTCAGGAGAATCGCCTTAAGCTTGCAATGGAGAAAATTGAGCAACAACATGATGAACGTTTAAATCATCATGCTCGAAAATTTGAATATGAGGTTACAAAACATTGTGATGTTGATAAATAACGTCATGAATTTTTTTTTTAGCAGGTCAAGAAGTTGGAGGAATCTGTAAATCTCAAGGTGGAAGAGCTTAAATATGAAATGAAAAAAGAAGTGGAAAAGTTATAGCAGAATTATTCAACTCTTCAGGGTAAAGTAGATGTTCTTGTTGATGCCATAACAAAACTTGTGGAATATAACACTTCGTATTCAACCAAGCTTGATGCGAAAACAGAACAAGATTCTAAAGTGTTTGAAAAGATGGAGGAACTTATGAGCAGCTTAAAAGAATCTCTTTCGAAGGTTAATCCTTCTCAACAATCTTCAGTTTCTTAGGAATCTATCTCGAAGATGATTACTTATATTGAATCGAACATCAAGGCGGAGCTTGATCCCATCCTTAAGTTGGTGCTTCTATTGCCAACTAATGCTCCACCTGCGAAGCAGGTGGTGCAAGGGGGAGAAAAGGATGTGGTGTTGGTCCTTCAAAAGATACTGATAAGGGTGCAGTTGTAGGGAAGGTGATGTCGACTCAAATTCCTACATCACTTCCAGTTTCACTGACAACCACTTCTACAACTACAACATCGAGACCAATAACAAAAGGGATTATTATTGGAGAAAGTGTTGGAGGCTCAAGTTTAATTTAAAAACCACTTCCTTTGAAAGATGATAAGGGAGATAAAGGGAAAGGCATTGAGATAAATCCTACTGAAGAAGAGAAGAAGAAAATTTTAGAGATGGAAATTGAAAGGCAAAGACAAATTAATAGCATTTAGAGCCAACGACAAAATGATCCACCAGGTTTGAACAAAGGTGATCCCGTGAAACATTGGTGCTATGAAACAATTGAACAAGTCATTTCATTGGGGAAGAAGCATGATTTTGGAAAAGTTCCAAAGAAGAGTTATGAGATTGAAAACTCTGACTTTAACCAACTAGATTTTCCGATAAATCATATGATGTTTGTTTCTGCACAGTATAAGTTAGCTGATCAGTTCGAAGATAAAGAAGAGTATAAGAGACTGAAAATAAGATTTCATGCAGTCTTGGGGAAGAAAGAAGAGGAATTATGGTCTTCAGTAAATATTGTCAAAGTGATGAATCTTTCAAGAGATAACTTGTTCGAAGGTTTACTATAGAATTTTTGCTATTTTGTTGTCAGAGCGAATAATGTAGTATGTGATTTTTTGATTGTTGACTTCCCGCTGATGAACTTGAATGATCTAATCAATGTGACAAAGATTTGAAGTATTGTTTTGTTTCGAAGATTCAAGAAAATAACAAGGATGGTTTCCGTATAGGGTTTTCTCATATCTAGGTATTCATAGATAACTACTATGATTGCTTGGCAGTTACTGATATCGATCTAGCAATGGATGTTAATAGGACCTCAAAGGTTCCTTAGTCAATACTTAATGGGAAGATTGATCTTAAAGCATATGTTGATGGGGAGATTGTGCATAAAACCTTGGGAGTTATTTTTCTAGGAAAGAACAAGAATAAGAAGTTGACAAAATTTTTGTTCCAAGTCTGTGATGTAGAAAGGTACACGAATTCTCAATATACAAGCCTTATTGTTAGCCTCATCAATTGAAAATGGAATACTGTAGAAGATAAGGCTGAAGTTCGAAAGACCATTGTTTGGTATATGGAGGTTCGCAGAGTACTTCACCAGACCATGATGATGATGGCATGAGTTTGACACTTCTCACTAAGTGGGAGATTGTAAGGGTCGAAATATCTAGTGAGGTGTCGATGTCCTTTTTGGTCTGTATAGTGTTGAAGTCAAGCACTTCGCTATGTATGTATTATGTAAGGCAATGTTAGATGTCGAAGTGTAAAGTCTAGTCCTTACATATTTTTTTGTGAGTCTGTATCACCCTATAAATAGGGGAAGTATAGAAGTAGAGAGTAGCTCTTGAGCACTTCGTTCACTTTCTCTCTCTTATACTTGTATACTCTTTCAAACTAATCAACGAGCCAAACAGAACTTATTTACGATTGTGTTCTTAATGCTTTCTGTTCTTGATTTTGTTCTTAATACTCGCTTCAAACACACTACAAGAACAATCAGTGTCAAGAATCCCAAAGTTATCATGTGAAGTGTCAGCATGAGATTCAACAGTTTGAGCCATGAGACACTTAACTTCATTGTTTGAAGAGATTTCCTTTTCAAAAAAGATGATAGTGTTGGTGATTTTATCACCAAATATATTTTAGTGTAATGGATTTAACAAGTGTTTCAAGAATAATATTTTAGTTATAATACAAGTTAGGAGGTGCAGGAGTGCACACTTGTATTTACTAAATATTGTTAGTACCGAACCCTAATCTACTGTGTCAAACAAGGAAAGTGTTTACACGATTCCTGTTTGTTATCCAGATTTCCCAGAATCCTATTTCGAATTCCCCTACAGATAGATGAAGTGATAGAGTGATCATCATCTCTTGAGCAGTTGAGCAGTTTTTGACAAAACAATAGACATAAAAAGGAAGTGAGTTTCCAATAGCAATTCTAGCCTTTACATCAATACTCAACATCATTTTCTCTTCCTTGTTATAATAGGGAACAGGCTTCCCTTTCACCTTAGTTTGATGATTGATGTGAAGCAGCTATAGGACCTTTGTTGACGACGTCAAGCATATCGAAATCCATGAACTCTAGAACATTCATGGCCTTTGATTTCCATTCAGAGAAGTTGTATTGGTCAAACGGAGGAATCTTGTTACAAACAGATGACTTAGGAACTAAGAAAGGCGACATGATTACTTGAGTATATCAAAAACCTGCTCTGATACCAAACGAATATTTGTATTTTATTGGATACACTTCAAGTATGAACGAAATAATCAACAGAAAGTAAATGACACAGAAGTTCTTCAAATGTTCCTTTCACCAAGAAAAGAGGTTTTGTCTTCACCAAGAAGACGAGTTTGTCAGAAAGACAATTGACACAAAGCCACGAACAAAATTACTACACCACTACTATGAACACAACATTAGGGTTTTCCCTAATGTTGTATATATACTAGTCTATACATGTATATCCCTTGATTGACGGGATTGAATCTAATCTATACTAAGAACTGATCTTATCATAAAGATATGGGATCTGATTTATTCTATATTCATCACTAATAACTGCATAATATACAAAAGATTACAATTGAACAGCTATACTATAAGCTGACAATGTTGAACTTGTGATGTTGGCGCTGTCGACTTGTAGACGCTGACGCTGATGGACCAGCATGTTATGTGTTTGACTCATCGGATCATAAGGTGTAACCTTACAAAGTCTATGACTTGTCTCGTGGCATGATTTATATCATCGCAGGCTTAGGTGAAGGGTTGTGAGTGGGTCTCAGCATATGTAATACTTGGATAAATCGTAAGTTGGGTTGGGGCCGAATGTGATGCAAGAACTTGGTTCGGTTTGTAGCCATCACTAGAATAAATTCGACTTGGTGATCGTTCGTGCATTGGTTGGATGAGATGTCCTTCACCGGGAGTGATTAACTGATGGATTCTTGTTGGCAGATCGACCAAGATCACCCGTACATGTTCAGTTTTTGAGTCTGGAGCTAATATTATTTTTCGATCAGGATGTTTCGGTATCGGTAAGTGTTCGGGGAGTATATGTTTCGGGTATCCGTAAATTTGTGCATGATGAATAGGTTTATGCAATTCAGGTTATGAAGTTGAGTCATTGTAGGAACAGTCTGGAATGGTTTCTTCTTTCTGGGAGTCAGACATCGATCAGGCTTTTTAGTTTCACGCATAGCGGTTGGACACTCGTTGGCTTAGGGAAAAGTTTAGGTTCATTCTTTTTTAGGGCTTGTGATTTCTGTTAAATTGGGTTCAACATCAATAAGGGTGGGCGGTCGTCGAAGTGAGATGACTTCTCCAGCCTTATTTGGAATTCAGGGAGTTCAGATAGGATCGTTTGGTTTGGCAGAGTAGATAGTAAGGAATAATTTCGAGGAAGAAACCAAATTTAAGTGGGGAAGAGTTGTAACACCCTGTTCTGGATCATTCTATGATTCAGGGCCGTGGGCCAGAAGTTGATTGTGTAAAGGCTTTGGGCCTTAAGGAGGTGAAGTTTAATCCTTGTAGAAGGAGGTAATGATGGTTGCGAGATCTTAACCTCTGAATTGTGTTTTGGGCCGAAGGGTAAAAAGGGAAAATCATGGGTCGGGGTCTTGTATGAAATATGGATTTTTGTTCGAGATGTTTTTTGTAACGCCCGCAAATTATGATTTTTCTAAGATTTAGCATAGCAGTGCACAGCCTAAAATTCGAATTTTAGATCGATTGATTTTTAGCCGATACAAACTAAATTAGAATTAAATATCTCATTAATAGGATCTCAACGATAAAAAGATAGTCGAAAACGGAGTCTGTATGTAGAAGTTATGAATTTCACACGGTCATTAATAGTGTAATCTTATCATACTGTTAAATTTAAAATTGGTCAAGAATTAGCCGACGGATTCTAAACAAAATTTGTATAGTACATCTCCACCTACGTATGGATATAAAGAACTTCGAAAACGAAGCTCGTATGCGAAAGTTATGAAATTTAGAAGTCGGAATGGTGCTGCTGCGAAAGGGGTGACGTGGCTTAATCTGGACCATTGCTTTCTCCCCATGCCTTGCCACCAGAGGGTCACATGTGGCACCAACTTAACGATTTGGAGGCCAAAACTCGACGAGTAGGTCCAAAATTCAGCCTATAAATAGCATGCGAGAGTTCCTTCATTTCTCACACCAAAACCCCTTCACTTCTCTCTCTAACTTCTCTCCAAGCCTCCGAAAACCCTCCCAACTCCCTAGTAACCTCAAGGTGCTAGAGGAAAGCCCCGGAGCCCCCGAAGGCTCCAAAAAAAAGAGCTTTTAGGCTCAAAAGTTCTGCCCCACAGAGCCCGGTTCCTCGCTAAACCCCCTGTAAGTTGAGTTATACTTACCGTACTCTAAGTATAACTTATGTTTAAGTTCATTATCATTATTATGATCCTATAAACAATATTTATCAGTGCTTCCAAGTCATTATACTGAATGATCTACTTATGGGGATGATGTCTAGGCTGTGATTTAGTGAGGTGTTTAAAGTGGGATTTCCAAACAGTATACTTCGTATACCAAACAGACCCTACCTCCGATATGATCCTACCTGGTTGTTCCTTACTTGATAGATCATGAAATTAGACTTTGAGTTAATGATGAATCTAGACTAATAATTAGTCTCAATAAGTATCAGACTAAAAGTTAGCGATAATAATGCTAGGTTTCGTCGAAGGAAAATAAAATCGTTAGAAACGAAGCGTTGCCCGAGTTTGGAATCATCACTTTAACAAGTGAGTGCATAGTTACTTTCATCTTACACGTATATATATGAAGTATTTAATATAAATTACATGCTATGTGTGCATATTATTTGTGTTCCTGATATCTATGCTGGATGAACGATTTATACATGTTTAAAATGATTTAAAATGTATATGTATTTTATATCTACAAATATGTTGGGTAGAACATGGGTTGACAAAACGATGAGGGATGAAAGATGATATAGATGAATATTGGTAGCTGCGCAACGATGTAGAAAGATGAGAGATAAAAGATGATATAGACAATGAGATATGTAAGATGATGAGAAGCCTTGAACCAAACAATGGCCCAGTCATCTAGCAGAGTATAGATGACAACCACAGACTATTCTAGATAGTCTAGTGGAACACTAGCAGACTCGCAACCTGTAGGTGTTGTGAATGATGTGTTCACCAGATGTACTCTAAATATCCTGGCAGTTGCGCCTAATGAATAATATTGGCAGCTATGCCTAACTTTTGAATTACACGTTCACTGGATGTATTCTAAAAACCCTGGCAGCTATGGACTTAGTGCCACATGAAAGAACATTAGAAGTTGTGCCTGACATCGGTAGGTATGGACTTAGTACCTGTTATATAAACCTTGGTAGCGATGGACTTCGTGCCTATTCCTTAGGATAATACTTAGGAATGAATGAATGAAGGATAACAGATTATTAGGGTAGATCCTTTAGAATCAAGAAGATAATGGGGATGAGTAATTGGGTTGATTGTTTGATGATTAAATATAATAATTATATTATTCTAGGTTGAAAACCCTATGTACTCACCAGGTTTCCCAACCTGACCCACTCAGTTTATTTGTATCACAGGTGTCGATACGAAGCTACATTATATTGATAGATTAAAGGAGATGTAAATCACTAGTGTAAATGAATGTATGGTCTCTTTATGATTATGTTTCTCTATTGACGATTACATCCCAAAGTTTTAATATAAACTAAATACATTTCTTCAGAATGCTTTGATAATATCTTTATCATGTTTTTCTGGGAACAAATTCTGCAACACTTTTCTTTAAAACGATACTCTGATTTCAAAAATAAAGCATAAACAAATCGGTCTTTTCTGGCCATGAAAATGGAGATGTCACATTTTTAGTCGAATATACGTAAATAATATTGTGGGGATCTTCAATACCTTTCCTTGGATATAAAGATCGTCGAAATCGGAGTTAGAACGAACAAGTTACGACAATTTGAAGTTAGGACGGTTTTGGCCTAAGTCATTGGGCGTACGGGCCGTATGTTGGGCGTACTAGGCAAGGAGGATCGTGGGGATCAAACTGGTACGGTGGGCATACCAGGAGTACATTGGGCATACGCGATCAGACCCCAAACCCTAATTTGAGGGTATTAAGCCCTATTTAAGCTCCTTAACTCATCCAAATCCTTACCATTCTCTGCCTCCACCTCTCCAACGTCCTGCCATGAAACCCTAACCCTAGTTTGAGCCTTGTGAGTTAAAGATTATGTTTTTGAGTGCTTTAGAGTGTGCTTGGTGCATCTTGGAGAAGAAGGAACTCATTAGAGAAGTGTTGGTTGCATTGGAGCTTGTAGATCCAGACCTTGTTCACCTTGATCTTTCTTCTAGAGATATAAAGCTTGAATCTTGATAATGCATTTGTTAGATCTAGCTACTTTCAGGTGTTATGAGCTTTTGGTCACTTTAGTGCACAAATTTTAGATCTTGAAAGTTTGTGACCTTGTAATGGATAAAGTTGGAAACTTTATCCATCTAAACATCATATTGGTTCATATCTAAGGGTTGGAGACTTGGACTTAATGGATTAAGTTGAAAAGGATGCACTTTTGGTCCCTTTGAGACTTAAAGACTAGATCTTGGTGGTTTGGACCATTCTAATGGATAAAGTTGGAAACTTTATCCATTATGGAACTATTAGGATCCATAAAAATGTGATATTGGTCCTTCTATCCCTTCCATGCAAGAGTTATGATGTCTTAATGGATTAATAAGTTAGGGTTTTGGCTTTTGGACCTGTTCTAGACATGGAAAGTCATAAAGGTGGGAACTTTATGACTTATAATGATGTTATGAGTCTATATATGAGTGTTGGATGAAAGGACGTAAGAGAATAAACACTTAATGGAAAAGTGTCATCTAACAAATGTCACTATGGGTGAAGGGTTTTATTGGGCGTACTAGGCAAGGAGGATCGTGGGGATCAAACTGGTACGGTGGGCATACCAGGAGTACACTGGGCGTACGCGATCAGACCCCAAACCCTAATTTGAGGGTATTAAGCCCTATTTAAGCTCCTTAACTCATCCAAATCCTTACCATTCTCAGCCTCCACCTCTCCAACGTCCTGCCATGAAACCCTAACCCTAGTTTGAGCCTTGTGAGTTAAAGAATGTGTTTTTTAGTGCTTTGGAGTGTCCTTGGTGCATCTTGGAGAAGAAGGAACTCATTAGAGAAGTGTTGGTTGCATTGGAGCTTGTAGATCCAGACCTTGTTCACCTTGATCTTTCTTCTAGAGGTATAAAGCTTGAATCTTGATGATGCATTTGTTAGATCTAGCTACTTTCGGGTGTTATGAGCTTTTGGTCACTTTAGTGCACAAAGTTTAGATCTTGAAAGTTTGTGACCTTGTAATGGATAAAGTTGGAAACTTTATCCATCTAAACATCATATTGGTTCATATCTAAGGGTTGGAGACTTGGACTTAATGAATTAAGTTGAAAAGGATGCACTTTTGGTCCCTTTGAGACTTAAAGACTAGATCTTGGTGGTTTGGACCATTCGAATGGATAAAGTTGGAAACTTTATCCATTATGGAACTATTAGGATCCATAAAAATGTGATATTGGTCCTTCTATCCCTTCCATGCAAGAGTTATGATGTCTTAATGGATTAATAAGTTAGGGTTTTGGCTTTTGGACCTGTTCTAGACATGGAAAGTCATAAAGGTGGGAACTTTATGACTTATAATGATGTTATGAGTCTATATATGAGTGTTGGATGAAAGGACGTAAGAGAATAAACACTTAATGGAAAAGTGTCATCTAACAAATGTCACTATGGGTGAAGGGTTTTGTTGGGCGTACTAGGCAAGGAGGATCGTGGGGATCAAACTGGTACGGTGGGCATACCAGGAGTACACTGGGCGTACGCGATCAGACCCCAAACCCTAATTTGAGGGTATTAAGCCCTATTTAAGCTCCTTAACTCATCCAAATCCTTACCATTCTCAGCCTCCACCTCTCCAACGTCCTGCCATGAAACCCTAACCCTAGTTTGAGTCTTGTGAGTTAAAGAATGTGTTTTTGAGTGCTTTGGAGTGTGCTTGGTGCATCTTGGAGAAGAAGGAACTCATTAGAGAAGTGTTGGTTGCATTGGAGCTTGTAGATCCAGACCTTGGTCACCTTGATCTTTCTTCTAGAGATATAAAGCTTGAATCTTGATGATGCATTTGTTAGATCTAGCTACTCTCGGGTGTTATGAGCTTTTGGTCACTTTAGTGCACAAAGTTTAGATCTTGAAAGTTTGTGACCTTGTAATGGATAAAGTTGGAAACTTTATCCATCTAAACATCATATTGGTTCATATCTAAGGGTTGGAGACTTGGACTTAATGGATTAAGTTGAAAAGGATGCACTTTTGGTCCCTTTGAGACTTAAAGACTAGATCTTGGTGGTTTGGACCATTCGAATGGATAAAGTTGGAAACTTTATCCATTATGGAACTATTAGGATCCATAAAAATGTGATATTGGTCCTTCTATCCCTTCCATGCAAGAGTTATGATGTCTTAATGGATTAATAAGTTAGGGTTTTGGCTTTTGGACCTGTTCTAGACATGGAAAGTCATAAAGGTGGGAACTTTATGACTTATAATGATGTTATGAGTCTATATATGAGTATTGGATGAAAGGACGTAAGAGAATAAACACTTAATGGAAAAGTGTCATCTAACAAATGTCACTATGGGTGAAGGGTTTTGTTGGGCGTACTAGGCAAGGAGGATCGTGGGGATCAAACTGGTACGGTGGGCATACCAGGAGTACACTGGGCGTACGCGATCAGACCCCAAACCCTAATTTGAGGGTATTAAGCCGTATTTAAGCTCCTTAACTCATCCAAATCCTTACCATTCTCAGCCTCCACCTCTCCAACGTCCTGCCATGAAACCCTAACCCTAGTTTGAGCCTTGTGAGTTAAAGAATGTGTTTTTGAGTGCTTTGGAGTGTGCTTGGTGCATCTTGGAGAAGAAGGAACTCATTAGAGAAGTGTTGGTTGCATTGGAGCTTGAAGATCCAGACCTTGTTCACCTTGATCTTTCTTCTAGAGATATAAAGCTTGAATCTTGATGATGCATTTGTTAGATCTAGCTACTTTCGGGTGTTATGAGCTTTTGGTCACTTTAGAGCACAAAGTTTAGATCTTGAAAGTTTGTGACCTTGTAATGGATAAAGTTGGAAACTTTATCCGTCTAAACATCATATTGGTTCATATCTAAGGGTTGGAGACTTGGACTTAATGGATTAAGTTGAAAAGGATGCACTTTTGGTCCCTTTGAGACTTAAAGACTAGATCTTGGTGGTTTGGACCATTCGAATGGATAAAGTTGGAAACTTTATCCATTATGGAACTATTAGGATCCATAAAAATGTGATATTGGTCCATCTATCCCTTCCATGCAAGAGTTATGATGTCTTAATGGATTAATAAGTGAGGGTTTTGGCTTTTGGACCTGTTCTAGACATGGAAAGTCATAAAGGTGGGAACTTTATGACTTATAATGATGTTATGAGTCTATATATGAGTGTTGGATGAAAGGACGTAAGAGAATAAACACTTAATGGAAAAGTGTCATCTAACAAATGTCACTATGGGTGAAGGGTTTTGTTGGGCGTACTAGGCAAGGAGGATCGTGGGGATCAAACTGGTACGGTGGGCATACCAGGAGTACACTGGGCGTACGCGATCAGACCCCAAACCCTAATTTGAGGGTATTAAGCCTTATTTAAGCTCCTTAACTCATCCAAATCCTTACCATTCTCAGCCTCCACCTCTCCAACGTCCTGCCATGAAACCCTAACCCTAGTTTGAGTCTTGTGAGTTAAAGAATGTGTTTTTGAGTGCTTTGGAGTGTGCTTGGTGCATCTTGGAGAAGAAGGAACTCATTAGAGAAGTGTTGGTTGCATTGGAGCTTGTAGATCCAGACCTTGGTCACCTTGATCTTTCTTCTAGAGATATAAAGCTTGAATCTTGATGATGCATTTGTTAGATCTAGCTACTCTCGGGTGTTATGAGCTTTTGGTCACTTTAGTGGACAAAGTTTAGATCTTGAAAGTTTGTGACCTTGTAATGGATAAAGTTGGAAACTTTATCCATCTAAACATCATATTGGTTCATATCTAAGGGTTGGAGACTTGGACTTAATGGATTAAGTTGAAAAGGATGCACTTTTGGTCCCTTTGAGACTTAAAGACTAGATCTTGGTGGTTTGGACCATTCGAATGGATAAAGTTGGAAACTTTATCCATTATGGAACTATTAGGATCCATAAAAATGTGATATTGGTCCTTCTATCCCTTCCATGCAAGAGTTATGATGTCTTAATGGATTAATAAGTTAGGGTTTTGGCTTTTGGACCTGTTCTAGACATGGAAAGTCATAAAGGTGGGAACTTTATGACTTATAATGATGTTATGAGTCTATATATGAGTGTTGGATGAAAGGACGTAAGAGAATAAACACTTAATGGAAAAGTGTCATCTAACAAATGTCACTATGGGTGAAGGGTTTTGTTGGGCGTACTAGGCAAGGAGGATCGTGGGGATCAAACTGGTACGGTGGGCATACCAGGAGTACACTGGGCGTACGCGATCAGACCCCAAACCCTAATTTGAGGGTATTAAGCCGTATTTAAGCTCCTTAACTCATCCAAATCCTTACCATTCTCAGCCTCCACCTCTCCAACGTCCTGCCATGAAACCCTAACCCTAGTTTGAGCCTTGTGAGTTAAAGAATGTGTTTTTGAGTGCTTTGGAGTGTGCTTGGTGCATCTTGGAGAAGAAGGAACTCATTAGAGAAGTGTTGGTTGCATTGGAGCTTGTAGATCCAGACCTTGTTCACCTTGATCTTTCTTCTAGAGATATAAAGCTTGAATCTTGATGATGCATTTGTTAGATCTAGCTACTTTCGGGTGTTATGAGCTTTTGGTCACTTTAGAGCACAAAGTTTAGATCTTGAAAGTTTGTGACCTTGTAATGGATAAAGTTGGAAACTTTATCCATCTAAACATCATATTGGTTCATATCTAAGGGTTGGAGACTTGGACTTAATGGATTAAGTTGAAAAGGATGCACTTTTGGTCCCTTTGAGACTTAAAGACTAGATCTTGGTGGTTTGGACCATTCGAATGGATAAAGTTGGAAACTTTATCCATTATGGAACTATTAGGATCCATAAAAATGTGATATTGGTCCATCTATCCCTTCCATGCAAGAGTTATGATGTCTTAATGGATTAATAAGTGAGGGTTTTGGCTTTTGGACCTGTTCTAGACATGGAAAGTCATAAAGGTGGGAACTTTATGACTTATAATGATGTTATGAGTCTATATATGAGTGTTGGATGAAAGGACGTAAGAGAATAAACACTTAATGGAAAAGTGTCATCTAACAAATGTCACTATGGGTGAAGGGTTTTGTTGGGCGTACTAGGCAAGGAGGATCGTGGGGATCAAACTGGTACGGTGGGCATACCAGGAGTACACTGGGCGTACGCGATCAGACCCCAAACCCTAACTTGAGGGTATTAAGCCCTATTTAAGCTCCTTAACTCATCCAAATCCTTACCATTCTCAGCCTCCACCTCTCCAACGTCCTGCCATGAAACCCTAACCCTAGTTTGAGCCTTGTGAGTTAAAGAATGTGTTTTTGAGTGCTTTGGAGTGTGCTTGGTGCATCTTGGAGAAGAAGGAACTCATTAGAGAAGTGTTGGTTGCATTGGAGCTTGTAGATCCAGACCTTGTTCACCTTGATCTTTCTTCTAGAGATATAAAGCTTGAATCTTGATGATGCATTTGTTAGATCTAGCTACTTTCGGGTGTTATGAGCTTTTGGTCACTTTAGTGCACAAAGTTTAGATCTTGAAAGTTTGTGACCTTGTAATGGATAAAGTTGGAAACTTTATCCATCTAAACATCATATTGGTTCATATCTAAGGGTTGGAGACTTGGACTTAATGGATTAAGTTGAAAAGGATGCACTTTTGGTCCCTTTGAGACTTAAAGACTAGATCTTGGTGGTTTGGACCATTCGAATGGATAAAGTTGGAAACTTTATCCATTATGGAACTATTAGGATCCATAAAAATGTGATATTGGTCCATCTATCCCTTCCATGCAAGAGTTATGATGTCTTAATGGATTAATAAGTGAGGGTTTTGGCTTTTGGACCTGTTCTAGACATGGAAAGTCATAAAGGTGGGAACTTTATGACTTATAATGATGTTATGAGTCTATATATGAGTGTTGGATGAAAGGACGTAAGAGAATAAACACTTAATGGAAAAGTGTCATCTAACAAATGTCACTATGGGTGAAGGGTTTTGTTGGGCGTACTAGGCAAGGATGATCGTGGGGATCAAACTGGTACGGTGGGCATACCAGGAGTACACTGGGCGTACGTGATCAGACCCCAAACCCTAATTTGAGGGTATTAAGCCCTATTTAAGCTCCTTAACTCATCCAAATCCTTACCATTCTCAGCCTCCACCTCTCCAACGTCCTGCCATGAAACCCTAACCCTAGTTTGAGCCTTGTGAGTTAAAGAATGTGTTTTTGAGTGCTTTGGAATGTGCTTGGTGCATCTTGGAGAAGAAGGAACTCATTAGAGAAGTGTTGGTTGCATTGGAGCTTGTAGATCCAGACCTTGTTCACCTTGATCTTTCTTCTAGAGATATAAAGCTTGAATCTTGATGATGCATTTGTTAGATCTAGCTACTTTCGGGTGTTATGAGCTTTTGGTCACTTTAGTGCACAAAGTTTAGATCTTGAAAGTTTGTGACCTTGTAATGGATAAAGTTGGAAACTTTATCCATCTAAACATCATATTGGTTCATATCTAAGGGTTGGAGACTTGGACTTAATGGATTAAGTTGAAAAGGATGCACTTTTGGTCCCTTTGAGACTTAAAGACTAGATCTTGGTGGTTTGGACCATTCGAATGGATAAAGTTGGAAACTTTATCCATTATGGAACTATTAGGATCCATAAAAATGTGATATTGGTCCTTCTATCCCTTCCATGCAAGAGTTATGATGTCTTAATGGATTAATAAGTTAGGGTTTTGGCTTTTGGACCTGTTCTAGACATGGAAAGTCATAAAGGTGGGAACTTTATGACTTATAATGATGTTATGAGTCTATATATGAGTGTTGGATGAAAGGACGTAAGAGAATAAACACTTAATGGAAAAGTGCCATCTAACAAATGTCACTATGGGTGAAGGGTTTTGTTGGGCGTACTAGGCAAGGAGGATCGTGGGGATCAAACTGGTACGGTGGGCATACCAGGAGTACACTGGGCGTACGCGATCAGACCCCAAACCCTAATTTGAGGGTATTAAGCCCTATTTAAGCTCCTTAACTCATCCAAATCCTTACCATTCTCAGCCTCCACCTCTCCAACGTCCTGCCATGAAACCCTAACCCTAGTTTGAGCCTTGTGAGTTAAAGAATGTGTTTTTGAGTGCTTTGGAGTGTGCTTTGGAGTATGCTTGGTGCATCTTGGAGAAGAAGGAACTTATTAGAGAAGTGTTGGTTGCATTGGAGCTTGTAGATCCAGACCTTGTTCACCTTGATCTTTCTTCTAGAGATATAAAGCTTGAATCTTGATGATGCATTTGTTAGATCTAGCTACTTTCGGGTGATATGAGCTTTTGGTCACTTTAGTGCACAAAGTTTAGATCTTGAAAGTTTGTGACCTTGTAATGGATAAAGTTGGAAACTTTATCCATCTAAACATCATATTGGTTCATATCTAAGGGTTGGAGACTTTGACTTAATGGATTAAGTTGAAAAGGATGCACTTTTGGTCCCTTTGAGACTTAAAGACTAGATCTCGGTGGTTTGGACCATTCTAATGGATAAAGTTGGAAACTTTATCCATTATGGAACTATTAGGATCCATAAAAATGTGATATTGGTCCTTCTATCCCTTCCATGCAAGAGTTATGATGTCTTAATGGATTAATAAGTTAGGGTTTTGGCTTTTGGACCTGTTCTAGACATGGAAAGTCATAAAGGTGGGAACTTTATGAGTTATAATGATGTTATGAGTCTATATATGAGTGTTGGATGAAAGGACATAAGAGAATAAACACTTAATGGAAAAGTGTCCTCTAACAAATGTCACTATGGGTGAAGGGTTTTGTTGGGCGTACTAGGCAAGGAGGATCATCGGGACCAAACTGGTACGGTGGGCATACCAGGAGTACACTGGGCGTACGCGATCACACCCCAAACCCTAATTTGAGGGTATTAAGCCCTATTTAAGCTCCTTAACGCATCCAAATCCTTACCATTCTCAGCCTCCACCTCTCCAACGTCCTGCCATGAAACCCTAACCCTAGTTTGAGCCTTGTGAGTTAAAGAATGTGTTTTTGAGTGCTTTGGAGTGTGCTTGGTGCATCTTGGAGAAGAAGGAACTCATTAGAGAAGTGTTGGTTGCATTGAAGCTTGTAGATCCAGACCTTGTTCACCTTGATCTTTCTTCTAGAGATATAAAGCTTGAATCTTGATGATGCATTTGTTAGATCTAGCTACTTTCGGGTGTTATGAGCTTTTGGTCACTTTAGTGCACAAAGTTTAGATCTTGAAAGTTTGTGACCTTGTAATGGATAAAGTTGGAAACTTTATCCATCTAAACATCATATTGGTTCATATGTAAGGGTTGGAGACTTGGACTTAATGGATTAAGTTGAAAAGGATGCACTTTTGGTCCCTTTGAGACTTAAAGACTAGATCTTCGTGGTTTAGACCATTCTAATGGATAAAGTTGGAAACTTTATCCATTATGGAACTATTAGGATCCATAAAAATGTGATATTGGTCCTTCTATCCCTTCCATGCAAGAGTTATGATGTCTTAATGGATTAATAATTTAGGGTTTTGGCTTTTGGACCTGTTCTAGACATGGAAAGTCATAAAGGTGGGAACTTTATGACTTATAATGATGTTATGAGTCTATATATGAGTGTTGGATGAAAGGACGTAAGAGAATAAACACTTAATGGAAAAGTGTCATCTAACAAACGTCACTATGGGTGAAGGGTTTTGTTGGGCGTACTAGGCAAGGAGGATCGTGGGGATCAAACTGGTACGGTGGGCATACCAAGAGTACACTGGGCGTACGCGATCAGACGCCAAACCTTAATTCGAGGTTATTAAGCCCTATTTAAGCTCCTTAACTCATCCAAATCCTTACCATTCTCAGCCTCCACCTCTCCAACGTCCTGCCATGAAACCCTAACCCTAGTTTGAGCCTTGTGAGTTAAAGAATGTGTTTTTGAGTGCTTTGGAGTGTGCTTGGTGCATCTTGGAGAAGAAGGAACTCATTAGAGAAGTGTTGGTTGCATTGGAGCTTGTAGATCCAGACCTTGTTCACCTTGATCTTTCTTCTAGAGATATAAAGCTTGAATCTTGATGATGCATTTGTTAGATCTAGCTACTTTCGGGTGATATGAGCTTTTGGTCACTTTAGTGCACAAAGTTTAGATCTTGAAAGTTTGTGACCTTGTAATGGATAAAGTTGAAAACTTTATCCATCTAAACATCATATTGGTTCATATCTAAGGGTTGGAGACTTGGACTTAATGGATTAAGTTGAAAAGGATGCAGTTTTGGTCCCTTTGAGACTTAAAGACTAGATCTTGGTGGTTTGGACCATTCTAATGGATAAAGTTGGAAACTTTATCCATTATGGAACTATTAGGATCCATAAAAATGTGATATTGGTCCTTCTATCCCTTCCATGCAAGAGTTATGATGTCTTAATGGATTAATAAGTTAGGGTTTTGGCTTTTGGACCTGTTCTAGACATGGAAAGTCATAAAGGTGGGAACTTTATGACTTATAATGATGTTATGAGTCTATATATGAGTGTTGGATGAAAGGACATAAGAGAATAAACACTTAATGGAAAAGTGTCCTCTAACAAATGTCACTATGGGTGAAGGGTTTTGTTGGGCGTACTAGGCAAGGAGGATCATGGGGACCAAACTGGTACGGTGGGCATACCAGGAGTACACTGGGCGTACGCGATCACACCCCAAACCCTAATTTGAGGGTATTAAGCCCTATTTAAGCTCCTTAACGCATCCAAATCCTTACCATTCTCAGCCTCCACCTCTCCAACGTCCTGCCATGAAACCCTAACCCTAGTTTGAGCCTTGTGAGTTAAAGAATGTGTTTTTGAGTGCTTTGGAGTGTGCTTGGTGCATCTTGGAGAAGAAGGAACTCATTAGAGAAGTGTTGGTTGCATTGGAGCTTGTAGATCCCGACCTTGTTCACCTTGATCTTTCTTCTAGAGATATAAAGCTTGAATCTTGATGATGCATTTGTTAGATCTAGCTACTTTCGGGTGTTATGAGCTTTTGGTCACTTTAGAGCACAAAGTTTAGATCTTGAAAGTTTGTGACCTTGTAATGGATAAAGTTGGAAACTTTATCCATCTAAACATCATATTGGTTCATATCTAAGGGTTGGAGACTTGGACTTAATGGATTAAGTTGAAAAGGATGCACTTTTGGTCCCTTTGAGACTTAAAGACTAGATCTTGGTGGTTTGGACCATTCGAATGGATAAAGTTGGAAACTTTATCCATTATGGAACTATTAGGATCCATAAAAATGTGATATTGGTCCTTCTATCCCTTCCATGCAAGAGTTATGATGTCTTAATGGATTAATAAGTTAGGGTTTTGGCTTTTGGACCTGTTCTAGACATGGAAAGTCATAAAGGTGGGAACTTTATGACTTATAATGATGTTATGAGTCTATAAATGAGTGTTGGATGAAAGGACGTAAGAGAATAAACACTTAATGGAAAAGTGTCATCTAACAAATGTCACTATGGGTGAAGGGTTTTGTTGGGCGTACTAGGCAAGGAGGATCGTGGGGATCAAACTGGTACGGTGGGCATACCAGGAGTACACTGGGCGTACGCGATCAGACCCCAAACCCTAATTTGAGGGTATTAAGCCCTATTTAAGCTCCTTAACTCATCCAAATCCTTACCATTCTCAGCCTCCACCTCTCCAACGTCCTGCCATGAAACCCTAACCCTAGTTTGAGCCTTGTGAGTTAAAGAATGTGTTTTTGAGTGCTTTGGAGTGTGCTTGGTGCATCTTGGAGAAGAAGGAACTCATTAGAGAAGTGTTGGTTGCATTGGAGCTTGTAGATCCAGACCTTGTTCACCTTGATCTTTCTTCTAGAGATATAAAGCTTGAATCTTGATGATGCATTTGTTAGATCTAGCTACTTTCGGGTGTTATGAGCTTTTGGTCACTTTAGTGCACAAAGTTTAGATCTTGAAAGTTTGTGACCTTGTAATGGATAAAGTTGGAAACTTTATCCATCTAAACATCATATTGGTTCATATCTAAGGGTTGGAGACTTGGACTTAATGGATTAAGTTGAAAAGGATGCACTTTTGGTCCCTTTGAGACTTAAAGACTAGATCTTGGTGGTTTGGACCATTCGAATGGATAAAGTTGGAAACTTTATCCATTATGGAACTATTAGGATCCATAAAAATGTGATATTGGTCCTTCTATCCCTTCCATGCAAGAGTTATGATGTCTTAATGGATTAATAAGTTAGGGTTTTGGCTTTTGGACCTGTTCTAGACATGGAAAGTCATAAAGGTGGGAACTTTATGACTTATAATGATGTTATGAGTCTATATATGAGTGTTGGATGAAAGGACGTAAGAGAATAAACACTTAATGGAAAAGTGTCATCTAACAAATGTCACTATGGGTGAAGGGTTTTGTTGGGCGTACTAGGCAAGGAGGATCGTGGGGATCAAACTGGTACGGTGGGCATACCAAGAGTACACTGGGCGTACGCGATCAGACCCCAAACCCTAATTTGAGGGTATTAAGCCCTATTTAAGCTCCTTAACTCATCCAAATCCTTACCATTCTCAGCCTCCACCTCTCCAACGTCCTGCCATGAAACCCTAACCCTAGTTTGAGCCTTGTGAGTTAAAGAATGTGTTTTTGAGTGATTTGGAGTGTGCTTGGTGCATCTTGGAGAAGAAGGAACTCATTAGAGAAGTGTTGGTTGCATTGGAGCGTGTAGATCCAGACCTTGTTCACCTTGATCTTTCTTCTAGAGATATAAAGCTTGAATCTTGATGATGCATTTGTTAGATCTAGCTACTTTCGGGTGTTATGAGCTTTTGGTCACTTTAGTGCACAAAGTTTAGATCTTGAAAGTTTGTGACCTTGTAATGGATAAAGTTGGAAACTTTATCCATCTAAACATCATATTGGTTCATATCTAAGGGTTGGAGACTTGGACTTAATGGATTAAGTTGAAAAGGATGCACTTTTGGTCCCTTTGAGACTTAAAGACTAGATCTTGGTGGTTTGGACCATTCGAATGGATAAAGTTGGAAACTTTATCCATTATGGAACTATTAGGATCCATAAAAATGTGATATTGGTCCTTCTATCCCTTCCATGCAAGAGTTATGATGTCTTAATGGATTAATAAGTTAGGGTTTTGGCTTTTGGACCTGTTCTAGACATGGAAAGTCATAAAGGTGGGAACTTTATGACTTATAATGATGTTATGAGTCTATATATGAGTGTTGGATGAAAGGACGTAAGAGAATAAACACTTAATGGAAAAGTGCCATCTAACAAATGTCACTATGGGTGAAGGGTTTTGTTGGGCGTACTAGGCAAGGAGGATCGTGGGGATCAAACTAGTACGGTGGGCATACCAGGAGTACACTGGGCGTACGCGATCAGACCCCAAACCCTAATTTGAGGGTATTAAGCCCTATTTAAGCTCCTTAACTCATCCAAATCCTTACCATTCTCAGCCTCCACCTCTCCAACGTCCTGCCATGAAACCCTAACCCTAGTTTGAGCCTTGTGAGTTAAAGAATGTGTTTTTGAGTGCTTTGGAGTGTGCTTTGGAGTATGCTTGGTGCATCTTGGAGAAGAAGGAACTTATTAGAGAAGTGTTGGTTGCATTGGAGCTTGTAGATCCAGACCTTGTTCACCTTGATCTTTCTTCTAGAGATATAAAGCTTGAATCTTGATGATGCATTTGTTAGATCTAGCTACTTTCGGGTGATATGAGCTTTTGGTCACTTTAGTGCACAAAGTTTAGATCTTGAAAGTTTGTGACCTTGTAATGGATAAAGTTGGAAACTTTATCCATCTAAACATCATATTGGTTCATATCTAAGGGTTGGAGACTTTGACTTAATGGATTAAGTTGAAAAGGATGCACTTTTGGTCCCTTTGAGACTTAAAGACTAGATCTCGGTGGTTTGGACCATTCTAATGGATAAAGTTGGAAACTTTATCCATTATGGAACTATTAGGATCCATAAAAATGTGATATTGGTCCTTATATCCCTTCCATGCAAGAGTTATGATGTCTTAATGGATTAATAAGTTAGGGTTTTGGCTTTTGGACCTGTTCTAGACATGGAAAGTCATAAAGGTGGGAACTTTATGACTTATAATGATGTTATGAGTCTATATATGAGTGTTGGATGAAAGGACATAAGAGAATAAACACTTAATGGAAAAGTGTCCTCTAACAAATGTCACTATGGGTGAAGGGTTTTGTTGGGCGTACTAGGCAAGGAGGATCATGGGGACCAAACTGGTACGGTGGGCATACCAGGAGTACACTGGGCGTACGCGATCACACCCCAAACCCTAATTTGAGGGTATTAAGCCCTATTTAAGCTCCTTAACGCATCCAAATCCTTACCATTCTCAGCCTCCACCTCTCCAACGTCCTGCCATGAAACCCTAACCCTAGTTTGAGCCTTGTGAGTTAAAGAATGTGTTTTTGAGTGCTTTGGAGTGTGCTTGGTGCATCTTGGAGAAGAAGGAACTCATTAGAGAAGTGTTGGTTGCATTGGAGCTTGTAGATCCCGACCTTGTTCACCTTGATCTTTCTTCTAGAGATATAAAGCTTGAATCTTGATGATGCATTTGTTAGATCTAGCTACTTTCGGGTGTTATGAGCTTTTGGTCACTTTAGAGCACAAAGTTTAGATCTTGAAAGTTTGTGACCTTGTAATGGATAAAGTTGGAAACTTTATCCATCTAAACATCATATTGGTTCATATCTAAGGGTTGGAGACTTGGACTTAATGGATTAAGTTGAAAAGGATGCACTTTTGGTCCCTTTGAGACTTAAAGACTAGATCTTGGTGGTTTGGACCATTCGAATGGATAAAGTTGGAAACTTTATCCATTATGGAACTATTAGGATCCATAAAAATGTGATATTGGTCCTTCTATCCCTTCCATGCAAGAGTTATGATGTCTTAATGGATTAATAAGTTAGGGTTTTGGCTTTTGGACCTGTTCTAGACATGGAAAGTCATAAAGGTGGGAACTTTATGACTTATAATGATGTTATGAGTCTATAAATGAGTGTTGGATGAAAGGACGTAAGAGAATAAACACTTAATGGAAAAGTGTCATCTAACAAATGTCACTATGGGTGAAGGGTTTTGTTGGGCGTACTAGGCAAGGAGGATCGTGGGGATCAAACTGGTACGGTGGGCATACCAGGAGTACACTGGGCGTACGCGATCAGACCCCAAACCCTAATTTGAGGGTATTAAGCCCTATTTAAGCTCCTTAACTCATCCAAATCCTTACCATTCTCAGCCTCCACCTCTCCAACGTCCTGCCATGAAACCCTAACCCTAGTTTGAGCCTTGTGAGTTAAAGAATGTGTTTTTGAGTGCTTTGGAGTGTGCTTGGTGCATCTTGGAGAAGAAGGAACTCATTAGAGAAGTGTTGGTTGCATTGGAGCTTGTAGATCCAGACCTTGTTCACCTTGATCTTTCTTCTAGAGATATAAAGCTTGAATCTTGATGATGCATTTGTTAGATCTAGCTACTTTCGGGTGTTATGAGCTTTTGGTCACTTTAGTGCACAAAGTTTAGATCTTGAAAGTTTGTGACCTTGTAATGGATAAAGTTGGAAACTTTATCCATCTAAACATCATATTGGTTCATATCTAAGGGTTGGAGACTTGGACTTAATGGATTAAGTTGAAAAGGATGCACTTTTGGTCCCTTTGAGACTTAAAGACTAGATCTTGGTGGTTTGGACCATTCGAATGGATAAAGTTGGAAACTTTATCCATTATGGAACTATTAGGATCCATAAAAATGTGATATTGGTCCTTCTATCCCTTCCATGCAAGAGTTATGATGTCTTAATGGATTAATAAGTTAGGGTTTTGGCTTTTGGACCTGTTCTAGACATGGAAAGTCATAAAGGTGGGAACTTTATGACTTATAATGATGTTATGAGTCTATATATGAGTGTTGGATGAAAGGACGTAAGAGAATAAACACTTAATGGAAAAGTGTCATCTAACAAATGTCACTATGGGTGAAGGGTTTTGTTGGGCGTACTAGGCAAGGAGGATCGTGGGGATCAAACTGGTACGGTGGGCATACCAGGAGTACACTGGGCGTACGCGATCAGACCCCAAACCCTAATTTGAGGGTATTAAGCCCTATTTAAGCTCCTTAACTCATCCAAATCCTTACCATTCTCAGCCTCCACCTCTCCAACGTCCTGCCATGAAACCGTAACCCTAGTTTGAGCCTTGTGAGTTAAAGAATGTGTTTTTGAGTGATTTGGAGTGTGCTTGGTGCATCTTGGAGAAGAAGGAACTCATTAGAGAAGTGTTGGTTGCATTGGAGCGTGTAGATCCAGACCTTGTTCACCTTGATCTTTCTTCTAGAGATATAAAGCTTGAATCTTGATGATGCATTTGTTAGATCTAGCTACTTTCGGGTGTTATGAGCTTTTGGTCACTTTAGTGCACAAAGTTTAGATCTTGAAAGTTTGTGACCTTGTAATGGATAAAGTTGGAAACTTTATCCATCTAAACATCATATTGGTTCATATCTAAGGGTTGGAGACTTGGACTTAATGGATTAAGTTGAAAAGGATGCACTTTTGGTCCCTTTGAGACTTAAAGACTAGATCTTGGTGGTTTGGACCATTCGAATGGATAAAGTTGGAAACTTTATCCATTATGGAACTATTAGGATCCATAAAAATGTGATATTGGTACTTCTATCCCTTCCATGCAAGAGTTATGATGTCTTAATGGATTAATAAGTTAGGGTTTTGGCTTTTGGACCTGTTCTAGACATGGAAAGTCATAAAGGTGGGAACTTTATGACTTATAATGATGTTATGAGTCTATATATGAGTGTTGGATGAAAGGACGTAAGAGAATAAACACTTAATGGAAAAGTGCCATCTAACAAATGTCACTATGGGTGAAGGGTTTTGTTGGGCGTACTAGGCAAGGAGGATCGTGGGGATCAAACTAGTACGGTGGGCATACCAGGAGTACACTGGGCGTACGCGATCAGACCCCAAACCCTAATTTGAGGGTATTAAGCCCTATTTAAGCTCCTTAACTCATCCAAATCCTTACCATTCTCAGCCTCCACCTCTCCAACGTCCTGCCATGAAACCCTAACCCTAGTTTGAGCCTTGTGAGTTAAAGAACGTGTTTTTGAGTGCTTTGGAGTGTGCTTGGTGCATCTTGGAGAAGAAGGAACTCATTAGAGAAGTGTTGGTTGCATTGGAGCTTGTAGATCCAGACCTTGTTCACCTTGATCTTTCTTCTAGAGATATAAAGCTTGAATCTTGATGATGCATTTGTTAGATCTAGCTACTTTCAGGTGATATGAGCTTTTGGTCACTTTAGTGCACAAAGTTTAGATCTTGAAAGTTTGTGACCTTGTAATGGATAAAGTTGGAAACTTTATCCATCTAAACATCATATTGGTTCATATCTAAGGGTTGGAGACTTGGACTTAATGGATTAAGTTGAAAAGGATGCACTTTTGGTCCCTTTGAGACTTAAAGACTAGATCTTGGTGGTTTGGACCATTCTAATGGATAAAGTTGGAAACTTTATCCATTATGGAACTATTAGGATCCATAAAAATGTGATATTGGTCCTTCTATCCCTTCCATGCAAGAGTTATGATGTCTTAATGGATTAATAAGTTAGGGTTTTGGCTTTTGGACCTGTTCTAGACATGGAAAGTCATAAAGGTGGGAACTTTATGACTTATAATGATGTTATGAGTCTATATATGAGTGTTGGATGAAAGGACATAAGAGAATAAACAGTTAATGGAAAAGTGTCCTCTAACAAATGTCAGTATGGGTGAAGGGTTTTGTTGGGCGTACTAGGCAAGGAGGATCGTGGGGACCAAACTGGTACGGTGGGCATACCAGAAGTACACTGGGCGTACGCGATCACACCCCAAACCTTAATTTGAGGGTATTAAGCCCTATTTAAGCTCCTTAACGCATCCAAATCCTTACCATTCTCAGCCTCCACCTCTCCAACGTCCTGCCATGAAACCCTAACCCTAGTTTGAGCCTTGTAAGTTAAAGAATGTGTTTTTGAGTGCTTTGGAGTGTGCTTGGTGAATCTTGGAGAAGAAGGAACTCATTAGAGAAGTGTTGGTTGCATTGAAGCTTGTAGATCCAGACCTTGTTCACCTTGATCTTTCTTCTAGAGATATAAAGCTTGAATCTTGATGATGCATTTGTTAGATCTAGCTACTTTCGGGTGTTATGAGCTTTTGGTCACTTTAGTGCACAAAGTTTAGATCTTGAAAGTTTGTGACCTTGTAATGGATAAAGTTGGAAACTTTATCCATCTAAACATCATATTGGTTCATATCTAAGGGTTGGAGACTTGGACTTAATGGATTAAGTTGAAAAGGATGCACTTTTGGTCCCTTTGAGACTTAAAGACTAGATCTTCGTGGTTTAGACCATTCTAATGGATAAAGTTGGAAACTTTATCCATTATGGAACTATTAGGATCCATAAAAATGTGATATTGGTCCTTCTATCCCTTCCATGCAAGAGTTATGATGTCTTAATGGATTAATAAGTTAGGGTTTTGGCTTTTGGACCTGTTCTAGACATGGAAAGTCATAAAGGTGGGAACTTTATGACTTATAATGATGTTATGAGTCTATATATGAGTGTTGGATGAAAGGACATAAGAGAATAAACAGTTAATGGAAAAGTGTCCTCTAACAAATGTCACTATGGGTGAAGGGTTTTGTTGGGCGTACTAGGCAAGGAGGATCGTGGGGACCAAACTGGTACGGTGGGCATACCAGAAGTACACTGGGCGTACGCGATCACACCCCAAACCCTAATTTGAGGGTATTAAGCCCTATTTAAGCTCCTTAACTCATCCAAATCCTTACCATTCTCAGCCTCCACCTCTCCAACGTCCTGCCATGAAACCCTAACCCTAGTTTGAGCCTTGTGAGTTAAAGAATGTGTTTTTGAATGCTTTGGAGTGTCCTTGGTGCATCTTGGAGAAGAAGGAACTCATTAGAGAAGTGTTGGTTGCATTGGAGCTTGTAGATCCAGACCTTGTTCACCTTGATCTTTCTTCTAGAGGTATAAAGCTTGAATCTTGATGATGCATTTGTTAGATCTAGCTACTTTCGGGTGTTATGAGCTTTTGGTCACTTTAGTGCACAAAGTTTAGATCTTGAAAGTTTGTGACCTTGTAATGGATAAAGTTGGAAACTTTATCCATCTAAACATCATATTGGTTCATATCTAAGGGTTGGAGACTTGGACTTAATGGATTAAGTTGAAAAGGATGCACTTTTGGTCCCTTTGAGACTTAAAGACTAGATCTCGGTGGTTTGGACCATTCTAATGGATAAAGTTGGAAACTTTATCCATTATGGAACTATTAGGATCCATAAAAATGTGATATTGGTCCTTCTATCCCTTCCATGCAAGAGTTATGATGTCTTAATGGATTAATAAGTTAGGGTTTTGGCTTTTGGACCTGTTCTAGACATGGAAAGTCATAAAGGTGGGAACTTTATGACTTATAATGATGTTATGAGTCTATATATGAGTGTTGGATGAAAGGACATAAGAGAATAAACACTTAATGGAAAAGTGTCCTCTAACAAATGTCACTATGGGTGAAGGGTTTTGTTGGGCGTACTAGGCAAGGAGGATCATGGGGACCAAACTGGTACGGTGGGCATACCAGGAGTACACTGGGCGTACGCGATCACACCCCAAACCTTAATTTGAGGGTATTAAGCCCTATTTAAGCTCCTTAACGCATCCAAATCCTTACCATTCTCAGCCTCCACCTCTCCAACGTCCTGCCATGAAACCCTAACCCTAGTTTGAGCCTTGTGAGTTAAAGAATGTGTTTTTGAATGCTTTGGAGTGTGCTTGGTGCATCTTGGAGAAGAAGGAACTCATTAGAGAAGTGTTGGTTGCATTGAAGCTTGTAGATCCAGACCTTGTTCACCTTGATCTTTCTTCTAGAGATATAAAGCTTGAATCTTGATGATGCATTTGTTAGATCTAGCTACTTTCGGGTGTTATGAGCTTTTGGTCACTTTAGTGCACAAAGTTTAGATCTTGAAAGTTTGTGACCTTGTAATGGATAAAGTTGGAAACTTTATCCATCTAAACATCATATTGGTTCATATGTAAGGGTTGGAGACTTGGACTTAATGGATTAAGTTGAAAAGGATGCACTTTTGGTCCCTTTGAGACTTAAAGACTAGATCTTCGTGGTTTAGACCATTCTAATGGATAAAGTTGGAAACTTTATCCATTATGGAACTATTAGGATCCATAAAAATGTGATATTGGTCCTTCTATCCCTTCCATGCAAGAGTTATGATGTCTTAATGGATTAATAAGTTAGGGTTTTGGCTTTTGGACCTGTTCTAGACATGGAAAGTCATAAAGGTGGGAACTTTATGACTTATAATGATGTTATGAGTCTATATATGAGTGTTGGATGAAAGGACGTAAGAGAATAAACACTTAATGGAAAAGTGTCATCTAACAAACGTCACTATGGGTGAAGGGTTTTGTTGGGCGTACTAGGCAAGGAGGATCGTGGGGATCAAAGTGGTATGGTGGGCATACCAAGAGTACACTGGGCGTACGCGATCAGACCCCAAACCTTAATTCGAGGTTATTAAGCCCTATTTAAGCTCCTTAACTCATCCAAATCCTTACCATTCTCAGCCTCCACCTCTCCAACGTCCTGCCATGAAACCCTAACCCTAGTTTGAGCCTTGTGAGTTAAAGAATGTGTTTTTGAGTGCTTTGGAGTGTGCTTGGTGCATCTTGGAGAAGAAGGAACTCATTAGAGAAGTGTTGGTTGCATTGGAGCTTGTAGATCCAGACCTTGTTCACCTTGATCTTTCTTCTAGAGATATAAAGCTTGAATCTTGATGATGCATTTGTTAGATCTAGCTACTTTCGGGTGATATGAGCTTTTGGTCACTTTAGTGCACAAAGTTTAGATTTGAAAGTTTGTGACCTTGTAATGGATAAAGTTGGAAACTTTATCCATCTAAACATCATATTGGTTCATATCTAAGGGTTGGAGACTTGGACTTAATGGATTAAGTTGAAAAGGATGCACTTTTGGTCCCTTTGAGACTTAAAGACTAGATCTTGGTGGTTTGGACCATTCTAATGGATAAAGTTGGAAACTTTATCAATTATGGAACTATTAGGATCCATAAAAATGTGATATTGGTCCTTCTATCCCTTCCATGCAAGAGTTATGATGTCTTAATGGATTAATAAGTTAGGGTTTTCGCTTTTGGACCTGTTCTAGACATGGATAGTCATAAAGGTGGGAACTTTATGACTTATAATGATGTTATGAGTCTATATATGAGTGTTGGATGAAAGGACATAAGAGAATAAACACTTAATGGAAAAGTGTCCTCTAACAAATGTCACTATGGGTGAAGGGTTTTGTTGGGCGTACTAGGCAAGGAGGATCATGGGGACCAAACTGGTACGGTGGGCATACCAGGAGTACACTGGGCGTACACGATCACACCCCAAACCCTAATTTGAGGGTATTAAGCCCTATTTAAGCTCCTTAACGCATCCAAATCCTTACCATTCTCAGCCTCCACCTCTCCAACGTCCTGCCATGAAACCCTAACCCTAGTTTGAGCCTTGTGAGTTAAAGAATGTGTTTTTGAGTGCTTTGGAGTGTGCTTGGTGCATCTTGGAGAAGAAGGAACTCATTAGAGAAGTGTTGGTTGCATTGAAGCTTGTAGATCCAGACCTTGTTCACCTTGATCTTTCTTCTAGAGATATAAAGCTTGAATCTTGATGATGCATTTGTTAGATCTAGCTACTTTCGGGTGTTATGAGCTTTTGGTCACTTTAGTGCACAAAGTTTAGATCTTGAAAGTTTGTGACCTTGTAATGGATAAAGTTGGAAACTTTATCCATCTAAACATCATATTGGTTCATATCTAAGGGTTGGAGACTTGGACTTAATGGATTAAGTTGAAAAGGATGCACTTTTGGTCCCTTTGAGACTTAAAGACTAGATCTCGGTGGTTTGGACCATTCTAATGGATAAAGTTGGAAACTTTATCCATTATGGAACTATTAGGATCCATAAAAATGTGATATTGGTCCTTCTATCCCTTCCATGCAAGAGTTATGATGTCTTAATGGATTAATAAGTTAGGGTTTTGGCTTTTGGACCTGTTCTAGACATGGAAAGTCATAAAGGTGGGAACTTTATGACTTATAATGATGTTATGAGTCTATATATGAGTGTTGGATGAAAGGACATAAGAGAATAAACACTTAATGGAAAAGTGTCCTCTAACAAATGTCACTATGGGTGAAGGGTTTTGTTGGGCGTACTAGGCAAGGAGGATCATGGGGACCAAACTGGTACGGTGGGCATACCAGGAGTACACTGGGCGTACGCGATCACACCCCAAACCCTAATTTGAGGGTATTAAGCCCTATTTAAGCTCCTTAACGCATCCAAATCCTTACCATTCTCAGCCTCCACCTCTCCAACGTCCTGCCATGAAACCCTAACCCTAGTTTGAGCCTTGTGAGTTAAAGAATGTGTTTTTGAGTGCTTTGGAGTGTGCTTGGTGCATCTTGGAGAAGAAGGAACTCATTAGAGAAGTGTTGGTTGCATTGGAGCTTGTAGATCCCGACCTTGTTCACCTTGATCTTTCTTCTAGAGATATAAAGCTTGAATCTTGATGATGCATTTGTTAGATCTAGCTACTTTCGGGTGTTATGAGCTTTTGGTCACTTTAGAGCACAAAGTTTAGATCTTGAAAGTTTGTGACCTTGTAATGGATAAAGTTGGAAACTTTATCCATCTAAACATCATATTGGTTCATATCTAAGGGTTGGAGACTTGGACTTAATGGATTAAGTTGAAAAGGATGCACTTTTGGTCCCTTTGAGACTTAAAGACTAGATCTTGGTGGTTTGGACCATTCGAATGGATAAAGTTGGAAACTTTATCCATTATGGAACTATTAGGATCCATAAAAATGTGATATTGGTCCTTCTATCCCTTCCATGCAAGAGTTATGATGTCTTAATGGATTAATAAGTTAGGGTTTTGGCTTTTGGACCTGTTCTAGACATGGAAAGTCATAAAGGTGGGAACTTTATGACTTATAATGATGTTATGAGTCTATAAATGAGTGTTGGATGAAAGGACGTAAGAGAATAAACACTTAATGGAAAAGTGTCATCTAACAAATGTCACTATGGGTGAAGGGTTTTGTTGGGCGTACTAGGCAAGGAGGATCGTGGGGATCAAACTGGTACGGTGGGCATACCAGGAGTACACTGGGCGTACACGATCACACCCCAAACCCTAATTTGAGGGTATTAAGCCCTATTTAAGCTCCTTAACGCATCCAAATCCTTACCATTCTCAGCCTCCACCTCTCCAACGTCCTGCCATGAAACCCTAACCCTAGTTTGAGCCTTGTGAGTTAAAGAATGTGTTTTTGAGTGCTTTGGAGTGTGCTTGGTGCATCTTGGAGAAGAAGGAACTCATTAGAGAAGTGTTGGTTGCATTGAAGCTTGTAGATCCAGACCTTGTTCACCTTGATCTTTCTTCTAGAGATATAAAGCTTGAATCTTGATGATGCATTTGTTAGATCTAGCTTCTTTCGGGTGTTATGAGCTTTTGGTCACTTTAGTGCACAAAGTTTAGATCTTGAAAGTTTGTGACCTTGTAATGGATAAAGTTGGAAACTTTATCCATCTAAACATCATATTGGTTCATATCTAAGGGTTGGAGACTTGGACTTAATGGATTAAGTTGAAAAGGATGCACTTTTGGTCCCTTTGAGACTTAAAGACTAGATCTTCGTGGTTTAGACCATTCTAATGGATAAAGTTGGAAACTTTATCCATTATGGAACTATTAGGATCCATAAAAATGTGATATTGGTCCTTCTATCCCTTCCATGCAAGAGTTATGATGTCTTAATGGATTAATAAGTTAGGGTTTTGGCTTTTGGACCTGTTCTAGACATGGAAAGTCATAAAGGTGGGAACTTTATGACTTATAATGATGTTATGAGTCTATATATGAGTGTTGGATGAAAGGAAGTAAGAGAATAAACACTTAATGGAAAAGTGTCATCTAACAAACGTCACTATGGGTGAAGGGTTTTGTTGGGCGTACTAGGCAAGGAGGATCGTGGGGATCAAACTGGTACGGTGGGCATACCAAGAGTACACTGGGCGTACGCGATCAGACCCCAAACCTTAATTCGAGGTTATTAAGCCCTATTTAAGCTCCTTAACTCATCCAAATCCTTACCATTCTCTGCCTCCACCTCTCCAACGTCCTGCCATGAAACCCTAACCCTAGTTTGAGCCTTGTGAGTTAAAGAATGTGTTTTTGAGTGCTTTGGAGTGTGCTTGGTGCATCTTGGAGAAGAAGGAACTCATTAGAGAAGTGTTGGTTTCATTGGAGCTTGTAGATCCAGACCTTGTTCACCTTGATCTTTCTTCTAGAGATATAAAGCTTGAATCTTGATGATGCATTTGTTAGATCTAGCTACTTTCGGGTGTTATGAGCTTTTGGTCACTTTAGTGCACAAAGTTTAGATCTTGAAAGTTTGTGACCTTGTAATGGATAAAGTTGGAAACTTTATCCATCTAAACATCATATTGCTTCATATCTAAGGGTTGGAGACTTGGACTTAATGGATTAAGTTGAAAAGGATGCACTTTTGGTCCCTTTGAGACTTAAAGACTAGATCTTGGTGGTTTGGACCATTCGAATGGATAAAGTTGGAAACTTTATCCATTATGGAACTATTAGGATCCATAAAAATGTGATATTGGTCCTTCTATCCCTTCCATGCAAGAGTTATGATGTCTTAATGGATTAATAAGTTAGGGTTTTGGCTTTTGGACCTGTTCTAGACATGGAAAGTCATAAAGGTGGGAACTTTATGACTTATAATGATGTTATGAGTCTATATATGAGTGTTGGATGAAAGGACGTAAGACAATAAACACTTAATGGAAAAGTGCCATCTAACAAATGTCACTATGGGTGAAGGGTTTTGTTGGGCGTACTAGGCAAGGAGGATCGCGGGGATCAAACTGGTACGGTGGGCATACCAGGAGTACACTGGGCGTACGCGATCAGACCCCAAACCCTAATTTGGGGGTATTAAGCCCTATTTAAACTCCTTAACTCATCCAAATCCTTACCATTCTCAGCCTCCACCTCTCTAACGTCCTGCCATGAAACCCTAACCCTAGTTTGAGCCTTGTGAGTTAAAGAATGTGTTTTTGAGTGCTTTGGAGTGTGCTTGGTGCATCTTGGAGAAGAAGGAACTCATTAGAGAAGTGTTGGTTGCATTGGAGCTTGTAGATCCAGACATTGTTCACCTTGATCTTTCTTCTAGAGATATAAAGCTTGAATCTTGATGATGCATTTGTTAGATCTAGCTACTTTCGGGTGTTATGAGCTTTTGGTCACTTTAGTGCACAAAGTTTAGATCTTGAAAGTTTGTGACCTTGTAATGGATAAAGTTGGAAACTTTATCCATCTAAACATCATATTGGTTCATATCTAAGGGTTGGAGACTTGGACTTAATGGATTAAGTTGAAAAGGATGCACTTTTGGTCCCTTTGAGACTTAAAGACTAGATCTTGGTGGTTTGGACCATTCGAATGGATAAAGTTGGAAACTTTATCCATTATGGAACTATTAGGATCCATAAAAATGTGATATTGGTCCTTCTATCCCTTCCATGCAAGAGTTATGATGTCTTAATGGATTAATAAGTTAGGGTTTTGGCTTTTGGACCTGTTCTAGACATGGAAAGTCATAAAGGTGGGAACTTTATGACTTATAATGATGTTATGAGTCTATATATGAGTGTTGGATGAAAGGACGTAAGAGAATAAACACTTAATGGAAAAGTGTCATCTAACAAACGTCACTATGGGTGAAGGGTTTTGTTGGGCGTACTAGGCAAGGAGGATCGTGGGGATCAAACTGGTACGGTGGGCATACCAAGAGTAAACTGGGCGTACGCGATCAGACCCCAAACCTTAATTCGAGGTTATTAAGCCCTATTTAAGCTCCTTAACTCATCCAAATCCTTACCATTCTCTGCCTCCACCTCTCCAACGTCCTGCCATGAAACCCTAACCCTAGTTTGAGCGTTGTGAGTTAAAGAATGTGTTTTTGAGTGCTTTGGAGTGTGCTTGGTGCATCTTGGAGAAGAAGGAACTCATTAGAGAAGTGTTGGTTGCATTGGAGCTTGTAGATCCAGACCTTGTTCACCTTGATCTTTCTTCTAGAGATATAAAGCTTGAATCTTGATGATGCATTTGTTAGATCTAGCTACTTTCGGGTGTTATGAGCTTTTGGTCACTTTAGTGCACAAAGTTTAGATCTTGAAAGTTTGTGACCTTGTAATGGATAAAGTTGGAAACTTTATCCATCTAAACATCATATTGGTTCATATCTAAGGGTTGGAGACTTGGACTTAATGGATTAAGTTGAAAAGGATGCACTTTTGGTCCCTTTGAGACTTAAAGACTAGATCTTGGAGGTTTGGACCATTCAAATGGATAAAGTTGGAAACTTTATCCATTATGGAACTATTAGGATCCATAAAAATGTGATATTGGTCCTTCTATCCCTTCCATGCAAGAGTTATGATGTCTTAATGGATTAATAAGTTAGGGTTTTGGCTTTTGGACCTGTTCTAGACATGGAAAGTCATAAAGGTGGGAACTTTATGACTTATAATGATGTTATGAGTCTATATATGAGTGTTGGATGAAAGGACGTAAGAGAATAAACACTTAATGGAAAAGTGCCATCTAACAAATGTCACTATGGGTGAAGGGTTTTGTTGGGCGTACTAGGCAAGGAGGATCGTGGGGATCAAACTGGTACGGTGGGCATACCAGGAGTACACTGGGCGTACGCGATCAGACCCCAAACCCTAATTTGGGGGTATTAAGCCCTATTTAAGCTCCTTACCTCATCCAAATCCTTACCATTCTCAGCCTCCACCTCTCCAACGTCCTGCCATGAAACCCTAACCCTAGTTTGAGCCTTGTGAGTTAAAGAATGTGTTTTTGAGTGCTTTGGAGTGTGCTTGGTGCATCTTGGAGAAGAAGGAACTCATTAGAGAAGTGTTGGTTGCATTGGAGCTTATAGATCCAGACATTGTTCACCTTGATCTTTCTTCTAGAGATATAAAGCTTGAATCTTGATGATGCATTTGTTAGATCTAGCTACTTTCGGGTGTTATGAGCTTTTGGTCACTTTAGTGCACAAAGTCTAGATCTTGAAAGTTTGTGACCTTGTAATGGATAAAGTTGGAAACTTTATCCATCTAAACATCATATTGGTTCATATCTAAGGGTTGGAGACTTGGACTTAATGGATTAAGTTGAAAAGGATGCACTTTTGGTCCCTTTGAGACTGAAAGACTAGATCTTGGTGGTTTGGACTATTCGAATGGATAAAGTTGGAAACTTTATCCATTATGGAACTATTAGGATCCATAAAAATGTGATATTGGTCCTTCTATCCCTTCCATGCAAGAGTTATGATGTCTTAATGGATTAATAAGTTAGGGTTTTGGCTTTTGGACCTGTTCTAGACATGGAAAGTCATAAAGGTGGGAACTTTATGAGTTATAATGATGTTATGAGTCTATATATGAGTGTTGGATGAAAGGACGTAAGAGAATAAACACTTAATGGAAAAGTGTCATCTAACAAACGTCACTATGGGTGAAGGGTTTTGTTGGGCGTACTAGGCAAGGAGGATCGTGGGGATCAAACTGGTACGGTGGGCATACCAAGAGTACACTGGGCGTACGCGATCAGACCCCAAACCTTAATTCGAGGTTATTAAGCCCTATTTAAGCTCCTTAACTCATCCAAATCCTTACCATTCTCTGCCTCCACCTCTCCAACGTCCTGCCATGAAACCCTAACCCTAGTTTGAGCCTTGTGAGTTAAAGAACGTGTTTTTGAGTGCTTTGGAGTGTGCTTGGTGCATCTTGGAGAAGAAGGAACTCATTAGAGAAGTGTTGGTTGCATTGGAGCTTGTAGATCCAGACCTTGTTCACCTTGATCTTTCTTCTAGAGATATAAAGCTTGAATCTTGATGATGCATTTGTTAGATCTAGCTACTTTCGGGTGTTATGAGCTTTTGGTCACTTTAGTGCACAAAGTTTAGATCTTGAAAGTTTGTGACCTTGTAATGGATAAAGTTGGAAACTTTATTCATCTAAACATCATATTGGTTCATATCTAAGGGTTGGAGATTTGGACTTAATGGATTAAGTTGAAAAGGATGCACTTTTGGTCCCTTTGAGACTTAAAGACTAGATCTTGGTGGTTTGGACCATTCGAATGGATAAAGTTGGAAACTTTTATCCATTATGGAACTATTAGGATCCATAAAAATGTGATATTGGTCCTTCTATCCCTTCCATGCAAGAGTTATGATGTCTTAATGGATTAATAAGTTAGGGTTTTGGCTTTTGGACCTGTTCTAGACATGGAAAGTCATAAAGGTGGGAACTTTATGACTTATAATGATGTTATGAGTCTATATATGAGTGTTCGATGAAAGGACGTAAGAGAATAAACACTTAATGGAAAAGTGCCATCTAACAAATGTCACTATGGGTGAAGGGTTTTGTTGGGCGTACTAGGCAAGGAGGATCGTGGGGATCAAACTGGTACGGTGGGCATACCAGGAGTACACTGGGCGTACGCGATCAGACCCCAAACCCTAATTTGGGGGTATTAAGCCCTATTTAAGCTCCTTACCTCATCCAAATCCTTACCATTCTCAGCCTCCACCTCTCCAACGTCCTGCCATGAAACCCTAACCCTAGTTTGAGCCTTGTGAGTTAAAGAATGTGTTTTTGAGTGCTTTGGAGTTTGCTTGGTGCATCTTGGAGAAGAAGGAACTCATTAGAGAAGTGTTGGTTGCATTGGAGCTTATAGATCCAGACATTGTTCACCTTGATCTTTCTTCTAGAGATATAAAGCTTGAATCTTGATGATGCATTTGTTAGATCTAGCTACTTTCGGGTGTTATGAGCTTTTGGTCACTTTAGTGCACAAAGTTTAGATATTGAAAGTTTGTGACCTTGTAATGGATAAAGTTGGAAACTTTATCCATCTAAACATCATATTGGTTCATATCTAAGGGTTGGAGACTTGGACTTAATGGATTAAGTTGAAAAGGATGCACTTTTGGTCCCTTTCAGACTTAAAGACTAGATCTTGGTGGTTTGGACCATTCGAATGGATAAAGTTGGAAACTTTATCCATTATGGAACTATTAGGATTCATAAAAATGTGATATTGGTCCTTCTATCCCTTCCATGCAAGAGTTATGATGTCTTAATGGATTAATAAGTTAGGGTTTTGGCTTTTGGACCTGTTCTAGACATGGAAAGTCATAAAGGTGGGAACTTTATGACTTATAATGATGTTATGAGTCTATATATGAGTGTTGGATGAAAGGACGTAAGAGAATAAACACTTAATGGAAAAGTGTCATCTAACAAACGTCACTATGGGTGAAGGGTTTTGTTGGGCGTACTAGGCAAGGAGGATCGTGGGGATCAAACTGGTACGGTGGGCATACCAAGAGTACACTGGGCGTACGCGATCAGACCCCAAACCTTAATTCGAGGTTATTAAGCCCTATTTAAGCTCCTTAACTCATCCAAATCCTTACCATTCTCTGCCTCCACCTCTCCAACGTCCTGCCATGAAACCCTAACCCTAGTTTGAGCCTTGTGAGTTAAAGAACGTGTTTTTGAGTGCTTTGGAGTGTGCTTGGTGCATCTTGGAGAAGAAGGAACTCATTAGAGAAGTGTTGGTTGCATTGGAGCTTGTAGATCCAGACCTTGTTCACCTTGATCTTTCTTCTAGAGATATAAAGCTTGAATCTTGATGATGCATTTGTTAGATCTAGCTACTTTCGGGTGTTATGAGCTTTTGGTCACTTTAGTCCACAAAGTTTAGATCTTGAAAGTTTGTGACCTTGTAATGGATAAAGTTGGAAAATTTATCCATCTAAACATCATATTGGTTCATATCTAAGGGTTGGAGACTTGGACTTAATGGATTAAGTTGAAAAGGATGCACTTTTGGTCCCTTTGAGACTTAAAGACTAGATCTTGGTGGTTTGGACCATTCGAATGGATAAAGTTGGAAACTTTATCCATTATGGAACTATTAGGATCCATAAAAATGTGATATTGGTCCTTCTATCCCTTCCATGCAAGAGTTATGATGTCTTAATGGATTAATAAGTTAGGGTTTTGGCTTTTGGACCTGTTCTAGACATGGAAAGTCATAAAGGTGGGAACTTTATGACTTATAATGATGTTATGAGTCTATATATGAGTGTTGGATGAAAGGACGTAAGAGAATAAACACTTAATGGAAAAGTGCCATCTAACAAATGTCACTATGGGTGAAGGGTTTTGTTGGGCGTACTAGGCAAGGAGGATCGTGGGGATCAAACTGGTACGGTGGGCATACCAGGAGTACACTGGGCGTACGCGATCAGACCCCAAACCCATATTTGGGGGTATTAAGCCCTATTTAAGCTCCTTACCTCATCCAAATCCTTACCATTCTCAACCTCCACCTCTACAACGTCCTGCCATGAAACCCTAACACTAGTTTGAGCCTTGTGAGTTAAAGAATGTGTTTTTGAGTGCTTTGGAGTTTGCTTGGTGCATCTTGGAGAAGAAGGAACTCATTAGAGAAGTGTTGGTTGCATTGGAGCTTATAGATCCAGACATTGTTCACCTTGATCTTTCTTCTAGAGATATAAAGCTTGAATCTTGATGATGCGTTTGTTAGATCTAGCTACTTTCGGGTGTTATGAGCTTTTGGTCACTTTAGTGCACAAAGTTTAGATCTTGAAAGTTTGTGACCTTGTAATGGATAAAGTTGGAAACTTTATCCATCTAAACATCATATTGGTTCATATCTAAGGGTTGGAGACTTGGACTTAATGGATTAAGTTGAAAAGGATGCACTTTTGGTCCCTTTGAGACTTAAAGACTAGATCTTGGTGGTTTGGACCATTCGAATGGATAAAGTTGGAAACTTTATCCATTATGGAACTATTAGGATTCATAAAAATGTGATATTGGTCCTTCTATCCCTTCCATGCAAGAGTTATGATGTCTTAATGGATTAATAAGTTAGGGTTTTGGCTTTTGGACCTGTTCTAGACATGGAAAGTCATAAAGGTGGGAACTTTATGACTTATAATGATGTTATGAGTCTATATATGAGTGTTGGATGAAAGGACGTAAGAGAATAAACACTTAATGGAAAAGTGTCATCTAACAAACGTCACTATGGGTGAAGGGTTTTGTTGGGCGTACTAGGCAAGGAGGATCGTGGGGATCAAACTGGTACGGTGGGCATACCAAGAGTACACTGGGCGTACGCGATCAGACTCCAAACCTTAATTCGAGGTTATTAAGCCTTATTTAAGCTCCTTAACTCATCCAAATCCTTACCATTCTCTGCCTCCACCTCTCCAACGTCCTGCCATGAAACCCTAACCCTAGTTTGAGCCTTGTGAGTTAAAGAACGTGTTTTTGAGTGCTTTGGAGTGTGCTTGGTGCATCTTGGAGAAGAAGGAACTCATTAGAGAAGTGTTGGTTGCATTGGAGCTTGTAGATCCAGACCTTGTTCACCTTGATCTTTCTTCTAGAGATATAAAGCTTGAATCTTGATGATGCATTTGTTAGATCTAGCTACTTTCGGGTGTTATGAGCTTTTGGTCACTTTAGTCCACAAAGTTTAGATCTTGAAAGTTTGTGACCTTGTAATGGATAAAGTTGGAAACTTTATCCATCTAAACATCATATTGGTTCATATCTAAGGGTTGGAGACTTCGACTTAATGGATTAAGTTGAAAAGGATGCACTTTTGGTCCCTTTGAGACTTAAAGACTAGATCTTGGTGGTTTGGACCATTCGAATGGATAAAGTTGGAAACTTTATCCATTATGGAACTATTAGGATCCATAAAAATGTGATATTGGTCCTTCTATCCCTTCCATGCAAGAGTTATGATGTCTTAATGGATTAATAAGTTAGGGTTTTGGCTTTTGGACCTGTTCTAGACATGGAAAGTCATAAAGGTGGGAACTTTATGACTTATAATGATGTTATGAGTCTATATATGAGTGTTGGATGAAAGGACGTAAGAGAATAAACACTTAATGGAAAAGTGCCATCTAACAAATGTCACTATGGGTGAAGGGTTTTGTTGGGCGTACTAGGCAAGGAGGATCGTGGGGATCAAACTGGTACGGTGGGCATACCAGGAGTACACTGGGCGTACGCGATCAGACCCCAAACCCTAATTTGGGGGTATTAAGCCCTATTTAAGCTCCTTACCTCATCCAAATCCTTACCATTCTCAGCCTCCACCTCTCCAACGTCCTGCCATGAAACCCTAACCCTAGTTTGAGCCTTGTGAGTTAAAGAATGTGTTTTTGAGTGCTTTGGAGTGTGCTTGGTGCATCTTGGAGAAGAAGGAACTCATTAGAGAAGTGTTGGTTGCATTGGAGCTTATAGATCCAGACATTGTTCACCTTGATCTTTCTTCTAGAGATATAAAGCTTGAATCTTGATGATGCATTTGTTAGATCTAGCTACTTTCGGGTGTTATGAGCTTTTGGTCACTTTAGTGCACAAAGTTTAGATCTTGAAAGTTTGTGACCTTGTAATGGATAAAGTTGGAAACTTTATCCATCTAAACATCATATTGGTTCATATCTAAGGGTTGGAGACTTGGACTTAATGGATTAAGTTGAAAAGGATGCACTTTTGGTCCCTTTGAGACTTAAAGACTAGATCTTGGTGGTTTGGACCATTCGAATGGATAAAGTTGGAAACTTTATCCATTATGGAACTATTAGGATTCATAAAAATGTGATATTGGTCCTTCTATCCCTTCCATGCAAGAGTTATGATGTCTTAATGGATTAATAAGTTAGGGTTTTGGCTTTTGGACCTGTTCTAGACATGGAAAGTCATAAAGGTGGGAACTTTATGACTTATAATGATGTTATGAGTCTATATATGAGTGTTGGAGAAAAAGGACGTAAGAGAATAAACACTTAATGGAAAAGTGTCATCTAACAAACGTCACTATGGGTGAAGGGTTTTGTTGGGCGTACTAGGCAAGGAGGATCGTGGGGATCAAACTGGTACGGTGGGCATACCAAGAGTACACTGGGCGTACGCGATCAGACCCCAAACCTTAATTCGAGGTTATTAAGCCCTATTTAAGCTCCTTAACTCATCCAAATCCTTACCATTCTCTGCCTCCACCTCTCCAACGTCCTGCCATGAAACCCTAACCCTAGTTTGAGCCTTGTGAGTTAAAGAACGTGTTTTTGAGTGCTTTGGAGTGTGCTTGGTGCATCTTGGAGAAGAAGGAACTCATTGGAGAAGTGTTGGTTGCATTGGAGCTTGTAGATCCAGACCTTGTTCACCTTGATCTTTCTTCTAGAGATATAAAGCTTGAATCTTGATGATGCATTTGTTAGATCTAGCTACTTTCGGGTGTTATGAGCTTTTGGTCACTTTAGTGCACAAAGTTTAGATCTTGAAAGTTTGTGACCTTGTAATGGATAAAGTTGGAAACTTTATCCATCTAAATATCATATTGGTTCATATCTAAGGGTTGGAGATTTGGACTTAATGGATTAAGTTGAAAAGGATGCACTTTTGGTCCCTTTGAGACTTAAAGACTAGATCTTGGTGGTTTGGACCATTCGAATGGATAAAGTTGGAAACTTTTATCCATTATGGAACTATTAGGATCCATAAAAATGTGATATTGGTCCTTCTATCCCTTCCATGCAAGAGTTATGATGTCTTAATGGATTAATAAGTTAGGGTTTTGGCTTTTGGACCTGTTCTAGACATGGAAAGTCATAAAGGTGGGAACTTTATGACTTATAATGATGTTATGAGTCTATATATGAGTGTTCGATGAAAGGACGTAAGAGAATAAACACTTAATGGAAAAGTGCCATCTAACAAAGGTCAGTATGGATGAAGGGTTTTGTTGGGCGTACTAGGCAAGGAGGATCGTGGGGATCAAACTGGTACGGTGGGCATACCAGGAGTACACTGGGCGTACGCGATCAGACCCCAAACCCTAATTTGGGGGTATTAAGCCCTATTTAAGCTCCTTACCTCATCCAAATCCTTACCATTCTCAGCCTCCACCTCTCCAACGTCCTGCCATGAAACCCTAACCCTAGTTTGAGCCTTGTGAGTTAAAGAATGTGTTTTTGAGTGCTTTGGAGTGTGCTTGGTGCATCTTGGAGAAGAAGGAACTCATTAGAGAAGTGTTGGTTACATTGGAGCTTATAGATCCAGACATTGTTCACCTTGATCTTTCTTCTAGAGATATAAAGCTTGAATCTTGATGATGCATTTGTTAGATCTAGCTACTTTCGGGTGTTATGAGCTTTTGGTCACTTTAGTGCACAAAGTTTAGATCTTGAAAGTTTGTGACCTTGTAATGGATAAAGTTGGAAACTTTATCCATCTAAACATCATATTGGTTCATATCTAAGGGTTGGAGACTTGGACTTAATGGATTAAGTTGAAAAGGATGCACTTTTGGTCCCTTTGAGACTTAAAGACTAGATCTTGGTGGTTTGGACCATTCGAATGGATAAAGTTGGAAACTTTATCCATTATGGAACTATTAGGATTCATAAAAATGTGATATTGGTCCTTCTATCCCTTCCATGCAAGAGTTATGATGTCTTAATGGATTAATAAGTTAGGGTTTTGGCTTTTGGACCTGTTCTAGACATGGAAAGTCATAAAGGTGGGAACTTTATGACTTATAATGATGTTATGAGTCTATATATGAGTGTTGGAGAAAAAGGACGTAAGAGAATAAACACTTAATGGAAAAGTGTCATCTAACAAACGTCACTATGGGTGAAGGGTTTTGTTGGGCGTACTAGGCAAGGAGGATCGTGGGGATCAAACTGGTACGGTGGGCATACCAAGAGTACACTGGGCGTACGCGATCAGACCCCAAACCTTAATTCGAGGTTATTAAGCCCTATTTAAGCTCCTTAACTCATCCAAATCCTTACCATTCTCTGCCTCCACCTCTCCAACGTCCTGCCATGAAACCCTAACCCTAGTTTGAGCCTTGTGAGTTAAAGAACGTGTTTTTGAGTGCTTTGGAGTGTGCTTGGTGCATCTTGGAGAAGAAGGAACTCATTAGAGAAGTGTTGGTTGCATTGGAGCTTGTAGATCCAGACCTTGTTCACCTTGATCTTTCTTCTAGAGATATAAAGCTTGAATCTTGATGATGCATTTGTTAGATCTAGCTACTTTCGGGTGTTATGAGCTTTTGGTCACTTTAGTGCACAAAGTTTAGATCTTGAAAGTTTGTGACCTTGTAATGGATAAAGTTGGAAACTTTATCCATCTAAACATCATATTGGTTCATATCTAAGGGTTGGAGATTTGGACTTAATGGATTAAGTTGAAAAGGATGCACTTTTGGTCCCTTTGAGACTTAAAGACTAGATCTTGGTGGTTTGGACCATTCGAATGGATAAAGTTGGAAACTTTTATCCATTATGGAACTATTAGGATCCATAAAAATGTGATATTGGTCCTTCTATCCCTTCCATGCAAGAGTTATGATGTCTTAATGGATTAATAAGTTAGGGTTTTGGCTTTTGGACCTGTTCTAGACATGGAAAGTCATAAAGGTGGGAACTTTAGGACTTATAATGATGTTATGAGTCTATATATGAGTGTTGGATGAAAGGACGTAAGAGAATAAACACTTAATGGAAAAGTGTCATCTAACAAATGTCATTATGGGTGAAGGAATTTGTTGGGCGTACTAGGCAAGGAGGATCGTGGGGATCAAACTGGTACGGTGGGCATACCAGGAGTACACTGGGCGTACGCGATCAGACCCCAAACCCTAATTTGAGGGTATTAAGCCCTATTTAAGCTCCTTAACTCATCCAAATCCTTACCATTCTCAGCCTCCACCTCTCCAACGTCCTGCCATGAAACCCTAACCCTAGTTTGAGCCTTGTGAGTTAAAGAATGTGTTTTTGAGTGCTTTGGAGTGTGTTTGGTGCATCTTGGAGAAGAAGGAACTCATTAGAGAAGTGTTGGTTGCATTGGAGCTTGTAGATCCAGACCTTGTTCACCTTGATCTTTCTTCTACAGATATAAAGCTTGAATCTTGATGATGCATTTGTTAGATCTAGCTACTTTCGGGTGTTATGAGCTTTTGGTCACTTTAGTGCACAAAGTTTAGATCTTTAAAGTTTGTGACCTTGTAATGGATAAAGTTGGAAACTTTGTCCATCTCAACATCATATTGGTTCATATCTAAGGGTTGGAGACTTGGACTTAATGGATTAAGTTGAAAAGGATGCACTTTTGTCCCTTTGAGACTTAAAGACTAGATCTTGGTGGTTTGGACCATTCGAATGGATAAAGTTGGAAACTTTATCCATTATCGAACTATTAGGATCCATAAAAATGTGATATTGGTCCTTCTATCCCTTCCATGCTAGAGTTATGATGTCTTAATGGATTAATAAGTTAGGGTTTTGGCTTTTGGACCTGTTCTAGACATGGAAAGTCATAAAGGTGGGAACTTTATGACTTATAATGATGTTATGAGTCTATATATGAGTGTTGGATGAAAGGACGTAAGAGAATAAACACTTAATAGAAAAGTGTCATCTAACAAATGTCACTATGGGTGAAGGGTTTTGTTGGGCGTACTAGGCAAGGAGGATCGTGGGGATCAAACTGGTACGGTGGGCATACCAGGAGTACACTGGGCGTACGCGATCAGACCCCAAACCCTAATTTGAGGGTATTAAGCCCTATTTAAGCTCCTTAACTCATCCAAATCCTTACCATTCTCAGCCTCCACCTCTCCAACATCCTGCCATGAAACCCTAACCCTAGTTTGAGCCTTGTGAGTTAAAGAATGTGTTTTTGAGTGCTTTGGAGTGTGCTTGGTGCATCTTGGAGAAGAAGGAACTCATTAGAGAAGTGTTGGTTGCATTAGAGCTTGTAGATCCAGACCTTGTTCACCTTGATCTTTCTTCTAGAGATATAAAGCTTGAATCTTGATGATGCATTTGTTAGATCTAGCTACTTTCGGGTGTTATGAGCTTTTGGTCACTTTAGTGCACAAAGTTTAGATCTTGAAAGTTTGTGACCTTGTAATGGATAAAGTTGGAAACTTTGTCCATCTCAACATCATATTGGTTCATATCTAAGGGTTGGAGACTTGGACTTAATGGATTAAGTTGAAAAGGATGCACTTTTGGTCCCTTTGAGACTTAAAGACTAGATCTTGGTGGTTTGGACCATTCGAATGGATAAAGTTGGAAACTTTATCCTCTATGGAACTATTAGGATCCATAAAAATGTGATATTGGTCCTTCTATCCCTTCCATGCAAGAGTTATGATGTCTTAATGGATTAATAAGTTAGGGTTTTGGCTTTTGGACCTGTTCTAGACATGGAAAGTCATAAAGGTGGGAACTTTATGACTTATAATGATGTTATGAGTCTATATATGAGTGTTGGAGAAAAAGGACGTAAGAGAATAACCACTTAATGGAAAAGTGTCATCTAACAAACGTCACTATGGGTGAAGGGTTTTGTTGGGCGTACTAGGCAAGGAGGATCGTGGGGATCAAACTGGTACGGTGGGCATACCAAGAGTACACTGGGCGTACGCGATCAGACCCCAAACCTTAATTCGAGGTTATTAAGCCCTATTTAAGCTCCTTAACTCATCCAAATCCTTACCATTCTCTGCCTCCACCTCTCCAACGTCCTGCCATGAAACCCTAACCCTAGTTTGAGCCTTGTGAGTTAAAGAATGTGTTTTTGAGTGCTTTGGAGTGTGCTTGGTGCATCTTGGAGAAGAAGGAACTCATTAGAGAAGTGTTGGTTGCATTGGAGCTTGTAGATCCAGACCTTGTTCACCTTGATCTTTCTTCTAGAGATATAAAGCTTGAATCTTGATGATGCATTTGTTAGATCTAGCTACTTTCGGGTGTTATGAGCTTTTGGTCACTTTAGTGCACAAAGTTTAGATCTTGAAAGTTTGTGACCTTGTAATGGATAAAGTTGGAAACTTTATCCATCTAAACATCATATTGGTTCATATCTAAGGGTTGGAGACTTGGACTTAATGGATTAAGTTGAAAAGGATGCACTTTTGGTCCCTTTGAGACTTAAAGACTAGATCTTGGTGGTTTGGACCATTCGAATGGATAAAGTTGGAAACTTTATCCATTATGGAACTATTAGGATCCATAAAAATGTGATATTGGTCCTTCTATCCCTTCCATGCAAGAGTTATGATGTCTTAATGGATTAATAAGTTAGGGTTTTGGCTTTTGGACTTGTTCTAGACATGGAAAGTCATAAAGGTGGGAACTTTATGACTTATAATGATGTTATGAGTCTATATATGAGTGTTGGATGAAAGGACGTAAGAGAATAAACACTTAATGGAAAAGTGTCATCTAACAAATGTCACTATGGGTGAAGGGTTTTGTTGGGCGTACTAGGCAAGGAGGATTGTGGGGATCAAACTGGTACGGTGGGCATACCAGGAGTACACTGGGCGTACGCGATCAGACCCCAAACCCTAATTTGAGGGTATTAAGCCCTATTTAAGCTCCTTAACTCATCCAAATCCTTACCATTCTCAGCCTCCACCTCTCCAACGTCCTGCCATGAAACCCTAACCCTAGTTTGAGCCTTGTGAATTAAAGAATGTGTTTTTGAGTGCTTTGGAGTGTGCTTGGTGCATCTTGGAGAAGAAGGAACTCATTAGAGAAGTGTTGGTTGCATTAGAGCTTGTAGATCCATACCTTGTTCACCTTGATCTTTCTTCTAGAGATATAAAGCTTGAATCTCGATGATGCATTTATTAGATCTAGCTACTTTCGGGTGTTATGAGCTTTTGGTCACTTTAGTGCACAAAGTTTAGATCTTGAAAGTTTGTGACCTTGTAATGGATAAAGTTGGAAACTTTATCCATCTAAACATCATATTGGTTCATATCTAAGGGTTGGAGACTTGGACTTAATGGATTAAGTTGAAAAGGATGCACTTTTGGTCCCTTTGAGACTTAAAGACTAGATCTTGGTGGTTTGGACCATTCGAATGGATAAAGTTGGAAACTTTATCCATTATGGAACTATTAGGATCCATAAAAATGTGATATTGGTCCTTCTATCCCTTCCATGCAAGAGTTATGATGTCTTAATGGATTAATAAGTTAGGGTTTTGGCTTTTGGACCTGTTCTAGACATGGAAAGTCATAAAGGTGGGAACTTTATGACTTATAATGATGTTATGAGTCTATATATGAGTGTTGGATGAAAGGACGTAAGAGAATAAACACTTAATGGAAAAGTGTCATCTAACAAATGTCACTATGGGTGAAGGGTTTTGTTGGGCGTACTAGGCAAGGAGGATCGTGGGGATCAAACTGGTACGGTGGGCATACCAGGAGTACACTGGGCGTACGCGATCAGACCCCAAACCCTAATTTGAGGGTATTAAGCCCTATTTAAGCTCCTTAACTCATCCAAATCCTTACCATTCTCAGCCTCCACCTCTCCAACGTCCTGCCATGAAACCCTAACCCTAGTTTGAGCCTTGTGAGTTAAAGAATGTGTTTTTGAGTGCTTTGGAGTGTGCTTGGTGCATCTTGGAGAAGAAGGAACTCATTAGAGAAGTGTTGGTTGCATTAGAGCTTGTAGATCCAGACCTTGTTCACCTTGATCTTTCTTCTAGAGATATAAAGCTTGAATCTTGATGATGCATTTGTTAGATCTAGCTACTTTCGGGTGTTATGAGCTTTTGGTCACTTTAGTGCACAAAGTTTAGATCTTGAAAGTTTGTGACCTTGTAATGGATAAAGTTGGAAACTTTATCCATCTAAACATCATATTGGTTCATATCTAAAGGTTGGAGACTTGGACTTAATGGATTAAGTTGAAAAGGATGCACTTTTGGTCCCTTTGAGACTTAAAGACTAGATCTTGGTGGTTTGGACGATTCGAATGGATAAAGTTGGAAACTTTATCCATTATGGAACTATTAGGATCCATAAAAATGTGATATTGGTCCTTCTATCCCTTCGATGCAAGAGTTATGATGTCTTAATGGATTAATAAGTTAGGGTTTTGGCTTTTGGACCTGTTCTAGACATGGAAAGTCATAAAGGTGGGAACTTTATGACTTATAATGATGTTATGAGTCTATATATGAGTGTTGGATGAAAGGACGTAAGAGAATAAACACTTAATGGAAAAGTGTCATCTAACAAATGTCACTATGGGTGAAGGGTTTTGTTGGGCGTACTAGGCAAGGAGGATCGTGGGGATCAAACTGGTACGGTGGGCATACCAGGAGTACATTGGGCGTACGCGATCAGACCCCAAACCCTAATTTGAGGGTATTAAGCCCTATTTAAGCTCCTTAACTCATCCAAATCCTTACCATTCTCAGCCTCCACCTCTCCAACGTCCTGCCATGAAACCCTAACCCTAGTTTGAGCCTTGTGAGTTAAAGAATGTGTTTTTGAGTGCTTTGGAGTGTGCTTGGTGCATCTTGGAGAAGAAGGAACTCATTAGAGAAGTGTTGGTTGCATTGGAGCTTGTAGATCCAGACCTTGTTCACCTTGATCTTTCTTCTAGAGATATAAAGCTTGAATCTTGATGATGCATTTGTTAGATCTAGCTACTTTCGCGTGTTATGAGCTTTTGGTCACTTTAGTGCACAAAGTTTAGATCTTGAAAGTTTGTAACCTTGTAATGGATAAAGTTGGAAACTTTATCCATCTAAATATCATATTGGTTCATATCTAAGGGTTGGAGACTTGGACTTAATGGATTAAGTTGAAAAGGATGCACTTTTGGTCCCTTTGAGACTTAAAGACTAGATCTTCGTGGTTTGGACCATTCTAATGGATAAAGTTGGAAAATTTATCCATTATGGAACTATTAGGATCCATAAAAATGTGATATTGGTCCTTCTATCCCTTCCATGCAAGAGTTATGATGTCTTAATGGATTAATAAGTTAGGGTTTTGGCTTTTGGACCTGTTCTAGACATGGAAAGTCATAAAGGTGGGAACTTTATGACTTATAATGATGTTATGAGTCTATATATGAGTGTTGGATGAAAGGACGTAAGAGAATAAACACATAATGGAAAAGTGTCATCTAACAAATGTCACTATGGGTGAAGGGTTTTGTTGGGCGTACTAGGCAAGGAGGATCGTGGGGATCAAACTGGTACGGTGGGCATACCAGGAGTACATTGGGCGTACGCGATCAGACCCCAAACCCTAATTTGAGGGTATTAAGCCATATTTAAGCTCCGTAACTCATCCAAATCCTTACCATTCTCAGCCTCCACCTCTCCAACGTCCTGCCATGAAACCCTAACCCTAGTTTGAGCCTTGTGAGTTAAATAATGTGTTTTTGAGTGCTTTGGAGTGTGCTTGGTGCATCTTGGAGAAGAAGGAACTCATTAGAGAAGTGTTGGTTGCATTGGAGCTTGTAGATCCAGACCTTGTTCACCTTGATCTTTCTTCTAGAGATATAAAGCTTGAATCTTGATGATGCATTTGTTAGATCTAGCTACTTTCGGGTGTTATGAGCTTTTGGTCACTTTAGTGCACAAAGTTTAGATCTTGAAAGTTTGTGACCTTGTAATGGATAAAGTTGGAAACTTTATCCATCTAAACATCATATTTGTTCATATCTAAGGGTTGGAGACTTGGACTTAATGGATTAAGTTGAAAAGGATGCACTTTTGGTCCCTCTGAGACTTAAAGACTAGATCTTAATGGATTAATAAGTTAGGGTTTTGGCTTTTGGACCTGTTCTAGACATGGAAAGTCATAAAGGTGGGAACTTTATGACTTATAATGATGTTATGAGTCTATATATGAGTGTTGGATGAAAGGACGTAAGAGAATAAACACTTAATGGAAAAGTGTCATATAACCGAGTACGTTGGTTGTACCTTTGAGTACGTTACGCGTACTCGTATAGGGTCACGTTTTTGGATGGTGAGTACACCATGTGTACGAGCTGAGTATGATGGGCGTACGAGCCGAGTACGTTGGGCGTACTCAGCCTGAAGTCTGACTTCTTGACTTGTTGACTTTGACTTTCGTTAACCGTTGACTTTTAACCAAGTTTGACCTTGGGTCAAACTTCAGGATTTTGTGCTATTAATTAAGATTTTATTTGGTTATGGTGTTAGTTGATTCGGGGGCACAAGCAGTGCAGAAAAGGGATTGTATCGTAGTATTTCAGAGTTCCTTGATTTAGGTGAGTCTTCTCCCTATGCTTGTGGGTCGAAGGCACCAATGCCGGCTCACTAAATTGTGTATGTTGGATGCTAACTGTCTTTGTGACTCTTGCATGTTTGTATGAGCCTGTATGGTAGTATATATGTGCTGACCAGCTGGGTCTTATTTTTCGTTACTGTGATATGTGTTACTCTTCGGTTAGTCTCCAGGGTTGCTGATAACCCACCGGGCGTGCTATTTGCCAACTGAGACTTCGAGTAGTCTCCAGGGTTGTTGATTATCCACAAGATGTGTTGTTTGCTCAGTTAGATTTCGAGTAGTCTCCAGGGTTGCTGATAACTCATGGTTGTTCCTTTATGTTGTGTTGTATATAGTATTTTGGGGAACTCATTAATATTTGTGCTTGCGATTTGTGGTTTAAATGTTTTCAGGTTTTCTTATATTAAAGGAGGGACACAACTCGATTGCATCGCATCAATGAAGACTTGTGCATGATAACTTTTGACGATACTCTGATAAATGTTTTAAGATTAAATTGTTCTCTTTAAGATTTTGTAGTTGGGATTTAAATAAACACTTAAATTTTTATTTGAAAATTTTGGGTTGAAATTTGAGAGGTTACAAATGTTCAACTTCATAGCTTCATATCTTCAAAGATCTTCAACTCTTTTATTCAAAGGATTTATCTTCAAAGATCTCCACAGATCTGTATTTCAGAAGCTTCGTATGCCCAAAGCTCTTACAAATTTGTATATCTTTAAAGGTTTTGTCTCCAAAAACTTATATGACAATTTGATCTTCTTCTTCTACCTCGCAAACAAAGAAATACCAATAGGTTTGGGTGTTCTAAAACACCGAGTACATATGACATAACTATAGTTTACTTCCTGTGTGCTTCCATAGCTCATTATTTGTGAACAAAATTCAAACCCACTTGATACATTGGAATACTTGTTCTTCTCATTCAACTATATCACAACCAAATACAAATAGTTGAGTCAAATGGAGTTTCTCCTCATTCTTCTCATTCAATTATATCACAACCACCTTAAATTTCACCCGAAAGCATCAAAGGGCTCCAAATCTCACAATAGTGGTGGCGATTATCTTGATATACTAACCCTAAATCTTCACAAACTCTTTAACTAGAAGCAACCCAACGTCATTTTATTGTGGGTGTTCGCGAAATTGAAAATGGAGCACAATACCTTTGAGTTTTGAAGAAACTCATTCTAAGGCAATGCAACTACATAAACAAATCATTAGTCCTTTATGCAAACTCGATCCAAGTTCTTAGGGGGTGTTTGGCTTAGCTTTTCACAGCCCAAAAGTCCTTTTTGGAAAAGTTACAAAAAGTCAGGTTTTCCTGACTTTTCCAAAAAGTTCCTTTTCCTTGTATCAAAACTCCAAAAGTAGCTTTTAAAACTAGTTTTGCCAAACATCTTTTGCTTTTTTTCTTTTCCAAAAAGGACTTTTGGCTGTGAAAAGCTAAGCCAAACACCCCCTTATTCTCAAATTACCTCAGTTTATACATGGTTGACGTACATAGAAACTCCAAAATCAAATAATTGTTTCACTTCTGTAATCTCAATTCTCGTTTGTCTGATAGTAAAATCGACAGTATTTGGCTCCTATACTTGAAGATGTGGATGCATATGTAATCCTAGAGCTTGAAGCATGAGGCTAATTTAAGCTACAACTCCTGGGAAACGCACCATTGATGACATTCTCTCGTCAATTGACTACAAAGACATACTCATCGGCTAACAAAAACGGAAAAATGAGTCATGCGCACAAGGTGTTCTACAAAATTCTCCAAAGAAGATTGTTGGGAAGAATACAAGCTTTGATCGGTTCCTGACGCCATCTCCATATCCAAAAAAAATCGGATGATGTAACAAAGCGCTCAATGAAATGTAACAAAATGTTTTGCTTCCAGATTCTCTGGTGGATTTAATTGGCATAATGAAGGGGGAAGAATGAGCTATGCACATACGGTGCTCGATGAAATGCTTAAGAAGTCCACAGTCTACAACCCTCTTGGTTCCAGGAAGATGCTAGAATCCATGATACTAGATAAACATCTGTTGCAAAACAAATTTTTTTTCCTTCACAAAACTCGGTATGGATTGAAGGTTGTTATGTAATTTCCACGCAAAAAACTGTTTGAGTTTGTTATACAAAATAACCACACATGGAGCGCACATTTTCATTGAAATTCAACTTAAAATCATTTCAATTAGCTTTGTTAGAATTGTCAAGACCAGATCATAGCACAGTTCTATCATCAGATGCATCTTTGTGAACAACAAATATCTTACAATAAACTAAAACTTCGTTTATTTACAATAAACAGTAACATTTTCACATCCATATATACTTACCAGTCTTTCTAATAGATTTTCGTTAGCATTATTAAGATATTAACTCTCTTTTTAGTATATGCATAGACCAAATTGGTAGATCCACCGAGTACAACTCAAACTTCTTTTCATATAAGATAGCCTTACTTACTATATAAAGTTGATTTTCTTTTGGAAGATACTGTGAGCCACCATGCTAGTTGCATGCTAACCAAGAACTTCCTCTAAAGTGGATTAACCTATGTCATTATACAAAAAAATATTTAAAAAAAAAAAGGAAAAAAGAAAAACGAAAACGAAAAGCATAGATAAACAAACAAAAAATGCTATAAATAACTTATAGAAAACCGCATGCCCATTTTGTTTTGAATGTCATTCCTATCTATTTATTGTACTATTCTTTATATAGCATGAAGCTTGATAACTTGTTATTGTAAAACCGAATGAGACACAAGCATGCAAACACAAACCGATGGATCATGAAGTCAAAGCTCCTGTTCCTTCACTATGACACACATACTAGTATTTGCCACCAGAAGAAGTACCAAAAAAATGATACATGGCTCAATCGGATACCTCCAATACAATCATGCTTATAACAAAACCTCCAAGACATTATCATTATGTAACCCCTGCTCAGAAGGGAGGGAAGGGGGAGTAGAAGGGTTGATACAACAGTGTGCATAAGTATTATCTCCATTTCGTGGGCAAAGTTGAGTTACAAGACGAGCTGATATTATGCATGATAACACATCCCCAAGAGATGAAACTATTATTTCGAAGAGGAAGCTCAACAACTCAATCCTTGCCATCAACGCAACTACCCAATTCCTGCCACCAGCCTGGCTGCCCAACTCTTGCTAGCAGCCCGACTGCCCAGTTCCTGTCACCAGTCTGATTGCCCAGCTCTTGCCAGCAGTGCGACTACTCAGTTCTCATCAGCAACTCGGTTGCCTAGTTCTTGCAAGAAGCCATCCCATCTCTTAAAATCAACTGCATGGCTTACCTCTAAACAACTCTGTTGCCCAACTTTTACTAGCTTTTCTCCCCGGCTCCTAATACTTAGCTCTTAGCAGCCTTACTACCCCGTCTCTTAACAACTCTGTTGCTCGACTCTCCGTACTAATTACCATTATATTACTGCCTGGAATTATCACCTGGGGTAGACAATATGACAACAGGATTCTTTGCCTCCACTCACAAGGGCCCTACTCATTGGATACACTAGAAGGGAGGGCCATACCAAGGACATGAACGCCAAGAACCTCAAACGGTTTTTCTTTTAGCAAGAGTAAGCAAAGACTCAAAGAAACTTAAGGAAAAGTCAAGCATAGGCTAGGACATTATGTAACCCCTGCTCAGAAGGGGGGGGGAGTAGAAGGGTTCATACAACACTGTGCATAAGTATTATCTCCATTTTATGGGCAAAGCTGAGCTACAAGACGAGCCGATATTGTGCATGATAACACATCCCCGAGAGATGAAACTGTTATTGCGAGGAGGAAGCTCAACAGCTCAATCCTTTCCATCAACGCAACTGCCCAGTTCCTACTACAAGTATGGCTGCCTAACTCTTGCTAGTAGCCCGACTGCCCAGTTCCTGCCACCAGTGCGACTGCCCAGCTCTTGCCAGCAATGCGACTACTCAGTTCTCATCAGCAACTCGATTGCCTAGTTCTTTCAAGAAGCCAACCCATCTCTTAAATACAACTGCATGGCTTTCCTCTCAACAACTCTGTTGCCTATCTTTTAATAGCTTTGTTGCCCAACTCCTAATACTTATGTTACCTAGCTCTTAGCAGCCTTACTACCCGATCTCTTAACAACTATGTTGCTCGGCTCTCCAAACTAGTTACCATTATATTACTTCCTGGAATGATCACCCGGCGCAGACAATATAACAACATGATTCTTAGCCTCCACTCACAAGGGTCCTACTCATTGGAGACACTAAAAGGGAGGGACATACCAAGGACATGGAACGCCAAAGAAACTTAAGGCAAAGCCAAGCATAGGCTTGGACATTATGTAACCCCTACTCATAAGGGATGATTACGAGTTAACTCCTATTCAAAAGGGATGATTATGAATTATCTTCCTATGTAATCACTTTCATACCGGATGGGTTGATCACCCAGACCAAGGCTTAAATACTAAATGTATTTTCTTCTACAATAGTTCGAACACAACACATAATGCAAGATTTCAAAGGATTATAACCTTTGTCATAGAAGATGCTAGGCACTTAAGCCCATCTCATGTGCACTGGAAAACTGGCCCAAAACCAGGGACCCCAGATAACAATCTCAATCCCAGAAGATGCTTCGCATCCAATCCCATCTCATGTGCACTGACCAGCAGACCCAAAACCAAGGAACCAAACATAACAATCTCAATCCCAGAAGATGATTGGCATCCAAGCCCATCTCATTTACGCTGACCAACAATTTCGAAAGTAGAGGATCAAACCTCTACTTCAAAAACAATTAGACATTTGGGCCCATATACAAGCCAACAAGCTTCAACGTCAAAACAGAAAAATAAACAACAACACAAATAAGAATATCTCAACAAAAAGAAAATAAAATCAGATAAGATACAGGGCAAAACATGCAAAGCTACCCAAAAGTAAACAATGACATTGTTTAAAAGCATGCCACAAGGGGCTTACAACTAGAAAAAAAAAACAAGACAAAACCAATTTTTCCTCACACCCCGAAAGGCAATACAATGGATATCAACACTTGACCGAATCAAACACTGTTGAATCATGAAAAGTGACCCTCTTGAACTTCAGCTACCACAGCCAACAAGCTACCGCAGTCAAGCTCCCTCTTCAGCATTTGAAGTCATCAAAGCCAACCGCAGTCACTCTTTGTTACTTAGTTTATTTTGTCTTACTGTAATCCTCTCTATTGTCCAGTATGCCTTGCATGGCTACTCTTAGAGAGTGAATCTAATGTAACTCTGTCACACCCCCAAACCAAGGATGGCGGAAACGTCCGGGGGTGGAGGACTTCACGTAGAGTATCACAACAACGAGTATAATAGTGCTCAAAGTAAATACAACCATCATAAATATAATTGAGAAAGTTATACCAAAGTATATGTTTACATGTTTCAATTCAATTACATTATGATGACAAAATGAACTGTTTGACGATTTAACGTCCCATCCTCAAAATGCTGTTGATTTCCTGTTTCACTGATTTCCTGAGAATACAAGTGGTTTTGAAAAGAGTGTCAACAATTAAGTTGGTGAGTTCATAAGAGTTTTGTTTGAGGAAGAAACCGTTTTCCTTGTAAAAACGATAGAGTATGTTTTCCAGAAAATCCTATATTTTCTTAGTTGAATGTGGAATGAATGCTCATATGTTATGCGATAATGAACTCTAGAAGGACCCATAGATTCCTTCTATGATCACTCAACGTATATAAGTTATATATAATTTGAGTTAAATAAACCGTTGAAGTCTAATAATTCTAGACGAGATGTAGTGTTAATAGAAATACCTTTCCAAAGAAAATCCAATATTTTCCTTATAAAAGTGATGTAGTCCTAAATCCCAGGACCGAGAGTAAACAAGTATTTTTCCATACTTAAAGTAATTCATGCAAGTTTAAATCGACATAAACTCGTTTAGTTTAGAAGTAAAACCCTTTTTCAAAGTAGAATTTTCCACGTAAACTTGAAAGATTGTTAACTACCTATGTGAGTCGCTATAACCATACTATGACGAGAAATAACATGCACAACGTTTTTCAGATGTTAAGATACTATGACTCTTGTCACCCGCAGACCTGTCGGTCCGGCTGTAGCTAGCAGCAAGGTGTGGGGTGTCAATCCCAATATAGATCTATACACAATTATCACGCTCTCCCTACAAGAGACTCTGGTTATAACTTACAGGAATTGGGATCCCGTACTCGAATGTACGGGGAGAGAATTGCCTCACAACCTAAGTTAACTAGTTTACACATAGTTTGATATTAAAACCTCTTCCGTGGTGGAAGTAAAATCACATTTTCTGAATAAATTAGTGATATGAAATCCTTAAACTATTACTATTATAGTTTATCACGTAGGATATGAAAAACCCATTTGTTTTGAGAGTAAAACCTTTTTCATGTAGTAAAATCCTTAAACTATGCTTATTGAAGTTTATTATATGTGTTCGAAATGAATGAGCAAACCTTATCAAGAATGACTAAATTTCAGTTTAAGATGATAAACTAACAAGATAATACCTTCAATATTTAGAACTTATGGTTATACACTTTGCTCGACATATTACAAAGTGATATGAAAATTATAAGATGTTAACTAGTTTTTAACCGTTCTGCACTGTTTTAGAAAAATCATAGAAAAATCATACAAAGTCGAAAACTGAATCCGTAAATCCTGAGAGTTCATAAAATGTGTCTAGTTTGTTCATAATTTTTATTATGATTTTTGGAAGTATTTAACTTGTGTTAAATTGTTCATATTCACAGACTGGTCCGAATTTGTTTTTGAAATGATAGGCAGTTTTGTAAAAATCACCATAAATCGTAGAAAAATCGTATGGTGATGTGCAAGTAATCATTTTAAAGGTATGGATCTGAACTATTTGCACCTAATACAGTTTTGAAAACTAAAATGTTTAAATTGACCAAAACAGTCTGTGAATGGGGTTAAACTTTTCTGATGAAAGCTGTTGAATGAGTTTAGTTGTGTTCTTGGTGTTTAACTTGTATTCCCCCCCCCCCCCCCTTAAAACTTAAGAAAAACATGAAAAGATAGGGGTATGAAATCACCTTGAGTGATTTCAGTAGATGGATGATGGAGAAAGGTAGTGCTCAACTCAAGAACACTAAAAAGACGCCTTGAAGGTTCGAAGATCTAACATGAATGTGATGATGTTTGTGTAAGATATCTATGATTTGAGTAGAAGGAAGTGAAATAATTATATGGAGGATGAATATACTTACCAAAAGTTGAAGAAAAGCTTGGAAGAAGGCCCTTGAATCTCGAATTTTAGTGAGAGAATTGAGAGAGAAAATGTGTTTAATCTTTGGTGGAAGAATGAGAAAATGAGAGAGAGTGTTAGGAGAGAGGATAGATTTCAGACTTAGACAAGGAATGGGGTTGGGAAATGATGGGAAAAAGACGATGAATGACCAGGTATGGTGGGGGGTGTGGGCTGGTCATGGAGTGGGTGTGGGTGGTTGTTTGTGTCATAAACTAAAGTAAAGTCAACACTCCACCTCAAGATCTTACTTAATAGATTTTATTCTTAATTAAGGATTTCCCTAAAAATATGCTGAATTTATGAATATATGGGGTCTTATATGTCAAAATATAAGTTTGGGTGAAAATCCCTCGTTAAAATAATTAAAAACGGGCTTAAAACGGAGTCGTGGTCGAAAAACCGGGTGGAAAGTGGCAAATCCGAAGTCAGGGCTTGGTTTCGGGTCTTAGCAGCCTTAGAACCGGAGTGGCTTGGTCGTTGAATTGGGTCCGAGGGGGAGGGGACTGCGGTCCGAGCAGGTACTGCAGGCGGCTCGTCAGGAGGGACCATAGGCGAAGTTCGGATGCGGTGCTCCAGGTTCGATGGCTGCGGTTCGATGGCTGCGGTCTGATGGCTGCGGCTTGATGGCTGCGGCTCGATGGCTGCGGCTACTCAAGGAGACTCCGGTCTTGGTTCTTGGGCTTCGGCTCAAGGAGGGTTTGGTCCTTATAGAGGGACTTCGGCCCTAAAAGGCTATTTTCCAATGTATCTTCCCGTTTCGAATGGTTTTTCACCAAGTCAAGTGTCGGGATGCCCCAAATGATTACAAAAAAATCAAAAGAGGTTTTGAGAGAGATTTGGGAGAGATTTGACATACTTGGAGAGATTTCTCATACAGAGAGAGATTTGGGAGAGATTTGACATACTTGGAGAGATTTGGGAGAGATTTCACATTCTTGGAGAGATTTCTCATACAGAGAGAGATTTGGGAGAGGTTTCACATTCTTGTAGAGATTTCTCATACAGAGAGAGATTTGGGAGAGATTTGACATATTAGGAGAGATTTGGGAGAGATTTGACATACTTGGAGAGATTTGGGAGAGATTTCACATTCTTGGAGAGATTTCTCATACAGAGAGAGATTTGGGAGAGGTTTCACATTCTTAGAGAGATTTCTCATACAGAGAGAGATTCGGGAGAGATTTCACATACTTGGAGAGATTTCTCATACAGAGAGAGATTTGGGAGAGGTTTCACATTCTTGGAGAGATTTCTCATACAGAGAGAGATTTGGGAGAGATTTCACATACTTGGAGAGATTTCTCATACAGAGAGAGATTTGGGAGAGATTTCACATACTTGGAGAGATTCCTCCTACTTAGAGAGTTTTGGGAGAGTTTGAGTGGAAGAGATTGGGAGAGACTTCTTTTGTGACCCTTTTGAGTGTTTGGCTCCGTAATTCAAGGTTTGTAAACCTCGTTAAGTCTTGTTATGATTGTCACATGCCCCCGAGGGTTAAGGAATAATGTTTTATCGATTAGTTTCATCACTTGCCCTGATTAGGGTTTAGAGTTTCCGAACACGTGAAAACTCTAAGTGATACTTTGTATTAAGATTGCGAGTTGTTCAATAAGAAACATAATGGAAACCCTAATATACAAGGGTTAGATGAGTTGACCGGTTTGACTTGTTGACTTTAGTTGACTTCGTCTTGGCCAAAATTGACGGTTGTCACAAACTCCTTGAGTCTCTATAAATAGAGCTCATTCTCTTGTATTCATTACGGATCTATTATTCTGAATACACATCTCTGAAGTTATCTTTTCTATCTCTCTATCTAATTACTCATCTCTTCTTACTCACAAATCTTACTAGAATATAACTGATTACAATCTCTCTTCGGAGCAAGTCTCTTGTGACTTAATCACTAAGTTTGATCTCACTTATTAACTTGGCTTGAATGCATTCCTCGTTGTGAATCAACTTATGTGTATACTTGATATAACAATTGTTGTCATTTCCATTTCTTTACTTTTCCGCAACTAACTCTCTAACTATCTAACTCTAAATATTATTGTTGAGCTTTTAGATCCTTCGAGATTAACTATTCCGCAATATACTTGTTCTAACGTTTGTTCAAGTGTGTCTCAAAGTTTTTCTCTCAACAATTGGTATCAGAGCCATAGTGGTTGCTTTTTGAAAATGCAACTCTGATTTTCAAAGGGCCCTCTATACCACTGAAGCTCATTTCTTAAAAAAAACTTCAAAAAAAAAACAAATGGCACAATCGTTATCTCTGAATGTTTCCAACAGTGTTGGTGCTTCTAATCGAGCCCCAATACTGGTAGCAAATGAATATCATCACTGGTCCCAAAGAATGGAAAGATACTTAAGGAGACTTGGTAGAGATGTATGGTGATCCGTAGAAGAAGGACCACATGTCCCAGTCCTTACACCAGTCCAAACTGACGGCACTACAACCAGACTAGGAGGAGGTCAACCAGTCATGAACCGTCCCACCAAGGATGATCTCGATAAAATGGAAAATGATGTTGTAGCTTTTTATGAAATCTCCTGTGGAGTTGCTCCTGACAACTTCGATATTATCATAAATTGCAAATCAACAAAACAGATATGGGAAGTTCTCAAGAATTTATACGAAGGCTCAGAACAAGCACAAGAGAAGAAGCTTACTACCACACTCAATGAGTTCAACAACTTCAAAGCTCATACTGGCGAAATCTTGGAAGACTCATTCAAAAGGTTCAACCTGATAGTCACCAAGTTATCCAATGTGGGCATCATCCACAGTAACCATGAAACAAATCTTTAGTTTCTTAATGGTTTGGGAAGATATTGGACTACGGCTAAGATGATAGTCCAAGGCGATAGAAAGATTCATTATTTGTCACTCTACAAGATCTGTGGAGAACTGCAAGCACAAGAATCCACCGTACTCAAAGACTGTGGTGACTTCGGAGGACCACTTGCCCTCATAGCACAAGCTCTACATAATCAATCTTACTCTCCCTCGTATGACACTCCACCGCAGTCATACGAAGCTGACTCAGAGTATGACGATGAAGAAGAATTTCAGAAGGCTATTGCTCTGGTTAGCCAACAGTTCAACCGTCTACCACCTCCTTCCTTCCGCAAGAATCAACAATTCAACAAACCTCCATTCAACTATAACTTCAGTTCCCAGAATAACCATCCTCGATATCCCAAAAGTTCTCATCCACCACCGCAATCTCAAAATAATCAACCAAAGGAGGCACCGCAGTCTACTCAAAACACTGACTCCGATACTCCCTCAGAAGACAAGATTGATGTTGTAATTTGTCACAAATGCAACAAAGAGAATCACTTTGCAAGAGATTGTAAGGACAATGTAGTAAAAGACAGAGCATTCTACCTTAGAATGGCTCAAGAGTTGGAAGATAAGGAAAAGGCAAGGGCATACGTAGCCCATGTCAAAAGAGACCATCAAGTTTGGTCATCCGGAGACGAAGATGAATCCATCAGCAGTGTCAAAGGAAAAGGGAAAATTTGCATGCTGGCAACTGCGGATGATGATGGTCTACAAAGCTGGACAAAAACTACTGCTACATGGCAAAGGATAGAACTCTAAGCATCGTCGAACAGGTAAAACTTATGATCCAAACTCTAAACTATAGCATGCATGACTGTCAACCCTACATAGATGATCTTAATGACACTTGTGCTGCCGTCTTTACAGACTATAACAAAGCCTTAGATGAGAAGAACATTGCGTCCCACGAGATGTTCCATGTGAGAGGACGACTGGATAACAAAAGACTCAAAATGGCTATGTTAGAAAAGGACATAGAGTTAGAAAAAGATGCAAGAATGTTGAGTGAAACATAATTAGAGATAGCTTTGAACCAGAGAGATTTAGCTCAGAGTGAAATTGTACGCTTAAATCTCTTAATCGAAAAATTGTTCAATGAAAGTGAAGCTATTGAAAATTTGGTAAATAATGGAATCATGGACAATACATACAAATGGGGTTGGTCAAATGGATATCCTACCGCAATGGATTCCTCACCCCGGTTCAACAAAGACAGACTGTATGTCCCTCCAGACCGAGAATTTCATTTTCCAGTCAATGACAAGACCTTTCCCGAAGACATCAAAACTCACTTCGGTAGACTTCATAATCTAAGCAATAATTGTGTCATTGAGGAAATTGTGCCTGAGGTTTCGGGTCACACAAGTGATCAAATTCCTATCTGTGGCACCATTTACCCAAATTCTCAAACCTCATCCGTAGTTGATGAAGAAATTGTCATTAAGGGCCCCGAAGTCTCGAAAGACTTTCCATCTCTGTCCTCAGACCGCAGTGTCTCACACTGTAGTCAAAAGTCCCACAAAATTCCCACTGAAGTCCCAACTCAGACTTACTCTGCAGTAGTCAAATCATCACTACCGTAGTCATCAGTAAAAGGAACTGTGACTCTTCATCCAACTCATCATGAATTACCCATAGAAAACTTTGAAGTAGGTCAATGCTCTCAAAACCCCTGAATCTTCAAGTTCGGATGACTCAAGCCCACGTTTTCAAAATTTTTCTAAGAATTCCAGGACACCGCAGTTGAACATCAAGGACTGCGGTTCTCCAAAAACTTTAGAAAAAAAGGCTTTCAAAGAGGAAATTCGTTCCCGAGGCACAAATAGACAAATCGTTTCGAAAAACAAGAATCATGTCAGACTTCCAAAGTCTAAAAGTCCAGAAAAAATTGTTTTCTCACACTACTTTTTGAAAAACTCTCCCATCAAGAAAACATACAAAAAGGAATGTACAGTTTCAGCAGTCATTCTTATTTCATCTGACACAACCCAAAAAGGTGTAAAGTTTTTTCGAAACAATGGTTTTCAAATCTATTCCTCAGATGATCCGAAATGGAAAGGTATTTTACCCACTCCAACACTTTTAAAGTCACATCAAAATTTTAACAAGTGGAAGGGTATTTTACCAAATCCAACAAAAAGAACACAAAGGTCTACACGTGCTAAACCTTTTTCAAAACAAACTTTTCAGAAACCAAACAACACTCATGTCAGATCTTTTCAACCTCGGACCGGTCACAAGCCCAACTCATCCTTTAGACCGCTGACCAAACGTGGTGTCAGAACAAAAGACAAAATATCAACCTGCAAATGTCAGTGTAGTTGCCAAAAAGATTCATCCTATGTCAAATCTAGTTGGAGTCAGAAACCTCGTAACTTTTCAAAAACACACAACACTCCAAAACTACACAAACACCGAGGACTAGGATTAAAAGTTGACAAGAAACTTGTCCCTGCAACCTCGGTCCATGCATCATTCAGAAACTCATTTGTTGTCCCAGGCTCCAAACTAGTTTGGATGCCTAAACTAACCGTGTAATTCTCAGGCTTTGTGCAAGGAGGAACAAGAAGAAGAATGGTTAGTCGACAGTGCCTGCTCCTTGCACATGACCGGAAGGTTAGAATACCTTCGGGATTTCAGGCCAATTTGCAACGGTGGAAATGTTACATTCGGCAACAATGCAAATGGGATCATCCGAGGTTACGGTGTTCTCACTACGGGGAACTTCTCTATTCAAAAGGTTGCTTATGTAGAAAGCCTTAAACACAATCTCATCAGTGTTGGCCAACTATGTAAGGCAGGCCATCGAGTTGAATTTGATGATCAATTTTGTTATGTAATGACAAGTGATAGGAGCACATGTTTGATCATATCTCGATCTGAAGGTACTATGTATCCTCTGGATGTCTCTCTGATCATAGGCAAACATCAGTTATATTTCCTATCCAAAGCAGTATCCGAAGTCAGCTGGCTATGGCACCGCAAGCTAGCTCATCTCAACTTCAGATACATCAACAATTTGGTCACTGGAGAACTAGTCAGAGGACTCCCTATTCTCAAGTTCTGCAATGATACTCTCTGCCCTGCATGTGAATGTAGGATGCAATCCAAAGCAAGTCACCCCATGGTGATTGATTCTTCAATTTCTAAACCACTAGAGCTCCTTCACATTGATCTCTGTGGTCCATCAACCGTATCCAGTCTCCATCACAAGAAGTACATACTGGTTATAGTAGATGACTTCACACGCTTCACATGGGTTTTCTTCCTCAGACTCAAGTCAGAAACACCGCAGATTCTCATCAATTTCATCAAGGAAATAGAACTTCAGATAAAGCTGCCAGTACGATGCATCCGCAATGATAATGGAACCGAGTTTACTAATCATCTCCTCAACAGTTTCTTGGTTTCCAAAGGCATCACTCATAACTTCTCAGCTCCTTATACACCGCAACAAAATGGAGTAGTAGAGAGAAGGAATCGCACTCTAGTAGAAGCAGCTAGATCCATGCTTAAGTTCGCACACCTTCCTCTCTACTTCTGGGCTGAAGCTGTAGCCACTACATGCTTTGTTCAAAACCGAAGCATTGTGTGCAAACGTCTCAAGAAAACACCATATGAGCGCCTTAACAACAGAAAGCCAAATGTCCGCTTCTTTCATATCTTTGGGTGTAGATGTTTTGTGATCAACAACCGCGATCATCTTAACAAGTTTGCACTGAAGTCTGACGAAGGCATCTTCCTTGGCTATTCTACTAACAAAGTTGCTTACAGGGTTCTCATCAGACGTACAAGGCTAATCATTGAAAGCTTCGATGTGAAATTTGATGATTCTCACATCCGCAACGCCCTCCATCCACTGAAATGACAGCAATCATGGAAAGCGATATTCCTTCCTCTTCAGGTCCTTTAAATCTAGTTGAAGTCAATTATGACGATCTTTTCGACCCTGTTGAAACGGCAAAACTATCCGAAGTTCTTGTGTCTCCGGCAGCTCAACAACAACACGCTGATGTTTCTAGTCCATCACTATCCGAAGTAGCATCTCTCAATACTTCCACCTCTCCTGTTGAGGGGGAAAGCTCTACTCCGGATCAAGCAACAACCGTCGAGGTTCCAGTACTTCATGCTACTCAAGTTCCCATCCGCAGAGAATCATTACCATCAAATGTATCTTCGGATTCGGATGATGAACATATAGAGAACATTGACATAAGAACCGACTCAAGGATTATCACTCTCCCATCCGCAGTCCAGGGGGAACCTTCTCAGGTTCCAGAGGACCTCCCATCAGCAATCCAGGAGGAACCTCTTCCAACTGCTCAAGAAAATTCCATTCTCGTTCCAACAAACCAAGATGATTCCGTAGGATGTTCTCACGTCCAGGGGGAACTGCCATCTCCAACTGCAGAATCTTCTAATATTGAAGATATTCCCTCTACCGCAGCTGTTGATCATCTACAACCCCGTCTACACGTATGGACGAAGGACCACCCACCAGGTCAAATCATTGGAAACCCATCTGCAGGTATCCAGACTCGATCTTCCAAGGACTTATCTGATCATTGTCACTACGCAGCATTTATGTCCTCAGTCGAGCCCCGAACGATCAAAGAAGCATTACTAGAACCTGATTGGATATCCGCAATGCAAGAAGAGCTAGAAGAATTCAGAAGGAACAAAATGTGGAAGCTCATCCCGAAGCCACATGGTCACACCATTGTTGGTACTAGATGGGTATTCAAAAACAAGCTGGATGAATCTGGTGCGGTAGTCAGAAACAAGGCAAGGTTAGTTGCAAAGGGCTACAGTCAACTTGAAGGTGTTGATTATGATGAAACGTATGCTCCGGTGGCACGAATGGAAGCCATCCGAATCTTCTTAGCATACGCGGCCCACAAGAACGTCAAGGTACACCAAATGGACGTTAAGTGTGCATTTCTCAATGGGGAATTAAAAGAAGAGGTTTATCTTCAGCAACCTCCAGGCTTTGAAAGTATTGAATTCCCAGACCACTGCTACAAACTTGAAAAAGCAGTCCACGGTCTGAAGCAAGCCCCAAGAGCATGGTACGAGACTCTCTCTGAATTTCTTGTCTCGTCCGGATACAAAAGAGGAGTGATTGATCCCACTTTATTTAGGAAAGCAAATGGTGACCACCTTATGCTTGTACAAATATATGTGGATGATATCATCTTCGGATCGACTGATCAAGGAATGGTGGATGAATTTGCTAAGCTCATGACCAACAAGTTCAAAATGAGCATGAATAGAGAGATTAACTTCTTTCTAGGACTTTAAGTGAAACAAGTTCCGCAAGGGATATTCATTCATCAAGAGAAATACACCACTGAACTGTTAAAGAAATATTCTATGGACAACTGTTCTTCGGCTAAGGTCCCCATGGCCTTCAGATATAAGATCTCTACTGATCCCTCAAGCGAATCTGTGGATCACAAGACTTATAGAGGTATCATAGGCTCTTTGATGTACCTCACCACAAGCAGGCCAGACATTGTCTTTGCAACAGGTGTATGCGCAAGGTATCAGGCTGACCCAAAAGTGTCACATATGACCGCAGCCAAACAGATACTACGGTACCTGAAAGGAAGCAAGTCTCTTGGATTATGGTACCCCGCAGGCAATGATTTCAGCCTTCAAGCATTCACAGATGCGGATCACGCTGGATGCAGACTAGATCAAAAAAGCACCTCAGGTGGATGTCAATTTCTGGGTGGAAGACTCGTCAGCTAGTCATCAAGGAAACAAAGTTGTGTATCTCTGTCTACCGCAGAAGCTAAATATGTGGCCGCAACCAGCTGTTGTTCACAAGTCCTATGGATGAAGATACAACTTATGGACTACGGATACAGAATGTTGCGGATACCAATTTATTGTGACTCTGAAAGTGCTATAGCTATTTCTCATAATCCTACTAAGCACTCCAAGACCAAACAAATTGAACTAAGGTATCACTTCATCAAAGACCACATCCTGAAAGGTAACATTGAACTCATATTTGTCCATACTCATGAAGAGATTGCTGATGTATTCACAAAGGCACTTGACTCTTCAAAGCTCAACACTTTCTTACAAATGTTAGGAATGATGAATCCGGACCCATAATTTTTCTTGAATTGATAGGCACCGCAGACCATCCTTGGTCTCTATTGCGGTCCTAACTGAAAGTTACTTATGATAGATGGTTTTGGTATATCCTGTGTACCGCAGTCTATGTACCGCAACCATATATCATATTTATCCTTCACTGGTCCTTCTTGTTTCTTATTACTAACTTATTATACAAGTGCTCTCCTCGGTTCTTCTACCGCAGTCTATGTACCACACATCTACCCATCCGCAATAGCAAATGATCCATCCGCAATGAAGTTTCCATCCACAATCACATTGATAATTTCTCAACTGTTTCATTAATCCTTGAATCATGGTGTGCTATTTAATGATCCTTCATTAAATAAAACATTAAATAAAAAACATTCCTTGAGTAACTGTCTCATTCTCTTTTTGAATAAACCTTGTGTCAGACCTATTTTAGGTATGATGACAAAAAAGAACGTCTTTCCATAAACACATCCTTAATTTGTCTTTTCCTCTTACCCAGCATGTCCCATCCATTACAACTTCTTTTCCCCTCACCACACGATCACCTGACGTGATGATGTGCGTCTAAGTTTTCATTAAATGCAATTCCCTTTTTTTCCGAAAAAATCCAAAAATTTTAAACCGTTTCATCATGTGTGGCTGAGATTTCATCTCCCAAAATCAAAAGAACCCCCAATTTTTTTTACCTTATCTTTTTTTCACCTAGGGTAAATAAAAAAAACGTTTCCTGCTCGCATAAGCCCCTATAAAAACCTTTCTTCTTCCCCAAGAACAGTTTACGCTCTCTGAACATTGAATCCTTTCTCCATTATCATACTCTGTTTTTTTCACTTTCTCTCAAACTACTACAATGGTGAAATCTGGTGTATCCAAGAAACAATCCAAAGCTTCTGGATCAGTGAAGCCTACTGGTTCAGACTCTGCTTCAAGACATCCTGCTCCCACGATAGCATCAAGCAACTTCAGAGCTGTGTTCGAAGACCACTCATCTTACAATGCCCCGATCAATCTGATGATCAAGTTCTTGCACAATCACCTCCTGTTTGGCCCTTTCGATTCTTTTACAGACGTTGTTCCCCTCTCTACCCTATTCAAATGTGCCTTTTCAGCCTATCGACCACTCGAGAACCCACAAGAAGTGCATATTAACCTAGTTAACGATTCTTTGGTCATTCTGTCCAAAGAAAAGTTTCTCTCTTCCATTAACCTTCTTGTTCATCCTTCCATCAAGGTCTTTACTCCATCCATGGTGGACATCACTTCTGCACTTTACCAAATGGGTTATCAGAACAAAATCAAAGGCATTGTAGAATTCAAGAAAAACCAACTGCCTGCGGTCTGGCAATTCGTTTGCCATTTCGTCATCCGCAGTCTATCCGGTAGAACCGGAGGCACGGGTAATATGGGACTTAAACTTCTAGAGCTGGTGTGGAGTATCTTCACAGGCCATGACGTGAACTACGGTCAAATTCTATGGGACGACTTTCTGCAATACATTCCAAAGGAGAACCCAAAGGAGAACCCAACCGAACTCACTTTTGCAAGGTTCTGGTCCCTCTGCATTTCAGACCTCCATGCGGATGCAGGCATCAACATGGGCAGCGACATCAATTTCTTTGTCACCAAGGATCTCAAAAGGTACAATCCCTCATCTGATCAATCTATTTTTGGACCGATTCGAAGACTTCCAACCCACATTCTCACCACTCTTGGTCTTGAGACTGTTGATGTCTCAGATCATATTGAGGCTACGGAAGGTATAGCCCCATACCTTCCTACCCCGCCTCTTCAAACCCCATCCGCAATCATTACCCCTGGAAGTACCGCAGTCCCTTCCTCCACTACTCTCTCAAATCTTTCTCAAAGAAGAAAGAAATTGGCCTCAACTCATCAAGGACCCCGCAATGTCTCAAAGAAACAAAGAACCCCACAGAAAGATGCTCCCAAACCAACCGCACCCTCCAAGAAACGCAAAACTAAACCTACCGCAACCACACATGACAGTGACTCTGATGAGGATGCGCAACCAATTGCCATCCTTAAGAAACGAAAAACCAATCCCACTGGCCATATGCATGACCGGACTGATACCTCAGCCTCACAAAAGGCTCTGGTAGTCCTTGGGGTGGCCGCAGACCCATTCAACACCACCATCGAATACCACTCAAGCTCAGAAAGTGAGTCTGTTTCATCACCTCGTGGAGACTCCCCCCCCCCCCCCCCAGTTCATTCCCAAGAGGATAACACTGGTTCTCGCCCTAAGGTCACCAGGGCTTGCCGACTGCATTTCTTTTCCCCTGAGGAGTTGAACTCCATCCTCTTGAATGTCACCCATACACTTCAAACACCTTCCCAACCACAGGGCACTTCTTCTACCCGTGTCGGAACTGAGCCGAGGCCAAACTTGACTACGGGTCAAGGAGACCAAGGAAGCTCAGGGAATCCTACTCTGCTTACATCTGTAACAGGTGGTTTAGGCACGGTGAGCACAAATGTGCAAGGATCCGTGGACCCGAACGACACTTCGGTGCGATACCAAGGATTTGACGGTGATAACTCTAATGACTCATGGTTGAACTACACTCCGGTATCTGAAGCCGACATCCAGAAGTATGCCGCTTTCCGTAGGGCATTCCAAGCAGGAAAAGATCAACAAATCAAGCAACAGCAGCAAAAAGAACAAGAAATCCAAGTTGTGGCTAAGTGTTGGGCAAATGCAATTAACAATGCCAATACCGTAGCCACCATTTTGAAAGTTCAAGACTGGATGTCTGAGATGGCAGAAACTCTCCGCAAGACTCAAGAAGCAACTGCTGATCAAAATGCTTCCAAAGTCCCTCCAACTCCCACTGTCCAAGAATCACAAGACGAAGGAACCGCAGTAGAAGTCAGCTCTGCTCCCACCTTCGGTCTTGATGATGTTGATCTACAAGAGGTAAACAAACCCTCTCCCTCTGATGATGATCTTATGATGTTCGATGAAGAAGAGGAATCCAGTGGCTCTCACCATTCCACTTCTAAGCCCAAAGAGAAGAAGAAAAAGAAGAAGAATGATGTCACAAGAAAGGAATTTTTGAGCCTGCAAGCAAAGGTTGATCAAATTCTCGCTTCGGTCAAGCCAACTCAACCGCAACCAGAAGACACCCCCGGACCGCAGTCATTGATCGAACGGATAGAGCGCTTGGAAACTCGTGAGAGATTGGCTGCTGAGCATATCTCCCTCAAAGTAGAAATGGGAATCCGGTCCCTTGACAACAATCGACAAGCAGTTCACAAGAACTTCATGGCTGCTGCGGAACGCCTCATCTCTGAGGTGACCGCAATCAAGAAAGATCTCCAAGCAGCCATTGCGGATCAAGCCACCCAATCTCAAAAGCTGATAGCTGAGACTCACACTTCCTATGAGTCCACTATCTCAGTCCTTCAAGCTACAATCAACCGCCTGCAACGCTCCTTGTCCACCAACTTCCATGGTCCTGAAATCCTTCAACTCACCAAGGACATTCACAGGCTGCTCTTCAACTCTACAAACCCAACAATCAACAACTGGCAGATGCCCTCAAAGCTCAATTTCAAGAAGTTTTTGCCAAAGTTGATGGCCTTCGAAAATGGCTTGAGGAAGCTCCTGGGTTGCATTCCTCAAGAGGGGGAAGTGAAGAAGAAGTCCATCACTCCAATCACTCCATCTCACAACATCAAAGTCCCCCCATCATTACAGAAAAAATTCCTACACCGCAACCCTCACCAACACCATCTCATCAAAGTCCCCCCATCATTACAGAAAAAATTCCTACACCGCAACCCTCACCAACACCATCTCATCAGACTCCCTCCATCATTACAAAAAAACTTTCTACACCACAACCCTCACCGCAACCATCTCATCATACTCCACCTCATAACACTCCACCGCAAAAGGAGATCACTCCTGAGAAACCAGAGACTCCCCCTCACTTCAAAAATCTGGTGGAGCACATGTTCTCTCCAAGCTCAAACGACTCCCCTGCCACTACCCAAAGAAAAAAAGATTAGAAAGCAGCTAAACTTGCTGAGCTTATATGGAGAGAATGCGGTTTTGACACTATCATGGATGAATCCTTGATAAACTCCTAGATCAATCCTCACCGCAGACTGTTGGATGATGCCCACAAGCCATACCTCACATATGCTGAACCCCCCTCGGATGGCTACTGGGATGTTCCAATCTCCCCAAATGCTAAATATTTCACAGTGTTTGAGCCATTTGACCGTAGCCTTCCAGACCACAAAAGACTGCCAATGGAATTCGAGAGACTTAACCATTTTTATGCTAAGCATTCCTCTCCCATTGACAAAATCTGGTCTAACGACAGACCATCCGCAGTCAAAAACTACAAGCCTCGGAAGTTCATGAAGGCTGACTTCATCCAATACACTCTCACTAGAAGGTAACACGACTATTTCCGCACCCAAGCTGACTTCCCCTGCATGAATCCTGAAGAAGTCTTTCTCATAGCAAAGGTGTTCTAGAACAAGTCGGAGAAACACCCGAAGATGAAGATAGCTCTTGAAAGAGCTAGTATGTTTTTAAAAGAGATTGTCTGTGATTTTGCTAAAATCGACGCAGAGATTTACCCCACCATTGCCAAGAAGTTTGATCTACCACCACTCGATCCTGCACCAATGCCTACCGAAGGTTATCAAGAAAGATCCTTAGGTGCAACCAACTTCCCTGAACTCGGAGTCATTTTCAAAAGGAAGGCTGATAAAGTCAAATACTTTATTCCTTTGACTGCCACGAATCGCCTCACCAGGAAGCAACTTGAAATCTGCCGAACCGTAGTCGAAAGATCAAAGCATACAACTGCCGAAGTCAAGTTCGAGATTTTAAGGACAATCACTTGGTTGGAAAACGTCAGGAAGTTTTGGTGGATCCTGATCAAGTTTCTTAAACTTGATAGCTGAACAAAAGTTAAAGAGGTCACTTAGGGGGAAATTGTTGAATCATGAAAAGTGACCCTCTTGAACTTCAGCTACCGCAGCCAACAAGCTACCGCAGTCAAGCTCCCTCTTCAGCATCCGAAGTCATCAAAGCCAACCGCAGTCACTCTTTGTTACTTAGTTTATTTTGTCTTACTGTAATCCTCTCTATTGTCCAGTATGCCTTGCATGGCTACTCTTAGAGAGTGAATCTAATGTAACTCCTTGAGTCTCTATAAATAGAGCTCATTCTCTTGTATTCATTATGGATCTATTATTCTGAATACACATCTCTGAAGTTATCTTTTCCATCTCTCTATCTAATTACTCATCTCTTCTTACTCACAAATCTTACTAGAATATAACTGATTACAATCTCTCTTCGGAGCAAGTCCTTGTGACTTAATCACTAAGTTTGATCTCACTTATTAACTTGGCTTGAATGCATTCCTCGTTATGAATCAACTTCTGTGTATACTTGATATAACAATTATTGTCATTTCCATTTCTTTACTTTTCCGCAACTAACTCTCTAACTATCTAACTCTAAATATTATTGTTGAGCTTTTAGATCCTTCGAGATTAACTATTCCGCAATATACTTGTTCTAACGTTTGTTCAAGTGTGTCTCAAAGTTTTTCTCTCAACAAACATCACCAACACAATCAACTCCAACATCATCTCCACCAACTCCAACACTACCAGCACCATCAGGGTCATTATCATCTCATCCCGCTCCAACACCACCAACTTCATCATCATCTCCACTGGCTCCACCATCGGCAACTCCATTACCATCCTTACCAGCCATACCACCACCAGCTACACTGCCACCCTCAGCAACTTCATTACCACCCCCACCACCAACAACTCCCCCAACATGCCCATCACCCAAATCCTTGGCATCATCCTCGAAAGTACATATCTGCCTCAAACCCACGATATCAAGGCGACCAAGGCCAAGCAAGGATGCATAATCCAGCGTTACAGAACTCATAATCGCGTCATCAAGGCAGTGGTATGACTGGAGTAGGAGTCATTTGTGTCAGGATCATACGTCCCAACATCAGTCTCAGCCTTCAACCCAGCATGACCAACCTCCTCACCTGCAACATAAGCATCATGACGGATTCGGCGGACACCATTCGCGAACTCAGGATACTGTATCAGTTTACTATAATACGAACAACGCCTACACGAAGCAACCAATTCAAATACCTTTGCACCTACCCCAAGCTAGCCCTAGCCTCCTCAATAAGCTTATCACGGTCAACAACGTCGCGATCAAGACTTTCATTCTAAATCATCAAGCCTTCATTGGACAGGGTAAGAGCATCAGTCTTGCTCTCCAATATGGCCCAAACATCTTCTCAGACATCAACAGCTCGTAGATTTGACCAAACTTGCAGGTTCTCCGCTCAAGTTCAACAATCTGGCGCTTCATTTCAGCTTCACTCGCCTCCAAATCTACACATATCTGCTCAACATCATTCACCCGTTGGACACGCCGAGAGCCGTGTAACATCCAAAAATCTCAGATAAAATTTTTCATAAATTCATTCCAATCATACGATAATCATATCAAAATAGTTAAGAGTGTATCATAGTAAAATTTTATCCGGGTACAAAATCCCAAAATCACGTGAGGTGGAATATACATAGGTGGATGCAGTATGATCATGTCGGGCCCTTCCCTTTCCAGCTAGAAGTACCTAAAACATAAATTGAAAACCGAAGCACGATGCTTAGTGAGTTCCCCCAAAATACCCCATACCATACATATATAACATTCAAAAACATATTAGGTCTATTTCACCCCCTTCGGTATGTTTCAACCGGTATTGGGTCTATTTCACCCCCCTTCGGTATCTTTCAAACGACACTGGGTCTATTTCACAAACTTTGGTATCTTTCAACCAGTATCTGGTCTATTTCACCCCTACCACTATGCATATAACAGTAAGAGTCATAAAGACATCAAGTAGATACATACATAACATGTAATTGTCACGAAGACAATCATCATACTACAAACACAATCTAGTAGGCCGGCACTGGTGCCTTTGACCCACGAATACAGTGAAGGAAACTTACCTCAGACTGAAGGTATCAAATCACACTCGAGATGCTGACTCGCACAATCCTCTCACTAAATTGCACATAATGAAACCTTAATTAGAAATTAGGTCCACAATCCAACATGTGGGTCCAAACCCTAACCCTTCTTATATTAGGCCTAACCCACCAAGGCCCAAATCAATACTAGTCCAAAAAGGTATTCTAAGTCCAACAAAAAGGACCCTAAGTCCCAACATAGGCCCAAGGGCTCCATATCGACCTAATGCCACAAATGACCTGATACCATAAAAGGGCCTAAGGCCCAAACTCAATTCAAGCAAAAATCACACTAATTCCGAGCCCAAGACTCCAAAAGCCCATAGTCGGACGTACATAGTTGATCCGAAATCGGGGTGCAAGCCCAGTACGCCCGACGTACTGGTCAGAAAGCCAAATATATCCAAAAGTCTTACCTCATTCAGCTCTTGACGTCCAAATTCAGATCCAAGGTCCTTAAAGTGTATTAAGCCATAAAGTTTCCAACTTTATGCTTTTGCATTACTTAATGGGACTCAAACCATGGATTTAACTTTCTATCTCCCTTAAGTGGTCACCAACGCATGAACAGTTGAGTTCTAACCTCCAAGATCTGATTTTTATGACTTCATGCACCCCTAAGAGCCCAAAAGGACAGCTCTAATGGTTTGGAGTACTCCATACTCCATGAGACCAAGTTATGGGACCAAAAGACGCTAAGTTCTTCCCCAAACCTAGGTCTAGACTTAGAATGAACAAGTTTCAGAATTTATACCTCCAATGGGCTAGAAATGAAGAATAATCTATGGATCTACAAACTCCTTCTTGTCCCACGCTTCTCTTTATGTCTTCTTCTTCTTTATGATCACAAAAGAACACACAAAAACTCTTTGTAAGCCCGAGAATGCTCTCAAGATGGATATAGTTTCGAGATTAGCACAAAAGGCAATGAGGGATGATAAGGTGATGAACTTGAACGACTTAATGAGCTTAAATATAGTGAAAGCCCTAAAAATTAGGCTTTGCCCCTAGCTTGAGTATGCCCTGCGTACGCATAGGTACGCCCATCGTACATAGGGGTTATCTCGATTCGCACATGCAAAGAGAGTATGATGTGCGTACCTTGTGTATGCCTAGTATACTTGGGGTCTAGTCTATGATCAAATGAAATAATTGCTAAGGTTCTGTCGATTCGGGTCTTATAATTCTCCTCCACTTAAATCAGACTTCGTCCTCGAATTCTGTTGCCAGAAATGACTCTGGGTAATGCACCCTCATCTCATCCTCAGGCTTCGAAGTCCACTCACACCCTTCTGGTGCTGCCACTGCACCTTCAGCAATCCCACAACCTCATTCCTCAAGGTTATCATCTTCCGGTCAAGGATCGCTACTGGTATCTCAATGTAGTCCAGGCGGTCATCCACCTGAATATCCTCCAATGGAACCACTGCGGAATCATAAACCAAACACTTCTACAACTGAGATACGTGAAAAGTACTATGAATCTGATTGGGTTCTTATAGGTGATCGAAATGATACGCTACCCTGCCCACTCGGGCTACAACCCTGAAAGGACCAATATACATGGGGCCCAGCTTACCCTGCTTCCTGAACCGGATGACACTCTTCCAAGGAGACACCTTCAGGAGTACCATATCCCCGACCTGGAACTCCAAGTCTGATCGGCGTCTGTCTGCATAGCTCTTCTGGCGACTCTCCGCTGTCTGAAGTCTACCACGAACCTGATGGATTGTATCGTTCGTCTTGAGTACCACCTCGATACTCCCCATGACCCAATGACCTACCTCACCTTATTATATTGGGGGTCCTACACTTCCTCCCATAGAGCATCTAAAAAGGAGGTCGATCGATGTTGGCGTGATAATTGTTGTTATACGAAAATTCCGCTAACGGAAGATACGTATCCCAACTACTGTTGAAATCTTGAACCCATGCCCACAGCATATCCTCCAATGTTTGGATGGTCCACTCACTCTGACCATCCGTCTGCGGCTGAAACGTCGTTCTGAAGTGCAGACGAGTACCCAAATCCTCGTGAAATCTCTTCCAAAACCTGGAAGTGAACCGAACATCTCTATTTGAGATCATAGAAATTGGCACCCCATGGTGTGCCACAACCTCCCTAATATAGATATCAACCATCTTCTTTGCCGAAATGCTCTCCTATATCGGAATAAAATGTGCGCTCTTGGTCAATCGATCCATGATGACCCATATTGAATCAACTCCGCGCGTCGTCCGAGGTAATTTGGTGATAAATTCGATCGTAATCTCTTCCCATTTCCAGAAAGGAATATCCAACGGCTCCATTTTGCCGTGGGTCACTGATGCTCGGCCTTGACTTTCCTGCAAGTCAAGCACCTCTCCACATACCATGCAATATAATTCTTCATACATGGCCACCAATAATTAGGACAAAGGTTTCTATACATCTTTGTCGCTTCGGGGTGAATATAGAATCTCGACTTGTGCGCCTTTTCCATAAAAATCTGTTGCGAACCACCCCAGTACAGATGCCACACCCTCCACTGAAGGGTTAGTAACCCATAGCTATCATAATCGAAGGAAGCAACCTGACCCACAATGTGCTCACTCTTCCGATGCTCTTCCTTCATATCTTCAATCTGAGCCTCTCGAATCTACTCTAATAATGGGGTAACCATTGTCATCCTCAAACATAAATCCATGATCGGAGCCGCGACCGCCTTGTGGCTGAGAGGATCGGCCACCACATTGGAATTCCCTAGGTGATAAAGGATCTCAAAATCATAATCCTTCACCACATTCAACAATCTGCGCTGCCTCATGTTCAGATTTGGCTGATCCATCAAATACCTCAAGCTCTCCTGATCCGTGCAGATAGTATGTAACACCCGGTTACTAAAAAGTATTTTTTTTGAACAATTATCATTTTAACAATGGGAATCGACGAGTTGAAGGATAAACTCATCGAGTAGGATCGGATGTGGACGCGGGAGTTAAGTGACCTACTCGACGAGTCGGAAGACCGACTCGGTGAGTAGCAGCTGTCTGGATGAAACCCTAAATTTGAGGGTTTGTACCCTATTTAAACACATTATCTTCGCCTCCATCGTCCCTATCACTCCCAGAGAGATGTATATCGAAACCCTAGACGTTTTTGTGTGTTCCAAGGCTATTTTGGTGCATTTGGTGGATTGTGAAACTTGAGAAGAAGAAAGAAGCTTGAGAGTTCGAGTTGAGGCTTGGAGATCTAGAGATTTTGGTCCATTTCCAACTCAATCAAGGTAAAATGCCCCTGTCTTGCTCTTCCATATGGTTATTCATCCTTAGGGCTTAGATTTTGGGTGCATTTAGGGCTTTCCAAGCCATTTTCGGATTTGTGGAGTGTTATATGGAGTCTTACCTTCAGATCTGAGTTATTGGAGGGGTCTCATAGCATAAAGGTGCCAACTATATGGCCATGAGAGCCCCATGCACCTTGTAGATCACTTTTAATGGCCTTTTGAGCCAAAGACCCCTTGCATGTGCACCAAGTTGGAAACTTTACGTGTAAAATGGACATTAAGGGACCAGATCTATGGTTTTGATGAATTAAGACCCATTTAAATCTACTGTATAGTGTTGGTCAAGGATGGACTCGACGAGTTGTTCTTGGGACTCGGCGAGTCGAGGTGTATTGACCACCAAATCCTTTCTGTGGATGGACCAGTTGTTAGGGAGGAAGTCTAGTGGATGCTTAGGCATAAAAAGGGGACCTGGGAATCATGGGACTCGACGAGTGTATGAACAGACTCGGCGAGTCCAAGGCAATCTCCCAATCTTTGAAGATGAACTCAACGAGTTGTTCATACAACTCGGCGAGTCATAGACCGGACACATTCTATTAAGGGAGATGAACTCGACGAGTTCAAGGAGGAACTCGACGAGTCGGATGAAGATGGTCCCGATGTTTTGAATGAAGGAGAACCCATCGAGTTCTTGCTAGACTCGACGAGTGGAGTTGGGGTTGGATTGGGTTAGTGGAGTATGGACTCGACGAGTTGGTAGACCAACTCGGCGAGTCAGGTCAACTGGTTGTTGACTTTGACCAATGTTGACCTTGCTTGGTTTTGGTATTGACCCTGGTTAGGTTGTTTGTTATGTTTGATGACTTGAGGGTTGTCGTGTAGGGATTGAGGAGTCGAGGAGAGCCGACCTTCACGCCGAGGATAGTTTAGACACTACACGACATCGAGGTGAGTTACCTTCCAGTAGGAGTGGGTCTAAGGCACCAAGGCCGGCCCACTAGTGATTGTTTAGTTGGGATGATTATCTTTGTGATAATTGTCCGGTCTGTTATGGATGGATATGTGAGTATGCTAGATTGCCTGGTATGGAAGTATGCTAGTTGCTTTGTTATGTGAGATAGTATCAGTAGGAGGGGACTAGTCCCCGATTCGGTCGTTAGGGCCAATGGGTAGGTCGGACACCCCAGATATGTCTGACAGCATGATTGTGATATGATATTATGTGTTAGAATTAGGGGTGAAATAGTCCCCGTGTTCGGTTGAGATACATCAGATGGTAGGTCAGAACCCCAGAATGGCTTGACATGGGTAGGTCAGCACCCCAGAATGGCTTGAGATGGGTAGGTCAGCACCCCAGAATGGCTCAACATGGGTAGGTCAGCATCCCAGAATGGCTTGACATGGGTAGGACGGGCGCCCTAGAATTTCCCGGCAGTATGTATGCTATGTGGTCGTATGGTATGTGGTATTACACAGGAACTCACTAAGCTTTGTGCTTACAGTTTCAGTGTTGGTTTCAGGTACCTCTCTGTCTAAGGGGAAGGAGTTGGCGGTGTAGCAGCGCGTCACACACACACCTATGATTCCGCTTAGAGTTTTCTGGGATTGTACTCTAATATTTGATACTTCAGATGTTTTGGGTTGAGACTTGATATTATGGTTCTATGTATTGACATGATTTTGGCAATGATTTGATAAACTATTTTATAAATCACCTAACCAAAAGTGAAATTTTTGGCCTCGAATTCTGGGATGTTACAAGTTGGTATAAGAGCCCTGGTTTGAGGGATTCAGACACATCCTTGGGGGTGTCTAGACTCAAACTGAGGGTTTAAAATATTTTTACAAGGAAAATGGTTTTCAAAATCTGAGTCAAAGAGTTTTGAGAAAGAACAAGGTGTGTGATGCGTGCGACTGGCCGAGCTCAAGTAAGTTTTCCCCAAGATATTCATACTTGTTATGATAAGTTATATGATATATGATTCTGAGAAACTGCATGCTAGATTAGGGCTAAGGATCTAGGAGGATGCCTTGTATGCCTGATATATATGATTCTGAGAACTGCATGCTAGATTAGGGCTAAGGATCTAGGAGGATGCCTTGTATGCCTGATATATATGATTCTAAGAACTGCATGCTAGACTAGGGCTAAGGATCTAGGAAGGATGCCTTATATGCCTGTTGTATGAGCTGTATGCTAGGACTGTTTAGTCAGCAGTAGGATGGCTTGTATAGGTTATGCCTGAATTGGTTACTCAACGCATGAATGTTGCTTGCTTTGTGTTATAAGGGTTCTGGCTAACTTTAACTATCTAGTGAGCGAATATGTAACAGTATTCGCAAGCTAGATAGGGAAGGATAGCAGGGACCCCTCGTGCAGCTGATAGCGGAGAGTAGGTCGGAGGGTGCCCTAGGAAAGCCTAGGACGAGATCAGCGGAAAAGGGTATCGGTAAAGGGACTTGGTGAAGTTGACGCAATCCTTGAGGAAAGTATGGTTAGATGTGGAAGATAGTATGGGCCCGTACCACTGGAAGCAGAGGATCCGTAATCTAGTCATGGAGGGTCGAGATGGAACCAGGAAACTTGGAGAGTGTGTGAGATCTCTCTAGAGCATGTATGATCCTGACGTTTATGCGTTTATTTTCAGTATGGTGACCACGCGACATGGAGCAGGAGGTTACAGATCAGGATCAGGCTCGGGTGCAGGATCCGAGCAGGTTGATGACAGGCTACACAAGTTCATCGCGTCTGAGATCACGAGAGGCATCCTTGAGTCGACCCCGGTCATTTTCGGGTCGATCAAGGAGGGGATTGTTGAGCAGATGGAGGATCGCCTCCGGGCATTCAGGAGTGATCTAGCGTTTATCCAGACGGGTACGCGCACACTGTCCTTCGAGGACTTCCGAGGGAGTGGTGCGCCGGATTTTCACGGGGTGAAGAACCCCATTGCTGCCAGGAGATGGGTCACAGACATTGAGTCTGCGCAGTTGACGAGCTTCTGCCCGGAAGGGTCGAAGGTCTGCTTTGTTGCGGGATGTCTGAGGGATAGAGCTAGAGACTGCTGGGAGTCGGTTGGTGACTCGTTGGGAGCCCCAGCCGTCGAGGCTATGGCGTGGTCAGATTTTGTGACCAGATTCAGGGCTGGGTTTGCGCCGGCTGTGGAACTTCAGCAGCTGGCCAGAGAATTTTTGCACATGAGGCAGACGACTGAGTCAGTGTCAAAGATCACCTCCAAGTTCAGGGAGAGGGCTCTGTTGGTACCCCAGTATGTGGGGGATGAGGAGATGCGGAAGACCCGCTACCATGATATGTTGAGGGCTGATATCTGGGAGCATGTCATCTATTCAGCCTGCCCGACCCTGGAGTCCATGATTGCCAGGGAGCGGGAGAGGGAGATTGATTTGGAGCATGTCAGTAAGAGGAAAGCAGAGTTTGAGCAAGTTACAGGGGTTTCGGGGAAGAAACCCAAAGGATCGGACGTTAGGTCGAAGGGCGAGTCGGGCCAGAGCCATTGCAGGAAATGCGGCAGACCGCATGAGGGAGCTTGTAGAGCAGGATCGACCGGCTGCTACAAGTGCGGCAAGATGGGGCACTTTGGCAGGGATTGTACTGCCCCTTCCCCTACAGTACAGATGTCAGATCTGATTTGCTTCCATTGCAATCAGAGGGGCTATAAGAAGGCCAACTACTCTAGATTGACAGCAGCGACTGTAGCAGCGCGAGCGGTGGCGCCGACTCCAGTGACAGCACAGGTTATGGATGGACGGAAGGCCAAGGTAGAGGCTCCAGTGGTGCGGAGCCGAGAATTTCATTTGACAGCCGAGGAGGCACGCGCTGCACCCGATGTGGTGACGGGTATGATTTCTTCTCTTTGCTCTTTTATGTTACGTCGCTGTGATTTTGAGATGATATATGTATGTTTTGTTTAAGACTGTTCCATGTGAACGGTATCCCAGTTCGTGTGTTGTTTGATTCGGGTGCTACCCGATCGTTTGTCTCTCTTGCGCTTAACAAAAAGTTTTTTCAGTCCTCGGGCATGTTGAATTGCCCTCTAGAGGTCAAGATTGCGGACGACCGGTCAGTACGAGAATCAGAAGTGTTCAGAGACTTTGTTCTGAGACTGTTCGAGGAGTGTTACCTAGTAGATCTGGTTCCCATACCTTTGCGGGGGAACAAGTTTATTATTGGTATGGATTGGCTAAGCCCCAATGGGGCAGTGATCGAACTCGTGCAGCAGTTGGTGAGGATTAGTACCCCAAGTGGGGGAGAGCTGGTGATTCAGGGCGAGAGGCCACAGCGAGGACCAACCTTATGTTCAGCAGCGAGAGCTAGGCGCTACCTTCAGCGGGGTTGCACAGGATTTGTCGCCTATGTTATGGATGTACGGGAGGCGGGTAAGGCGACGGTGGGCGACGTGCCAGTGGTACGAGAGTTCACGGATGTATTCCCCGAGGAGCTGCCTGCGATATCTCCAGAACGGAAGGTAGAGTTCAGGATCGACCTAGTCCCTGGTGCGGCTCCGATAGCCAAGGCACCGTATTGGTTGGCTCCTCCTGAGATGCAGGAGTTGTCTACTCGGATGTGTATAGACCGAGCAGTTCACCCTGGGGAGCCCCGATTCTGTTCGTGAAAAAGAAGGATGGGTCGCATCGGATGTGTATAGATTATAGGGAGCTGAACAAGGTAACGGTGAAGAACCGTTACCCGCTCCCGAGGATTGATGACCTCTTTGACCAGCTACAGGGAGCATCTTGGTTCTCCAAGATTGATTTGCGCTCAGGATATCACCAGATGAGGGTCAGAGAGGAGGATGTGCAGAAGACGGCTTTTCGAACGCGTTACGGCCACTATGAGTTCATGGTGATGCCTTTCGGGCTCACCAATGCTCCTGCCACGTTCATGGATCTCATGAACCGCATGTGCAGACCGATGTTGCATCGGTCTGTGATAGTTTTCATTGATGACATCTTGGTTTATTCCAAGACGCTTCAGCAGCATGAGGTGCACTTGCGGGAGGTTCTGGATACTTTGAGGAGGGAGAGCTTGTATGCTAAGTTCTCCAAGTATGAGTTCTGGTTGCGCGAGGTGCAGTTTCTTGGGCATCTTGTCAACCAGGACGAGATTTCGGTTGATCCGGCCAAGGTGGAGGCTATGATGAGGTGGGAGGTTCCGAGGTATCCATCTGAGATTTGGAGCTTCCTGGGACTAGCAGGCTACTATCGAAGATTTATTCAGGACTTCTCCAAGATAGTCGTGCCCCTGACCTGGCTGACGAGGAAAGCCGTGGTCTTTCGCTGGGGGCATGAGCAGCAGGCTGCGTTTGAGACTTTGAGACAGAGATTGTGCGAGGCGCCAATCTTAGCCCTGCCGGAGGGCATGGAGGATTTTGTGGTATATTGCAATGCGTCCATCTCAGGTTGGGCGTAATATTGATGTACAGAGGGCATGTTATCGTCTACGCTTCGAGGCAGTTGAAGCCTCATGGCTTGAATTTTGTAATGTTATTGAAAAGCAAGAAGGATCGGGAATCCTTCAATTCCCACGCATCATGAAGACTTAGTCGAATCTAAGAGGGGGAGAATCGATCAGGTATTCAGGAATAGAAATAGGTGTGAAACTTGGAAGAATTTTGCATCCCCATCAGGGCGGGAAGGCGGTCAAGTGGCCATATTTCGAGTGAGATGTCAGGATATGTCCTTGGATCTCAAGATTGGGTTTAGCCCAAGTTATGTAAATAGTAGTATTCAATCTAGGGTATTCCATTGTAAGGATGACCGGACCCTATGATTGTTTCGACCTGACGTGTTTGGTATTCCAGCCCGAGGGTTGATTGGGCTAAACATGTGTGTGATACGAGGGTATTCCATCCTAGGGATGACTGGACCCGTCGTAAGCATGCCTGGTATTCCAGCCGAGGCAGATTGGGCCAGGTATGAGCATTCCACGAGATGGCTGGTTGTTTATGGATACAGTTGCGGGGGCGGAAGGATGTAGGATCCTGTCAGCACAAAAGGATTCATTACAGGAAAAGAAGAGTAGAGACCCTGATACCTTGGATCGACAAATTGTTGTTGGAATTGGCCAGATGACACATCGGTTACATCTCCCGGGGAAACCTAGTTAGATTCACAGTACACTTCACTTCTTGCTATTACGGTAGGGCGCATATTGGATGGGAAGGCAGTTGTCTCGATGCATGACAATCAGGCCGGAGAGTGCATGAACTACGTAAGGAAACCAATAGTTGTGGTGGTAGGGAAGGCGAAGATTCTACGTAGCCATGTAATACCCTAGGAAAGGGTGTAATGAGATCGTCGAAGGGAATCCAAGTAGACTTGGGGGTCGGAGGCCCAGAAGCGAGAACATTCCGAAATTGTTCGCCATAGCAAACTTCGAGGACGAAGTCTAAGATAAGTGGGGGAGATTTGTAACACCCGGTTCCTGAAAAGTATTTTTTTGACGAATTATCATTTTAACAAGGGGACTCGACGAGTTGAAGGATCAACTCGTCGAGTAGGATCGGACATGGAAGCGAGAGTTAAGTTACCTACTCGACGAGTCGGAAGACCTACTCGACGAGTCGGAAGACCGACTCGGCGAGTAGCAGCTATCTGGATGAAACCCTAAATTTGAGGGTTTGCACCCTATTTAAACACAGTATCTTAGCCTCCATCGTCCCTATCAATCCCAGAGAGCTGTATATCGAAACCCTAGCCGTTTTTGTGTATTCCAAGGCCATTTTGGTGCATTTGGTGGATTGTGAAGCTTGAGAAGAAGAAAGAAGCTTGAAAGTTCGAATTGAGGCTTGGAGATCCATAGATTTTTGTCCATTTCCAGCTCAATCAAGGTAAAATGCCCCTGTCTTGGTCTTCCATATGGTTATTCATCCTTAGGGCTTAGATTTTGGGTGCATTTAGGGCTTTCTAAGCTATTTTCGGATTTGTGGAGTGTTATATGGAGTGTTATATCTTCAGATCTGAGTTATTGGAGGGGTCTCATGGCATAAAGGTGCTAACTCTATGGCCATGAGAGCCCCATACACCTTGTAGATCACTTTTAATGGCCTTTTGAGCCAAAGACCCCTTGCATGTGCACCAAGTTGGAAACTTAACGTGTAAAATGGACATTAGGGGACCAGATCTATAGTTTTGATGAATTAAGACCCATTTAAATCGACTATATAGTGTTGGTCAAGGATGAACTCGACGAGTTGTTCTTCGGACTCGACGAGTCGAGGTGTATTGACCACCAAATCCTTTCTGTGGATGGACCAGTTGTTAGGGAGGAAGTCCCGTGGATGCTTAGGCACAAAAACGGGACCTGGGAATCATGGGACTCGACGAGTGTATGAACAAACTCGGCGAGTCCAAGGCAATCATCCAATCTTTGAAGATGAACTCGACGAGTTGTTCATACAACTCGGCGAGTCGTAGACCGGACACATTCTATTAAGGGAGATGAACTCGTCGAGTTCAAGGAGGAACTCGACGAGTCGGATGAAGATGGTCCTGATGTTTTGAATGAAGGTGAACCCGTCGAGTTCTTGCTAGACTCGACGAGTGGAGTTGGGGTTGGATTGGGTTAGTGGAGTATGGACTCGACGAGTTGGTAGACCAACTCGGTGAGTCAGGTCAACTGGGTGTTGAATTTGACCAATGTTGACCTTGCTTGGTCTTGGTATTGACCCTGGTTAGGGTTGTTTGTTCTGTTTGATGACTTGAGGGTTGTCGTGTAGGGATTGAGGAGTCGAGGAGAGCCGACCTTCACGCCGAAGACATTTCAGACACTACACGACATCGAGGTGAGTTACCTTCCAATAGGAGTGGGTCTAAGGCACCAAGGTCGGCCCACTAGTGATTGTTTAGTTGGGACGATTATCTTTGTGATAATTGTCTAGTCTGTTATGGATGGATATGTGAGTATCCTAGATTTCCTGGTATGGAAGTATGCTAGTTGCTTTCTTATGTGAGATAGTATCAGTAGGAGGGGACTATTCCCCGATTCGGTCGTTAGGACCAATGGGTAGGTCGGACACCCCAGATATGTCTGACATCATGATTGTGATATGATATTATGTGTTAGCAGTAGGGGTGAAATAGTCCCCGAGTTCGGTTGAGATAGACCGTAGGGTAGGTCAGCACCCCAGAATGGCTTGACATGGGTAGGTCAGCACCCCAGAATGGCTTGACATGGGTAGGTCAGCACCCCAGAATGGCTCGACATGGGTAGGTCAGCACCCCAGAATGGCTTGACATGGGTAGGATGGGCGCCCCAGAATTGCCCGGCAGTATGTATGCTATGGTATGTGGTATGAGGGGGGAACTCACTAAGCTTTGTGCTTACAGTTTCAGTTTTGGTTTCAGGTACCTCTTCGTCTAAGGGGAAGGAGTCGGTGGTGTAGCAGCGCTTCACACACACACCTATGATTTATGCTTAGAGTTTTCTGGGATTGTACTCTGATATTTGATACTTCAGATGTTTTAGGTTGAGACTTGATATTATGGTTCTATGTATTGACATGATTTTGGCAATGATTTGATAAACTATTTTATAAATCATCTAACCAAAAGTGAAATTTTTGGCCTCGAATTCTGGGATGTTACATAGTACAACGGACCCCATAGAGGTAATGTCTCCAAATCTTGAGGGAAAACAGCACTACCCCCAACTCCAAATCATGTGTGGGATAATTCACCTTATGAGGCTTCAGCTTCCTCGAATCGTAAGCAATTACGTGAACCCCCTACATCAATATTGCGCCCATCCCAGTGATCGATGCATCATAATATACCATAAAGTCCTCAACGCCCTCTAGCAAGGTCAAAATCGGTGCGTCATACAATCTCTGCTTCAAGGTCTCAAAAGTTGCCTGTTGCTTTGGCCCCCGACAAAAAGTGACAGCATTCTTTGTTAACCGGATCAAAGGAACCGCTAACTTGGAGAAATCCTAAATGAATCTCCGATAGTAACCCACCAATCCAAGTAAACTCCGAATCTTAGATGGACACCTCGGAACCTCCTATCTCATCAGCGCCTCAATCTTGGCCAGATCGACCATAATACCGTTCTGGTTGACAAGATGTCCCATAAACTACACCTCGTGCAACCAAAACTCACACTTGGAGAACTTAGCATACAACCTCTCCCTCCTCAAAGTCTCTAATACCTCCCTCAGATGCTCTCAATGTTGCTCCTTGGTCTTGGAATAGACCAGTATATCATCAATAAACACAATCACAGACCGATCCAACATGGGCCTGCATATGCGATTCATGAGGTCCATGAATGCGGCTCGAGCATTGGTGAGCCTGAAAGGCATCACCACGAACTCGTAATGACCCTAACGAGTCCGAAAGACCGTTTTTTACATATCATCCTCTCCGAACCTCATCTGGTGATAACCCGAATGCAAGTCGATCTTGGAGAACCAAGATGCGCCCTGAAGCTGATCAAATAAATCGTCGATCCTTGGGAGTGGGTAACGGTTCTTCACCGTTAGCTTATTCAGCTCCCGATAGTCAATACACATCTGATGCGTCCCATCCTTTTTCTTCATAAATAAGATCGGCGCTCCCCATGGTAAACTACTCGACCGAATAAATCCCTTGTCTAGCAGCTTCTGTATCTGCGTAGACAACTCCTGTATCGCTGGAGGTGCTAGACGATAAGGTGCCTTGGTTATCGGAGCCGCACCTGGAACCAAATCAATTCGAAACTCCACCTACCTCTCTGAAGGTACTCTAGGTAAATTCTCTAGAAACACATTCGGGTACTCTCGAACAATAGGTACATTCTCCACAGTCGCCTTACCCTTCTCCTGGGTATCCGTCACGTAAGCCACAAATCCGGAGCAACCCTGCTGAATATAGTGTCTGGCCTTAGCTGGGGAATTGGCCCACGCAAAACACCCTCTCCCTGGATCACTAACTATCCGCCACTTGGGGTCCGAATACGTACTAGCTGATGCTCGCAATCAATCACTACCCCATTAGAGCTCAACCAATCCATCCTCACAATAACATTGTTCCCACGCAAAGGAAAGGGAACCAAATCAATCGGGTACCGATCACTGAACAACTCCAATACACAACCCAGATAAACACTCGATACCTGAATAGAATGATCATCAACAATCTCAACCTCTAAAGGATAATCCAGCTCCCTCGGAGCATCGGCGAACTTCTTGCTAAGCTCAATGGACATAAAAGATCGGGTAGCCCCCGAATCAAACAAAACCAGGGTAGGGATACCGTTCACATGGAACGAACCTAAAAATAAACACCAAAACATAAGCAGGAAGTTAACATAAATTAATAGATAAGGAGTAGATACATACCGGTGACCACATCGGGTGCCGCATAAACTTCCTCAGCGGTCAGCTGAAATGCCATGCTCCGAACAACCGGCGCCTCCGCCTTGCCCTAACGACCATCAGTGATCCTCAGAGTCGTTGGAGAAGGTGCTGTTACTAGCCCTTCTGATGCTAAACTCGGGCAGTTGGCCTTCTTGTGGCCCCTCTGATTTCAATGGAAGCAAATCAGATCTAATATTTGGTTGGTGGTGGTAGTAGCAGTCAAATTCCTGTTGAACTTCTCCGTCTTGCCGCACTTGTAGCATCCTAAACCACCCACTCTGTAGACCATATCATGTGCCCTATCGCACTTGCGACAACGGCTCCGGCCCTACTGGACCTTCGATCTACAATCGAAGCCCTTGGGTTTCTTCACCGAAACCCCAGTCGTCTGCCAATGCTCTGCCTTCCTCTTCCCTATGTGCTCCAAATCAATCTCCCATCCCAAAACCTGGATATCATGTCGTCCAGAGTCGGGCAGGCGTAAAAACTAACAAAATCATGAATGTCTGGTCTCAGCATATCGTGGTACCGAGTCTTTCACATCTCCTTATCTGCGGCATACTGGGGTACCAATAGAGCCTTCTCCCGGAACTTGGCGTTGATCTTCACCACCGTCTCCGTTATCTGTCTCATATCCAAAAAATACCTCGCTAGCTGTTGCACCTCAACAGCTAGTTCAAACTCCTCTCGGATCCGGGTAACAAAATAGGCCAAATTATGGCCTCAATGGTTGGGGCTCCCAAAGTATATATAACCTCCTCCCACCAATCCCGAGCTCACTCCCTCGGACATCCTGCAGTGAACCTCACTTTCGACCCCTCGGGGCAGAAGCTCGTCATCTGGGCACTCAATATCTGCTAGCCAACGCCTAGAGGCAATGGGTTCCTCCAACCGAAAGAATTATGGTGCCCTACATCCCATGAATTCCTTGAAGGAGAGAGTGTGGGCCCCAGACTAGCTAGCATCCAAATCAGCTCTGAAGATACGAAGGCGATCCTCCATCAGCTCTATGATACCCTCCTTGATCGACCCAAACATCACCGGGCACCAAGGATGCCTCTAGTAACCTCTGACATAATGAACGCACGTAATCCCTTATCAATTGGTTCGGTGCCCGTGCCCAAACTAGATCCAAATCCTGAACCCCCCCCCCCCCCCCACTCCATTGTGTGTGACCACCATACTGAAACATAACCAAATAACAATTAGTAAACACACGATAAGGTTTGCATTCTTGAGCTTCCTAAATTCGTCATAGTCTTCCTAATCTCGGGTATAAATCTTGTTCTTCCAGTAGTACGAGCCCAATACTACCTTCCACACCCATTTATACCCTCCTTAAAGACTACCCCGACTTCTCCAAGTCACTCCTCGCCATCTAATACTCTCCTCATACTATAAGGCATCCTACGCACCAATACATATCCCAGGGACTTCCTGGGGTTCCTTTCTTTACCATTGTCTGCTATCAGCTGCAGAAGGAATTCCTACTAATGCTATCTAACTATCACATGAATACGATTACATACTATCGGTACTAGATAATTCTTCGAATGAAAGGTCCCACACTACAACGGTTGGACTTAAACAAGAGCTGCAGAATAGAGTTAAACCTATCCTTCTAAAATTATCCAATCTCAATAATATACAACCCAGACGCATTCATCCACTAGTTAGTTGGTACCAATAAAATTTCCTAAAAGTACAAAGCACGCAAAATTCGAGCATCAAGCAATTCAAGTCAAAACATAACCTATACTGGCCATCTTATCAAATAACTAATCTCATACTAGCATGCGAATCTATAAGCTCGTATAATAGGCACATAAAGGCATCTATCCTAGCATTCTATCATGCAATCCCAAGCAGATCTTTAGCCCTAATCTAGCATGCAATTCTCATATCATATCGTAAAACATATAACATATATTGGTATTTTAGGAAGACTTACTTGAGCTCGGCTGATTGCACGCATCGAACCCCTTTTCTTTTATAAAATTTTCCTTAGTTAAAATGTTTCTTGTTTTGGAAAATCTACCAAATCCATAATTTGAGTTCAGGTACACCCGATAGTATGCTCGAATCCCTCAAACCAAGGCTCTGATACCAACTTGTAACATCCAAAAATCTCAGATAAAAATTTTCATTTTAAATTCATTTCAATCATATGATAATCATATCAAAACGGTCAAGAGTGTATCATAGTAAAATGCTAGTAGAGTACAAACTCCCAAAATCACGTGATGTGGAAATACATAGGTGGATACAATGTGATCAGGTCGGGCCCTTCCCTTTCAAGCTAGATGTACCTGAAACATAAATTGCACAATGCATAGTGAGTTCCCACAAAATACCCCATACCATACATATATAACAGTGAAAAAACATATTGGGTCTATTTCATCCCTTTAGGTATCTTTCAACCGGTACTGGGTCTATTTCACCCCCTTCGGTATCTTTCAACCTATATTAAGTCTATTTCACCCCCTTCGTTATCATTCAATCGGTATCGGGTCTATTTCACCCCTTCGGTATCTTTCAACCGATATCGGGTCTATTTCACTCCCTTCGGTATCTTTCAACCGGTATCGGGTCTATTTCACCCCCTACCACAATGCATATAACCATAAGAGTCACAGATACATCAAGCAGATACATACATAACAGGTAATTGTTTGAAAGACAATCATCATACTACAAACACAAACTAGTTAGCCAACATTGGTGCCTTCGACCCACGGATATAGTGAAGGAAACTTACCTCAGATCAAAGGTATCAAATCACACTCGAGATGCTGACTCATTCAATCCTCTCACTAAATCGCACATAATGAAACCCTATTTAGAAATTAGATCCATAATGCAACCTATGGGTCCAAACCCTAATCCTTGTCTTATTGGGCCTAACCCACCAAGGCCCAAATCCATACTAGTCCAAAAAGGTATTCCAAGTCCAACAAAAAGGACCCTAAGGCCCAACATAGGCCCAAGAGCTCCATGATAACCTAAAGCCCACAAATGACCTGCTACCATAAAAGGGCCTAAGGCCTAAACTCAATTAAGGCAAAAGCCCACTAATCCCAATCCCAAGACTCCAAAAGCCCATGGTTGGACGTACGTAGTTGATCAGAAATCAGGCTGCAAACCCAGTACGTGAAGCATACTCAAGAGTACGCCTACGTACTGGTCAGACAGCCAAATCTCTCCAAAAGTCTTACCTCATTCAACTCTTGATGTCCAAATTCAGATCCAAGGTCCTTAATGTGTATTAAGCCATAAAGTTGCCAACTTTATGCTTTTGCATGACTTAATGGGACTCAAACCATGGATTTAGCCTTCTATCTCCCTTAAGTGGTCACCAACTCATGCATGGTTGAGTTCTAACCTCCAAGATCCGATTTTTATGACTTCATGCACCCCTAAGAGCCCAAAAGGACAGCTCCAATGGTCTGAAGTAGTCAATACTCCATGAGACCAAGTTATGGGACCAAAAGATGTTAAGTTCTTCCCCAAACCTAGATCTAGACTTAGAATGAACAAGTTTCATACTTTATACCTCCAATGAGCTAGAAAGGAAGAACAAATTCTGGATCTACAAGCTCCTTCTTGTCCCAAGCTTCTCCTCAAGTCTTCTTCTTCTTCAAGATCACAAAAGAACAACTAAAAACTCTTTGTAAGCTCAAGAATGCTCTCAAGATGGATAGGGTTTCGAGATTAGCACAAAAAGGAAATGAGGGATGATAAGGTGATTAACTTGAAGGACTTAATGAGATTAAATAGGGTGCAAAACCCTAAATATTAGGGTTTGCCCCAGGCTTGAGTATGCCATGTGTACGAATTGGTATGCCCAGCGTACGTAGGAGTTATCCCCGATTCACGCATGCAAAGGGAGTACATCCTGTGTACCTTATGTACACCCAGCGTACTCGGGGTCTAGTCCATGATTAAATGAAATAATTGCTAAGGTTTATACATGGCGATTTGTGTATTACAAGCTGGTGACCAGGTAGAACATTACATGGGCAGCAACATAGGACATGATGTGGGCAAGAGCAAGACCGATCATGGTATCCATATCCGCAACAGCAGCCAGAGGAAGTGCATGGAAAGAAAACTCTAGCATTCGCACGAACGATTAAACACGAATCATTGACAAGGTTCCACCCAGGAACAAAGGGGCGAGCACCAGAGCCCGTAGGATCAGGACGAATACACTCAGATTGAACTCTATGAGGAAGACCCTTAGAACCGCCTCTGAAGAAATAGGGTTAGGATTAGATTCAGGGGAAAACCTCAAGAACTTGGCTCAGGAACAACCATTAGCCTACTCCAACGCCCTATCATATCCTTCATACTGTTGCACGTCATCATCAGAAATCTCTACGAATCCCTCTGGCCCAGAGGAAGTTGAACTCAACATAGAGACAATGCCTCTCTGTTATTGAAACCTCCTCCCATTATTAGCACCCAAGATGTCAGAAGAAGACTCTCCCATTGCTAAGATGGGTTTTTGTTTTGTTATAGTCCATGAACATCGGAAATGATACCCTATTTGTTGTCCTCTACCATCTCAGTGACCAAAGGAGTAGCAAATGTAGGAGGCACCACAGAGGGGATTGTTTGAACTACCATAAGGAGATGACCACCATATGTAGAAGAACCCTCAGGAGGCTGGGCTGATGGATCGGAATATACGGCCAGACGATCAACCCTGCTCGGTGGTGGAAGAGTCTTGTAAAGGTCAACTTCATGATACTCAAGTTTCCCCTGATACCGCTTCCTAAGAACGAGATCTGATGACAATGGGGACCTAATACCCATGATAGATAACAACACTTTCAAAACCACTACAAAAAAAGGGGGAATGAGAAAGGACAAGTAGTAGAAATACCATCCACATCAGTGTAAAATATTGGCATATTCCCTCGAGCACGCCAACTTGGGCTCATTCTGACACGGGAAAGGATGTACTCAAGATACTCTTCTGGAACAGCTTGAATACTCCTCAAAAGGTCATCAACAACTTGGTTGTGAGGAAACAGTTTGGGAGTAATATCTGAGAAGTTGTTGGCATGATAATACCCTAGACCAACCCGCCTCTGATTTACCTACAACCACTTCTCTTGCCAATTCTTTGGAGTCTTACCATATGGGACAAGAACATAGCCACCACGTCAGGCAGAGAATGTGAACTTATCTCGGGTAACACTAAATCAGAAAAAGAACTTGAAGACAAAGAAGTCAGGAGTAATGCCATCCGCACGATAGATCATCTCGAATGTCACCATCTTGTTCACGGTGTTAGGGGTAAGCATCTAGCTTCTATACCCACGCTTCTGAAGAAGCTTGTCTTGGAAATTGGTAAGGAGAAGACAAAGCCCAACATCAAAGGTTTTCAGGAAAATACCAATCTTCCCCAGAGGAGGCAACATGATTATGGAGTCAGGAGCCATAAATTTCACACCATCGGCTAGAGAAAATCCATAAGATTGATAAAGATTAACGAACTTAGCTGCAAAAGGACCAACACCAGAGCGAGTGGGCCATGAGAGAAAAGAACAATTAACAAAAGAAAAGGAAGGGGTCGAAAAAACGCGTAAAGAAATAAAATGAAAGAAGATAAAACTTATAGCAGTAAAGGAAGCGGGAGATTCAAAATCTCTATCAATAATGACATAACTGATAAGGGTGATAGACGGCCACGCCTAGCCACACAAAGGATTAATCTATACCAACAACGGGATCAGGGGTTCTCCACGGCAGTTTCCCCAAGAGAGTTTCACGCCCGTGAGAATCCACACAGTAAAGGATGCTCACACATGGCAAAAACCCACAACGAATACTTCCTGCCTCATGACAAACCCAATGGATCCAAGCAAAAAGGAGTAAGCTCAGAGCATTACTACCTGAATCAATCATTATCTCTAACAAGATGAAGAGCACGATTACCCAATCAGTGTGCCCAATCCTGACGGGTCTGACGCCCTTGTCCAATGTACGGACCAGTAGGACACCTCGGTATCAATGGTCTCCTCCACCACCGTGGAAAGTAAGCAATCTCTCATTTTTTTCTTCATACACTCTTAGATAAACTACAAAATTTGACCATCAGAGCATTTTCCCAGGACCTACTCCTGAAGAACAGTTGACGGATCTTTACATCTTGTGATCTCTCAAGTTTCACCGGAGATCTAGGTCGCATTAATATATATATATATATATATATATATATATATATATATATATATATATATATATATATATATATATATATATATATATATATATATATATATATATGTATATTTATATATATATATATATATATATATATATATATATATATATATATATATATATATATATATATATATATACAGAGAGAGAGGTAGGGAGGTAGGAAGAGAGAGAGAGAGAGAGAGAGAGAGAGAGAGAGCGAGAGAGAGAGAGAGAGAGTTTGTGTGTGTGTGTAACGTCCCAAAAATACTAAATAAAAACTTTTGTTTAAAATCAACCAAAGCATCAATCATATATTTCAAAACCATCAAGTATGTCATAGTAAAAAAACAGTTATCAAAGTATAATCCTCAAATCCTAAAATGTCAAACACAGGTGGATGTGATGTGATCATGTCGGACTCTTCCCCTTTGAACTGGAAGTACCTGAAAAACATTTAAACATAAAATGTAAGCACAAAGCTTAGTGAGTTCCCTAAAATATCACATACCATACATACACATTATCCATACATATCCTTCGGTATCTTTCAACCGATATGGGTCTGTTTCACCCCTGAGTCCCTTCCGACTCCTTCGGTATCTTTCAACTGATATGGTATGTTTCACCCCTACAGCTAAGCATACAATCATACTAGCAAGAGTCACAAAGACAACAAGAACATACAGGCACGTCAGTAATTCTCACGAAGACCACTACTATCCTACAACATAATCCAGTGGGCCGACATCGGTGCCTTTGACCCATAAGTACAGTGAGGAGACTCACCTCAGTATGATGATAAACAAATCATACTCTCGGGCTACTGCTACCATGGCTCCTCACACTGAACATATCCAAAATCAACCCTAATTAATAATAAGGGTAATAACCTCTAATCAATGGTCCAAATCATATTCTATAATGTTAAGGGTAAAAGACTATTTTACCCTTTCCCTACTTGACCCATCTAACCATGACCCAAACCCATAATGACCTAAGGCCAAAAATTGACCCAAATGACCTTTCGGTGAGTACGCCAAGCATACAAACCCATTACGCCCAGCGTAATGGGCTTCAATAGAAAAGGAAACCGGGCTCAATCTGTTACGTCGTGCGTACCAAGAGGGTACACCCAATGTACCTCATTAATGCTCAAAAGTTTCCATTAAGCATTTAATTCTTAAAGTCCAAAGTCCAATTCATAGATCTAACTCTTAAGAAGGTCTTAACTAATAAAGTTGGTAACTTTAAGCTTTTCCATGGCATAATAGGACCCAACACTAAACCCTAGGTCCATAACTTCATAAAAAGATCAACAACTCATGCATGAGTGGACTATAACCCCCAAGATCTGATTTTTATGACTTAACAAACTCGGAAATGGCTAGAAATGATGATCAAAGGTTCTGGAGTAACTTCACCTCAAAATATCCAAGCCAAGGGACCAAATCATACCCAAAACTAGATCTACACTAAAGAGCCATATAGTTTGAAGCTTTATACCCCCAAAAGATGCAAAATGTAAAATCAAGTATGGATTTACAAGCTCCAAGCTTCCCAACACTTCTCCAATGAACTCCTTCTTCTTCAAAATGAACCAAAACACACAAAAATCACTCTAAGAGATCAAGAACCTCACAAATTGGCTAGGGTTTCTAAATGATGCTTTGGGGACAATGGAGGTTGGCGATGAGGGAGACCATGAGGGTCTTAAGGTGTTTAAATAGAGTCTTAACCCTAAAAATTAGGGTTTAAGGTCTGCATTAGTACGCCCAGCATACTCGAGCGAACCGATGATCATATTAAATGACCTACGCCCAACATACCTATCACGTACACCTAGCGTAGGGACCAGATTTGCAAACAACTTTATATTATGAACCTTTATGAAAAATACCTAGAAAACGAGCGTTAAAATTTCTCCCCCACTCGAATCAGACTTCATCCTCAAAGTCTGCCTCCGTAAACAACTTTGGATAGTGCTCTCTCATCTCCTCATCGGGCTCTAATGTCCACTTTGAGCCTTTCCGGTGTTGCCACTGCACCTTCACTAAACATATTTCCTTGTTTTTCAGAGTCTTCGTCTTCCTATCAAGGATCACAATCAGTCTATTTATATAGTTCAGGCGCTCGTCGAATTGAATGTCCTCCAACGACACCACTATGGAATCATCGACCAAGCACTTCCGCAGCTGAGAGACATGAAAAGTGTTGTGAATCTTACTGAACTCCTCGGGTAATTCCAAATAATAAGTAACCCTGTCCACCCGGGCGATAATCCTGAAAGGACGAATATATTTGGGAGCCAGCTTGCCTCGCTTCCTGAACCGGATGACACCTTTCCATGATGACACCTTCAGGAGTACCATGTCCCCGACCTAAACCTCTAAATCTGATCGGCGCCTATCTGCATAACTCTTCTGTCATCTCTTCACGGTTTGGAGCCTCCCGCATACATCAGCTTAGTGGTCATGAGTAATACTTCAGTACTCCTTATACCTCGATGCCCAACCTCGCCCCAACAAACTAGGTTCCGACACTTCCTCCCATAGAGCATCTCAAAATGATTTCGATCAACACCGGTGTGGTAACTGTGGTTGTGAGAGAACTTGGCCAATGGAAGATTCGTATCCCAACTACCTCCAAAATCCAGTACACATGCTCGAAGCATATCCTCCGAGGGCTGAATATTCCACCCACAACGCCCATTAATCTGTGGATGGAAAGCTGTGTTGAAATGCAGACGAGTGCCCAACTCCTCATGAAATCTCCTCCAGAACCTGGAATTGAACCAAACATCCTAATCCGAAACCACCGAGACTGGAACTCCATGTAGTTCCACAACCTCCCAAATATAAACATCCACCAAGTTTTCCACAGAGATGCTCTCCTAGATCGAAATGAAATGCACACTCTTGGTTAATCGATCCACAATAACCCAAATCAAATCCACCCCTCGTGTGCTCCTCGGTAGCTTCGTAATGAAGTACATGGTGATCTCCTCCCATTTCCACATAGGAATGGGTAATGGCTGCATCTTTCCATGGGGTCTCTGATGTTCGACTTTGACTTTCCGGCAAGTCAAAAACTGCTCCACAAACCATAATATCTCCCTCTTAATACAAAGCCGCCAATAACTCAATATCAGATCCTTATACATCCTTGTGGCCCTTGGATGGATCGTGAACTTCGACTTATGACCCTCTTCCAATAGTGTCTGCCTAACCCCGCCGGCAACCGGAACCCATATCCTCCTACACTGGGTCAATAATCCACTACCATCCCTGAAAAATTGTGGAAACTGACCCTAATCCTTTCCTCTTTCAAAATTTACTTTTTCAATCCCTCCACTTGATCCCTTCATATCAAATCTAGAAGCGGAGAAACAATAGCCATCCTCAAATATAAATCCCTGATAGGGGTACCAGCCGCCTTGCGGCTAAGGGCGTCGGCCACCATGTTGGCCTTCCCAGGGTGATAAAGGATTTCATAATCATAATCCTTCACCACATCGAGCCATCTGCGCTACCTCATATTTAGATTTGGCTGATCCATCAAGTACCTCAAACTCTTGTGATCCATGTAGATGATACAACGAACCCCATACAAGTAATGGCGCCAAATCTTGAGGGCAAAAACCACCACCCCAACTCCAAATCATGAGTGGTATAGTTCGCCTCATGAGGCTTCATCTGCCTCGAAGCATACGCAATCACATGACCCCTCTGCATCAATACCACACCTAATCCCATAATCGACGCAACACAGTACACTACGAAATCATCCACACCCTCTGGTAAGGTCAAAATCGGAGCCTCACATAGCTTCTGCCACAAGGTATCAAACGCCTCTTGCTGCTTAGGCCCCCAACAAAAAGTAACCGACTTCTTTGTCAACCTGGTCAATAGGACTGCGATCCTGGAGAAATTCTTAATAAACCTACGGTAATAACCAGCTAAACCAAGGAAACTCCGAATCTTAGATGGAGACTTCGGAACCACCCACTGCATCACAATCTCGATCTTGGTCGGATCAACCAATATACACTTCTAAATGACAAGATGCCCCAGACACTGCACCTCGCGCAACTAGAACTCGCACTTAAGGAATTTGGCATATAGCCTCTCCTTCCTCAGAATCTCTAGAACCTCCCGCAGATGATTCCCATACTGCTCATGGTTCTTAAAATAGACGAAGATGTCATCAATAAACACAATGACCGACTGATCTAGCATCGGTTTTCAAAATTTATTCATGAGATCCATGAACGCTACTAGTGCATTGGCAAGCCTAAAAGGCATCACCACAAACTCGTAGTGACCATAACAACTCCTGAAAAACATCTTTTCGACATCCTTATCTCTAACCCTCATATGATGATATCCTGAATGCAGATCAATCTTGGAGAACCAAGACGCACCCTGTAACTGGTCGAACAAATCGTCAATCCTCGAAAGTAGATAACGGTTCTTCACCGTTAACTTGTTTAACTCCCGATAATCAATGTACATAGTGTGGGAGCCATCCTTCTTCTTAACATACAAATTTGTCTATCCCCAAGGTGAACTACTCGATATGATAAACCCCTTGTCTAATAGCTCCTGCAGCTGCGTAAACAACTCCTGCATCTCCGGTGGTGCTAACTGATAAATTGTTTTGGCTATCAGAGCCGCACCTGGAGCCAGATCAATATGGAACTCCATCTGTCTCTCCGGAGGCGCTCTAGGAAAGTCCCCCGAGAACAAATCTAAATACTCCCAAACAACCAACACATCATCAATTTTCCTCTTTCTCACCTACTTGGTGTCCAATACATAAGCCATGAAACTAGAACAACACTGTTGCATGCATCTCTTAGCTTTCACAGGTGAACAAAGATCTAGTCCAGGTTGATCACCCTCACCATGAATAACTAGTTCTCCCCTACTTGGGGTTCGAACCCGAACTAACTAGTACCCGCAATTAATCATTTCCCCATTAGGGATCAACCAATCCATCCCCACGATAGCCTTACTCCCGCGTAAAGAAATAGGAACCAAATCAATCAGATACCGCTCGCTAAATAACTCCAACACACAACCCTGATGAACCCTTGATACCTATACTGGACGATCGTCGGCAATATCTACCTCTAATGGATAATCAAGCTCCCCTAGAGTGTCACTGAATGTCTTGCTAAGTTAGAGAGATACAAACGATCGGGTGGCGCCCGAATCAAACAGAACTAAAGTTGGAAGACCGTTCACTAGGAACATCCTTATATAACATCAAATATATAATAAGCATAAACATCGAAGCAGTAAATGAGATAGTGATAAAATACATACCCATAACCACATTTGGCGCTGCACGAGCCTCCTTGGCTAACAACTGGAAACCTTAGCGCCTCATAACGGGCACATCCGCCTTGCCCTGGCGACCGTCAACAATCCTCAATGTAGCTGGAGTAGGTGCTACCATCGTTCCTCCTGCAAAACTTGGACAATGGGCCTTCTTATGACCCCTATGATTGTAATGAAAGCAAATCAGATCAGACGCATGGGTGGTGGGGCATTCCCTGCTAAAGTGACCAGTCTTGTCGTACTTATAACAGCTGGAACCACCCATCCTACAAACTCCATCTTGCGCCTTGCCGCACTTGCCACAACGGCCTCAACCCTGTTGGCCCCGCCATCATAAATAAAAAACCTTGAGCTTCTTGCCCAATCCATCCGATACCTGAGCCAAAACCAACTTCATCTTCATCACTATCTCCAAATCAATCTCCCCCTCCTACTCACGAGCCTAAGCTATCATTTCCTCCAATGTCTTGCAGCTAGACATGCTCACAAACTCCTGTATCTCATCTTTCAACATATCATGGTACTTGGCATTCTTCATCTCCTCGTCCGCCACATACTATGGAACTAGCCATGCTCTCTCTCAGAACATTTTTAGGACCATGATACTTACGATATTCAGGATCCTCAAATATCCAGGATCCTCAGGTGCATCAGGATCCCGCTTAATTATCGTTATCATTTTTACTAATATTTATAACGGTCATATTTTGTCTATAACTAACACGTGTGCAGAAGTAGTCAAGGTAATATCAATTCTCAACGAAGAGTCATCTCAACTATGCTAAAGACCCGGAATACTTGGTCAAATAACGTTCATGAAGCTGGTCAGAGAGGATCCCGGAAATATCGGACATCTTGTTGGCTAGTTTAGACTATAAATTGACACTTGTAATCTACACACAACACACTGTTCTTTACTCTAAGCTTACTCTACGAAATTCTTTACTCATTCTTACTAAGAACTCACTATAATCTTCATTTTATATCAATAAAATCATCAAGGCAGGTGATCATTATCACCTCCCAAGGTTTTATGTCAGAGATCCTAGCAAGGATTAAGGGGTTTCCTTGTAAACCATTGTGTTACTTTCTTTTACCATTTGTTATTACACAATCTGAACATCACAGCCTCTCATTCAATTTGGTTGATTGGTACTTGTGTAATTTTTGACCAAAACAATTTGGCGCCCATCGTGGGGCCGTGGTGTTCAAAATCCTCTAAAAATTCATGTCTACACAACCGATCCTCTCTTCATCCTCTACTCCTTCCATTCCAACCAAAAACCTACCACCTCCTCCGAGCGGGCCCCCTACTCAAATGAAAACGCCTAACACATCCAAGAAAAGCACCCCCTCAATCACTAATCCAGGAAGTTTGGGATCCTCAGGGCTACAAGCTCCAACTGCCTTAGTCACTACTGCAGAAATTTTCACTATGATGAGGAAAATGACACAACAGGTGACCCAACATCAACAGGAGAATAGAGAACTACTCAAAGAAGTGGAGAGGATGAAGGAGGAATTTCAGAAATCCTAGGAAACAACGCGCACAGTTGTACAACCAAGGATCCTGGACTTCAATAATGCAGGATCCTTAGAAAATCGCCAGAAGAACACGAATCCTATTACTGTGGCGTCACCCTGTGGGGGAAACTATGGACAACCGAGTGTCCATGATCAATGATCTCAGTGAGCGTTTCAACACTCCTAGAAACCTTGATTCTAGTAACTTCTTAAACAACAATACTATTAATACTAACTATACTAACGTTGATGCGAGAATAAACCCAAACATGGCCAGGGAACTTCAGCAATTAAGACAAATGATCTCCAGTGTACCCTGAGTGGTCCAACCAATACCAAAAGCATCTCCTACAAGCTACAGGATCTCTACATTTGCTCCCGCGATAGCCGATACCAAAGTTCCTAAGCACTTCCAAACTCCCAGCATGAAGCTATGCGATGGAACTACAGATCCTAAAGAGCACATAGCCCAATACAGAGAAAGGATGGAGATCATTCCCATCCCAGGGAACTTGAAGGAAGCTTGACTATGCAAAGGCTTTGGTTCGACCCTTACAGGATCAGCCCTCAAATCGCTTTTAAACGTTCCCACATACTCTGTTACTTCAATTGCACACTTAGTCAATATCGTTAATAACCAGTTTTCTTGCAGCAGAACCTTCGAAAAGATCACTAGTGATCTCTACCGGGTGGTTCAGGATCCTAAGGAAAAACTTAGGGACTTTGTTAACAGGTTTGACAGGGAAGCTTTGAGCATCCCCGACATCGACATGGCCACCGCTCTAGAAGCCTTTAAAATGAGACTAATAAAGGATTCACCCTTCTATGAAGACCTTGTGATGACCCCATGCAAAAGATTGGATGAAGTCAGGTTCCGGGTGTTGAGGTTCATAAGGCTCGAAGAGGATAGAGAGATCCAGAAGAGAAGCAATCCTTCGGATCAATATGAGAACCCCAATAGGAAGGTCGAATCCTTGACTCAAAGATCCTACAAATATAAGCCCTATTCCAAACTGGATCATCATAGGGTCAATGCCCTTGAAGATGGAGGAGAAGAAGAAGAGCTTCCTAAAATCACTAACTACTATTTCTCTGTGGATGTTTCAGGTGTAATTCATGCTATGTAAGATCTTGGAGATAAAGCAAGATGGCCAAAGAGAGACAACAAGTCCACCGCTTGGAAAGGCAAGTCCAAATAGTGTGCTTACCACGAAGACTTTGGCCACATGACATAGGACTGCATAACCCTACGAAAAGAAATCAGCTACCTCCTTAGTAAAGGACACCTCAAAGTGATCCTCAGGAGAAAAAGAGAAAAATCCAAGGAAACAGCCAGGATGATCACAGGATCCCAAAGAAACCAAGATCTCCACCCTCTTACGCTAAGATAATTAATGTTATCTCAGGCGGATCTAACGTTTGTGGTACCTCTTATTCTCAGGCTAAAAGACACGCCAAGGTCTCTAAAACAGAAAAGGAAGATAGAACATGGAAGAATACCATGATTAACAGTGAAAAAGAAATCACATTTGACGAGACGGATAGGGAAGGAATTCAGGATCCTCACCATGACGGACTCGTGATAACACTGTACATGGCCAACCATTTCTTCAGAAGGATCCTTGTTGACGGAGGATCCTCAGTCAATATCATACTCCTAGACGCACTGAAAATAATGAACATCCCAGAATCAGAGATAGTCAGTAGATCCTCAGTCCTCATAGGATTTAGCGGGGAAATGAAACACACAATTGGAGAAATAAAGCTACCAATATACATAGAAGGGGTAAACTCTATACAAAATTTTTGTGTTATTGACACCTTATCTTCTTATAATGTGATACTAGGTAGATCATGGATCCACGAGATGAAAGCGGTTCCATCAACATACCATCAGTGTGTGAAGTTGCCTACTCCATGGGGAACAGTGAAAATCATGGGAGATCAACAAGAATCGAAAGAATGCTAAAAAACCTATATGAAATCTACGACCAAACCCCAACAAGCATAGCAATTAAGGCAGGGTCACGACATGTTCTAGAGAGAAAGGAACAAGACGTAAAGGAAGTGCCCCTGGGAATCAAGGATCCTGAAGCTAAAGTACTCATAGGATCCTCAATGCCTAAGAAGATCGAGCAAGACCTATTGAATTTCTTAAGAACAAGAAGCAAGACATTCGCATGGAAAAACAAAGATATGACAGGTATAGACACGAGTATTATTACTCATAAACTTAATATTGATCCTTCTTTCAGACCAATACACCAAAATAGAAGGAAGTTTTCACCTGAAAGGAATCAAATCATCCAAGAGGAAGTAGAGAAGCTCCTCAAAACATGGATGATCAAGGAAGTAAAGTTCCCAAGATGGATAGCTAACGTGGTTGTCGTACAAAAGAAAAACAGAAAATGGCGAGTGTGTGTAAATTACACGGATCTTAACAAGACTTGTCCTAAGGATCCTTTCTCACTACCGCATATTCACTCTATGATAGATGCGATGGCTGGCCATGAACTCCTGACCTTCATGGATGCTTCAGCAAGATTCCAACAAATCCAAATGGAACCATCAGACCAAGAAGATATTGCATTCATAACATCAACAGGTATATATTGTTACACCATAATGCCTTTTGGTCTTAAAAATGCAGGTGCGACATATCAAAGGTTGGTGAATCAGATGTTCAAAGATAAGATGGGGGACTCCATGGAAGTTTATATTGACGACATTGTAGTGAAGTCAATGAAAGCCGAAGATCACCTTAGAGACCTTAAGGAAGCTTTTGACATCCTGCACGAGTACAATATGAAGGTGAACCCACTCAAATGTCACTTTGGAATGAAGTCAGACAAGTTCCTTGGATACATTGTAACCAAAAGAGGGATAGAAGCAAGCCCGGAACAGATCAAAGCAATCATGGAAATAAGATCCCCATCTTCAACTAAGGACAACCAAAGGCTAACTGGAAGAGTAGCAACACTCAACAGGTTCTTTTCAAGATCCTCATAAAGGTGCAAGCGCTTTTACGATATCTTGAAAAAGAACATGAAATTTGAGTGGAATGAGGAACACGAGAAAGCCTTCTAGGAACTCAAAAAATATCTAAGCTTTGCTCCACTACTAGTGAAACCTATAGATGGAGAACCACTTATTATCTACCTCTCGGTATCCTCAAACGTGGTAAGTGTCGTTCTGGTCAAGGATCTTAACGGGGATCAACATCCTATCTACTATGTACGTAAAAGTCTCATGGATCCTGAAACCAGATACTCTCACCTCGAAAATTTAATTCTTGCCTTAGTAACTGCTTCTACCAAATTAAGATACTATTTCGAAACACACACTATACATGTAAAAATTAACTATCCTATCAAGAATGTCATGAGAAAACCAGAAATGTCAGGAAGGATGGCAAAATGGTCGGTGAAGTTAAACATATTTGACATCAGATATGAACCAAGATCCGCCATAAAATCACAAACATTAGTAGACTTTGTGGTTGAGTTTAGTGATGATCTACAAAACGAAGTAGACATGGAAGCCAAGCAACTCCTAGAAGATGAACACCTGGGAAAATGGACGTTGTTCACAGATGGAGCTTCAAATCAGAAAGGAACAGGCCTAGGGATCATACTAAAGTCGCCACAGGGAACATTATAGCCCGGACAGTTAGTTGTGAATTCAAAACTACCAACAACGAAGCAGAATACGAAGCACTCATCATGGGACTACAATTAGCTAAGGACCTTCAAATCAAGGATCTTTAGGTATTTGTTGATTCTTTATTACTAACCAATCACTACAATGGATCTTATGCGGTGAAAGGTGAAATTTTAGCATTATACCTAGAGATCCTCAAAAACTTAGCTTCTGATTTCGAATACTTTAGCCTAACCCAAGTTCCCAGAGAGGAAAACACAGAAGCAGATGCATTAGCCAATCTAGGATCCTCCCTTAGGATCCCACCAGAGACGAAGATTCCTATAACCCACATAATAACCCCAGCCATAGAAACCCTCTCCGACAAATCAGAATATCCTAAACATCCAACAAGCGTAATAGCTATTAAAGATCCTGAACCTAGGATTCTTTCTCAAAGGGATCCCGACGAACATGACTATCAAAGAAGTCTGTGATCATGGACCCAACCCATTATGGAGTATCTCCAAAATGGCACAATCCCAACAGAAGAAAAAAGCAAAATAGCATTCAGAATGAGAGTCTCAGGACTCGTATTAATCCAAGGTAAACTTTACAAAAATCTATGGCAGGTCCATACCATAGATGCTTGGAAGATCTCGAAGCTGCATAAGTTTTAAAGGATATACACGAAGGAGATTGTGGCAATCACACTGGGGGCAGATACTTATGCTCCAAAATACTAAGAACAGGATACTACTGGCCAACCATGAAGAAACACTCATTTCTACATGCTCAAAAGTGTGATGCATGCCAAAGACATAGCAACATCCTGCATCAACCGGCAGAACCTCTACATCCTATTATCTCCCCGTGGCCATTCATGAAATGGGGGATGGATATAGTAGGAAAATTACCAGTGACCCCAAGAGGAAAAGTATTCATGTTGGTGATGACTGATTACTTCTCCAAATGGATCAAAGCTGAAGCTTTCGTTCAGGTAAGAGACAAAGAGGCAGTATCATTTATTAAACGTAATATCTTGACCAGGTTCGGGATCCCAGCTGAAATCATATGCGACAATGGATCCCAATTTATTAGCAATAGGACAAGAGACTTTTGCACAAGCTAGGGGATAAAAATGATATTGTCCACTCCTGTTCATCCCCAAGCTAAATGGTCAAGCAGAGTCCAGCAACAAAATCATAGTTAACAATTTGAAGAAAAGGCTGGACAAAAAGAAGGGAAGATGGGCAGAAGAACTTCCTTTCATTTTGTGGGCAGATAGAACCACCTCCAAAGTGGCCACAGGTCAGACCCCCTATTCTTTGGTGTTTGGGACAAAAGCAGTAATCCCTACTAAAGTAGTGATCCCGACGGCAAGATACTTGCTGCAAGATCAAGAGAATAATGATAAGATCCTAGCACAGGATCTTGACACTATTGACGAGCTTAGGGATCTTGCCAAAATACGCATTGCTGCTCATTAACAAAGAATCACCATGGATTACAATAGGAATATAAGGTTCAGAAGGTTTCAAATAGGAGACTTGGTATTAAGGAAAACATTCCAAAACACCAAGGATCCTAGTGCAGAAAAATTGGCTCCTAAATGGGAAGGACCATATCTTATAGATGCTGAAGCAGGGAAAGGAGCATATTGGCTAGCAACACTTGAAGGAGATGTTCTGCGAAGATCCTGGAATGCTCTACACCTCAAATCATACTACATGTAAGTAGGTTCGAATGATCCACAACAAAACCAAGGTACACATGTTCTTTACCTTAAAACTTTTATTATTACTGATTTTCTCCTCGAATACATGACTAACTTATGCATCGGAGGGGCGTTAGCTAGACTAACGCCCACCCTTAGCTAACGTTTGCTATGCAGAAAAATATACGGTTAAGGATCCTCAAGAGTGAAGATCCTGAAACATCAGGATCCTCAAAATCGAAGATCCTGAAACATCAGGATCCTCACAGTCGAAGATCCTAGGACATCTGGATCCTCAAGTTTGAACACCCTGAAACACAAGGACCTTGACACATGAAGATCTCAATACTTGGTAAACTCTATTATATTTAATAATGTAATCTCTAAACTATCATGTACACAAGATAGAGACTGATCATCTATCCCACGCTTAAGGGTACTTGATCCCCTTTAAGGTTTAAAGAGCTAATTACCTCTTTCACACGAACTAAGGTTTATACATCTCGCTTGGACGCATGATATCTAACTGTGGGATACGGGTAAGGGGATCATTTCACGATTCAGTGGCTTGGCAACCCTCTTATCTTTGAACACAAGTTGAGATCCTTAAGGTTTATAACATTTTCATGTTATCCATAAATCGGGATCCTACCCCAGTGATTATTTAAGATTTATAACATTTTCATGTTATCCAGAAATCGGGATCCTACCCAAGTAACCACTTAAGGCTTATAACATTTTCATGTTATCAAAGATTGGGATCTTTCCCCAGAAATTACATAACATCTATAACATCTTCATGTTATCACACGTTGGGAATTTTCCCTAGAGAATATAGTCGAATTGCCACATTTTCATGTTATCTATCCAACGAATTATATCACAAGTTGGGATCCTCCCCAGAATATAACATTAATGTGTTATCTATTTTGTCAAAGTCTATAATCTAAATAGGTTATCCTAAGGAGAAATTTCCCTTGTGAGACGTAAGATCCTTGTTTTCTAGGATCTTTGACAATAAGGTTCCTTTCCCTTAAGGATCCTCATCGACCTTCGTTGGTAAAGAACCTCATTCTCAGAAGTGAACCAACGTTCTCTCCTAAGTTGGAATTTATCCCCAGTAAAATCTAAAATTCAAAGACACATGAAGCTTAAAGAGAAACTCGAAGATAATCAGGCTCCATCTTTCCTTAACTTTGAAGTTTTAAAATCAAGGATCCTAAACCAATCACTGACTTATGAACGTTCGTCACTTCGGAGTCATTCGCTATTTTGATATCTTCGAAGAAGTTTTAAAAGCATATTAAAAACTCTTAAGAGTTGCAAGTTAATCATTAAACTTCTAAAAGAAACTTTTAGATTACTTAACAAAGTCAGTTATTGTTATTTTTTAACTAATCCTTATCAGGCCATTTTGTTTTAAGAATTATTCACTTTTTTCAGGCTCCTAACCATGCAAAGACCTTAGTATTGTATTATGCAGGAAACGTAGAAAGTCGAAAGAAAGATCAACCATTATATTCAAAACAAAAAGACCTACAGCCTTACAAGAGTCGTGTGTCAAAATATTATGCTACCCTAATCACCTAAAAGGCCTAGACCTTACCTTGGGCATCACCGGCCTTCTTCTCTTACCCCCCCCCCCCCGATCAGCCGTAGTACAGGATCCTGACTGGCGGTAGCCGGCTTACCAGTTACTTTAGCCAATGCCTCATGCCAACCAACCATCTCCCATGATCCTGCAATTTAAGATCCTCATCAAGACGAATCTTGGCCTCCCAAACGGCCACCGCAGCATTGACCTTTGCGTCGGAGATCACCTCCTCCATCTCGTGTATGTGCTTCTCCTCTCTCTCATCCTTTCCCTTGATAAGCAGCTCCACCCTCCTCAGAAGATCCTCATCGGTCGTCTTCCACATCTTCTCCTATCCCTGAAGGGATTGTTCATCCCTCTCTGCCCGGATCCTTGGATCAGCGGAAACATGATCAGAGACCTGTGATAAAGATATAGTAAGTCAGCGAGAAACAAAATGAAAAATGAAGCGAGATTGAAATCAACACTTACAGCCTGAGAGAAAGAGACCAACTTCTGGAGTGCTTCCTCAGCTCCAAGGCTCACCAAAGATAAACCTATGGATTTAGCAGTTTTCCTCTTCTAGGATCCCAGAGTTTTCACTGTCAAATCCACGGTCGACCTTTTAGGAGGAAGAGAGGACGAACTCTTCTCCTTCTTCACCACCAGCTAATCTCCTGACATAGCCGTATCAAGATCAGCAAGAGTGAAGCTAGCACTGGAGCGAGTGACCTTAGATCCTGTATACAACAAAATATTATTGAAGATCCTCACCACAAACATGAAAAAATTAAGGATCCTTAGCCGTCAACATGAGGTCAGTAGCGGAGGAGCTTTCCTGCGGGACGGCTTGATCGAATCGGAAGGATCTCTCGACTTCAGACAAGGCCAAGAACTTCTCAATCTTCTCTTCAGAATCCTCAGTGACAGGAGCAAGTTCCTCAAACTTGAAGGCTGCAAAGAAACAAACAAAATAAGAATAAGATACCAGGATCACAAGGTAAAGCATTGAAATCCTACCCTTCTTAACTCAATTTGGGGGCAAGAGATCCCTATTGGGAACAGAGTCACACCTCACAAAGAGGTATCTCCCTTTCCAAGCTCCATCATTGTTCTTGGTTTTCAATATTAGAGAAAATCTGAGGGTTTTGACCTTGAGAAGGAAACGATAATTCCCAAAGGTTGTGAGATCATATACGCAGGCCAACTCAGAAAGGTCTATGTCAAGACCTTTTGATTGATTTATCTGGTCGACCCAATATAGGATCCTCTAGACAAATGGCATGACCTGGATATACGAAATCCCAATCACCCTAAAAAATTTAGAGACGATCCCGGGGAAAGGGTATCTCAAGCCTAAGGAGAAAGGATACTCAGGAAATCCCACCCAAGTGGGAGAGACGAAATCAGGCTGAATCAGAGGATCGAAGGGCCTGAAAAATGCGCTGGGAGGAAAGGCCCCATTGAGTTTTAGAGATTCGATGTCATCATCGCCAAAAGAGCATGTCTCCTCATAAGAGAGGATCCCTTGGTCGATAAAATCATCATCGGTAAGGGCCAAGATGCTTTTACGAGAGACAACCATTTTTTGACCCATGGTAGAAAGAATAAAAGCCTAGAAGAAAAATTACCTTCTAATCGCAAGATGGCACGAGAAAAGAAAAGAAGAACGGATAGGAGATTATGAAACTGATCCCTCATATTTATATTGGACCGATAAATATGATTTGACTGCTAACAGCTAGTAAACTATCCGTTGGAATTTAAATTACCTAGCCGTTATGGATTAAAACTGAAAATTACTATTCTCTCTCCTTTTACCTATTTACTTTAAGTTATTCCTTTCATATTTACAAAACTAACCCGGATATTTTCAGGAATAACTTGGGAGCAATTGTTAGGGCCAGGATCCTTACAATATTCAGGATCCTCAAATATCCAGGATCCTCACCTGCATCAGGATCCCGGTTAGTTACCGTTATTATTTTTATTAATATTTATAACAGTCATATTTTGTCTATAACTAACACGTGTGCAGAAGTATTCAAGGGAAGACCAATTCTCAACGAAGAATCATCTCAACTATGCTAAAGACCCGAAATACTTGGTCAAATAACATTCATGAAGATGGTCATAGAGAATCCTGGAAATATCGGACATCTTGTTGGCTAGTTTAGACTATAAATTGACACTTGTAATCTTCACACGACACACTGTTCTTTAATCTAACTGACTCTACGAAATTCTTTACTCATTCTTACTAAGAACTCATTATTATCTTCATTTTATATCAGTAAAATCATCAAGGCAGGTGATCATTATCACCTCCTAAGGTTTTATTCTGGATATCCTAGCAAGGATCAAGGGCTTTCCTTGTAAACCATTGTGTCACTTTCTTTTACCATTTGCTATTACACAATCTGAACATCACAACCTTTCATTCAATTTGATTGCTTAGTACTTGTGTAATTTTTGACCAAAACAAACATGGATGTAATCTCCGCCACTGACTAAGTAGTCTGGAAATGATCCTGGAACTCCTTCACCATCAGTTAGACCTCAATCAATGATGTAAACTCAGCTTTGAACCTTGTAACAAAATCATCCCAAGTCATCACCTCAACAACCTCGCCTATCAAGGCATGACCTACCTCATCCCACTAGTCATGGGCTCTATCTTTCAAAAGACAGAATGAAAGTCTGATCCTCGCGTCCTCGAGACAGAGGCTAGATCGGAAGGCGTTCCTGATGTCCGCCAACCACTGTCTACTAGCAATGGGGTCCTTCTTCCCAAAGAACTCAGGAGCACTGCATGTACGAAACTATCGAAAGGTCAACTACGTGCACCCACCATATCCACCATCTTAGTACGAAACATGCCCAGACGCTCATCCATCAACTCCATAATGCCCTCCTTGATCGAACCAAATATCACATGAGTCTGCTGTAAAATGCTACGAGTAATCTCAGACGAGATCAACTCTCGTATCTGATCATCCATGCGTCCGATTCCAGAGCCCGAACCTGATCCCTCACCAGGACCTGAACCACCTCGACTAACCACCATAATAAAAATAAACAATGCAAACCATCAGACAATACTCGAAGAATCTCACACCTAGCAAATTCTTTAGTATCCTCGTGACTTCCCTTGACTCGAGTACGGATCCTATGATTTTAGCAGTACGGGTCGAATACTACCTTCCACACCTATCCATACTTTCCTCAATAGTCGTTCCGACTCCCCTAAGTAACTCTCATACCCAACATACTATATTCCCGCTAAACAACGCATCCACTAAGTTAGTATGATTCCTAGGTCTCCCTTCCTGCCACTCTCTGTCATCAGCTGTAGAAGAAACTCTCACTAACACCCGCTAACTACCTTACAAATATAATTACATGCAACAAACACTAGATATTTCTTTAACTGCAAGGTCTCACACTACAACGGTTGGACTCAATCAAGATCTGTGCAATAGGTTTAAACCTAACCTTCTAAAATTATCTAACTTTTGTAACATGTAACCTAGCATATTCACTTGATAATTAACTAGTATTGGTAGTGATTCCTAAAAGAAAAAAACAAGTAGCATTCGAGCATCGAGTTCTAATCAGAGCACTGCCTAACAAGCCATCCTAACAGATCATCTGTAACCCATACTAGCATACAGTTATAGAGTATCATGTAGTATGCATACAAAGTCATCTCTTCTAACATATAATTCTGAGAAGATCCTTAACCCTAATATAGCATGTTATTCACATACTGAAAATAAATAAACATGTATGAGTATTTTGGGAACACTTACTGGAGCTCGGTCGATTACATGCATCACACCCCATTTGTAACACTCATAAAATATGGTCCCAAAAATTTCATTTTTGATTATTAAACAAAACCATATTTATCAAAACATTCGTTAAAAACATAAGTCAAGTATCCACAACATCATAATCAGAGTATCCATATCAAAAACATCAGAGTACACATCCCATGCTAAACATCATGGTGCGTGCAATGCAATCATCCCGAGCTCTTCCCTTAGCAACTAAAAGTACCTGAAACCAAAACTGAAAACTGTAAGCACGAAGCTTAGTGAGTTTCCCATACTACCACATACCATACACATAATCACATAAACTAGACCCCCCGCCCCTTCATCCGACCCCGCCCAGCATCAGGCTCTGCCTGGCATCAGGCCCCAGCTGGCATCGAGCCCCACTCGGTATACAGATCTGTTTATCCTAGGCCCCGCCTGTCACTGTGACCCACCCGCTATACACATACAATCATTACCATATAATCATGCTAACACATAAAGAAAACATACGCAGTGTCATGTGTTCCAGTCCTAAGGCCTCGCTTGTCATGGGCCCCGCCCCGCCCCTACTCTGCTAATGGTAAGATATGGAACCCCGTCCATACTCAACTAGTGGTGAGAGGACCTCGCCCACACTTATTTCCCTAACCAGACACATACAAGTATCACACAGACAACAAGTATAACTAAACATGCACATAGTCATCGGGTACCACTCGATATCGAACCGTAGTATGGAAACATACATATAAACATTCCTCGGGCCCCTCCCGACATCGAACCGTAATCCGGAAAGCATACAAACATTCCTCAGGCCTCGCCCGACATTCGACCGTAATCCGTGAACATACAAATACAGACACATGCGAGAATCACGAAGACATCAAGCATACGAACATTCCCCGGGCACTACCCGACATCGGACCTTAGTCTAGAAAACATACAATCATAAATACGGGCCGACATTGGTGCCTTCGACCCTTTCAAACAGGAGGAAACTCACCTCAAATGCTGAAGCTCACTGTAAGAAATACTTGGCTACAACCCTGCGGACTCTTCGAGCTATCAATACCAAAATGTCACCCAATTAGCAATTACGTTCCAAACCATGTTCCATAACCCTAATTTGGGGTGAAACGACTGTTTCACCCCTGGCCCAACAAGATTCACAACCAAAGCCCAAATTTATCAAATCCATAAAAACCCATCAATGGCCCAATTTTCCAAATTGGGCCCAAACCCTTACATGGGCCTTTCCCTAAAGCCCATTTACTTTTCTGAACCAATGATTTTCTGATGACCCAAAGGTCCAAGCCCATTAGGCCCAATCAAGGCCTAACTACATTGGGCCCGCTAATGCCCAATTCTGTTGGATTAGTGTCTAAGCTGATAACTATTTTGGTATGTACTTGACCCGATTGCGAGCATGGTCCTTTTGGGTTGCCTTCACCAAAGCAACTTGATAGGATGATTTGTGGAGAATGAGATTAATTATGATTTATTAATATATTATGAGAATAATATATTAAAGGAGAAATCATATTATTTAATTAATATTAGTCAAGAATTAATCAGAATTAATTTTGTGGCTAAAAGGCATTGATTAAATAAAGGGGACTAGAACTGTCAATTGTGTGATAGTTGAATATTGGGCTAATGGACTCCATATTAGAGGAGTGGACGAATTCTATGGGGAAACCCATTAGAAATCGTCCAAGGCCTCTAAATGAGGAATCCATGGGTTGCTTAGGGCCTAAGCAGTCAAATTAGGGTTTCCTTGTTAGATAACCCTAATAGCCTCACTATTTAAGGACCCCTAAGGCACCAAAAACGTGGCTAAGAGTTTCCTTAGGGTTTCTAGATGTTTTTGAGTGCCTCTCCTCTTCTCCTTCTTCATTCTCTTGCTCTTGGTGTTTGTGAGCCATTAGAGGAGTGACATTTGTGACTCTAAGCTTTTAGAAGCCAATTACAAGAAGGAATTGAGATTGTTATTGCTACATAACAATCAAGGTAAGATCTAAACCCTAATTCATATGTTATTTGATTGTCACATGCTAGATCTAGGGTTTATGGCTTTGGATGATTATTGCATGTTCATTAAACAAACTAGATCCAAAGCTTTAGGGTTTGCATGTACACCCTAGGAATGTTGTAGTGCTCAAAACCCATCAGTGGTATCAGAGCCCAGGTTTGTTTGTTGATGAATTGATGCTATTTTGATCATTTATTGCTTAAAAAATTGAATTTTTTTTGGTTCTGACTGCATGACTCGCCAAGTCCCTTGGAGAACTCGCCGAGTCGACTGAACTCGACGAGTCCAGGCCAGACTCGATGAGTCAAAGGGTCTGACAGCACAATTTTGCGATTTACTTGCTGTTTTGGCTTGGGATACTAACCATAAACGTTTTTAATTAGTAAAATCCGTGTTTTATTGATTTTGGGTGAATATCCTTGCCAAAATAGTAGATAATTGTCATTTAATCAAATAATTGTTGCCTTATAAGATAATGTTTAATTATTTAAGTTATTTGGTGAATTATATTGCAAGTAATTGGACTAGGTCAAAATTAAATAACCACAAATTAATTGTTAATTGCCTTATTTGAATTGTTGATCTAGAATGTTCATGATAAAGTTTGGAAAAGTTTCAATTTTTCACCCTTTAGTTTTTATAGTTTAAATTTGAACTTTAAAAATTTTTGTTTTGAAATTTAAATAGTTAAACCCTAATATTTTGAAATGTTTCAAAACTTGCCCTCAAGTTTTGAAATTTAAATTTTGATTAAAAGTTTGATTTTAAAATGTTAAATTCTAAAACCCTAGTTTTGAAAAAGTTCAAATTACACCCTTATGTTTTTATTAAGTTAATTAAAGGTATAATTAAAAGAAAGTTAATAAATCCATAATGATATGGTTTATATTTAATTTAAATTAAAAGTGTAATTTATAAAATTAAACCACCTGGTATTTTAAAAGTGTAAAATACACCCTATACTATATATAACATTAAAATTCTAATATTATATATGTATAACTTAAACTGCTAGTCTTACCGTTAGTAGACCTCATTCACGAAGCTGGTCTGTAAGGGGTGTTTAAGGAAATTGCCTATAAAATGGTGATTGAATGGGTATCCACTCTTACCCACCGCACTCTTGACTAGTGGAGGGTCGTTAGCCGAACGGGTAGGATAGGGCAAACCCTCTCCTCATTAAAAGTATAATGAATGTTAAAGTAACTAAATGTTTTACTAAATTCCCAAATCTTAGTTACTTTAGGAAAAAGTGAAATCGATGCAATTCCATGGAATTACACTTGGTACCCTTGTCGAGACAATTAGTGGAGCGTGTGTGGTTAACCGGCACACTAAGTTGGGTTTGACATTGGTAGCGAAGGGTGACTTGATGTTTGTCATAGATCGATGGAGCGTGTGTGGTTAACCGGCACGTCGATTAGGTGACTGTAACATTGAGGGCACCATGTACATTCGCATGGTTATTCACACCTTATTTGTGATCCTCGGCATCCCAGTCACAAATGAAGGGCATAATCGAGATTAAACATGACATTGAAAAGTTCAATGAATCTCGAAAGATCTAGGAGTTTCAATTCATTTGAAACTTAACCTTCTTTTCGTTTTTCATGGTCGAAATTGGTAAATCGTCATTTACCTACCTTCAAATGTTCTGCGAGTTGGATTACGGCATCCCTCTTCCAATTTGTAGGATATTATGTTGGGTCCTAGCTTTAATATCCCATTTGGGTGTTTTATTAAGGAATCAATCAACTAAACTTGAATTTTCTCCCGTTTTATAGATGTCAAAGTCTGACAACTATGGTCTTCCTAAATCCGTTGAGAAAAGTTTTCCACATGAAAATGATGTTCCACGATTGTATTGTGGAAATGGAAATCATGCTTCGTTTTCTCCACCTCCTCCAATAATTCTCCCTGACCCACGTGTTCGAAGACTTGAAAAGTTCAAGGTCACTCAAGCCCTATTGGCAAAAGACATGGAAATGGAAAGTCTATATGTGCTCATGTCTTGGATAAAAGGTTACATATTGATACATTGGGATTGTTAGGTGTCGATGTTTAAAGGAAGTTGGCTGTTGACTTGGTTCTTTAGTCACTTCCCGAATGATATGGTAAGTTCGTTAGAGAGTACTATATGATGGACCACGACATGATCCTTATTGATTTGACTTATTTGCTTATTGCTGCTGAATCAAAAATGATTTGACACACTGATCAGCAAATTTGTCTGGTAAATCAATATCCCAACACTCTATGGGCAATGGCAACATTGGAAGTCCAGAAAAGTTTTCTCTACGCAAGAGAAAGGCTGAGTCTGAGATAGTCCCGTGTACCATTCCAGAAGAATCCATATGTTTCTACTCCCAAAAGAGGGGGCATTGGTTACGAAGCTGTCCTGACTACCTGAGAGATCTAAGAGATAGGAGAGTCAAGATGTATGACTCTGCATCAAGTAAAATCCACTATCTAACTCTATTAAGTTCTTTTTAGATTCTTAATACATGATGTGATAAGATTACATTTGGTGTTTTGTAGAATCGAAGAAAAAAGGAAGCTTAAAAGGAAAGAAGTGAGCTAAATCTGGTCATGAAGAAATGGATTTCGATCGCATAATTCAAGGATCGGACTTTTAAGCTACTACTTTAGAGTTAGGATAGATTGCTAAGTAATATTTACATAGTTTTCATTTGTAATCGCATTGTAAGGACAATATTTTTCCGCAATAAAATAAATTTTGATTTATCTTATTTATATTTCCTTGCGATGGATTTTATGAAAATTGGTGTTTGAATGGTTCTATTGTTAGCAATATTGTGAATGGATTTGATTCTTAGTTATGTTATTTGTGGTAATGTCATAAATTTACCAAATAAGGAAAGTTTCTCATCACCCAAGTTCCAATAGGACAGAAACTTGGAATCATGCAACTGGTATTGTGTGATGAATGAGAACCTTCGTATTTGGGAAATTGAGACTAATTCCTTGTTCACATAAGTATGTGAGTCAAGTGAAGGACTACGAGATCTGGTACACAATGATGTGCACTGGTCAAGTCCAACACAAAGAACGATAAGATTATTCGTCATGATTTACTAAACGTCCAGTAAACGTGATTATACTTAGAAGATTAAGTGTAATTCTGAATTATTGAAAAGTTTCAATGAATGGCAGAACGAATAAGAAGAATCAATGAAGGCAGAAAGATAAAAGGTTCTCCAATCTAAGAAGAAGGGAGAGTACTTATGTATCGTGTTTTATGATCGTCTTGGTTATTGTAGGAACCATATTACAATTCATCCTCTAAGGACACCTTAGTGCACTAGTTTGGCTAAGAGGAGGAATGGTGAATTGTAGAAATGGTTAAGTCAATAAGATGTATCGTACTTCGTTCCAAAAATCAAGTTTTAGAGTCGTACTCCAAAATTGTGATTTGTGTGACATCATCTTAAGAAATTTAACACACTCATCAAATGTGAAGTAGGAAAATGTTTTCTTGCTCTTACACATTTGAAATTGGTAAGTTGTGATGTCTTGGATAAGACAAAGACCAACTGATACCAAATTGGGTGAAGGTTTGTCTTGATAAAGACACACACTGACTCTTGAATATTTGTTTTGTCAAGAAATGTCTCTTGATAAGAGAATCTTATATGTCAAGAGGTCAGTGGGAGTCTAAAGATCTTGAAAAGTTTCAAGAACAAAACAAGAAGTAAGCCTATTAAACACTAGCACACGACTTGAGGATTGTAACCTATCGTGTTGACAAAATTTTATTTATGTGCCAATCCAGTTGAGTGATTATGCATATGAGTACTACGAGTTCTCAATTGAATGCATAAAGGCAAACACCTTGATCAATGAAAGTGCATTGATTGGCATAGGTGAGCTGCTAAATAACTTGGAAGCAATGGTGGGATCCTCGATGGCAAGAAATTAAGAATGAACAAGTTCTGTCCATAAGAGTTTGAATTTGTCACAAACATTATCTTACGATTATACTTATGACAAATTTGCATGGATAGGAACACATGCACCATAAAATCTAAGTGTCATAAGGCTTCTCTCCTCATAAAAATGATTGTGAGGAAACACTTTCACTAAGAGAGATTTTAAGGAGATAGCAATTATGTAAATTACATTCTCAAATTCGATTATGATTACGACATCCCTTTTCATAGTTCGAATTGTGAGATTTGGCAATTAGTCTGAACATTTGGGACTTAGTAATATAAGTTCTGAATTAGTTTAGAAACACATGTGAGCTGTCTAAGGAAAGGTGTGTGAGTTTTAGAAGCTTAGATAAAGGTTTATCGAAGAACATCGTATTGGAAATATAAACTTTGGAAAGTCAATAAGTATTGTCTTTTAGAAGTCCAACTGTTTTTTGAATACGTGTCAAAGCTAGTGGGAGTATAAATGTTATGCTGGAATGGATATAATCATCATGTTAGTGGGAGCATGATTATTATTGTTTTAAGTATTGCAAGTTGGCAATATTAATTATAGAAAAACAAAAGTTTCACTTTGCAAAGTTGCAGGGGTTGAAAAGTTGTTTTTGCTATAATTAAGGGAGAGAATGTGTTATACTTCGTTTCCAATCTAAAAGCTTAGATCGAGAAATTCTAATTGAATTTAGTCAGGGATATATTTATTATTTGCATTCTTAAAGTTAGATTATGATTACGGCATTCCTCTTCATAGTTCGAATTTTGAGAACACGGCAAATAGAAATATTATGGCAAGAAACTGGTAAAGTATCACGTTTTCGCTGCGAATCGTATCCCATATGCTTCGGGTATAGGATCGATTGCATATACTATAATATTTGTCCGTTCTAAAATTTTCCAAATGCCTAGGGCATTAAGAGAGAAAGAGGACTAGAATCGGATTTGACTGAATTAGTTAAACGATTGTCAAGGATAATCTAAGGTTCGCCAAGGATTGGTCACTTGTGAACAGTTAGAAGTATAATCATGGATGGACCATATTGACATTATTATGAATAGATAAGATCCTATTTGAAATGAGTTGTCATATGGAAAATATGGAAATGTTTCCATATTGGGAGTTGGACGTTAAGAATCTGTATGGCTAGATTAGAAAAACTTTTATGCAAGAACGATATTCAAAGGAATGTACTTTGAATGTGAGACTTCATGTCTTTGGAATTGTCTTGTAACAATCTCCAATCGAGGACTTTGTAATTTCATTGGCAATAGTCTTTGTGACTTTGGTGTTGCGACATTACGAAAGGATCATTGCATAAAATGTTAGAATCTAACATATTCTATAAGTGGCAAGAATTTGGTATTCTTACACCTGTGGTAGAGATTGGGAATTGTGAAATGAGTGTGACTGAAAATGTTATTCAATTATACTATTTCACAGAGTAAGGACCATAAGTAAACATGGTGTGCATGCTAAGAGCATGGGACAATTGTCGTTATAATTCAAGAAGTTGATTACCCGAAACAACAAATAATGAGTAATCAATATGGTGATTAAATAAAAGTGTTTTATTTATACTCAAAAGTTTGGGACCATATAATATTAGTATTATTCTTGTGTTTCACTTTGCATGTTTTGACTTCTTGAATAATAAGATTATTCGAATGTTCCACAGTCGCTCATACTTTGGAAGTAGGTATGAAAGAAGATTGTCATGAATTGGTCTGTAGATTGTCTAAAGTGTATTAGACATAGCAAAGGTTTGCTGCAACGTTCATGAGTGCTTATGAATATGATTTGAGCATTGGATTAAACCCATACTCACTTGGATCGCTTCATGGATTTTATCACGAGTGATTGCTGAGACGATAATATCTTGTATTCTTGAAACTGAGATGTGTGAGTTGTATCTTGCAAATCGGTTGCACATTGATAATATGTAAATGCACCAGTAACTTGGTGTTATAAAACGTATTGTTATGTGTGATTCGGTGAGCTAGTACAAGAGAGCATTGAGTTGAAGTTTATCCGTTCCTTTTAACCAAAGTGGGATAAAAGCGATATATGTGGGCCCCTCGATGATTTAGTGATGACAAAGGAAAGTGCTCGACCGGGCCAGGACTGATTTGATTTGTTCAATTAGTCAGTCGTCATAAATCAGAAATCGGGAAACAACACATAGACTGAGATAATGATTTCAATCCATGTCTCACGTCTATACGATATCTAGAATGGAGGAATATATGATCCCTTATCTAAAGGACGTGTATCTGATAAGATTAGAGTTGACAGCGGATTTTGAAAGCTACGATTGCTGATCAGGATCTGAACTCATACGCAAAATAGTTATTAGACTTATCCAAGTGGGAGACTGTTGGATTAGTGTCTAAGCCCATAACTATTTTGGTATGTACTTGACCCGATTGCGAGCATGGTCCTTTTGGGTTGCCTTCACCAAAGCAACTTGATAGGATGATTTGTGGAGAATGAGATTAATTATGATTTATTAATATATTATGAGAATAATATATTAAAGGAGAAATCATATTATTTAATTAATATTAGTCAAGAATTAATCAGAATTAATTTTGTGGCTAAAAGGCATTGATTAAATAAAGGGGACTAGAACTGTCAATTGTGTGATAGTTGAATATTAGGCTAATGGACTCCATATTAGAGGAGTGGATGAATTCTATGGGGAAACCCATTAGAAATCGTCCAAGGCCTCTAAATGAGGAGTCCATGGGTTGCTTAGGGCCTAAGCAGTCAAATTAGGGTTTGCTTGTTAGATAACCCTAATAGCCTCACTATTTAATGACCCCTAAGGCACCAAAAACGTGGCTAAGAGTTTCCTTAGGGTTTCTACACGTTTTTGAGTGCCTCTCCTCTTCTCCTTCTTCATCCTCTTGCTCTTGGTGTTTGTGAGCCATTAGAGGAGTGACATTTGTGACTCTAAGCTTTTAGAAGCCAATTACAAGAAGGAATTGAGATTGTTATTGCTACATAACAATCAAGGTAAGATCTAAACCCTAATTCATATGTTATTTGATTATCACATGCTAGATCTAGGGTTTATGGCTTTGGATGATTATTGCATGTTCATTAGACAAACTAGATCCAAAGCTTTAGGGTTTGCATGTACACCATAGGAATGTTGTAGTGCTCAAACCCCATCAAATTCATCATCCAATGCCCATTAGGGAAAGCCCAGCAAGGCAAGCCCAACCAGAAGTCCATTACTCTAAAATCCTTAGTCCATTATGAGCCCAAACCAAAGGATAAGCTAGCCAACAATCATAGAGCCCAAAACTTGCAAAGGTGATGTTCACGTCGTGAGCACCTTATGCTGACGTCGTGAGCTCATGACTTTGGCCTAAAAACTTCCTCGAACACACTCTCGTATCCCGAGGCTTCATTCCTCACGTCATGAGTCCAGATCTGACCAAAAATGAGCATTAAGCTCCTAATCCATTAAGCCTTAACATGGGACAGTCTAGAGAGTCTTCGTTGACCCCAAGGACCATAAAAATCGAAGCTTTTTGGTCATGTATGTCCAATAATGAATCAAACACCAACTTGGGTCAAAATGAAGGAAAAGGACCACGAATCAAACTTGGAGTCCAAAACCATGACCAAACTTCAGATCTAGAACATATAAGACTTAAGATACCATCATGATCCATAAAGTTGCCAACTTTATGGACTCCATGCATGCTAACCAACATTACAAGCCATAAAATGCATGGAAACTTAGATCTAGCAAGCAATGAAAAGAAAGGCATGGTCGAGGTGACTCGGGAGCGGGAGCTTGGTTTGGAGATGCAACTGGGGAAGAGGAAGCAGACTCATGATTCGACTCTGCTAGCAACATCTAAGCAACTTGATGTTTCCATGCCTAGTGGTGGAGGCCAGAGGGGCCATAACATCTTGCTTAAGGGTGGATGGACCCATGAGCATGTACCCTGCAACTTCAAATGTGGAAGATGTGGTCGGAAGGTTGATGTTAGCCAAGATTTCACCCTGGAGGTACAATTGTGTCATCGTTGTCATCAGCTAGGTCATATTAGGGAAAATTGCCCACATTTTCCGATTGGGGCGGCTCAGAACCCATCACCTGCGGTCCTCGAGGAGGCAGAGCCAAGACTTCAAGACCTTATGGGTATGTATTCCTTCATATATTTTAATTGCTTTTGCTTATGTGATTGAGAGTTGAGACCTTACGTTGGGTTTAGTTAAGTCCCCACCTAAGGATCATAGTTTCTTTTTGATTTCCTGGTTATATTATCGATAGTTGTTATATGTCATTACGCATGCCGAGAGTTGTGAGCGGGGCACATCTTGTTGAGCTAGAATTCGATCGTCCGGAATTATGTTGTGGGCCATTGGTAGAGTGAATTATGAGTACCGCTTGGAAGATCAGTAGTCGGACTAGCGTGATTAGTCCAGCAGCGGGGCAGAGCAAGTTGTAGTGCAAGTCCGTTGACTTTTGGAATTCAGGATAGATGTGGAATGTAAATGATTGACTGGGATTTAAATGCAAGTGAGTTGCCGCCGGTTCGATATTCTCAGGATGTGAAGGTAGTCCTCAGATCAAAATCTTTAAGGAAAATATCCTGTGGAAATTGGTTGTCCCCTCTCGGGACAACGAAGTCAGAGTCAGAAGTGCTCGCATCACTCAGTATGGATGGCGATTGTTTATGAAAGGACTCTTGGGTCTGGTCGCTACCGTTACTAGGGAAGGTTCGGTAGCGATTGAATGATGAGGATGGTCGCAGAGCCGGTCCAAAGATATAGTGGACCCAGGGCAAAAAGAAAAATGGGCCCCTAAAGTTGAAAATAGAAAAACCGTTATAAAATTCACTATGAATATTAAAAAGCAAAAAGATGGATACAACATTACAAAAACAACTAATTTAAAGAAAAATATTTTTCCTAGCATTTTTAGTTAAGTTGATTTTTTTTCTCTCTATATATACCATATATTCTAGGAATTTTGGGCCCCTTAGAGACATGGTCCCTAGGCGATCGCCCGAGTTGCCCACCGTCTGGACTGGGCCTGGATGGTCGCGTAGGTCTGTTTAGGCGTCATAATTGACAAAGGAAATTCAAAATTTTATTTGTTGAAGATCATTAGAATGCAGAGATCCTTCAGTGAGTGGGTAGTTGGATTAGTGATCTGTCCGTTTCGGTCAAGGGTTATAGTTCTTTATCATGAGCTGGAGTGGCTTAGGGATTTGGAGTTGTATCGTGGGGAGTCAAACCAAGAGAACGAATAAAATATCTTGTATTCTTGAAAGTGAGATCTGTGAGTTGTATCTTGCAAATCGGTTGCACATTGATAATATGTAAATGCACCAGTAACTTGGTGTTATAAAACGTATTGTTATGTGTGATTCGGTGAGTAAGTACAAGAGAGCATTGAGTTGAAGTTTATCCGTTCCTTTTACCCAAAGTGGGATAAAAGCGATATATGTGGGCCTCTCGATGATTTAGTGATGACAAAGGAAAGTGCTCGACCGGGCCAGGACTGATTTGATTTGTTCAATTAGTCAGTCGTCATAAATCAGAAATCAGGAAACAACACATAGACTGAGAGAATGATTTCAATCCATGTCTCACGTCTATACGATATCTAGAATGGAGGAATATATGATCCTTTATCTAAAGGACGTGTATCTGATAAGATCAGAGTTGACAGCGGATTTTGAAAGCTACGATTGCTGATCAGGATCTGAAGTCATACGCAAAACAGTTATTAGACTTATCCAAGTGGGAGACTGTTGGATTAGTGTCTAAGCCCATAACTATTTTGGTATGTACTTGACCCGATTGCGAGCATGGTCCTTTTGGGTTGCCTTCACCAAAGCAACTTGATAGGATGATTTGTGGAGAATGAGATTAATTATGATTTATTAATATATTATGAGAATAATATATTAAAGGAGAAATCATATTATTTAATTAATATTAGTCAAGAATTAATCAGAATTAATTTTGTGGCTAAAAGGCATTGATTAAATAAAGGGGACTAGAACTGTCAATTGTGTGATAGTTGAATATTGGGCTAATGAACTCCATATTAGAGGAGTGGACGAATTCTATGGGGAAACCCATTAGAAATCGTCCAAGGCCTCTAAATGAGGAGTCCATGGGTTGCTTAGGGCCTAAGCAGTCAAATTAGGGTTTGCTTGTTAGATAACCCTAATAGCCTCACTATTTAATGACCCCTAAGGCACCAAAAACGTGGCTAAGAGTTTCCTTAGGGTTTCTAGACGTTTTTGAGTGCCTCTCCTCTTCTCCTTCTTCATCCTCTTGCTCTTGGTGTATGTGAGCCATTAGAGGAGTGACATTTGTGACTCTAAGCTTTTAGAAGCCAATTACAAGAAGGAATTGAGATTGTTATTGCTACATAACAATCAAGGTAAGATCTAAACCCTAATTCATATGTTATTTGATTATCACATGCTAGATCTAATGTTTATGGCTTTGGATGATTATTGCATGTTCATTAGACAAACTAGATCCAAAGCTTTAGGGTTTGCATGTACACCATAGGAATGTTGTAGTGCTCAAACCCCATCAAATTCATCATCCAGTGCCCATTAGGGAAAGCCCAGCAAGGCAAGCCCAACCAGAAGTCCATTACTCTAAAATCCTTAGTCCATTATGAGCCCAAACCAAAGGATAAGCTAGCCAACAATCATAGAGCCCAAAACTTGCACAGGTGATGCTCACGTCGTGAGCACCTTATGCTCACGTCGTGAGCTCGTGACTTTGGCCCAAAAACTTCCTCGAACACGCTCTCGTATCCCGAGGCTTCATTCCTCACGTCATGAGTCCAGATCTGACCAAAAATGAGCATTAAGCTCCTAATCCATTAAGCCTTAACATGGGACAGTCTAGAGAGTCTTCCTTGACCCCAAGGACCATAAAAATCGAAGCTTTTTGGTCATGTATGTCCAATAATGAATCAAACACCAACTTGGGTCAAAATGAAGGAAAAGGACCACGAATCAAACTTGGAGTCCAAAACCATGACCAAACTTCAGATCTAGAACATATAAGACTTAAGATACCATCATGATCCTTAAAGTTGCCAACTTTATGGACTCCATGCATGCTAACCAACATTACAAGCCATAAAATGCATGGAAACTTAGATCTAGCAAGCAATGAAAAGAAAGGCATGGTCGAGGTGACTCGGGAGCGGGAGCTTGGTTTGGAGATGCAACTGGGGAAGAGGAAGTAGACTCATGATTCGACTCTGCTAGCAACATCTAAGCAACTTGATGTTTCCATGCCTAGTGGTGGAGGCCAGAGGGGCCATAACATCTTGCTTAAGGGTGGATGGACCCATGAGCATGTACCCTGCAACTTCAAATGTGGAAGATGTGGTCGGAAGGTTGATGTTAGCCAAGATTTCACCCTGGAGGTACAATTGTGTCATCGTTGTCATCAGCTAGGTCATATTAGGGAAAATTGCCCACATTTTCCGATTGGGGCGGCTCAGAACCCATCACCTGCGGTCCTCGAGGAGGCAGAGCCAAGACTTCAAGACCTTATGGGTATGTATTCCTTCATATATTTTAATTGCTTTTGCTTATGTGATTGAGAGTTGAGACCTTACGTTGGGTTTAGTTAAGTCCCCACCTAAGGATCATAGTTTCTTTTTGATTTCCTGGTTATATTATCGATAGTTGTTATATGTCATTACGCATGCCGAGAGTTGTGAGCGGGGCACATCTTGTTGAGCTAGAATTCGATCGTCAGGAATTATGTTGTGGGCCATTGGTAGAGTGAATTATGAGTACCGCTTGGAAGATCAGTAGTCGGACTAGCGTGATTAGTCCAGCAGCGGGGCAGAGCAAGTTGTAGTGCAAGTCCGTTGACTTTTGGAATTCAGGATAGATGTGGAATGTAAATGATTGACTGGGATTTAAATGCAAGTGAGTTGCCGCCGGTTCGATATTCTCAGGATGTGAAGGTAGTCCTCAGATCAAAATCTTTAAGGAAAATATCCTGTGGAAATTGGTTGTCCCCTCTCGGGACAACGAAGTCAGAGTCAGAAGTGCTCGCATCACTCAGTATGGATGGCAATTGTTTATGAAAGGACTCTTGGGTCCGGTCGCTACCGTTACTAGGGAACGTTCGGTAGCGATTGAATGATGAGGATGGTCGCAGAGCCAGTCCAAAGATATAGTGGACCCAGGGCAAAAAGAAAAAATGGGCCCCTAAAGTTGAAAATAGAAAAACCGTTATAAAATTCACTATTAATATTAAAAAGCAAAAAGATGGCTACAACATTACAAAAACAACTAATTTAAAGAAAAATATTTTTCCTAGCATTTTTAGTTAAGTTGATTTTTTTTCTCTCTATATATACCATATATTCTAGGAATTTTGGGCCCCTTAGAGACATGGTCCCTAGGCGATCGCCCGAGTTGCCCACCGTCTGGACTGGGCCTGGATGGTCGCGTAGGTCTGTTTAGGCGTCATAATTGACAAAGGAAATTCAAAATTTTATTTGTTGAAGATCATTAGAATGTAGAGATCCTTCAGTGAGTGGGTAGTTGGATTAGTGATCCGTCCATTTCGGTCAAGGGTTATAGTTCTTTATCATGAGCTGGAGTGGCTTAGGGATTTGGAGTTGTATCGTGGGGAGTCAAACCAAGAGAACGAATAAAATATCTTGTATTCTTGAAACTGAGATCTGTGAGTTGTATCTTGCAAATCGGTTGCACATTGATAATATGTAAATGCACCAGTAACTTGGTGTTATAAAACGTATTGTTATGTGTGATTCGGTGAGTAAGTACAAGAGAGCATTGAGTTGAAGTTTATCCGTTCCTTTTACCCAAAGTGGGATAAAAGCGATATCTGTGGGCCCCTCGATGATTTAGTGATGACAAAGGAAAGTGCTCGACCGGGCCAAGACTGATTTGATTTGTTCAATTAGTCAGTCGTCATAAATCAGAAATCGGGAAACAACACATAGACTGAGAGAATGATTTCAATCCATGTCTCACGTCTATACGATATCTAGAATGGAGGAATATATGATCCCTTATCTAAAGGACGTGTATCTGATAAGATCAGAGTTGACAGCGGATTTTGAAAGCTACGATTGCTGATCAGGATCTGAAGTCATACGCAAAATAGTTATTAGACTTATCCAAGTGGGAGACTATTTGATTAGTGTCTAAGCCCATAACTATTTTGGTATGTACTTGACCCGATTGCGAGCATGGTCCTTTTGGGTTGCCTTCACCAAAGCAACTTGATAGGATGATTTGTGGAGAATGAGATTAATTATGATTTATTAATATATTATGAGAATAATATATTAAAGGAGAAATCATATTATTTAATTAATATTAGTCAAGAATTAATCAGAATTAATTTTGTGGCTAAAAGGCATTGATTAAATAAAGGGGACTAGAACTGTCAATTGTGTGATAGTTGAATATTGGGCTAATGAACTCCATATTAGAGGAGTGGACGAATTCTATGGGGAAACCCATTAGAAATCGTCCAAGGCCTCTAAATGAGGAGTCCATGGGTTGCTTAGGGCCTAAGCAGTCAAATTAGGGTTTGCTTGTTAGATAACCCTAATAGCCTCACTATTTAATGACCCCTAAGGCACCAAAAACGTGGCTAAGAGTTTCCTTAGGGTTTCTAGACGTTTTTGAGTGCCTCTCCTCTTCTCCTTCTTCATCCTCTTGCTCTTGGTGTTTGTGAGCCATTAGAGGAGTGACATTTGTGACTCTAAGCTTTTAGAAGCCAATTACAAGAAGGAATTGAGATTGTTATTGCTACATAACAATCAAGGTAACATCTAAACCCTAATTCATATGTTATTTGATTATCACATGCTAGATCTAGGGTTTATGGCTTTGGATGATTATTGCATGTTCATTAGACAAACTAGATCCAAAGCTTTAGGGTTTGCATGTACACCATAGGAATGTTGTAGTGCTCAAACCCCATCAAATTCATCATCCAATGCCCATTAGGGAAAGCCCAGCAAGGCAAGCCCAACCAGAAGTCCATTACTCTAAAATCCTTAGTCCATTATGAGTCCAAACCAAAGGATAAGCTAGCCAACAATCACAGAGCCCAAAACTTGCACAGGTGATGCTCACGTCGTGAGCACCTTATGCTCACGTCGTGAGCACCTTATGCTCACGTCGTGAGCTCGTGACTTTGGCCCAAAAACTTCCTCGAACACGCTCTCGTATCCCGAGGCTTCATTCCTCACGTCATGAGTCCAGATCTGACCAAAAATGAGCATTAAGCTCCTAATCCATTAAGCCTTAACATGGGACAGTCTAGAGAGTCTTCCTTGACCCCAAGGACCATAAAAATCGAAGCTTTTTGGTCATGTATGTCCAATAATGAATCAAACACCAACTTGGGTCAAAATAAAGGAAAAGGACCACGAATCAACTTGGAGTCCAAAACCATGACCAAACTTCAGATCTAGAACATGTAAGACTTAAGATACCATCATGATCCATAAAGTTGCCAACTTTATGGACTCCATGCATGCTAACCAACATTACAAGCCATAAAATGCATGGAAACTTAGATCTAGCAAGCAATGAAAGGAAAGGCATGGGCTTGAGGACTTACAAAAGTCCAAAAGCTCCTCAACTAGCTGATAATGAAGCCAAGATGCTAACAAACGCACCACCAATGATCTTCTTCTTCCTCAAAGGGCCTCAAAGCTTCAAAATCTCTTGAATAACACAAAGAATGATCAATGACTTCAATGGGGGCTGAGATTAGGGTTTCCAGATGTCTTGGGAGTAAAAGAGGCCGAGGAGAAGAAACTTAATCATCTCATACCTTTAAATACCCGTAAATTAGGGTTTTGGTGCATCAGGCGCTCCTCACGTCGTGAGCACTTCATGCTCACGTCGTGAGCCTTAAATGAGCTTGGTCAACAAGTCAACGATCACTCACCCGAACTACTCCAACTTCAAATGGCCATAAATTCTTCGTTTCAACTCCGTTTTTGACATTCTTTATATCCACGGAAAGGTGGCGAGAAGCTCTACACATCTATCAACTTATCCTCACCTCAAAACCTTCCGAACGGAAATCTAAAATTCATAAAGAGCTCGAACTGCCACTTTATCGATATACCCCTTGGCTCCAAGGCACAACCTAAACTCCCTGATCACATCAATTACATTATCCGTACCTAAATGGGTCTAGATCTCTCTTTTCCAAAGGCCCTAAGCCTTATGATAACCTATCTTCATGCCACAGTCCCGAATTAGGAAAGCGATTATGAACAGGGCGTTACACCATTTTATAAAAATCCTTTTTAGAAAATCTTTTTCTTTTCACTTAATTCCTAGTTTGAGTTCAAACACACCCAAAAGTGTGTCTGAATCCCTCAAACCAGGGTTCTGATACCAACTTGTAACATCCCAAAATACTAAGTAATTTTTTTTTTTTTTAGAATCAACCAAACCATCAATCATATATTTCAAAACCATCAAGTATGTCATAGTAGAAAAACAATTATCAGAGTACAATCCCCAAATCATGAAATGTCAAACACAGGTGGATGCGATGCGATCATGCCATGACCTTCCCTTTTGAACTGGAAGTACCTGAAAAACATTTAAACATAAACCGCAAGCATAAAGCTTAGTGAGTTCACCAAAATGCCATATACCATACATACACATCATCCATACATATCATACTAAAACATGTAATAGATCTATTTCACCCCTGAGTCCCTTTCGACTCTCTGAGTCCCTTCCGACTCCCTAAGTCCCTTCCGAATCGTTGAGTCCCTTCCGACTCTTTTGGTATCTTTCAAGCGGTAAGGGTCTATTTCAACCCGACAGCTAAGCATACAATCATACTAGAGATAGTCACAAAGACAATAAGCACATACAGACACATCAGTAAGTATCATGAAGACCACTGTTATCCTACAACATAATCTAGTGGGCCGACATTGGTGCCTTCGACCCATAAGTACAATGAGGAGACTCACCTTGGTCTGATGATAAAAAAATCACAGTCTCGGGCTGCTGCTACCATGACTCCTCACACTGAACATATCCAAAATCAACCCTAATTAATAATCAGGGTAATAACCTCTAATCAATGGTCCAAATCATATTCTATCATGCTAAGGGTAAAAGACTATTTTGCCCTTTCCCTACTTGACCCATCTAACCATGGCCCAAACCCATAATGACCCAAGGCCCAAAAGTGGCCCAAATGACCTTTTGGTGAGTATGCCAAGTGTACCACCGCATTATGCCTGACGTACTGGGCTTCGACAGAAAAGGTAATCGGGCTCAACCCATCACGTTGTGCGTACCAAGAGGGTATGCCCAACGTACTTTACTAATGCCCAAAACTTGCCATTAAGCACTTAACGCGTAAATTCTAAACGTCCAATTCACAGATCTAACTCTTAAGAAGGTCTTAACTAATAAAGTTGGTAACTTTAAGCTTTTGCATGGCTTAATAGGACCCAACACTAAACCCTAGGTCCATAATTTCTTAAAAATATCAACAACTCATGCATGAGTGGACTACAACCCCCAAGTTTGAAGCTTTATACATCCAGAAGATGCAAAATGTAAAACGAAGTCTGGATCTAGAAGCTCTAAGCTTCCCAACACTTCTCCATTTAACTCATTCTTCTAAAAATGAACCAAAACACATAAAAATCACTCTAAGAGCTCAAGAACCTCACATGTTGGCTAGGGTTTCAAAATGATGCTTTGGGGATAATGGAGGTTGGTGATGAGGGAGACCATGAGGGTCTTAAGGTGTTTAAATAGGTTCAAAACCCTAAAAATTATGGTTTAAGGCATGCATGAGTACGCCCAACGTACCTAGCACGTACACCCAACGTACTCAAGGGAACCCACGATCATATTAAATGACCTATGCCTGTCGTACCTATCACGTACGCTCGACATAGGGACCAATTTTGCAAACAACTTTATATTATGAACCTTTATGAAAAATACATGGAACACGAGCGTTACAAAGAGAATGAGAAAGAGAGATTGTAAGTGAGAGAGTAAGTGAAGGGGATGGTGTTGTAGGCGGTGGCTGACGATGGCAATGGTGGTGGTGGCAATAGCTGCTTCTCAAGAAAAAAAGACGAGTAATGAATTTTAGGGTTAGTGGGTTTGGGAAGATGATGATATAAATTTATGTGTTTTTTTTATTAATAAATGATTATTTTAAAACTGAAAAAACTCTAATCTTATGTGAAATTATAATTTGAAATCAAATATGAAAAAAAAACCCACATGGACTACTAATGCACAAAATGGAACTGTATAGACCCGATACATAGCGTTTTTGATAGGTGATAGATATATTGAATCAGTATATTTTGAAAAACTATTGTCGAAACATATAATTCTGTATTAATTTATATTTTATTATATTAGTTGTATTAAAATTAAAATTAAAATTAATGAAACCTATATATTGGTCGAAATGTTATATTAGATTAAATTTTTTTTAATATAATAATAAGTGTATAAAACCCAAATCCTAAACTTTTCTCACTAATTTTCCGAGTTTCCATTTTGCCAAATCAAAAAAACACCAAAGTGGCTGGCTGCTACATCGGCTTAAACAGTCTTGGTTGGCTTCCTCCGCCCAAACCCTACACCAGGGTTTTGCGGTTTATCACCGCAAATAGTAAACCCGCTACCGAGATCTCGTGGCCCTTTCTCATACGCACCAAAACTCATGGCACCATCGCCACCACAACCCCCTTCAACAACATCGCCAAAATGAAGCGTTTCCATAACGAATTCATCGACAAAAACCTTCTTCCAATCACATCTGCCTCTTAATGGATTTAAAGAGGCTCAGAATCTCCAAATTCTCACCCTTAAAGAGGAATCCCTTTCAATCAGCCTCTACCCAGCACAACCATTCAAAGCCATCGCCCAAAAACCCGCCATTGCAGCTCGAGAATCAGGATTTGATCAAACGGGTAACTTCAATTCTATCAAACCCATCTCTAGATTCGTCTAAATGTAAAGATATAGTCACACATTTGTCTCCACAGCAGTTCGATAGTGTGTTCTGCGATATTAGGTATTCTGTGAAACCACGAACCGCATTGAATTTCTTTTACTTTGCTGCCAGGTCTTGCGGATTTAAATTCAGTATTAAGTCTTATTGTTTGTTGATTCATTTGCTTGTTGCTTCAAAACTGGAAGCCCCAGCTAGATTACTTTTGATTCAATTGATCGACGATAAACTCCCTGTGTTACTTCATGATCCCAAAACCAAACACACCGAGATTGCCACTTTATTTATGGAATTCCATTTCACATCAGACGCACTCCCCCTTCCAACATTTGATTTGTTGATTCATGTTTATTGTACCCAATTCAAAGCTTTTGGCCTCCTTCCTGCTTCAGATGTAGTCCAGTTAATAGCCGAAAAGCACTTGTTTCCATCATTAAACACTTGTAATTTTCTCTTGACTTCTCTCGTGAAGTCAAACCTCCTTCAAAAAGCCCATGAGATCTTCAACATTTTACGTAGAGGTGTTCAACCAGATGTCTATCTCTTTACAACAGCCATTAACGCCCTTTGTAAAGACCACAAAATCAAAGAAGCCATGGCCTTATTCTCACAAATGGAGGAAATTGGTGTTTCCCCAAATGTTGTAACTTACAATAACATCATTCATGGTCTTTGCAAGAATCAGAACTTACAAGAAGCTTTTCACCTCAAAGAAAAGATGATCAAAAAAGGTGTAACTCCTAGTCTTAATACATATAGTGTTCTTATCAACGGGTTATTGAAAGCTCAAAACTACAATGAAGCTCAGAGTGTTTTAACTGAAATGACCTCCAATGGTTTTCTCCCAAATGAGGTTGTTTATAATACTTTGATAGATGGATATTGTACACAAGGTGACATGAAGAAAGCAATTGAAATTAGAAATGACATGTCATCAAAGGGATTGAATCCAAATTCTGTCACTTTCAATACTCTCATCAAGGGATTTTGCAATAGTAATCAATTTGAAGAAGCTGAAAAGCTTTTGGAGGAAATGCTTTCGATTAGTTTAACAATAAACGCGGGTTCTTTTACTTCCATTATTCATTGGCTTTGTAAGCTTTCAAAAATGGATTCTGCTCTTCGATATGTTCATGAAATGTTGTTAAGAGATTTAAAGCCAAATGATAAATTGTTGACTATGATAGTTACTGGTCTTTGTAATCAAGGTAAACATTCAGAAGCAGTTAATCTTTGGTTTAAACTACTTGAAAAACGTTTTTTTCCAAATATAATAACATCAAATGCCCTTATTCATGGTCTTTGTGAATCTTCAAATGCAAAAGAGGTTATCAAGATTCTTAAAGAAATGTCACAAAAAGGGTTACATTTTGATAGATCTACATACAACACTTTGATCTCATGGCATTGCAAAGAGGGGAGATTCGAGGAAGGTTTTCAATTAAGTGAAGAGATGGGTAAAAAGGGAATTTCACCGGATACTTCAACTTACACTTCATTGATAAACGGGTTGTGTCAAAAGGGTAAGATGGATGAAGCTTTGATGTTTTTTGAGAAGTGTAAAACTAAAGGTTTGACTCCTGATGTTTCGACATATGGAGTTATCATCGAAGGTTTTTGTAAATGTGATCAAATCGAAAAGGGAAAAAATCTTTTTAACAAGATAGTCAACGAGAAAATGGAAGTCAACTCTTTTATCTATAATTCCCTAATTAGAGGATACACAAGAATGGGTGATATGAAAGAGGCGATTAGGGTTTGTAATGAGATGAAAAGTAAAGGAATTCAACCGACTTCTGAAACTTATTCTTCTTTAATCGATGGACACTGCAAAATCGGATGTGTTAAAGATGCAAAGCTTGTGATTGATGAAATGAGGGAGTTGAGTTTATCACCAAATGCTGTATGTTATACTGTTTTAATCAATGGGTATTGTAAGATGGGGGAGATGGATAAAGTGGAAGCAATTTTGGGGGAAATGTGTTCATATGGGATAAACCCTAATAAAATCACATATACAGTTATGATGGATGGGTATTGCAGACTTGGTGAAACAGATGAAGCTGTGAAGCTTCTTGGAGAGATGAAAGAAAAGGGAATTGTTCCTGATGTTGTTACGTATAATACACTGGCTAAAGGGTTTTCAAAGGAAGGGAGGATTGAAGATGCCTTCCAACTGTTTGATGAAATGTCTCAAAGAGGTGTAGCTTTAGATGAAATAACATACACTACTCTAATTCATGGGTGGAACCAGAAATCAGCCAAAAATCAAGAATGATAAAATGGTAGGTAATAGGTTCTCAATTTTTGTAGATGAGATTTTTAGAATGATATTCCTTTTATAAAAAACTACTTCATAAGTGGATGAAACTTGAAAGTATATACACACTTCTTTTTTTGTTCAGTTTGTTTCTTCAAGAAGTTGTAATTCTTTTGATTTTGAAATTATAGACAGGATAATTGACATTCATAAGTAGGTTATTTCCTTTATAGCTGCAGTGTAAGATCTTGAGTTTACTCCAAAGAACAAACAAGGAATGCTGCAAAGTCTATCTCAAGAAGTAAGCTTTATCATATATATATATATATATATATATATATATATATATATATATATATATATATATATATATATATAACTGTTGATACATCATACATGAATACTTTTTTTTTGTGAGTTTCTAAATTTGTTTTGTTTTTATATACAAAATTCAGGATTGAGCTTCCAAATGATTATCATATCAGGAATTAGAGGCTTATTCGAAAACAGTGGACATATAGTGATTGGTTAATGCCAATACTATTGCTTTTTCAGGTATGTTATAATTGGGTATTTTTGCAATGTACAATTACTAAGAAGGAAAATTTGAAAGTATAATACTATAATTTGGAAGCTTTTGAAAGCACTATGCCTTAATGATATATAGTATTTTCAGTGATTATGAAAATAGTTATAATTGTTTTCATTCACTACTTGGATGCAGGCTTGTGGAATTTGAGACAGAGGATTAAATTTCATGGATCGAGGTGTTTCTGTTTGCCTTGAAGAATCAGAAACCATCTCACTCGCATACTTGCTGGATTGGAATTGACTTTGCTTCCTTCTGTACATTCAACCTAATTTGTGCATAACATTTTTTTGAAAAATATGAACAATAATATCATACACTTTATATGCCATTAGAAATGATCTATGGTGGATAACTGTTAGCCATGGATCCTACAAATGATTAGTTATGTATGTTGAGTTGCAAACAAAACAGAATCATTTTCATCATTCGGCACAGTCGGTCAAAGAAATTATCAATCAACATAAACTTTGTCAGATGTAGACTTAATCAAAATTTCTAACCCAATCAACAACTGTCAAACAACTATAACTTCAATTTTTTGTCCGAAGGTATATACAAAACAAAAGAAACCCTTCATGAAGTTCATGTTATCGCTCCTTTCGTCATAGATATAGATTTGGGTCCTATTTATACCTATCGTACATTCTGATTTAATCTCATGGATTCTAATTTTTAAAATTATCTTAAAGTTTTACCAACATTCGGCTTTAGGTTTCATTGTTTTCGCCTTGAATTCGCCTGTTTCTACATGATTTTTTTTTTCTAAATCTTTTGGATTGTTAATTATTACGGGTAAGGAGTCATGGGTTTTTGAACTTCAATGACGATTGAAGCTTCCTTGAGATAAAAATAGTGAGATCCTTGTGTACGAGCATCCATCTCATGGAACCTTCCATTGATCAATGTTTTAGTTCAACTACTCTCATATGAAGTCAACCTTTGTTAGGGAAGTTTTATTCTTGAATCAATAAAAATGGCTGGCTATTGGATTGTGAGTATGAATGGAACCTTTAGAGAGTTAGTTCTCAAATTCAGAACTATGCCATTAGAGAGCACGATGTTGACAAAAGTCAAAAATTTCTAAGATGTTACTATTGAATAATAGTATAAAATCTCAATGGATTTCTAAACACTTGTTAATGACGCTTCCATCAACGAAAAGCATAGTTTTTTGTTTTTTATTTACTATCTCATTAACTACTTAGTTATTTATCTGTCCCTCGTCTTAATAACACTTCCATTTTATCCATGTTAATGATATTGCGTGGTTACAAGTTTATGGCTTTTTTTTTTATTAATTAGGCTAAGTTATTAAAACTGCAAATTAAAATTATAATACTTCATTGTTTTTGTTTTTTTGTTTTTTGTTTTGTTTTGTTTTTTTTTTTTCATTTTAACAATATAATTGATAAAATAACACCAATATGAAATATCATGTGTGCCTATATATATATATATATATATATATATATATATATATATATATATATATATATATATATATATATATAAAAGATTTTTATGAAATATTTCAAAAAGATAGGGATAGATGTTTAGGGGGATGTATGGTAAATTGTGCCGAAAACTGAAGTGAATGATTCCATCTGCTTAATGGCTAAGAGAATGTAATGGTTTAAAGGCAGTTTTATTAGGCTTCTAATGCATTTAGAGGCTATACAAAACACATGGATTAATACCGATGGATTTAGATATGGCTTATGAAAGGTTCCATTAAGTAGTTAACAAATAACCCCTTAGTTGTTAATAAGCTTTTAAAAAAACACTTATATTTATACATTTAGATAACGTTTCTAAAGATAAATTTTAATTGATTTGAGATGATAAATAAACTTTAGATAGGCATTGTGCATTCTTCTGGTATTACTGAACACATCCATACAAATTGTTGTCTTCAATCCTAATTTTACCAAACAATATCTTCAGTCCAATCCAGTTGTGTCTGTGTACACAGTCCAATCCAGTCGAATCTAATTATACCTTTGTACCCATCTATATTTCGACATTTTCCTATTTTATTTACCCATCAATATTTCGATCTTTTCCTATTTTTTTACCCATCAATATTTCGACCTTTCCTATTTTGACATAGTTATGTCCATTCATGCATGTAAAATATTTGCTAGTTGATGTAATATTTTATCGTTGAAAACTATAGCCTCATTATACAAATAAATTATTTAATTATAATAAATTACATTTTTTTTAGATTTTCATTACACTAAACACCAAACACACACACACACACACACACATATATATATATATATATATATATATATATATATATATATATATATATATATATATATATAGAGAGAGAGAGAGAGAGAGAGAGAGAGAGGTTCAAGTATTCTAACTAATTATTGTGCGGATAACGTATGCTATGAGAATAATAAAGAAAATATGTTGTTTGATAATATAAATACGTTCAATCTTACATAACTATTGTTATTAACACACATTCTCACTAATCAAATCGTCTAAAAGGTTATTATACACTTATTATTATTATTCTTATTTCTGTCAGAATGTTTGTCAGAATGTTTATTGGGTCATATTCTCTCATAATGAAAATGAGTGCAAAACGATGTGTGAGAACAAAAATAAATAATAATTAGCGAGAATGCATGAAAATGACGATATTTTGTAAAGTTGAACGTATTCGCATTGCTAAACAACTTATTCTCTTAATAATTCTCATAGCATACGATATCTACACGATAATTAGTTAGAATACCTGAACCTAGTTCTATATAGAGCTAGGTTCAAGTATTCTAACTAATTATTGTGCGGATAACGTATGCTATGAGAATGATAAAGAAAATATGTTGTTTGATAATATAAATACGTTCAATCTTACATAACTATTGTCATTAACACACATTCTCATTAATTCAATCGTTTATAAGGTTATTATACACTTATTATTATTATTCTCATTTCTGTCAGAATGTTTTATTGAGTCGTATTCTGTCAGAATGAAAATGAGTGAAAAACGATCTGTGAGAACAAAAAAAAAATAATAATTAGCGAGAATGCATGAAAATGACGATATTTTTATAAGGTTGAACATATTCGCATTGCTAAACAACTTATTCTCTAAGTAATTCTAATAGCATACGATATCCGCACAATAATTAGTTAGAATAGAATAACCTCTATATATATATATATATATATATATATATATATATATATATATATATATATATATATATATATATATATATATATATATATATATATATATATACTTGCGTTGTGTTAAGTATAGATAAATAAGAGACAAAATTTGAAAAATGGTCTTGGAGAAGTTCAGATTTTTATAATCCTAAACACAAACACTCACACTTTCACACATACACATATCCTCTCTCTTTCTCACTATATATATATATATATATATATATATATATATATATATATATATATATATATATATATATATATATATATATATATATATATATATATATATAGAGAGAGAGAGAGAGAGAGAGGATCATTTGAGAACTCATATATTCCCGAAAACTTGAGAACTAAAGGTGGACCACTAGATCAAAAATTTTAAGGGCTCTGATTTTTTATGGCAATCTCGTAATTAACAAAAGCTTGAATGGTGTATACGGGCTTTTAACAAAAATCGTGAGGGTAAACTAGGAATGAGATTTTTACATCCCTAAAACTCATTCTCTCTCTCTCTCTCTCTCTCTCTCTCACGTACGTCGTCCACTCGTCCTCGCCGTCTCCCTCCTCTCTCCGGCCACGACGTTTGCTCCATCTTTGCCTCTGTTGGTGGCGATAGTATCCTCGCCAAATCTGGAGGATTGTACATCAACCAGCGACCACCACCTGCATCGGCATATCACTTTCTTCATCGTCTCCTTCTCGGCTTCATACAAGGATCCATAATCGATCCATATTTCATAGTCATTATAACCGATTGATGTTGAATCTGAAATCCTTCAATGGTTTAGGCTTCATTCTCGTCGATCATGAACAATTTCTGTAAGTATTTATTTTATTTGCATTTTGAATCTGAAATCCTTTGTAAATCTCTCTCTCAAGTACCTCCTCCTCACTTCCTCACCTCTCCAATGAAGTTAGGGTTTCTTCATCTGTGATTTTCTGGTGATTGAAATTGGACTTACAAATCTGTTTTATCATCTTGTTCCCCAAAATCCTACTGAAATAGGCGTGGGTTTGACCATGTCGTTCGGTTAGGGTTTAGAAACCAACAAAATTGATATCAAATTAGAGTTTCAAATCCTTCAGCGGCTTGCCAATAAACAGTAACATAAAAAAGAGATTGATTTTATTCGTTCTGCTGATGTGGACATGTAATTGATTTTAGTTATATCTCTCACAAATCACAATTCCACACTAAAATATACCATCAGTATGCATTTGGTCAAAAAATGTCGTATATGCAATGATATTTTATGTATCAGACAATATTTGACTCATAAATCTTTTATCAATTAGCATGATCTCTGTTTCATTAATGCTTTTACAACTATTTTGCTGCTGAATTTTGCTCTGGTTTGAGGTTGTTTGGCATCCTGTTTCTATTATCTTTGGTGCTATCTACTGTTCATTTTGTATCAAATACAACATGTAGCTAACGATTATTAATAAATGTGATTGTAATATTCCTAGATCCTTTTTCTAGTGTCCTACATTTGTGGGAACTGTAACCTACATGTCACCTGAAAGAATCAGAAATGAAAGTTATTCATATCCAGCTGATATCTGGAGCCTTGGTCTTGCTCTTTTTGAGTGTGGCATTGGTGAATTTCCTTATACAGCAAATGAAGGACCTGTTAATGTTATGTTACATGTAATTTTATCAACTGCAGTATATTGGTTTTTTCTTTTATTCTTGTTGATATATATATATTTTTATTTCCCATATCTTAATAGATCATGGAAGATCCATCTCCATCACCACCAAAAGACATTTTTTCTCCAGAGTTTTCTAATATTATGCATATTCATAGATACGAACATGTTTTCTGATTTCATTCATATCTATATACACTAGATTACTGTAGAACATACAATCCTAAAATAGTTGCATTGTTTATTGGATTTAGTTATTTGGGGCAATGGAGGATATCAATGGTCAAAGAAAATGGAGAAAAGTTGCTTATGGAGGTATGCAGACTAGTTTTGATACCAATCACACATACAACACTTTCCTTCAAAAAATGGTGATGAGTGCTAATGTGGTCAAAAGAGACATGCTTAAGGTGATGCTAGATTTCGTTTCAACTTTTCACTATCTTTACATCTTTAACTATTAGCTTGTAAAAAGATCATAGAAAGAGACATGCTTAAGGTGATGCTAGATTCTGTTTCAATTTTTCAGTATCTTTACATCTTTAACTATTAGCTTGTAAAAGATCATAGTATTTGTTGTGTTTTTTTGATTTAAATTTACAATGACGATAACAAAAGAAGAACCTAAGGTAAAAAACAACTTACATTTATTATTGATGCAATTATTTGTGTTTGTTTGACTTAAATTTAATTAGAAGGTATGTATGTAGTTTGTTGCAGGATGTGAATTTTATGATTGATGGATAGGCTCTTGAAATTGCACTCAATTATTACCGGAAAACATTCACATAGTTGGAAATATCATCACGGTGATCTATATGATGTTGGATTGCACCATCCCAGAAGGTACAGGTACAAATAGCTACATTTTGTTTATTCTGTGATTGCAAATTACATACCAAATATGTATGTCTAAAGTATCTTTACGTCTTTAACTATTTGTTATCTATGATTCAGAGCCAAAATGCAGGTACTTTTCAAGTTGACTAAAAATTTTCATTTCTTCAAAAATAATTAGAAAAAGTTACTAAAAATTGTTCCTTTTTTATTGATTAATTGTTGTTCTTGAATCACATGTAATTCCTTTACAGTAACCTAGACAATTAGTTAAATTACATGTCCGATCGATAAAAATCACATGTAATTCACATATGAATTACATGTGATTCACATATAAATCACATGTGATTCACATATAAATCACATGTAATTCACAAGTGAATCATATATGAATTATATGTGATTCACATATAAATCACATGTGATTCACATATAAATCACATGTAATCACAAGCGAATCACATATGAGTTACATGTGATTCACATATAAATCACATGTGATTCACATGTAATTTACATATTAATCACACGTAATTCACAAGTGAATTACATATGAATTACATGTGATTCACATATAAATCACATGTGATTCACATATTAATCAAATGTGATTCACATATGAATCACATGTAATTCACATATGAATCACATATGAATTACATGTGATTCACATATGAATCACATGTGATTCATATATAAATCACATGTAATTCACATATGAATCACATGTAATTCACAAGTGAATCACATATGAATTACATGTGATTCACATATAAATCACATGTAATTCACATATGAATCACATGTAATTCACATGTAAATCACATGTAAATCACATGTAGTTCATATGTAAGTCACGAGTGAATCAAATATGAACTACGTCTATATACACACATGCATTTTGTGTGAGTGTTATTCGTTTTTATTTTCTTGTGAATTTCACATTTAAATAAAGATACAATCACATGTGAATGTCACATTATATAATCGCATGTGAATCTTAAATGATATATACATATGCATTTTTGTGAGTGTTCTTGCATTAATCATTTTTTTTGTAGATTTGGAAGAATTTGTGGAAAATTTTGAAGATATAAAAAGTGATAAATTGAAGAAAATATGCAAATTTTGATATGAAGAAATGATAACACTGTGAATCTTTGTAGCATTTTTTATTTTTTATATTTTATTTTGTATTGAATAAAATACTTGTATTATTATGTTTATAGATTGATTAATAAAAATAAGATTTTTTATGATTTACTTACGAATATTATGGTATATAAAATATGCATATATGCATTTGAAAAAAATATGCATATATGCACCTAAAACGTTGATTTTTTTTTTGTTAAAAAATTAGAGTTTCTATTTTAAATATTCTAGTTTTTTTTTTAAATTGATTGATTTTTAAAAATTTACTTTTTAGAAAAATGTAGTTTTTGTAAAAAAATTGCACTTTTTTTTTGAAAAAATTAAAGTTTTTTTGAAAAAGAATGCAGTTTAAAAAAACCATTTTTTAAAAAAAAATTTGCAGCTTTTCATTTTTTTTTAAAAATTCATGTTTTCTGAAAAAAAATAAAAAATCTCCATTTATTTTAAAAAAACGAAAATTATTTAAAAAAAATCTGAAACTTGATTTATTATGTTAATTTTATAACTTTTTATAAATATTTCCAATAACACAAAAAATTAAACATTATATGAGATCGGTAAGATTACGATCCTGCCCTTAATGAGTTAATTTTATTCTAACGCTCCACCTTTAGTTCTCGGGTTTTCGGAAAACTATGAGTTCTTAACCGATCTCACCCTTATATATATATATATATATATATATATATATATATATATATATATATATATATATATATATATATATATATATATATATATATATATATAGGGGTAAACTCGGTTCATTCATCTCCTAAACATTCCAAATCGTTTCAAAGAGCATGGGTAGGCAACTTTATGACCTTGAACTCGATTTGAAGGTGAAGTAAGAGATTTTGAGGTGGGAATCAAGAATCAAGCTTCATTTTCTTGAACTAGGAGTAAGTTTCCCCCTTTAACAACTTTATTTGTTGTAATGATGAAATTGAAAGAGGGTATGTCAACCCTAGTCCTTGCATCTCTTGTATGTTGGAAGTTCTTGGAATATTATTTTGAAACAAGTATTGAAAACATATTTTAAATGGTAAATATGAAGGTAATGACATGTGTTGATACACGAAAGTGACCCTCGGCAGCTATGAAGTGTATTTGTGAAGCGAAGACTTGTGTGAATGGATAGCGAAAATTTTGGATGAGAATAATTACCGAAGAGATGTATTGTCTTAACTGAAGATTTGAATATCGGAGATAAGGAGATGCGAAGAGTTAAAAGCTTTTGTCTGTTGTGAATACCGCAGTGTCAGAATAGTAATGATCATATTTTATGACATTGTGTGTTAAGTTGGTTTTTCCGGTCGTAAGCATTGGAAGCATGGCCATCTAAATCAGGATTACTTTTGCATTATCTTAATTATAGACTAGTATTATTTCCTTCTATCAATAGGCAGTCTTGTAATCCTTAGAACGTGTGTCTGGTATCCATCTTCTTTGTAATCTTATCAAGTGAAATACAAGTCCCCTTATGTTTTATCTTATATTCTTCATTGTTCATACTTTGTTGTTGTAACATCTGGTTTCTCTAAGGTGAAAATTTTTAAATAATTCCTAAGTTTTAGTTGACCATGACGTGGCCATGCTAGAATGTTCGTGGGACTTTAATGAGCCTCCACGACATGGCATTGTTGGCCACGACATGGCGAGCGGCTGAAACGTAAACCCTAATTTCTCGGGTATTTAAAGGAAAGAGGGAGGCTAGGATTGCCCACCCTCAGCCTCCATCACACATAAACCTCTAAGTTCTTAACCATAATCTCCTTTGAAGCTTTTGAGCTCATTTGGGCCTTTGTGGGTGGTTTTTAGCTCCTTTTTGAAGAAGAGAACTCCATTGGTGTATTTTTTGGAGCAAGCAAGCTTCATTCCATTATCTTGTGTTGTTGTTGGGCCTTTGTAAGTTGTCAAGCTTCTACCTTTCTCTTTTAAGCATGCTAGGTCTAGGTTTTTGTGCTTATTTCTTCAGGCTGGGATGAGTGGAATGCATGAAGTCCATAAAGTTGGAAACTTTATGGATTATTAAGGTCCCCTTGCTATCATATATTTCAAATATGGAGTTTAATGCTATTTTGAGTTCCATGCATGAGGTTCTTAGTGATATTGCTTCATTTGACCTAAGTTGGAATCTAGACTTGTTTTGTGCATGCGTGTTTGAAAAAGTAATGATCTTCGGAACGTTATAGACCTTAGTAAGGACTCTGGAAGGTTGGAAGGAAAGGGCTTAACAAAATAAGGGTTAGATCTGTCAAGCTACTGCAACCCAGTTCCCACGACGTGGCTTTTGGATGCCACAACGTGGCGACTGGGGAAACCGAATATCCTGCCGAGAAGCGCTCACGACGTGGAAATGTGAGGGCACGACGTGGTGACCTGTCCAGATGATGTGGACCGTTGACTTTGACCATGATTTGACCAAGTGTGACCTAGGGGTATTTTGAGTAGTAGTTTGAGACTAGGTACTTGGTTGATGTATAGGTAACTTGTAGAGTCAGCAGTTGGAGTTGTGATCTGTTTAACTATCTTTTCAGCGGATTGTGGTGAGTCTCCTCACAGTACTTGCGGGTGGAAGGAACAAATGCCGACCCATTGGATTATGTTATAGTATGCTAGTTGTCTTTATGCATCTTGCATGTGTTGCTATGTATGTATGTATACCGTGCGGGGCCCGATGTCGGGCAGGGCCAGATGATTGTTTCGGGCAGGGCGTAATGTATGTTTGTATGCATGATATGTATGGTATGTATTATTTTGGGGAACTCACTAAGCTTTGTGCTTACGGTTTATGTTTATGGTTTCAGGCACTTCCAGTTCGAAAGGGAAGGGCCGGGCGTCCCCAGACTTTGATTTTGCATTGATAATTTTTACTCTGATGTTTAAATGCTATTTTTATCTTGAATGGTTTTGAGAACAATTTGTTATTTAAATTAGTGTTTTAAAATGAAAACTTTACTTTGGATTTTTGGGACGTTACAAGATGGTATCAACTTTGGTTTAAGGGATTCGGGCACACTCTCGGGTGTGTCTGAACTCAAACCGAGGAATTGGTAACCTTTTGAAAGGGAATAAATTTTCTAAATAGATTTTTATAAAGAAAAAGGGGGTGAGATGCGTGTAATCAGCGGAGCTCAAGCAAGTGATTCCCAGAATACCCATACATGTTCGTTATGTTATATGTTATGAGAATTGCATTCTAGATTAGGGCTAAGGATCTACTCAGGATTTCATGTTAGGAGAGATACCTTTATATGCCTAATTGTTTGAGCTTTTGGAATTGCATGCAAGTATAGATTTCAGATGATTGGATGGATTGGTCTGATATGTGATACCTCATAGCCTAGGAGGATCAGATGCTATGCTAGATTTGGAATTTGTAATTGCTATGTGTATGCTTTAAAAAATTGTATACGATTAGGATTATATAGCCCTAGAATGATTGATTTAGCCTTATTTCCTATTCCTCGTTTGGCTGTGGTCCTAGGATAGAGTCTTTTATTTGACAGTCTATTTGATCCTGTATTGTGTATAGTTTGCATGTATAAGGCAACCGATAGTGAGAGTGGAAGTTCCTAGCATGGGTTGTAGTAAGTGATCTTGGGATGTCCTTTGTTTATTTTGTAGCTTGGATATTTACTGCACGAATGCTGCTTGCTTTGTGCTTTGTGGAACTCTTAGTGATGTGAGTTAACAATTAAATGAATATGTTAAGTCACATGTTGCAAAGGTTAAATAGTCTTAGAGTGACGGGCTTGACTCTCTTGCGCAACTCTTGTTTGAGTCTAACCGTTGTAGGGTTGAGTCTTTTACTCGAAGGATTATCTAAGCTTTATGGCATGTGATAGTTCTCATGAAGTAGTTAGCTGACATTAGTGGGAGTTCTTCATCAACAGATGGCAGGGAGAGGTCGGAACATAGGAAAGCCTAGGAAGTGTTTTAGTAGGTTTGGTTGTGCTGTTTATCAGGTACTTGGAGTACCGATTTGAGAAGGTGACATGGAGGATTCGGGATGATTCTTGAGGAATGTATGGATAGGTGTGGAAGGTAGTATTGGGCCTATACTATTGAAAGTGCATGATATATACTTGAATCGAGGGGAGTCATAGGGAATCTAGGAAGCCTATGGATGAGGATTTTTGGGTGTGTTCTGATTATTGTATGGTTGCCTTTTAGTATGGTGTTGAGCACTCGTAGCAGATGATCTGGTTCAGGCTCAGGTTCTGGCACTAACCGATTGATGAGCGGATGCGGGAGTTCATCTCGTCGGCGATCACCCGCGGTATTTTGGAGCAGACTCCTGTGATCTTTGGTATGATCAAGGAGGGGATCATAGAGGTTATGCAGGAGTGTATGAACGCGTATTGCACTAGGGTTATGGAGTTGTTGGATGAGCGACTCAGGGCCTTCCGGGCCGAGATCGCGTCAGGACAGTTGGGAGTGCGGACACCCTCGTTTCGAGAGTTCACGTTTTGTGGAGCCCCAAAGTTATTTGGGGAGGAGGATCCTATTGCTAGTTATTTCTATGAGGTATCGAATATAGGAATTTCATCATCCATTCAGGGGATCGATTATGTGATTGGATTGTCGCTAAAGTTTCACGGACCATACAAGAGGAATTGCTTGGCATTATTGGTCACATCACTGATAGGTTGGTCGCCAAGTTCGAGGATCAGGTCTCAGTCATTTAGGAAACTGATGGGATGGTCGAGGTGACTCGGGAGCGGGAGATTGGTTTGGAGATGCAACTGGGGAAGAGGAAGCAGACTCATGATTCGACTCTGCTAGCAACATCTAAGCAACTTGATGTTTCCATGCCTAGTGGTGGAGGCCAGAGGGGCCATAACATCTTGCTTAAGGGTGGATGGACCCATGAGCCTGTACCCTGCAACTTCAAATGTGGAAGATGTGGTCGGAAGGTTGATGTTAGCCAAGATTTCACCCTGGAGGTACAATTGTGTCATCGTTGTCATCAGCTAGGTCATATTAGGGAAAATTGCCCACATTTTCCGATTGGGGCGGCTCAGAACCCATCACCTGCGGTCCTCGAGGAGGCAGAGCCAAGACTTCAAGACCTTATGGGTATGTATTCCTTCATATATTTTAATTGCTTTTGCTTATGTGATTGAGAGTTGAGACCTTATGTTGGGTTTAGTTAAGTCCCCACCTAAGGATCATAGTTTCTTTTTGATTTCCTGGTTATATTATCGATAGTTGTTATATGCCATTACGCATGCCGAGAGTTGTGAGCGGGGCACATCTTGTTGAGCTAGAATTCGATCGTCAAGAATTATGTTGTGGGCCATTGGTAGAGTGAATTATGAGTACCGCTTGGAAGATCAGTAGTCGGACTAGCGTGATTAGTCCAGCAGCGGGGCAGAGCAAGTTGTAGTGCAAGTCCGTTGACTTTTGGAATTCAGGATAGATGTGGAATGTAAAGGATTGACTGGGATTTAAATGCAAGTGAGTTGCCGCCGGTTCGATATTCTCAGGATGTGAAGGTAGTCCTCAGATCAAAATCTTTAAGGAAAATATCCTGTGGAAATTGGTTGTCCCCTCTCGGGACAACGAAGTCAGAGTCAGAAGTGCTCGCATCACTCAGTATGGATGGCGATTGTTTATGAAAGGACTCTTGGGTCTGGTCGCTACCGTTACTAGGGAAGGTTCGGTAGCGATTGAATGATGAGGATGGTCGCAGAGCCGGTCCAAAGATATAGTGGACCCAGGGCAAAAAGAAAAAATGGGCCCCTAAAGTTGAAAATAGAAAAACCGTTATAAAATTCACTATTAATATTAAAAAGCAAAAAGATGGCTACAACATTACAAAAACAACTAATTTAAAGAAAAATATTTTTCCTAGCATTTTTAGTTAAGTTGATTTTTTTTCTCTCTATATATACCATATATTCTAGGAATTTTGGGCCCCTTAGAGACATGGTCCCTAGGCGATCGCCCGAGTTGCCCACCGTCTGGACTGGGCCTGGATGGTCGCGTAGGTCTGTTTAGGCGTCATAATTAACAAAGGAAATTCAAAATTTTATTGGTTGAAGATCATTAGAATGCAGAGATCCTTCAGTGAGTGGGTAGTTGGATTAGTGATCTGTCCGTTTCGGTCAAGGGTTATAGTTCTTTATCATGAGCTGGAGTGGCTTAGGGATTTGGAGTTGTATCGTGGGGAGTACTTGGGGTTATTGAGCTCTTTGAGATTTTGGGAAGTATTCATTTGGGTTTTGGAACGTATGTGATCGTTAAGATTAGCTAGTAATGGAACGCTAGTTCTTGTAAGCTCAGGTGTCGACAATTTGAATTGTAAGGTTGTGAGATGTATTGAAAACCCATTAATTTTTTATGGGGATCAAAAGAGTGTAGATGAATCGAAATGAGGGAGAGCCACTTGGATTTTGGGGAATAGGATCAGACATGGAACCAAGAAGAGTTCCACATCATAGACAAGAGGGAAGCCAGTTCAAGTGGTAGTCTCGATAAAGGTTGTGCAAGGATTGGAGGTTAAGATACTTTCAACGATAGGTTGACATATTTGTTGAAATGTATAGCAGATATGTGGATGGATCCAGGTTGAGGGTTATGTTAGAGCGGCTCTGCCTGTTCTTGTTTGATGAAGGTTTTGGGGTTCGAAGCATGACCCGAACACTTGATTGAGATATACTCGAATGCAGGTTCGACTTATGATGATTATGGTTGGTTTGGTAGATGTACTGTAAGACCATGGGAGTTGGTCCATGGCAGTTTGGAAGTTTTGTAAGACTACGGGGTAGCCGTAGTGTATGCAAGGATGATAGGCTGTTGGGGAAGTGTTGTAAGTCTGCTATGCAGTCGTAGCATTTACCGGAATGAGGTAGACCATTGTTAGAGTGGTTGTTGGGCTAAAAGAGGATCAACGCATGCCTGGGTTGAGGAAGACAGTATTGTCGGGGGACTTCTCTTTGGGTTGGTATGAGGATCGTTAGATCTGAGGCAAGATTACATATGTATAGCACTCGATTGGGTGGGACATGTGGGTGAGACCTGTTCGATTTTGCAGATTGGTTGAGACCCGTGGGCAAGGCCCATTTGGTTATGAGAGAGTCGGTGAGACCCGGTGGAAATTGGCTTGAGCAAGGTATTGGATCACGTTTATAATGGGATGACTCTATGGTTAGTGGTTGGTATCAATGTGATGGTTAGGCTAGGGTAGCCCTTATCAGTTATATTTTTAGCCGAAGCCTTGTGGTGGGACCAGATGTAAGACTGTCAGTCTTCGCGACTGATTGGGGAGTTTTCATCTCACTTCAGTTGGAGGCCACCATGGACGCAGGAGATCTTGAATAGATCTAATTTGCGAAATTTATGTTGGTTATCAGGATGTGAGTTTTGAGATTGGTTTGACACTTAGGCATGAGACTTGCATTGGGAGTCACCCTTGACCTGAATTGAAGGATTCATCTATGATGAATGGTTGGTTATGTTCCCATCGATTGGACCAGGAGGGTTGTTGGAGCCATTAGGGCAGGCGAGCTAGGACCACTCTTGCTAGATAGACCCTCGTTTAGGAGTCGTGTAGTTCGATTGTGTGAGGCTATCAACCTGAATAACCAGTTGTAAATCTAGTATTTCGGTAGATTGATAGGTGAGCACGAGACCCGAGAGGTTTCAGTTGCATCAAAAACATAATTATGAGACAACAAGATGAGCCTGAGATGGTGCCTGTAACTGAGACTCATGTTAGGAGTCACCTTATTATCAAGTGAAAGGTTTTCGGCAATGATGAATGGTCAGGGATTTTGTTTCCCAGTGGAAACAACAAGATATCCAGGGTTGGAAGGGTTTATGCTTAGTTGGATTGCGAAGTGGAGATGAATTGGCAGTGATTCAGAATGGCCCGTCTGTAGGGGAGTCAGACAAGGTTTGGAATTTAGGATTTTGGGCAAAGTAGTGATGGTTATTCTTCAGTGGTTAATGCTAGTGGGGTAAGGATCCGTGCATCGTCAGGATATAAGAGCCCTTCAAAGGCTGGGTTCGATTTTAGTCTTGGGAAGCTGTTGTATGTATGAGTCAACTTCTTAGTTCATATCGGGATTGTGGGAGTATCATCCAGGTTATTGGGCGTTTGGAGATAGTGTAGAGTGATTTTGAGGACACAAACTTTTTCAAGTGCGGGAGAGTTGTAACATCCACTTTCTCTAAGGTGAAATTTTTATAAATAATTCTCGAGTTTTGGTTGACCATGACGTGGTGAAGGCTCACCACGACGTGGCAATGCTAGAATGTTCGTGGAACTTTAATGAGCCTCCATGACATGACATTGTTGACCACGACGCGGTGAGCGGTTGAAAAGTTAAACCCTAATTTCTCGGGTATTTAAAGAAAATAGGGATGCTAGGGTTGCCCACCCTCAGCCTCTATCACCCATAAACCTTTAAGTTCGTAAACCTAATCTCCTTTGAAGCTTTTGAGCTTATTTGGTCATTTGTGGGTGGTTTTTAGATCCTTTTTGAAGAAGAAGACTCCATTGGTGTATTGTTTGGAGCAAGCAAGCTTCTTTCCATCATCTTGTGTTGTTGTTGGACCTTTGTAAGTTGTCAAGCTTCTATCCCTTTCTCTTTCAAGCATGTTAGATCTAGTTTTTTGCTCTTATTTATTCATGTTGAGTTGAATGGAATGCATGGAGTCCATAAAGTTGGAAACTTTATGGAAGATTAAGGTCTTCTTGCTATCATATGTTTCAGATTTGGAGAATAATGCTATTTTGAGTTCCATGCATGAGGTTCTTAGTGATATTGCTTAATTTGACCTAAGTTGGAATCTAGACTTGTTTTGGGCAATGAATGTTTGAAAAAGTAACGATCTTTGAAACATTTTAGAGCGTAGTAAGGATTCTGGAAGGTTGGTAAAAAATGGCTTAACAAACTAAGGGCTAGATTTGTTAAGCTGATGGAACCCAGTTCCCATGACGTGACGTTTGGATGCCATGACGTGGCGACTGGGGAAACTCGACTATTTTTCCGAGAAGCGACCATAACGTGGCAATGTGAGGCCACCCAGGTTGTGACCTGTCCAGCTGACGTGGACCATTGATTTTGACCATGATTTTGGCTAAGTGTGACCTAGGGATATTTTTGGTATTTTGAGCAGTAGTTTGAGACTAGGTCCTTGGTTAATGTATATGTGACTTATAGAGTCAACAGTTAGAGCTGTGATCTATTCAGCTATTTTCAGTGGATTGAGGTGAGTCTCCTCATAGTACTTGTGAGTCAAAGGAACCAATGCCGACCCATTGGATTATGTTATGGTATGCTAGTTGTCTTTGTGACTCTTGCATAGGTTGTCTATGTATGTAGGTATACCGGGTTGGGTCTGATGACGGGCGGGGACCAATGTATGTATGTATGCATGATATGTATGGTATGTGGTATTTTAGGGAACTCACTAAGCTTTGTGCTTACGGTATAGGTTTATGGTTTTAGGTACCTCCGATTCGAAAGGGAATGGCTCGGTGTGACCGCACAACATCCCCCAGAGTTTAATTCTGCATTGATAATTTTTACTCTGATGTTAAAATTATATTTTTATCTTGAATGGTTTTGAGAACAATTTGTTATATAAATTATTGTTTTAAAAATGAAAACTTTACCTTGGATTTTTGGGACGTTACAATTGTTCACTGTTTAATAACTTTGGTTTGAATGCAAACCAAGTTGTGATTCAACAAGTATTTCTTTAAACTTAATTATATTTAATGATGTATGTTGTTATTTTGTTTCCTTATAATTCCGCTATCTTTTATTGTTGAGCTTTATGAAGATCCATGAGATTAACTTAAATTCCACACCATAATCTCTTTATCATAAGTTCTTCTCTCAACAATTGGTATTAGAACCATAGTGGTTGGTTTTTGACTTTCTTTGTGTTGTTCCTATGAATCGACTGTTAAGAACAAAATCAGAGTACATAATGAATTAAGAACAAGGAGGTAAATATAATATGTTTGGCTCTTTTATTACTTCTGAATGAGTATAAGAGTTCTAAAAGAGTAAAGTGCTCTCATTCTCACAAGAATACAAAAGTTACCCTCACCCTTATAACTACCCCTATTTATGGGGTCATACAAACACATACAAAAAAAAACATAAGGACTAGACATCATTGCTTCGAACTCTAAACAATGCCTTATGTAATATATATATTCGAAATACAAAACACTAACTTCGAATCCAATTAGGCCTAGCTGCACTTCGACACCTCATAATAGACTTCGAACTCTACAATCTCCCCCTTTGTTAGAAGTGTCGAAACTATGTCATTAACATCTTTGTGGCCTGATAAAGTACTCTGCGATCCTCCGTGTACCAAATGATCGACTTTCGAATCTCAACTTTATCTCCTGCTGTATTCTTCTTATAATTATTAAGGCGAGCAAGTAGATTTGTATACTGAGAGTTTGTGTACCTCTCCACATCACAAAATTGAAATAAAAACTTTGTCACCTTGTTTTGCTTGTTCTTTCCAACAAAAACAACACCCACAGGTTTAAGAACAATCTCCCCATCCTCAAAATTCTTGAGACTACCTTGACCTTTCAGCATTGATTGAGGCACTGTCAATGTTCTATTCATTGCCAAAGCAAGTTCGACATCCGTCAAAGCTAGAAAATCATAGTAATTTTCTATGAATAGTTTAATATGAGCAAAACCTATCAAGAAATCTTCTTTGTTGTTCACTTGTAGTTTTGACACATTGACAGAGCTTAAATTTTTTGCCACATTGATGAGATCATTGAGATTTATAAGAGGAAAGTCTGCCACTAAGAAGTAACAAGCAACATTGTTTGCTCTAACCACATGGTATCGAAAGTTCTGTAACAAGCCTTCGAATAGAGTATCTTTGGAAATATTCAACACCTTGGTAATCTTGACCAAAGACCACACTTCCTCTTCCTTCTTACCCAGAACAACATGAAACCTCAACTTCAAAATCTTGAACTCATCTTTATCTTCAAACTTATCAACCAATTGATATTGAGCAGAGATGAACATCATGTGGTTAATCGGAAAATCCGGCTGATTAAAATCAGTATTTTCGATTTCATAGCTCTTCTTTGGAATCTTCTCAAAATCATGCATAATTCCAGAAAAGACAAATTGTTCTATTGTCTCATAACAATACTGCTTACATGGATCACCTTTGTCTAAGCCTAGTGGATTGCTTTGTCTTTGTCACATTATACTGTGTATTTGTCTCTGCTTCACAATCTCCTTCTCCAAAGCTTTCTTCTTTTCTTCTTCTGAAGGATTCATCTCAATACCCTTCCCTTTATTTTATTTTTATTCTTTCAAAGGTGGTGGCTTCAAACTCGAAGTCGATCCCCCTGCACTTTGTCCTATGACAATTCCTTTAGTCAGTGGTCTCAAAGTTGTTGTAGTCGAAGTAGTTGTTAATGAAATAGGAAGTGATATTGGAATTTGCGACGACATCACCTTCCCCACAACCTTTCCTTGATCTAAATCCTTCGAAGCGCTAACACCCTTGTCTCCCCCTTGCACCACTTGTTTGACAGGTGGGGCATTCGTTGGCAGAAGAGAGACAAGCTGAAGAAGAGGAGCAAGGTCTGTTTTTAGATTCTTTTCGAGAGATGAAATCATCTTCGAAATTGACTCCATAGAAACATTGGATTGTTGAGAAAGATCAAGCTTTGTCATGGACTCCTTCAAGCTACCCAAAAATTCATCAAACTTGAGAAACACTTTCGAATCAGTTTCGGTCTTGGCATTAATTTTGGTAGAAAAAGAAGTGTTATATTCCACAAGCTTCTTTATTGCATCAGCAATAGCATTTAATGTGTGATGAAGACTAGAATAATTCTATTTAAGCTTTACAACCTCCTTTTTCATTTCAGATTTGAGTTCTGCCACTTTGATATTGATAGAATCCTGCACCTTCTGCACTTCTTTGATAAAAAGAATATGATGTTCTTTGGCTACATCACGAAGCTTAGTGACCTCATGTTGAAAATTATCATCATGAAGTTTTCAGCCGTCTTCATGTTGCATTTCAATCTTTTCCATAGCCACTTTCAATCGATATTCTTGTGACTTAAGCAACATATCCACTTTAATTCCTGACACTAAATGTCAACCCCCTGTGTCTTCTTGAATTTGCAACAACGAATTCAACTTTTTGTTCAAAATCTTAAATTGTTTCTCAGACATAAGCATGTGATATGGAATATTATCGTGTTGTGGGTCGAACTGAATTTCAGCAAACGACACTATCACATCATCATCATCTTGATCTTCTTCGGGAATTGACTTTTCGCCTTCGGTTGATTGAGAAGAGAAAAGTGAAGTAATGGGGTGATTCAAGAGATTTGAGAAAGTAGGTGAAATGGTAGAAGCAGGTAATGTAGATGGAATAGGTGTACGAAATGGTGGTAAGGAAGTTGAAGTTTCTACGAGTGTAGTTTCGATGGTAGAGGATAAAATGAGTAAAATAGGAATCAATGAAGTTGCAACAGAAGTGGTACCCTTAGCTTCGGAATTCGTCACCCCTTCACCCTTGTTGACATTTGTGTCCATATTAGATATGTTCACAGTGATGCCTAAGGTTCGAACCTCCTCCGTAACAGATTCAGTCATCGAGACCTCGGGTGGTATGACTATGGTCTTCTCAGGGATGGTATTATTTGTGTGATCACCCAAATTAGTGGTTGTGCACATATTAGATACTTTCACAGAGCCATCAAAACTACCAGTCTCCTCGAAAGTCGACTTAACTGGTGAGTCCCTTTGTGGTGATGCGAAGCCAAAACCAAGATCTTCGCGACGAATAGGAGATCTGTCACTCCTACTTTCGAAATATGTTTCGACAACAACCTCATCAAGAGGATTTTCCAGTTGCTTCTTCTTCTTTTGTATATTTTTCACCAGTTCATGTGCTTTTCGTTTCTTCGAATATGGTGAAACTGGAGCTGGAACTTCACAAATTTCATACCCCTTCGATTGAGCTGGGCTTTGCGAATTTCCTGATTTTCGAATTAGAACCTTCCATTGGTGAAGATAAAGGCTCAATAGGAACTTCTTCAATGATTGGGCGTTCTGGAGAATGACGAGGTCGATGTGTTGGCTTCTTGGTTTGTTTAAGAACACCTGTTTTTGAAGGAACAACCTTCTTTGGAACATCTTTTACAACAGGTTCTTGAACTGGTTTGATAACCTCCTTCTCGATTGGCACAAGAACATGCTTAGGTTGTTCAGCCTTTTTAGGTTTCTTAGAAGCTTTACCAGTCTTCGAAATACCTTCTGCCCCTTTCGGTAACAAAACCCCTACTTATTCATTAGGGTTTATTGTTGACAAATAATCAACAAGAATAGGATGAGCCAGATCCACTTTTCATAACATTGCATCAGGGATTTGAGCCAGAATAGGAAATAATACTTGATCATCTTCAACACTTTTAGGATGCTGATAGATGGTAAACTCCGCCTTTGGAACATCAGATGGAACCAGAATGCCTTCTTTCTCATATACTTCTTGCAAAATCAAGCTCCAATACCTCGCACAGGAGACACCATTCGTAACATTAGTGTGAGAAATACTCGTTCCGAACTCTTCCCATAATTGAGTAACATAATCCACATTAAGATCATAGTATAGCCCTGAAATCATGGCATATACTTCCAATTTTGCCTTGTTTAGACCAGAGATGCGGCCGGTTAGACACCGTAGAAAAATCCTAAACAAGAAGTTCCAGATGCAAGGTAAGGCAGACTTGCGAATTTGGCTAAGTCCTGTGAGTGGGGGTTGATGACCCATCTCATTAAACATATGAACCACATGTTCAGTAGTAACCTCGTAAAATGGACCTGTATTTGAAATCTTCAAGATATGTGCAAACTGCTATCTAGTGAGTTTGTACTTCTTGTCATTCGTGAGTTGAAACGTCACGAATTTAGACGATTTGTTAAACACTGCCGTAGAACCAGCCAATGATAACCATGTCATGGGCACAAAGAAAGAAGACTACATAACTATTGAATGAACCAAATGATTGATATCAACAATCAACATCTTCAATTCATCTGGATACTTTGAGACATTAGGATGAGCACCATAGTTTAAACTCTGAATCTTCAACAGCGGTTGAGATGTTGCATCTTCAGTGGTGTTTGAAGGATCAACATGACCAGTTGGTGCCACCATTATTAGGGTTTTGAAGAACAGATGATTATCGTGAAGAAAAGATTTGGGGAAAATTAGACCAGATTGTGTAAAGTCTTTAATTTTGACCATGGAAACTTTGAATTTGAATCAGCCACCAATAAAAAACTGCCACATGTAGTCTTGGAAAGTGGGTCATTTTTCAGAAAAGTCGCCACGTCTGAAAAGTAATGACCAGTTATCCCTTGAAAATCGTGATTGAACTAAACCGTCATATCCATCAAACTTTTCGTTTTCCCCAAGAGGATAAGAACCGTCACTTGACCTTTGTTTCTAGGCAGGGGTCATTCGCTTTTGGGATAAGAAACAAAATCATATCCAAACTTGCAAAATATAGGTTTGAGTTGGTATTACCCAAGAACTCAAGGATTTTAGTGCAAATGTGTGCCAAAGAAATAGCGGGAATCGAATAAAAAATGTGCGTATAGTGACATCAAATTAGATTCGATGTAAAAGAAGATGAATACCATGCAAAGATCACTTCATTCAATATTAAGAGAGATATCGAACTGCTTGTATGGTATCCCGTTAAGTACAATCAAATACTCGTGAATGAGTATCGAAGGGCTTCTTTTTACTTAGGCTTCGAAGGTAGGCTAAATTTTTTTCAACACCACAACTTAACATAAGTGTGAGAAAAATGAACCAAATTACTTGTATGACCAGTGTAGTCAGGAACAAGTGAGGATGTGAAAATATTTCAAAGTGACTAGATTTCGAAAAGATATTCAGACTGAAATCATATGCCCCCCCCCCCCCCCCCAAAAAAAAATTAAGATCTGGATCTTGTTGGGCAAATATATCTTGGTAAAAGAACATTTTGTCAAGACAAAGGAAAACGAAAGGAATACGATTTCAAATATCAAATGGTGGTATAGAAACAAATGTTTTGTTAAAATCTTGAAAAAAGTTCACCGTCAATTCCTTGTAAGTTGGGAATGTTGGGTTTGTCCATCATCACGGAAACATGAACCAGGATCATAAACACAGACTTGTGCAGTATCTACATGCTGGTTGGTTTCTACCAGAGATGTCGAGGATATGCAAGTGAAGTGTGTGAATCGTGAAGAATAAAGTTGGTGAAAAAGATTGTTTTAGGAAACATCGTGTACCTCTGCGAATGATATGGACTTAGCAGAAATCTCTTAACTCCAAATGAGAAGAGAAAGGTAGCTCGTCGACTAATGCGAATACAACCTGATTGGGAACAAACCTTCGTAGTGAGTGATCCATTAAGGCTTCGAAACACATTGAGTGTATGAGGCTTGTAGTCAACATACAACAACATGCTTTTAGGGACACCTAACTAGTGCAAAGATACAAAGTGGTGCCTGTCCCACTATCACGAAGCAATGTCCATTAAGATATGTTGATTAGAATATACACTGAAAGAAATGTTAAACACACAAAACAACAATAAAAAATATTTTTGGATTTTTGTTTTTGAAATTAAATGACAAAAATCAGAAAATCTTTTTGGAAATTTTGTTTTTGAAATGAAAAGAAAAAAATAAGAAATCTTTTTGTAGTTTTTGTGTTTTTAAATTTAAAGACAAAATGAAGAAAATCTTTTTGGTATTTTTGTTTTATAAAAAAAACAAAGTTAAAAATAGTAAAATGTTACCAAAAATTCAAAATAAGAAGTATCAACTTCCAGACAGTGTACTTCGAACAACAATTCATTCTCAGACAACGAACTTTGATCTGAGCCATTCAGAGACATTTCGATTTCGAAGGGAGTCGAACGCTGAATGGTGAACAGTAACTTCTGAACTAGCCAACAGTATTTCGACTCCTTGTTTTTGTTTTCACGATGAGGACAAACTTGGAACAACACTTGCATCGAGCATTCCTAAACCCGAAAAAATCCTTAGAAAAGACTTCTCACCCAAAGGCTTTGTAAAAATTTCAGAAATTTGATCCGCCGTCTTAACAAAATGAACCTCAATATTTCTATCCTCGACATGATCCTTGATGAAATGATATCGAAGTGCGATGTGCTTTGTCTTCGAATGTTGCACCAGATTAAGGGAGATGAGTATTGCACTTTGTGAATCACAATACATAGGTATCTTTTTCATGTTGATTGCGTAATCATGAAGTTGACTTTGAATCCATATGACATTTGAAGTGCAAGCTGCAACAACAACATATTCTACTTCTGCCGTGGAAATCGAAAAACACGTTTGTTTCTTCGATTTCCAGCTAACAAGGTTCCCGTCCAAAAGATGACATCCACCAATAGTGTTTTCTATGTCGAGTTGAAACCCACCAAGGTCTGCATAGAAAAAACGCCTGAATGAAGAAACCAGTCTTTGAAGGGTACCATAAACCTAACGACAGAATTCCTTTGAGATATCGAACGATATTCTTCACAGCTGTTAGATGGGGTTCTTTGGGATTCGACTGATACCTGACACAGTTGCAAACATCGAACATAATATCAGGTCTACTAGCAGTTAAGTATAGTAAAGAACGTATCATGCTCCTATACAACGTGAGATCAACGACAGGCTTATCCAACGAAGGTCCTAAACACGTGCCAACTGCTATTGGTACTTTCAATTTCGAACTATTCGTCAAGCCAAACTTCTCAAGCAGGTTATGAGAGTACTTCTCTTGATTTTTCAAAATTCCACCCTTGTTTTGACGAATATTCAATCCTAAAAATTATTTATTTTACCCATCATACTCATCTCGAATTGACTTTTCATCATATTTTCAAATTCCCTAGACAATGACGAGCCAGTCGAGCCAAAAATAATATCATCTACATAAATTTGAATGAGCATTAGATGATCCCCTACTTTCGCGTACACGTGTCCGGGTGAAACCCTAATTTTTAGGGGTTGTGGAGTATTTAAGTACCATTATGGGTCATTTTTGCTCACTCTTTCATCCTCCAAGTCCTTCAACCGTTTTGAGAGAACCCTAACCCCATAACTGAGCATTTTGAGATTATAGTGTGATATTTGTGTGCCAAAAGGTGAGGAAAGTGCATCAAAGGAGTCAAGGAAGGAAGCAAGCTTGTAGATCTGAGATTATCATCTTCTTGGGGAGCTCCAGAAGGTATAAAGCTTCTACCTTTATGCTTAGATTGTTTAGATCTTGTTCGGTTGCTTTTTGGTATTGTTCTTGTCCCAAGTGTCCCAATATTGTGCATGCTTTGTTTTGGACGCGATGGGCTGTCCTTTCAGACCGTAGGATGGGTCGAAAGGCATAAAAATGAGGTCCCTTGAGCTAGTTTGGTTCCTTGTTCTTTGTAGGAGGTCTTAATGGATTAAGACCATGTATTAAGCCCTTTTTGGATGACCAAAGTCTTAAAGTTTGAGACTTTATGGTGCTAGAGTGCTTCTGATTCTTATCTCTGAAGTTTGAGCTTAGGTGCTTAATCCATTAAGCGCTTATAAGGATTTCAAGACCTACGAGGTTACGCCCCGAGGAAGTTGATGTACACCCCACATATAGAGTCAACCACCTCGATGGTGGTCAAGGCGAGGCGAGGTATGCCCAACGTACTGAAGGGGTACGCCCTGCGTATGCCCTCTGTTTGGGCATCAAACTTTGGGTGTAACATCCATAAAAATCATGCCAAATTAAAATTTTTGAAATCATTCAAAAACCAACAATTATTACAAATTTGTTTTCAAAATAGTTCCATATCAGAGTATCCCAGAAACAAAGTCATAAAATGTAAGGAGTTGTACGATCATGCCTTTGCCTTCCCGCGATCATCCGAAGTACCTGAAACCTAAACTAAACCTGTAAGCCCGAAGCTTAGTGAGTTCCCCCAAAATACCGAGACACATCAAATATCACATATACAAATAACATAATGTAATGGGTCCATAGCTCTACAGACTGGATTACCCCTGGGCCCACAGTGTGAGTCTGGCTTGCCTTCCGTGCCCACAGCTCATATCTGGCTTGCCTCCGAGCCCACAACATAAGTCTGGTTTGCTTTCGAGCCCACATCTTATAACTGGCTTGCCCCCTTCAGTCCTACGACTGAAATATAACTGATCAGCGCTCAGTGCGAGTCTGGCATGCTCCCCTAGCCCTCAGCTCGCAACTGGAATGATCCAATACCCTCAAGCCCTCAGTACGAGTCTGGCATACCACTCGGTCATCAGCTTGTATCTGGTATGCTAATGAGTCCTCAATATGATTCTGGTATGCTCTCCCGACCCTCAGCTCATATCTGGCATACTCCAGGGTTTGTTGGTCACCGTACTAAGCAGTGCAACCTCAACCCTACCGACACAACATGTCTACATATACAACTAATTGCACATAAAGATAATCAAACAGTAACACAGGTAGTCCTAAAGATCTACCAAACTGGCATATCAAACTAGCATGTATAACTATCTCATACTCAACATATCATTAACTACTGGGATATCAAATCCAATAGGCCGACATTGGTGCCTTCGACCCCTTAGTATAGTGAGGATAACTCACCTCACACTGCTGAAGTCCCGCGGATAAAACTCCAGCTGCTGGTTGACAGATTCCCGAGCTGTCAACATCAAAACAACACCCAATTAATAATTGGGTTCTAATACATAACCATAAGTCCATGCTTGGGCTAAAAGACTACTTTACCCCAACCTAGTTTGATTCAAGCCCAAGGCCCAAATCACACTCCAAAGGCCCAAAAGTCAACCAATGGACCAAAGCCCAACATATGGCCCAATTTTCCAAATTGGGCCCAAATCCTTCACATGGGCCTTACCTTAAGGCCCCAACTATCTATTCTAGTCCCAATCCTTGGCATACGGGTGGTCCAATATCTCAAAATCATCAAGGCCCAATTGTCTATGGCCCAATTTTCCAAATTGGGCTCAAGTCCCTCACATAGGCCTTACCTCAAAGCCCATCCAAATATTTTATTCCATTTACTTGTTCTTGGTTAGCCCATCAATAACCCAATCACCAAAGCCCAATAGAAAGGCCCAACTCAGGGCCCAAGTGAAATTAGGGTTTTCACATGAAATGACGATTAGGGTTAAGTTTTCCTACTTAACCCATTAAGGACTTAATCCATTAAGTCCAATATTGCCTTAGGTTAATTGCAAATGATTATTAATTAACATTTTCAGTCTAATAAATAATTCCAGTGTGGGTCCCGATAAATCCCCAAAATTAGGGTTTCATGACATTAGGGTTTTCCAAACCCTAATTAGGATTTCTAACCCAAATACTAGCCCATTAGTCAAATGGTTAGGCTTTTAGGTCCATTAGGGCTTCATTAGGCCCATTAGGGTTAAACAAATCGGGCACCACCCACTACTACCTCGGGTAGTGGCGGTCAATGACGGCTCACGACGGCGGCCACCACCTCACGGTGGTGGTTATGGTTCTAGTCCCATACTTACCAAACATCCCCTGTCTTCTAAAAATCTTTACAAAATAAATCCTGGAACTTACGCCTTTAACCCCCAACTTCTAAAATATGTCAGTTAACTCCTCGACACCAACACCTTGCTATATAACTATTGATTTTAGGGCTACTATTCATTCATTAATTTGTTTATTTATTTATTTAATAAACGGGGTGTTACATTGGGCTTCGGGTATTGAGCCATATATTGGGCATTGATACTTGGGCCCTATTAGACTATCTGGATAAGTGTGTTTTGGGTCAATTAGGGGATCAGACCTTTGGATGAGGTCCAATAAGGGGTTTCAGGCCAATTTGGAAAATTGGGCCAATCATTGGCCTTGAAGTAAGTTGGGCCTTATGGATCAAAGATTTGGACTAGGGCCTTGGCCAGTTAGGGAAGGGGTAAAGTGGACATTTACCCTAGGTATGGATCCTTAATCAAGAATGATATCCCAATTGTTAATTGGGTGTTTGTTTATTGTTATATTTCAGGATTTTTTGTGAGTCAGCAGTCGGAGGTTTCAGTGTCGTTCGACATTGTAAGGTGAGTCTTCCTCACTATACTTTCGGGTCGAAGGCACCAAGGCTGGCCCATTGGTTTGATAACATGACATTGTGATATGTTGAGTATGATATATATATGCATGCTAGTCCTAATATGCTAGTCTGGTAGATATGTAGGACTACCTGTGAAATTGCATGTTTATATGTATATGATATTATCTGTTATATGTCGACATATTGTGTGGGTGGGTTGAGGTAGTACTGCTTTGTGCTATAGCCAACAAACTTTAGAGTATGCAAAATATGAGCTGAGGGCCAGGGAGGGCATGCCATACTTATACTGAGGAGTCATGAGCATTCCAGATATGAGTTGAGGGTCGGGCAGCGCATGCCAGACTCGTACTGAAGGCTTAGTGGTATTCAGTCTGTTGACTGATGAGGCCGGGGAGCAAGCCAGACATAAGCTGTGGGCCCGTGGGGCAACCCAGACTTATGTTGTAGGCTCAGGGGTAATCCAATCTGTAAAGCTATGGACCCATTACATACTGTTATTATATTTGTGTTATTTGTTATGTATCGGTATTTTGGGGGAACTCACTAAGCTTTGGGCTTACAGTTTTGGATTATGTTTCAGATAGCTCAGAGGATCACAGGAAGGCAAAGGCATGATCATGCACCTCCTCATGTCCTATTTTACGATTTTGGGATTTCTCTGATGTGGAACTTATTTTGAAAACAATTTGTAATCAATGATGGTTTTGTGGTTGTTTAAAAAGTTTAAAAATTTTCAAGAATTTTATGAGTGTTACAATCATAAAGAATAGAACATCAGATAAGCCAATTGCAAACTCATTCATGAAATGGTATCATGAGTAAACGGGGTTGTAGGTAGTAATTGATCCCATGATTATTTATAATATGAGCTTAAAGGAGTGAAGGCCAATATATTAAATACATGATGAAGTAATGAACCATGAAAGAATATAGATGTGAAAACCATTTAAACTACAAAAGAAATAACAAGCAAAGAGAAAAGAGGTTAAACAATTTCTAAGAACTAATAGTGTTGGCACTAGTATGGTGTACGAAATACTTGTTAGTGTTGGCACTAGTATGGTGTACGAAATACTACGTGAAGATCATGTCTAGATTAGATATGACCACGAGAGTGCCTTGTTGGTGTTGGCACTACTATGGTGTACAAAATACTTCTTATCAACTCGGATAGACTCTCTAGCAAGAGATATAATGTGCTAGGAATGTTTGATAGGATTTGGAAAAGTTGATAATTTGTGGTACAACCTTGATGTGTAGATGAACAAGTCATATGAATACAAGTAAGAAACTCTGTTATAAGATAGTTTGGTACAACCTTGTTACAGATATGAGCAACTCGTGCAACATATGTGACATTAAACTTATGGTATGAGCTTAGGAATGTTTTTAGTTCATAGGAGATAAAACAAATTTGGGATATGCTTATGTGATCGATACAACCTCGCTCAATTGCATGGAAAACTGTACGATAATTGAACATGGGGAAAGTACTTGATTTTGGTATGGCCTTGCGAGGAATGTATACATGGTATTTTGAATGAAAATTTCGCCTATTAATGTGAGAATGAAGTACATAGAAAGGGTGACTATAGAAAAATGATCATGGTATAGCTTGCAGATGATGCAAATAGATCGATTGATACTCTGACCGGGGATTATGATGTTTGAACGCCCACGAAAATTGGGTGTGGAAATCTTGACAATCATTTTGATTTCACGAAGGTTTATACTAATGTAGTACAAGCTCAACAATAGGAGTACAAAAATTGGCCTAAATTTGATATGTATGTATGAATGTTTTTTCACACAAACACACAATCTTACATGTAAAGCACATCACATGATATGTTTTTCGCAACTGAGACGTATACGTAAGGATTGCATTGAAACGCTGAAAAAAATGTTTATATTTGCAAAACATGTTACAATTACGTTTAACCAACCATTTCTTTGTAGCTCAAAGATAAATTTATGGTATGTATTCCTAGTTGTGGAATGAAGAAAGAAACAAGCGCATAAAGTGACGTTAAAACAAATTAAATGTGTTTACAAAATCATTCGTGACTAACCATATCTAAGAGAGCCTATTACTATTAATTCATGCCCAAGCATAACTATGTCAATCTATATGGGTTTAAACTCAATGCCTTCAACAATAAGCCCTACAAGTGAACTTTTATAAAAAACAGTCAACTGAAGGTTCTCCGAAATCCATCCGCGACTATCGGTTTGAAATTCCCATACTTGTACTTCCATCCAGCCATCGTTTCTCAGTCGTGGAAGGCCTTCCATTTTGGGTCTATTCAACGGGTTGTGGGTGTTTTGATAATTCATTGGTCTAAGAATTGGGGTTTGAGGACCAACTAAAAAGGTATACCTTGAATGATGTGGATATCCATATCGACGACTAATATGCACTTTCACAGAATGCCAAGGAGCAGAACGTTTTTCTTGTACTTTGTAAACAAGGAAACTTCCATATGTTGTTTGAGGTGACAGAATATTCGATATGCAGATTATCCGAAAGCCATGACGTTCGCCAAAAGCCACTTTTCCAAATCTGCATCAAGACATTCCATTTAATGTAAATGCAAAAAAAGGAGACGATTTGAAAAGTTGCTGAATTTTTCTTAAAATAGAGAAATTAAAACAATATACGTGTGCATTACCCAAAAATCTTACGACGCATATGCATAAACAAAATATAGAGAAGAAAACCTTGATTCGGGTAAAGACTGCCATCTTCACTCTGCTTTTTGCAAAGCCTCTTTTGCTCGTAACAAATGACATTTCCTCCCATTTTTGGCAAGAAAAAACCACTGTCAATCAAAAGATGAGTAAGCACTTGTTTAGTTATTTGGTAGAACCATGTTCATACGCTGCACAACAACCACATTGACATTAATCATTCAAAAATAAAATACCTCTTTACCATCCTTTATTGGGAATCCTTTCACAAGAATATAGTAGAGTTCCTTGTTTGTTTCCCATTGCTGACTTCCTTTTGACCACTTGATTATGTCTTCATAATCACTTGGCAATTTACGTGTCCAGTATGTGTCTGAATCGGATACTATTGGTATATCCACCTCCTCATCCTCTAACCATTGATGCTCCACCTATGAAACTTGTACATTAAATTTTGATCGATTCTGGAAGAATACTCATTCTCCAAATATGTACTTTAGAAAAAGATTCCTTATAAAGCAGGTGACCAATGGGATTCTCATACGATGAAATGTTTGAGACTCTAAAAACAACATAAGCCAAATGATATAAATGAATAAACGGGTATTTATCAACATACACTCTCCAGGGGTTGAAACTCAATGCCTTCTACTGCAATTGCGCTTGGGCATTCAAAAGTAATTTCAAGATCAACATTTCTTGTATCACTTTAACTGATTCAATTCTGCCATCAACCACCCATCCTCTCTCTTATCTGAAAAGTATGAAGTCGAAGATTGTGTCTGCCCAGCCAATTTGTAAGTGAAGCCCAAGTTGTCCTTAGTTGAGTCGTCGAGACTGAATACAAGGTTTATAGTATAGGTGATATGTGGTGACAAAAATTGTGTCTTGACATGTGTTCTGAATTCCAAACAAAACGGTGCATAGTATTCCACTGCAAATCTGCACGTAGATGAAGCAAAGGGTATAGTACATTACTATATACTCATGAAATAGTCTAAAAAAACTAGAAAAAGAGGAAGACAAGTAACCTTGATTTCTTTCGACAATAATCCTCGGGGGATGTTGGGTCAATAGGAATCAAACTTCCTATTGGCGATATCATTTCACAATTTTCTCCATTCTTGTTTAACCAAAACCACTGACCATTAAGAGTGTTACCACTGACCATTAAGGCATATATTTAGGCGTTGCCTCCAAGTGAGAGTAGTGATACTTAAGTGGCGATCGAGGCTTCCATGAGATGCATGCTCATACACAAGGATCTTCTCACCATCTTCATCACAAAATCCCACCAGAGAGATGAGATTTTGATGTGTGTAACAAGAAAGGATTAGGATCTCTTTCAAGAAATGGTATCATGAGTAAACGGGGTTGTAGGTAGTAATTGATCCCATGATTATTTATAATATGAGCTTAAAGGAGTGAAGGCCAATATATTAAATACATGATGAAGTAATGAACCATGAAAGAATATAGATGTGAAAACCATTTAAACTACAAAAGAAATAACAAGCAAAGAGAAAAGAGGTTAAACAATTTCTAAGAACTAATAGTGTTGGCACTAGTATGGTGTACGAAATACTTGTTAGTGTTGGCACTAGTATGGTGTACGAAATACTACGTGAAGATCATGTCTAGATTAGATATGACCACGAGAGTGCCTTGTTGGTGTTGGCACTACTATGGTGTACAAAATACTTCTTATCAACTCGGATAGACTCTCTAGCAAGAGATATAATGTGCTAGGAATGTTTGATAGGATTTGGAAAAGTTGATAATTTGTGGTACAACCTTGATGTGTAGATGAACAAGTCATATGAATACAAGTAAGAAACTCTGTTATAAGATAGTTTGGTACAACCTTGTTACAGATATGAGCAACTCGTGCAACATATGTGACATTAAACTTATGGTATGAGCTTAGGAATGTTTTTAGTTCATAGGAGATAAAACAAATTTGGGATATGCTTATGTGATCGATACAACCTCGCTCAATTGCATGGAAAACTGTACGATAATTGAACATGGGGAAAGTACTTGATTTTGGTATGGCCTTGCGAGGAATGTATACATGGTATTTTGAATGAAAATTTCGCCTATTAATGTGAGAATGAAGTACATAGAAAGGGTGACTATAGAAAAATGATCATGGTATAGCTTGCAGATGATGCAAATAGATCGATTGATACTCTGACCGGGGATTATGATGTTTGAACGCCCACGAAAATTGGGTGTGGAAATCTTGACAATCATTTTGATTTCACGAAGGTTTATACTAATGTAGTACAAGCTCAACAATAGGAGTACAAAAATTGGCCTAAATTTGATATGTATGTATGAATGTTTTTTCACACAAACACACAATCTTACATGTAAAGCACATCACATGATATGTTTTTCGCAACTGAGACGTATACGTAAGGATTGCATTGAAACGCTGAAAAAAATGTTTATATTTGCAAAACATGTTACAATTACGTTTAACCAACCATTTCTTTGTAGCTCAAAGATAAATTTATGGTATGTATTCCTAGTTGTGGAATGAAGAAAGAAACAAGCGCATAAAGTGACGTTAAAACAAATTAAATGTGTTTACAAAATCATTCGTGACTAACCATATCTAAGAGAGCCTATTACTATTAATTCATGCCCAAGCATAACTATGTCAATCTATATGGGTTTAAACTCAATGCCTTCAACAATAAGCCCTACAAGTGAACTTTTATAAAAAACAGTCAACTGAAGGTTCTCCGAAATCCATCCGCGACTATCGGTTTGAAATTCCCATACTTGTACTTCCATCCAGCCATCGTTTCTCAGTCGTGGAAGGCCTTCCATTTTGGGTCTATTCAACGGGTTGTGGGTGTTTTGATAATTCATTGGTCTAAGAATTGGGGTTTGAGGACCAACTAAAAAGGTATACCTTGAATGATGTGGATATCCATATCGACGACTAATATGCACTTTCACAGAATGCCAAGGAGCAGAACGTTTTTCTTGTACTTTGTAAACAAGGAAACTTCCATATGTTGTTTGAGGTGACAGAATATTCGATATGCAGATTATCCGAAAGCCATGACGTTCGCCAAAAGCCACTTTTCCAAATCTGCATCAAGACATTCCATTTAATGTAAATGCAAAAAAAGGAGACGATTTGAAAAGTTGCTGAATTTTTCTTAAAATAGAGAAATTAAAACAATATACGTGTGCATTACCCAAAAATCTTACGACGCATATGCATAAACAAAATATAGAGAAGAAAACCTTGATTCGGGTAAAGACTGCCATCTTCACTCTGCTTTTTGCAAAGCCTCTTTTGCTCGTAACAAATGACATTTCCTCCCATTTTTGGCAAGAAAAAACCACTGTCAATCAAAAGATGAGTAAGCACTTGTTTAGTTATTTGGTAGAACCATGTTCATACGCTGCACAACAACCACATTGACATTAATCATTCAAAAATAAAATACCTCTTTACCATCCTTTATTGGGAATCCTTTCACAAGAATATAGTAGAGTTCCTTGTTTGTTTCCCATTGCTGACTTCCTTTTGACCACTTAATTATGTCTTCATAATCACTTGGCAATTTACGTGTCCAGTATGTGTCTGAATCGGATACAGTTGGTATATCCACCTCCTCATCCTCTAACCATTGATGCTCCACCTATGAAACTTGTACATTAAATTTTGATCGATTCTGGAAGAATACTCATTCTCCAAATATGTACTTTAGAAAAAGATTCCTTATAAAGCAGGTGACCAATGGGATTCTCATACGATGAAATGTTTGAGACTCTAAAAACAACATAAGCCAAATGATATAAATGAATAAACGGGTATTTATCAACATACACTCTCCAGGGGTTGAAACTCAATGCCTTCTACTGCAATTGCGCTTGGGCATTCAAAAGTAATTTCAAGATCAACATTTCTTGTATCACTTTAACTGATTCAATTCTGCCATCAACCACCCATCCTCTCTCTTATCTGAAAAGTATGAAGTCGAAGATTGTGTCTGCCCAGCCAATTTGTAAGTGAAGCCCAAGTTGTCCTTAGTTGAGTCGTCGAGACTGAATACAAGGTTTATAGTATAGGTGATATGTGGTGACAAAAATTGTGTCTTGACATGTGTTCTGAATTCCAAACAAAACGGTGCATAGTATTCCACTGCAAATCTGCACGTAGATGAAGCAAAGGGTATAGTACATTACTATATACTCATGAAATAGTCTAAAAAAACTAGAAAAAGAGGAAGACAAGTAACCTTGATTTCTTTCGACAATAATCCTCGGGGGATGTTGGGTCAATAGGAATCAAACTTCCTATTGGCGATATCATTTCACAATTTTCTCCATTCTTGTTTAACCAAAACCACTGACCATTAAGAGTGTTACCACTGACCATTAAGGCATATATTTAGGCGTTGCCTCCAAGTGAGAGTAGTGATACTTAAGTGGCGATCGAGGCTTCCATGAGATGCATGCTCATACACAAGGATCTTCTCACCATCTTCATCACAAAATCCCACCAGAGAGATGAGATTTTGATGTGTGTAACAAGAAAGGATTAGGATCTCTTTCAAGAACTCAGAGTCTCCTTGCCCATAGTTACGATCTAGACGCTTAAAAGCAACCGTGCTTTGCCCTGTAGAGTGAGAGAGGACTCCTTTATACACCTTCCAAAATCCACCTTTTCCGATAACATTGTTGTTATCAAAGTTGCCGGTAGCCGACTTTATTGCCTCTAGTCGGATTTTGAGATATTGAAACTCTTCCAAGAAGGCCTCCATTATTTGTTGGTCAGATGGTAATTGATAATTGGAAAATTCAATGAAGTGTTAGCTATAAATAACACCGGAATAGGACAGTCATGAAATCTGACAGTTTCCTACTCAAACCTTTTTCTTCCTTTCTTCATTTATAAATAATTTGGAAATTAACTTTTCATTTTACCTAATCTATTTAACTAATAGTTTGTAATTCCACTTGTTAGTTATTATTATTATTTTTTATTTTTATTTTGTACCTTATCTCATCAATGTATTAACTTAATTTATTAGATATATATAACAAAGGATATGTATTGTATATCTTGAACAATTTAGATCATTAAAAAGTTGTCGCCTGTACTCCAACAATCATACCACTATTAAATATAATTGATAGTTACATAACTAATTATTTTGTGGTCATATCTAATAAGCCAATTATTTATAAAAATCATCAGGTCGAAAAAATGTGTTAATTAGTAAACCCAAACCCAAGCAACCCTTGAAAGAAAAGCATAAGATGAGTTAGCCCTTGAAAGAAAAGCATATGATGAGTTTTGCCGGCCTTCTCATGCTGAGTTGGATACATCAATCCAGAAGAATTATTCAAAAGACCATCTTTTCTATTTGACATTTAGCATTTTTGGAGTTAACATGTTGAAGAGTCAACGCTAACCTACCTACTATGCTAGGACTCATTCTTTGTGTAAATACATACATGATGAATAGTCTTCCAAAATATCTTTAAGCTATTCAGTTTCATAACTAATTTTTAGAGCCAGGCACCTGTAAGTTGTTTTATTTTTTAAGTGATGAACACCAAATGTTGCAACTGATCTTAAACTTTGAGTAAACTAGAAATATGAACATGTGTCACAAAAATCAAAACATCTTGCTAGTCATAATGCCAATATAAACTTTCAAACTCTTATTATTTTCCTCTATATTTCCCAGGGTTCATTTTTTGGACGCCAAATTAAAGTAGAATTACAGTTAAATGTAGATACAGGGAGAACAGTAGTTTAATTTAGATGCATACCACAATTTCACTGTTAAATGTCGATACATGGAGAACAATTGTATAGTTCAAATATCCATCTTACCAAGGGCCAAGGGGAGAACCTTAAGTACATGATTTACATCAGGAGGGGTAATGGCATAGACACATGCATATTGTTAGCAATATTGGACTGCATCCTTCTGCAATTCTGCTCAACGTTGTCAAAATTGACCTCTATCCCGAGGTTTAATCTTGTGAAACTGTTTTTAGGATATTGTTGATGTCACACTATGGCAGAAATGTAGAAAACAAAAATAGGGTTTAACCGGAACAAGATGATTCCAGGTTCTGAACTTTATTTCATCAATCAAGAGATTGAATACACCAATTTGAATAAGGAGATAAAATAGGAAACTAGGAACATAAAATAGGATAAGATAAACATAACAAAAATATAATATTTTCCTCACTCCCCTCAAGATGGAACGTGGAGGTCACGAACCCCATCTTGCCAAGTAGAAAGCCAGTCCCAGGTGGTTTAGTAAAAATGTCTGCTATCTAATCTTTAGTGGTTATAGTAGCCGATAAAATGTCACCAGATTCAACGCATTCACGAACGAAATAGCAATCCGTTTCAACATTTTTGGTACATTCGTGAAAAACGGGGTTGTTAGCGATATGACGAGTAGCTTGGTCATCACAGTAAATTTACTGCAGATACCAAATGTATCCAAACTTTTGAAAAAGATGAAAAAAATTAGGGACCTAAATTCTTTTGATTGATCGCAGGTACTGTGTGACGAGCAATACAATGAACATTGATATATCAATAGTGGTTTCTCTCGTCACATGACAGGTTGAAAGGAGAATCTGCGAGACTTTCGAAGTTTGGATAATACGGGAGAAGTGAAGTTTGGAAATAATAAAAAATGTACAGTGAAAGGTTATGGCAAAGTAATGAACGGGAAGTTTACAGTGAACAGGGTGACATAGTCGAAGGCTTACAACACAACTTGATAAGTGTTTCGCAACTCGTTGTGGGCACTGGAAATCAAGTAGTCTTCAATGAAGAAGGAAGTGTCATCTCGAATAAACAAAACGAAGGAAGTTTTGCTTAAGTCGAAAAGGAAAGGTGACATGTTCACACTCGAGATGAAGCCCATTGTTGGTGTTCCATCTGTCTGCTTACTTTCGAAAGCCTCATCAGATCTTAGCTAGTTGTAGCATCGTCGACTCTCCCATCTGAATTTCAAGAATCTTAACAAACTGGTTGTACATGATCTTGTTCTTGGCTTACCTGTTTTAAAATTTGATAACAATTCGTTACGTGCATTCTGTGAACAGGGAAAGCAAAATCGTCAAGGTCATCCCATCGTCATCGACATAAAGATCATCTAACCTCTGGAACTTCTTCACATTGAACTTTGTGGACCTTCGACTGTTGAGTCTCTCAATAAGAAGAAGTACATATTGGTCATTGTGTATGATTTTTCAAGGTTTACTTGGGTTTTCTTTCTTTGTCAGAAGTCTGAAACTGCTCAAGTGATGATAGATTTCATCAAGCACATCGAACTAAGTCTGAGAAAGAAAGTTAGAAGAATCAAGAGCGATTGTAACATCCCAATTTTCAAGGCCAAAAATTTCATTTTTAATTAAGTAACGTATAAAATAGTTTATCAAAACATTGCCATTGTCACATCAATTTATAAAAACCATAACAACTTGTCTCAAAACCATATCATCAAAAGTAATGAAGATCAGAGTACAATCATAGAAAATTCCATGCGGAAATCATGTGTGTGTGTGTGTGATGCGCAACTACACCGCCGGCTCCTTCCCCTTGGACGACGAGGTACCTGAAACCAAAACTGAAACTGTAAGCACGAAGCTTAGTGAGTTCCCCGATCATACCACATACCAAACAACATACATATTGCCGGGCAGTTCTGGGGTGCCCGACCTACCCATGTCAAGCCATTCTGGGGTGCTGACCTACCCATGTCAAACTATTCTGGGGTGCTGACTTACCCATGCCAGGCTATTCTGGGGTGCCGACCTACCCTCCGGCCTATCTCATCCGGTCACGGGGACTATTTCACCCCCTACTACTAGCATATAACATCATATCATAATCATATTGTCAGACATATCTGGGGTGTCCGACCTACCCTTCGATCCTAGCGACCGAATCGGGGGACTAGTCCCCTCCTACCATTACTAGCACATATAACAAATCATGCTGGCATATAACATATCAGACAATAGCAAACCAGAAAATTATCACAAAGACAATTGTCTCAACTAACATCTACTAGTGGGCTGACTTTGGTGCCTTAGACCCACTTCTATTGGAAGGTAACTCACCTCGATGTCGTGTAGTGTCTGAACTGTCCTTGGCATGAAAATCGACTTTCCTTGACTCCTCAATCCCTACATGACGACCCTTCTATGTTGTCAATTTGTACTTGTAACCCTAACCAAGATCAACTCAAATCCGGTCAAAGTCAACCTTGGTCAAAGTCAACATCCAGTTGACTTGACTCGCCGAGTTGGTCTACCAACTCGTCGAGTCTATACTCGTCTAACCCAATAGAATCCCCGACTCTACTCGTCGAGTCTAGCAATACTCGACGGGTTCTCCTTCAATCATACCATCGGGACCATCTTCATCCGACTCACCGAGTTCATCCTTGAACTCGTCGAGTTCATCTCCCTCATATGAATGTGTCCAGTCTATGACTAGCCGAGTTGTATGAACAACTCGTCGAGTCCATCTTCATGGATTGGGAGATTTCCTTGGACTCGCCGAGTCTGTTCATACACTCGTCGAGTCCTATGATTTCCAGGTCCAAGACAAACCCCTAACAGGCTGAGTGTTCCTTCCACTCAACCAAAACCATTACCAGAAGACGTTTTTGGGGAAAAAGCGTCCCGACTCGCCGAGTCACCCAAGTGACTCGTCGAGTCCCTCTTTGTTCAAAACTATACAGTCGATTATAATGGGTCTTAACGCGTCAAAACCATAGATCTGGACTCCTAGGGTCCATTTTATACGTAAAGCTTCAAACATGATGTACATGAATGGGGCCTTTGACTCAAAAAGCCATCAAAAGGGGTTTATGTGATGCATGGGTCTCCCATGGCCATAAAGTTGGCACCTTTATGCCATGGGAACCCTCAATGGTTCCAGATCTGAAGTCCTTATCCCAAAATCGTGGTTGCATCCAAGCATGGCTCTAAAATGGCTTCCAAAAACCCTAAGTTACTCCAAAAAGAGTATCTAATGAAAGAAGAAGCAAGTTCTTGACTTTTTACCTCCAATAAACAGGAAATGAAGCAAAACCTCTGGATTTCCTTGCTCCTTCTAAAATCCCAAGCTTCTTCTTCTTCTCTTCAACCTTCTAACTTGCACAAAATGGCACAAAGAGCTCAAAATCACTCGAAAGGGTTTAGGGTTTCAAGTTAGGGTTTTCTGGAAGTGAGAGGGACGATGGAGGCTAGTTTGGGACGAGTTAAGTTGTTTAAATAGGGTGCAAACCCTAAATATTAGGGTTTTTTCCAGACAGCTCCTACTCGTCAAGTCGGTCTTCCGACTCGTCGAGTAGGTCACTTAAACCCCCGATCAAAAGTCGAGTCTACTCGACGAGTTGGGCCTCCAACTCGCCGAGTCCCAGAGTAAATTGCATCATTTCTTGAATTTATATAAGTACCAGGAATCGGGTGTTATAAATCTCCCCCACTTATTTTAGACTTCGTCCTCGAAGTCTGCTGCTAAATCTGGAAAAAGCTCGGGGTAGTGCTCCCTTATTTCTTCCTCCGGCTCCCAAGTCCATTCCGACCCCTTGCGGTGCTGCCATTGCACCTTCACCAAATCGACCCTCTTGTTCCTCAGATCCTTCGACTTCCCGTCGAGAATCGCCACTGGCCGCTCTATGTAGTTCAGGCTGTCATCCACTTGAATATCCTCCAAAGGCACCACTGCTGAATTGTCCACCAGACACTTCTGCAACTGGGAGACGTGGATCGTACTGTGAATCTGACTGAGTTCGGCCGGTAGGTCTAGCCGATATGCTACCTTACCCACCCGGGCTACAACCCTGAAAGGTCCAATATACCTGGGGCCCAACTTGCCCCGTTTCCTGAATCGAATGACGCCCTTCCAAGGCGACACTTTCAGGAGTACCATAACCCCGACCTGGAACTCCAGATCCGATCGGCGCTTGTCGGCATAACTTTTCTGCCGACTCTGGGCAGTCTGAAGCCTGCTCCGAACCTGCTGGATCCTCTCTGTAGTCTTGAGTACCACTTCAGTACTACCCATGACCCTCTGACCAACCTCACCCCAGCATATCGGGGTCCTGCACTTCCTCCCATACAACATCTCGCAAGGAGGACAGTCAATACTCGCATGATAGCTGTTGTTATAGGAAAACTCAGCCAAAGGAAGGTAAGTATCCCAACTACCTCCGAAGTCTAAAACACATGCCCACAGCATGTCCTCCAGAGTCTGGATGGTCCGCTCACTCTAACCATCCATCTACGGGTGAAAATCAGTGTTGAAGTGCAGACGAGTACCCAACTCGTCGTGAAACTTCTTCTAGAATTTGGAAGTAAACCGCACGTCTCGATCCGAAATTATTGAGACTGGCACTCCGTGCCGAGCTACTACCTCTCGAATGTAGATATCGGCCAACTTCTCGGCCGAGATGCTCTCCTGGATCGGTATGAAATGGGCACTCTTGGTCAACCGATCCACAATGACCCAAATCAAATCCACTCCCCGTGCAGTCCTGGGAAGCTTTGTGATGAAATCCATAGTAATATCGTCCCATTTCCACATGGGAATGTCCAACGGCTGCGTCTTGCCGTGCGGCCTCTGGTGCTTGGCCTTGACCTTCCTGCAGGTCAGACATCTCTCAACAAACCAGGCTACATCCCTCTTCATGCAGAGCCACCAATAATCAAGACGAAGATCCCTGTAGATCTTCGTCGCCCCGGGATGAATAGAAAACCTGGATTTGTGCGCCTCCTCCATCAATACCTGGCGCACACCCCCATGATATGGGACCCACACTCTACGGTGTAGCGTCAGCAATCCCCGGCTGCCATAATTAAAGGAGGAAACCTGACCCACAATACGCTCACTCTTACGGTGTTCCTCCTTCATGGCCTCCTGATGGGCCTCCCGAATCCGCTCCAACAACGAAGTCACAACCGTCATCCTCATACAGATATACCTGATCGGCGCTGCCTTGTGGCTAAGCGCGTCGGCTACGACATTGGCATTCCCTGGGAGGTAGATGATTTCGCAATCATAATCCTTAACCACATCAAGCCACCGACGCTGTCTCATATTCTGATTTGGCTGATCCATGAGATACCTCAGGCTCTTGTGGTCCGTGTAAATGGTACAACGAACCCCATAGAGGTAATGACGCCAAATCTTGACGGCGAAAACAACAGCCCCCAACTCCAAATCATGCCTCGGATAGTTCGCCTCGTGAGGCTTCAACTGTCTTGAAGCATAAGCGATAACATGCCCTCTCTGCATCAATACCGCGCCCAAACCCGAGATGGACGCATCGCAATATTGGCGCCCACACAATCTCTGTCTCAACGTCTCAAATTCGGCCTGCTGCTTAGGCCCCCAGCGAAAGACCACGACTTTCCTCGTCAGCCGGGTCAGGGGCACGACTATCTTGGAGAAGCCTTGAATGAATCTCCGATAATAGTCTGCCAGTCCCAGAAAGCTCCGAATCTCAGATGGAGACCTCGGAACCTCCCACCTCATCACGGCCTCCACCTTGGCCGGGTCAACCAAAATCCCGTTCTGGTTGACAAGGTGCCCAAGAAACTGCACCTCGCGCAGCCAGAACTCGCACTTGGAGAACTTAGCATACAAGATCTCCCTCCTCATAGTATCCAGAACCTTCCGCAAGTGCTCCTCATGCTGCTCCTGCGTCTTGGAATAAACCAAGATGTAACGTCCGTAAATCTGGGCTAGTCAATTTAGAGACGATAAGCATCAAAAATGACTTTTTAATAAAAGATTATTTAGAATGAATAATCTTAACTAAGTTGTAGTGGTCGTGGCAAGGTTTCCGAAAATATAAAGAATGCCGAAATCCGAGTTATAACGAAGAAGTTATGACCTGTCGAAATTTCGCGACAAAACCAGCACGACACAGCGCGACTTAAATAGTGAATTTACGATAGAGCGATATTTAGCCTTAGTGATCTAAACGAAAGTCGTAGATTTCGTTAAACCGAGAGCGTGCATAAAAAGAACGTCCAAATCTGACTTCGTATGAGGAAGTTATGATTTTTCTAAGTTTCAGCTTAGTAGTATGTAGCCCGAAGTTCGGATTTGAGACCGAGTGATTTCTAGCCGAAACAATCTAAACGAGAATCGAAGATCTTGTCGATAGTAGTGCAACGGTATAAAGACAGACGAAAAAGGATGTCAGATGAAGAAGTTATGAATTTTTAACGGAGTTTTCCTGTCCCGGCCTACTAAAAATAATATAATAAAAATAAAATCAAAATTAGCCGACGGAGTCTAAATGAGAGTTGTAGAGCATAATCTCACCTACCCGTGGATATAAAGAACGTCGAAATCGGAGATCGTATGCGAGAGTTATGATTTTTTAAAGTTCGAGGCACGCATCCCAAAGGGGGAACGCCCCGCGTTTAAATAGGGAAAGCCCCGCGTTCGGAGCCCAGAGCCTGTCCCGTCGCCTGTCAAGTCCGAAGTTCGTAAGCAATGACGCACGGCGGAATGCGCTGTGTTCGTTCAGGGAACGCGCTGCGTTCGGGAACGCGCTGCGTTCGGGAACGCGCTGCGTTCGGGAACGCGATGCGTTCATTCAGGGAACGCGTTGCGTTCGGAGGCCAGACCCCTCCTATAAATAGAAAGCGAGGGCTGCCGTTTTTGTTTGCTCATTTCTTTCCTTTCACTCCCTTATTCTTCCTTTTTCTTGGCAAGTTATACCCCCGAAGCCCCGTTATTAATCCCGACACCCGAAGCAAGTCTCGATGCCCCGAAGATCCGGAGAAGTAAAGTTTCTGAGCCGAAACTCTGCCTGCGAAAGGCCCGGTTTCAAAGGAAGCATCTCGGTTTCACCGAAGAATACTACAATTAGAGCCGTAGTGATGTCCGATCATCGTATTATGAAGTGAGTGTGTAGTTACTTTCTTCTACCGCATAGATATGAAGTATTTGCTATGAAATACGTGCTATATGTTTATACGTTGTTTGTTTACTTGAGATGTTTGTTCAATGAATGTTTTATGCAGGTTTTTAAATGATTTAAACTATATATGTAATTTATATCTACAAATATGTTGGGTAGAATATGGGTAGATGAAATAGTTGGTGTGTAAGGAAAGATTAGTTTGAGTATGAGACGAAAGATGATATTGATCATGAGGTGAGGGTGACAGGTGAAAAATGAGTGAAACCTTTACCCAAACGATGGCCCCCGTCATTCAGCAGAGTAGGGATGACAACCACAGACTATTCTAGACAGTCTTGTGGAACACTAGCAGGATCTCAACTTGTAGGTGTTGTGGACTTGATGTTCACCGGTGTACTCTAAAAACCCATTGATATGTATTGCTAGAGGAGTCTCGGAACCAATACTGTCAATAAACGAGATAAACCCCGGCGACTATGGAGTTAGCGCCTGTTAAGCGAACCTTGGTGACTATGGAGTTAGCACCTATTAAGTGAACCTTGGTGACTATGGAGTTAGCGCCTGATAGCTATGGATTTAGTACCTGATATATAAACTTTGGCAGCAATGGACTTCGTGCCAATTCCTTAGGTAAATCCTTAGGAATGAATGAATGAAGGATAGTTGATTCCTAGGATAAAACCTTAAGAGTAAAGAAGATAATGGGGATGGGTAATTGGGATGATTGTTTGGTGATTAAATATAATATATATAATATTGTGGGATGAAAACCTATATGCTCACCAGGCTCCCAAGCCTGACCCACTCAGTTTTCTTTGTATCACAGGTATCAATACAAAGACATATTTCACTGAGAGATTAAAGGAGATGTAAATCATTAGTGATAATGAATGTAAGTTCTGTTTATGCTTGTGTTTCTGTATTGACGATGACATCCCAAATGTTTTAGAATGAATAAAAATACTTTTCTTTGGATATTCTTTGATAACATATTTATCATGTTTTACTGGGAACAAATTCCGCAACATTTTTATTAAAAGAGGTACTCTAATTTTTATAAAGCATAAACAAAATCGGTCTTTTCTGGCCATGAAAATGGGGATGTCACAATTATTTTTATTCATTTTAAAACATATGTTATCAAAGAATTTCCGAAGAAAAGTATTTTTATTCATTTTAAAACATTTGGGATGTCATCGTCAATACAGAAACACAAGCATAAACAGAACTTACATTCATTATCACTAATGATTTACATCTCCTTTAATGTCTTAGTGAAATATGTCTTCGTATTGATACCTGTGATACAAAGAAAACTGAGTGGGTTAGGCTTGGGAGCCTGGTGAGCACATAGGGTTTTCATCCCACAATATTATATATATTATATTTAATCACCAAACAATCAACCCAATTACCCATCCCCATTATCTTCTTTACTTTTAAGGTTTTATCCTAAGAATCAACTATCCTTCATTCATTCATTCCTAAGGATTTACCTAAGGAATTGGCACGAAGTCCATTGCTGCCAAAGTTTATCTATCAGGTACTAAATCCATAGTTATCAGGCGTTAACTCCATAGTCACCAAGGTTCACTTAACAGGCGCTAACTCCATAGTCACCAAGGTTCACTTAACAGGCGCTAACTCCATAGTCACCAAGGTTCACTTAACAGGCGCTAACTCCATAGTCGTCGGGGTTTATCTCGTTTATTGACAGTATTGGTTCCGAGACTCCTCTAGCAATACATATCAATGGGTTTTTAGAGTACACTGGTGAACATCAAGTCCACAACACCTACAAGTTGCGAGCCTGCTAGTGTTCCACAAGACTGTCTAGAATAGTCCGTGGTTGTCATCCCTACTCTGCTAAATGACGGGGGCCATCGTTTGGGTAAAGGTTTCACTCATTTTTCACCTGTCACCCTCACCTCATGATCTATATCATCTTTCGTCTCATACTCAAACTAATCTTTCCTTACACACCAACTATCTCATCTACCCATGTTCTACCCAACATATTTGTAGATATAAATTACATATATAGTTTAAATCATTTAAAAACCTGCATAAAACATTCATTGAACAAACATCTCAAGTAAACAAACAACGTATAAACATATAGCACGTATTTCATAGAAAATACTTCATATCTATGCGGTAGAAGAAATTAACTACCCACTCACTTGATAATACGATGATCGGACAGCACTACGGCTCTAAATGTAGTATTCTTCGGTGAAATCGGGATGCTTCCTTGGAAACCGGGCCTTTCGCGGGCAGAGTTTCGGCTTGGAAACTTTAGTTCTCGGGATCTTCGGGGCTTCGGGACTTGCTTCGGGTGTCGGGATTAATACCGGGGCTTCGGGGGTATACATTTTCATGGTTAGGGTTTATGTGAATGATAGGATTTCCGAAATTGGATGAAATTGGTTACTGTTTTTAGGTTGCATGCCCGTAGAATAGCAATAGAAACAAACCCCAAGTATTGTTTTTGGGTAGAATCGCGTAATTAATGTTCGATCGATGCCAACGATCCGACTGCAAGACCACGACGTGGCGAGCCAAGCCACGACGTGATCCCTGGGCGACAACTTTTCTGCATTGTTTTTGATAACATATTTTACGTGTTTTGTTTTTGTTTTGGTTTGTTTTTGAACATTGCAGGAAAATGGCACCTAGAAGGGCTGTTCAACAGGACAATGACCCGATTGATGTCTCGAATATCCATCCGTTATATTGATTTCCGCGAACCATTTCACGGGCCTTGTTGACGTCTTATCAAAACCGTTTGGGATGGTTATACAATAGGGAGTTTGCTAACGTCTTATTGACTGGGGATGGCTTGGTGGTGTTGGAATGGTTGTTGATTTGGAGCGCCATTGGACAAAAGTATACGAGGGAGACCATTTTTCCTTTACTTGCCATGGATGGAGGAACTTGTTCGCGATGCAAGAACCCGTGTACCGGGAATTATCAGTGGAGTTTTTCTCTACTGTGAACCTTGAAGAATGCACCATGGATTTTGATTATAACCGGGCACTAGTTTTTCGGTTGGGCGGGGTGTATCGGGAGTGGAGTCTCCGGGAATTTGCATGGCGCATGGGGATCTATACGGAAGTGGAGACTCAATCCCCGTTCTTTGTTCCATTTTTACTTGGTTGTCTTCGGGATTTTGCGCCTGGTATTTTTGATGTTTAATTTTGGCGCACTATCGCAAATCATGAGTACAGTTCTCGTGATTCAAGTGAGGCACAAATTCGGAATCCGGTGCATCGTTTTTTTCACCGCCTTATCACCTTTTCTATCAATCATAAACATCACGGTGATAAGGTTTCTTTACAAGATTTGTTCTTTTTGTGGAGTATTATTACTCCCGGGGTGTGTTGTGATATTCCTTACATGCTAGCAAGGTTTTTGGGAAAGAGAGCGGTTAGTTCACGACAAGGAAGTCCAATTACAGGTTGACATTTGGTCACCCGTCTTGCCCGGTCATATGGGATTTTGTCCCAAGAATTTGTGCGGAACCTTACCCGTTTGCCAGACAATCATTTGACTATTCAGTTTTTGGGTGTTATGCGCGTGGTGGTTGATGTCGGGGGACGTTATGTTATACCCCCGGAAGATAGAGAGCAAGAGGTGGAACAACCCGAGCAACCTCCTGCGAGAAGACGAAGAAACGTTAGAGCCCGGGGAGAAGTTGAGAGAGACCGTCACCCGGGAGGAGTACCCACCGACCCGTTTCAAACCCGGGTTGGATCATATTTGGATAATCTACGTGGTGGGATGAATTACAACACACAAATTTTGGAAGCAATGTTTTCCCACATGGGTGTGGTGCGACCACCAGCGGTGCCACCACAATGTCCTTATATTCCGACATGGGAAGAGCTTTGGATCCCGAGGGACGATGGGGAAGGACCGAGTGGAGTGCAGGGACGAGAGGATGATGATTAATTTCTTTTCTGTTTAGTTTTTAGTTTTTTGTTTTATGTGGTGTTAGTTAATGTTGAACTTGGTTTGTTGATGTAAGACTTTAGTAAACTATTATGTTACTCTTTTAGTTCTTTTGGTTGATTGCAGCTTGCTAAGGAATCATGAAAAGGAGTAAGGTCGAGTCAAGAGTCGTGACCCACAATTTGAAATAAGTGTGGGGTGCGTTAAAGAGAGAGAGGATAGAGTCCACAAGTGTTTTTTTACAACATTAGAAGAGTCTTAACCCATTAAGATGCTATTCAAGGTGCTACGTTGAATGAAGCAGTGGAAACTCTTACTTTTCTGATGGTCCAGTTTCCACGACGTGGTGATTAAATTTTCACGTCGTGGAGTGATATATCTAGGATATTATGTTCGCGTTTTTATACAATATCACGACGTGGTATTATACACCACGACGTGATTTCTGTACATTTCACTATTTTGAAGACCATTGGGTGTTTTTCCATATGGCTTTCCACGCATCTTCTTGGGGTCATTTTAAAGACTATTGTGGTTCATTTGCCTCCACCATATGCAGTAGCTTCAAGTCCGAGTTCTTATTTTAAAGAGGTCCATATTCGAGATGCACGTTTTTCCACACTTTTGGAGTTTCGTTCATGCCACTATCCCGAGTCTGTTCCTTTCTCTCCTTTCTCTTAATTTTTATATTATTTTAAGCATACAATGAGGGCATTGTATGACATAAGTGTGGGGTAGGGGGTAGAAAAAGTAAATTGCTAGATAATTTGGTAAATTTTAAATTTTTTATTAATTGGATCTAGTAGTAATAATTTGAACTATACCTTCTAGTGGAATGATCCGATAAGAGCTCAAATGTTTAGTTGAGCTGACATACGTTATAATGCATTCTAGGCAATATTGATCTACATTCTATTTAATATTTTGGTTATTTGCATAGAATTATGGTACTTATAAGGATAAAATGTTATTTGCAGCCAAAATAAAGCATTTTAGAAGAAAGGGACCAGAAGTGACAATTTATGGAACATTGGAGGCTTGAAGCATAAAAGATGAAGTAATTCACGGAATATACTGGGGCCACGACGTGAACTTGATAATCACGACGTGGAATCGATCTTTTCATAAGATAAGTACGCGAAGAAAGAATCATTGTTGAATACGGATAATTCCTGAAGTCACGTCGTGGAGCTTCCTGCCACGACGTGGAACGTGATTTTCCAGAAAATATATAAACCCCTCTCCATTACGTTTTGGGAGACTTTTGGCGGAAGGAAGAGGTTCCAGGAGGCGATTTACAGCAGAAGCAAGGTCTTGGAAAAGGGTTTTCAACACCAAAAAGAGTAAAAGTTCATAATTCGTTTACTTGTTTGATGCTTATAGACATGTTTTCTTATTTGAGTTGTGTTTATATGTTAGATGCTACTATGAGCAGCTGAATCTAGCTACTCTTATCTAGATAGATGAAGCTTCAAACTTATGAATAACATAACTTTACATGGATTTATTTAGTTGGTGAATTGCTTGTGTTTGATTTATTGTTACCTAGCATGCTCATGTTGTTGCTTAAATTGCTTAAACTCATGTTATGTGTAGCTTAGTGACCATTAACTACATGAACTTGATAACCTAGTAATTTAGTGAACATTGAATTGCTAGAGCTAGGATCGACCAAAATCTTAGTTAGTAATTGAAGTAATTAACCTTGCTGTGCTAGAGAACATAGATTATGACCATAATTGTGTTTGCATGATAAATCTTACATAGCATATTCATAAACATAATTGGTTCTGTGTTTAATTGTGTGTGACCATACATAGTTTTACATGAATTAATTAACTATTGGTAAATTTAGACCTAAATTACTAATATAATAATATCCAACTTAATAATCCATAATTATTAGCTAGCCGTAAGGACGAAGTGGATTCGAACTAGATAAGAGTGTCTTTTAATTATTGATTGAATTTGAGTTAAGCAAAATCAGATAAAAACCCCCTTTTTAGCTTGTTAATAATTAGATTAATTTAGTAGTAAATAGATTAATTAATAACACCGTTCCCTGTGATCGACACCCGACTTACCTAAGCTATACTGTAATCTGACTAGGTACACTGCCTACAAGTGCATAGTTAGTCTAAGTTTGTTAGGTTATAAATATTAAAATTAGTGGATACTTCCATGCACATCAATGAACATTCATGAACATATCCATGAATGTCAAGTTTGATGATGATTGTGGTAGGGTTTCACTCAAGAACAACATGCATGTTGTTTAATGATGAAATCCAAGGACCAAAACCTATGTCAAACCCTAAAATACAGATTTTTACAAGTTTTAAAGGTTCATATACCTTATGCATTCAAGTATTTCCTTTGAAAACATCACTATGCACAACATATGTCCATGCATGGTCTTCAAACCCTGATGCATGTGATGAACATCAAGTTAAAGAGCTTGATGATCAAAGTACATTGTTAATAGTGCATGTAAATGATTTTATTTATAAAAAAATCTAAAAACCCTTTTCTGTACAAAACAAAATTTCCTCAGAATCCCAGTAAGATAATATGAGGATTTGAAAAATCCCAAGAGTTTTTATCATTTCCTTGATTTATTAAAATTGTTACAAGAAAAGAAGGGCATAAATCATATAAAATACTTTCTGAGGTCTATAAATCCTAGGTAAATTCGTGGATGACCCCTATGGTGAATAATGACCTTCCATTAAGCTTCATCGATTTTTGTTACTGTTTAGTATGACTTTTGATTTTCTTTTTGTTTAGTCCAAATAAATCATAAAACCACTTTAGAGAATGTGAAATTGGTAACTAACAATTTTCGCAGCTCCTACCAGAGGTGCAAGACTCAGAAAAATATTTTCAGAAGTTTTCATAATGCATTCCTATTTTTCCCCGATTTTTGTATTTATAATGGACTAAACACAGAACAAATAATTCTGCTCATCCAAAATTCATGAAAATTTACCAGAACACCTTATAATACATTAGGATGCTACACAAAAATGTTGATGATTTTTGTATTCTGTATGCTATTTTTTTTCTATTTTCCCAAGATTAAATACACTTAAAACCATTTTTTATTAGAATAAATGCACTAAAATCATAAAATTAGGTTAAACCGTTTAGAAATCCATTTTTGTATTTTTCCGAGCTTAATAATGTTTAATAACAGTAATAGAAAAAGTTTGGGTAATTCTGGAAACTGTTTTTTCTATTTATTTCATTTTTTATTAGAATAAATGCACAAAAATCATAAAATTAGGTTAAACAGTTTAGAAATCCTTTTTTATATTTTTCCCAGCTTGATAATGTTTAATAACAGTAATATAAAAAGTTTGGGTAAGTTTACAAACTGTTTTCTATTTATTTTAATTTTTATTAGAATAAATGCACAAAAATCATAAAATTAGGTTAAACAGTTTAGAAATCCATTTTTATATTTATCCCAGACTAATAGTGTTTAATAACAGTAATAGAAAAAGTTTGGGTAATTTTGGAAATTTTTTTTTCTATTTATTTCAATTTTTCCCAGTTTAAGTATGTCTAATGGCAGTATTATAAAAAGTTTGAGAATTTTTATCCTTTGGATGCTATTTTTCATGAATTTATATTGTTATGAAGCCTTAAAATTTTGAAAAAATAGTTAATCACATCAAAAATTCAAGGGAAAATTTTTGAAAGACCTCTACTGTATTTAGAATGAAAATACAAGGTTTGACAATTTTTGGAAACTGTTTGATAATATTTTAGATTTTTAGGAGCTTAAAACACCTTTAAATGTGTTGAAATACGCTTAATTAATATTACAAAAAACAAAAAAAAAACTGGAAAATTAATATCCAAAATTGTCTTAACCACATGAGTTATAAAATTTCATAATGTCAGAAAAGTTGTAACCAATTAATATAAAACCAATATTAGAACAATTTTTTTTTGGCATTTCTCTATATGTAGACTTTAGTATATTAGCATTAGATTTCGACATAAAAACTCAATAGCGTGTGTTTGATGTCGTAGGATCCTGGTAGTAAGGCGTTGGTGTATTCCGAGGCACCACTTGTACCTACTTGAAACATTATGAGTATTCACGCACTCCCCTATTTTCAGTTTTTATGTTTTAGGGTGGAAAAGCATGTCCGAAAAACTATTTATTGTTCGTTGTATTTAAATTGATTCGTATCAAACTCGATTGCTATATTTTGCTATAATTTGCTATATTCTGCTATGTATGTCTATGCAACACGGAACATGACAACTTATCGTCTTAAGTCCCTTCCCTTATACTTTACTCCAACCATTAACTCTTTGAGCCAATGGTCATTATGGATAGCGCTATTAGGAATTGACAACTCCTCACTCACCCGATTGCTTGAGTGCATGATACCATATTAATCTATGGAACGATAAGCATAGATCTTGATAGGGCATCAGTCATTGGCTTGGTTGTGAACTCATTGTTTGCTCATATACATACAAACTCATTTATCAATTATAGCAATCAACTTTGTTTTTCATTATAGTAATGAACTTTGTTTCTCATTATAGTAATGAACTTTGTTTCTCATTATAGTAATGAACTTTGTTTCTCATTAAAGCAGTGTACTTGTATTTATGGAAAGTCTTATACCAAATCTTGATTTTATAAACTTGTGAACTCACCAACTATTTTCATAGTTGACGCTCGTTTTACATACTTTTTCAGGAAATAATTAGTAAGTGGATATAAAGATTCATCATCATAGAGCATGCTGCATCGTGTGGAAGTTATTTTACGAAGTTATCTTTTGAACAATGTCATTTTGGAAAATTTGTACTTTGTTTTGTTTAAATTATGGGTTGTAAACTTTTAACTATTACTATGGTGATGTATCTTTATCTTTTGCAATGAAACCTTTATCGCTGTCATATCTTGCGTTTCCGCTTTACCGGGGTGTGACAGCCTAGTAGTGTCCAAATCTGAGGTCTTAGTTCTATAGTATGCTCATAACCATTAATGACTCAAGGAGAAACTAGAAAGGGCCATAAACACTTCCAATAAAAGATCTAGGTATCAAGAAGTCAAGGTATTAACTTTATACCTCAGTTTGATCGCAAATACACAGTAGATGATGGATTTACAACCCACTTCTTGATCCAAGCCCCTCCATCTTCAAGTCTCCTTCCACAACTCCTCAAAAGCCACCTCCTAAGCTCTCAAACACACACAAGAAGGTGCCAAGATCGATCTAGGGTTTTCTCTGGTTAAAATGACAATGAGGGAGGCTATAATGGGTTATAAGTTATTTAAATAGGGAGCAAAACCCCGACAATTAGGGTTTTCACCAAACAGCCTCAACTTGTCGAGTTGGCCCCCTCCAACTCGTCGAGTAGGCTTCATAATGCATGCGACATGACCAACTTATACACGACGAGTTAGAGCGGCCAACTCGTCGAGTAGGTCTAAAAATGTGATTATAAAAGCTCTAAATTCATTCCTTGGAATAGGGGTGTTACAATTCTCCCACACTAGGATCAGACTTCACCCTCGAAGTCATTCTCTAGAAACGGTTCTGGTTACTGCTCTCACATCTCGGACTCTGGCTCCCAAGTCCACTCTAATCTTCTACGGTGCTGCCATAGCACCCTAAGCAGGTGCACCTCCTTGCTCCTCAAGGTATTTTCCTTCTTATCCCAAAATCACGACTGGCCTCTCAATATAGTTCAGGCGATCATGAACTTGAATGTCCTCTGAAGGAACCACTGTCGTCTCGTCGGCTACACACTCCCTCATATGGGATACACGGAAAGCGTCATGAATCTGACTCAACTCTGCAGGCAGATCTAAGTGATAAGCTGCCTTACCTACTCGAGTAATCACTCTGAAGGGACCAATACATCTTGGGCCCAGCTTGCCCTGCTTCCTGAATCGAATCGTTCCTTTCCATGGGGATACTTTCAGGAGGACAAAATGGTCGACTTGGAACTCTAGCTCGAAACGCCTTCGAGCTGCGTAACTCTTCTGAAAACTCTAGGCCGTAAGCAACCTCTATCTGACCTGCTGGATTTGCTTTGTCGTCTTGAGCACTATCTCGGTGCTCCCCAACACTCTCTGTCCAGAAGGGTGGCGAGAAGCCCAATGCTTCGAGCAACTCATCACTGCCTCAAATCTCCAAAATCCAAGGTTCTTAAAAGATCGAGCCCACTCTTTCATCGATACTCTTGGGGTTCTAAAGCACAACCCAAAAACTCAGAACATACAACGCTCTTCTCAAGACAACCGAATAAATCAGAAACTTCCAATCTGAGGAAGGAGAAACCCCTCGCTGGTCCACAGGGTAACTGAATCCCTACACAAGGTCTGACCTCCCGTCGGACTGAACCATCCCAACGCAAATCCCAGGACAATTCAGCTCCGGTCCCGAACTGAATGACCATGCTCGACCGAACTATCCACTGATATCCGAGAATATAACTCCAGCCATCTTCCAATGCTGAATACCAAACCCGGGTACATGGTCGACTCCCGACCCAATAGTGGAACCGCCACAAGCTACTCTTAGCACATTCGGCAATACGACCCCACAACCATTCAATCTAACAGAGCTATCTCACCCAATCGTACCGTTCTTGCAATCACCAAGTTCGCTTCACTCTAAACGAACATTACAACCGATCTGTAGGCACACATCACCTCTGACCTCTGTTGTCTACTACTTGCTAATTCAATGCGGGTCGTGGTTCTCCTCAAGCCAACAATTGATCAACTCCAGTATCAACGTCAGATGGAATAATAATCACTCAGAATGAGACCCATCTAAAAATCCGAAATCCCATCCTTCCTATCTTTTACACAGATAGAGCCAAACTTGACACAAGAGTCTGGTCCGACAATAAAATTGGAACCCCTCGTATCCAATCTGATTCTCAACTCATGATCCGTGTTCCACGAATCTACGCATGCATTACACCTTGATTCTTCCGGTTTGCGACAACCCCTTCCTTACTCAAAACACAACGGTTTCTGACCATCGCTGAGACCCCAGTCTCGCCCCTGGTCCGGCCACCAGGTTCCCAAGAACTCAATAGGCAAGGCCAATCAGGCCTAAGAACCTCTCTGTGTTACACCTTGACCGGTGAATGCTACAACTGCTCATAGTCTTACAATGCTCTCTCACTGAATCGTGAATAGTACGGCTCCGCGTAGTCTTACGATACTCTCTCACTGACTCGTGAATGCTACGGCTCCCCATAGTCTTACGATACTCTCTCACTGAATCGTGAATATTACGGATCCCCACATTCTTACGATACTCTCTCTTACTAACTTGTGAATGCTACGGCTCTTTGTAGTCTTACAACACTCTCTCACTGACATGTGAATGCTACGACTCTCCGTAGTCTTACAACACACTCTCACTGACTAGTGAATGCTACGGCTCCCCATAGTCTTACAACACTCTCTCACTGACTAGTGAATGCTACGACTCTCCATAGTCTTACAACACTCTCTCACTGACTAGTGAATGCTACGGCTCTCCGTAGTCTTACAACACTCTCTCACTGACTAGTGAATGCTACGGCTCTTTGTAGTCTTACAACACTCTCTCACTTGCCATGGGCTGACCCCACGGTTTTCCCTGACAGTCCTAAGTGATTACTCCCACCTGGATCCACTCACTCTCTTGTCACCCCACAATCTCATCATCAAGCCATCACCATACCGAGTTCACTAACTCGTGCTCCGCGGTCCAACATAGATAGGTGCACACACCTACCCAGATTATGCTTCACTTACTCTTAACGAAAATTCTCGTAGAAAAGGCACTTTCCCTCAGTATAGTTTACACTCTTGGACAATCCCTGTCTGGCGACAATTAACTGATGGTCTTGTTGGATTAATGTCTAAGTCCATAACTATAATTGGTAAGACCTGACCCGACCCGACATGGTCCATTTGGGTTGCATGGCATCATGCATTTGGATAGACTATAATGAGAGAAATAACACTTAAGGTTGGTTAATATATTATAAGTTCTAATATATTAATTAGGTTATTTAATTAGTATTGATCAAGAATTAATTTGGAATTAATTAAGTGATCAAAAGGAGACTAATTAAATATATGGGTTGATTGTGTAAATCATTCATTCTTATATATGTGGGCTTGTGATCCAAGATTCCTTATGTTGGACTAAGTCCATGGGGTGACCCATGGATACTCCATGGAGGTTAAAATCCATGGAGCATAAGGAATGGGTAAAGTTATGAGTTACATGGTGTAACCCTAATAGCCACCATATAAAAGAATCCCATGGCTCAAGAAATCGTGCACTAATGTGTGAGTGTGAGGGCTAGACGATTTTAAGGAGTGTTCAAGTTTCTCTCAAGTTATTCCAAGTGTATTTGGTGTTGTGTGAACCATTTGAGGTGTCACACTTGGGGCACTAGGCACTCAAGCTTCATGAAGACATTCTACATCAAAGAGGTATGTATTCTATCTTGTTATATTTATTATTTTGTATGCTAGATTAGGATAATACCTTGGATGTTCATAATTGTATGTATAATAGAGAAAACATAGATCCAAGGTATTTAGGGTTGCATGTACACTTAGGAGTTTTAGAATGCTCATAACCCAATAGTGGTATCAGAGACAGGTTTGTTTTCTTGTTATACTTGCAAAAGTAGCTGAAAAATCGAGTTGGATGCATATATTCGATTGTTTTGGCTGGAATTGGACTAGGAACATTACCCTAAGATGTTTTTGGACTTATAAACTTGTTTTTGATGTGGTAATGTTCATGCTAATCGAATTTCTAAGATAATTGTCATAATTTCAAGATTTGTATTAGTTTGTATGTTCATGCTGATTTCTTGAAGATTGATGATTTGAATTATCTTGTTCTTATGAGGTTCTTAGATTAATAGAAAAGTTGTGTGAAATAGTTGTTTTCAATCCATTTTAATCTAAGAGTTGATTCCAAAGTGTGTTTTTGTAACTTGTCCTCAAGTTATATGAAAAGTCACATTTAAGAATCATAAAACTCATAAAAGTTGGCAAAGGTTACAAAATGAAGAGTCTAGTTCTAATTAAATGGTTTTATGACTCCATAACTTGTCCTCAAGTTATGGAGGTTCAAGAGTCTCTTCATTAAATTAAAAAAAAAGTGTAACCTTAATTAGTTCCATAAGTTACAATAAAAAAAAGTTATTTTTTTATTAATTAGTTTAAAGTCTTCCATAACTTGTCCTCAAGATATGGAACTTGAAGAGTTTTTTTTTTTTTTTTTTTTTTTTAATTAAAACTACTTTAAACTCATAAGTTATGGAATTAATTAGTTTTGAATAGTTTCAAAACTTGCCCTCAAGTTTTGGAATTTGAAAAGTTTTCACTTATGAATACTTTAATTCCAAGTTAGCCCTTAGAATTTTAAAAGTTAAAATTCAACCCTTATACTTTATAATATTATAAGTTAATAATATTTATATATATGTATAAGAGTAAAGTCAGTCTTACCGTTAGTAGGCCTCATTCACGAAGCCGGTCTATAAGAGGGGTATAAGGTTACTGCCTATAAAATGGCAGTTTAATGGGTGTCCACTCTCACCCACCGCTTCCTTGACTGGTGGAGGGTCGTTAGCCGAACGGGTAGGACAAGGACTATAATTCTCCTTTCATTAAAAGTATTAATGATAAATACTAAGTAACTAAACTCTTATTAATACACAATCTTAGTTACTTAGGAAAATGTGAATTTGGTGCTAACCCATGAAATTACACTTTGCACTTTGCTTAAGTCGTTAGTGGAGCGTGTGTGGTTAACCGGCACACTAACCTGGACTTAACAAGGTAGGCAAAGGGTAACTTAATATTTATCATAGTATCGGTGGAGTGTGTGTGGTTAACCGGCACACTGATTAAGGGGTAAATATTAAGGGTACCAAGTATATTTGCATGGTTATTCACACCTTGTTTTGTGATCCTCGGCATCCCAGTCACAAAACCTGAAGGGCACACTCGAGATTGAAACATGCCTTTGAACAGTTCAATGAATCTCAAAGATCTAGGACTTTCAAATCCAATTAAAACCTAATAAATTATTTCGTTTTTCATGGTGGAAATTGGTGAATCGTCATTCACCTACCTTCAAATATTTTATAGCTTGGATTACGGCATCCCTCTTCTAAGTTATAAAATAGTTTGTTGGGTCCTAGCCTTAATATTTCATATTGGGTGTCATATTAAGGACTTTAAATCAACTATCTTGAATATCTCCCAAAAAGATGTCTGGTCTAGACATTTATGATCTTCCCAAATCTCTTGAAACAAGCTTTCCTAAATGAAGATGATGTCCCATGGATCTCATACTTCTTTCACCTCCTCGAATTATTCTCCCTAACCCACAAGTTCCTAAAAAGTTTAAGGTCACTCAAGCCCTATTGGCAAGGCAAGGTCTAGGTGTGATCACATCTTGGAGATGTAGTCACATATTGACAAGCCGGGAGAGTTGGGTGTCAAAGTCTTGAGAAAGTTGGTGGCTCAACTACTTTCTAAGTCATATAGTGAGTTCTTTTGGGAATCCTATGAAACAGACTAAGACAAGACCCTTAATGATCTTATCTATTTGCTAAGATCAACTTCCTAAAACGCTATGGACATTGACAATGATGACATTGGATATCCAGTAAAGCTCTCTCTTCCCAATGGAAAGGGATCGGCCATAGTCAACTCGGTTGACCCAATGGTAAAGAGAGAGGCGAAGTCTGAGATAGTCCCATTATCAAGGGTCCATAGGTAACTATTGCCAAAGGAAGGGGCATTGGTTACGAAGCTGCCAAATTTACCTAAGGATGTTAAAGTCAATAAGTTTGGCTCTACTTCAGGTAAAGTCCATTGTCTAACTTTATTAAGTACATGTTGATTCTGATCGCGAAGATGGATTTCAATCGCATGGTTCAGTGATCAGAATTTTGGGCTATTACTTAAGAGTTATGATATTTATATTGCTTAGGAATAGATAACAACAAGGTTTTCATATGGATTGTAAGGATAAGTTTTTCCGCAAAGTTTTAAAATAAAAGAAAAAGGTTTTGATTTTATTTATTTTAAGTATCCTTACAATGGCATTTGTGAAAAGTTGTTGCTTATAAGATTCCATTGATAGCAATATTGGAAAAATGGATTTGATTCTTTCGGTTGTGGTAGTGTCTAATATTACCAAATAAGGAAAGATTCTCATCACCCAAGGTTCAATTGGACCGAAACTTGGAATCATGCAAGTTGTATAGTATGATGAATGAGAACTTTCAGCTTGGAAAATTAAGACTAATTCCTTATGTGAATAAGGAAAGGACTAAGGGATCGAGTACACATTCTTGTGCACTGGTCAAGTCCACCACAAAAGATCAAGAAGACTATTCGACATGATTTACTTAAGTTCAGTAAATATGGTTATACTTATAAGTTTAAGTATAAGTCTGTAGCATTGGAGAAGTTTCAATGTGAGACAGAACGAATAAGAAGAATCAAAGTATGGCAGAAAGATAAACGTTTCTCAAATCTGAGAAGATGAGAGAGTACTTTAGTATCATGTTTATGATCATCTTAATGATTAAGATACCATATCACAATTGGTCCTCTAAAGTCATCTTAGTGCATTCTTATGACTAAGAAGAGGAGTCATGAATTGTTGAAATGGTTAAATCAAAAAGATGAGTCATACTTCGTTCCAAAACAATTCTTAGAGTCATACTCCAAGATTGTAACTTGAGCGACATATCTTAAAGAGGGTTTGTTAACACTAGTCAAATGTAAGAGTAAAAGGTTATCTACTCTTGTACATTTGAAATTGGTAAGTTGTGATGTTTTGGATAAAACAGAGACCAACTTAGGCCAATTGTGTAAAGTGTTAGTCTTGATAAAGAATCCGCACTATCTCTTGAATATTTGATAAGGGAGTCTTATATGTCAAGAGGACAGTGGGAGTCTTAAAGCTCTTGAAAGTTTCAAGACTTAATCAAGAATAAAACCTAAAGTCCTTCACTAGCACACGACTTGAGGTTTATAACCTATCGTGTTGAAATTTTTGTGCCTATTCAAGTTGGCTTTGCATAGGAGTTCTGAGAGTTCTCAATTGGTTGCACAACTACTTGGAAGCAATGGCAGGCACCTGAGCTGCCAAATGGCAAGAATTTAAGATTGCACAAGTTTAATCAATATGTGTTTGGATTTGTCACTAACCTTGTCTTGTGATTATGGTTTTGACAAATTCACATGGATAAGAACACATACACTATTAAATCTAAGTGTCATAAGGTTTCTCTCCGATTCATGAAGATGGTGAGGAAACACTTTCACTAAGTAGATTTTAGCTAGATAGCAATTGTGATATTTGCATTCTCAAAGTCGTTAGTGGAGCGTGTGTGGTTTACCGGCACACTAACATGGACTTGTGAGAAGTGGCAAAAGTCTAAACAATTGAGACTATGATTACGTCATCCCTTTTCATAGTTCTAAAATTGTTTAGACACACATGTGAGCTATCTAAGAGAGGTGTATGATTTTGATAAAGTTTTATCAAAACAATCTAGTATCAGAAATCTGAACTTTGGTAAGAAAGTCAGCTGATTTCTGAGTACATATCAAAGCTAGTGGGGGCATAAGTGTTATGCTAATAATCATCATGTTAGTGGGAGCATGATAATTATGACAAAGGTTGCAAGTTAGCAATGTTAATTATAGAAAACAAAAGTTTCAATTCGTGAGGTTGCAGGGGTTGAAAAAGTTGTTTTGCTATAATTAAGGGAGAGGAAATTATACTTCATTTCAATTCTAAAAGCTTAGATTGAGATTTTAATCGTATTTAATCAAGGATATATATATATGAATTTCATGTTGGAATGGCTCAACATAAGGAAATTCTATATATGGGTCCATTATTTGCGTTCTAAAATTTGATTATGATTACGGCATCCCTTTTCATAATCTGAATTTTGAGAACTTGGCAAATTGAAATGGAAATATTATAGCAAAAGACTGGTTTAGTCTTTATGTGAGACATCATGAATCGTGTCCCATATGCTTCGGATATAGGATCGATTACATGTGCTATATTCATCCTTTCTAAAATTTTCCAAATGCCTGGGGCATTATGAAGGGAAAAGGTCTAGAATTGGATATGACTAAAATGATTAAGCAATTGTGGAGGACAATCTAAGGTTTACCAAAGATTGGTTGCTCAAGGACAGTTGGAAGTATAATGTTAATTCTGGAAGGACCATATTGACATAATCTGTAAGGAGGCAACTCTTGTTCAGAAGTGATAGTCAAAATGGAATATGGAAATGTTTCAAAGTTAGAAATTAGTCAATCTGTGTAAGATTAGGAAACTTAATGAAAGAAGGATCTTTCCAAGGAGCTGATCTCCTTTGGAATGCTCTATAATGATTGTTGTCAAGTCTTTCTGACTTCGTGCATAATCATTAAGAGGATCAATGCATATAAGTTTAGAATCTAACAGATTTCAGTAAATGGCATGAATTTGGAATTCTTGCATTTGCAGTAAGGATTTGGGACTGTGAAAAGAGGATCATTGGAGTGATGTTCAATTGATCTATTTTACAAAGTAAAGATCATAGACAAACATAGTATGCATACTTGGTGTATGGCATGACTAGTGTTTAGAAAACATAGTGTACATGCTTGGAGCATGGGACAACTATTGTTTTAAATTCAAGTATAAAGTTGATAAAACCGAAACAATGAATAATGAGTAATCAGTATGGTGATAAATAAAAGTGTTTATTTATATTCATAGGGTTTGATACCATATTTGATTCATTTATTCTTGTGTTTCACTTTGCATGTTTTGACTTCCAGAATAACTAAGTCGCTCTTCCTGAATGATTAAGTTATTCAAACCATCCACAGTCGGTCATATGTTGGAAGTAGATATGAATCAAGACTGTCATGGGTTGGTTTGTAGAGGTCCAAGTTGGTGGACAAAGTGGTGCTACAACACTCATGAGTGCTCATAAGTTCTGAGTATTGGATTCAACCCGCGCTCATTTGAATCACTTCATGGATTTTATCACGAGTGATCATGAGACGATAATATCTTATATTCTTCAAACCTAGAGATATGAGTTGTTACTATGAGTTGGTTATACATTGATTGCACGAAAACGCATTGGTAACTCGATGTTATAAAACGTGGTTTTGTGTATGATTCAACAAGTAGTAGAACAAGCCATATGAGTCGAAGTTTATCCATTCCTTTTACCTTCGGGATAAAAGCGATATCTGTGGGCCCCTCGATGATTTAAAGATGATACATGTGAGTGCTTGGCCAAGCCATGACTGATTTGATTTGTTCAATCAGTCAGTCATCATGAATTGGAAATCGGGAAACAACAAATGGACAGAGAGAATGATTGATAATCCATGTCTCAGTCCATATGATATCTAGAATGGAGGAATATATGATCCCTTATCTAATGGACAAGTCATTGACAAAGGTCAGAGTTCATCGACAAGGTCAGAGTTCGACAGAAGCTTTTGAGAGCTACGATTGCTGATCGGTTCCTGAAGTCATACACAATAATAGTTTTAGACTTATCCAAGTGGGAGATTGTTGGATTAATGTCTAAGTCCATAAATATAATTGGTAAGACTTGACCCGACCCGGCATGGTCCATTTGGGTTGCATGGCATCATGCATTTGGATAGACTATAATGATAGAAATAACACTTAAGGTTGGTTAATATATTATAAGTTCTAATATATTAATAAGGTTATTTAATTAGTATTGATCAAGAATTAATTTGGAATTAATTAAGTGATCAAAAGGAGACTAATTAAATATATAGGTTGATTGTGTAAATCATTCATTCTTATATATGTGGGCTTGTGATCCAAGATTCCTTATGTTGGACTAAGTCCATGGGGTGACCCATGGATACTCCATGGAGGTTAAAATCCATGGAGCATAAGGAATGGGTAAAGTTATGAGTTACATGGTGTAACCCTAATAGCCACCATATAAAAGAATCCCATGGCTCAAGAAATCGTGCACTAATGTGTGAGTGTGAGGGCTAGACGATTTTAAGGAGTGTTCAAGTTTCTCTCAAGTTATTCCAAGTGTATTTGGTGTTGTGTGAACCATTTGAGGTGTCACACTTGGGGCACTAGGCACTCAAGCTTCATGAAGACTTTCTACATCAAAGAGGTATGTATTCTATCTTGTTATATTTATTATTTTGTATGCTAGATTAGGATAATACCTTGGATGTTCATAATTGTATGTATAATAGAGAAAACATAGATCCAAGGTATTTAGGGTTGCATGTACACTTAGGAGTGTTAGAATGCTCATAACCCAACAGGTCTCACATCTGGAAATATAGTCACTTGATATTCCACTTGCCGCCTAACAAACCCAAGTCTCATAGTAGTCCAACAATTTAGGGCATCATACTTGGATACCTTGATACACCATCATAGAATCTCACAATGTCTTGCCACGACCACTGATCTTTTACTCATACATCTCAAACCCTTGAAGTATTCCTACTCATAATTTGAAGCACGGAGGAATCGTCCATGACTGAGAACACATTGACAACAATCCCAAGCCCCATCCTCTACTGATCAAGCCCATGCGAAACTACTCATACCGACTCTGAAGTTGATTGACAAATCAACTGCTTCCCTTCCCGGAGTACAGATAACAATCTATACATCGAACTATCAATCTCTCAGCAATCGAATCTTGACCTCAGCAACCCAACCGTCTCGAAACTCAAACGTTGGCACACCCGAAGAAACACGGACCCTAATTGGATTCTTGTCCAACGTCCACCTACCGTGAAGACACTCATTCTCTCCTGAGCATGTGCAACATGCATCATCTTGCTTTGTACGGTTGCCTTGACTACCACATGACCCCAGTCTCATATACTTGGATCGTAGATCCCCATAACCCAAAATTCTGCACAACATGAGGATCCTTCCCACAAAATACCTAGTTCTCCCTCACTTAGGGTTCGAATCATCCTCCATTGACCTACCAAGCAGACCACACTACAGACTAGTTCACCAGATATACCATTCTCGACTCATGGAACGTACCAAGCAGCATTCGATAATCTTCCAGTTAATGACCAAATAACTCGAAGTATCTCGAATCTCAGAGGAAAACCTTGGAATCCTTCCAATGTGACTGCCTCTAGTCACCCCAAAATCTCATACCGACACACCACTAGACATCTCAACTGTCCCGAATTAGTTACGACTCTCAACTTGAAAATAATGAACTATCACACAGACCTCATCCCCGATTCCTCAACCAACATTCCATCGTGTGAATTATCATAGAAGCAAGAGACCTCACTCTCCCAGTTGATATACCACGTCAAAAATCAGGGTCGCCGCCCCGATATACTTCTCTTGATTACCTGGAACTGTTGCTAAAATATGCCTTACTATACTCAACTAAGGCATATCCTTGTCCTCATCCATCTTAGTCCCCACTGATGACTCTCTTACAATATAAGAAATACCTCGTAGCAGACATACTACAAAACACTCTGGTGAAAATATCGCAACTATATACTACCCCATGGGGTTTACCTCCAAAATCTAAAACCGGAAGCTCGTTACCCCTTTCGCTCCACACGGGAAGCGGAAACAGTGTAATTCTCGTCAGAGAAAGTGACATCTCAACCATCGGCCGATCACTCAATCCAGACCACAATCCTCCACAAAACATCATCTCCACTTTTCCTTGAGTCCTGTGACTCCAACTGGCACCTTACCAGTCAAATCCCTCGGGATCTAAACTCAATTTTCCTCACAAGGTATACTGCATTGAAGCTCGACCGACCTGACCCTCTGGCCCCACAATCTACCATATCCACTCTCAGTCTGCACAATCACAGTGGGATAACTGGTAAAGACGGAAGCACACTCTACTACGGATCATGGTACCCGAACCATGTTATCTCCCCTCAATCTGCTATTTAGAACCTCTGGAACTCTCGATGTTTCGAGTATGGGTCCTCTGCTTTCAGCAGTACGAGCCCATACTACCAGCCACATCTACCCATACTTTCCTCACGGATCGTCCTAGATTTCCTAAGTAGGTGCTCAACCTTCTCGATCACCAACCCCATTACACATGCTCGCTCTCCAGCGAACACTCACCTCTAAACAACATACTCATCGGACTAAAATTATTCCCTAGTAGCTAACTCCCATCATTCAAGAGTTCCACAAAGCACAAAGCAAGCAGCATTCGGGCATTGACTAACCTCCACCAACACATAAAACCACTCTAACATACACCTCCACTTGCTCTATCCACAAATCAAAAGGCATCACTGAACTTAAGCAATCCTACCTCTCGTGGGTATCTAACTACTCTCTCAGTAGAATCCTCAAATTCACATCTAGATATCTCTCCCAGATTACTCCTCAACTCGAAACTCTCTCTCTAACAGATTCCTGCCTTGTAACCTACTCAGCACACACATAGCATACAGTAGATAATATCAATCAATAGCATTCCCCTAGGCTAAGGCATCATGAATCAGGCAACTCTAACTCTAAATTCCTGAAATATCTAGTCTATCATCTAGCATGCAGCTCTAATATCTCATAAGTATGTCATAATATAAACAAGTAAGGGTATTTTGGGAAAATCACCGATCGGGCTCTGGCTGATTGTACACACTGCTTCATCTTGTTTTCTCTTAAAACTTTTACTCGTTTAGAAAATCATTTTTTGTTTAGAAATTTTTTCTCAAATCCTCAGATTGAGTCCAGACATACCCTAGAATACATCTGAATCCCTCAAACCAAGGCTCTGATACCAACTTGTAACGCTCTAAATTTTTGAAATAAAATTTTCATTTTTAAAACCTCACACAACACATTTTCACATTTCTAAAAATAACATTTATAAGTTGTTTAAAACACAAGGCAGGAAAATGTTTGACAATATCCCAGAATCCCCAAAACATAATCTCTAGCTGGTGTGTACAATCATGCCGGCGCCTTCCCGCGATCCTGAGAGTTACCTAAAACACATTTCACACAACACTGTAAGCACGAAGCTTAGTGAGTTCCCCAAAATACCACACACAAATAATTAGCCTCTCATTGCTATATCTCGATAAGGACCCTCCGTTCATGTGTCTCAGTGAAGACCCTCCGGTCTCACAGCTCGGGTTGGACCCTCCGGTCCTGTATCTTAGTCAAGACCCTCTGGTCCCATGAAGACAGAGTAACTCAATAAGGCACAAAATGATATACAACACAAATCACAAAGACACAATGCATAATATATTACATAACTCAGTATAAGCACATAAGACCCTCCAGTCGCACAATGGTTACCACTTAGGTAAGTATAGTGAGAAGACTCACCTCGTAGAGTAAAGAAATATATCCCACACTCGAATTGCTGGTCTAGACTCCGCCCCTCCATAGCCTCCAAAATCCATAGCTTGACCAAAAACCTAAAGTTAACAGAAGTCCACAGTTAAAGCGGACCCAACTCGTTGAGTGCAACTCATCTACCCGTCGAGTTCCTCAGTACTCAGAAAATCACGAAAGCTCGAGTCAAATCACCGAGTTGCTAGCCAACTCATCGAGTCCACGAAGAGTCCAGAAGATCGGGGAAAACACTAACCACTCTTCGAGTTGTCCCACCAACTCGTCGAGTTCACTCTGAATCCAAAAATGGGAAAACCCGACTCGACTCGTCGAGTTCTTCATCCATTACACATTAAACTTATTCCCGTCGATTCCAATGCTCCAAACTCCAGATCCAACCTCCTAAGATGAAGTTACCACGTAAAGTTGCTTACTTTACGATCATGCAAGGGCTCACAAGGCTAAAACACCCAAAACTAAGCTCAAGAAGGTGTTGAGGACATTAAGACGGGTCAAAGCTGTTGGGTTTTGAGCATTCTAACACTCCTATGGTGCACATGCAACCCTAGATGCTTTGGATCTATGTTTTCTCTATTATACATGCATACATTCAATATTCCAAAGCATCATCCTAACTAGCATACAATGGAGTATAAACAACATGAAATACAAGTTAGATGACATACCTTTTAGTGTAGTTGAAGCCTTGGGCCTTTAAGAACTTAATTCCCCAAGTGTTGCACCTCAAATGGAATCACACAACACCACCAACAAAATGGAAGAACTTGAGAAGATGTCACTTGCACTAATAAAATCGGCTTGCCCTCTTGTGTTTCCACTAGTGCCAATTTCATGAGCTAGAGGGGTTCTTATATAGTGTGGAAAACTAGGGTTACACCATGTAAACCCTAATGACTTTCCATATCCCTCATGCTCCATTGGTTAAAACCTCCATGTAGTATCCATGGGTCACCACATGGGTTTAGCCCAACATGAAGACCTATGGATCATAAGCCCACATTATAAGAATGAATGATTTACATAATCAATCCCCATATATTTCATTAGTCTCTTTTGATCACAAAATTAATTATTGATCCATACTAATTAAATAATATGATTTCATATTAATACCTTAGAACTTATAATATATTAATAAACCAAAAATAACCTCTTCTCAATTATCCCTCCTTCATATTGTTTCGGTGCCATGCAACCCAAATGGGCCATGCTACTCTCGGGTCAAGTACATACCAATAATAGTTATGGGCTTAGACACCTAATCCAACAGTCTCCCACTTGGATAAGTCTACTAACTATCATTGCAAGTATGACTCCAACCCAACTAGCAATCGTAGCTCTTAAAAGCCGTTGTCGAACTCTGACCTAGTCAATCACGTGTCTATTAGATAAGGGATCATATATTCCTCCATTCTAGATATCATATGGACTGAGACATGGATTATAATCATTCTCTCTGTCCATCTATTGTTTCTCGATTTCCGATTTATGACGACCGACTTATTGAAGAAATAAAATCAGTCCAGGCCTGATGTCATCACTAAATCATCGAGGGGCCTACATATATCGCTTTTATCCACATGGGATAAAAGGAACGGATAAACGTCGACCCAAATGCTCGCTTGTACTTACTCATCGAATTACACACAACGATATGTATTATAACACCAAGTTACTAGTGCGTTTACATATGTCAATGTGCAACCGACTTGCAACTATAACTCACACATATTGGTTTCAAGAATATAAGATGTTATCGTCTCATGATCACTCGTAATAAAATCCATGAACTGATTCAAATGAGCGTGGGTTGAATCCAATACTCGAATCTTATTCCAGGAGTAGTAATGAACAATGTAGCCACCTTGTCCTAGACAAACTACAGACCCATTCATGACAATTTTGCCTCAATAGCTACTTCCAAAGTATGATCGACTGTGATGGTTTGAATAACCTAGTTATCCGGGAAGTCAAAACATGCAAAGTGAAACACAAAAATAATACTAATCCTATATTGCCCAAAAACTTTTGAGTCGTATTGATTACTCATTATTCATTGTACGATGTTTCGAATAATCAACTTAATACTTGAATTAAAACAATAGTTATGCCATGCTCCAAGCATGCACAATATGTTTGTCTAAGGAATAGTTATGCCATGCACCAAACATGCACACTATGTTTTTCTATGGTCCTTACTTTGTGAAATAGATCAATTGAAAAACATTTCAATGATGCTCATTTCAAAATTACAAATCCTTATTGCAAGTGTAAGAATTCCAAATTCTTGTCACTGCTAGAAAGTATTAGATTCTAAACTATCATGCAAAGATTCTTTTGTAATGTGTAGGTGCCAAAAGTCACAAAGACTTGACCAATGATATTACAAAATATTCCTTTAGAGATTGTTACAAGATAATTCCATGGAAATGAAGTCTCAAATTCATAGTACATTCCTTTGAACTTCCTTCTTGCATAAAAGTTTCTAACTTTTTCATCTATTCTTCAACTTCCAATATGGAAACATTCCATATTTGCCATACGACAACTCATTATTAATAGACTCCTGTCTATTCATAATAATTTAAATATGGTCCTTCCATTACTATACTTCCAACTGTCCTTAAGCGACCAATCCTTGGCGAACTTTAGATTGTCCTTAATAGTTGATTAACCACTTTAGTCATATCCGATTCTATTCCTTTTTCCCTCTAAATGCCCTAGGCATTCGGAAAATTAGAACACGAGAATATTATAGCATATGAATCGATCCTATACCCGAAGCATATGGGACCCGATTCATAATTTCTAACATAAAGACATGGTGCTTAATCAGACTTTTGCTATAATATTTCTATTTGCCATGTTCTCATAATTTTGATTATGAAGAGGGATGTCATAATCATAATCAAAATTGAGAACATAATTAACATTTCCATATATAGAATTTCCTTATGTTTAACCATTCCAACATAATATTCATATATATTTGACTAAATTTGATTAAAATCTCAATCTAAGCTTTTAGAATTGAAATGAAGTATAAATTCCTCTCCCTTAATTATAGAAAAACAACTTTTCAAACCCTGCAACTTTGCGAATTGAAACCTTTGTTTTCTATAATTAACATTGCTAACTTGCAACGCTTACCATAATAATTATGCTCCTACTAGCATAAAACTTATTATTAGCATAACACTTATGCTCCCACTAGCTTTGACATATATTCAGAAATCAACTGGACTTCTAGGAATCAATACTTATTGACTTTCATTACCAAAGTTTAGATTTCTGATACGAGATGCTTCGATAAGACTTTATCAAGGCTTCTCAAAATCATACACCTTTCCTTAGATAGCTCACATGTGTGTCTTAACAATTTTAGAACTTACAGCCATAAGTCTGAAGTATTTAGACCGTTTCCATTTCTCACAATTCGAATTATGAAGAAGGACGCCGTAATCATAATTGAAATTGACAATGCAAATATCACAATTTCTATCTCCTTAAAATCTACTTAGTGAAAGCGTTTCCTCACAATCATTTTCATGAATCGGAGAGAAACCTTAGGACACTTATGGTGCATGTTTTCCTATCCATGTGAATTTGTCATGACCATATTCACAAGACATGGTTAGTGACAAATCCAAACTCATATGGATTGAACTTGTTCAATCTTTATTTCTTGCCACCTGGCAGCACAAGGGCCTACCATTGCTTCCATGTTGTTATGCAACCAATTGAGAACTCTTAGAACTCACATGCATAGTCAACTTTAACTGGAATGGGCACAGAAACAAGAATATGTCAACACGATAGGTCACAAACCTCAAGTCATGTGCTAGTGTTTAACAATAGGTTTATTCTTGATTAGTTCATGAAACTTGTCAAGATCTTTAAGACTCCCACTGACCTCTTGACATATATGATTCACTTTGTCAAGGAACATTACTTGACAAACCAATATTCAAGAGTTAGTGCGGATTCTAATCAAGACAAACACTTCACACAATTGGCCTTAGTTAGTCTTTGTTTTATCCAAAACATAACAACTTACCAATTTCAAATGTACAAGAGTAGAAAACTTTTACTCTACATTTGATAAGTGTTCTAAACTTTTCTTAAGATTATGTTACTCAAGGTTGCAATCTTGGAGTATCACTCTAAGACTTGTTTTGGAACGAAGTATGACTCATCTTCATGATTTAACCATTTCAAACAATTCACGATTCCTCTTCTTAGCCATACAAATGCACTAAGATATCCTTAGAGGATCAATTGTGATATGGTTTTTCCATAAACATTAAGATGATCATAAAACACGATACTAAGGTACTCTCCCATATTTTCAGATTGGAGAAACTTTTATCTTTCTGCCTAATTTGATGTTTCTCATTCGTTCTGCCATACATTGAACCTTTTCCAATATTTCAGAATTATACTTAAACTTGTAAGCATAACCATGTTTACTAAACATTAGTAAATCATGACGAATGGCCTTATCGATCTTTGTGGTGGATCTTGACCAACGCACACCCAGTGTACCCGATCCCCTAGTCCTTCACTTGACTCACATATATATGTGAACAAGGAATTAGTCTTAATTTACTAAAGATGAAAATTCTCATTCATCATACAATACAACTTGCATGATTCCAATTTTCTGTCCAATTGAAACTTGGGTGATGAGAATCTTTCCTTATTTGGCAAATACTCGAAACTACCACAAACGAAGGAATCAAATTCATATTGCTAACATAGAAACATACAAACATCAGTTTTCACAAATGCCATTGCAAGGAGATATAATAAAAATAAAAAAAATTTATTTATTTATAAAATGCGGAAAAAACTTTTCCTTACAATGCAATTACAAATGAAAACGATGTTATTACATATTTCATATAAATCTATCATAACTCGTAAGCAGCTACTCAAAAATTCGATCTTCGAACCATGCGATTGAAATCCATCTTCGCGATCAGATTCAACATACTCTTCCTTTAAGCTTCCTTCCCTTTGCAAGATCCTACAAAACATCAAAATGAAACCTTGTCACATCATGTATTAAGAATCAACAATTAGGAACTTAATAGAGTCAGATAGTAGACTTACCTGAAGCAGAGTTAAAGTTTTCGATTCTACCTTTTCTCAGATCTTTCAGGTGGTCAGGGCAGCTTTGCAACCAATGTCCCTTCTCTCGGCAATAGAAACATATAGACTCTTTGGGGAGAGTAGATCTTCCAATCAAATTTGCTTTTCAGTGTGTGACAACCCGAAATTTCTATCTTGTATAGTCATTCAATTCAATCACAGTCAGACTTGTTAACGCTAACTTTTAGCATTGTTAAGACTCTATTTGAGTCTTCTAAGCCTAGTACATTCAAGGATTTGGTGTTAGGGAGTATCTGCTGGAGTTCATTGTGCAACATTCAGCCGGAAAACTCCAATACTTGGGGTTTACGGCCGTAAACTAGAGATTACGGCCGTAAACTCTTGGCTGGCCATAAACTCCTCCCATTTACATGATATTCCTTCATTCTTCACCACTTCTCACACTTCCAGCTCAAGAAACTTGATTCTCTCTCAACTATCATCAAGGGTTTTCATCTTCATCTTCAAATATGCAAGTGTTTCTTCCATTTGTTAGTTGGTACCTTGCTTAATCTAGTGAAACCCTATGACTTCATCCATGATTTCATCTCTTTTGGGTAGATCTTCAAATCTTCATCACTTACACCAAGAACACCAAGAACACATACTAGTTCTTGGACCGTGAACACCCCCTTCAAGCTTCAAAACGTAGGTAATCTTCCATATACTAGTTATTCTATAGAAGCTCTTAACATACACCCTTGAAAACAACCATTTCCCAAGAGCAATAAAAGTTTACGGCCATGAGCATCTCCCTTGGCCGTAAACCCTCCTCAAGATCTTCATTGACTGTAAACTCCCATGGCCATGAGCATCTCCCTTGACCATAAACCATCATGGCTGTAAACACCTTGGCCGTAAACACCAAGGCCGTGAACACACTTGTGTGGCCGTAAACCCCTTTAGTGCAATCATATGTGATTGTAACACTTCATTTCAAGTGTTTCCTTGTCCCTGTGGTGGTTCCCTTTCATGATTAGTTGTTATACACACTAATTATATCTATATATATGTCAACATATGCTTAATAGGATCCGTTTGTGCTCAAGACCTCACTTGACACTTAGCATCCAATATCGATCTTTCACTCGAATCACTCACTACAGGTGAGTTCATACCCCTAACTTATCTTTTAAATGATTTTAAATGCTTTTATGGGGGGGGGGGATACAAGTAGAAATCATTATAGTTATTGTATCAATCACATGTGATTAATAACTATCAAACAAGTGGATTTCTTATATTTCAAAACTGTGTTATCAAACAAACTGCTTCAAATCGTTTTATAAACTCTTTTATATGTTAAACTCTTTATCATTTTACAAAACTCTTTTTAAACTTATATATTGTCAAAATCATGTCTATATAGATATACTTATATAAATAAGGTTGAAAGGGCTTAGGACTGATAACTCGCCTTATTTCATGTTCCTTGTTTGGTTGTGGACTTAGGGTACCGGTTGCTTGTCCGAATGTCGTTTGAATCTTAGTTATATATTACGTATATGTGTATAGATATAAAAGTTCTTACATCAGTTCAATACCTTTGGTTAGCAAAGGTGTACAAACATGATTCAGTCATACAAACAATGTCACTAGTAAACTATAATAGGTATAGTTTAGAGGATTACTACACACTATTTCTAGAAAAAATGAAACATACAAGAGTCAGCTCATACATGAGTCAGTTCAAATATACTATAATAAGAAACATAGAGAACATACTATACACTAGAGAACATCCTATACACTAGAGAACATACTATACAGTAGAACAGACAGAACATACTACACTAACACAATAACAAAGATAACATAAATGTGAGCCACTACTTCATGGCACGACAATATACTGTTGTGTCATGTTTTGTAACCAGAGTCTCTTGGAGGGAGAGTGTGAATTTGTGTATAGATCTATACGGGATTGACCATCCTACACCTTGCTACTAGCTACAGTGGGACCTGCAGGTCTACGGGTGACAAATGTCATACCATTTCGACGTCTTTGATAGTCGTGTTTTACTAGTCAATCAAGTATGGTTATAATCTCATCACATTTTACCTTAATTAAACAAACATATTTAAGGTATTTAGTACATTGGTAGTTAATTATATATAAATCTACATTACTTCTTTAATTCCCTATTTCATTCACATTGTGATCTTCTCACATAACCGGTAATGAAAACTATATTTTGGTAATGATAGTCATATTTGGGAAAAACACTCACCTTTACTAAAGAACAAACATGCAAAACAGTCAGGTCTTGGTAGAAGAGTACTGTCGCACCCCCAAACCAGAACGGCGGAAATGTTCGGGGGCGGAGGACTTTAGGTAAGTATCACAACACATGCAATATAGTAAACAAAGTACAAACAACCATTGCATTAATAAGTATAAGTTTTACATAAGCGTTTAAACATTACATATTCAAACACTGAAGTAGGTACAAAAGCTTCTACAACCTAAGCGAGGGAGGCTCAGCAGACAGAATCCTGCCTATTTTGGTTCACAGGGTTGCTCGAAATGAAGAGCAGGGTAGGTCAGCCATCAACCAAGTCATGGAGGTTGATGGCAATGCGGGAATTAATACAGTCCGCATTCGTCGTCTTGAAGATGCTCGCGAAAGAGCTACGAGAGACAATGAGATGCTGCTGAAAGAACTAGCTGTGACTCGAGTTGAAGTCATAGAACTCCGCGTACGCCAACGAGTGTACGAGAGGCACCTGCTAGATACGGAGAGTCAGCTGGCCGCATTAAGGGTTCGCCCGAGGGGTGCCCGTCGCCAGTAGGAGATGCTCTGCTCATCCTTTCTTTTAGTTAAAGGAATAGCCTTCTGGTATATGCTCTAAGTAGCACTTTTCCTTGTAAATTCCTGTTTATATTAAGACCTTGAACTTTCATTCTATTAGGTCTTTTTGCTGTGAAAATATTCTTATTCTGGTTTGATGTCTGACCTACTCCTAGGTCATTTTCCCGAACTTGTTATATCTTTAATACCAATATTATTGACAGATAGCAAATCTAATGGGAAATCTTTATCCAAATGCTTTCATCCTTCTATTGCTAGATCTCTAATTCAGTCATACTCTCATCTATTTGATGGGCTATGGAGAGTTAGTCCATGAGTCACTCTCATTTTCTCACTATCAAATGCTTACCGATATCTTCATCTTTTTAAACTTATAGCTGCAAGATGCCTCCACGTCGATCAGCGAGACACACTACTCCGATAACTCCGAATCAACAACCACCACCACCTCCTCCACAATAGCTATCCAAGCTGCAGTGAATGCGGCTGTTACGGCAGCCCTAGCTCAGTTCAGTGCTAGTGGAACTAGCGGGAGTGGAACAACTGTTCATTCCACTCAAGGTGATGCTCCAGTACGCTCTAGAGAGTGCTCGTATAAGGACTTCACCAACTGCAAGCCCAGGACCTTCAATGGGACTGGTGGAATCATTGCCCTCTCGTAATGGTTCGAGAAAACGGAGTTGATCTTCGAGATCTACTCGTGTCGGGAAGGTAGCAAAGTTAAATTTGCTGTCTGCACCTTTGCAGACAGAGTCCTGACGTGGTGGAATAGCCATGTCAAGTCACTAACTCTAATAGTGGCTAATGCTATGGGCTGGGAAGCTCTGGAGGAGCTCATGGTAGAGGAATACTGCCCGAGGGGCGAGGTTCAGAAACTAGAACAGGAACTGTGGAGCCTAACCATGAAGGGCTCCGACATAGTCTCCTACACTGCCAGATTCAGCGATATGGTGGCACTATGTCCGGGAATGGTCCCTATTGAGGGAAAGAAGATAGAAAGGAATATTTGGGTGCTGGTGCCACCATTTCAGGGGAATGTATTAGCTTCAAACCCCACTACCTTCAACAGTGCCAAGCAATTGCCACAGCGGCTTATTGATCATGGAGTCTACACCCCGACAACGACAACAACCCTGGCAATCCCATAACCCTCCAAAGCCGCTGACAATAAGCAGAAGTTTTGGGATAACAAGAAAAAGAACAAGATACAGAAAGCTGCCAAAAAGCAGCAGGTCGTGGCTGTTCATGCTGCAATAACACCTACTGCTACTGCGCCAATGAAGCAGTATGCTGGAAGCTTGCCTAAGTGCAACAAATGCAACTTCCACCATAACGGACCCTGTCGGGAAATGGAGCGCACTAACTGCAACAAGAAGGGGCACACTGCCCGTTTCTGCAAGGCTCCGACAAGGCCAATCACCCAAGTCCCCGACGTTGGTCTGGGCCAGGCTTGCTATGGATGTGGCGAGGTGGGCCACTACAAGAAGAACTGCGCGAAGGCAGAGAATGCCAGCGGAGTGGGAAGAGTTTTGGCTATAGGCCACGAGGAAGTAGTTTCCGACCCCACAGTGGTCACTGGTACGTTTCTCCTCGATAACTCATATGCATGCATACTGTTTGATAGTGGAGCCACGAGGAAGTAGTTTCGTGAATCAGAAATTTTCTCACTTACTTAAACAAAAACCACGTGCACTTAAAGAACATTCACTGTAGAAATGGCTAACGGAAAGACAGAGAGCACTAGCTGCATATACATAGGATGTACACTAACTCTAAATAGCCATTCATTTCCAATCGACCTCATGACGGTCTCAATTAAAAGTTTCGACGTCATTATCGGCATGGATTGGTTGAGTTCTCATCGTGCCGACATCATGTGTTATGAGAAAGCTGTTCGTATTAATCTACCGTCTAGCGAAATCCTAGTGATCTACGACGACAAACCAGGTACGAACCTTCGTATTATCTCGAGCATACAAGCCCAGAAGTACTTACGAAAGGAATGTCACACATTCCTGGCTCATGTTGTCGATGTGAGCCAAGAGACGAAGGACATAAAGAACATCCCAGAAGTACGCGACTTCCTTGAAATTTTTCCAGAAGAACTACCAGGAGTACCACCACAGCGTCAAGTCGAGTTCAGGATTGACTTAGTTCCAGGGGCTACCTCGGTAGCCAAATCGCCGTATCTTCTAGCACCAGCTGAGATGCAGGAGCTATCCAGTCAACTTAACGAATTGCTCAGCAAGGGCTTTATTAGACCAAGCTTCTCACCCTGGGGAGCACCGGTCTTGTTCCTCACGAAGAAATACGGATCGTTTCGTATGTGCATCGACTACCGGGAACTGAACATACTGACCGTCAAGAATCGTTATCCTCTACCACGCATAGCCGACTTGTTCGACCAACTGCAAGGGGAAAATTACATTTTAAAGATAGATATGAGATCCAGGTATCACCAGTTACGAGTGTTAGAGGAGGATGTTCCGAAGACAGCTTTCCGAACTTGTTATGGACACTACGAGTTTGTAGTGATGCCATTCGGATTGACCAATGCGCCCGCAGTATTCATGGACTTAATGAATAGGTGTACCGTCCTTACTAGGATCAGTTCGTCATTGTATTCATCGATGACATACTTATCTACTCTCGTAGTAAGTAGGAGCATAGTCAACATCTACGTCAGGTCTTAGGAACACTGTGATTAGAGAAGCTTTATGCGAAGTTCTCTAAATGCGAATTTTGGATTCGAAGAGTCGAATTCTTGGGTCACGTGGTTTGTGAAGAGGGAATTCACGTGGACCCTTCCAAAATTAAGGCCATTGAGAACTGGTGGGCACCGAAGATGCCTACAGAAATTCGTCAATTTCTAGGCCTCGCTGGCTGCTATCGCAGGTTCATTCAGAACTTCTCTCGGATTGCGAAACCGCTTACAACATTGACCCAGAAGGGCACGGCGTTTGACTGGGAAGAGAAACAAGAAAAAGCGTTCCAAACGCTAAGGCAAGCCTTATGCAGCGCACCGATACTGTCCCTCCCCGAAGGGATAGAAGACTTCGTGGTATATTGCGATGCATCCAACCAAGGGCTTCGCTGTGTTTTGATGCAATGAGGTAAGGTCATCGCCTATGCCTCAAGACAGCTAAAGACACACGAAGTCAACTACACCACACATGATCTTGAGTTAGGAGCGGTGGTATTTGCTCTGAAGATCTGGAGACACTACCTGTATGGTACAAAAAGTATTATCTTTATAGACCACAAAAGCCTTCAACATATACTTGACCAGAAGGAGCTGGACATGAGACAATGACGGTTCGTCGAGCTACTCAGTGATTACGAATGCGAAATTCGTTATCATCCCGCTAAAGCCAACGTAGTAGCTGACGCCCTAAATTGGAAAGAATACTCTGGGCGTAGAGTCAAATAATTGACTATGACTATCCATTCACATTTATCCATACAAATTAAGGAGGCTCAGCTTGAAGCCTTGAAACCTGAAAATGTGGCGGGTGAATCCCTGAGAGGGATGGATAAAAACTTGGAAGTCAAGGGTGGCAGGGCCTTATACCTCATGGATCGGATCTGGACACCGAGACACGGTGGCCTCAGAGACTTGGTCATGACCGAGGCATACAACACTTGATATTCTATCCACCCAGGTTCAGATATGATGTATCTGGATCTTAAAAAGTTATACTGGTGGCCTAACATGAAAGCAGAGATTGCTACCTTCGTGAGCAAGTGCCTTACTTGCGCCAAGGTTAAGGTCGAATACCAGAAACCTCAGGTTTACTTCAACAACCGGAGATACATGAATGGATGTGGAAGCGGATCACAATGGACTTCATAACCAAGTTGCTCAAGACAACGGGTGGTCTTGATACAATTTGCGTGATCGTAGACAGGTTAGCAAAGTCCGCACACTTCCTGCCTATCAAATAGACTGACAAGATGGAGAAACTAACTAGAACATACATTAGGGAGATTGTACGACTGCATGGTGTTCCCATATCCATTATCTCTAATAGATATAGTAGATTCACTTCAAGGTTTTGGCAGTCGCTACAAAATTCCATGGGAACTAGGCTGGACATGAGTATAGCCACCATCCGCAAACCGACGGACAAAGTGAGAGGACTATTCAAACTTTGGAAGATATGTTGCGAGCCTATGTGATTGACTTTGGGAAGGCATGGAATACTCATTTACCCCTTGTCGAATTCTCCTACAATAACAGTTATCACACGAGCATAAAGGCTGCTCCATTTGAAGTCATCTATGGCCGAAGGTGCAGATCCCCTCTGTGCTGGGCTGAGGTGGGGGACACACAGTTAGCTAAAGGACGAGTTCCTGACAGCACTCTCATAGGTCCGGAAATCATTTAGGAAACGACAGAGAAGATTGTGTAGATTCGTGAACGATTGAGAGCGTCTAGAGACCGACAGAAAAGCTACGCAGACAAGAGAAGGAAACCTTTGGAATTCCAGGTGGGCGACCGTGTTCTATTAAAGGTATCACCTTGGAAGGGCTTGATACGCTTCAGAAAGCGTGGAAAGCTAAATCCAAGATACGTAGGCCTTTCGAGATTCTCGCTATAATCGGCCCTGTAGCTTACAAACTCAAACTACCCCAGGAACTTAGTAACTTACACCCTACTTTCCATGTCTCGAACATAAAAAAGTGTCTGTCCGACGAGACTCTTGTAATCCCACTCGACGAGATCGAGATCAACTAGAGACTCAACTTCGTGGAAGAACCAGTAGAGTTCATGGACCGAGAGGTCAAGCAAACAAAGCAAAGCCGTATCCTAATAGTGAAGGTTCGCTGGAATGCCAAGCGAGGACATGAATTCACTTGGGTGCGCGAGGATCAAATGAAACTGAAATATCCTCATCTTTTTACTTAGTTATTTGTAATTGCTTAATTGCTTAAACTCTAATTTTGGGGACGAAATTCTCTCTAACGGGGGGATGATGTGACAACCCGAAACTTCTATCTTGTACAGTCCTTCAATTCAATCACAGTCAGACTTGTTTCTGTTGGATTAATGTCTAAGTCCATAACTATAATTGGTAAGACTTGACCCGACCCGGCATGGTCCATTTGGGTTGCATGGCATCATGCATTTGGATAGACTATAATGAGAGAAATAACACTTAAGGTTGGTTAATATATTATAAGTTCTAATATATTAATAAGGTTATTTAATTAGTATTGATCAAGAATTAATTTGGAATTAATTAAGTGATCAAAAGGAGACTAATTAAATATATGGGTTGATTGTGTAAATCATTCATTCTTATATATGTGGGCTTGTGATCCAAGATTCCTTATGTTGGACTAAGTCCATGGGGTGACCCATGGATACTCCATGGAAATTAAAATCCATGGAGCATAAGGAATGGGTAAAGTTATGAGTTACATGGTGTAACCCTAATAGCCACCATATAAAAGAATCACATGGCTCAAGAAATCGTGCACTAATGTGTGAGTGTGAGGGCTAGACGATTTCAAGGAGTGTTCAAGTTTCTCTCAAGTTATTCCAAGTGTATTTGGTGTTGTGTGAACCATTTGAGGTGTCACACTTGGGGCACTAGGCACTCAAGCTTCATGAAGACATTCTACATCAAAGAGGTATGTATTCTATCTTGTTATATTTATTATTTTGTATGCTAGATTAGGATAATACCTTGGATGTTCATAATTGTATGTATAATAGAGAAAACATAGATCCAAGGTATTTAGGGTTGCATGTACACTTAGGAGTGTTAGAATTCTCATAACCCAACAGTGGTATCAGAGACTAGGCTTGTTTTCTTGTTATACTTGCAAAAGTAGCTGAAAAAATCGAGTTGGATGCATGTATTCGATTGTTTTGGCTGTATTGGACTAGGAACATTACCTTAAGATGTTTTTGGACTAATAAACTTGTTTTTGATGTGGTAATGTTCATGCCAATCCAATTTCTAAGATAATTGTCATAATTTCAAGATTTGTATTATTTGTATGTTCATGCTAATTTCTTGAAGATTGATGATTTGAATTATCTTGTTCTTATGAGGTTCTTAGATTAATAGAAAAGTTGTGTGAAATAGTTGTTTTCAATCCATTTTAATCTAAGAGTTGATTCCAAAGTGTGTTTTTGTAACTTGTCCTCAAGTTATATGAAAAGTCACATTTAAGAATCATAAAACTCATAAAAGTTGGCAAAGGTTACAAAATGAAGAGTCTAGTTCTAATTAAATGGTTTTATGACTCCATAACTTGTCCTCAAGTTATGGAGGTTCAAAAGTCTCTTCATTAAATTAAAAAAAAAGTGTAACCTTAATTAGTTCCATAAGTTACAATAAAAAAAGTTATTTTTTTTTATTAATTAGTTTAAAGTCTTCCATAACTTGTCCTCAAGTTATGGAACTTGAAGAGTTTTTTTTTTTTTTTTTAATTAAAACTACTTTAAACTCATAAGTTATGGAATTAATTAGTTTTGAATAGTTTCAAAACTTGCCCTTAAGTTTTGGAATTTGAAAAGTTTTCACTTATGAATACTTTAATTCCAAGTTAGCCCTTAGAATTTTAAAAGTTAAAATTCAACCCTTATACTTTATAATATTATAAGTTAATAATATTTATATATATGTATAAGAGTAAAGTCAATCTTACCGTTAGTAGGCCTCATTCACGAAGCCGGTCTATAAGGGGGGTATAAGGTTACTGCCTATAAAATGGTAGTTTAATGGGTGTCCATTCTCACCCACCGCTTCCTTGACTGGTGGAGGGTCGTTAGCCGAACGGGTAGGATAAGGACTATAATTCTCCTTTCATTAAAAGTATTAACGATAAATACTAAGTAACTAAACTCTTATTAATACCCAATCTTAGTTACTTAGGAAAATGTGAATTTGGTGCTAACCCATGAAATTACACTTTGCACTTTGCTTAAGTCGTTAGTGGAGCGTGTGTGGTTAACCGGCACACTAACCTGGACTTAACAAGGTAGGCAAAGGGTAACTTAATATTTATCATAGTATCGGTGGAGCGTGTGTGGTTAACCGGCACACTGATTAAGGGGTAAATATTAAGGGTACCAAGTATATTTGCATGGTTATTCACACCTTGTTTTGTGATCCTCGGCATCCCAGTCACAAAACCTGAAGGGCACACTCGAGATTGAAACATGCCTTTGAACAGTTCAATGAATCTCAAAGATCTAGGACTTTCAAATCCAATTAAAACCTAATAAATTATTTCATTTTTCATGGTGGAAATTGGTGAATCGTCATTCACCTACCTTCAAATATTTTATAGCTTGGACTATGGCATCCCTCTTCTAAGTTATAAAATAGTTTGTTGGGTCCTAGCCTTAATATTTCATATTGGGTGTCATATTAAGGACTTTAAATCAACTATCTTGAATATCTCCCAAAAAGATGTCTGGTCTAGACATTTATGATCTTCCCAAATCTCTTGAAACAAGCTTTCCTAAATGAAGATGATGTCCCATGAATATCATACTTCTTTCACCTCCTCCAATTATTCTCCCTAACCCACAAGTTCCTAAAAAGTTTAAGGTCACTCAAGCCCTATTGGCAAGGCAAGGTCTAGGTGTGATCACATCTTGGAGATGTAGTCACATATTGACAAGCCTGGAGAGTTGGGTGTCAAAGTCTTGAGAAAGTTGGTGGCTCAACTACTTTCTAAGTCACATAGTGAGTTCTTTTGGGAATCCTATGAAACAGACTAAGACAAGACCCTTAATGATCTTATCTATTTGCTAAGATCAACTTCCTAAAACGCTATGGACATTGACAATGATGACATTGGATATCCAGTAAACCTCTCTCTTCCCAATGGAAAGGGATCGGCCATAGTCAACTCGGTTGACCCAATGGTAAAGAGAGAGGCGAAGTCTGAGATAGTCCCATTATCAAGGGTCCATAGGTAACTATTGCCAAAGGAAGGGGCATTGGTTACGAAGCTGCCAAATTTACCTAAGGATGTTAAAGTCAATAAGTTTGGCTCTACTTCAGGTAAAGTCCATTGTCTAACTCTATTAAGTACATGTTGATTCTGATCGCGAAGATGGATTTCAATCGCATGGTTCGGTGATCAGAATTTTGGGCTATTACTTAAGAGTTATGATATTTATATTGCTTAGGAATAGATAACAACAAGGTTTTCATATGGATTGTAAGGATAAGTTTTTTCCGCAAAGTTTTAAAATAAAAGAAAAAGGTTTTGATTTTATTTATTTTAAGTATCCTTACAATGTCATTTGTAAAAAGTTGTTGCTTATAAGATTCCATTGATAGCAATATTGGAAAAATGGATTTGATTCTTTCGGTTGTGGTAGTGTCTAATATTACCAAATAAGGAAAGATTCTCATCACCCAAGGTTCAATTGGACCGAAACTTGGAATCATGCAAGTTGTATAGTATGATGAATGAGAACTTTCAGCTTGGAAAATTAAGACTAATTCCTTATGTGAATAAGGAAAGGACTAAGGGATCGAGTACACATTCTTGTGCACTGGTCAAGTCCACCACAAAAGATCAAGAAGACTATTCGTCATGATTTACTTAAGTTCAGTAAATATGGTTATACTTATAAGTTTAAGTATAAGTCTGTAGCATTGGAGAAGTTTCAATGTGAGACAGAACGAATAAGAAGAATCAAAGTATGGCAGAAAGATAAAAGTTTCTCAAATCTGAAAAGATGGGAGAGTACTTTAGTATCATGTTTATGATCATCTTAATGATTAAGATACCATATCACAATTGGTCCTCTAAAATCATCTTAGTGCATTCTTATGACTAAGAAGAGGAGTCATGAATTGTTGAAATGGTTAAATCAAAAAGATGAGTCATACTTCGTTCCAAAACAATTCTTAGAGTCATACTCCAAGATTGTAACTTGAGTGACATATCTTAAAGATGGTTTGTTAACACTAGTCAAATGTAAGAGTAAAAGGTTATCTACTCTTGTACATTTGAAATTGGTAAGTTGTGATGTTTTGGATAAAACAAAGACCAACTTAGGCCAATTGTGTAAAGTGTTAGTCTTGATAAAGAATCTGCACTATCTTTTGAATATTTGACAAGGGAGTCTTATATGTCAAGAGGACAGTGGGAGTCTTAAAGCTCTTGAAAGTTTCAAGACTTAATCAAGAATAAAACCTAAAGTCCTTCACTAGCACACGACTTGAGGTTTATAACCTATCGTGTTGAAATTTTTGTGCCTATTCAAGTTGGCTTTGCATAGGAGTTCTGAGAGTTCTCAATTGGTTGCACAACTACTTGGAAGCAATGGCAGGCACCTGAGCTGCCAAATGGCAAGAATTTAAGATTGCACAAGTTTAATCAATATGAGTTTGGATTTGTCACTAACCTTGTCTTGTGATTATGGTTTTGACAAATTCACATGGATAAGAACACATACACTATTAAATCTAAGTGTCATAAGGTTTCTCTCCGATTCATGAAAATGATAGTGAGGAAACACTTTCACTAAGTAGATTTTAGCTAGATAGCAATTGTGATATTTGCATTCTCAAAGTCGTTAGTGGAGCGTGTGTGGTTTACCGTCACACTAACATGGACTTGTGAGAAGTGGCAAAGGTCTAAACAATTGAGACTATGATTACAGCATCCCTTTTCATAGTTCTAAAATTGTTTAGACACACATGTGAGCTATCTAAGAGAGGTGTATGATTTTGATAAAGTTTTATCAAAACAATCTAGTATCAGAAATCTGAACTTTGGTAAGAAAGTCAGCTGATTTCTGAGTACATGTCAAAGCTAGTGGAAGCATAAGTGTTATGCTAATAATCATCATGTTAGTGGGAGCATGATAATTATGACAAAGGTTGCAATTTAGCAATGTTAATTATAGAAAACAAAAGTTTCAATTCGTGAGGTTGCAGGGGTTGAAAAAGTTGTTTTGCTATAATTAAGGGAGAGGAAATTATACTTCATTTCAATTCCAAAAGCTTAGATTGAGATTTTAATCGTATTTAATCAAGGATATATATATGAATTTCATGTTGGAATGGCTAAACATAAGGAAATTCTATATATGGGTCCATTATTTGCGTTCTAAAATTCGATTATGATTACGGCATCCCTTTTCATAATCTGAATTTTGAGAACTTGGCAAATTGAAATGGAAATATTATAGCAAAAGACTGGTTTAGTCTTTATGTGAGACATCATGAATCGTGTCCCATATGCTTCAGATATAGGATCGATTACATGTGCTATATTCATCCTTTCTAAAATTTTCCAAATGTCTGGGGCATTATGAAGGGAAAAGGTCTAGAATTGGATATGACTAAAATGATTAAGCAATTGTCGAGGACAATCTAAGGTTTACCAAAGATTGGTTGCTCAAGGGCGGTTGGAAGTATAATGTTAATTCTGGAAGGACCATATTGACATAATCTGTAAGGAGGCAACTCTTGTTCAGAAGTGATAGTCAAAATGGAATATGGAAATGTTTCAAAGTTAGAAATTATTCAATCTGTGTTAGATTAGGAAACTTAATGAAAGAAGGATCTTTCCAAGGAGCTGATCTCCTTTGGAATGCTCTGTAATGATTGTTGTCAAGTCTTTCTGACTTCGTGCATAATCATTAAGAGGATCAATGCATATAAGTTTAGAATCTAACAGATTTCAGTAAATGGCATGAATTTGGAATTCTTGCATTTGCAGTAAGGATTTGGGACTGTGAAAAGAGGATCATTGGAGTGATGTTCAATTGATCTATTTTACAATGTAAAGATCATAGACAAACATAGTATGCATACTTGGTGTATGGCATGACTAGTGTTTAGAAAACATAGTGTACATGCTTGGAGCATGGGACAACTATTGTTTTAAATTCAAGTATAAAGTTGATAAAACCGAAACAATGAATAATGAGTAATCAGTATGGTGATAAATAAAAGTGTTTATTTATATTCATAGGGTTTGATACCATATTTGATTCATTTATTCTTGTGTTTCACTTTGCATGTTTTGACTTCCAGAATAACTAAGTCGCTCTTCCTGAATGATTAAGTTATTCAAACCATCCACAGTCGGTCATATGTTGGAAGTAGATATGAATCAAGACTGTCATGGGTTGGTTTGTAGAGGTCCAAGTTGGTGGACAAAGTGGTGCTACAACACTCATGAGTGCTCATAAGTTCTGAGTATTGGATTCAACCCGCGCTCATTTGAATCACTTCATGGATTTTATCACCAGTGATCATGAGACGATAATATCTTATATTCTTCAAACCTAGAGATATGAGTTGTTACTATGAGTTGGTTATACATTGATTGCACGAAAACGCATTGGTAACTCGATGTTATAAAACGTGCCTTTGTGTATGATTCAACAAGTAGTAGAACAAGCCATATGAGTCGAAGTTTATCCATTCCTTTTACCTTCGGGATAAAAGCGATATCTGTGGGCCCCTCGATGATTTAAAGATGATACATGTGAGTGCTTGGCCAAGCCAGGACTGATTTGATTTGTTCAATCAGTCAGTCATCATGAATCGGAAATCGGGAAACAACAAATGGACAGAGAGAATGATTGATAATCCATGTCTCAGTCCATATGATATCTAGAATGGAGGAATATATGATCCCTTATCTAATGGACAAGTCATTGATAAAGGTCAGAGTTCATCGACAAGGTCAGAGTTCGACAGAAGCTTTTGAGAGCAACGATTGCTGATCGGTTCCTGAAGTCATACGCAATAATAGTTTTAGACTTATCCAAGTGGGAGACTGTTGGATTAATGTCTAAGTCCATAACTATAATTGGTAAGACTTGACCCGACCCGGCATGGTCCATTTGGGTTGCATGGCATCATGCATTTGGATAGACTATAATGAGAGAAATAACACTTAAGGTTAGTTAATATATTATAAGTTCTAATATATTAATAAGGTTATTTAATTATGTGATCCAAGATTCCTTATGTTGGACTAAGTCCATGGGGTGACCCATGGATACTCCATGGAGGTTAAAATCCATGGAGCATAAGGAATGGGTAAAGTTATGAGTTACATGGTGTAACCCTAATAGCCACCATATAAAAGAATCCCATGGCTCAAGAAATCGTGCACTAATGTGTGAGTGTGAGGGCTAGACGATTTCAAGGAGTGTTCAAGTTTCTCTCAAGTTATTCCAAGTGTATTTGGTGTTGTGTGAACCATTTGAGGTGTCACACTTGGGGCACTAGGCACTCAAGCTTCATGAAGACATTCTACATCAAAGAGGTATGTATTCTATCTTGTTATATTTATTATTTTGTATGCTAGATTAGGATAATACCTTGGATGTTCATAATTGTATGTATAATAGAGAAAACATAGATCCAAGGTATTTAGGGTTGCATGTACACTTAGGAGTGTTAGAATTCTCATAACCCAACAGTTTCTGCAATCTTTTAGCATTGTTAAGAGTCTGTTTGAGTGTTCTAAGCCTAGTACATTCAAGGATTTGGTGTTAGGAAATATCTGCTGGAGTTCACTATGCATCATTCAGCCGGAAAACTCCAATACTTGGAGTTTACGGCCGTAAACTAGAGATTACGGCCGTAAACTCTTGGCTGGCCGTAAACTCCTCCCATTTACATGATATTCCTTCATTCTTCACCACTTCTCACACTTCCAACTCAAGAAACTCAATTCTCTCTCAACTATCATCAATAGTTTTCATCTTGATCTTCAAATATGTAAGTGTTTCTTCCATTTGTTAGTTGGTACCTTGCTTAATCTAGTGCAACCCTATGATTTCATCCATGATTTCATCACTTTTTGCTAGATCTTCAAATCTTCATCACTTACACCATGAACACCAAGAACACATATTAGTTCTTGGACCATGAACACCCCCTTCAAGCTTCAAAACGTAGGTAATCTTCCATATACTAGTTATTCTACAGAAGCTCTTAACATACACCCTTGAAAACAACCATTTCCCAAGAACAATAAGAGTTTACAGCCATGAGCATCTCCCTTGGCCGTAAACCCTCCTTAAGATCTTCATTGACCGTAAACTCTCATGGCCATGAGCATCTCCCTTGACCGTAAACCACCATGGCCGTAAACCACCATGGCCGTAAACACCTTGGCCGTAAACACCAAGGCCGTGAACACACTTGTGTGTCCTTAAACCCATTTAGTGCAATCATATGTGATTGTAACACTTCAATTCAAGTGTTTCCTTATCCCTATGGTGGTTCCCTTTCATGATTAGTTGTTATATACACTAATTATATCCATATATGTGTCATTATATGCTTAATAGGATCCGTTTGTGCTCAAGACTTCACTTGACACTTAGCATCCTATATCGATCTTTCACTCGAATCACTCACTACAGGTGAGTTCATACCCCTAACTTATCTTTTAAATGATTTTAAATGCTTTTATGGGGGGATACAAGTAGAAATCATTATAATTATTGTATCAATCACATGTGATTAATAACTATCAAACAAGTGGATTTCTTATATTTCAAAATCGTGTTATCAAAAAAATTGCTTTCAAATCGTTTTATGAACTCTTTTATATGTTAAACTCTTTATCATTTTACTAAAATGTTTTTAAACTTATGTATTGTCAAAATCATGTCTATATAGATATAGTTATATAAATAAGGTTGACAGGGCTTAGGACTGATAACTCGCCTTATTTCCTGTTCCTTGTTTGGTTGTGGACTTAGGGTACCGGTTGCTTGTCCGAATGTCATTTGAAAATTAGTTATATATTATGTATATGTGTATAGATATAAAAGTTCTTACATCAGTTCAATACCTTTGGTTAGAAAAGGTGTACAAACATGATTCAGTCATACAAACAATATCACTAGTAAACTATAATAGGTATAGTTTAGAGGATTACTCCACACTATTTATAGAACAATGAAACATACAAGAGTCAGTTCATACATGAGTCAGTTCAAACGTACTATAATGAGAAACTGAGAGAACATACTATACACTAGAGAACATAATATACACTAGAGAACATAATATACACTAAAGAACATACTATACACTAGAGAACATAATATACACTAGAACTGAGAGAACATACTACACTAATACAATAACAAAGATAACATAATTGTGAGCCACTAGTTCATGGCACAACAATATATTGTTGTGTCACATTTTGTAACCAGAGTCTCCTGGAGGGAGAGCGTGAATTTGTGTATAGATCTATACGGGATTGACCATCCTACACCTTGCTGCTAGCTACAGTGGGACCTGCAGGTCTATAGGTGACGAATGTCATACCATTTCGACGTCATTGATCGTCGTGTTTTACTAGTCAATCAAGTATGGTTATAATCTCATCACATTTTACCTTCATTAAACAAACAGGTTTAAGGTAGTTAGTACATTGGTAGTTACTTATATATAAAACTACAGTACTTCTTTAATTCCCTATTTCATTCACATTGTGATCTTCTCACATAACCGGTAATAAAAACTATATTTTGGTAATGATAGTCATACTTGGGAAAAACACTCACTTTTACAAAATAACAAACATGCAAAACCGTCGGGTCTTGGTAGAAGACTACTTTAGTAGAAAATATAGGATTTTCTAGGAAATATACAAACATTTACATTCAAACACTTACAAACATTTTCATTGAACATTTACAAACACTTTCATAAAACTTATACAAACAATGACATTTAATACTTATGAACTCACCAACTTTAATGCTGATCTACGCTTTCAAAAAAACTTGTATTCTCAGGTCACAAGTAGACAGGTACCGATGACCAGGTTTTGAGAAGACGGAGCACGTTCAAGACTCGTCTTTTATTTTGATTCACATTTTGGTGTCTTATAAATTTTACATAACACACTTGTATCAAATTATACTATTAACGCAATGGATGATTTTGTTATTTTTTTACTATTGAGCATTGTTATGATATTGTACATGACGTCCTCCGCCCCCGAACGTTTCCGCCGTTCTGGTTTGGGGGTGTGACAGATTGGTATCAGAGCATTGTTTATAGTGAATTGAGTACATCAAGCCATAAAAGATATACAACTATAAACACATCGTGATTAAAATACTCTGACCAAGAGTTTATACTTTTAAATAATAAAATATTTAACCGAAGTATACATATCTGCATTCATACTAAAATCAGTGTCACTAAGACTGAACAAAAGTATTGCGATTGTTGGACAAGACAAGTAGGCTTGGGGACATATAATCAGATCTGGGAGTGATATAGCCTGATCAACTATATCTTTCCGAGAAGTGATTAACATGTGCCTAGGAATGGTTGTGGTGTTGCAGCAAGTCTAAAAACTTACCAACACTACTACAATGAAAACACTAGAACAAAACATAAACTTAAAATACTATAGGAGTATTTTGTGTTACTATAATTACTTATGTGCAAACTAAAAAGGTCTTTACTAGTATGTCAATAGTTGCTGAGTGGGTACGCTAAGGTTATATGTAACTAACGTGTCATAGACTTAGAATCTGTGATATTTGCTTTACTTCCTGTTAGTTGTTTGGTTGTGGACTTAGAGTTAGGATCACTTATTCGAAGGTCTATCCTGTTTTGGTTGCATTTGACTGTTATGCACTATGCAAATGTTGGAGTAACTGGTAAGGATCATCTTATAATTATCTTAATTAGTACGTCTATGAATTATTTCTTTTGCCCCTATTCTCGCGTAGATAACATGGCTGGATTCCATCCCCACGGCGACCCGTACTTTCCCAACCAAGGTAATGGTGGATGGCTCGATGAAGATCCAGAAGAGGATCATGCAATTCCATTGGATGATGACTTCGCAGAGAACTTCCTGGAGGATTCTGACTCCGAGCCAGCAGTCAATGATCTACCCCTGGTAGCTCCAATCCCAAACCCTAACCCTCGTCCGCCTTTTCAAGGCCCGACGCCTCTGTTGGCGGAAAACTTGGGAACATGGAGTCAAGAGCAAGGTCAACCCATGTCATACAACGGAGACAGAAGCTTCTACAACCTGAGTGAGGGAGGCTCAGCAGACAGAATCCTGCCTACTTTGGTTCGCAGGGTAGCTCGAAAGGAAGAGCATGGTAGGTCAGCCATCAACCGAGTCATGGAGGTTGATGCAAATGCAGGAATTAATAGAGTCTGTATTCTTCATCTTGAAGATGCTCGCGAGAGAGCTACGAGAGACAATGAGACGCTGCTGCAATAACTAGCTGTGACTCGAGCTGAAGTCATAAAACTCCGCGTACGCCAACGAGTGTATGAGAGACACCTACTAGATATGGAGAGTCAGCTGGCTACATTAAGGGTTCGCTCGAGGGGTGCCCGTTGCCAGTAGGAGATGCTCTGCTCATCCTTTATTTTGGTTAAATGAATAGCCTTCTGGTCTATGCTCTAAGTAGCACTTTTCCTTGTAAATTTATGTTTATGTTAAGACCTTGAACTTTCAGTCTATTAGGCCTTTTTGCTGTCAAAATATTCTTATTCTGGTTTGATGTAAGACCTATTCCTAGGTTATTTTCTCGAACTTGTTACATCTTGAATACCAATATTATTGACAGATATCAAATCTCATGGGAAATCTTTATCCAGATGCTTTCATCCTTCTATTGCTAGATCTCTAATTCAGTCATACTCTCATCTATTTGATGGGCTATGGAGAGTTAGTCCATGAGTCACTCTCATTTTCTCACTATCAAATGCTTACCAATATCTTCATCTTTTTAAACTTATAGCTGCAAGATGCCTCCACGTCGATCAGCGAGACGCACTACTCCGATAACTCCGAATCAACAACCACCAGCACCTCCTCCACAATACAATCCAGCAACTATCCAAGCTGCAGGGAATGCGGCTGTTACGGCAGCCCTAGCTCAGTTCAGTGCTACTGGAACTAGCGGGAGTGGAACAACTGTTCATTCCACTCAAGGTGATGCTCCAGTGCGCTCTAGAGAGTGCTCGTATAATGACTTCATCAACTACAAGCCTAGGACCTTCAATGGGACTGGCGGAATCATTGCCCTCTCGTAATGGTTCGAGAAAACAGAGTCGATCTTCGAGATCTGCTCCTGTCCGGAAGGGAGCAAAGTTAAATTTGCTGCCTGCACCTTCGCGGACAGAGCCCTGACGTGGTGGAATAGCCATGTCAAGTCACTAACTCTAATAGTGGCTAATGTTATGGGGTGGGAGGCTCTGAAGGAGCTCATGATAGAGGAATACTGCCCGAGGGGCGAGGTTCAAAAACTGGAACAGGAACTGTGGAGCCTAACCATGAAGGGCTCCGACATACTCTCCGACACTGCCAGATTCAGCGATCTGGTGGCACTATGTCCGGGAATGGTCCCTATTGAGGGAAAGATGATAGAAAGGTATATCTGGGGGTTGGTGCCTCCATTTCAGGGGAATGTATTAGCTTCAAGCCCCATTACCTTCAACAGTGCCAAGCAATTGGCACAGCGGCTCATTGATCATGGAGTCTACACCTCGACAACGACAACAACCCTGGCAATCCCATAACCCTCCAAACCCGCTGACAACAAGCAGAAGTTTTGGGATAACAAGAAAAAGAACACGATACAGAACGCTGCCAAAAAGCAGCAGGTCGTGGCTGTTCATGCTGTGATAACACCTACTGCTGCTGCGCCAATGAAGCAGTATGCTGAAAGCTTGCCTAAGTGCAACAAATGCAACTTCCACCATAACGGACCCTGTCGGGAAATGGAGCGCACTAACTGCAACAGGAAGGGGCACACTGCCCATTTCTGTAAGGCTCCGACAAGGCCAATCACCCAAGTCCCCGACGTTGGTGTGGGTCAGGCTTGCTATGGATGTGGCGAGGTGGGCCACTACAAGAGGAACTGCGTGAAGGCAGAGAATGCCAGCGGAGTGGGAAGAGTTTTGGCTATAGGCCACGAGGAAGTAGTTTCCGACCCCAGAGTGGTCACTGGTATGTTTCTCCTCGATAACTCATATGCATGCATATTGTTTGATAGTGGAGCTGAGAGGAGTTTCGTGAATCAGAAATATGCTCACTTACTTAAAAAAAAACCACGTGCACTTAAAGAACCATTCACAATAGAAATGGCTAACGGAAAGACAGAGAGCACTAGCTGCATATACATAGGATGTACACTAACTCTAGATAGCCATTCATTTCCAATAGACCTCATGTCGGTCTCAATTAAAAGTTTCGACGTCATTATCGGCATGGATTGATAGAGTTCTCATCGTGCGAACATCATGTGTTATGAGAAAGTCGTTCGTCTTAATCTACCCTCTAGTGAAACCCTAGTGATCTACGGCGACAAACCACGCACGAACCTTTGGATTATCTTGAGCATACAAGCCCAGAAGTACTTACGAAAACAATGTCACACATTCCTTGCTCATGTTGTCGATGTGAGCCAAGAGACGAAGGACATAAAGAACATCCCAGAAGTACGCGAATTTCTCGACATTTTTCCGGAAGAACTACCAGGATTACCACCACAGCGTCAAGTCGAGTTCAGGATCGACTTAGTTCCAGGGGCTACCCCAGTAGCCAAATCGCCCTATCGTCTAGCACCAGCTGAGATGCAGTAGTTATCCAGTCAACTTAACGAATTGCTCAGCAAGGGCTTTATTAGACCAAGCTTCTCACTCTGGGGAGCACCGGTCTTGTTCGTCAAGAAGAAACACGGATCGTTCCATATGTGCATCGACTACCGGGAACTGAACAAACTGACCGTCAAGAATCGTTATCCTCTGCCACGCATAGACGACTTGTTCGACCAAATGCAAGGGGCGAATTATTTTTCAAAGATAGATCTGAGATCCGGGTATCACCAGATACGAGTGTTAGAGGAGGATGTTCCGAACACAGCCTTCCGAAATCGTTATGGACACTACGAGTTTGTAGTGATGCCATTCGGATTGACTAATGCGCCCGCAATATTCATGGACTTAATGAATAGGGTGTGCCGCCCTTACATGGATCAGTTCGTCATTGTATTCATCGATGAGATACTTATCTACTCTCTTAGTAAGGAGGAGCATAGTCAACATCTAGGTCAGGTCTTAGGAACACTGCGATCAGAGAAACATTATGCGAAGTTCTCTAAATGTGAGTTTTCGATTCGAAGAGTCGAATTCTTGGGTCACGTGGTTAGCGAAGAGGGAATTCACGTGGACCCTTCCAAAATTAAGGACATTGAGAACTGGTCAGCACCGAAGACGCCTACAGAAATTCATCAATTTCTAGGCCTCGTTGGCTACTATCGCAGGTTCAGTCAGAACTTCTCTCGGATTGCGAAACCGCTTACAACATTGACCCAGAAAGGCGTGGCCTTTGACCGGGAAGAGAAACAAGAAAAGTCATTCCAAACGCTAAGGCGGGCCTTATGCAGCGCACCGATGCTATCCCTCCCCGAAGGGATAGAAGACTCCGTGGTATATTGCGATGCATCCAACCAAGGGCTTCGCTGTGTTCTGATGCAACGAGGTAAGGTCATTGCCTATGCCTCAAGACAGCTAAAGACACACGAAGTCAACTACACCACACATGATCTTGAGTTAGGACACGTGGTATTTGCTCTGAAGATCTGGAGACACTACCTGTATGGTACAAAGAGCACTATCTTTACATACCACAAAAGCCTTCAACATATATTCGACCAAAAGGAGCTCAACATGAGACAACGACAGTGGGTCGAGCTACTCAGTGATTACGAATGCGAAATTCGTTATCATCCCGGTAAAGCCAACGTAGTAGCTGACGCCCTAAGTCGGAAAGAATACTCTGGGCGTAGAGTCAAATCATTGACTATGACTATCCATTCACATTTGTCCACACCAATGAAGGAGGCTCAGCTTGAAGGCTTGAAACCTGAAAATGTGGCGGGTGAATCCCTAAGAGGGATGGATAAAAAACTGGAATTCAAGGGTGGCGGAGCCTTATACCTCATGGATCGGATCAGGACACCGAGAAACGGTGGCCTCAGAGACTTGGTCATGACCGAGGCACACAACAATCGATATTCCGTCCACCCAGGTTCATATAAGATGTATCTGGATCTTAAAAAGTTATACTGGTGGCCTAACATGAAAGCACAGATTGCTTCCTTCGTGAGCAAGTGCCTTACTTGGGCCAAGGTTGTGGTCGAATACCAGAAACCTCAGGTTTACTTCAACAACCAGAGATACCTAAATGGAAGTGGGAGCGAATCACAATGGACTTCATAACCAAGTTGCCCAAGGCAACGGGTGGTCTCGATACCATTTGGGTGATCGTAGACTGGTTAACAAAGTCCGTACACTTCCTGCCTATCAAAGAGACTGACAAGATGGAGAAACTAACTAGAACATACATTAGGGAGATTGTACGACTGCATGGTGTTCCCATATCCATTATCTCTGATAGAGATAGTAGATTCACTTCAAGGTTTTGGCAGTCACTACAAAATTCCCTGGGAACTAGGCTGGACATGAGTACAGCCTACCATTCGCAAACCGACGGACAAAGTGAGAGGATTATTCAAACTTTGGAAGATATGTTGCGAGCCTATGTGATTCAATTTGGGAAGGCATGGGATACTCATTTACCCCTTGTCGAGTTCTCCTACAGTAACAGTTATCACACGAGCATAAAGGATGATCCATTTGAAGCCCTCTATGGCTGAAGGTGCAGATCCCCTCTGTGCTGGGTTGAGGTGGGTGACACAGTTAGCTAAAGGACGAGTTCCTGACAGCACTCTCACAGTTCCGGAAATCATTCAGGAAACGACAGAGAAGATCGTACAGATTCGTGAATGATTGAAAGCCTCTAGAGACCGACAGAAAAGCTACGCAGACAAAAGAAGGAAACCTTTGGAATTCTAGGTGGGCGACCGTGTTCTATTGAAGGTCTCACCCTGGAAGGGCTTGATATGCTTCGTAAAGCGTGGAAAGCTGAATCCAAGATACGTAGGGACTTTCGAGATTCTCGCTAGAATCGGCCCTGTAGCTTACAAACTCAAGCTACCCCGCGAACTTAGTAACGTACACCCTACTTTCCACTTCTCAGAATTGAAAAAGTGTCTGTCCGACGAGACTCCTGTAATCTCACTCGACGAGATCGAGATCAACGAGAGCCTCAACTTCATGGAAGAACCAGTAGAGATCATGGACCGAGAGGTCAAGCAAACGAAGCAAAGCCGTATCCCGATAGTGAAGGTTCGCTGGAATGCCAAGCGAGGACCTGAATTCACTTGGGAGTGCGCGGATCAAATCAAAATGAAATATCCTCATCTTTTTACTTAGTTATTTGTAATTTCTTAATTGCTTAAACTCTAATTTCGGGACGAAATTCTCTCTAACGGGGGGATGATGTGACAACCCAGAATTTCTATCTTGTATAGTCATTCAATTCAATCACAGTCAGACCTGTTTCTGCTATCTTTTAGCATTGTTAATAGTCTGTTTGAGTGTTCTAATCCTAGTACATTCAAGAATTTGGTTTTAGGAAGTATCTGTTGGAGTTCACTGTGTAGCATTCAGCCGGAAAACTCCAATACTTCGAGTTTACGGCCGTACACTAGAGATTACGGTCGCAAACTTCTCCCATTTACATGATATTCCTTCATTCTTCACCACTTCTCACACTTCCAACTCAAGAAACCCGATTCTCTCTCAACTATCATCAAGAGTTTTCATCTTGATCTTCAAATACGTAAGTGTTTCTTCCATTTGTTAGTTGGTACCTTTCTTACTCTAGTGAAACCCTATGATTTCATCCATGATTTCATCTCTTTTGGGTAGATCTTCAAATCTTCATCACTTACACCAAGAACACCAAGAACACATACTAGTTCTTGGACCGTGAACACCCCCTTCAATCTTCAAAACGTAGGTAATCTTCCATATACTAGTTATGTTGGATTAGTGTCAAAGCCCGTAACTATATTTGGTAAGTACTTGACCCGGTTGTGCATGGTCCTTCTGGGTTGCCTTCACCAAAGCAACTTGATTGGAGAAATAATAGAGAAAAAGGTTATTATGGTTTATTAATATATTATAAGAATAATATATTAAAAGATAAATCATATTTGTTTAGTTAATATTGTTCAAGAATTAATTTTGTGATCAAAAGAAATTAACTAAACTAGGGGGACTGAAATGCAATTATGTGATAGCTGGAAAATAGGGCAAAGGATGCCCTAGGGATAAGGTGGACGAATTCAAGGGGATAAGGCCCTAGAATTCGTCCAAAGATAGGGCTTCTAGAATTATCCTTGGGCTGCTTGGTGGCTAAGCAACCAGATAAGGATAAGGACTGAAACCCTAAAGGATGCCCTAGGGATAAGGTGGACGAATTCAAGGGGATAAGGCCCTAGAATTCGTCCAAGGATAGGGCTTCTAGAATTATCCTTGGGCTGCTTGGTGGCTAAGCAACCAGATAAGGATAAGGATTGAAACCCTAATCCCTATAGCTATATAAAGACCCCCTGGCCTAGGAAATTCGACCACTTGATCCTAGAAGTTCCTAGAGCTGATTTTCTACCTCTCTCCTCTCTCTCTCTCTTGCCTCTCCATTTGCTCTTGGTGTTTGTGAGCCATTAGAGGTACTACACTTGTGGTACTTGCTTTCAAGACAAGAAGATTCAAGATTTAACTTGTTATTTCAACATAACAACAAGAGGTATGTAATCCCTTCTCCTACATAAATTTTGAAATTACTACGAGCATGCTAGGGTTCTTTATGTGTTCATAATGTTGTGTATCTAATAGCAAAACATAGATCCGATTCTAGGGTTGCATGTACACATAGGATTGTTTGTATAAAACCTATCAGTGGTATCAGAGCCTTTGGTTTCAATGTTTTCAATTAGTTTATACAAAAGTATGAATTGGACAATTAGGGTTTATGGCCAATAAACCCTAGGAGGCAAGATTTCGAAATTAGGGTTCTTGAACCCTAAATTTCGAAAATTGATAAGGGTTTTTCAAACCCTTTGCTTAGTCCCCAAGATTTCGAAATCTAGGGTTTGCAAACCCTAGGGTTTCGATTTTAGCCTCCTCCCAAAGATAAGATCCTAAATTTTAGGGATTAGGATAATCCATTATCTTGTAATTATCTTTTAATTGTTTAAAATATGGTAATTAAAGATTTTGAATTATCCCATCCCATATTTTCGATTTTAGGGGATTTAAGGGATTAGGATAAATTAATTGTTTAATTTAAAAGATAATCCTTTAAGATTTGATAATTAAAATAAATTGTTTATTTCAAGGATAATTATTAAATCAAGAGAGTTTTAATATTTAAAATTTTAAATTAAAAGGTTTAAAATTCGAAAATTTTAAATTGAAATTAAAACCCTAGTGTTTTAAAATGTTTAAAATACACCCTATACTATTATAATATTACAAGATTAATATATATACATATATATATATATATATATATATATATATATATATATATATATATATATATATATATATATATATATATAACCTAAAATGCTAGTCTTACCGTTATTAGGCTTCATTCACGAAGCCAATCTATAAGGGGGGTATAAGGTTATGGCCTATAAAATGGCCGTTTAATGGGTGTCCACTCTCACCCACCGCTTCCTTGATTGGTGGAGGGTCGTTAGCCGAACGGGTAGGATAGGGCAAACCCTTCCTCATTAAAAGTATAATGAATTATGAAAGTAACAAAATGTTTTTCTACAACAATTCCGAATCTTAGTTACTTTAGGGAAAGTGAATTGGTGCAATTCCATGAAATTACACTTTGCACCCTTGCTAAGACGTTAGTGGAGCGCGTGTGGTTAACCGGCACACTAATTGGACTCTAAGCATAGGTGGAAAAGGGTGACTCAATGTTTTTCATAGTTCGATGGAGCGTGTGTGGCTAACCGGCACATCGAATAGGTGACTGTAACAATGAGGGCACCATGTAGATTTGCGTGGTTATTCACACCCGCTTTGTGATCCTCGGCATCCCAGTCACAAACTAGAGGGGCACATCGAGATTTAAACATGCCATTGAAAAGTTCAATGAATCTCAAAGGAATCTAGGAGTTTTCAATACATTTAAAACTTAATCTCTTTTTCGTGGAGAATTAGTGAATCGTCATTCACTTACCTTCAAATTATTTGCATGTTAGATTACGGCATCCCTCTTCTAATTTGTAAATAATGTTGTTGGATCCTAGCCCTAATTTCTCATTTGGGTGTTTAATTGGGGATTCATTTCTAATCAAACTTTGTCCTTTTCTATTTCAGATGTCGAACGTCACCAATGCTTCCGGCTTGAACTCCTCCGACTCGTTCTCACTCATGAACTTGTGTGGGAGAGTGATCTTTGACGGGTCCAATTTCAATGATTGGATCCGCAACATCCGAATGGTCACTCGCTACGGGGACAAAGAGTATGTCCTTGATGAGAAGCTGAAGGAAATCAACCTCAATACTGCCACTGCTGAAGAAATTGCTGCCTTTGAGGCCCATGAGCGTGATGCCACGAAAGTCCATTGCATCATGCTAGCGACCATGACTGCAGAACTACAAAAGTCCTATGAGGACATGTATCCCTATGAAATGCATCAAGACTTGCTGGACCGGTACCACCAAAGTGCGAGGCAAGAAAGGTATGAGATCATCACTTCGATGATCACTGCCAAAATGGGTAATGGAGAGTCCCTTACTGCTCATCTGCAAAAGATGTAGAGATATGTTGATCGCCTGCTGAAGTTAAATGTAAACTTCGATGAAGAGCTGGGAATTGACATCATCCTTCACTTCTTGCCTTCCTGCTACAACCAGTTCCGCATGACCTACCACATGAATAAGGAAGAGGTCAGCTTGAGCAAGCTTCAAGGCTTGCTAAGGACTGCTGAGAGCAATCTCAAGGATAAGTCTGTTGCACCAACTCCCACTCCCACTGCTGCGCCTATCTTCGCAATAGGTCAAGGAAAGGGCAAGAAGAGGAAGGCTCCTTCAAAGAGCCACCACAAGGGAAAGTCCCAAGATGGTACCTCTTCTAGGGGAACCAAAGTTGGTTCTGCTAAGCCCAACTCTAACCCTAAGGAGACAGAGTGCCACCACTGCCACAAGATAGGGCATTGGAAGAGAAGCTGCCCGGAATATCTGCAAGCCATCAAGGATGGGAAGATCAAGCCATCTTTCGTAGGTATTTACAGAATTAAATCTAATGATTCATCACATGCTATTTCTTGGGTTCTTGATACAGGATGTGGTTTTCACATATGTTCTGATTTGCAAGGAAGGATAAATCTAATCATGGGAAACGGAAGATCGTCGCCTGTCACCACGATTGGTGTTTATTCCTTAGTACTTAGTAATGGATGAGGTTTAGATTTAAACAATTGTTGCTATTCGCCAGATATGGCAGGAAACATCATTTCATTTCATGGTTTATATAGACAAGGTTTTAGATATTCATTTGATAATGAAAAGGGTTCTATTTATGCTTATCTTAATAATGTTTTATATTTTGAAGCATTGCCTTTTAATGGAATATATGAGACTGTGATGGTTGTAGATAACTAAGGAAATGATGTGTTGTGTGTCGATTCTTCCAATAGTATTGATAAAGCATGCTTGTGGCATTGTCGTCTTGGACATGTCAACAAGAAACGCATAGCCCAACTCCAAAAGGATGGAGTGTTGGAGTCATTCGACCTTAGGGACGATGACGTGTGTGAATCTTGTTTACTTGGAAAGATGACCAAATCACCCTTCACAGGCTCTTGTGAGAGGGGTGAGGGTCTATTGGATCTCATACACACTGATGTGTGTGGGCCCTTTAAATCCACCACAAGGGATGCAAACCGCTTCTATGTGACTTTCACCGACGATTATAGCAGATATGGGTATATATACTTAATCAAACACAAGTCAGAAACCTTTGAAAAGTTCAAAGAGTTTAAGCAGGAAGTGGAGAATCAGTTGGGCAGGAAAATCAAGATGCTTCGATCCGATCGAGGAGGAGAGTACCTAAGTCTTGAATTCCACGAGTACCTCAAGGAATGCGGAATCGTTTTGCAATTAACGCCACATAGGACACCGCAGTTGAATGGTGTAGCTGAGAGGCGTAATCGAACCCTGCTAGACATGGTTCGTTCCATGCTGAGTCATTCTTGACTACCTATCTCATTTTGGGGGTATGCCTTAGAGACTGCCGCCCATATCCTTAACTTAGCCCCTAAAAATAAGGTTGCCAAAACACCTCACGAGATGTGGACATGGAAGGCTCCCTCGTTAGTACATATCAAGGTTTGGGGTTGCGAGGCTTTCGTAAGACGAGAGACTCACGACAAGCTCGAACCTCATAGTGAGCGGTGTATTTTCATCGGCTACCCGCAGAAGTCCTTTGGATATCTCTTCTATAGACTGAGTGACAATGTTGTCTTCGTTGCGAGGAGAGGGGTTTTCCGAGAAAGAGAACTCATAAGCCAAGGGGACAGTGGGAGGCAAATTAATATTGAAGAGATTCAAGAGTCGAGCGATGAAGGAACCTCTAACGCTGGCGTTCAACATGAGGAGAAAACTCTGGTTGAACCGATTGACGAGTCCTTACCTCTTAGACGTTCCGAAAGGGTTAGTGTTCCACCCCAGTTTTATGGTTTTCATATTACTACCGAAGGGGATACGTTCATTAGTGATAGTACACTAGTGAATTTGGATGAACCTAACAGCTATAAGGAAGCCATGGCAGGCCCGGAGTCTGTGAAGTGGAAAGAGGCGATGGACAGCGAGATTCAGTCCATGTATGACAACCAAGTTTGGAATTTGGTTGATCATGTACCAGGTCGTAAGACGGTCGGGTGCAAATGGATCTTCAAGAAGAATACCGACATGGATGGGAATGTGCACACATATAAGGCGCGATTGGTCGCGAAAGGTTTCACTCAAACTCCCAGAGTTGACTATGATAAAACTTTCTCACCGGTTGCCAAGATAAAGTCTATTAGGGTGATGTCGGCCATTGCTGCATTTCATGATTATGAAATATGGCAAATGGATGTCAAAACCGCTTTTCTTAATGGGAAGTTGGCTGAGGATGTTTACATGAATCAGCCAGAGGGTTTTGTCAATGCGAAGCATCCCAATAGAGTGTGTAAGCTTCAGAAGTCCATTTATGGACTTAAGGAAGCATCTCGCAGATGGAGTCTTTGTTTTGACGAGAAAGTCAAAGAGTTTGGGTTTCTGCGAAGTGAGGATGAATCATGTGTATATGTCAAAGCCAGTGGGAGTATAGTTAGCTTTCTCGTATTGTATGTCGATGACATACTACTCATAGGAAACGACATCCCGACACTGCAGGAAGTTAAGTCCTGGCTCAGGAAGTGCTTCGCTATGAAGGACCTCGGAGAAGCTGCCTATATTTTGGGAATAAGGATTGTGAGAAACAAAAGTAAGAGACTAATAGGACTTAGTCAGAATACTTACTTAGACAAGGTACTAAAACATTTTAGTATGGAGAATTCAAAGAAAGGGGAATTACCGATCCAAAGTAATGCCAAGTTCAGTAAGACTCAAAGTCCGAGTACCGAAGCCGATATAGCAGAGATGAGCCGAGTACCTTACGCTTGTGCAGTCAGCTCGATCATGTATGCTATGACTTGTACTCGCCCTGATGTGGCCTTCGCTTTGAGCATGGTCAGCAGATATCAAGGGAACCTTGGCAAAGCACATTGGACCGCAGTCAAGAATATTCTTAAGTACCTTCGGAGGACCAAGGAATGGTTTCTAGTCCTCGGTGGGAGTGATGACTTAAAGGTGCGAGGGTACAGTGATGCCAGTTTTCAGACCGACAGGGACAACTACCGTTCGCAGTCGGGCTGGGTCTTTACCCTTAATGGAGGAGCAGTGACTTGGAAAAGTTCCAAACAAGAGACCGTAGCTGATTGAATGTGTGAATCAAAGTACATTGCAGTGAGCGAAGCATCAAAAGAGGCGATATGGCTGAAGAATTTCATTGGAGAGCTAGGAGTTGTGCCAGCCATACAAGAGCCTATGGAAATTTTATGTGATAACGAAGGAGCGGTTGCCTTAACCAAGGAACCGAGGGATCACGGTAGATCCCGAAATATCGACAGAAAATATCACTTTATTCGACATCGGGTAGAAGGACTCCTCGTAGTTAAGAGGGTATCGTCGGAGGATAACCCAGCAGATCCGCTTACGAAGGGACTAAGTAGGGTTAAACACTTGCAGCACGCTAGGAGCATTGTGCTGAAGGACAATATTAGTTTGGAGTAGATAGTGGACAAACGTGTAATAGACAAATGTAATTGACATTTGATGATTAAATAAATGAGTATTATTTATTAGTAAAGTTACTGTCTTATGTTGATTGTTTACCTATTATTTCATTTTGCATGTTTTGACTTCCTGAATAATACGATTATTCGAATGGTCCACAGTCGTTCATATGCTGGAAGTAGGTATGAATGAAGATTGTCATGAATTGGTGTGTAGATTGTCTGAAAGGTATTAGACATAGCAAAAGTTTGCTACAACGTTCATGAGTGCTTATGAACAAGTTTTGAGCATTGGAATAAACCCACGCTTGCTGGAATCACATCATGGAATTTATCACGAGTGATCGCAAGACGATAATATCATATGGTCTTAAAACCTAGATATATGGTTTATTGTTTGCTGATTAGTTATGTGTTTATAATGCGTAAACGCATCAGTAACTTGATTTTATAAAACACATTGTTGTGTATGATTTAATTAGTGAATAGTAAATGCATATAAGTCGAAGTTTATCTGTTCCTTTTATCCTAAGAGGGTAAAAGCGATATCAGGGCCCCTCGATGATTTGGTTTGACTTATGTGCCGGGCCCGGTCAGGACTAAATTGATGTGTTCAATTAAGTTCTATGTCAAATGAATCTGAGATCGAGAAACAAATTGCTGGACAATAAGTATGACTATGTTCCATGTGATTGTCCGCACGATATCTAGAACAGAGGGTCATACAATCCCTTATCTAAAGGACAGGTTACTGATTGGATCAGAGTTAGACAGTGTCTTTGAGAGCTACGATTGCTAATCAGATTCTACTTGCATTTATGGTTACTAGACTTATCCAACTGGGAGACTATTGGATTAGTGTCTAAGACCGTAACTATATTTGGTAAGTACTGGACCCGGTTGTGCATGGTCCTTTTAGGTTGCCTTCACCAAAGCAACTTGATTGGAGAAATAATAGAGAAAGAGGTTATTATGGTTTATTAATATATTATAAGAATAATATATTAAAAGACAAATCCTATTTGTTTAGTTAATATTGTTCAAGAATTAATTAAGAATTAATTTTGTGATCAAAAGAAATTAACTAAACTAGGGGGACTAAAATGCAATTATGTGATAGTTGGAAAATAGGGCAAAGGATGCCCTAGGGATAAGGTGGACGAATTCAAGGGGATAAGGCCCTAGAATTCGTCCATGGATAGGGCTTCTAGAATTATCCTTGGGCTGCTTGGTGGCTAAGCAACCAGATAAGGATAAGGACTGAAACCCTAATCCCTATAGCTATATAAAGACACCCTGGCCTAGGAAATTCGATCACTTGATCCTAGAAGTTCCTAGAGCCGATTTTCTACCTCTCTCCTCTCTCTCTCGCCTCTCCATTTTCTCTTGGTGTATGTGAGCCATTAGAGGTACTACACTTGTGGTACTTGCTTTCAAGACAAGAAGATTCAAGATTTAACTTGTTATTTCAACATAACAACAAGAGGTATGTAATCCATTCTCCTACATGAATTTTGAAATTACTAGGAGCATGCTAGGGTTCTTCATGTGTTCATAATGTTGTGTATCTAATAGCAAAACATAGATCTGATTGTAGGGTTGCATGCACACATAGGATTGTTTGTATAAAACCCATCAAGTTATTCTATAGAGGCTCTTAACATACACCCTTGAAAACAACCATTTCCCAAGAACAATAAGAGTTTACGGCCATGAGCATCTCCCTTGGCCGTAAACCCTCCTCAAGATCTTCATTGACCGTAAACTCCCATGGCCATGAGCATCTCCCTTGACCGTAAATCACCATGGCCGTAAACACGTTGGTTGTAAACACCAAGGCCGTGAACACACTTGTGTGGCCGTAAACCTATTTAGTGCAATCATATGTGATTGTAACACTTCAATTCAAGTGTTTCCTACTCCCTATGGTGGTTCCCTTTCATGATTAGTTGTTATATACACTAATTATATCCATATATGTGTCATTATATGCTTAATAGGATCCATTTGTGCTCAAGACTTCACTTGACACTTAGCATGCTATATCGATCTTTCACTCGAATCACTCACTACAGGTGAGTTCATACCCCTAACTTAACTTTTAAACGATTTTAAATGATTTTCTGAGGGGAATACAAGTAGAAATCATTATAATTATTGTATCAATCACATGTGATTAATAACTATCAAACAAGTGGATTTTTTATATTTCAAAACTGTGTTATCAAACAAACTGCTTCAAATCGTTTTATAAACTCTTTTATATGTTAAACTCTTTATCATTTTACAAAACTCTTTTTAAACTTATATATTTTCAAAATCATGCTATATAGATATAGTTATATAAATAAGGTTAAAAGGGCTTAGGACTGATAACTCGCCTTATTTCATGTTCCTTGTTTGGTTGTGGACTTAGGGTACCGGTTGCTTGTCCGAATGTCGTTTAAATCTTAGTTATATATTACATACATGTGTATAGATATAAAAGTTCTTACATTAGTTCAATACCTTTGGTTAGCAAAGGTGTACAAACATGATTCAGTCATACAAACAATATCACTAGTAAACTATAATAGGTATAGTTTAGAGGATTACTACACACTATTTCTAGAACAATGAAGCATACAAGAGTCAGTTCATACATGAGTCAGTTCAAACATACTATAATGAGAAACAGAGAGAACATACTATACACTAGAGAACATACTATACACTAGAGAACATAATATACACTAGAACAGAGAGAACATACTACACTAATACAATAACAAACATAACATAATTGTGAGCCACTACTTCATGACACGACAATATAATGTTGTGTCACGTTTTGTAACCAGAGTCTCCTGGAGGGAGAGCGTGAATTTTTGTATAGATCTATATGGGATTAACCATCCTACACCTTGTTGCTAGCTACAGTGGGACCTGCAGGTCTACGGGTGACGAATGTCATACCATTTCGACGTCTTTGATCGTTGTGTTTTACTAGGCAATCAAGTATGGTTATAATCTCATCACATTTTACCTTAATGTTTGGTGTAGTTAGTACATTGGTAGTTACTTATATATAAAACTATAGTACTTCTTTAATTCCCTATTTCATTCACATTGTGATCTTCTCACATAACCGGTAATGAAAACTATATTTTGGTAATGATAGTCATACTTGGGAAAAACACTCACTTTATAAAAGAACAAACATGCAAAACCGTCGGGTCTTGGTAGAAGACTACTTTAGTAGAAAATATAGGATTTTCTAGGAAGTATACAAACATTTACATTCAAACACTTACAAACATTTACATTGAACATTTACAAACACTTTCATCAAACTTATACGAACAATGACATTTAATACTTATGAACTCACCAGCTTTAATGCTGATCTACGCTTTCAAAATAACTTGTATTCTCAGGTCACCAGTAGACAGGTACCGATGACCAGGTTTAAAGAAGACGGAGCACGTTCAAGACTCGTCTTTTATTTTGATTCACATTTTGGTGTCTTATAAACTATATAGAACACACTTGTATCAAATTATACTATTAATGCAATGGATGATGTTGTTACTTGTTTACTATTGTACATTTTTATGATATTGTGCATGACGTCCTCCGCCCCCGAACGTTTCTGCCGTTCTGGTTTGGGGGTGTGACACAGTGTGCCAAATCGTTGCTGATTCAGCAGCAACAAGCAAATAGGTATGATCAATAAGGGTCCTGTCGTGGTATGTCACATAGTAGTCCTTAATGAACTCACTATATGACTCAGGAAGTGATTGAAGAACCCAGTAAATAGCCAACTTCCTCGAGACAACGCCACCCATTACTCTCAGCCTGTCAATATGTGACTTCATATCCAAGACGTGAGTACACACATGCCTTCCATCATGATGTTTCATTGCAAGTAGCGCATGAGTGACCTTGAATTTTTCAAGTCTTTGAACTTGTGGGTTAGGGAGAATTATTGGAGGAGGTGGAGGAAGTGAAGTATGACTTCCATGATCCAACCGCGGGACATCATCTTCAAGAGGAAAGCTCGTTCCAAAAGATTTGGGAAGAGCATACTTGTCTGAACTAGACATCTACAATGGGAGATATTCAAGTTAGTTGATTTAAGTCCTTAATATAATACCCAAATGAAATATTAAGGCTAGGACCCAACACAATATTTTACAATTTGGAAGAGGGATGCCGTAATCCAAATCGCAAAATATTTGAAGGTAGGTAAATGACGATTTACCAATTTCCACCACGAAAAACGAAATTGATAATTAAGTTTTAAATGGATTGAAACTCCTAGATCCTTTGAGATTCATTGATCAATTTGATGGCATGTTTAAATCTCGATTGTGCCCTTCAGATTTGTGACGGGGATGTCGAGGATCATAAACAAGGTGTGAATAACCATGCCAATTAGCTTGGTACACCTAATGTTACAACCACCTAATCAATGTGCCGGTTAACCACACACGCTCCATTTATCTATGATTAACATCAAGCTACCCTTTGCCACACATTGTTAGTCCTGATTAGTGTGCCGGTTAACCACACACGCTCCACTAACGGCTTAACAAGGTGCAAAGTGCAATTTCATGGGTTAGCACCATATTCATATTTTCCTAAGTAACTAAGATTGGGAATTAATAAGTGTTTAGTTACTTTATATTTATCATTATACTTTTAATGAAGGGAGAATTAGAGTCCTATCCTACCCGTTTGGCTAACGACCCTCCACCCGTCAAGGAAGCGGTGGGTGAGAGTGGACACCCATTAAACTGTCGTTTTGTAGGCAGTAACCTCATACCCCCTTATAGACCAGCTTCGTGAATGAGGCCTACTAAGGGTAAGACTGACTTTGTTCTTATACATATATATATAAATATTAAACCTATAATATTATAATAGTATAAGGGTATAATTTTTAAACTTTAAAATTCTAGGGTTTGGAACTAAATGTTTCAAAAGTTAGACTTTTACATTTACAAATTCCAAAACTTGAGGGCAAGTTTTGAACTATTCAAAAAAACTTTTGGAATCCATAACTTATGAGTTTAATATAGGTTTTAATAGAAGACTTTTGACATTCCATAACTTGAGGACAAGTTATGGAGTTCATAAAACCATTTATGGGAAAAAGACTTTTCAAGTTCATAACCTATGATTTTAATGATTTCTTTAAAAGAAAATTTTTCATTTTCCATAACTTGAGGAAAAGTTATGGAATTTATCAAAATCATTTAGATCAAAAATTCTAACAAGAAAATCAAACAATTTGTCTATGATCTAAATTAAACTCATAAGAACAACACAATTCACATCAAACAAATTTCATGTAATTAGCCTAACCATATAAACTAATACAAAACATGAAACTTTGACAATTATCTTATAAATTGGATCAGCATGATCATTACCACATCAAAAACAGGTTTATAATATCAAAAATTGTTTAGGGTAATGATCCTAGTCCAATTCCAGCCAAAAAACTCGAAAAACTGTATTCTGGGGCACCATCTCGTCGGGTGTATGAACCAACTCGCCGAGTTGGATGAATTTGTGCTTGGACTCGGCGAGTCACCCAGTGGACTCGGCGAGTCCACTGTCCATAACAGCAGAAAATCGATTTCTAAAGCATTTTCAAGCAAGTAGCATCAAGTATAATTGAAAACAAGCCTAGGCTTTGATACCACTGTTGGGTTTTGAGCATTCTAACACTCCTAAGGTGTGCATGCAACCCTAAATACCATGGATCTATGTTTTCTCTATTATACATGCAAACTTGATATTTCCAAGGTATTACTCTAACTAGCATACAAAACTTTGATACTTGGGTAATAACAGAAGTTAGAAGACATACCTTTTGTTGTAGTTGGAAGCCTTGGACCTTTAAGAATTAAGTGCCCCAAGTGTTGCACCTCAAATGGAATCACACAACACCACCAACAATTGGAATAACTTGAGAATAGAACACTTTCTTCACAAATCGGCTAACTCTCACTTCTTGTCCCTTAAAAGGTGCCATTTCATGAACTATGAGGCTTCTTATATAGTGTGGACATTAGGGTTACTGTAACACCAGTCAAAATAGGTCAATAACAATCACATGTCATTATGCCAATCATGTAATGTGATTTTGTTAAACTAGTAATGTGATAAACTTACTATCAATTCTAATACAAGTATGAACTTTCATACATAATTTATGATACAAGTCAAAGTATACGTCCATACATTCCAAAAATATAGAGAACGTCTAAATCTGACTTCGCATGAAGAATTGATGATAAACCCTAACACTATAAATCTCTATAATAAGAAGTTATGATAAACCCTAACACCATAAAGATGTAGTACTCGGAATTACCTACGCGTGGATATAAAGAACGTCAAAAACAGAGTTCGTATGCAGAAGTTATGACCTTCCGAAGATACAACTGTCTGACAACGCGACACGTGTCAGAAACCCTAATTTGACTGAGCTCACGACGTGAGCACTAATTCTCACCACGTGAGGAGTCAAAACGCCACATTTTGAAGCTAGAAGTCTATGGAACGATAAACCAAAAGCTCAGGACGTGAGCAAGGATTTATCACTACGTGAGGACGCTGCAGGACACTAATCGAGGCAAGAAAACACGCGTTAAGGCTATGGGATGACTCTTGCCATGGCTCATGACGTGAGTCTTGATTCTGACGACGTGAGAGGGCCAAAATCAGCCTATAAATAGTGATCAAAGCTCATTCTCTCATTACACCTTCTACTTCCTTTCTCTCTCGTTTTCCAAAGGTCGTTTCCCTTCTCGAGCCTAACAACGACGAGCCGCTGACCGTTTCTAGTTAGATTCCATAAAATCACACTACTAAGGTGAGTTTCATAGCCCCACTTTCTAATGTTTTCGGGGGAAAACGCATGCTACATATTGTATTTAATTTAATATTATGTCTATATGATAGTATATTTGTATCAACATAGATAGTTATATTAACCGGGATATAGTTGTTTTGAATATGATATTTTGAAAACATACAACTATCGTAAACTTGTTAGCATGATATTGTACTAATGTAGACCCTGAGTTATACTTGGGATTTCTATATATATGTTGTGTGCGATATAGTTCCGGAGTTATACTCGGAAGTTCTATATACTAATTACTAAGTATGTTGCTAATGTTTGTTTTATGTCAAGATAAAACCTATTATGTTATTAATATAAACCTGAAGGTATATTCAGGAGTTCTATATATACTTGTTAAGTATGTTGCTATTGTTGGTTTTATGTCAAGATAAAATCTGGTTTTAACTCAAATTATATCTGTTGTACTGCCTAAGTATTATAAATATTAGGAGTAACGCTTAAAGCATAGTCTAATAACTTAGGGTTTTAGACACGAATATGTTTTTACTACTAGAACTAATGGAACTCGACAAGTCTACATGAGTTATTGTATTCATCAACTAAGATTGGAAAGCTTAGCGAAAATCCTCTGACCTATAACCGCTAATCCCATGTGAGCGAGGAAGTCGTGTATGAATAAGATACGGGTTGACAACACCACTCGTGGTTGCTAGCTACAACCAATCTTAAGTGAGTGACGAACTATCCTTTTATTTGTTTATTGTTCCGACGTTGATGAAGCGTGTGGAACTTATCTTAAGATGCGAAACTTGTAGCATCAAGCAGAGGTTTAAAACTAGTCATACAGCTGCGGTTACGGACTCATGGTAGCAAATTGTTAGAAGCATTATACTTTGTCGTTATACAAGTATTAATGTTAAGTATGAGTTTCCCAAACACTTATACTCTAAGTACAAGGAACTTGTAGGTATACTACTTAGTCATTAAGTAGACAACTATACCTATACTACATACTCGTATAGAATTGAAATAAGATTTATACGTATCCGTTTTTACTCGTATAGAATTGAAATAAGATCTATACTGTGACAACCCGAAATTTTCATTTGTATAAACTCCGTAGTGAGGCACATCAAATAATAGTCAAATTCATCCCAGTACATTTTTGGCCGGTTTTAAGTCCGTTTGGGTGTTTTTATTTTAATTTTCGTCAAACGATTAAATAAATGGAAGTACCCGTTAGGAGTGTTGTGAAACAAATACACGATTAACACCTTGACTAGGTGTTTACGGCCAAACAAGGGAGTTTGGGCCGTAAACTCCTTGTGACCATGGACTCATGCATATAGCATGAGTTTACCCTTCACTCCTCACTTTTCATTTCCCACCTCAAGAACACCCAAAATTCTCTCTCAAGTATCATATCACATTTCTTCAAATTCGCCAAAAATGTAAGTGTTTCCTCCCTTGTTTCGTTCAAATAACACTTTATCTAGTGTTTATACTCGATTTCATCCATGGAAATCTCCTCTTTTCTTAGATCTTCAAGTGTTCTTCAAAACACTAAGAACACCAAGAACACACACTAGTGTTCTTGGCCCTTAAACACTCCTACAAGCTTCCCATAAGTAAGTACACTCCTCCTAGCTAGTTATTTGCATAGTATACTTGTTAATCCATGGGAAAATCATCAAAATCCCCAAGAACATATGTATTTACGGTTTGGGGATCTCCCAAAACCGTAAACACCCCCAAATGGGGTTTAGGTGCCCCTAACACCTTCTATGGCTTGAATAAAGGACTAGAACCTTGCATGCATGAGCTAGAAACACCAAAACACGGAATGGTTGGGTAACCATGAGTTTACGGCCGTAAACTCATGGGTTTACGACCGTAAACACATGTGTTTACGACCGTAAACTCCCAAGGAGTGGTCCAAGGACCGTAAACTCCAAAGAAGGGCCATTTCGAGCCCTAGTCACTTCCTAAGCCTTGGATTCGAGTCTAGCTTACTTCCTTGTGTGGTGTAGGACGTTAAAACACCCAATGACACCATGGCCATGAGTTTACGGCCGTAAACTCATGGGGGAAATGGTCCCAAAACCGTAAACCCATATGGTGCTACCATATGGGGAGTAAACTCCAATGTGAGGCCATACTCTCTTAATATGCAACCCTTAGCACTCCTAGCACTTGAAACAAAGTGTTTTCATGTAATTGAGTGTCTTTACTTGCTTAATTAGTTATTAAATGACTAATTAGATACATAAATGTATCATTTCATGCTCAATAGGATCCGCGTGTGTGTTCAAGTCCTCACTTGACACTTAGCATCCTATGCCACCCCCGTTCATCCGAATCACCCACTTCAGGTGAGTTCATACCCCTTAATCAACCTTTTTAAATGATTTTAAATGATTTTATGGGGGGGAATACAAGTTGAACTATAAAGTTATTATATCAACCATATGTGATTAATAACTGTATAGCAAAAAGATTTATGCATGTTAAACTGTTTTATCCAGCTAAAGGTTTCCAAATTTTGTTTTCAAATCTCTTTTAAAGTAACAAAATCTCTTTTAAATTACCAAGCTTTAATCAAAGTCTTTTAAACTTATATTCTTGATAGAATCATGTCTATATAGATATAGTTATATAAGTAGGGTTTGAAGGACTTAGGACTGATAACCCACTTTATTTCCTGTTCCTTGTTTGGTTGTGGACTTAGAGCATCCGGTTATTTTTCCGAGTGTCGTTGAAGTCCTAGTTATATATTATATATATCTGGTTAGATGTTAATACTCTTATTCCAGTTCAACACCTTTGGGTAGCAAAGGCATCTAGATAACCTCTCGAGTAAACTATAATAGGTATAGTTTAGAACCAACCATAACTTTCATGAAAGAGAACTTAGTTATATCTATATTCTAAAAACTTGTATTTATAGTAAAAATGAAAAGTATATAGAAATCAAAACACGAGATACATCCTCATGACGCGGATTTCACCGTTGTCGAGTGGTAACCAGAGTCTCCTGGAGGGAGAGCGGGCATTGTGTGTATAGATCTATACGGGACAGACCATCCCACATCCTGACTGCTAGCTACAGTCTCGGCCGACCAAGCCAAGGGGTGACAAATGTCACATTCATTTCGACGCCAGCAGGTCGTCGTGTTTACATCCGTCAATCAATATGGTTACGAGTATCTTTACATTTACCTTATAATTCATCGCTTTAAGGTAATCAGTATTATCACGGCATTTTCTACATAGGAAACCATCATAATATATTTTCCTAGTTATACACTAGGCCACATTTTAAACCTTTAAACTAACCTACTTAGGATTAAAGGTTACTTTAGACTCCCCGAGGTGTATTGTCCATTTAATACTACCTGGAGTCTGTATTTTATTACTTTAGACTCCCCGAGGTGTATGCCCATTTAATACTACCTGGAGTCTATATTTTATTACTTTAGGCTCCCCGAGGTGTATTGTCCATTTAATACTACCTGGAGTCTGTATTTTATTACTTTAGACTCCCCGAGGTGTATTGTCCATTTAATACCGCCTGGAGTCTGTATTGCATTCACTTAGACTCTCCGAGGCGTATTGTTCACTTAATACCGCCTGGAGTCTATACTTCATTCCTTTAGACTCTCTGAGGTGTATGGTTCATTCGATACCACCTGGAGTCTATGTTTTATTCACTTTTAGTCAGCAGCGTTACTGCTGAGGTAAAATAGTATTTTCCCTATTACTTTTGCTTGTGATCTTCTCACATATTCCTTAAAGTATAAACTATATTTTGATAATAATAGTTACCTTTGGGGGAAATTACTCCTTAAACATAAAACAATTGGGTCTTGGTAGAAGACTACTTTTATTAGAAAATATAGGATTTTCTGGAAAGAATTCTAATACTCTGTAAACTCAAATCACCATTATCTATTGAGATTATTTTGAAGAAAAAAATTTATTTATATCAATGTCATTAAATACTTATGAACTCACCAGCATTAAAATGCTGATACTCGCTTTCAAAATAACTTGTATTCTCAGGTCATCAGTAGACAGGTACACTCCGGGAGCTATTGCGAAGTCAGCCTAGTACCAAGCTGCAGCTTATGTTATTTTCTATATCTGCTTTGATGTTGTTGTTAAATGTAACCTATGTAAAATTATTACTATTAATGCAATGGTTGTTGTACTTTGAGTACTATACTGCATATGTTGTGATACTTGACATGACGTCCTCCACCCCAGAACGTTTCCGCCGTTCCGGTTTTGGAGTGTGACAGATTGGTATCAGAGCATTGTTTATAGTGAGCTAAGTATATCAAATCATAAAAGATATACAACCTATAAGTACAATGGGATAGAACACTCTGACCAAGAATTATACTTTAAAATATAACCATACTTTACAAAAGTATAAGAAAATCCAAAATATAAAAGCCCGAACAAGTATCACAAGAAGAACAAGAATAAAAGTCTTTGGATATTGAGCATTACCGTCAAACCTGGGCAGTTATGTAATCGTAAGCTGGAATAAATGTAACCTGATCAACTACATTTATTCGAGATGCGACTAGCGTGTGCTTGGGAGTGATGGTGGTGTTGCAATGAATCTGAAACTTACCAAATAGGAATGCTAGAGCCAAACATAAAGTTAAAATACTATAGGAGTATTTTAGGATACTAAAAGACTCGCAATAAACCCAAAAGCATGTTCAGAAGTTAGGAATCAAACATGTAATTAAAATACTATAGGGGTATTTTAGGAACCATAAATAACCTTGCGTGAAAACTAAAAGAGATCCTTATTGATAGACCTATGATTACAGAGTGTATACTCCCAAGGTTATATATAGTGAGGATCTCATAGGCTAATAATGTGTGGTTTCGCTCTGCTTCCTTTTCCTTGTTTGGATGTGGATATAGGGTAGTATCACATATTCGAAGGCCTATCAGATCTAAGTTATATATGATTTGTGTACACTTTGTAATTATAGCAGGACTCGATATGGGTCACCCAGTAAAATGTTTTAATAATCTCTTAAGATTCTCTAGACATTCCCATTCTCGCACGAACCCCTTTAGAAAACCTTATCCACTTCAATGATCGGCAGAAGAGTCGGTACAGACCCAGAAGAGGTTCATTGAGAAGATTTCCAACTAGGAAATAAATGAACAGGGACGAGACTATTGAAATCACCATGTGCCTATGCCTTTTAGGGACATCGGTGGGAAATTCGCCTGAAATTCCGAGATTCCAGTCATCCATTATGAAGTGATGACACTCAGAGTCAGAATCGGAAGTAAGGCGGAGCAGAAATTCAATATGTCTACGAGAGCAGAGAACCCTATATAGATACCCGGAGGAAACCAATGCTTGTTCCAGTCAGGGATAAGAGGTGGACAGAGGGGGCCAATTCATGGAACCCGAGAAGTGTTTCTACCTCTTTAACGTCACGCTAATAATCCATAAAATAATACAATTTAGTGAGTTAGTGATTACACTACTCATACTATGTGCTAGGCAAATCGTCTTTCCCGTCGCAATTAATATAAATAGATCGGATCACAAAACCTCGATTGAGAGTGTTTAGCCATAAGTTTTCATGAGCCTTTTCTTCCGTGATCTTCGTTCCGAACTTCTTTCGAATCTTTTCAAAGCCGGAGAGTGAACCTCTCCAATATAAAGATAACTTAGTAGGAACGACACCCATTTTATGGCTTTCCGATACACTTACTCCTACCCTGTTACCCGGACTGTATCATAGGGATGTAGGTCGACGCTCAGATAACCATAAATCAAGGCGCGGGAAAAATTTATGCCTATCATAGTAAAGAATGATACATCTAGGTTTAACCATCGTCTCTTATCAGCTTGTGTTCCTTTTCGTGTAGGAAAAACCATGCCTCTAAAGAAACGTAACCAACCCGCTGGTAAGACACCGATTCTTCAAATCGATGAAGCTACGTTTCAAGCTGTAGTTTCAACAGCCGTAGCAGCTGTCATGGCTCACCTGAACGCTAACAACGCCAATGTTAGCAGGAGCCCTATCGGGAATCCCGATTATAACAATGGACAGCAGCAACCAACACCCGTGTGCACAGCCACCCAAGAACTCCAACCTAATCCACTGAAAAGAAAGTTTGAGAACGAGGAGGGAAGTACCTCGACTCAAGGACCTTCCAAAGGGCAACAAGCTGAAGTGGTCAATGCCTCTATCAACCCTTCTGCCTCGACACCTGGAAGACCATACCTAGGAAACCTCCCCCGCTGCCACAAGTGTAACTACCATCATCATGGTACCTATCGCGAACTCTTTTGTGTTAGGTGCAACATGAAAGGGCATACCGCTCGCAACTGCAGGACCCCGGTTGAGTTCATTACATCAACCACCAATGTTGGGACCAGTCCAGTATGCCACCTATGTGGTGAAATTGGACACTTCAAGAGGGACTGCCCAACTGAAAGAAATGACAAAGCCGCGGGAGGAGTTTAACCCTAATGCCTAGGGGAAACATCAAGAACCCGGTAGAATTTTGGTACGTTTCTCAAAACTTAAGTAGCTAATCGAAAACTTAAAATAATCCATTCTAATTGTAATTACTCCCTTGTTAAGGCGAAAGTCGCAGCACTGTTGTAACACTTAAAAACCCATCAGGTAAAGCTATGATGGCTTAGCATATGCATTAAGGCCATGTATAATTGGGATTGATAGACCACGAGTGAGTGATGTTGCCTTATTTCCTGCTCCTTGTTTGGTTGTGGATTTAGAGCGGAGTCGCTTAGTCAACAGTCCTTTTAATCTTAATTATACATGACTAGTGTATACTAGGCGGTTATAGAGAGGCCTCGTGAGAAATCCATTCATGAGAAGTACATTATTCTGAAACATCAGGACCCCTAAAGTTCAGCGTCAACCATGTCGGTCCAAGTATCCATGATAGTGATACCCTGGACGAAACCCGGGACGCTAAGAACTTGTGTGCCCTGTTCAGCACATGGTCCTATCGATCTTTATTCCATATCGTGTCGATGATTGTAAATTTCGACACTACCGTCAGTCATGGCTTGACTTGGTTCAACCATGCGAGAATTCCTAGTGCTGTGTAAAAAGAACTTTCACCGTATCCTATGCATCGAATAAAGGTTCTTTCGAACCTAGTGAGGAAAACCTAATGCGAACCGTCAGTCGTATCTCTTGTCCAACCTTCAGAAGTACCCAGGAGAGGGGTACCGCGTGCTGTTAACCAACCCCGTTAGACTTTAAAACCAGAAATAAAAGGCACTGCATATATTCCGGAAAACAATAATCGCCTGAGGCCTACTCAGTAGATCCCCCAGAAAGACCATTAGCACCGCACAACCCGGTTCGTGGATCAAGAGAAAAGAACTCGTGGGATTAAATCACTACTACTGAGTATATGAATTAGAGTGGTATATAATTTAGATTAATGAAATTTAAGATGTGTGCTTCCTCCCTACTCCCTGTTCCTTGTTTGGTTGTGGGTTTGGGGTGGGGCTACACGTCTAAACATCCTGTCAATCTCAATTATATACGACTTGCATACACCGAGTATTAGTGATTGAGCCGAGTATGAGGTCTACCACGAACCTTATAATAAGACCCTTCATCCTATCCCATAGAAAAAGGAGCTGGAGTCAAGAGAACCACTGTGGGTTGAGCTACTAACATGACTACAAATTCGAAATTTGTTGTCATCCCGGTTAAGCCTACATAGTAGCCGACACCCTCAGTTTGGAAAAGTAACTCAAGTTGTAAGAGTCAGAAACATTGACTACAACCATCCATTCACGCCTGATCCCACAAATTAAGCATCTCAGTAGTGGGCTATGAAACCTGGAAAGCTGTGACAGGTTAAACTCTGAGATGAATGGATGAGGAAATTAGAGGTTCTGAGTAGCAGAATCTTATGCTATCTAGATTTAATCTAGATAGAGAAACTCAGTAACACCATAAGAGTAGTTGCAAGGGATACTTGCACTACTCAGGCACTTCGTCCATCCAGATACAGACGAGTAGTGCCTAGAACCCAATGCCTCCTCATGTGAGAAAAGTCACCGTCACCCTATAGACGATAGACTGCATTCTCCAAAGTTAATACTAAGATGCTAAGAACCACATGACTACCTCCGCAACCAAGAATACTTGAATAAAGTAGATGGTAAGTTGCGTTAAGCTTTATAAACCAGATCATAAAGAGATTGTAGACTCGACACCAGTCTAGATGTTAGTCGATGGGTTATACAAGAACACGTGCTTCCTACAAACTAGAGGGAGCAGGCGCGATGGAGAATGGTGCAAGTCTTAGAGATTTGTTAGACTACTAGGTGTTCCAAAGAATACTATCCCGAAAGAGATAGTAGATCCACCTCCCGAGATAGTCAATCACTTCAGAAAATCTTTAAAGGCGAAGCTAGCCCCGACCAGAGACTGCTATCCATGAAACAGCAAAACGAGTAAGAGAATGATTCTTTCCAGTTAGGAATCATACTGTGAAAGCATCTACTAGACGATGAGAAAAGTTGCAATTTTCTAAGCATCGTCTGGTAAAACCCTCTATCTCGCTGACTTTCAGAGTTTCTGTTAGAAACACCTCGAGAGTCAGAAGTGCAGGTCCATTTTGCACAGGGTCGAGATAGATGCCACGTAACCAATAGATGCTAGTATATATCAAATACCTCCAATGATCCAGAAAACCTCCGAAAACCAATCAGTAGGAAACACGAATCCGAAGACGACCTGAGCCTTCTAAGAACCAGCCCGGAAGACTGCACTCCACTAAGAGAGAACTTGTGGAACTTCAGAATGGCGATCGCGCCAAGTGATGATCTAACCATGGAAGTACATTATGTTCCAAGTACTGAAACATTCCATCTTCCCCAAAAAAAAAAAAAAAAAAACTTAGGACCACCGAAGATTCATGATAAGAGTTGGTCCAGTTTCCGTCGGACCTCGACTACTTTAGGGATTCCATAATTTCCATCCGAATCTATCCCACGTCTCAACTTGAGAAAGTGCTTGTCCGACGTGACTCTCGAAATCCCACTCGTCGAGATCGAAATCAATGAGGGCCCCAAATGCGGGTAGGAACCTATAGAGATCATGGACCGAGAGGTCAAGCGAACAAAGCAAAGCCGTATCCCGATAGTAGAGGTTCGCTGGAACGCCAAGCGAAGACCTGATTTCACTTGGGAGTGCGAGGATCAAATGAAACTTAAACATCCCCATCTCTTTTGCTTAGTTATTTTGTAATAACTTAGTGCTTGAACTATAATTGCGGGACGAAATTCCCTCTAACGGGGGGATGATGTGACAACCCGAAATTTTCATTTGTATAAACTCCGTAGTCAGGCACATCAAATAATAGTCAAATTCATCCCAGTACATTTTTGGCCGGTTTTAAGTCCGTTTGGGTGTTTTTATTTTAATTTTCGTCAAACGATTAAATAAATGGAAGTACCCGTTAGGAGTGTTGTGAAACAAATACACGATTAACACCTTGACTAGGTGTTTACGGCCAAACAAGGGAGTTTGGGCCGTAAACTCCTTGTGACCATGGACTCATGCATATAGCATGAGTTTACCCTTCACTCCTCACTTTTCATTTCCCACCTCAAGAACACCCAAAATTCTCTCTCAAGTATCATATCACATTTCTTCAAATTCGCCAAAAATGTAAGTGTTTCCTCCCTTGTTTCGTTCAAATAACACTTTATCTAGTGTTTATACTCGATTTCATCCATGGAAATCTCCTCTTTTCTTAGATCTTCAAGTGTTCTTCAAAACACCAAGAACACCAAGAACACCAAGAACACACACTAGTGTTCTTGGCCCTTAAACACTCCTACAAGCTTCCCATAAGTAAGTACACTCCTCCTAGCTAGTTATTTGCATAGTATACTTTTTAATCCATGGGAAAATCATCAAAATCCCCAAGAACATATGTGTTTACGGTTTGGGGATCTCCCAAAACCGTAAACACCCCCAAATGGGGTTTAGGTGCCCCTAACACCTTCTATGGCTTGAATAAAGGACAAGAACCTTGCATGCATGAGCTAGAAACACCAAAACACAGAATGGTTGGGTAACCATGAGTTTACGGCCGTAAAATCATGGGTTTACGACCGTAAACACATGTGTTTACGACCGTAAACTCCCAAGGAGTGGTCCAAGGACCGTAAACTCCAAAGAAGGGCCATTTCGAGCCGTAGTCACTTCCTAAGCCTTGGATTCGAGTCTAGCTTACTTCCTTGTGTGGTGTAGGACCTTAAAACACCCAATGACACCATTTCCATGAGTTTACGGCCGTAAACTCATGGGGGAAATGGTCCCAGAACCGTAAACCCATATGGTGCTACCATATGGGGAGTAAACTCCAATGTGAGGCCATACTCTCTTAAGATGAAACCCTTAGCACTCCTAGCACGTGAAACAAAGTGTTTTCATGTAATTGAGTGTCTTTACTTGCTTAATTAGTTATTAAATGACTAATTAGATACATAAATGTATCATTTCATGCTCAATAGGATCCGCGTGTGTGTTCAAGTCCTCACTTGACACTTCGCATCCTATGCCACCCGTTCATCCGAATCACCCACTTCAGGTGAGTTCATACCCCTTAATCAACCTTTTTAAATGATTTTAAATGATTTTATGGGGGGGGGGGGGGATACAAGTTGAACTATAAAGTTATTATATCAACCATATGTGATTAATAACTGTATAGCAAAAAGATTTATGCATGTTAAACTGTTTTATCCAGCTAAAGGTTTCCAAATTTTGTTTTCAAATCTCTTTTAAAGTAACAAAATCTCTTTTAAATTACCAAGCTTTTATCAAAGTCTTTTAAACTTATATTCTTGATAGAATCATGTCTATATAGATATAGTTATATAAGTAGGGTTTGAAGGACTTAGGACTGATAATCCGCTTTATTTACTGTTCCTTGTTTGGTTGTGGACTTAGAGCATCCGGTTATTTGTCCGAGTGTCGTTGAAGTCCTAGTTATATATTATGTATATCTGGTTAGATGTTAATACTCTTATTCCAGTTCAACACCTTTGGGTAACAAAGGCATCTAGATAACCTCTCGAGTAAAGTATAATAGGGATAGTTTAGAAACCAACCATAACTTTCATGAAGGAGAACTTAGTTATATCTATATTCTAAGAACTTGTATTAATAGTAAAAAGAAAAGTATATAGAAATCAAAACACGAGATACATCCTCATGACGCGGATTTCACCGTTGTCGAGTGGTAACCAGAGTCTCCTGGAGGGAGGGCGGGCATTGTGTGTATAGATCTATACGGGACAGACCATCCCACATCCTGACTGCTAGCTACAGTCCCGGCCGACCAAGCCAAGGGGTGACAAATGTCACATTCATTTCGACGCCAGCAGGTCGTCGTGTTTACATCCGTCAATCAGTATGGTTATGAGTATCTTTACATTTACCTTATAATTCATGGCTTTAAGGTAATCAATATTATCACGGTATTTGCTACATAGGAAACCATCATAATATATTCTCCTAGTTATACACTAGGCCACATTTTAAACCTTTAAACTAACCTACTTAGGATTAAAGGTTACTTTAGACTCCCCGAGGTGTATTGTCCATTTAATACTACCTGGAGTCTGTATTTTATTACTTTCGACACCCCGAGGTGTATTGTCCATTTAATACTACCTGGAGTCTGTATTTTATTACTTTAGGCTCCCCGAGGTGTATTGTCCATTTAATACTACCTGGAGTCTGTATTTTATTACTTTAGACTCCCCGAGGTGTATTGTCCATTTAATACCGCCTGGAGTCTGTATTGCATTCACTTAGACTCTCCGAGGCGTATTGTTCACTTAATACCGCCTGGAGTCTATACTTCATTCCTTTAGACTCTCCAAGGTGTATGGTTCATTCGATACCACCTGGAGTCCATGTTTTATTCACTTTTAGTCAGCAGCGTTACTGCTGAGGTAAAATAGTATTTTCCCTATTACTTTTGCTTGTGATCTTCTCACATATTCCTTAAAGTATAAACTATATTTTGATAATAATAGCTACCTTTGGGGGAAATTACTCCTTAAACATAAAACAATTGGGTCTTGGTAGAAGACTACTTTTATTAGAAAATATAGGAGTTTCTGGAAAGAATTCTAATACTCTGTAAACTCAAATCACCATTATCTAGTGAGATTATTTTGAAGAAAAACATGTATTTATATCAATGTCATTAAATACTTATGAACTCACCAGCATTAAAATGCTGATACTCGCTTTCAAAATAACTTGTATTCTCAGGTCATCAGTAGACAGGTACACTCCGGGAGCTTTTGCGAAGTCAGCCTAGTACCAAGCTGCAGCTTATGTTATTTTCTATATATGCTTTGATGTTGTTGTTAAATGTAACCTATGTAAAATTATTACTATTAATGCAATGGTTGTTGTACTTTGAGTATTATACTGCATATGTTATGATACTTGACATGACGTCCTCCACCCCAGAACGTTTCCGCCGTTCCGGTTTTGGGGTGTGACATCTACGTAGCCGTTTTTACTCGTATAGAATTGAAATAAGATTTATACATAGTAACCTACGTTCGTATGGAATTACAAACACTTATATTCATAGTATATGAGACTTATAGGTATACTACTTATTTGGTAGGTAAACCATTATACCTAGGATATATATTTTATATGTTACAAACAAGTATGAGTCATAATGATACTCCCAAAACTATACTTTTGAACTTGGAAAATGTATTATTTTTATATGGAGTCAAAACCTGTGAACTCACCAACTTTATGTTGACGTATTTTAAAAACGCATGTGTTTTCAGGAACTTGATAAGATGGAATAATATAAATTTCTATTATCAATAAAGGTACGTAGTTTACGATAATTGTTTTGTACTGTTCAATATATATTTGATAACTATGATACAAGGAATGACGTTACACCGCCCGGTGTTTTCGCCGACGGCCAGGGTGTGACAGTTACACCATCTAACTCATAACTTTCCACATTCCTCCTGATCCATGGGTTTAACCTGCATGGAGTTGAAGGGTTTTGAGCATTCTAACACTCCTATGGTGTACATGCAACCCTAGAAACCTTGGATCTCTGTTTTATCTATGATACATGCAAAATTGATATTCCAAGGTTCATAACCTATCTAGCATACATGGGGTTGTTTTAATCATAAAAGATAGTAAAAAATCATACATTGTAGTAGTTTGGATTCCTTGATAACCTTGTGAGCCTAGCACTTCAAGTGTGCTGCCTCAAATGTCTCACACAACACCAAATGCACTTGGAATGACTCAGAGAGAAATTATACACTTCTTGAAATCGGCTAGCCCTCACTTGTATGCTTAGTGGCCGATTTTGGTGAATAACATGAGACTTATATAGTGTGTTACAATTAGGGTTACACCATGTAAACCCTAATTGTCATGACTTTTCATTTCCATGACCCATGGGTTCTATAACCACCATGGAGCATCCATGGAGCATCCTATGGGTTTTAGCCCAACTTGATAATCCATGGAGCATTAGCCCACTATACAAGTATGGATGATATACACAATCAACCCATATATTTAATTAGTCTACTTTTGATCACTTAATTAATTCCAAATTAATTCTTGATCAATACTAATTAAATAATATTATTAATATATTAGAACTTATAATATATTAATAAACCTTAAGTGTTATTTCTCTCTTTTTAGTCTATACAAATGCATGATGCCACGCAACCCAAATGGACCATGCTAATCAGGTCAAGTACATTCCAGAAATAGTTATGAACTTAGACACCTAATCCAACAGTCTCCCACTTGGATAAGTCTAATAACTATAACTGCAAGAATGACTTCAGGAACCGATCAGCAATCGTAGCTCTCTCAAGGTCTCGCGAAACTGAGATGATGATGAGATGCCATTTAAAATAAGTGATCATATAATCCTCTGTTCTAGATATCAGCCGGAAATATACATGGAACAATGTCTTACTTATTTTCACGCAGTTTGTTTCCCGACTTCCGATTTGTTTGACATAGAACTTAATTGAACACATCAACTTAGTTATGTCCGGGCCAGGTACATGGGTCAACACAAAATCATCGAGGGGCCCAGATATCACTTCTAATCCAAGAAGGAACAGATAAACTTCGACTCATATGCTTGTTCTACTACTTTTTGAATCATACACAAAGGCACGTTTCATAACATCGAGTTACCAATGCGTTTACGTACAATCAATGTATAACCGACTCATAGGCAACAACTCATATCTTTAGGTTTGAAGACTTATATGATATTACCGTCTCACGATCACACGAGATAAATTCCATGACTTGATACCAGTGAGCGTGGGTTGAATCCAATACTCAGAACTTATGAGCACTCATGAGTGTTGTAGCACCACTTATGTCCAACATCTTAGACCTCTACAAGCCAACCCATGATAGTCTTGATTCATATCTACTTCCAACATATGACCGACTATGGAGAATTTGAATAACATGAAATTACAATAACATAATTATTCTGGAAGTTAAAACATGCAAAATGAAATGATAGTAAACGATTGACAAAAGCTAGCAACACTTTACTTATAAATAAATACACCTTTTATTCATCATGAAATGTCAATTACACTTTACACATTTCAAAGCTATCTAACTACTAAAACTAATATCATCCTTCAGCCCTATGCGCCTTGCGTGTTGGAGATACTTAACCCTGCCCAGTCCCTTCATGAAGGGATCTGTCGGGTTCTCATCCGATGATACCCTATTTTCCACGAGGAGTCCTTCTTCTATTCGATGTCTGATGAAATGATATTTTATGTCGATGTGTCTGGATCTCCCGTGATCCCTTGGTTCCTTGGCTAAGGCAACTGCACTTTCACTATCACAGAAAATCTCAATAGACTCCTTTATAGCTGTTACAACTCCAAGGTCTCAAATGAAATTCTTTAGCCATATAGCCTCCTTCGCTGCCTCGCTTGCCGCTATATACTCTGATTCGCCAGTTGAGTCAACTATTGTCTCCTGCTTGGAACTTTTCCAAGAAATTGCTCCTCCGTTTAAGGTAAAGACCCAGCCTGACTGAGAGCGGAAATTATCCCTATCAGTATGAAAGCTAGCATCACTATACCCCAATACTCTCAAGTCATCACTCCCACCGAGGGTAAGGACGCAGTCCTTAGTCCTCCGCAGGTACTTGAGAATGTTCTTTACTGCAGTCCAGTGTGCCTTGCCAGGGTTCCCCTAATATCTGCTGACCATGCTCAATGCAAAGGCCACATCAGGATGAGTACAAGTCATAGCATACATGATCGAACCTACAGCAGAAGCATAAGGTACTTGACTCATCTCAGCTATCTCAGCCTCTGTACTCGGACTCTGAGTTTTATTCAGTCTGGATTTACTCTAGATCGATAACTCTCCTTTCTTGGAATTCTACATGCTGAACCTATTCAGCACCTTATACAATTAGGTACTCTGACTAAGTCCAATTAGTCTTTTACTCCGGTCTCTCAAAATCCTTATCCCTATGATATAGGCAGATTCTCCAAGGTCCTTCATAGCGAAACACTTCCCAAGCCAGGACTTAACTTCTGCAGAGTTGGGATGTCATTTCCTATGAGTAGTAGGTCATCCACATACAATATCAAAAAGCTGACTACACTCCCACTAGCATTGACATATACACAAGATTTATCTTCACTCCTCGAAAAGCCAAAATCTTTGACTTTCTCATCGAAGCAAAGATTCCATCTGCAAGGTGCTTTCTTTAATCGATAGATGGATTTCTCGAGCTTACACACTCTACTGGGGTATTCTGTACTGACAAAACCCTCTGGCTGATTCATGTAAACATCCTCAGCCAACTTTCCATTAAGGAAAGCGGTTTTGACATCCATTTGCCATATTTCATAATCATGAAATGCAGCAATGGCTAACATAACCCTAATAGACTTAATCTTCCCTACTGGTGAAGAGGTCTCCTCATAATCAACTCCTGAAGTTTGAGAAAAGCCCTTTGCAACCAGTCGCGCCTTATAAGTGTGTACATTACCATCCATGTCGGTCTTCTTCTTGAAGATCCATTTGCACCCAACGGTCTTGCGACCTGGTACATTGTCAACCAAGTTCCAAACTTGATTGTCATACATGGATTGTATCTCGCTGTCCATAGCCTCTTTCCATTTAGCAGCCTCAGGGCCTGCCATGGCTTCCGTGTAGCTGTTAGGTTCATCCAAACTCACCAGTGTGCTATCACTGATAAGTGTATCACCTTCCGTAGTAATATGGAATCCATAATAATGCTCAGGTGCATTCCTAACTCTCACGGAACGCCTCAGAGGTACAGACTCTTCTGTCGGATCAACAGGAGTTTCCTCCTCAGGTTGATTGCTAGGGTTTTAGGTTCCTTCACCACTTGACTCTTGAATTTCTTCAAGGTCATTTGCCTCCTAGTGTTTCTGTGGCTTATAAATTCTCTCTCTCGAAAGACTCCTCTCCTTCCTACAAAGACCACATTATCACTAGGTCTGTAGAAGAGGTAACCAAAGGATCTCTATGGGTAGCCGATGAAAATACACCTCTCACTTCGAGCTTCGAGCTTATCGTGAGACTCATGCCTCACAAAATCCTCGCAACCCCAAATCTTGATGTGTTTGAGATTTGGAACTTTTCCGGTCCACATCTCATGAGGTGTTTTGGCAACCTTCTTTGTAGGAAGAAGATTAAGGATATGGGCGGCAGTCTCTAAGGCATACCCCCAAAATGATATTGGTAGCGAAGCTCGACTCATCATGGAACGAACCATATCCAACAAGGTTCGATTGTGCCTCCCAGCCACACCATTCAACTGTGGTGTCTTGGGAGGTGTCAATTGTGAGACAATCCCACATTCCTTAAGACAATCAAAGAACTCTGTACTAAGATACTCACCACCTCGATCGGATCGAAGCATCTTAATGTTCCTGCCTAACTGATTCTCCACTTCCTGCTTGAACTCTTTGAATCTTTCAAAGGTCTCTGACTTATGTTTGATTAAGTAGACATATCCATATCTACTTAAATCATCAGTAAAAGTCACATAGAAGCGGTTAGCATCTCTTGTGGCGGTTCTAAAGGGTCCACACACATCAGTATGTATGAGGTCCAACAAACCTTCACCCCTAGCACAAGTACCAGTGAAGGGTGACTTTGTCATTTTCCCAAGCAAACAAGGTTCACAACTATCATCTAACTTTACGTCAAACGACTCCAAGACTCCATCCTTTTTGAGTTGGCCTATGCGTTTCTTGCTTACATGTCCAAGACGACAATGCCATAAAGATGCTTTATCTAAGCTAGTGGTTGAATTGATACACAATACATTACTTCCTAGGTTATTTACAACCGACACGGCTTCATACACACCATCACAAGGTAATGCTTTAAAATAAAGAACATTATTAAAGAAAGCATCAATACTACCATTATTATTATCAAAATAAAAGTTAAAACCTTGTTTATACAATGCATGAAAGGAAATAAGATTTCTTGCCATTTCTGGCGAATAATAACATTTATTCAAATCTAATGTAAACCCACTATTTAGCACTAAGGAATAAACTCCTATCTTGGTGACAGGTGAAGCTTTCCTGTTTCCCATGATTAAGTTTATCTTTCCCTGCTCCACATTCTCACTTCTTTTTAGTCCCTGCAAATCACAACATATGTGAATACCACAACCTCTATCAAGGACCCAAGACTTAGAATGAGGTGAGTTATTAGACAATATAGTGTATATACCTGCATGGTTGGGTTTTACTTTCCCATCCTTCAAATCTTGCTGGTACTTTGGGCAATTTCGCTTCCAGTGCGACTTTTCATGGCAATAGAAGCATTCAGCCTCATTAGGGTTAGCAGAAGGAGTGACAAAACCTTTCTTGGTTTTGCTTAAAGAGGAGCCTTCAAGGGTCTTACCCTTGGTACCCTTAGAAGGGTTCTTTCTCTTCTTCCCTTTCCCATGCCCGATTGCCAAGACATTGGCCGCAGTTGGAGTAGGAGTAGGAGTAATAACAACCGACTTACCCTTTAGACCACTTTCGGCGGTCTTCAAGAGTCCTTGAAGTTTGCTGAGGGTGACTTCTTCCTTGTTCATGTGATATGTCATGCGGAATTGATCATAACACAATGGCAAGGAGTGCAAAATGATGTCTATTGCTAACTCCTCAGGGAAGTTCACATTCAGCTTCAGTAAACGGTCCACATACCTTTGCATTTTCTGCATGTGGCCCGTGATGGGTTCACCATCCTTCATTCGGGTTGTTATCATGGAGGAGATTATTTCATATTGCTCTTGACGAGCACTTTGATGGTAGCGGTCCATCAAGTCCTGGTGCATCTCAAAAGGATAATAGTCCTCATAGGACTTTTGGAGCTTGACTGTCATGGTGGCCATCATGATGCATGCCACTTTTGTAGCATCTCTTTCATGTACCTCATATTCAGCAAGCTCTTCAGGAGTAGCAGTTGGCTCGGGTACCTTCAGCTCCTTGTCGAGAACATATTCTTTGTTCTCATACCGAGTGACCATCCTGATGTTTCTGATCCAATCTGTAAAGTTGGACCCATCAAAGATGACTCTCCCACAAAGATTCATGAGAGAGAAGGAGCTAGTAGGGTTTGAGCCAGAAGCATTGTTATTGGAAGACATCTGAAAAGAAGAGGGAATAGATTAGATTAGATATAGAGATAGTCCTTAACAAAACACCCAAATGTAATATTAAGGCTAGGACCCAACACAATATTTTATAACTTAGAAGAGGGATGCCGTAATCTAAGCTATAAGATATTTGAAGGTAGGTGAATGACGATTCACCAATTTCCACCATGAAAAACGAAATATTTAATTAGGTTTTAATTGGTTTAGAAACTCCTAGATTCTTTCAGATTCATTGAACTTTCTTCAATGACATGTTTCAATCTCGAGTGTGCCCTTCAAGTTTTGTGACTGGGATGCCGAGGATCACAAAAAAAGGTGTGAAGTAACCATGCAAATTACTTGGTACCCTTAATGTATTACCCCTCAATCGATGTGCCGATTAACCACACACGCTCCATCGATACTATGATAAACATTAAGTCACCCTTTACCTACCTTGTTAAGTTCAAATTAGTGTGCCGGTTAACCACACACGCTCCACTAACGACTTAAACAAAGTGTAAAGTGTAATTTCATGGATTAGCACCTTATTCACATTTTCCTAAAATAACTAAGATTGGGAATTCAATAAAGTTTAGTTACTTTAGTATTATCATTATACTTTTAATGAGAATTTATAAGTCCTTGTCCTACCCGTTCGACTAACGACCCTCCACCGATCAAGGAAGCGGTGGGTGAGAGTGGACACCCATTAAGTTATCATTTTATAGGCAACAACCTTATACCCCCCTTATAGACCGGCTTCGTGAATGAGGCATACTAGCGAACACGACTTGATCTTATACATATATAAATATTATTAAACTTATAATATTATAAAGTATAAGGGTTGAATTTTAACTTTTAAAATTCTAGGGGTTGGAACTAAAGTTTTTAATATGACTTTACATTTTCCAAAACTTGAGGGCAAGTTTTGTAAACTTTCAAAACTTTTCATTTCTCATAACTTATGAGTTAATGGTTATTAAAAATGAAGACTCTTCATTTTTTGTAACCTATGTGTTCTTTTAATGGTTATTTATAAATGTGACTTTTGGTTATCCATAACTTAAGAACTAGTTATGGACTCCATTAAAACACATAAAGATCAAGAATTAATCTAATCAATTATTAGCACATAATTTCTATGATCTTCTAAACTCATATGTTTATGAATGTTCATATCAAAAATTTCAAGAATCGTAAGAACATATACAAAACTTGAAATTTTGATACGAGCTTTTGAACAAAACTTCGATTTTCAAGTTTTTTTTTTTTTTTTTTGCATCAAGTATCAAAAAAACAAACCAGGCTCTGATACCACTGATGGGATTTGAGCATTCTAACACTCCTATGGTGTACATGCAACCCTAGAAACCTTGGATCTATGTTTGACTAAGATACATGCAAATAATTACTTTTCCAAGGTTCTTATCCTATCTAGCATGACATGGGGAACTTGAATCAAATAAAGCTAGTAGAATTACTTACCTTGTAGTTGTAGTTGATTGCTTGGAGTTTTAGAGCCTAGCACCAATAGTGTGGATGCCTCAAATTGAAATCACAAATCACCACAAACTTGGAATTTTGAGAGAATAGTAATCACCTTTCTTGAAATCGGCCCTCTTACTTTACTCACCACAACTAGTGTGATTTCAAGAACCAAAGCCTCCTTTATATAGTGTGGTGGATTAGGGTTACATCCATGTAAACCCTAATACCCATGTGTATTCATTTCCATGAGATCCATGGGTTAAAGCTCCATGGAGTATCCATGGACTTTCCATGCAAGCCTAGCCCATTCCAAATAAGCATTAGCGCACACTATATAAATACAAGAGCCCATATTTAATTAGTCATACTTTTGATCTCTAAATTAATCCTAGATTAATTATAGATCAATACTAATTAAATAATATGATTTTATATTAATATATTAGAACTTATAATATATTAATAAATCATAACTTATACTATTCTCAAACGATTATCCATAAATTGTTCGGGTGAAGTGCAACCCAAAAAGGACCATGCCGGGTCAGGTCAAGTACATACCAAATATAGTTATGGACTTAGACACTATATCCAACACTTTGTAGGGACTAGATTAAGGATATGGGCGGCAGTCTCTAAGGCATATCCTCATAATGAGATTGGTAACGAAGCTCGACTCATCATGGAACGAACCATGTCCAACAAGGTTCGATTGCACCTCTCAGCCACACCATTCAACTGTGGTGTCCTAGGAGGTGTCAATTGTGAGACAATCCCACATTCCTTAAGATAGTCAAGGAACTCAATACTAAGATACTCTCCTCCCCGATCGGATCGGAGCATCTTGATGTTCCTGCCCAGTTGATTCTCCACTTCCTGCTTAAACTCTTTGAATTTCTCAAAGGTCTCTGACTTATGCTTGATTAAATAGATATATCCATATCTACTATAATCATCAGTAAAAGTCACATAATAGCGATTAGCATCCCTTGTGGCAGTTTTGAAGGGTCCACACACATCAGTGTGTATGAGGTCCAACAAACCCTCACCCCTCTCACACGTACCAGTGAAGGGTGACTTTGTCATTTTTCCAAGTAAACAAGAATCGCAACTATCATCTGATTTTAGGTCAAATGATTCCAAAACTCCAGCCTTTTGGAGTTGGCCTATGCGCTTCTTGTTGACATGTCCAAGACGACAATGCCACAAGGATGCTTTATCTAAAGTAATAGAAGAATCAATATGAAATACATTATTTCCTAAGTTGTCTACAATCGACACAGTTTCATATACACCATCACAAGGTAATGCTTTAAAATAAAACACATCATTATAAAAAGCATCAATAGCACCAATTTTATTATCAAATGAAAAGGTGAAACCTTGCTTGTACAAACTATGAAAGGAAATAATATTTCTCGCCATTTCTTACAAGTAACAACAATTATTCAAATCTAACATTAACCCATTAATAAGCAATAAAGAATAAACTCTTATCTTGGTAACACGTGATGCTTTCCTATTGCCCATGATTAAGTTTATCTTCCCGTGCTCCACTTATTCACTATTTCTTAGGCCCTACAAATCAGTACAAATGTGAATACCACAACCTGTATCAAGCACCCAGGAGTTAGTATGCAATGAGTTTTTAGACAATATAGTGTAAATACCTGCATGGGTGAGTTTAACTTTCCCATCCTTTACATCCTGCAAGTACTTAGGGCAGCTTCGCTTCCAGTGCCCCTTTTCATGGCAGTAGAAGCATGTGCTTTGTTAGGCTTTGAAGAAGGAGGAATGGAACCTTTCTTGGTTCCACTTGAAGAGGAGCCATCAAGAGACTTTCCCTTGGTACCCTTCGAAGGGGTCTTCCTCTTCTTCCCCTTTCCCTGCCCAATTGCCATTACAGGGGCTGTAGTAGGAGTAGGTGTAACAACTGTTTTACCTTTAAGACCACTTTCAGCGGTCCTTAAAAGTCCTTGGAGCTTACTTAGTGTGAATTCCTCCTTCTTCATATGATAAGTCATATGAAACTGATCATAACTTGGAGGTAAGGAATGGAGAATGATGTCAATCGCCATGTCCTCCGGAAAGTCCACATTAAGCTTCAATAGCCGGTCCACGAACCATTGCATTTTCTACAAGTGACCGGTGAAGGGTTCTTCCTCTTTCATCTTACTTGTTATCATTGAGGAAATAACTTCATACCTCTCCTGACGAGCACTCTGATGGTACCTCTCCATCAGATCCTGGTGCATCTCAAAAGGGTAGAAATCTTCATAGATTTCTGGAGTTCTCCTGTCATTGTGGCCAACATGATTCAAGACACCTTAGTGGCATCTTTCTCATGGGTAGTGTACTCAACAATCTCCTCAGGAGTAGCAGTTTACTCATCAATAACCTTTAGATCCTTATCGAGGACATACTCTTTTCGCTCACAGCGAGTAATCATTCTGATGTTCCTAATCCATTCATTGAAATTGGAACCATCAAAAGTGACTTTCCCACACAAGTTCATTAGGGAAAAGGAGTCTGTAGGGTTTGAGCCAGTAGCAGTGTTAGAAGACATCTGAAAAGAAAGAAAGACAAGTTTTTATTAGATAAAGAGTCATTAATAAGTCACCCAAATGAAGTATTAAGGCTAAGATCCTACAAACCATTTCATAACTTGGAAGAGGGATGTCGTAATCCAAGCTATAAAATATTTGAAGGTAGGTAAATGACGATTTACCAATTTTCACCACGAAAACGAAATAGATTATTAAGTTTTATTGGATTTGAAATTCCAAGATCTTTTGAGATACATTGAACTTTCAATGGCATGTTTGAATCTCGATTGTGCCCTCCCAAGTTTGTGACTGGGATGTCGAGGATCACAAACAAGGTGTGAATAACCATTCAAATTGACTTGGTACCCTTAATTTTATCACCTAATGGATGTGCCGGTTAACCACACAAGCTCCACCGATCTATGATAAAACTTAAGTCACCCTTTGCCACTCTTACTAGTCCTAGTTAGTGGGTTGATTAACCACACGCGCTCCACTAAAGACTTGTTAAGGTACAAAGTGTAATTTCATGGGTTATCACCTATTTCACATTTTCCCTAAAGTAACTAAGATTGGGAATTAATAAAGGTTTGGTTACTTTATAATTTCATTATACTTTTAATGAGTATTAAGGTCCTATCCTACCCGTTCGACTAACGACCCTCCACCAGTCAAGGAAGTGGTAGGTGAGAGTGGACACCCATTAAGCTGCCATTTTATAGGCAACAACCTTATACCCCCTTAGAGACCGGCTTCGTGAATGAGGCCTACTAACGGTAAGACTAACTTATTCTTATACATATTCCAAACTTGAATTTTAAACTTGAATTTTAATATTATAGAAGTATAAGGGTTGAATTTTAAACTTTTGAAAATTCTAAGGTTCAATTTGGAAATTAAAGTGTTAATGTGTGAGACTTTACAAATTCCAAACTTGAGGGCAATTATTGAAACTATTCAAGACTTTTTATTTCATAACTTATGAGTTTAATGGTCCATTAAAGTGAAGACTCTTCACTTTATGTAACCTCTTATTCTTTAATGACACTTTTAAAGAAGTGACTTTTGGTTATCCATAACTTGAGGACAAGTTATGGACTCTATCATTAGGCATTAAGATCATGAATCAATCATCAAACAATTCAGCAAATAATTCCTATGATCTAACCATAACTCATAAGAACATGAATATTCATATCAAAATTTCAAGAATCATATTAACACATATAAAACATGGAATTTTGATATTAGCCATTGTAAATGGAATAGCATAAGCATTACACCAACTAAAACAAGTTTTAAAACACCAAAACAGTTTAGGGTAATGTTTCTAGTCCATTTCCAGCAGCAAAACTCGAAGATATGCACACAGTAGCTTCTACTCGTCGAGTGCATGATCCAACTCGACGAGTAGGATGAACTTTCACATGGACTCGTCGAGTCCCCCCATGGACTCAGCGAGTTCAGACAAACAGTGAGCAGATTTTCGATTTTTCAAGCAGTTTGCGTCAAGTATACAGAAAACAAGCCTAGGCTCCGATACCACTGTTGGGTTTTGAGCATTCTGACACTCCTATGGTGTACATGCAACCCTAGAAACATTGGATCTATGTTTTCTCTAATATACATGCAAATCTAATTTTTCCAAGGTTTACTTCCTAACTAGCATGGCATGGGGAACATGTAATATAAAACTAGTAGAAGTACATACCTTTCTTGTTGTTTGAATTCCTTGATGACTTTGTGAGCCTAGCACCCCAATTGTGATGCCTCAAATGCTTCACACAACACCACAACACTTGGAATAACTTGAGAGAAACACACTCTTGCACAATTCCGGCTAGCCCTCTTCCTTTCACACTTAGTGCCGAAAATGCTCCACCATGGGGTCTTTTCATAGTTGTGTCACAAGTAGGGTTACACCATGTAAACCCTAATTGACATGACTTTTCATTTCCCATGATCCATGGGTTTATTATGCCCATGGACTATCCATGGAGCACCACATGGGTTTTAGCCCATTTCCATAAACCATGGATCATTAGCCCAACATATAAGAATGGATGATTTACACAATCAACCTCATATATTTAATTAGTCTCTTTTTTATCACTAAATTAATTCCAAATTAATTCTTGATCAATACTAATTAAATAATATTATTAATATATTAGAACTTATAATATATTAATAATCATTAAGTGTCCTTTCTATCATTATAGTCTACCCAAGTATTGCAATGCCATGCAACCCAAATGGATCATGTCGGGTCGGGTCAAGTACATACCAAATATAGTTATGGACTTAGACACTATATACAACACTGCAGGGTGGGTGCTTCGGGCTGCTATATGTGCGGCAACACAGTGCATTTTAGTAGGGATTGTACTGCTACTACTACCACCACCGAGACATCAGATATGATTTTCTTCCATTGAAATCAGAGCGTCCATAAGAAGGCCAACTTCCCGTGTTTAGCATGAGGAGGACCATTTGAAGTACCAGCTCCGACAACTCTAAGGATCACTGATGGCCGCCAGGGCAAGGCGGAGGCGCCTGTTGTTCAGAGCAAGGCATTTCAGCAGACAACCGAGGAGGCTCGTGCAGCACCCGATGTGGTCACTGGTATGTATCTTCTACTTATCTTCATATTTATATTTATTTTCATGATTTTATGTGTGTATTGTTGTTTAGGGACGTTCCTTGTGAACGGTATTCCTTCTTGGGTCTTATTCGATTCGGGGGATGCCCGATCTTTTGTATCCCTTGCACTTAGCAGAAGATTTGACAATAAACCTGGATAGTTGGATTATCCACTAGAGGTTGATATTGCAGATGACCATCCATTGCGAGTGACGAGGGTTCACCGAGGATGCACTTTGGAGTTATTCAGTTAGCAATATCCGATTGATTTGGTTCTGATTCTCCTGCACGAGAGCAAGGTCATTGTGGGGATGGATTAGTTTATCCCAATGGGGCGATGATTGATTGCGGGCTTCAGTTGGTACGTGTTCGGACCCCAAGTGGGGGAGAGTTGGGGATCCATGGTGACGGTGCTCAACGTGGGCCAACTGTATGTTCTGCAGCCAGAGCCAATCATTATCTTCAGCAAGGATGTTCCCGGTTTGTGGCCTATGTGATGGATACCCGTGAGAATGGGAGATGACCATAGATGATGTACCGATTGTTCAGGAGTACCCGGATGTGTTCCCGTAGGATTTTCGATGAGTACCTTCGAAGAGACAGGTGTAGTTTCGGATTGACTTGGTTCCAGGTAAGGCTTCGATGGCCAAAGCACCTTATCGATTATCACCTCCAAAGAAGCAGGAATTGTGTATGCAACTTTACGAGATGCTAGAAAAGGGATTTGTTCAAACAAGTAGTTCACCATGGGGAGCGTCGATCTTATTTGTTAAGTAAAAGGATGGGACGCATCAAATGTGTATTGACTACCAGGAGCTGAATAAGCGAATGGTGAAGAACAGTTACCCACTTCCGTGGATCGACGATTTATTTGATCAGCTTCAGTGTGCATCTTGGTTTTCCAAGATTGATTTGTTTTCGGGTTATCACCAGATGAGCGTCAGAGAGGAGGGCATCCATAAGACGGCCTTTCGGACTAGTTATAGTCATTACCAGTTCGTGACGATGCCTTTCGGGCTCACTAATGCTCCAACCACATCTTATGGATCTCATAAATCGCGTATGCAGACCCATGGTGGATCGGTCTGTGATTGTGTTTATTGATGACATCCTGGTCTGTTCCAAGACCCATGAGCGGCATGAGGAGAATATGAGGGAGGTATTGGAGACTCTGAGGAGGGAGAGACTGTATGCGAAGTTCTCCAAGCATGAGTTCTAGTTACGTGAGGTGCAGTTTCTGGGGCCCCTTGTCAACCAGAACGACATTTTGGTCGACCCGCCCAAAGTACGAGGCGGTGATGAGATGGGAGGTTCTGATGTCTCCATCTGAGATTTGGAGTTTCCTTGGATTGGCAGGTTACTATCGGAGATTCATTCAGGATTTCTCCAAGATAGGTGTTCCTTTAAGTTGGTTGATAAAGAAGACCATCATGTTCCGTTGGGGGCCTGAGCAGCAGGAAGCATTTAAGAATATGAGGCAAGGATTATGTGAGGCACCGACTCTGACCCTGACAGAGGCTGTTGAGGACACTGTGGTATATTGTGATGCTTCAATCATGAGCTTGGGTGTTGTGCTGATGCAGCGGGGTCATGTGATCGCTTAGACCTGGAGGTAATTGAAGCCTCATGCAACAAACTATCATACGCACGATTTGGAGTTGGGAGCTGTGGTGTTTTCCCAAAAGATTTGGCGAACTTTACCTCTATGGGGTCCGCTGTACTATCTACACGGATCACAAGAGCGTGAGGTATTTCAAGGATCATCCAAATCAGAACATGAGGCAGCATAATGGTTGGATGTGGTGAACGATTATGATTGTGAGATCCTTTATCACTCGGGGAAGGCCAACGTGGTGGTTGATGCTCTCAACCGTAAGGCGGTCGTGGCTCCGATCAAGGATTTACGTTTGAGGATGACAGTGATTACCCCACTAATATGAAGGAAGAGCACAGGAAGAGTGAGCGCATAGTGGGTCAGGTGGCTTCCTTCGATTATGATAGCCGGGGGTTATTAACCCTTCATTGGAGGGTATGGGTTCCATGATGGAGGAGGTGCACAAGTCGAGGTTCTCTATTCATCCTGGAGTGACAAAGATGTATAGAAATCTTCAGCCTGATAATTGGTGGTCAGTTATGAACCGAGATGTGGCATGGTATGTGGAGAGGTGCTTGAATTTTAGGAAAGTCAAGCCCGAGCATCAGCGGCCCCATGAAAAAATGGAGTCGTTGGATATTCTCGTTCGGAAATTGGAAGAGATTATGATGGATTTCATCACAAAATTGCCTAGGACGGCGCACGGGGAGGATTCGATATCGGTCATCGTGGATCGACTGACCAAGAGCGCACATTTTATCCCGATTCAGGACAGTATCTCTACGGCGAACTTGGCAAACATCTACATTTGGGAGGTTGTGGCATGTCATGGGGTGCCAATTTCAGTTGTCTATGATAGGGACGTCCATCTCATTTCCAGGTTCTGGAAGAGGTTCCACGAGGAGTTGGGTACTCGTTTTCACTTTAGCACATCTTTTCACCCGTAGATTGATGGTCAGAGAGAGCGGACTATCCAGACATTGGAGGATATGCTGCAGACATGCGTTCTTAATTTTGGCGATAGTGGGATACGTACCTTTCGTTAGCGGAATTTTCGTATAACAACAGGTATCATGCAAGCATCGATCTACCTCCTTTTGAGATGCTCTACAGGAGGAAGTGTAGGGCCCCGATATGTTATGGTGAGTTCGGACAACGAGTCATGGGGAGTTCCGAGGTGGTATTCAACATGACTGAGATTATCCAGCAGGTTCGTGGTAAAGTTTAGACAGCACAGAATTGGCAGAAAAGCTACACAGATAGACGCCGGTCAAACTTGGAGTTCCAACTCGATGATATGGTACTCGGGAAAGTGTCACCTCGGAAAGGTGTCATCCGATTCAGGAATCAAGGAAAGCTAGGCCCCAGATACATTTGTCCTTCTAGGGTTTTAGCCCGGGTGGGCAGGGTGGCGTACCGTTTAGACCTTATAGAGGAACTAAATCAGATTCACAATACTTTTACCGTCTCTCAACTATGGAAGTGTTTGGTTGATGATTTCGCAATGGTTCCATTAGAGGATATTCAGGTGGACGACCGCCTGAATTACATTGAGAGACCGGTGGAGATCCTTGACTGGAAGACCAAAACCTTGAGGAACAAGGTTGTGAGTTTGGTAAAGGTGTAGTGGCAGCACCAAAAGGCTTCTGACTAGACATGGGAGCCCGAAGAAGATATGAGGGAGAATTACCCAGGGTTATTTGTGACAGCGAACATCGAGGACGAAGTCGGATTAAAGAGGGGGACCATTGTAACGCCTGAATTTTCAGGTAAAACTCTTAGCAGTCTTTTTTTCTTCATTTACACATTTGGGGCTTGAGTACGTAGGGGCTTACATGTGGTACACCAGGTGTACTCCGTTGTTTTCATGAAGTGGGGATGCCTCTACGTACACTGGGTGTACCCATACATACTCAGGGCATATGCAAGACAGGGGTAAACCCTAATATTTAGGGTTTGCACCCTGTTTAAGCTCATTAAGTCCTTCAAACCCCTCACCTTATCAGTCTCCATTGCCTTTTTCAGCTAATCTCAAAACAGTGGCCATCTTGAGAGTATTCTTGAGCTTACTAAGAGTTTTTGGGTGTTCTTTTGCGATCTTGAAGAAGAAGAAGGCTTGAGGAGAAGCATTGGAGAGGAAAGAGTTTGTAGATCCAGAGGTTGTTTTTCATTTCTAGTTCATTGGAGGTATAAAGTCCGAAACTTGTTCATTCTAAGTCTAGATCTTAGTTTAGGGAAGAACTTAGAATATTTTGGTCACGTGGATGAACTCTTATAAGTAATTGCTACTCTTGTTGTTATGAGACATCCTTTTTGTTGTTTGAGGTCCTTGAAGCCATAAATTTTGTATCTTGGAGGTTAGATCTCAACCATGCATGAGTTGGTGACCACTTAAGAAAGATAGAAAGCTAAATCCATGATTTGAGTTCCCTTCAGACATGCAAAAGAATAAAATTTGCAACTTTATGGCTTAACACGCTTTAATAAGCTTATATCTAAAATTGCAACTTTACAACTTTATGCAAAAGTATTAGCTGATTAAGATCTTAGCAGGAGGATTTGGTCAGCTGCAACGTGCATTGGGCGTACCTAGACGTATGATGCGCGTACGTGCCTGAGGTCCCTTCGATGCGAGGGTCTTTAGTATGTCGGGCGTACTGATGGTACGCTGAGCGTACTCACCATAGGGGGTTTTGGGCTTTTTAACCTCGGGTAATTTTAGACTTAGGGATTTGGGCCTTTGTTGGGCCGCATGCTTTTCTGTGATGGGCCTTCTTGATCTTGGACCCATAGTGGGCATGGAATTTATTTTGGGCCTTGGGTTAGTCTGGATTTTAGCCTTGGTGTGTTAGGCTTAGACAGGGATGGTAAATAAACCTTTTTTCCCTTAAAGCCGAAACTTAGGGTTTGGGCTCTCGGGTTGGGTTATTGGCCTAATTTCTAATTAGGGTTTAATTACTTGTGATTTAGTAAGAGGATTTCACGAGTCAGCAGCTCGAGTATGATTTGATACCTTCAGTCTGAGATGATTTACCCTCACTGTATCTGTGGGTCGAAGGCACCAATGCCGGCCCACTAGATTATGTTTGTCAGATGATGATTGTCTTCATCACAATTCCCTGATATGCATCTATCAACTTGATGTCTCTAAGACTCTTATTGTTATGATTATATATGTTAGCTGTAGGGGTGAAATAGACCAGATACCGAAGGGGGTGAAATAGACCCAATACCGGTTGAAAAATACCAAAGGGAGTCAAATCGACCCAGTACCGGTTGAAAGATACCGAAGGGGGTGAAAAAGACCTAGTACCGGTTGAATGATACCGAAGGGAGTGAAATAGACCTAGTATGTTTTTTTACAGTTATGTATGTATGGTACAAGGTATTTTGGGGGATATCTATAAGCTTTGTCATTATAGTTTTTAGTTTAGGTTTTAGGTACTTCCAGCTCAAAAGGGAAGGGCATGGATTGAACGCACCGCATTTGCGCATGTTTTCCACATTTACTTGATTTTGGGATTTGTACTCTGATATTGTTTTTGTTATGATACACTTTTGGTTGTTTTGTCATGACTACTGGATGTTTGAAATGAAATTTTTATCTGGAAATGATGGGATGTTACATTTTCATGCACTTATTTTTGAGCCTAGAGGTTGATGAAATTAACGACGAGATTGTCCTTATTTAATATTCGCATTTTTGCGTTAAATATTAATGTCAGTCGATGACATATTTTCTAGGTTGTCACACTTTACTTTAGCGTTTTCTTATATATAAGAAAGTAGAAGGATGGTGCAAAGCAGGAAGCCATTTGTCGCATTTGCTATACAGTCTGAGAATTTCTAATTAATCGTAAAAGCCGTGGGGTGCCTCTTAATAGGCGTGATGCGTCTTCGGTGTGACATCCCTTAATTTTTAGAATAAAAAAAACTTTTTTATGTATTCAAACCATGTTCTCTTTTTTTGTGGTAAATATTTATTTATTAAAATATATTGAGTACAAATGTTGTTTCAAAATAACAATCCCTAACGATGTCATAATCAATACATAACATCAGTTACAAAGTAAAGACCTATCGGTCCTGAATATTTTTTACAGTTTGTCTCTTTAATCAATCCTCATCCTAATCAAGTTCCAACAGCTTTAGCACCGCTACCTGTGATGCATATATTTTGAGTGGGTTAGGTTTGGGAACCTGGTGAGACAAATTGTAACATCCTATTTCGAGAAGTTTCTTATTCCGGGATTATGGACAATAAATGGACCAAGTAAAGACATTGGGCTTCAAAGGAATGGGGTTTAGCCCTTAGTGGATGATGATAATGTTGGATAAGCGATTAAGGCCTTGGTTTGTGTCTTGGAGTCAAAGGGTAAAATGGGAAAAGTGATGTTTCAGACTTATTTTATGAATTAAGGTGTAGCATCCGAATCCTTGAGGTACTTAATTTATTCAATTCTTGCATTATGGACGAGGCTCACGACTTGAACCTCGCGACGTGAGCATGAGGGCTCACGACGTGAGTCAGGCCTGATGACCCAAAACCCTAATTTTTGAGTATTTAATGGACTAAGAGAGTTAGGGTTGCCCATCCTCAGCCTCTCTCACTATCTAGCCTCTTGAAAACCCTAGATTCGACCTCGTTGAGACCTTTGGCCATTGTTTGTGACTTTAAAGAGCTTATTTGGTGGTTTTTGGTCCTTTGAAGTGAAAGATGACACTTATGGTCCTTCAATTTGGAAATCTAGCTTGTACCTCTTGGTCTTGTTGAGCTTTTGGACCTCTATAAGTCACAAAGCTCTTACCTTTTGCCTATTGCATTCTAGATCTAGGTTTTGAGAGTTTTCTTTGCATGGTTGGGTTGTGTAGCATCCATGGGATCTATAAAGTTGGCAACTTTATTGATCATTGAGACATGTTCTATATACGAGGCTTTGGATATGATTTTTGGTGTTGGTTTTAGACTCCAAGCATGAGTCTTGATCTTGTTACCTTTCTTTTGACCTAGTTAGTATCTAAGTTATGCATTGGACATGCATGATTGAAATGCTACGATTTTTATAGTCCTTAGGTTCGAGGAAGGTGCTCTGGAAAGTCACAAATTATGTCTTAAAGGGTTAAGATCTTAATTCTCAAAGTTGGTCAGAACATATCTGACGATGTCAGAAATGGGAATCTCACGACACGAGAAAGGTGGTTGTTCCGATTTGAGGATTCTGGTTTGATGAGTTGTGACTGAGGCGACTCGCCGAGTAGGGCCGGGTCGAGTCCATTCTCACGACGTGATCCATAATGATCACGACGTGAGGGTGATATGAGGGGAAAGTTGACCTTTGACCTTAGACCTTGACTTTTGATCAGAGTTGACTTTTGGTCAACTCTTGTTTTCGAAGGGTAGATTTAAGGTTTGCCTTGCATGATTATCTAGGTGTGGTTTAGTGCGGGTGTAGCTGTACGTGAGAACAACAATAGTTAATTATCAATCGAGAGGTGAGTTTCCTTCACTATACTCATGGGTCGAAGGCACGAATGTTGGCCCATTACGTTATGTTTGTAAGATGATGATTGTCTTTGTGACAATTACTTGTTATACCTACATATGTTTGTTGCCTCTATGATTATTGTTGTTATGATTATAAGCTAGTTGTAGGAGTGAAATAGACCCATTACCGTTTGAAAGATACATAAGGGGGTGAAATAGACCCGGTACCGGTTGAAAGATACCGAATGGGATGAAATTGACCCAGTACCGGTTGAAAGATACCGAAGAGGGTGAAATAGACCTAGTACCTGTTGAACGATACGGAAGGGGGTGAAATAGACCTAGTACCGGTTGAAAGATACCGAAGGGGGTGAAATAGACCCAATATGTTTTTTAGTGTTATGTATGTATGGTATGGGGTATTTTGGGGGATCTCACTAAGGTTTGTGCTTATAGTTTTCAGTTTATGTTACAGGTTCCTCCATCTCGAAAGGGAAGGGCCCGACTTTATTGCACCGCATGTACCCTTGTTTTCCACACTTACGTGATTTTGGGATTGTACTATAATATTGTTACACTACGAATCACTTTTTTATTTTTTTGACATGATTACTGGATATTTTAAAATGAATTAAAAATGAAATTTTTATCGGAAATTTTGGGATGTTACAAGTTGGTATCAGAGACTTGATTTGAGGGATGTGGGCATAGTCTCGGGGGTGTCTGAACTCAAATTGAGGGTTTGGTAGATTTTCATAAAAAGAAATATTTCAATTATGGGATTTTAATAAAAGAAAAGGGGTGAAAGGCATGCAATCAGCTGAGCTCAAGATAGGCTTCCCAAAATATCCATACATGATATATGTTTTAGAGTATGATGTGCGAATTGCATGCTAGATTAGGGCTAAGAATATGCTCATAATTGCATGACAGAATGCTAGGAGAGATGTCTTTATGTAGCTATTGTATGAGCTTGTAGATTTGCATGCTAGTAATAGATCATTTATCTGATAGGATGGCTTGTTTAGGTTATGTTCTGAATTGAGTTTCTTGATGCTTGAATGTTGTGTGCTTTATGCTTTTAGGAATTTTATTAGTACCTGATGACTAGTGGACAGATGCATTTGGTTACATATTATTGGGATTAGATAATTTTAGAACGTTAGGTTTAACTCTATTTCGCAACTCTTGTTTGAGTTCAACTGTTGTAGTTTGGGACCTTTCATTCGAAGAATTATCAAGTATCGATAATATGTAATTGTATATGTTTGGTAGTTAGATGGTATTAGTGAAAACTGCTTCTGCAGCTGATAGCAGAGAGTGGTGAGGAAAGGAACCGTAGGAAGTTCCTGGATTATGTCTCGGCGCTTAGGATGCTTGTAGTATGGGAGGAGTATTAGATGGGAAGGGAGTGACTTAGAGGAGTCGGGTAGTCCTTAAAGAGGGTACAGATAAGTGTGGAATGTAGTATTAGGCCTGTAATACTGGAAGCACATAATTTATACCCGAGACTAGGGAGACCACGATGAATCTAGGAAGCTCGAGAGCGTGAACCTCTTTGTGTGTATACTCATTGTTTATGTGTTATGTTTCAAGATGGTGATGGCACGCGGTGGAGCAGGAGGTTCAGGATTTGGATCCGGTTCGGGCACGGACACCGAACCCTCTGATGAGGGGTTACGCGAGTTCATAGAGTCAGACTAGGACCGGCACTCTCTTCTTCAAGGAGGGTATCATCGAGCTGATGGAGGATCGCCTTCGGATCATCAGGGTCGATCTGGCTGCTAGCCATACTAGAACCCGCACTCTCTCCTTCATGGGTTTCAGGGGATGTGGGGTGCCAGATTTCTTTGCAGTGAAGCATCCTATTGCCACCAGGCGTTGTCTAGAAGATATCGAGTGTGCCCAGATGACGAGCTTCTGCCCCGAGGGACCGAAGGTAATGTTCACTGCAGGATGTGTGAGGGAGCGAGCTCGGGATTGGTGGGAGGAGGTTCGTGATATTCTGGGAGCCCCAGTCGTTGAGGCCATGACCAGGCCATATTTTGTAACCCGATTTAGAGTAGATTCTTCACTAGTTGTTGAGGTCCAACAGCTAGCGAGGCTGTTCCTGGATATGCGACAGACGACTGAGACCATGGGGGAGATCACCGCTAAGTTCCAGGAAAGAGCTTTATTGGTACCCCAGTATGCAGCTGACGAGGAGATGCGGAAGACTCGTTACAATGATATGTTGAGATCAAATATGCAAGAGTTTGTTAGTTTTTATGCTTGCCCGACATTAGATGACATAATAGCTAGGGCCCAAGAGCGGGAGATTGATTTGGAGCACCTAGGTAAGAAGAAGGCAGAGCATGGGCAGAAGTCTAGGGCTTCGGCAAAGAAACCCAAGGGCTTCGATTGTAGATCGAAGGGCCACCAGGGCCGAAGCCGCTGTGGGAAGTGCAACAGGGCACATGACGGAGCCTGTAGGGTGGTTGGTTCAGGCTACTATGAGTGCGACAAGATAGGGTACTTCAGCAGGGATTGTAGTGCTACCGCCACCACCACCCAGATGATATATCCGATTTGCTTCCATTGCAATAAGAGGGGGCATAAGAAGGCCAATTGCCTGAGTTTAGCATCAGGAGGACCATTAGCAGCACCTGCTTCGGCGACTCTGAATATCACTAATCACCGCCAGGGCAAGGCGGAGACGCCATTTGTTTTGAGTAGGGCATTCCAACTGACATCCGAGGAGGCTCGTGTAATACCCGATGTGGTCACTGGTAAGTAATTTCTGCCTATCTTCTTATTTATGTTATTTGTCCTGCTTATATGTTTGTATTTTTATTACGGTCGTTCCTTGTGAACGGTATTCCTGCGTTGGTCTTATTCGATTCGGGGGCTACTCGATCTTTTGTGTCCCTTACGCTTAGCACGAGGTTTGATGATGTCCCAAGAGAATTGTATTATCCACTGGAGGTTGATATTACTGATGACCGTCTGATGCAAGTGTCGAGGGTTCACCGGGGATGCATTTTGGAGTTATTCAGTGAGCAATATTAGATTGATTTGGTTCTGATTCCCCTGCGTGAGAGCAATGTCATTATGGGGATGGATTGGTTGAGCCCCAATGGCGCGATGATTGATTGTGGGCCTGGCGGTCGGCTGGTAATTGACTAGTCGGGCGTAGGTTCGAATCCTACTTGAAAAGCTTCCCTGGACGTTTTTGACTATCTGCTTACTCCAGCCGTAAGTAAACTCGTAGAATGGGATGTCAATGGTTAGTATGTGTTCGGAACCCAAGAGGGCTAGATTTGGTGATGTACAGTAAGGATGCTCAGCGTGGGTTGGCTCTTTGCTCGGCAAGGGTGTTATCTTTATCATGGATGCTTCGGGTTCGTAGCCAACATGAAGGATAACCTAGAGAAGGGTGAGATGGCCATAGATGATGTACCAATTGTTCGGGGGTACCCGGATATGTTCCCGGAGGATTTGCCAGGAGTGCCTCCGGAGAGGCAGGTGGAGTTTTAGATTTATTTGATCAGCTTCAGGGCGCATCTTGGTTCAGGGCGCATATTGGTTCTACAAGATTTATTTTCGTTCGGGTTATCACCAGATGAGGGTCAGAGACGAGGACATGCAGAATATGGCCTTTCGGACTCTTTATGGTCATTACAAGTTCGTGGTGATGCCTTTCGGGCTCATCAATGCTCCAGCCGCATTCATGGATCTCATGAATCGCGTATGCAGGCCGATGCTTGATCGGTCTGTGATTGTGTTTATTGACGACATTATGGTCTATTCCAAAACCCAGGAACAGAATGAGAGCATCTAAGAAAGGTATTGGAGACTCAGAGGAGGGAGAGACTGTAGGCGAAGTTCTCCAGGTGTGAGTTATGGTTGCGTGAGGTCAGTCAACGGGTTATGGGGAGTACCAAAGTGGTGCTCAACAGGTGCATAGTAGGTTTCGGATAGCACTGAGTTAGCAGAAAAGGTATGCCGACAAGCGCCGATCAGATCTAGAGTTCCAGGTTGCCGACATGGTTCTCCTCAAGGTGTCACTTTATAAAGGTGTCATCTGATTCAGGAGGAGGGGCAAGTTGGGCCCCGGGTACATCGGTCCTTTTAGGGTTTTGGCCAGGCTGGGCAGGGTTGCTTATCGCTTGGATCTACCCTAGGAGCTTAGTCAGATTCATAGCACGTTTCACATCTCTCAGGTACGGAAGGTATTAAAGGAAGTCTCTTCTGCACCTAATGGCGGAGAGTGATGTGAAGGGAACCCTAGGAAACGCTAGGAAGAATGTTAGAATGTGCTTGTGTGAACATTTTTGAAAGAGAGATTCTAGAAGGAGAATCTAGGAAGATTAGCAACGTTGGTAGAAGTTCCTAGCATCGCAGAAGCACGTTAGTGGATGATGCTTTTTATGTTTTATGGCCTATAGAATGTTACTAGTTGAATGCTGCTTGCTTTGTGCTTTTGGGGATCCTTATTGATGTGGGCTAACTAGTAAATGAATATGTTAAGTTACATTCTGCAAAGATTAAATAATTCTAGAATGATTGATTTGGCCTTATTACGCAACTCTCATTTAAGTCTAACCATTTTAAGTTTTGTTACATGCAATTGTATTCATGAAGTAGTTAGCTGATATTAGTAGGGGTTCTTCAGTAGTGCACATGAGTAGTTACTTAGAAGATCCGGAACGATTCTTTTGGAACCGGCGGTTCTTAGTTTTTGGGTATTGGAACCGGACCCGCCTACACCGGTTCCTAGAAAATTGAAACCGCTCCCGGAACCGGTTCCGGGTACCCGACTTCTTGATAATTTACATCTTTTATTGTAGACATTTCATTGAAATAAACTTTTATAAACAATAGGAGACTAGGAATGCAATTTATAAAACTAAAATAATCATAAAAACTTGATGGGATAATGACTTAAAAAGGTAACGAAGTTTCAAAAATGTACAAAAAAGACCAATGTTTTTTTTAGTACACAAAATATCATTTTACCGGCTATTGTAGGTTACCTGGTTTTCAAATGTTCAAAAAATATCATTGTTGTTTTTTAGTACAAAAAAGACCATTAATGTTACTATTTGTACACGGAATACCAACGAAGTACACATGTGTTTAAATAAAACATTATGGTAAGCTGGTACTTCAGGTAAATGGAAAAGAGACTTAAAAGTGTAACGAACTTTCCAAAATGTTCAAAAAATACCACACTTTTTGTTGTCGGATTATGTAGAACACAATCACCGGAGATCGTGAACCGTCATATCAGTTCACAATAATTATGCAAATCTCTTTCATTCCTTCACTCGATCGTTCTTGTGCTAACAAGAAAAGTAAGTGGGTAATAACCCTAGTTAAACATTCTTGCTTCCTGATCACATTTATGCCTCAAACCTAAAACATATACACGTTATATAGATGCACATATTATACATCAAGGTTAGCCGTTTATTAGTGTTGCGGCACAAGAGAAACACAAAGGAGAAACGAGTGTGACATTATGCCATGAGAATTCCTAAATATGGATTTAGATACAAACTTATTGAGTGATGGAATAAAAGAGCGTAAACAACTAGTGTGAACTGGTACGGCGGTGATCGTGTTCTATATAATCCGGAAACAATGAAGTTAACAAAAGGTGCTCTGAAAAAACAACAATGAATTTTTTTTAACATTACGGAAATTTCAATGGTATTTTTTGTACTAAAATATGTATTTCGTGGGTATTTTATGTACAAATGATATACTTCAAGGATATTTTTTATACTAGAAAAATAATGGTATTTTTTGAACATTTTGAAAACTTTGTTACCTTTTTAAGTCATTTTCTGTTTACGTGAGATAGCCGGTTACCATAAGGATTTATTTGAACACATGTATACTTCGTTGGTATTTTATGTACAAAAAATATACTTTAATGGTATTTTGTGTACTAAAAAAAAAGAAAATGGTTTTTTTGTACATTTTTGAAACTTCATTACCTTTTTAAGTCATTATCCAAAACTTGATGTCAAAACACCATGCCAACACAATTGGAATTTATCAAGTAATATAACAAAATGACAATTTTCAGCAATAACAAAAGTCAAAACAGCAACAACAAAACAGCAAAACAGCAAAAAAAAATTATCAAGTTTCAAAACAGCACAAAAACAGCAAAAGCACCACAGCAAAACAGATTCATCAGGAAACATAAAAACAGCCAAATAGCAACAGCAAAATAGCACCAAACAGCAACAAAATAGCAAACAGCAACAGCAGCAAACAGCAGGCACCAAAAACAACAACATCCCAACATCAAAAACAGCAACTACTAATTCCCTCCACGTGTGTCTTCCATATTGCGACCGATTTCTGCAATGGAATTAAACATAAAAATTCAAATTAGAATATTAAATATTATACAAGAAACATAAAATAAAAGAATAATTAAAAGTGTATCTTCCACATTACCTTCCTCATATTTTTCCACATCTTCCATTAACTGTTCAAGGTCAATACAAACATTTGATGCCCTCAACCAATCTTGAGTACAAATCAAATCTTCCACCGTCTTTGGAAGCAAATTACTACGAAAGTCATCAACCACACGTCCGGATGTACTAAAAGTGGAATCACTAGCAATCGTAGAAATCGAAATGGCTAGAACGTCCTTTGCTATTGATGCCAACACCTTGTATGTTGTGCATTTGTCACTCCACCACTTCAAAATATCAAATGTTTTATTATTCATTTTTTCGGGTGGAGCATCAAGATATTCCTTGAAGATGAAGACTTGTATTTGCAGGCTTGCAGCGATGGTCGGCGATTGCGTCGGCAATTGGGTTTCTTCGTTCGTCGATTGAACAGAGGGAACAACGTGAGCCACTGAGCGGGGGTCTAAGAATCGAACGAGTCCACCTTCGTCTTCTACTCCAGCGAATCAAACGATTGCGAGAAGGGAGAGGGGAGTGTCGGCGTCTACGATTGCGAGAGGGGAGTGTGAGTATTTGCGTTTTTTTGGTAAGATTGATTTCTCAGTCACAATTCACAAACTCAAAAAATGATAAGGCAAAAGGCAATTACGCCACCTTCTTTTTCCAAAATATAAATATTAAATTATATATATATATATATATATATATATATATATATATATATATAAATTAAATATTTATTTTAAAGAGGCGGGTACCCGGCGGTACCGATTCCGGTTAACCGCCGGTTCCGGGTACCCGGTATTGGAGCCGGAACCGGCAGGTATCCAACGGGTATCAGTTTTTAAAAATGAGAATTGGAACCGGAACCGCTTAAGGCGGTTCCGAGACTTTAGGAACCGAAACCGGAACCGCCTAAGGCAGTTCCGGTTCCAGAACTGGCAGTTCCGAGGCGGGTTCCGGTTCCAAAGCAGGTACCCGCTTCCGCTGCTCATCCCTAGAAGATAGTATTGGCCCCGTGCTACTGAAATCAGAGGATCTCTACTTAAATCGAGGAAAACTTTTGGGGATTCTAAGGAGCTGAGTGAGGGTAGATTGTATGGTTCAACACGATGATTCATTTCAATCTGTTTCCGTTTTTTTCGGTTTTATCGATTATGGTTGTTCAAGATAAGGAAGGGCATGGTGATTACTTGGGTCTTAGTGGCTATGTTAGTTTCGTTTTGAATGATGTAGACCTAGATGATTTAGTTGATTTTAAGGTCTCGAGGGCCTTTCTTCGGGTAGTACCAGTTGAGTCGCGGGATTCAAGAAGGAAGTATTTTGATGATCGAATCGATGATTGTTGTCGGAGGCAGAGTGATTGGCAGATGGACTGGGGTGTCACTATACACGATGGGGATTATGTCCTTCTAGCTTTTCATGTTCAGAGGAGAGAGAGAGAGAGAGAGAGAGAGAGAGAGAGAGAGAGAGAGAGAGAGAGAGAGAGAGAGAGAGAGAGAGAGAGAGAGAGAGAGAAGAGAGAGAGAGAGAGAGAGAGAGAGAGGGAGAGAGAGAGAGAGAGAGAGAGAGAGAGAGAGAGAGAGAGAGAAAGAGAGTGAGAGAGAGAGAGAGAGAGAGAAAATAGTGAGAGATAGAAACATAGTGAGAGAGAGAGAGATAGATAGATAGAGAGAGAGAGAGAAAGAAAGAGAGAGAGAGAGAGAGAGAGAGAGAGAGAGAGAGAGAGAGAGAGAGTGAGAGAGAGAGAGAGAGAGAGAGAGAGAGAGAGAGAGAGAGGGAGAGAGAGAGAGAGAGAGAGAGAGAGAGAGAGAGAGAGAGAGAGAGGAGAGACAGAGAGAGAGAGAGAGAGACATAGAGAGAGAGAGAGAGAGAGAGAGAGAGAGAGAGAGAGAGAGAGAGAGAGAGAGAGAGAGACAGAGAGAGAGAGAGAGAGCAGACATAGGATTTTCAAATTTAGGTTGTTGACCCAGCATGGGTCTACATAATTGCGGATTTTGGCAGCAAATATGGCACTGTGGGAATGCATAAGAGGATTCTTGTAGTATGGTTGCCTTATGATGAGATGAAGGGTCTGATTTTTTGAATTTAGTTAGGTGAGGTGCTAGTTGATTTTTTTAGGTGATCAAGGAGGTGAATTGGAAACGAAAAGTTTTGTTGTCTCTGAGTTATCTTGACTAAGAGAATGACGCTTCTTATCTTTATGATTAATGATCGCAATGAATTATTTGTTGGGGATTTTTAGGTGAGGTGTGTGGTAGTCCATGTGTTTCTAGATAAATAATCAGAGCTATGAATAAACCGTCATAATTATTGCTTGTGCTTCTACAAGGGATTCTTGATGTTAGATGTGGTTATGATTGGGAGGTTTCTTAGGTCTCCCTCTGAGATTCAGAATTTCTTTGAGTTTGATTGGTCTTCATTTGGAAGATTATCTTGTGTCATGTTATACATTCCAAGAGTTAGGGATGGTATGTATCCAGTTGAGTCGGTTTAAGTATTGGTTTTTTGTAATGTCAGTTGGTGGTAGTTCGAACCCTAAGTGGGGGAGATCTGGGTATTCTGCTTGGAAGATCATCGATCTTTTAGAGTACATAGTTTCAGAAGGATGGGTCATAAGGATCTTCGGTTTGGTTATGAGAGACTTTGGCACATGATTTGGTCAAGTCGGGGGTGCAAAGCAAGTTGCCATCAAATGTATGTGCTCTGGAATACGTGAGTGGTCTTTATGACAGGAAGCTGTTGGACAAGGAGCTTATTGTAGCTAGCGGTTCCTTTCGTGATGCTGGTGAATAGACCTAGAGGCGGTAGGGACGCTCGGGTTGAGTATCGGTTATTGAGTGATTCACCAGCTCGTTGTATAGGTTGGTATGTATAGTCCAGGTTGGACAGTTATTGATCAGTAAATCAACTTTAGAGTTTGGTGTGTTTAGTATTGCATCTGTTTTGGTTAAGTAGTGCATTGGATCATTGGATCCGTTGTCAATGCATTCTTGATCGTTGGTCATTTCGTTAATCGTTAATGGTTAAGGTTCTTCGAAGGTTTTGAGTTGTATCAGTTGAAGTTCCATGGATGCGTCAACCTATCATCAAATTTTGTACGTTGTATATTTTTTTACTTGGTATGGGTACCCTCAATTGTTGGTTATGTAAGTATTGTTCATAACGGAATCGGGCTCAATAGTTGTCCTTGGTTATTAGGAGTTCGGATGTTGGGGTGGTGTCATTAGTTTTTCAGATGTAAGTCTAGATCAGCATAGAATCCAATTTTTGGAGCATGTTAGGGTAGGTATTTGGATTGATCCAACCCAGTTTTTGACAAAAAAATTGGATATTTTTGGAAGTTTTATCGAGCTAGTTATGTATTAATGGGATGTGTTCAGTTTTAGTCGAAGTATGGGATCTTGTATCGGTTGTTCATGAAGTTGTTTCTGCTAACAATTAAGGTTCGTCATTTCGTTAGATCTGCTGGTACTCACCCTTTGGGTAAGGTGGTAAGGAAGAAGGAATACGGTAGATCCATGGTTGGTTATGTGTCTCCCCTTGGGGTGTACATTGTGGTAATGCCTCGACTATGGTCACGAGGTAGTGTATATGGACTGAGTGTGATGGCATGAGAGCACTTGATTTGGATTATTTGCATGGTTCTTAATTGGTTTATAGCTTTTTTGAATTGTAATAGGAGTACGACCGCATATCTCATTCTCTAGTCGTGTGCGACCATGTTTTCATCTAACTTTGCATTCGTAACAACATGTACTGGAAAGGAATTATATGCGATAAAAAGGTATTGCCTGTGTTGTGTTCGGTTAGAGTTGAGGGGGGTGTCGATTGGATTCTTGCAAGTCGGTGAATTGGCGGTTGAGTATCTTTAGGCCCCAGTGGTGCTGGTCGTATGTCTTCAGAACCTTGGTGGAATAACGACGAGATCGGCATAGTACCATGAGCTTTTTGTTCTAGTGGCTAGAGGATGCCAAAATATATTGTGGACCAATGGTTGTATGATTCATATGGGTGGAATTGGTACTCATTTGATTGAGACTCTTAGATCTTAGATCGTTAGTCTTGTTGGCATGTTTGGGTGTTACTACGTTGTTGGGGGTTGGGAGACTTAGTGACCAGCTCGTTTGGATCATGTGTATAGTAAAAGGTTTTTGGGATTATCAATTGTGCATCAGAAGTCACATGCTGAATGTTTTCATTATGAAATTTGTTTGCTTTCAGGCTGTTCATTAGGAGTTTGGTTACCGATGTTGAATATCATTTCTGAAATCTCGAGTCATGAAGTTCATTGTAATTGCTTCGAGTGAATTTTTCAGGTGGATGTACGCCTGAGCTAATTAGGCACTTGGATGAAACAAGAGATTCTTGGATTGACCACCATTACACTAATGGGAGTAGTGGGTTGGAGATGACTTGTCAGGAAGTAAAGTGTATATGTAAGGTTTTTGGGCACAACTTTTTGTTTTGGATTGGTTGAAATTCACGATCGGCATGCTTTGAGTATTTCTTTATGCATGATTTGGTGGTATTCCTAGTCAGGGAACTAGGGGTAGGTACAACGAATGGATGATCATCAGACTTAGAGCATGGTTTCTAAAGTTTAGAATGATGGATTCCTGGTTCCAGAAAGTATATTGATGGAATTGGTTTGTGGTTGTGGTTTTGATAGTTTCTAATTTGAGTTGTTCTCACTGGAAGTTGGGTTTTCAGGTTTTTGGGCTGTTTTTTGGCAGCTATGGGTTTCCGAGTGGTCTCTAGAGTTTTTTTATTTATAAGATGCATTGATTTTGAAGTGATTAGAGGTATCTTATGGAATTTGTTGGCATTGTTTTCAGAGATCCTAACCAAGACGGATTCCGAGGACGAAATCTAGCTTAAGTGGGGGAGAGTTGTAACATCCTGTTTCGAGAAATTTCTTATTCTAGGATTGGGGAAAATAAATAGATCAAGAAAATGCCATGGGCTTCAAGTGAATGGGGTTTAAACCTTATTGGATGATGATAATGTTGGATAAGCGATAACTTTGGTTTGTGTCTTGGAGTCAAAGGGTAAAATGGGAAAAGTGATGTTTCAAACTTCTTTTATGAATTAAGGATTTCAGTTCGATGTGTTTTAAGTATAAAGTAATTAGATAGTTTATTGGGGCTCGTTAATACCTTTCCGTGCATATAAAGAATGCTGAAAACAGAGTTGAAACGAAGAAGTTATGATTGTTTGAAGTTGTAGTGAAATGGGGCGAAAACTCGTTATCACGAGGTCATAACTAATTCTCACGACATGAGAGCCCAAAGCCCATAAAAATTTTAGGGGTCTCAAGGTATTTAACGGTAAGGATTCATGTTTTAGGGTATTTTCTTAGCCTCCATCATATCTAGAATATCTTGGGAGAAACCCTAGCCTCCATTTTCAAGATTTGAGCCTCCCCTCTCATCTCTCATCCATTTTTGTGTTTTTGGGGGTTTTGGAGCGATGTTTAGATGCAAGATTGATCCATAAAGCTTTGAAGTTGAAGATTTCAACTTTCACCTACCTTCTAGACCTTTGTAAGTTATAATTTACCAAGCTTTATTGCATTTCATCTTTGGATCTAAGTGTATTTGGTGTTTTGGTTCATTCTAATGATTTTTGAGTGAGAGTTTAGAATAATGTTTGCAACTTTATTACTCCCCAAGGTCCCAAGAACATTGTATGTTTTAGATCTGGACTCCAACACCCTTTGATTAGTTTAGAAAGTTTTCTTAGACTTTATAGACTAATAAAGTTTTGGTCTTTTACCTTCCCTTTTCAGCCATGCAAGTTATTTTGGTCATTTAGGCTATTTTGGTGTATTAAAGTTTAGATATTGAAATCTTGAGATATCATTATGGATAAAGTTGGAAACTTTATCCATCTAAACTTCATGTTTATTCAGATCTGAAGGTTGGAGACTTGGACCTAATGGATTAAGTTGAGAAGGATGCACTTTTGCCTGTGCTCCTCTCACGCCGCTCTTAAAACCTGACAAAGGAATACGACGTATTGCGGTAGGCACTGTATGGAGACGTTTGGTTTCCAATTTGGCTATTAAAGGTGTTGGTAAAGAAATAGCCAAGTATCTCAATAATTTTCAGTTCAGGGTCGGGGTGTCGAGTGGCGATGAGGCCGTATTACATAGCTGCAAATAGGGTGTTGAGTGAACGCCACAATGACGGATCTCTTTCCATGCTTACCATGGACTTCTCTAATTCCTTTAACCTTATTGATAGATTCGTATTACTTCATGAGTTCATATTGATGTGTCTTTCTATATCCTTGTGGGTATAATTCCTTTATGGTCATGTAGCAAGGTTGTATATGGGCAACACTCATATTTGGTCCACTAGTAGCGATCAACAAGGAGACCTCTTGGGACCACTTCTGTTTGCCCTTGTGTTGCACCTGCTCTAGCATAATATTAGAGACAATTTCAAGCTTCTTCTCCATGCATGGTACCTTGATGATGGCACACTTATTGGAGATTCGGAGGAGGTGGCCAAAGTGTTGGACATCATTATGGTGATTGGCCCAAAATTGGTCCTTTAGCTGAATATCAAGAAAATCGAGCTCCTTTGGGCCTCATGTGATGGTAGGAAGGTACGTGAGGGGCTATTCTCGGATGACATCGGGAGGCCACCTTTGGGGGTATAACTTCTTGGGGGAGTTGTTAGTAGAGATGCTAGTTTCATTAGCAGTTTAGCCATAAAGAGAGCCGAAAACGCTGTGAATTTGATGCACCTTCTTCCACAATTGTCTGACCCCCAAAGTCATCTCCTTCTGCTTCGGTCTTGTATAGGTATTGCTAAGCTTTTTTTTGGGTGGAAGACGTGCCAACCCATTCACATGGAGGAGGCAACAATATTCTTTGACAATGGGTTGCACGGGGCGATTGAGGACATTGTGGTTTGTGGTGGCCCTTTCTTTGGAGACATACAGTGGCGAATTGCTTCCTTACCTATCAGGTTTGGTGGTTTGGGTTTATACTCTACATTAGAGGCTACCTCATATGCTTTTGTTTCCTCGAGGGCTCAATCTTGGGTATTGCAAGACCACATCTTACAGGATAGCGACATATATGGTATGGATTAGGATTATGATTGTGCCTTGACTTCTCTTCGTAACAAGCTTCCGGATATTAACCTTAGATGTTTTACTACTAAAGATAACGCCCCCTCTCCCCCTTAAATCCTAGAATACACTGGTGAGGGCCCGTTTTCGTAAAATTTTCCAAGATGTGGAAGTGCATCTTGACATGACGACTCAGCAGCAAATGGTTTTCCAGTGCTTACGTGTACCATGCTCAAGATTTCTTCTAGCTATCCATAGATGTACTTGGCCAACATATGTCTCATGTGGAGTATCGTACTATCCTCAAATATCAGATTCATGATTCCAATATTCTCAGCTAACGAGATATGTCCTATGTATCGTAAGGTATGTTTGGACTCTTCTGGAGAGCATGCAGTTCACTGTAAAGAACTCTCGGGGTTCAAATACAGGCACTGTATGGTTAGGGATATTTTGTTGGGGTTTTCGCCAAGAAAGAGCAACCTGTGAATTTCTTGACTGACCCGGCAGAAGGAAGGCCAACCGTTAGACTGGCTGACATTTTGATTTTTGGATGGGTCGGAGGGAAACACACATATGTGCACCTTACAGGGGTATCCCCTCTCGTGGGCTTGAGGGTTGGCGGTTTCACGGCGGGACAAGCTTCTTTAAAAGCTGCTACAGGGAAAGTCATCAAACATGAGAAATCGTGCGTGGAAAATCAACACGTGTTCATACCATTACATTTGGTTATGGCACCGGATGCGGTGGAGCTTCTTAATAGAGTACAATGGATCATGCACAACAATGTTATATCCCCTAGATCTATGAATGTAGTCTTTAAAAGAATTAGCTTTACCATACAAAAAGGCATAGCGACGTAGCTTGTTGTCCGTTTTCCATCTAACTCGTTTTTCATAATTTTCACTATATTCAACTTTATATTGTATTGTATAAATTCACGATTTAATCTAATATCTACACACAGAAAACATAGATCGAATATTCATAAAAGTTTATATATTAATTTTTAACTAGTTATTATAAACTTACAGACAAAACTTCTATAATTGTAAATTAATATTTTTTTTTTGAAAATCTTTGATTAGTAATTACGATTTGAAAATTATCAACGGTGTTTTTTATTGCTGCAATGTTTTAGTCTTTATCCTAATAACAAGTCTACTTTTCATGAATTATGCCTGAACGTCTTGGTCTTTATCCTAATAACAACCGAGCCATTTACAGTTGCACATGCATTATGCCTGAATGTCTTGGTCTTTATCCTAATAAAAACCGAACCATTTACAGTTGCACATGCATTATGCCTGAACGTCTTGGTCTTTACCCTAAACCCTAAACCATTTACAGTTGCACATGCCTTTCCATCAATTTCAACGTGTGGTTTCTAAACCTCACCAAACCTTTAAGAAAGAAGAAATGTAAAAGATCCAAAATATTTACATATTGATAATACATTAAGGTGATATATAGTAATATAAATTAGTGAAAAATAGTAAGATATAACATATAATTATCGGTTGTTGATTAATTTTATGTGTCTACGGCGTTGTCTACCAGCCCCAATAGCACCTGATGAGATTACAACATTTCTTATATTATCTGATGTCATTTCTTATATACATCATGAAGACATTCAGATTAATTTATGGATTTTCATGGACACTGCTTCAACGTGCAGATGTCAGCCAAGATTCTATTGATTTCAACATTCAATAAGAAAATGTCTTCTACTAATTATCAACATGTGTATGTTTATCATGACATTTTGGTATGCTCTGTTGAGCCTGTTCATGGTTATTTCTTTTCAGTAGTTGATAATAATTGTTTTAGAAAAATCAGCTTCAGGAGCCACTTGATCAAATCTTTGCATATGGGCAGGTTTGTGTTTCCTGTTTCTTACATTCTATCTGTTACTTTTAATTTGTAAATTGTTTACTTGTTTTGATTAATGTATTTACCTGTTCTATTTTCTAAATAAATTATTTAATTGTTTACTCAATTTAATGAAATATATTTATATCTTTTACGAGTTAATTATCTGATTTGATTTTAAATAAGTTTTATGTTCATAAACTCTCTTGTGTCAAGGACATATGTTATGGTTTACTTTGTTTTGAAATTTTACTTTTGGTTACAAGTTTTCTTGCCAACACTTGCTTTTTTATTACTTACTTGTGTTATTGCTTACTTATGGATATTTAGTTTCTATCTTTTGAATTTATGTCATATTTATAGCATTGTTACTTTTTTTTTTTAAATTTCTTGTAGCCACATGAATATTTGTAGTATGTATCTATTTATTTGCCTCATTTTATATTGCTATCTAGTTAGAAATGTAAGTGTATTTCTAATTAAGAGCTTTAGAATATATGATCTTTAAGAGCAATCAAAACATCATTTTAGTTCTTATTTTGTAGTGTTTTCATCAAATCATTTGTATATGGTGTTTGTCTTATTTTGTAGTGTTTTCATTTAATAGAACTATTGTGTCTTGGTTAGAAGCCTGATCATAGTGTTATTTTTGCACTTTTGGTTGTTTAATTTCGCATGTATATGATTATTGTCTTATAGACTTTTTTTCCTAATGTAGTTTTACTTTGAAATATCCCTCTCCCACTTGGGCTACTTTTATATTTTCCATTTAATATTACTTAAATAGTGTAACTTCTTATTGTTATAAATTTATCATACATATGAAATGCAAAAATCGGTCAATTCAAAACTTGCACCGTTTCTGGCTTTATTTATTTATTTTATTGGTCAAATTACTCACTTTTAATTTATTTATTCTTGGTATTTATCAATACTCACTTTTGATTTTTTTTTCCTCTCAGTTTCTTACCGGGTTTTGTCACAACTAGCATTTTTTACTAGGAAATTCCGTCATCGGGTAAGCAAGGACTATTGTGAGACTTGTGCTAACACATTTAAGGGTACAATATAAGTTCCTAATGAACCATGTAGAGTTAGAATGCAAACCTCTCGAAGTATATCGAATGTCTCCCAAATCTCTCCAAGAATATGAAATCTCTCCCAAATCTGTCCAAGTATGTGAAATCTCTCCAAGTATGTGAAATCTCTCCAAGTATATCGAATCTCTCCCAAATATCTCCAAGAATATGAAATCTCTCCCAAATCTCTCCAAGTATGTGAAATCTCTCCAAGTTTGTAAAATCTCTCCTAAATCTCTCCAAGTTTGTGAAATATCTCCCAAATCTCTCCAAGTATGCGAAATCTCTCCAAGTTTGTGAAATCTCTCCAAAATCTCTCCAAGTTTGAGAAATCTCTCCAAGTTTGTGAAATCTCTCCAAGTATGTGAAATATCTCCCAAATCTCTCCAAATATGTAAAATCTCTCCCAAATCTCTCCACGTATCTCAAATCGCTCTTGATACCTTCCTCAGTCGATAACAGTCCAAAACCGAAGGAGAAAACCGAAAGGACCCTCTTAGTCCGGAACCCTCTTGGTCCGAACCCTCTTCGTCCTGGACCTCTTGGCCAGAACCCTCTTGGTCCGGAATGCCTTCTAAGGAACCAAGAGGAGTCGCATCTCCGGAACCCTAGTTGCTTCGGACAATCTCTCAAGCCCGGAAGGGTGAGCCTCTCTTCCGGAAGGACTAGCCCCGTTCGGAAATCCAAGTCAGCTTCGGAACCCTCGGTCCGGACAGACCAAATTCGCACCTAACTCCGGACTTCGCTCGTGACTTCGGAACTCGCCAGCGCCTCCGGAACTCCTTGTTTTCCACTTCGGACCCTCGCATACCTAACCCACCACTCCAGAATTCTAAGTGGAGCTTCAGAAATGGTTATGTGGCTCCGGAATTCACCTTTTGTCTCCGGATTTTTGTCCAGTTCGGACTTTTTCGTCATCTTAAACCCCTATTTTATGTCAAAATTAATTATTTTAAATATATTTATATAAAATAATACCCAAGATTTTTTAGGGGATTCTAAGAAAATAAAGAGGTTTGACTTTATGATGGGATGCAAATTCTTCATTTCGTATGCAATCCCAGTTAAACACAAAATATTCATGGGTGACCAAGCATTGTACACCAGTCCTCGAAGCAAGTGTCATGTCACCCTTATCCCCTCGTTCTTGATATGTGAACTCCTTCATTCCTCCTTATAACTGCACTTCCTATTTTCACATCCAGTGAACTTCTAGAAGTGCTCTCAACTTATTCAAGCTTCAAGTCTCCTCTCCGCCAAAGAAAATTTCCAGATTTCTTTTTTTTGTAAGTATTTTATCTTCTTTGAATAATAATTCTCCACATTATTCCTAAGATTTCATTATATTTACACATAAAATTATTCTTAGAATATTCAAAAGATTAAAGAACCTCCTAAGTTTTGGAGCTTGTAAACTTCCTCTCATCCCTTCAAATCACCCAGCAAGCTAACCAAGGTGAGCTTCATACCCCCACTTTTTTCGAGATATCTATTGTTTTTTTTTCGGGGGGGGGGGGGGGGGGGGGGGGGAGAATACAAGTCAAAGTCTTGTGTAAATCATGATTTATTTGCTTATTGTGTATGCATGCCATCTTACATATGTTTAAGTATGAAAACTCATAAATAATCCAAAAACTCGAGATTTTGGTTAAGTCTCAAGAGTTTGGATTATATCTCACGTATCACATTTGTAATCAAGAACTAGTATGTTACCAAGTATATGTCACGAAATTTTTATAACAACAACTATAAGGATTTGCTTCAATATTTGCTTAAACAAGTTGTTAGACAAAATATTTTGAAAATGATTAAAGTATGGAAATAATAATATTTTGGATCATTTTTGGCCAAACTTAACTACAAGGTCTATCTTGGAATATTATGTCTTACTCATGTATTTTGTTTACCAGATTTACAAACTATTTGTGATTATTTAGAAATATTTAATATAAATAGTTTATCAACAAAAATATACGAAAATAGAGTTTTCATAACAAAAATATTTGCATGTCATAAACTGTTGTCGTAAAACCTTTAGGAACATTAGTAAGGTTATATATGTCATAAAATAGAAAATGTGTGTCGTAACCCGCAGTCATAAATTTACACAAATTATGAGTTTTCTTTCGAGTAATATGGGCCTCAGCCGACAATTTATAGAAAGGAAAGACCATTTTTCCAATTTCGATAATGTTGGGTCATTTTGATAAGCGTTCAAAATGGCTTAATTTTTTAATGAACGAACACGAAATACCTAGTTAACAAGCACGAATAACGATATGGAACGAGAACGATAATTCTATTTATTGAGTACAATATCATTATTTATCTAACAAATACTGGATCTGGAACGATTGCTCAAAAGGTTATTAATATTCTAGTCAGGCAAATCTCAAAAGTACCTCAATATAAAAATATTAGTGTACGTCTAAAGTCCTATCAGGAGTTATAGCCAGAGTCTCCTGGAGGGAGAGCGGGAATTTGTGTATAGATCTATACGGGGTTGACACCTTGCACCTATGCGGTTCGCTACAGCTAGACAGGCTAGTCTAGGGTGACAAATGTCTTTTCCAAATCGAGGGCGCCTGAGAAACGCCAAAACAGGCTTCCGTCATATTAGTATGGTTATAACGACTCACTAGAATATGTTATATTAACTAGAAATTTATGCTAGGAAAACCTCATAAATAAATTTTGGCACATTGTGTTGACTGTCCTACGCATGATAGGTGATGGTCCGCATTTGTTGCGTTGACTGTCCTTTTTCATTGCTTAGAATGTCCACAATCGCCATGTTGATTCTTTCACCTAACAAGTATAGAGTCCAAATACAACTATTTTACAAATCAGAAAGCGTAGGACTTTATGGAAAACGTTTGTAAACGATTTTGAGAACGATAAACTAACACACACGTATGCAAGTATACATAGTTAGAAACAGAACTTACGAATATTTTATTGCAGAAAATATAGGATTTTCTGGAGAAAACGATTTTATACGATTTCGATAACGATAAACTAGAACGCACACTCAATTTTACTCGATAAGAAAAACAAGATTTTTAACTAAAGTCTCTTTTTGAAATTTGGGGATTTTCTGGAAACAATTGACTATTACTACACAAAAGAACTATTTTCGAACACAACGCCTTTACAAATTACACTACTTTTCATTCTCACTTCTTATAAGGATGAACAAAAAGTAACGACATGCACACATATATCGATGATTTTCAAAGAAAGGCTTCAAACTATTTCATAGAAAATATCGGATTTTCTGAAAGTACAATAAGAACGATTATAAACAAGTGTAACGATTTTATACAAAAATTCTTATGAACTCACCAACTTTTTAGTTGACGCTTTTCAAAACGACTTGTATTCTCAGGGATCTAGTAAGCAGGTAACAAGGGACGCGGATGCATGGATATTTAGCTGTAGTTTGGAATTTTCTGCTTATGTCTCTTTTGTGTAACTCGAAGAACAAATATAATATGTAAATGATTTAAGTTTGTTATCTCAATGTATGATGTTTGGATTGCTCTGTTTCGTTTATATTCAATTGTTATGATACTGCACAATGAAGTCACCCGCCTCCGGACGTTTCCGCCGTCTGGTCCGGGGGTGTGACAGATTGGTATCAGAGCATTGTTTATAGTGAACTGATATGTCTAGCCATACAAGATATGCAACTATAAATACAATGGGACTAAAACACACTCTGCCTAAAAGTATACTTTAAAAAGACAAGTATTTCATAAAAGTATACATATCTACTAACACAGTGTCATAACGAGAAGAAAACAAAAGTAACTAAAGCTTGAACGCTACAGTCAAACCTAGGCAGTTATGTAATCATATATGGGATAAATATAGCCTGATCAACTATATTTATTTGAGGTATGACCAACATGTGCTTGGGAGTGATGGTGGTGTTGCAACAAACCTAAAACTTACCAACTATGAGTACAAGAGAATACTAGAATCGAACATCAAGTTTAAAATACTATAGGAGTATTTTAGGATACTATAAACCCCTCCCATACCTAAACTTTCCCCGTATATCTCGTACCTCGATTCTCGCACAAACAACGTAGTTGAAATTCCTCGCCAAGACTTCTACTACCCTGTCACGATGATTTGCGGATGGGGCAAGGAGAGACCAAAAGAAGTCCATGAGGAAAAAGCTAGAAGTGGATCCTAAGGAATACCAGGAGATGAATTGTGAAAGGAAGGATTTCGACTAAGGGCCAAACAAGGATGAAAGCGCCAAGGGAACTCATAGCAAGCTTATTCCTATTGGCAGAAGACCCTTTCACCTTTGTCTTCCCAAATACATAAACACCCCATATAGGTACTCCTGGGATAGACATACCTAAAAACAAAATGATACCTACGCAAAAACAAGTTGAGTAATTGACTCTTATCCAATTTAGGGCGCACCTTCACGAAAGACACCCCGATCCACAATCGACGTGCACCGAACTCCGATAGCCAACACCCTCACAAATCCAGCATCACCTCTGTTGGGCCAAGTAACCCGAATTAATTCCCGGTTTCCAACATAAACAAAGCCCATTACACAACAATGTAAATCCGATCCCCCACAAGAAACAAGAACGCCATTCCAAATGCCTTGCGAAAACCATGAGTAGGACCAGAAAACTATGCAGACCATCTACACACTTTGAACGAGGAAATGGTCATTTGGAGACCACAACTCATAGCAATCAAGGCTAGGACAGCCTTAGCAGCGTAAGGAACACAAAAAGGGCACCCCTAACATAAGTAAAATGACCAAGCACCTTGTACGCCGAAAGGGAATCACCTCACTACTCGTCTTAGGTTCATAATGCCTTTAATCACAACCAGTAATAGTAAACCAAGAGGAGTACGCCCTCCAAGAATCCATACAACCGAATCCGCTAACTATATTGCTAACTATGTGCTATTTTGGACAGACCTAACGTCATGCAATATATGTTTCCACTCTCTACCATAACTGCATCATGGGGATGTAGGTTGTCACGATTAACACCAGTACGTTAAGATTATACGAGTAAACCTACATGGAATTAACTACGAATACTTACAATCTCACTTTTCGTGTGCAACAGAGTCATGTCTTCTCAAGAAGACGACCAGTACCCTGCGGTGCACCGGTCCTACAAATAGACTCCGTCACTTTCCAAGCCACTGTAACAGCTGCCGTGGCAGCCGCCATGATATACTTTAATGCCAACAGCACGAACGAAAATGGAAGCTGTATCGATAAATTCAACCGTAACAACAACCAGGGAAGCCAACGAAAAACAACTCGCCAATGCACCCTAAAACCTAAACCTAAGCTCAAGAAACGAAAGTTCGGAAATGAAAAAGGATGCAGTTCAGCTCAGTGGCTTACTAAAAGACAACAAGCGGGATCAGTCCCTACACCTACTAACCCTACTCCTCCCCCATCGAGAAAATCATACCTTGGGAAAAATCTACCCTGCAACAAGTGAAAATACCATCATTGGGGAGCCTGCCAGAGATTTTGTTGCAAAAGGTGCAACAAGATGGGTCACACCTCCCGCTACTGTAGGGCCCCGACCCCATGTGTCACTCCAACCCTCAACCCAGAAGTAAGTCCCTTTTTGTCACAAGTGCGGTGCAACAGGACATTTCAAGAGGGATTGTCCAACTGAGATGACTAACGAAGGAGTCGACAGCTAGACAGGAAAAGGCGACAAGGAACCCTACCGCAGTTTTTGGTACGTTCCACGATAAACTTTAAGCATCGAATTATCACAAAAAGTTAATGTCAATTAAAAACATAATCCAAAAACTATTTTCTCATTAGAACAAATCCTGTAAATCACGGGAAGCTAGGGATCCTTATGAATGGACCATGATGGTCCCATATGAACGTTAGTATCATATATAGTTAGGATTCCGCAAACTAAGAGCATGCCATTCCGCCTTATTTTCTGTCCCTAGGATGAATAGCGATTAGGACAGAACCCCGCAACCAAGCATCTCTAAAAATCCTAAGTATGTACGGTTAGGTCACATCCATCTATAGTAAAGAACCTGGCAGAATTCAGATTACAAATTCCCTTGCCTTATAACAGCACCCTCGTGTCACCAGAACACCTAGCAGGCAGAAACGAGATAGACCCAATGGTAACAACGAAAATGAAACTAGCAATGATAAAAACATGAACATAGAACACCTTGTCATACCTAGCAACCAATACTCCTCAAATCGAAGTAACAACAATAAGTCCAATGCCACCAGTTGGCACGGATAGGCTTGATTCTCACCTTGCAAACCTCGAGCTCTGGAAAAACACTTTCGTCTTACTCAATCAGATAGCTAAACTCTTTCAACCAGTAACGACGAATCCTTAGCAACCAGACACCTAAGTCATGGTGTAAGAAATACCACACCCTCCCTAGCCCCAATAAAGGTGGGAAAATCAAGAACCAAAAGGCATCAAGGGAATCCGAAAGGCTTCCAACCTTTCTCCAAGGATTCCCAAGAATCCCTTTGGAAACCTCAACCAAGTGCTAAGCAGAATTACAATCACCCCGACTCCTGGAACCATCCCAATAACCAAACACCCGAAGCCACTTAGCACGGTCATAAGAACAGATAGTGTCTGATCACAAGATCGGCATAATAAATAAAGGAAACATCAGACCCAGTCCCTAACCGCAGGAATTACCTATCTAACTCATAAGGAAGAAAGACGAAACTAGCATAGGCACCACCGACTACGAATAAGCTAAACAACCCATCCTTAAGGATCAATACTCCCTACCCCCGAATCGGAGACATGTTCAACCAACAACGAGGACTGGCAGAGGCCGACCTACCATTAGCTCGGGAAAGCTATAGGAAGAAAACTCCTAAGATAATCTAGGACTCATAAGGTTAACTACACCACACGCAAACTCAACCTTGGTAACCATAGTACCAACTCTTAGGGCGTAGAAAACCCTACTTCTAGGGCACCATGATCCCGATCTCTAAGAAACCATTCAACACTCACAAGTGTCAGACCACCGAAACTCTAGAAATCGCACATGACGAGGTCAAGGTAAACAAGAACCCACATCCCGAAGAGAAGAATGTGTAATGGACGTTGACAAAGTTTGGGACACCCACTTGCTTCTAATCGAGTATTCATATAACAACAACTACCACTCAAGCATTGGAGTTGCACCCTTCAGGGCCCCATGTGGCCAGAGGTGCAGATCATCCTCTGTTGAGCTGAGGTGGGAGATACTCAGCCAGCTATTCGGCAAACGCCCAATAGCACACTCACTAAAAACGAGATTATTCGAGAAACCACAGGAAGGATAGTCCAAACCCGAACACGACCACAACCATAGTAACGCCGACAAAAGAGCTATGCCGATAACATCTTAAAAACCTTAAAATCCCAAGTCGGGAATTAGGGTATTATTTAAGAACTCCCCTCGGGGAAAAATGACTCGAGCTGAAGGGAAAGGTAAACTAAAGCCCTGATGCATCAGATCATTCGAAATCCTTGCACGAATAGGCCCGGCAGCCTACGAACTCCAACTACCCTCCAAGCTTAGTGACGTACACCCTGTGTTCCATGTGTCGAACCTAGGAGGTGTCTATCGGAAAAAACCCTCCCCGTTCCACTAGACAAAACTAAAATGAACTAGAACCTCCTAATCATTGCTCAGCCTACCAAAACAGCGAACGAAAAAGTTTAGTAAACAAAACAAAGCCGCATCCCGATTGTGAAGGTTCGAGAGAACGCTAGACGTAAGCCGGAATTCACTTGGGAACGCGAAGACTATATAAATCAAAAGTACCTTCACCTATTCCCCTATCCATGACCCTATCTTTCAAAAGAATTTCGGGACGAAATTCCCTCTAACGGGGGGATGATGTCACAACTAGCATTTTTGACTAGGAAATTTCGTCCTCAGGTAAGCAAGGACTATTGTGAGACTTGTGCAAACACATTTAAGGGTACAATATGAGTTCCTAATGAACCATGTAGATTTAGAATGCAAACCTCTCCAAGTATATCGAATCTCTCCCAAATCTCTCCAAGTAAATGAAATCTCTCCCAAATCTTTCCTAGTATGTAAATTCTCTCCAAGTTTGTAAAATCTCTCCCAAATCTCTCCAAGTATGTGAAATCTCTCTCAAATCTCTCCAAGTATGGGAAATCTCTCCAAGTTTGTGAAATTTCTCCCAAATCTCTCCAAGTTTCTGAAATCTCTCCAAGTTTGTGAAATCTCTCCCAAATCTCTCCAAGTATGTGAAATCTCTCCCAAATCTCTTCAAGTATGTGAAATATCTCCCAAATCTCTCCGCGTATCTCAAATCTCACTCAAGTCTCTCTTAATACCTTCCTCAGTCGAAAACAGCCCAAAACCGAAGGAGAAAACCCAAAAGGACCCTCTTGGTCCGGAACCCTCTTGGTCCTGAACCTCTTGGCCGGAACCCTCTTGGTCCGGAATGCATTCTAAGAGGAATCGCATCTCCGGAACCCTAGTTGCTTCGGACAATCTCGCAAGCCCGGAAGGGTGAGCCTCTCATCCGGAAGGTCTAGCCCCGTTCGGAAATCCAAGTCAGCTTCGGAACCCTCGGTCCGGACCGACCAAATTCGCACCTGACTCCGGACTTCGCTCGTGACTTCGGAACTCGCCAGCGCCTCCGGAACTCCTTGGTTTTCACTTCGGACCCTCGCATACCTAACCCTCCACTACGGAATTCTAAGAGGAGGTTCGGAAATGGTTATGTGGCTCCGGAATTCACCTTTTGACTCCGGATTTTTGTCCATTTCGGACTTTTTTGTCATTTTAAGACATTTTGACGTCGGGAATTGTTCCAAACTCATATTTTTCATAGCTTAGACCCCTTAAACCCCTATTTTATGCCAAAATTAATTATTTTAAATATATTTATATAAAATAATACCCAATATTTCTTAGGGGATTCTAAGAAAATAAAGAGGTTTGACTTTATCATGGGATGCAAATTCTTCATTTCCTATGCAATCCTAGTTGAACACAAAATATCCATGGGTGACCAAGCATTGTACACCAGTCCTCCAAGCAAGTGTCATGTCACCCTTATCCCCTCGTTCTTGATACGTGAACTCCTACTTTCCTCCCCATAACTCCAATTCCCATTTTCACATCCAGTGAACTCCTAGAAGTGCTCTCAACTTATTCAAGCTTCAAGTCTCCTCTCCTCCAAAGAAAATTTCCAGATTTCTTTTTTTGTAAGTATTTTATCTTCTTTGAATAATAATTCTCCACTTTTTTCGAGATTTATATTGTTTTTTTTGCGGGGGGGGGGGGGGGGGGGGTAATACAAGTCAAAGTCTTGTGTAAATCATGATTTATTTGCTTATTGTGTATGCATGCCATCTTACATATGTTTAAGTATGAAAACTCTTATAAATAGTCCAAAAACTCGAGATTTTGGTTATGTCTCAATAGTTTGGATTATATCTCACAAATCACATTTGGAATCAAGAACTAGTATGTTACCAACTATAAGTCACGAAATTTTTATAACAACTATAAGGATTTGCTTCAATATTTGCTTAAACAAGTTGTTGGACAAAATATTTTGAAAATGATTAAAGTATGGAAATAATAATATTTTGGATCATTTTTGGCCAAACCTAAATACAAGGGCTATCTTGGAATATTATGTCTTACTCATGTCTTTTGTTTACCAGATTTACAAACTATTTGTGATTATTTAGAAATATTTAATATAAACAGTTTATCAACAAAAATATACGAAAATAGAGTTTTCAAGACAAAAATATTCGCATGTCATAAACTGATGTCGTAAATCCTTTAGGAACATAAGTAAGGTTCTATATGTCATAAAACAGAAAATGCGTGTCGTAACTCGCAGTCATAAATTTACACAAATTATGAATTTTCTTTCGACCAATATGGGCCTGAGCAGACAATTTATAGAAAGGAAAGACCATTTTGCCAATTTCGATAATGTTGGGTCATTTTGATAAGCGTTCAAAATGGCTTATTTTTTTTAATGAACGAACACAAAATACCTAGTTAACAAGCACGAATAACGATATGGAACGAGAACGATAATTCTATTCAATGAGTACGATATCATTATTTATCTAACAAATAATGGATCTGGAATGATTGCTCGAAAGGTTGTTGATATTATAGTCAGACAAATCTCAAAAGTACTTAAATATAAAAATATTAGTGTACGTCTAAAGTCCTGTAAGGAGTTATAGCCAGAGTCTCCTGAACGGAGAGCGGGAATTTGTGTATAGATCTATACGGGGTTGATACCCCGCACCTACGCTATTGGCTACAGCTAGACAGGCCAGTCTAGGGTGACAAATGTCTTTTCCAAATCGAGTGCGCCTAAGAAACGCCAAAACAGGCTTCCGTCATATTAGTATGGTTATAACGACTCACTAGAATATGTTATATTAACTAGAAATTTATGCTAGGAAAACCTCATAAATAAATTTTGGCACATTGTGTTGACTGTCCTATGCATGATAGGTGATGGTCCGCATTTGTTGCGTTGACTGTCCTTTTTCATTGCGTAGAATGTCCACAATCGCCATGTTGATTCTTTCACCGAACAAGTATAGAGTCCCAATACAACTATTTTACAAATCAGAAAGCGTAGGACTTTATGGAAAACGTTTGTAAACGATTTTGAGAACGATAAACTAACACACACGTATGCAAGTATACATAGTTGGAAACAGAACTTACGAATATTTTATTGCCGAAAATATAGGATTTTATGGAGAAAACGATTTTATACGATTTCGATAACGATAAACTAGAACGCACACTCAATTTTACTCAATAAGAAAAAAAAGATTTTTAACTAAATTCTCTTTTTGAAATTTGGGGATTTTCTGGAAACAGTTGACTATTACTACACAAAACAACTATTCTCAAACACAGCGCCTTTACAAATTACACTACTTTCCATACTCACTCCTTATAAGGATGAACAAAAGTAACGACATGCACACATATATCCATGATTTTCAAACCAAGGCTTCAAACGATTTCATAGAAAATATCGGATTTTCTGAAAGTACAATAAGAACGATTCTAAACAAGTGTAACGATTTTATACAAAAGTGCTTATGAACTCACCAACTTTTTAGTTGACGCTTTTCAAAACGACTTGTATTCTCAGAGATCTAGTAAGCAGGTAACAAGGGATGCGGATACAGTGCTATTTAGCTGTAGTTTGGAATTTTCTGTTTATGTCTCTTTTGTGTAACTCGAAGAACAAATATAATATGTAAACAATGTAAGTTTGTTATCTCAATGTATGATGTTTGGATTGCTCTGTTTCATTTATATTCAATTGTTATGATACTGCACAATGAAGTCACCCGCCTCCGGACGTTTGCGCCGTCTGGTCCGGGGGTGTGACAGGTCTAGTGGCAGATTCAAATAACCACCTGATCAAAATTTGCACCATCTATGGCAGGTTAGGTTCATCATCACTTTTAGTTTATTTACAAATCTTTTTGCTAACCAGATGAATATGAACGGTGGTTTCCTGTTGATTTCAACCTATACATATTATAATGGTGTGATGGACAAGAAGCCATGTCAGATATATGAGTTACATGTGATTCATATCTAATTTACATATGAATCAAATGTAACTCATATGTGATTTACATGTGACTTACATGTGATTCACATGTAAATCACATGCGATTCACATGTAAATTACATGCAATTCACATGTAAATCACATGTGATTCACATATGAATTATATGTGATTTACATACGAATCATATGTAATTCACAAGTAAAGCACAAGCGCTTCACATATGAATTATATGTGATTCACATGTAAATCACATGTAAATCATAAGTGAATCTCATATCAGTTACATATGAATCACAAGTCATTCACATATGAATTACATGTGATTCACATGTAGATCACAAGTGAATCGCATAAGAATTACATGTGATTCACAAGTAAATAACATGTAATTTACATATGAATTACATGTAAATCACATTTAATTCACATATGATTCACTTATGATTCACATGTAAATCACAAGTGAATGACATACGATTCACATGAGTATTCTTGCATTAAACATTTTTTTTTAATTTTTTTGTAGACATTGAAGAATTTATAGAAAATATTAAAGAGATGAAAAGTGATAAATTGAAGAAAATATGGAAATCTTGATATGAAGAAATGTTCGCACTGTGAATATTTGTAGTTTTGATTATTTTTTATATTTTATTTTGGATCGAATAAAATACTTGTAGTATTCTGTTTATATATTGATTAATAAAAATGAGATTTTTTATGATTACATACGAATCTTATAGTTTTTAAAATACAGTTTTTTTTTAAATACAATTTTTTTTTAAATGTAGTTTTTTTTTTAAAATTGCAGTTTTTAAAAAAAGAAATTTCCAATTTTCTTTCTAAAAAAAATCGAAAATTATTTTTTTTAAATCCAAAATTTGATTCATTATGTTAATATTTAAAACTTTTTATTAATATTTCCAATAACAAAAATATTAAACATTAAATGAGAAAGATAAAACTGAATATACCGTTCTTCATTATATTTCGTCATCTTTCCATGAAGATACATATTGATACATAAAAAATGCTTTTTTTTCAAAAAAATTCATTTCATATTCTTTGTTTTTTGAAAAACTTAAGCTCTATTTTTTATTTAAAAAAATTAATAAATATATCCAAATTCATATCTGTTTTACTCTTTAAACATAGATTCACAATGATGTTAAAAAAATTGAAATTATAGTTCAAATTCACATTGCAAATCTGCTCAGATTCACAGTGTCAATAATAGTAACCAGATTCATATTGTGAATTCTAAAAACTAAATTCTATAGAATTCAGATTCACAGTATCAATAAATCTATTTGTTGATTTTACAAAACTAATTTACAAGTAATCAAAACGTTAAATATTATAAAACTACTTGAAAATATATTTCGATTCATATCTAAATTTCATTTAATTTGTGAATGAACAAAAAGTTGAAATGATAAGTCAGATTCATATTGTGAATGTTCAAATTTAAATATTTACAGTTTTGATTTACAGTGTGAATCTAAACAGATCGAGTTTTTTTTTGTTTTTTTAATCGTTGTTGATGTTTATTAATTGAACAAGCAACAAAATGAAGTGGCTTTTTTCGAAAAAAAATTGTTTTTTATATCAATATGAATCTCTATTGAAAATGGACGAAAAATCGTGAAAAACGGTATATTTGGTTTTTTTTTTTCGATAAAACATGGCTTAAAAAATTTAAACGAAAAAAAGAGGTGAATGTTTTGGTAAAGATGTAAATTTTATTGTATAATCCGGTGTTTGTGTGTCAAATGCACAAGTGTACATGAATTATTTTAACCGTTGATCATTATGATTTCCGACGCTTAAGGTTGGTTATGTGGTTCCTTGATGTTTCTCCATTGAACATCACGTTATATATATATATATATATATATATATATATATATATATATATATATATATATATATATATATATATATATATTCTCATAATTATTTGTAAAGAATAAGAAATAAATTTCAAAATATGTCAACATTAAAAGGCCGGCCAACTTGAAGACCAAAGACCTACTAAACTCACTGAAGGTTTTGTTTCGAGAAAGAATTTGGTGTGACCAATTAATACTATATATATATATATATATATATATATATATATATATATATATATATATATATATATATATATATATATATATATATATATATATATATATATATATAGGTTCAAATGTGGATTGACATCTATTGTGCGGATATCCCTACAATGTTATTCTGTAAGAATAATAAAGAAAATATGTTGTTTGATGATATTAATACGTTCAATCTTATATAATTATTGTCATTATTACACATTCTCACTAATTAAATCGTATATAAGGTTATTATAGACTTATTATTATTATTCTCATTCTGTCAGAATGTTGTCAGAATGTTTATTGAGTCGTATTTTGTAAGAATGAAAATCGGTGAAAAACGATGTGTGAGAAAAAAAATGAATAAGGATTAGTGAGAATGCATGAAAATGACGATGTTTGTGTGAGGTTGAACGTATTCGCATTACTAAACAACTTATTCTTTTAGTAATTCTCATAGAATAACAATGTCCACACGTGTGTATATATATATATATATATATATATATATATATATATACATATGTATATACATATGTATATATATATATATATATATATATATATATATATATATATATATATATATAGGGTAATGTTTAAATTATAACAATTATGAAATCGAGAAAGCGAGAAAAAATTTGTCACATTTTTTTTTGACGCAAAACCCACCTTGTACCGGCGCGACAGAGGAATGCAATATTCATTTGTAAATATAAATATAAATATAAGTATATTCTCGCATATTAAAAATTTGTTGCTTAAACGCTCCAGTGTACCGGGATGCTGGAACATATAATACTTATATATGAATAAATCCATTAATATATGAATATATAAGTATATTCATATATTTATATATGAATATATAAGTATATTAATATATGAATAATTTTGTGTCTATTCACACGTGATTATTCATATATGGATATGACGGTTGATGGCAGTGGTGGATGTGACAGTGGTGTGGAGGTGGCAGTGGCAATGGTGGTGTCGATGGGTGGCGGAGGTATTGGTGACGATGAAGGATATTCATATATGAAAAGTATATTCGTTTGCGAATATTTAAATATATTCATATATGAATAAGTATTTTTCTATTCTCAAGTGATTATTTATATATAATATTGTAACACCCTGTTTCGATTCGTTTCGTAAATTTTGGGGCCGTGACCCGAAGATCAAGTAACATAAGGCTTGAGGCTTTGGGAAAGAGAGGTTTAGACCCATTTGGATGTGGGTAATGTAGATTATGTGATCCAAGAGTTCAGTTTGTGTTTTGGAGTCAAAAGGTAAAATGAGAAAAGTGGTGTTTCAAACTTCATTCATAAATTAAGGATTTTAGTTCGATATGTTTTGATTCAAAAGTATTTTGACAGGGTTGTAGACCTCCTCAATACCTTTTCGTGGATATCAAGATCGTCGAAAACAGAGATGGAACGATGAAGTTATGACCGTTAAAAGTTAGGAAGGTTTTGGGTGTATTAGGGCATCCCTAGTACACTGCGGGTACCAGGAGAGTGTTGGGCGTACGCGATCCATGTCCAAACCCTATTTTCATTGTTTGAGCCTTATTTAAGCTCCTTAACTTTCCCAAACTCTTTCCATTCTCAGCCTCCACCTCTCCAACACCCTTCATTGAAAACCTTAGCCCTATTTTGAGCCTTTTGAGTAAAATAAGGTGTGCTTGAGTGATTTTGAGTGTTCTTGGTCCATCATGTAGAAGAAAGAGCTCTTTAGAGAAGTGTTGGTTGCATTGGAGCTTGTAGATGCTGACTTTGTTCACTTTGATCTTTCTTCGAGAGGTATAAAGCTTGAATCCTAATGATACATTTGTTAGATCTGGCTAATTTTGGTTGTTATGAGCTTTTGGTCACTTTAGTGCATAAAGTTTAGATCTTGAAAGTTTGTGACCTTGTTATGGATAAAGTTGGAAACTTTATCCATCCAAACATCATATTGATTCAACTCTAAATACTTGAGACTTAGACTTAATGGATTAAGTTGAAAAAGATGCACTTTTGGTCCCTTAGAGACTTAAAGACTAGATCTTGGTTGTTTGGACCCTTCTAATGGATAAAGCTGGACACTTTATCCATTATAAAGTATTGTGAACCATAAAAATGTAATCTTGGACCTCAGTTCCCTTCCATGCATGAGCTTGGATGTCTTAATGAGTTAACAAGATAGGGTTTTTGGTATTGAGCACTTAATAGCCATGCAAGATCATAAAGTTGGAAACTTTATGGTTAAGGACATCATTTAAGGACTAGATCCGGAATTTAGACGAAAGAGATTTAGGGATTAAGCTCTTAATAGAAGGAAATGATGGCTGAACGTATGATGGGCGTACACTATGGTAGGCATGGCATACGAGGTCAACACCTCGTTTCTAGTCAAGGCTTTAGTATGTTAAGCGCACAAGCTGAGTACGATGGGCGTACTTAGTTGAGTTGATTCAGAAGACTTTTTAACTTTTCGACATTGACCTGTTTTTTAACATGTTGACTTAGGGGTATTTTGGGTATTTTGATTATAAGATGAGTTCGGTCATGTTCTAACGAATAGGTGGCCAGTAGAGCTGATAATTGGAGCAGTGCCCTGTTCAACGATCTTTCAGACTGAGAGGTGAGTTTGCTCACTGTATTGTCCGACACTAGGGATTGTATGTGCTTGCAGTCTTTGTGACTCATGTTGTATGTTTGTATGCTTATGTGCCTCCTTGCTATATGTATATGGGGTGAAATAGACCCGGTATAGCCTTATGTTGACATATGAGTTGAAATAGACTACGAGTGAAATAGACCCGAGGGTGAAATAGACCAGGTACAACTTTATGCTGACATATGAGTTGAAATAGTCTCGGGGGTGAAATAGACCCAATACAGCCTTAAGTTGACGTATATGTATGGTATGCGGTATTTTGGGGAACTCGCTAAGCTTTGTGCTTATGATTTATGTTGATGGTTTCAGGTACTTCCAGTTCAAAAGGGAAGGACCCGGCGTGATCGCAGCACATCCACCCATGTTTCCGTAACTTTATGATTTTAGGATTGTACCCTGATAACTATTCTTACTCTAATATAGTTTTGAATGATTGAAAAGGATAAATGGTGCTTATGTTTGAATCAAAAATGTAATTGTTACCTTATAACTTTTAAGACGTTATAAATATGGCGGTTGGTGGCGGATCTTGGCTGTAACAATGGTAATGGAGGATGTGGCGGTTGTGGTTGCGGTGGGGGGGGAGGGGTTGGTAAATGTGAGAATATACTAACCTTTATATTCACATATAAATATTACATTCATCCGTCGTGCCGGTACGATGGATGGTTTTGCGGCAAAAAATAATGTGGATCAGTGGCAGTGGTAGTGGCAGTGGCAGTGGCAGTGGCAGTGGCAGTGGCAGTTGCTGTGGTGGTAGTTTATATTCACATATAAAACTTATATTCCTCTGTCGTGTCGCCGCGCTGATACACAGGAGGGCTTTGCTGCAAAAAAAATATAGCCTAGATTTATTCTTGTGTTCTCAATTATATATATATATATATATATATATATATATATATATATATATATATATATATATATATATATATATATATATATATATATATATATATATTGTTAGATTAGGTGTCTAAGCCCATAACTATAATTGGTATATACATGAATTGATAGTAGCACAAGTCCTTTTGGGTTGCAATTACTCATGAAACTTGACAGGATGACTATTGGAGAGAGACTTGAATTTATTATTTGGAATAATAAATTGATGCTTAAAATGAATTATTAATATATTATAAGAATAATATGTTAATTAGAAATCATATTATTAATTAGTATTTAATCAGAAATTAATTTGGTATTAATTTTGGGTATAAAGGAACTGATTAATAATGCAGAGGCTGTTTTGAAAATCATTGATAGTTGTGAAACTGGGCTAAGGGACTCCATGGAAAAGAGTGGACAAAATTATAGGGTGGCCCTATAAGTTTTCGTCCAAAGCTCCTTAATGAGGGTCTATGGCTGCTTAGTCCTTAAGCTGGGAATTAGGGTTTCCTCCAGCAAACCCTAGCTTTGGGACTAAGCAACCAAGTGCTATATAAGTAACCCCACCCTTACGATTTTCGGCCTACACACATACACAAGAACCCTATCCGAAATTCTGGTGCATTTCGTCCTCTCTCCTCTCATCCTCTTGTAAAGAGTGTTTGTAAGCCATTAGAGGTGTCACATTTGAGGCACTTGCTTTCAAGAGTCAAAGATCTTCAAGGTGTTCTTGTTCTTACTACATAATATTGTGTAAATTTTTATTTATATACTAGTTTCTAGGGTTTTGCTTTGGTATTGAAGTTTGCATGTTCAACTAGTGAAGACCTCGATCCAAAGCATTAGGATTTCATGATGACATAGGAATTTGTTTTTATGCTCATAACCCATCAGTGGTATCAGAGCCTAGGATGTTTTTCAGTAGAACTTGATGTAATTATGACACGTTCAAAGGAGAAAGGAGCAGAATCGTCATTTTGTTCATTGAACTTGACAAGTTCATGTTTGGAACTTGACGAGTTGGCCCAACTCGACGAGTGCATTGCCCAGACTAGACGAGTTGGTCAGTTAGATCCCAGATTTTCGGATTTGACATATCTTTCATGGATTTGTTGGATAATTACCTTAATTTCATTTTAATGGTTTACAATAGGTAAATTAAATCAATAATCTTGTATCCTTATCATGATTCCATGATTAGGTTAAATTTTTTTTATAAAGACAAAATTAATTTAATAATTTAATTATTAAAAAGGATTTAACCTAGTACTTTTTGAAATGTTTAAAAAATACCCCTTCGTTTTCAGAATTTAAAATTTAATTAAATGTTTAATTTTGAAATCTTAAATTCTAAAACCCTAGTATTTTAAAAGTTTAAAATACACCCTTTTATATATATATATATATATATATATATATATATATATATATATATATATATATATATATATATATAAAAGAAAAGGTCAGTCTTACCGTTAGTAGGCCTCATTAACGAAGCTGGTATATAAGGGGTGTTTAAGGAAGCGACCTATAAAATGACCGACATTGTGTATCCATTCTTACCTACCGCACTCTTGACTACTGGAGGGTCATTAGCCGAACGGGTAGGATAGGACATTAAATGCTCATTAATAAGTATAATGAAAATATAAAGTAACTAAGTGCTTTTGTAAAAATTCTCAATCTTAGTTACTTTAGGAAAATGTTAATTTGAGGCTAATCCATGAAATTGCACATTGCCCTTTATAAAAGTCGTTAATGGAGCATGTGTGGTTAACCGGCACACTAATACGGACTAATAAAGGGTGGCAATGGGTAGCTCGTAAATTATCATAGATCAATGGAGCGTGTGTGGTTAACCGACACATTGATTAGGAGATAAATGACATCGAGGGTACCAAGCTAATTTGCATGGTTATTCACACCTTGTTTGTGATCCTCGGTATCCGAGTCACAAATGGAAATTGCATAATCGAGATTAAACATGCCATTGTGTTGAATCATAAAAGTGACCCTCTTGAACTTCAGCTACCGCAGTCCTCAAGCATCCGCAGTCAGATCTTTCTCAGCAACCACACCCGAAGTCTTCATCAACCGCAGTCTCTATCTACTTAGTATAACTTTATCTACTTTTCTGTAATACTCTCTATTGTCTAGTATGCCTTGCATGGCTACTCTTAGGGAACTGATCCCATGTAATTCTTGAGTCTCTATATATAGAGCTCATTCTTTCACAATTAATATAATCTTGGATCTATCTTTCTTACATATCTTACTTCCATCCTCTTACGCATCTTAATCTCTTCTTACTCTCAAACTTCTCTAGAATGTAACTGATTACTACTTCTCTTCGGAGCAAGTCATTCGTGACTTTATCACTAAGTTTGATCTCGCTTATTAACTTGGTCTGAATGCATTCCTTGTTATGAATCAACTTATGTGTATACTTGATATATGACATGCTGCCATTTATATTTCTAACATTTCCGCAACTAACTCTCTAACTATCTAACTCATTAACTTATTATTGTTGAGCTTTTAGATCCTCTGAGACAAACTATTCCGCAACTATACTTGTTCTAACGTTTGTTCAAGTGTGTCTCAACTTTTTCTCTCAACAATTGGTATCACAGCCATAGTGGTTGCTTTTTGAAAAACGAAACTCTGATTTTCAAAGGGCCTTCTATACCACTGAAGCTCATTTCTTAAAAAAAACAAAAAAAAAAAAAACAAAAATGGCCCAAACATTATATCTGAATGTTTCCAACAGTGTTGGTGGTTCAAATCGAGCCCCAATATTGGTGGCAAATGAATACCATCACTTGTCTCAGAGAATGGAAAGGTACTTAAGGAGACTTGGTAGAGATGTATGGCAGTCCGTAGAAGAAGGACCACATGTCCCTGTTCTTACACCAGTTCAAACTGACGGCGCTACAGCTAGACTAGGAGGAGGTCAACCAGTCATGAGCCGTCCCACCAAAGATGTTCTAGATAAAATGGAAAATGATGCTGTTGCTTTTTATGAAATCTCTTGTGGAGTTGCTCCTGACAACTTCGACATTATCATAAACTGTAAATCAGCAAAAGAGATCTGGGATGTTCTCAAGAATTTGTACGAAGGCTCAGAACAAGCTCAAGATAAGAAGCTCACAACTGCACTCAATGAATTCAACAACTTCAAAGCTCATACTGGCGAAAGTTTAGAAGACTCCTTCAAAAGGTTTAACTTGATAGTGACGAAGTTATCCAATGCGGGCACCATCCGCAGTAACCATGAAACAAATCTTCAGTTTCTTAATTGTTTGGGAAGACATTGGACTATGGCTAAGATGATAGTCCAAGGAGATAGAAAGATTCACTCTTTATCTCTCTCTACAAGCTCTACGGAGAACTGCAAGCACAAGAATCCACCGTACTCAAAGACTGTGCTGACTTGGGAGGACCACTCGCTCTCATAGCACAAGCCCCAAACAATCAATCCTACTCTCCCTCGTATGACACTACACCGTAGTCATACGAAGCTGACTCAGAGTATGATGATGAGGAAGAATTTCAGAAGGCTATTGCTCTTGTTATCCAACAGTTCAATCGACTACCACCTCCTTCCTTTCGCAAGAATCAGCAGTTCAACAAACCTCCATTCAACCGTAACTTCAACCCGCAGAATAACCAGCCTCGATATCCCAAAAGTTCTCATCCACCACCGCAATCTCAAAACACTCAACCAAAGGAGGCACCGCAGTCCATCCAAACCACTGACTCCGGTATTCCATCAGAAAACAAAAGTGATATTGTGATTTGTCATAAGTGCAACAAAGAGAATCATTTTGCAAAGGATTGCAAGGCCAATGTAGTGAAAGACAGAGCATTCTACCTTAGAATGGCTCAAGAATTGGAAGATAAGGAAAAGGCAAGGGCATACGTAGCCCATGTCAAAAGACACCATCAAGTTTGGTCATCCGGAGATGAAGAAGAAGCCATCAGCAATGTCAAAGGAAAAGGCAAAATCTGCATGCTAGCAACTGCGGATGATGATGGGTCTACAAAGCTGGAAAATAACTACTGCTACATGGCAAAGGATGGAACTCTAAGCATCGTCGAATAGGTAAAACTCATGATCCAAACTCTAAACTATAACATTCATGACTGTCAACCATTCATAGATAATCTTAATGACACATGTGTTGCCGTCCTTACAGACTATATCAAAGCCTTAGATGAGAAGAACATAGCGTCCCAAGAAATGTTTCATGTAAGAGGAAGACTGGATAACAAAAGACTCAAAATGGCTATGTTAGAAAAGGACTTAGGGTTAGAAAAAGATGCAAGAATGTTGAGTGAAACACAACTAGAAATAGCTTTGAACCAAAGAGATTTAGCTCAGAGTGAGATTGTATGCTTAAATCTTTTAATAGAAAAACTGTTCAATAAAATTGAAGCTATTGAAAATTTGGTAAATAATGGAACCGTGGACAACACATACAATTGGGGTTGGTCCAATGGATATTCTACCGCAAAGGATTCCGCACCCCGGTTTAACAAAGATCGACTGTATGTCCCTCCGGACCGAGAATTTCATTTCCCAGTCAATGACAAGACTTTTCCCGAAGACATCAGAACACACTTCGGTAGACTTCATAATCTAAGCAATAATTGTGTCATTGAGGAAATTGTGCCTGAGGTTTCGGGTCACACAAGTGATCATATCCCTGTCTGTGGCACAGTTTACCTAAATTCTCAAACTTCATTCGTAGTTGATGAGGAAATTGTCATTGAAAGCCCCGAAGTCCCGCAAGACTTCCCATCTCTGCCCTCAGACCGCAGTGCCCCTCACTGTAGTCATGAGCAGCGGATGTCTCACAAATGTCCCGCTGAAGTCCCAACCCAGACTTACTCTGTGATAGTCAAATCATCCCAACCGGAGTCATCGAACAAAAGTTCTGCAACTCTTCAACCAATTCATCACGAATTACCCATAGAAAACTTTGAAGTAGGTCAATGCTCTCAAATCCCTGAATCTTCAAGTTCGGATGACTCAAGCCCTCGTTTTCATAAATTTTCAAAGGTTTCCAGGAAGCCGCAACTGAACACCAATGACTGCGGTTCCCCAAAACCCTTAGCTAAAAGGGCTTTCAAAGAGGAAATTCGAACCCGAGGCACTAATAGACAAAACTTTTGAAAAAACAAAAGGCATATCAGATTTCCAAAGTCTAAGAGTCTAGAAAAATTTGTTTTCTCACACTATTTTTCTAAAAATTCTCCCATCAAGAAAACATGCAAAAAGGAATGTACAGTTTCAACATCCATTCCTAACTCATCTGACACAACTCAAAAGAGAGAAACGTCTTTTCGAAGCAATGGTTTTCAAATCTATTCCTCAGATGATCCAAAATGGAAGGGTATCTTACCCACTCCAACACTTTTAAAATCACATCAGAAGTTTAACAAGTGGAAGGGTATTTTACCAAAACCAACAAAAAGGTCCCAAAGATCTACACATGCTAAACCTTTTTCAAAACAAACTTTTCAGAAGTCCAACAGCACCATTGTCAGATATTACCAACCTCGGACCGGTCACAAGCCCAACTCATCCTTTAGACCGCTGACCAAACAAAATGTCAGGACAAAAGACAAAATTTCAGCATGTCAATGTCAATGTAGTCAAAATAGCTCACCTCATGTCAAATCTGATTTTTCTCAGAAACCTCGTAAGTTTTCAAAACAACACAACACTCCAAAATCTCACAAACACCCAGGACTAGGATTAAAAGTTGACACGAAACCCGTCCCTGCAACCTCGGTTCATGCACCAATCAGAAATTCACCTTCTGTCCGAGGCTCCAAACTAGTTTGGATGCCTTAACTAACCGTGTAATTCTCAGGCCCTGTGCAACGAGGAAAAAGAAGACGAATGGTTAATCGACAGTGCCTGCTCCTTGCACATGACTGGAAAGTTAGAATACCTTCGAGATTTCAGGCCAATTTTCAACGGTGGAAATGTCACATTCGGGAACAATGCGAATGGGATAATCCGAGGTTATGGTGTTCTTACTACGGGAAACTTCTCTATTCAAAAGTTTGCTTATGTAGAAAGCCTTAAACACAATCTCATCAGTGTTGGCCAACTATGTAAGGCAGGCCATCGAGTTGAATTTGATGATCAATTTTGCTATGTAATGACAAGTGATAGGAACACATGTCTGATCAAGTCTCGATCCGAAGGTACTATGTATCCTCTGGATGTCTCTCTGATCATAGGCACACCGCAGTTGATCATCAAATTCAGCTGGCTATCGCACCACAAGCTAGCTCATCTCAACTTCAGATACATCAACAATTTGGTCACCGGAGAACTAGTCAGAGGTCTCCCAATTCTCAAGTTCAGCAATGATACTCTCTGTCCTGCATGTGAATGTGGAAAGCAATCCAAAGCAAGTCACCCCATGGGGATTGACTCCTCAATTTCTGAACCATTGGAACTCTTACACATTGATCTATGCGGTCCATCTACCGTAGCCAGTCTTCATCACAAGAAATACATACTGATTATAGTTGATGACTTCACATGGTTCACTTGGGTTTATTTCTTACGACTCAAATCAGAAACTCCGTAGATATTGATCAATTTCATCAAGGAAATTGAATTTCAGATCAAGTTACCTGTTAGACGTATCTGTAGTGATAATGGAACCGAGTTTACTAACCATCTTCTAAATAGTTTCTTGGTTTCCAAAGGCATTACTCACAACTTCTCAGCTCCCTACACACCGCAACAAAATGGATTAGTAGAGCGAAGGAACCGCACTCTAGTAGAAACTGCCAGATCTATGCTCAACTTCGCCCATCTTCCTCTCTACTTTTGGGCCGAAGCAGTGGCCACAGCCTGTTTTGTACAAAACCGAAGCATTGTGTGCAAACGCCTCAACAAAACACCATATGAGGGCCTCAACAACCGCAATGCGAAATGTCTGATTCTTCCATATATTTGGGTGTAGATGTTTCGTAATCAACAACAGAGACCATCTCAACAAATTCCCACCAAAGTCTGATGAAGGCATCTTCCTTGGCTACTCCACTAACAAGGTTGCTTATCGAGTTCTCATTAGACGCACAAGGTTGATAATTGAAAGCTTCGATGTGAAATTTGATGACTATCACATCCGCAACACCGCTCCATCCACCGAAACCACAACAATTCTAGAAAGTGATATTCCTGCCTCTTCGGGTCCACTAAACCTAGTTGAAGTAAACTATGACGATCTCTTCGACCCTGTAGAAACAACCAAATTATCCAAAGTTCTTGTGTCCTTGGAAGCTCAGCAGCTGCATGCTGATGTATCTGGTCCCACACTGACCGATGAAGTATCACTAAATACATCCACCTCGCCGGTTGAGGGGGAAAGCTCAACTCCGGACCATGCAACAACCATCGAGGTTCCAGTACTAGAAGATGCAGCTCCAATCATCCGCAAAGATGTTCAACTCTCAAACGATTCTTTGGACTCGGATGATGAAAACATAGAGAACATTGACACAAGAATAGATTCAAGGATTATCACACTCCCATCCGCAATCCAGGGGGAACCTTCGCAGGTTCAATGGGAACTCCCGTCTGCACTTCAGGAGGAACCTTCGTCATCTGCCCAAGAAAACTCTGATCCCTCCTTCCCAGTTCAAGACAATTCAACAGGATGTTCTCAAGTCCAGGGGGAACTGCCGTCTCCAACCGCAGAGTCTTCCGATATTGAAGACATTCCCTCCACCGTATCTGCTGATCATTTACAACCCCGTCTACATGTTTGGACGAAGGACCACCCACCAGGTCAAATCATCGGCAACCCATCCGCAGGTATCCAAACTCGATCTTTCAAGGATTTATATGATCACTGTCAGTATGCAACATTTATGTCCTCGGTCGAGCCCAAAAAGATCAAAGAAGCACTACTAGAACCAGATTGGATATCCGCAATGCAAGAAGAGCTAGAAGAATTCAAAAGAAACAAAGTATGGCAGCTCGTTCCGAAGCCCCAAGGTCACACCATTGTTGGTACTAGATGGGTGTACAAGAATAAGTTGGATGAATCCGGTGCGATCATCAGAAACAAGGCAAGACTAGTTGCTAAGGGATATAGTCAAGTTGAAGGTATTGACTATGATGAAACGTATGCTCCGGTAGCAAGAATGGAAGCCATCCGGATCTTCTTAGCATACGCAGCTCACAAGAATGTAAAGGTTCATCAAATGGATGTGAAAAGTGCTTTTCTCAATGGTGAATTAAAAGAGGAGGTTTATCTTCAGCAACCTTAGGGCTTCGAAAGTCTTCAATTTCCAGACCACTGCTACAAGCTTGAAAAAGCAGTCTACGGTCTAAAACAAGCCCCAAGAGCATGGTACGAGACTCTCTCTGAATTTCGTGTCTCGTCCGGATACAAAAGAGGAGTGATTGATCCCACTTTATTTAGAAAAGCAAATGGTGATCATCTAATGCTTGTACAAATATATGTGGATGATATGATCTTCGGCTCCACTGATCAGAATATGGTGAATGAATTTGCTAAACTCATGACCAACAAGTTCCAAATGAGCATGAATAGAGAGATTAACTTATTTTTAGGACTTCAAGTGAAACAAGTCCTTTAAGGGATATTCATTCATCAGGAGAAATACACCACTGAACTGTTAAAGAAATATTCAATGGACAATTGTTCTTCGACTAAGGTTCCCATGGCCTTCGGATATAAGATATCTGCTGATCCCTCGGGCGAATCAGTGGATCACAAGACTTATAGAGGTATCATTGGTTCATTGATGTACCTCACCGCAAGCCGACCAGACATTGTCTTTGCAACAGGTGTATGCGCAAGGTACCAGGCTGATCCGAAAGTGTCTCACATGACCGCAGCCAAGCAGATTCTACGGTACTTAAAAGGTAGCAAGACTCTTGGCTTATGGTACCCCGCAAGCAATGACTTCAGCCTTCTAGCATTCACAGATGCGGATCATGCCGGATGCATACTAGATCGAAAAAGCACCTCAGGTGGATGTCAATTTCTGGGTGGAAGACTCGTCAGCTGGTCGTCAAGAAAACAAAATTGTGTGTCATTGTCTACCGCAGAAGCTGAATATGTGGCCACAGCCAGCTGTTGTTCTCAGGTCTTATGGATGAAAACTCAACTATTGGATTATGGATACAGAATGCTGCGGATACCAATCTATTGTGACTCTGAAAGTGCTATAGCGATTTCTCACAATCCCATACAGCACTCCAAGACCAAGCATATTGAACTACGGTATCACTTCATCAAAGACCACATCCTGAAAGGTAACATTGAACTCATTTTTGTCCATACTCATGAAGAGATTGCTGATGTGTTCACAAAGGCACTTGACTCTACAAAACTCAACAGTTTCTTACAAATGTTAGGAATGATGAATCCTGACCCACAATTCTTCTTGAATTGTTAGGTATCGCAGACCATCCTTGGTCTCTGTTGCGGTCCTAACTGAAGTTACTTATGATAGATGGTTTTGGTATATCATGTTTACCGCAGTTTGTGTACCGCAACCATATATCATAGTTATCCTTCAATCGTCCTTATTGTTTGTTGTTACTAATTTTTGTTCAAGTGTTCTCCTCAGTTCTTCTACTGCAGTCATACATCTGATCCATCCGCAATGACGTTTGATCCATCCGCAATGAAGTCTCAATCCGCAATCACTTTGATTGATTTTCAAACTGTTTCATTTTTTTATATAAAAAAAACATGGTGTGCTATTTAATGATCCTTCATTAAATAGAGAAATCATTAAAAAAAAAAAACATTCCTGAGTAACTGTCTCATTCTTTTTGAAAAACCTTGTGTTAGACCTATTTTAGGTATGATGACAAAAAGAACGATTTCCCAAAATCAAATCCTTTTTAAACTGTCTCTTCCTATTACCCCATAACGTCTAATCCGTTACAACTTCCCCTTTACACAACGGATTAAAACCTCCCTCACCACACGTTCATCAGACGTGATGTATCCGTCTGACACTTCATTAAATGCCAACCCTTTTTAGTAAATCTCGAAAAATAACTTAAACCCTTTATTTTTTAATCTATGGCTGAGATTTCCCCTTTCTAATCCAAGAAAAATACCCAAACGTTTTTACTTAGGGTAAAATCAATTACCGTTCCAAATCATTTACCGTTCCAAATCCCACACTATAAAACCCCCTTCTTCTTCCCCAAGAAAAGGTTACACTTTCTAAACATCGAACTTACTCTCCATCTTTTTTGCACTCTGTTTTTGCAACGTTCTTCAAACACTCAAAGATGGTGAAATCAGGCATCTCGAAGAAAATCTCCAAGGCTTCTGCCTCTGTAAACCCAACGGGGTCTGATTCTGAAACAAGAAATCAAATGCCTGCGATTGCTTCAAGCAATTTTAGGGCTGTGTTCGAAGAGAATTCCTCCTATAATGCTCCGATCAAGCTAATGATCAAGTTCTTGACCAATCACCCTCTGTTTGGCCCCTTCGATGCATTCACAGACGTTGTTCCTCTTTCAACCTTGTTCAAGTGTGCATTCTCTGCTTACAGACCCCTCGAGAACCCTCAAGAGGTGCATCTGAACTTAGTGAACGATTCTTTGGTCATTCTGAACAAAGAAAAATTTCTCAACGCCATTAATCTGCTAGTTCATCCTTCAAACAAGATTTTCACTCCAAGCATGGCGGACATCATTTATGCACTTTATCAGATGGGTTACCAAAAGAAGATCAAAGGCATACGCGAATTCAAGAAAAATCAACTGCCTGTGGTATGGCAATTTGTTTGCCACTTTGTGATCCGCAGCCTATCTGGCAGTATCGGAGGCACGGATAATATGGGTCTCAAGCTTTTGGAGCTGGTATGGAGCATTTTCACTGGCCATGACGTTATCTACGGTCAGATCTTGTAGGAAGACTTTTTGCAATACATTCCCAAAGAGAGCCCAAGAGAAAACCCTACCGAACTCACGTTTGCCAGATTCTGGTCTCTTTGCATCTCAGATCTCCATGCGGATGCAGGAATTAGCATGGGCAATGACACCAATCTCTTCATCACCAAAGACCTCAAAAGGTATAATCCCTCCAAAGATCAATCTAACTTCGGACCTATAAGACGACTACCAGTCCACATTCTGACATCACTTGGACTTGATACCCCTAATGTCACAGACCATATAAAGGCTACGGAAGGTATTAGCCCATACCTTTCTACCCCACCTCTACAAGCCACATCCGCACTCACCATCCCTGGTAGTACCGCAGTCCCATCTTCCACTACTCTCTCCTCTCAAAGACGCAAACAGTTGGCCTCAGCCCATCAAGGCCTCCACAATGTTTCCAAGAAACAAAGAACTCCAAAGAAGAAAGATGCTCCCAAACGAGCTGAACCCTCAAAGAAACGAAAAATCACGCAAACTGTGCCCTCGGTTGACGAATCCAGTGAAAGTAATTCTGATGAGGATGCACAACCCATAGCTATCCTTAAGAAAAGGAAAACTGATCCCACTGGCCAAATGCGTGACCGGACTGATACCTCAGCCTCTCAAAAGGCTCTGGTAGTCCTTGGGGTGGCCGCACACCTATTCGAATCAACCATCCTATACCACTCAGACGCAGATGGTGCGTCTGTTTCACCGCAACGTGGAGACTCACCCCCAGTTCACTCCCAAGTGGATGGAACTTGCTCCTGCCCTAAGGTCTCCAGGGCTTCCCGTCTACACTTCTTTTCCCCTGAGGAGTTGAACTCCATACTTTTGTCTGTTACCCAAACACTACAAACACCTTCCCAACCACAGGGCAATTCTTCAGCCCTTGCCAGAACTGAGCCGAGGCCAGACTTGACCACGGGTCAAGGAGACCGAAGAAGCTCAGGAAATCCTACTCTGCTTACATCTGTTACAGGTGGTTTAGGCACGGTGAGAACCAATGTGCAAGGATGCGTGAACCCGAGGGACACCTCGGTGCGTTTTGAAGGAATTGACGAAATTGACCTCAACGATTCATAGAGCAAGTATCAACCAACAAATGAAGCCGACGCCAAGAAATATGCCGCTTTCCATAGGGCATTCAAAGCAAGAAAGGCTCGTCAAACAAAGCAGCTTCAACAGAAACAACAAGTGATTCAGTCCGTAGCAAAGTATTGGGCAGACGCAATCAATAATGCCAATACCGTATCTACAATCTGCAAAGTTCAAGCCTGGATGGACGACATGGCTGATACAATCCGAAAAGCTCAAGATGCGACTGCTGATCAAACTCCCTCAAAGCCCCCTCCAACTCCATCTGCTAAAGATTCTCAAGATGAAGGCACCACAATAGAAGTCAGCTGTGCTCCCACCTTCGGATTTGATAATGTTGATCTAAATGAGGTAAATCAACCTAACCCTTTGGATGATGACCTAATGATTTTTGATGAAGAAGAGGAATCGAGTGGTTCTCAACACTCAACCTCCAAGCCAAAAGCAAAGAAGAAGAAGAAGAAGAATGCGGTGACCAGAAAAGAGTTCCTCAGTCTGCAAGCTAAAGTCGACCAAATTCTCGCTGCGGTTAAGGCAAGACAACTGCAACCAGAAGACAATCCCAGACCGCAGTCCTTGATCGAACACATTGAAAGACTGGAAACCCGTGAAAGATTGGCTGCTGAGCGTATTTCCCTGAAGGTTGAAATGGGAATCCGATCCCTGGATATAAGTCGCCAAGATGACCACAAGCAATTCATGGCTGTAGCGGAGCGCCTCATCTCTAAGGTATCCGCAATCAAGAAAGACCTACATGCAGCCATTGCGGACCAGTCAACTCAATCTCAAAAACTGATCAATGAGACTCACACTGCATATGAGTCCACTATCTCAGTCCTTCATGCAACCATCAACAGACTTCAACGATCCCTATCGTCCGATTTCCATGGTCCTGAAATTCTACAACTCACAAAGGAGATTCATCGCCTACTCTTCAACACCACCATCCCAGACAATCAGCAACTGGCTGATGTTCTCAAAGCTCAATTTCAGGAGGTGTGTGCCACGGTCGATGGTCTCAAACAATGGCTTGAGGAGGCTCCGTGTCTGAACTCCTCAAGAGGAGGAAGTGAAGAAGACCATCGTGAAGAAGATCATAATGAAGAAGTCCATCAATCCAACAGTGCTTCTCATCATCAAAGTCTCCCCATCATAACTGAGAAAGATCCTTCACCGCAACCATCTCATCAGATGCCACCACCGCATCAGTCTCCACCGCAAAAGGAGATCACTCAAAAAACTCCTTCTCCTGAGCGACCAGAGACCCCTCCCCACTTCAAAAATCTTGCATCCAACATGTCATCCGAGCACTCAAATGACTCCCCCGCAACGCAACAAAAGAAGAAAGACTAGAAAGCAGCCAAGTTCGCGGAGCTCATCTGGAGAGAAAATGGATTTGACATTACTATGGATGAATCCTTAGTAAATTCCTGGATCAATCCCCACAAAAGACTGATGGATGATGATTACAAGCCTTATCTTACATATGTTGAACCCCCTTCTAATGGTTATTGGGATGTCCCAATCTCTCCCAATGCTAAATACTTCACAGTATTTGAGCCCTTTGACCGCAACCTGCCTGACCACAAGAGACTGCCTATGGAATTCGAAAGACTTAATCGATTCTATGCCAAACATGCTTCTTCCATAGAGAAAATATGGTCGAATGATAGACCATCCACAGTCAAGAATTACAAGCCCCTGAAGTTCGTGAAAGCTGACTTCATCTAATACACTCTCACAAGAAGGAATCAGGACTATGTCCGCACCTAGGCTTACTTCCCACGCATGAACCCTGAAGAAGTCTTTCTGATAGCCAAGGTGTTCCAGAACAAATCGGAAAAGTATCTGAAGATGAAGATAGCACTTGAGAGGGCAAGTACTTTCTTGAAGGAAACTGTCTGTTATTTTGCCAAAATTGATGCACACATTCACCCTATCCTAGCCACAAAATTTAATCTTCCACCACTTGACCCCGCACCCATGAATACTGAAGGATTCCAAGAAAGATCCCTAGGTGCAACAAACTTCCCAGATCTTGGATTCATCTTCAAACGGAAACTCAATGATACCAAATACTTTATTCCGATGACTTCCATAAATCGTCTTATAAGGAAGCAACTTGAAATCTGTCAAACTGTAGTAAAAAAATCAAAGCATACGACTGCCGAAGTCAAGTTCGAGATTTTGAGAAGGATCACCTGGTTGGAAAATATCAGGAAATTTTGGTGGATACTGATCAAGTTCCTTAAACTTGATAGGTGAAGAAAAGTTAAAGAGGTCACTTAGGGGAAATTGTTGAATCATAAAAGTGACCCTCTTGAACTTCAGCTACCGCAGTCCTCAAGCATCCGCAGTCAGATCTTCCTCAGTAACCACACCCGAAGTCTTCATCAACCGCAGTCTCTATCTACTTAGTATAACTTTATCTACTTTTTTGTAATACTCTCTACTGTCCAGTATGCCTTGCATGGCTACTCTTAGAGAAATCATACCATGTAATTCTTGAGTCTCTATATATAGAGCTCATTCTTTCACAATTAATATAATCTTAGATCTATCTTTCTTACATATCTTACTTCCATCCTCTTACACATCTTAATCTTTTCTTACTCTCAAACTTCTCTAGAACGTAACTGATTACTACTTCTCTTCGGAGCAAGTCATTCGTGACTTTATCACTAAGTTTGATCTCGCTTATTAACTTGGTCTGAATGCATTCCTTGTTATGAATCAACTTATGTGTATACTTGATATATCACCTGCTGCCATTTATATTTCTTACATTTCTGCAACTAACTCTCTAACTATCTAACTCATTAACTTATTATTGTTGAGCTTTTAGATCCTCTGAGATAAACTATTCCACAACTATACTTGTTCTAACGTTTGTTCAAGTGTGTCTCAAGTTTTTCTCTCAACACATTGAATAGTTCAATGAATCTCAAAAGATCTAGGAATTTCATTTAAAACCTAATTCATTTTAAAATTCGTATTCATGGTGGAATTGGTAAATCGTCATTTACCTACCTTCTAATAAGTTACAATTGGATTACGACATCCCTTTTCAGAATTGTGAATTATTGTGTTGGGTTCTAGCCTTAATATTTCATTTTGGGTGTTATCTTAAGGATTCCTTATCTAATCAAAACTTGTCTTTCTTCTTTTTCATATATCTACCTCAAATAACGCTTCTGACTCCAAAAACAACAACAACTCCTCAAAATCCTTCTCGCTCTTGAGCATTTGTGCCAAGGTCATTTTCGATGGCTTCAACTTCAATGATTGGATGTGCAACATTTGGATGGTCTTGTGATTCGAGGACAAGGAATATTTTCTTGAAAAAGAGCTGAACGAGATAGATGAATCTAAAGCTACCCCTCAAGAAATAGCTGAGCATAGGGCCCAATGCAAACATGCTACTACGGTGTCATGCATTATGGTGGTAATTATGACTCCTGAGCTACAACAGTTTTATGAGGACTATTGGACTTATGAGATGTGTGATGTGTGTAAAACCAACTAGTTTTAATCCTAATTTTCTAATGTAAATTTGACACACAATAGGCAGTGTACCTGTCAATTGGTGGTAGAGTTTTTTAGTAAGCAGGGTATCGAGCTCAGGGAACGGTAAATTTTAAATTAACTACTAGTACTATCTAAACACAAATAATAAAAGAAAGGGGTTTCTCTAGTTTTGCAAGACTAGAAAACTTAAATATCTAACTAAAACTCAAACAAAACAAATAACAGCTAGAGAGTAAAAATCAACTAAATTCAATGGTAAAGGAGACTTCTGTTTAGGTTTGACTCATTTGATCCTATGGTTGATTTTATGAAAAGTGCAATGGATGAATTCTTCTTTGGCTACCGATTAAGGTGATTAGGTTCACGTTCACTATTACTAATCCTTAGAAAACAAATTAATCTAAGAAGTGGCTAGTTGTCTAAATTAATGAATTTCCTAGTTTATTTATTCGGGTTAAGTAAGACTTGTAGTGGTTAACTAAATTGGTCCTTCAATTAACCTCTTGCTGATGGTTCGTCACACAAGCTCACACATTAATTTTCCTATTCTCTATTAACCCTAGTTTCACGTTCGCTATTCCTAGGCATATAACAATGTTTTCACATAAATCATATGAGATTAGCAATTAAGAGATGGTCATGCAACTTAATTACAGATTAATTAACAGAAAATAGTCATAATTAACACATAAGGGTCTTTAACAAGCTTAGCAAAACAAATCACCAAATAAGAATAATCCAAATCATAAAATCAACACATCATCACAAAATTTGTCTTTCCTAAACAGAAGCAAATAGTCTTAGCTCATGATTTCAGAAGAATTAAAGTCACAAATGAAATCTACTAATAAAAACATGGTTTAGACATCCAATGGTTTCTTCCCAAAAACCGGGTATCGATCTGAAAGCCCCTTTTTTATAGATTAGAGGCGACTCGTCGTGTCCAGGGACTGACTCGTTGAGTCCCTCATTAAATTCCCGTGTACGGCAAGTCAAGGACTCTTCTGCTTCGAAAATGTTCGTGAGAACTCGTCGAGTCAAGGGTCAACTCGCCGAGTCCTTCTTGGTTTTTGGCTCTTTTCTTCTTTCTTTGATTCCCAAGCTCCCTATAGCTGCTCCTGCTCCCTTTTGCTTCCGAGCACTTCTTTTGAACTGAAAATATAATTTAAACGTAATTAAGCATCTTTTGTTTATTAATTGCATTAAAATAGTCAAAAAGTATTAATATTCTTATATAATATATATGACTAAATATGCACATATCAATGTGCAAGGACTTGATGGAGAAGTACCATCAAAGAGCACATCAGGAAAGGTATGAGATAGTCAAGTCACCCACTTATTTTGTTCCATAATTGCATTAAAATAGTAAAAAATTATTAATATTCTTATACAAAATATATGACTAAATATGCACATATCAAATTACTTTACACTTGACTTTTGCTTGCCCCCAAGAAAAACTGAATTTTAAACATACTAAAATCACATAAAACAATCCTAATCAAACCCAGCCATTATGCCAAGACCTCAATTCATTCATTTATGTCTAAACTTTTTCCGAAGGAACCCCCCATACTCTAAATACTCACAATCCTCATAAACATTTGCCCACTTCTTTTGAACAACGCTCATTTTATGCATCCCTCCGAATCAATCCTTAGAAAACTTTCTTAACCTCAAGGTATTTTTGTAAAGCTACCCAAGCATACATAATCTAGAGAATTACAACTTTTAGATACCATAATGGAGCTCTTGAATTCTTCACTTTCTTTGATATCTGATCTTCAATTTGTACTTTGAATTCATCACCTTTTTTTTTGATTTTTGGTATCTTCAACTTTTGAATTTCTTCAGAATTTTTGATCTTTGATCTTCAAACTTTAAACTTGATAGCTCCAAAAATTCTTCAACTTTTTGGTAATTTCTCTCTCTTTTTTTACATGTATATCTCACTTTTTTTCACTCAAATCCTACATGCTTAAGCAGGGGTGCTTAACTTCAACCCTTATTGGTTAAGATACAAACCTTCCTGGATAGATTTCTGGTACACGTTGCTAAACATATTGCGACCCTCAAACTAAGCGAGGTTGTGTTTTTGTCCCATGATTTCACTAGAATAAGGGAGGCCACAAATACACTATAACATATATTGGCTCAACTAAACATTTGGGTCCTCATAGAATCATAATACTAACATGGATCCTAATTGCTTTACCAAAATTTTCTAAATTAATCCTAGCAATATTAATGCAAAATTTTTCAAATTAAGCCTAAATTAAGATCCTAAGTTATCTAATGTAACCAACCCCCTACCTCACACTTAATTCATGCAATGTCCTCATTGCATGCCATGCATGATAAAGAAAACAAAAGTAAAAAGGGAATTAGAACAAACTCCCCTGGAATAGTAGTCGCAATGTTGATCTTCGACATTGAAAGCTCCATCTTCAATTGACTTTAGACATGGGAACAACTCATCCATGCCTTGGGTGTCAAATCTCGTGTAGTTCATAGATCTAAAAATGCAGGAAAAACTCTCGGAAATCTTCAAGAATTACTCTTCAAAAGTGCAGCCAATTGCCGTGTGAAATAATCATCAAATAATGCAGGAAAAACTCTCGGAAATCTTCAAGAATTACTCTTCAAAAGTGCAGCCAATTGCCGTGTGAAATAATCATCAAATCATAAGCTTGAAAAGTGAAATACGTAGCAACTCGTCGAGTTAGTGATGTCACTCGCCAAGTTATAGCGCGAAAAGGCAGAATCCAAGTTTTTACACTGGGACTCGTCGAGTAGGTAAGTGCACTCGGCGAGTCCATCGTTGGGTGGAAAATTTTTTATATTCTGCTCCAAAGTTGATTCTGATTTGTTAGGAAACTAATCAATCGAGACTCTTCCATTTTTTTCCTTTTAGTATTTAGACAATTTCCAACTCTTTTCTTGACCGGACTCTAAACTCGGACTCCATTCTCTCTCGCCTAGATTCGATAATTCTATCACTCTCGAGGCCCTTTGCATGCCAACCCTTTATCCAAATTCTGAAAAGACTAAAACAAACATGTAATAAAAAGGAAAAACACACCAAAAGCAAATCCTAAAGTACTTGTCCAAACAAAATCAAACAAAAACAAACAAATAAAAATTGTTTTCAACACAACAAAAATAAAAATAAAAAGGATCATTCAATCTTCTTCTTCCTCCTCATCATCATCTCCATCATCATCCCGCGCTCCGCTTCCACTTGCTCCACTTCTTCTCGCCTCTATCCGCTCCTCCCATGTGTGAATATACGGATAATTTCCTCCATCAATATGCAGAAGTTGGAAGTGATTAAACAATTGGTTGTGTGATTGGTTACTAAAATTGATCCCCCTAGCCAAATCATTTTGAAGTTGGCGTATCTCAACATTGTACTAATCCATTAGTACTTCATCATCAACCGGGATTACCGGTGGTTCATCATGGTCTTCTCTTTGGCGTCTTCTGACTCACCTACCCGACTCCTCGGGTGCTATCACCGGATCATCATGAGGAATAGCAAAGTGGCCTCCACCAAAATCTTCAATTATCCTGGCCCTCCTATAAAGCATAATACCAAAAGGAGGGGTCGGAACCTCCGTCAACATATCCCATGCTCCCACGTTCATCAACCCATACGATCTTGCTAGGCGGGTTACAAACATCCCGCCATTGATTTTGGAAGTCTTCCTGTCCTTGACTGCTCCCTCGGATAAATAGGATGCCATGCAAAATGCGAGACTGCAAAAAGTATTTGGAGTAATAATACTCCACAAATAAAACACATCAAGGTTAGGAACCTTGTCGTTGTCTTTCCGCATGTTGATCGTACTTGAGATGAGGCGATGAATTAGCCGGTGGGTGGGTGATCTAATGCTCCCCTCTTGAGCGGATTTGGGAATGTAAACCTTGTTAGCAATAGTGATCCACCAAATAGAACCCTTGACACCGTCCGGAAAAGCTTGGTGACAATGTTCAAGAAAGGTACCAAATGCACCAGTGTTGACCAATTGTTGGTCATAAATTCCCAACCTCCAAGCCAACTCCACCATACTACAATGGCGGTATTCCCCACCGAGAAAAAATGCAATGTTCCCCGGACTAAGAAAACCAAACGAAAACGAAAAATAAAATGAGAAAAGAAAAAGAAAGCAAACTCTCGTAACGGGCTGCCTCCCGTCAAGCGCTTCTTTTTTAGGAGACTTTAGCTGGACTCCTTCCCGCTCTACGTTTCTGTGTTGTCCTTCATCGGGATGCCATGCTTAATCCTTTGTGGTTTGTATTTTGTTTTGTAAGCATGTATTTTTCGCTTATATGCCCTTCTCAATTCGTCTTTCCTTCTTCTTTCAGCATTGTCTTCAGATTCACACCTTGTCCTTTTTCCACACTTCTTCTTCTTTACCCCGTTCTTTGGATCCATCTTTTGTACTTCTTTTTTGTCTATCTTTATTTCCCTTTTAGTTGTCACTTCATCATCACTCGATATCAAAGATTCCTCCTCACTTTTGTCACATACTAAAGAATCTGGTAGTTAAAAAGCGAACACTTCATAATTAGGAGCCACTCGGGCTCGAGGTTTGGTCCTTTTGGTTGTGGTTGACATTGCTTTTCGATAAAGCATGTGTGGCTCGTTAAAAGAGTGATGTGTATCACTATTTGAGGCCTTAATATTCTTTTCATCTTCCAAACTTTCCTTCATGTCATGTTGAAATTCTCCATCCTTTTGCACAATTGTGTCAAGATAAGCCACATGGGCATTTTCAAATTCACTTACATAGTTAACAACTTCAATTTCCTTAAGTAACTTCTCAGGCAAAATATGCACATCAAGTCTGGAAAGAGTACTCGTAGTTTGCAAGACAAAATCCACCATTGGTCTTGACTTTTCGTTTGGACTCGTCGAGTCATCATATGCTACTCGGTGAGTCGATGCGTTCTCAATACTTCTATGGACTTCCTTGTAATCTGCTTCCTCTAACATCTTCCCTATCTCCCTCAAATCTCTTTCAGCATCAAAATTGTCTTCCAAGGCTAATATGAATTGATTTGGATTGCCTTCTTGCAAAAGTGCAATCTCTCTTTCTAATAATTCGTCATCCAAATCCATTGAGGAAGCCTTATCTTTCATTATCTGTTCATGCTTTTTCTCCTTCTCTGCTTTAAAAATTACCGAATCATCCCCCACCCTTAGTGTTAATGTAGATTCGCGCACATTGACTATAGCACATGCAGTATTCAAGAATGGTCTCCCAAGAATGATTGGGACTTTAAGGTCTTCTTCCATGTCCAGCACTACGAAATCAGTAGGGAAAACAAATTTATCAACCTTGATGAGAAGATCTTCGCATACTCCAATTGGATGTTTTATCGGCTAGATGGATCTTCATATGGATAGGCTTTGGGTCCAGCAGGTTTAACTTCTTGAAGAAAGAATATGGCATGAGATTTACACTTGCCCCCGAATCAGTCACTGCTCGAGTGATAATTATATTTCCAAATTGACAAGATATGGTAATGCTACCCGGATCGCCCCTCTTCTCTGGCAACTCATTCAATACTAATTCAGCGACTTTAGCCATATCTGTTCTAGCTGTAAAGAGACCCTTAAGCAAGCATGCATATTTAGGCGTTTGAAGTATCGTTTCAACAAATGGAATGTTCACTTGGAGGGCCTTTACATGCTCCATAAATTTTCTATACCCTTGGATCTGCTCCTGATGAATGGCTCGAGTCGGAAATGGTAAGGGAGGCCAGTAAGGTTTCAAAAGATAGCTGGTTTTATTAACAGGTCGTGGACTCGTCAAGTCCTTGTATGGGACTCGGCGAGTCGAGTCGGGTTCTGCCAACTTCGATTTTCCTGCCTCTTTTGCTTGCACCTTTTTAGCATCCTTCTGGATAGGGGTAAGAGGAACGAAAATTTTCTCAGAATCAATTGTTATTGCATTTATATGCTCGATTCTTGGATTCTTTTCGGTATTGCTTGGAAGTTCACCCGGTGCTCTATGATTGATTTGTTGTGCAAGCTGACCTAGCTGCTTCTCAATGTTATGAATGGAGGCTTGCTGATTCCTAAGCATAGCTTGTTGATCTATCATCATAGTTTCATGCTCTCTAATCATGCCTTGTTGCTCCCTTAGCATATTTTGTTGTTATTTTATTGCAGCATCGGTATCATTATATGCCTTTTCTCGGACGTGGCTACAAATCTTGTGAACATATCTTCCAAACCAGATTTCTTCTCTAGCACCGGTTCCTCTTTTTGATAAAAGCCCCTTTCTTTTTGCTTATAGTTTTCCTCCTTTGCCTTTTTGTACTCATCATACGGGAGCTATTCCTTTTTGAGTTTTCGCCAATTGTCATCGTACCTATCACCACTTGAATAACACACTTGTGCTTTCCGATTCCCATTCTCGTCCAGATCACAATTTCTAGTTAGGTGAGGCCCGTTACAATTCTCACATCCTACCCGGATAGCGTGGATGGATTGGTCCATCTTAGTCATTCTGCGATCCAAACTCTCTAGTTTAGCCATCATTGCTGCCATGCTATCATTAACTGAATTCACCACCCCCCGACTTAGTTCATTCCTTGGGCTATGATATTCTCTAGAGTGTTTAGAGAATTCTTCAATTAGTTTCTTTATCACCAGGGGTGCCTTCTTCGTGAGCGGTCATTGCGAGTCAAGAAGTTGCCTTGTGGTCACATTCACTCCATCATAGAAAATGGAGACTTCTTGTTGGCTATTAAGATCATGATGTGGGCAATTCCTTAGTAAACCTTTGTATCTCTCCCACGCCTCTTATAAGGACTCTCCAGCTTGTTGCTCAAAGTTTCCTATGGCTTTCTTCAACTTGGCTATCTTTGAAGGAGGGCAAAATGTATCAATGAATTCTTCCTTCATCTTGGCCCAAGTGGTGATGGATCCTGGAGGGAGTGATTTGAGCCAATCTTTCGCAGCTCCCTTAAACGTGACTGGTAGCATACGAAGCAGAATGGTATCGCGACCCACATTTGGAACATTGAAGTAGTCGGCAATGTCGTTGACCTCGTCTAAGTGCTTGTATACGTCCTCGTGATCTTTCCCGTAGAATGGGATCTCCTTAAGTTGAGCTAGTATGTGGCCTTTGAGTTTAAAGGTGGTAGTCGCGGGAATTGCGGGTTGCACAAGTCCTGGGCCGGTATCATCACGTATCCTCTTTCTTCCATTCTCCCATGGGAACTTCATCGATGTTTGCCATGGTGTTGTTGAGTTCTCCTTCTAAATCGCTTCCTTCTTCGTATTCGGAATTGTACTCGTACTCAAATTCGGTTTCTTTGTGGAATGTATCGTCTGCAAGATTTCCAAGGTTGCTTCCCTCGCTCTTTGGGCTGCTAGACTCACCTGCTTTCTTGTTCTTTTTCTTCCCAAAGACTGATTTGAGGTCCTTGAATGGTGATTTCTTTGGCGGGTTAGTGTCTTCAAGTAGTTTGTCTTTGTTTTTCGTAAGTGCGGATTTTGGGTCTTCAAGTGGAGGAACCAAAGGTGTGTTGGATGCTCGGGTCATGTAATACCTGCAACCAAAACAAGAAAAACAGGTAAAAAGAACAAAAATAAAATAAAAACAAAATTTACTGTTTCAGCGACGGACTCGTCGAGTCTGTTCGTAGGGACTCGGCGAGTTCATTGCTTAAACAGAAAAAAAAAATTAAATAGAAATTACTAAAGGCTAAAAACTGAAAATCAATCCTAATACTAAATTTACTTAACACAACAACTTTGTGCAAGAAAAATCTCACACAAAGGATCGATAACACTAGTAATCAAATTAAATTTTAGAACCGTTCCCCGGCAACGGCGCCAAAAACTTGATGTGTGTAAAACCAACTAGTTTTAATCCTACTTTTCTAATGTAAATTTGACACACAATAGGCAGTGTACCTGTCAATTGGTGGTATAGTTTTTTAGTAAGCAGGGTATCGAACTCAGGGAACGGTAAATTTTAAATTAACTACTAGTACTATCTAAACACAAATAATAAAAGAAGGGGTTTTCTCTAGTTTTGCAAGACTAGAAAACTTAAATATCTAACTAAAACTCAAACAAAACAAATAACAGCTAGAGAGTAAAAATCAACTAAATTCAATGGTAAAGGAGACTTCTGTTTAGGTTTGACTCATTTGATCCTATGGTTGATTTTATGAAAAGTGCAATGGATGAATTCTTCTTTGGCTACCGATTAAGGTGATTAGGTTCATGTTCGCTATTACTAATCCTTAGAAAACAAATTAATCTAAGAAGTAGCTAGTTGTCTAAATTAATGAATTTCCTAGTTTATTTATTCGGGTTCAGTAAGACTTGTACTGGTTAATTAAATTGGTCCTTCAATTAACCTCTTGCTGATGGTTCGTCACACAAGCTCACACATTAATTTTCCTATTTTCTATTAACCCTAGTTTCACGTTTGCTATTCCTAGGCATATAACAATGTTGTCACATAAATCATATGAGATTAGCAATTAAGAGATGGTCATGCAACTTAATTACAGATTAATTAATAGAAAATAGTCATAATTAACACATAAGGGTCTTTAACAAGCTTAGCAAAACAAATCACCAAATAAGAATAATCCAAATCATAAAATCAACACATCATCACAAAATTTGTATTTCCTAAACAGAAGCAAATAGTCTTAGCTCATGATTTCAGAAGAATCAAAGTCACAAACGAAATCTACTAATAAAAACATGGTTTAGACAAGAGATTGGGTAAGAGTAAACTTGATTTTTGCCTTAATCCTCCTTAAGATTGAATGTAGACTTCATTCCTTGACTTCCTACGCTCCAGCAGTCCTTCAATCGAAAACTATCCTCCAAGGGTTTCTTCCCAAAAATCGGGTATCGATCTGAAAGCTCCTTTTTTATAGATTAGAGGCGACTCGTCGAGTCCAGGAACTGACTCGTCGAGTCCCTCATTAAATACCCGTGTACGGCAAGGCAAGGACTCTTCTGCTTCGAGAATGTTCGTGAGAACTCGTCGAGTCAAGGGTCAACTCGCCGAGTCCTTCTTGGTTTTTGGCTCTTTTCTTCTTTCTTTGATTCCCAAGCTCCCGATAGCTGCTCTTGCTCCCTTTTGCTTCTGAGCACTTCTTTTGAACTGAAAATATAATTTAAACGTAATTAAGCATCTTTTGTTTATTAATTGCATTAAAATAGTCAAAAAATATTAATATTCTTATACAATATATATGACTAAATATGCACATATCAATGTGCAAGGACTTTTTGGAGAAGTACCATCAAGAGCACATCAAGAAAGGTATGAGATAGTCAAGTCACTCATTACTAACAAGATGAAGGACGGAGAGTCCATCACAACCCACCTGTAACGCATGTAGCGCTATGTGGATCGTTTGCTGAAACTTAATGTGAACTTCGATGAGGAGCTGGCTATTGACATAGTCTTGCACTCTTTACCTCCTTGTTATGATCAGTTCAAAATGACTTATCATTTGAAGAAAGAGGAAGTCACGTTGAGCCAACTTCAAGGCTTGCTGGGAGCCACTGAGATTTGATTAAAGACAAAGAGTATTGACTCCACTCCTACTGCTACTGCTCCTGTCTTGCCCATTGGTAAAGGGAAGGGGAAGAAGAGGGAAGCTCCCTCGAAACAAAACTGGAAGGGAAAGTCTTATCCCGGGTCGTCAAGCGATGGCCCTAAAGGCAAGTCAAGTTCTGAAGGCACCTCCTATGACCCAAAAGAAGTTGCCTGCTTCTACTGCAATGACAAAGTGCATTGGAAGAGAAGTTGCCCCAAGTACTTGTATGATATAAAGGATGGCAAGATCAAGCCAACCTTGACAGGTATCAATAATATTCAATCTAATAACTCATCGCATTCTAATTCTTGGGTCCTTGATATAGGATGTGGTTTTCACATTTGCTCTGACTTGCAGGGACTAAAAAGAAGTGAGGATCTGGAGCATGGGAAGATGAACCTGATTATGGGCAATAGGAGATCGTCACATGTTACCAAGATTAGGATTTACACTTTAGTGCTTAGTAGTGGGTTAAGTTTAGATTTAAATAATTGTTGCAACTCATCATAAATGATAAGGAATATTATTTCATTTCATGGTTTGTACAGACAAGGTTTTAGATATTCTTTTAATAATGAGAATGGTTCTATTAATGCTTATTATAATGGTGTATTTTATTTTGAAGCATTACCTTATGATGGTGTATTGTAAACTGTGATGGTTGTAGACAATTCAGGAAATAGTGTGTTACAAATTGATGCATCTAACGGTTTAGAAAAAGCATGATTGTGGCATTAGCGTCTTGGTCATGTCAACATGAAACACATTGCCCAACTCCAAAAGGATGGAGAGTTTGAATCATTTGACCTAAGATCGAATGATACATGTGAATCTTGTTTGCTTGGAAAGATGACTAAATCACCTTTCACTGGTTCCTAGGAAAGAGGTGAGGGATTGTTGGATCTCATACCCATGGATGTATGTGGGCCCTTCAGATCCACCACAAGGGATGCAAATCAATTTATGTGACCTTTACCGATGATTATAGCAGATATGGATATATCTACTTAATCAAGCATAAGTCAGAAACCTTTGAAAAGTTCAAAGAGTTTAAACATGAAGTCGAAAATCAATTGCGTAGGAAGATCAAGATGCTCAGATCTGATAAGGGTGGTGAGTATCTTAGCATCGAGTTCAACGACTACCTCAAGGAATGTGGAATTGTTTCACAATTGACACCTTCTAGGACACCACAACTTAATGGTGTGGCTGAGAGGCGTAATCGAACCTTGTTGGACATGGTTTGTTCCATGATGAGTTGATCTTCACTTCCAATATCATTCTGGGGGTATGACTTAGAGATTGTCGCCCATATTCTTAATCTACTCCCAACAAAGAAGGTTGCCAAAGCACCTCACAAGATGTGGACAGGGAAAGTTCCCTCGTTGGCATATATAAAGGTTTAGGGTTGTGAAGGGTTCATTAGATGAGAGACTCAGAACAAGCTTGAACCTCGAAGTGAGCGATGCATTTTCATCGGCTATCCACAGAAGTCCTTTTGATACTTGTTCTACAGACCTAGTGAGAACGTGGTCTTCGTAGCATGAAGGGGAGTCTTTCGCAGAGAGACCTCATATACAAAGAGGACAGTAGGTGCATAACTGAACTTGAAGAAATTCAAGAGTTAAGCAATGAAGGAACCTCTAACACTAGCGCTTAACCCGAGGAAGAAATTCCTATTGAACCAATTGAATAGACGTTGACTCTTAGGCGTTCCACTCGAGTTAGAATGACACCAGAGTTTTATGGCTTCCATATTACTATAGATGGTCATACGTTTATTAGTGATAGTACACTGGTAAATTTGGATGAACCTTCTAACTACAAGGAAGCCATGGCGGGCCCTGAGTCTGCTAAATGGATAGAGGCAATGGACACCGAGATCCAATCCAAGTATGACAATCAAGTTTGGAACTTAGTTGAAAATGTACCAGGTCGTAAGACAGTGGAATGCAAATGGACCTTCAAGAAGAAGAACAACATGGATGGAAAGGTATACACGTTCAAGGCACGGCCGATTGCGAAGGGCTTTACTCAAACCCCAAGTGTTGAATTTGATGAGACCTTCTCACCAGTGACTAAGATTAAATCTATTAGGTTTATATTAGCCATAGCTGCGTTTCATGATTATGAAATCTGGCAGATGAATGTCAACACCGCTTTCCTTAATGGAAATTTGGCTGAGGATGTTTACATGAGTCAGCCAGAGGGTTTTGTGGATGCTAAATACCCCAATAGAGTGTGTAAGCTTGAGAAATCAATCTCTGGATTGAAATAAACTTCTCGCAGATGGAATCTTTTCTTTGATAAGAAGGTCAAAGAGTTTGGGTTCTCTGGGAGTGAGGATGAGCCCTGTGTATATGTCAAAGCTAGTGGGAGTATAGTCACCTTCCTAGTATTGTATGTTGATGACATACTACTTATAGGAAACGACATTCCAACTTTGCAGGAGGTAAAGTCCTGCCTTGGAAAGTGTTTCGCTATAAAGGATCTAGGATAGGCTGCTTATATTCTGGGAATAAGGATTTTGAGAAATAGGAGTAGGAGAGTAATTGGACTTAGTCAAAGTACTTATTTTGATAAGGTGATAAAGCATTTTAGCATGGAAAATACAAAGAAGGGAGAGTTACATATCCAGAACAATACCAAGCAGAGTACGACTCAGAGTCCGAGTACGGATGCAGAGATAGCAGAGATGAGTCGCGTTCTATATGCTTCCGCTGTCGGCTCGATCATGTACGCTATGACATGTACTCACCCTAATGTGGCTTTTGCTTTGAGCATGGTTAGTCGATATCAGAGAAATCCGGTTAAAGCTCACTGGATAGCAGGTAAGAGCATTCTTAAGTATCTACGAAGGACAAAGGACTGGTTCCTTGTGTTTAGTGGCAGTAATAACTTAAGAGTTACTAGGTATAGCGACACCAATTTTCAGACAGACAGAGATAACTTTCGTTCTCAGTCAGGCTGGGTGTTCACCCTGAATGGAGGATCAGTAACTTGGAAAAGTTCCAAGCAAGAGACCATAGGTGATTCAACATGTGAATCAGAATATATAGTTGCGAGTGAAGCGTCAAAGGAGGCTATATGGTTGAAGAACTTCATTGGAAAACTTGGAGTTGTGCCAGCCATTAAGGAGCCTATGGAGATTTTTTGCGATAATGAAGGAGCTATTGCCTTGACCAAGAAACCAAGAGATCATGGAAGATATAGACATATCGACATAAAATATCATTTTATCAGACATCGAGTAGAAGAAGGTCACCTCGTTGTTAAGAGGGTATCGTCAGAAGAGAATCCTACAGATCCCCTCAGAAAGGGTCTGAGTAGGATTAAGCACATTCAGCATGCGCAAAGCATTGGTCTGAAGGACGATATTAGTTTCAGTGATTAGATAGATATTTAGAAACTTGTAACAGATAAACGTGATTGACATTTGATGATTAAGTAATGGAGATTTATTTATGAGTATTGTTTACTATCTCTTGTCAATTGTTTATCATGTGTTTCATCTTTTCATGTTTTACTTACCGAATAATTGGATTATTCAAAACATCCACAGTCAATCATACTTTGGAAGTAAGTAGTGAATTAAGATTGTCATGAATTGGCTTGTAGATTGTCTAAGTGCTTAGACATAGCAATGGTTTGTTGCAACGTTCATGAGTACTCTTGAAATGGGGATTTGAGTATTGAATTAACCCATCCTCATAGAATTACTTCATGGAATTTATCACCAATAGTTATGAGGCGATAATATCGTATAATCTTTAAACCGGGATATATGAGTTATTGTTTACGAGTTGGTTGTACATTGATAACGCATAAACGCATCAGTAACTTCATGTTATAAAACGTATTGGTGTGTACAGTTTGATGAGTAAATAGTACAAGCATATACGTCAATGTTTATTTGTTCCTTTTTCCCTAAGGGGAAAAGCGATATCTTGGGCCCCTCGATCATTTGATGTTGAATTATATGTCGGGACCGGTCAGGACTGAATTGATGTGTTCAATTAAGATCCTTGTCATACAAATCAGAAATCGGGAAACAAACTGTTGGAGAGTGAGAATTATTTTGTTCCATGTCATTTGTCCAAGTGAGATCTTCCAGAACGGAGGATTATATGATCCCTTATCCAAGGACACACAACTAACTAGGTCAGATTTCGTCAGCGGCTTTTGAGAGCTACAATGTACTGATCAATTTTTGAAGGTATACTTGGAATCATAGTTATTAGACTTATCCAAGTGGGAGACTGCTGGATTAGGTGTCTAAGCCCATAACTATAATTAGTATATACTTGAATTGATAGTAGCACAAGTTGAATTAGGTGTCTAATCCTTCACTCATGCAACTTGACATGATGATTATTCGAGAAAGAGTTGAATTTATTATTTGGAATAATAAATTGATGCTTAAAATGATTTAATAATATACTATAAGAATAATATGTTAATTAGAAACCATATTATAAATTAGTATTTAATCAGAAATTAATTTGGTATTAATTTTGGGATTAAAGGAACTGATTAATAATGCATGGGCTGTTCTGCAAAAAATTGATAGTTGTGAAACTAGGCTAAGGGACTCCATGGAAAGGAGTGGACAAAAATTATAGGGTGACCCTATAAGTTTTCGTCCAAGGCTCCTTAATGAGGGTCTATGGGCTGCTTAGGCCTTAAGCTGAGAATTAGGGTTTCCTCTAGCAAACCATTGTTTTGAGACTAAGCAACCAACTGATATATAAGCAACCCCACCCTTAGGATTTTCGGCCTACACATATACACAAGAACCCTAGCCGAAATTCTGGAGCATTCCCTCCTCTCTCCTCTCATCCTCTTGAAAAGAGTGTTTGTAAGACATTAGAGGTGTCACATTTGAGGCACTTGCCTTTAAGAGTCAAAGATCTTCAAGGTGTTCTTGTTATAACTACATAACTAGTAAGGTAAACATCTAAACCCTAATATTGTGTAAATTTCGATTTATATACTAGTTTCTAAGGTTTTGCATTGGTATTCAAGTTTGCATGTTCAACCGGTGAAAACCTAGATCCAAAGCATTAGGGTTGCATGATCACATAGGAATTTGTTTTTATGCTCATAACCCATTAGTGGTATCAGAGCCTAGGATGTTTTCCAGTTGAACTTGATGTAACTGTGAATCTTTCAAAGGAGAAAGGAGCAGAATCGTCATTTTGTTCATTGAACTCCACGAGTTCATGTTTGGAACTTGACGAGTTGGCCCAACTCGACGAGTGCATTGCCAGACTCGACGAGTTGGTCAGTCAGATCCCAGATTTTCGGCTTTACCATATCTTTCATAGATTTGTTAGATAATTACCTTAATATCTTTCATGACAACAAAATAATATATGTTTGTTTCTTAAAATATTAAGTTAATATATATTTGTTTCTTAAAAAATCAAGTTAATACATACAAATGATAAGATATGAAATGAAAAACTAACAAAGAACTATATTGTATTAGCTAAATTGAAAGAAAGATGATTTGTATATTCCATTTATTATTTATATATAATAATTTATGTTTTAGAAGCTTATACAAAATAAATTATTAAAGTATTAATTTTGGTGTAGTGTTCGTATCATATATATATATATATATATATATATATATATATATATATATATATATATATATATATATATATATATATATATATATATATATATATTGTACTGAATTGTATATTACATGACAACAAAATAATATATATTTGTTTCTTAAAAAATTAAGTTAATACTTACAAATGATAAGAGTACAGAAAGTTTTTGTTGATGCGGTTAAAATGATTAATAGACGCGGTTACTGAACCGCCCCAATAAATATAGCATGAAAAAATACTCTTATTTAATGATGCGGTTATAAAACCGCCCCAAAAAATATGACAACCGCACAAAAAAAAATGTTTTTATCCATAAAAAAATAAGTACAACCGCCCTATTAAATGCAAAACCGCACCATTAAATAAAAAAAAGGAATCTCACCTAACATATAGCTACTCTTTAGTATCCAAGAACACCACCACACTTACTACATAAACCACCTTAAATTATAATACAAAAACAAAACAACAAAAATAACACATGAATCATAAAACTTATAAAGGCATAATCTATATAGTGAGGGAGATTCAAATTATTTAACCAATAATACCACTCTTTTCTTACAATTTCATCCTTGTATATGTTTCCAATTTGATATAATAACTACATAAGCATATTAAATTTATGGTATGCACACTGCCTTTAGAAGATATTCAACTTTTCTGATATGGAGATGTTCAAATTCATCATCGCCTTCTTCATATAACCACTTTTCGGTATCTTGCAGACCTTTGGAGAAGTTGTCCACCACTGAATCTGTTGCCACACTTTAGTAGGAACTCAAAGCTAAATTACAAAATAATCTTATCAAAATGTATACAATCCATATAATCAAAAGGTAAATTACACAAGCTATATTATAGATTACCAACAAAAAAGAAAAATCTTTCCGTGATACAATTGTTGTAGATAAAAGAGATGAGTGTATTCCTTTTTTCTTTAGTTTTATCCACATTTATATCTTCCTCTGCGAACATATGTGCTCTCTTTTGAACTTCACAAGCTTCTTAGCCCAACCCCTTCCTTCTTCCACACCCTAACCTAAGAAATCAAAGTATATGAACACATACATTAAGAAATTTTATGAATCAAAATTATAAATCAGAATATCATAAATATACCTGAGAGTCTTGACGATGGACAAAGATGGTTATATAATTGAGGTCAACGCTTCCAAGAGAAATCAGAGTCATCATGTTTTGACCTGAAGTCGTGAATCGACAATGATATGAGTGGGGTGGAATGGAATCATAGATAATGGAGGTGGTGGCAGCCCAAATCAGCGATGAAAGGGATAGCGGTTAGAGGACTCAGAGATTGTGGTGAGGGTAGCAGAGTCGTTGATGTTTGCGTTGGTGCGGCCAAATGAAATTAGGTTAAGAAAATGTATAGTGGAAGAGGAAGGCATCATGCGGGAATAAAATTTTGGAAGGTGCGTCGCTCGAAAACCAAAATATGACAAGGGGGCTCGATCTTTAATGATGCATTTATAAAATAGGGCATCAAAAATCATGATTTAATGATGCGGTTTATTAAATAGAGCATCAAAAAATCGTAATTTAATAATGCGTTCACAACAATTCGCTATAAAAAATCAAGTTTTAATGCTATTCTTTTTGAACCGCACTAACAAATGTACCATGCGATCTTTTTTGGTGCTTTTTAAGGCGGTTCTTTTATTTTTTTTAATGCTATAGACATTTAATAAGGCGGTTTTTCCAAGAAACCGCCTCAAAAAAATGATTCACACTATTAAATAACTTACGTACTAGTGAGATATGAAATGAAAAAACTAACAAAAAACTATATTGTATTAGGTAAATTGAAAGAAAGATGATTTGTATATTCCATTTATTATTTATATATAATAATTTATGTTTTAGCAGCTTATACAAAATAATTTTTTAAAGTATTAATTGTGGTGTAGTGTTCGTATCATATATATATATATATATATATATATATATATATATATATATATATATATATATATATATATATATATATATATATATATATATACAGAGAGAAAGAGAGAGGGAAGTATGTTCAAATGAGAAGAATTTTAATTTTGAGAACATTAGAGAACAATTTTCAGCTACAACAAAAAGTGCTTTGTTTTAATGAAGTAGAGGGTATGCGCATAATTTTTCATTTCTCTTCCAAATGAAAGCTTCAGGGGCATCTCTTATCATCTAGTTTTGAAATGAAAGACCTGGGGGAGGCTGAGGTAATTCTTGGTATAAGAATTAAAAAAGGAAATAATGGGATTTCAATTTCTCAATCTCATTACATTGAGAAGATATTAAAAAAGTTTAACTTTGAGAATTGTTCTCCTGTTAGCACTCCTATAGATCCTAGTCTCAAACTTCTACCTAATAAAGGATCTCCAGTGTCTCAACTTGAATATTCTTGGGCTATTGGTTATCAAATGTATGTCATGATTAGTACTAGGCTGGATATAGCATATGCTGTGGGAAGGCTTAGTAGATATACTAGTAATCGTAGTACACATCATTGGCAAGCTGTGAGTAAAGTATTCAAGTACTTAAAAGGGACCATCGATTATGGTTTAACTTATAGTGAATATCCTTCTGTTTTGGAAGGTTATTCAGATGCCAGCTGGATTAACAACTTAGAGGATCACTCCTCTACTAGTGGTTCGGTGTTTCTTCTTGGAGGAGGTGCCATTTCTTGGGCATCTAAGAAACATACTTGTTTATGAAATTGATTTATGAAATTGCATTGTGGCCCAAACCGATATCTACCATTTCTATCAGATGTGATAGTGCTGCAACCTTGGATAAGGCTTATAGTCAAGTGTACAATGGAAAGTCTAGACATAGAGGTGGTAGTCATAGCATGATTCGTGAGCTCGTCATGAATGGTGTGATATCTGTGGAGTTTGTAAGAACTTAGTTGAATTTAGCCGATCATATAACCAAAGGGTTAGCAAGAGATCTTGTGCACAAGGCGACTGTAGGGATGTGCTTAAAGTCCACTTAAAATCTTTTATATTGAGATACCCAATTCCCATCTAATGTGATATTAGATGTTGAATTCAATGTGGAAAGCTTGATATTTGAAGATTGGAACACACTATTATCATCATCCCAAGGTATGTGTGGAGTACACACTTGTTTTAAGTTTGATCAAGTTTCAAAGTACACTGTCATTTAGGGGCGAATCCCCTATACGAACGGGGGTCCAAGGGCAGCGCCCCTGGGATCGGGGTCCAAGGGGTGACACCCCCCGGCTGGGGTCGAAAATCGGATTTTTATAGTATTGACCATTGTTTGACCATTATCCAAACTTCCATTTTATGTCAGTTTTTATAGTTTTATGACAGTTTGAAACTGTCATATGACAGTTTTCAGACAAAGATCATAAAGTCGGTTTTGGTCTCATTTCTGGTACATACGAAACTATCATCAAACCATTGTAAGTTCTTGTCTCTCTGAGTCTTATCTGATTAAAGAATATTTGGATTACCACCCAAATGCTTTAATCTGAAAGTGTTTAACACAGTTCTCAGAATTCCAAGCCTTTCTATAACCCAATTTCTAACAAAGATTAAAGCATTTTGTGATAATGGCAAGTGGTGATTCGGTGAAGGATATGCCAAGCAATTTTGAAAAATTGAACAAGTTTGAAGGACAAGATTTTCGTAGATGGCAGAAGAAGATGCACTTTCTACTTACCACTCTGAAAGTGGTGTATGTTCTGAGTACACCCATGCCAGTCTTACCAGAATCTGTTGAAGATGAACCTTTGGAGACAACAAGAAGGAGATCAAAGTGGGAAAATGATGATTACATATATCGTGGTCATATTCTCAATGGTATGTCTGACTCTCTTTTTGATATCTATCAAAATTTCAAATCTGCAAAAGAACTGTGGGATTCTCTTGAATCCAAGTACATGGCTGAAGATGCTTCTAGCAAGAAGTTTCTTGTCATTAACTATATGGGTTACAAGATGGTTGACTCCAGGCCTGTTATGGAACAATTCCATGAAATGTTAAGGATTTTGGGACAGTTTGCTCAACACAATCTGAAAATGGATGAAAGCCATTTATGTGGCTGTGATCATTGACAAACCGCCCCCTTCTGAGAAGGATTTTAAACACTATCTGAAATATAACAAAGAGGAATTGACTCTGACTTAACTTGGAATCCATTTAAGGATTGAAGAGTCCATAAGGACTCAAGAACTTGTTAATAATCCTAATGGCAAGAGCCAAGTTGCTTCCTCTTCTGTGAACATGGTGGAAGGAGAAATTTCAAAGAATCCCAAGAATTCTAATGGAAAAAGGAAGTTTAAAGGAAAGGATGAAAAGTCTTCAAACAAGAAGGCTAAGTTGATTTGTTGGAATTGTAACAAAGCGGGTCACTTCAACAATGATTATCGTCTTCGCAAAGTGAACAAGGATGGTGCTGGACCAAGTGGATCCAAGGATCCAGAAAAGCTACAAGTTCAGATCTCTTTTTTCATGTAGAATTCAAAATATATTCAGAATTATATTTCTTTGATTTCTGAAGAATTTTATGTGCAGGATGATAATGTTTCATGGTGGGTTGATTCGGGAGCAACAAGTCATGTTTGCAAAGATCTATATTGGTTCAATGACTTTCCACCAGTAGAAGATGGATCTGTTGTGAAGATGGGAAATGTTGCAACTAAACCAATCAAGGGCATAGGATCTGTTTTACTTACTTTTACTTCTGGGAAATGTTTGTGTTTGAACAATGTTTCATATGTTCCAGTGATTTGTAAGAATCTCGTGTCTGAAATTATAATAAATAATTGTGGTTACAAACAAGTGTTAGAAACTGAAAAGTTTATATTGTCAAGACATGGTTCTTTTATGTGATTTGGATATGTATGTAATGGAATGATTAGGCTTAATATTAATTATGCTTCTAGTGATAATTTTGTTTGCATGGCTTCTATTAGTACTAGCAATAATTTTCATAAATCTGAATTATGGCATGCTAAACTAGGACACATTCATTACAAAAGATTAAAAGACATGTCTAAAATGATTTTAATTCCTGCTTTTGATATGCAAAATAATGAAAAATGTAAAACATGCATGCTAACTAAAATCACTAGACAACCTTTCAAAGATGTTAGGGAAAGCAAGTTGTTGGATCTTATACATAGTGATTTATGTGATTTCTATGCAAAACATTCCCTTGGAAAGAATAAGTATGTTGTTACTTTTATTGATGATGCATCTAGATATTGTTATATCTATTTGCTACATTCTGAGGATGAAGCACTTGATAAATTTAAATCATATAAACAACAAGTTGAGCTTCATAAGAATACTCCTTATGAACTTTGGTGTAAAAAGGTACCAAATTTGAGTTATCTCAAAGTTTGGAGTTGTAGAGAAGATGTAACGCTTACTGAACACAAAAGGAAAACAATGGGTGAAAGAGGTATAAATTGTATCTTTATTGAATATGTTGAGCATTCCAATGCATATAGATTCTATGTTTCAGAATCTAATAACTCCGTGTCTGTAAACACAGTGATAGAGTCAAGAGCTGCTATCTTTGATGAAGAAAGATTTAGATCTATACCTAGACCAAGGGACATGATTCATCAATCTTCCAGCAAGAGTACTACTCAAGCTGAAGATGTTTCTGGTGGTGCAAGTTCTGTACCTGAACCTAGGAAAAGCACCAGAGCTTAAAAAGCTAAGTCTGTTGGATCTGATTTTCAAATTTATCTGGTTGAAGGAACAAGGAATGAGACTATATGTCAACAACAATATTGTTTTAATATTGAGGAGGATCCAAATACTTTTAGTGAATCTATGGCTTCTAGGGATGTTCATTTCTGGAAAGAAGCAATTTAGGATGAAATTGATTCTACCATGCATAACAATACTTGGGTATTATCTGATTTACCTCCTGGTTGAAAGGCATTAGGATGTAAATGGATCCTCAAAAGAAAAATGAAGGTGGATGGCACAATTGATAAGTATAAAGCCAGATTGGTTATCCAAGGCTTTAGACAAAAGGAAGGCATTGATTTCTTTAATACTTATGCTCATGTTGCCAAAATTTCCACTATTAGATAATTATTAGCTCTTGCAGCTATACATAAACTTGTGATTCACCAAATGGATGTGAAAACTGCATTCTTGAATGGTGACTTGGATGAGGAAATATACATGAAACAACATGAAGGTTTTGTGATGCCTGGAAATGAACACAAAGTGTGCAAGTTGAAGAAGTCATTATATGGTTTGAAACAAGCATCAAAATGATGGCATCAAAAGTTTGATGATGTTGTATTGTCTAATGCTTTTGCATTAAACCAAGCTGACAAGTGTGTATATAGAAATTTGACACTTTTGGTAAAGGAGTATGATTTGTTTATATGTGGATTATATGTTGGTTTTTGGTAGTGATTTAGAAGAAGTTGATAAAACCAAGAAATTCTTATCATCTAGTTTTGAAATGAAAGACCTAGGGGAGGCTGAGGTAATTCTTGGTATAAGAATTAAACAAGGAAACAATGGGATTTCAATTTCTCAATCTCATTACATTGAGAAGATATAGAAAAAGTTTAACTTTGAGAATTGTTCTCCAGTTAGCACTCCTATAGATCCTAATCTCAAGCTTCTACCTAATAAAGGATCTTCAGTGTCTCAACTTGAATATTTTTGGGCTATTGGTTGTGTAATGTATGCCATGATTAGTACTAGGCCAGATATAGCATATGTTGTCGGAAGGCTTAGTAGATATACTAGTAATCCTAGTACACATCATTGGCAAGATGTGAGTAGAGTATTCAAGTACTTAAAAGGGACCATGAATTATGGTTTAACTTATAGTGGATATCCTTCTGTTTTGGAAGGTTATTCAGATGTCAGCTGGATTAACAACTTAGAGGATCACTCCTCTACTAGTGGTTGGGTGTTTCTTCTTGGAGAAAGTGCCATTTCTTGGGCATATACGAAAAAGAATTGTATTAATAATTCAACCATGGAGTCTGAGTTTGTTGCTTTGTCTGCTGCTGGTAAAGAAATTGAGTGGCTAAGGAATTTGATTTATGAAATTCCATTGTGGCCCAAACCGATATCTACCATTTCTATCAGATGTGATAGTGTTGCAACCATGTCTAAGGCTTATATTCAAGTGTATAATGGAAAGTCTAGACATTTAGGTGTTAGAGATAGCGTGATTCGTTAGCTCATCATGACTGGTGTGTTATATCTGTGGAATTTGTAAGAACTCAGTTGAATTTAGCCGATCATCTAACCAAAGGGTTAGCAAGAGATCTTGTGCACAAGGCGGCTATAGGGATGGGCTTAAAGTCCACTTAAAATATTTTATATTGAGATACCCAATTCCCATCAAATGTGATATTATATGTTGAATTCAATGTGGAAAGCTTGATATTTGAAGATTGGAACACATTATTATCATCATGCCACGGTATGTGTTCAGTACTGCAAGTAAAGGAGGTTGAATTTATATTCTTAATAGTTCGTTTGAAAAATTGCATTTGCATGTGCAAGACTAAAAGTGTTGGGTTTTGAGCATTCTAACACTCCTATGGTGTACATGCAACCCTATAAACCTTGGATCTATGTTTTCTCTATTATACATGCAAATATTAACTATTCCAAGGTTTCATCCTAACTAGCATATTATGAAGCACCTATACTACAAAGTTCTAGTTAGATGACATACCTTTAGATGTAGCTTGATGTCTTCAAGCTTTAAGAGCTTAGCCCCAATAGTGTGGAAGCCTCAAATGGAATCACAAATCACCAAAACACCTTGGAAGAACTTGAGAGAATATGTATGCACACTAAAATCGGCCCACTCTTATTTTCACACACTTGTGCCAATTTTGTGAGCCAAGGACCCCTTTATATATTATGGAGGATTATGGTTACATCCATATAAACCCTAATACCCATGACCTTTCATTTACATAGGATCCATGGGTTAAAAGCTCCATGGACCATCCATGAAAGCTTAGCCCAACCTAAATGAACTTGGCCCATTCCATATATATAAGAGTCCATATTTAATTAGTTCTTTTTGATCACTTAATTAATTCTAAATTAATTCTTGATCAATACTAATTAAATAATATGATTCCATATTAATATATTAGAACTTATAATATATTAATATAAATCATAAATATACTATTCTCAAAAGACTATCCATATAAATTGTGCCGGTGAAGTGCAACCCAAATGGACCATGTCGGGTCGGGTCAAGTACATACCAAATATAGTTATGGACTTAGACATTCATCCAACAGTCTCCCACTTGGATAAGTCTAAAACTATTATTGAGTATGACTTCAAAACCTAACTGGCAATCGTAGCTCTTAAAGCCGCTGTCGAACTCTGACCTTGTCAATGACTTGTCCATTAGATAAGGGATCATATATTCCTCCATTCTAGATATCATATGGACTGAGACATGGATTATAATCATTCTCTCTGTCCATTTGTTGTTTCCCGATTTTCGATTTATGATGACTGACTGATTGAACAAATCAAATCAGTCCTGGCTTGGCCAAGCACTCACATGTGTCATCGCTAAATCATCGAGGGGCCCACAGATATCGCTTTTATCCCGAAGGTAAAAGGAATGGATAAACTTCGACTCATATGGCTTGTTCTACTACTTGTTGAATCATACACAAAGGCACGTTTTATAAGATCGAGTTACCAAATGCGTTTTTGTGCAATCAATGTATAACCAAATCATAGTAACAACTCATATCTCTAGGTTTGAAGAATATAAGATATTATCGTCTCATGATCACTCGTGATAAAATCCATGAAGTGATTCAAATGAGCGCGGGTTGAATCCAATACTCAGAACTTATGAGCACTCATGAGTGTTGTAGCACCACTTTGTCCACCAACTTGGACCTCTACAAACCAACCCATGACAGTCTTGATTCATATCTACTTCCAACATATGACCGACTGTGAATGGTTTGAATAACTTAATCATTCAGGAAGAGCGACTTAGTTATTCTGGAAGTCAAAACATGCAAAGTGAAACACAAGAATAAATGAATCAAATATGGTATCAAACCCTATGAATATAAATAAACACTTTTATTTATCAGCATACTGATTACTCATTATTCATTGTTTCGGTTTTATCAACTTTATACTTGAATTAAAAACACTAGTTGTCCCCTGCTCCAAGCATGTACACTATGTTTTTCTTAAACAATAGCTTTGCCATACACCAAGTATGCACCTATGTTTGTCTATGATCCTTACTTTGTGAAATAAACCAATTGAACATAATTTCAATGATTCTAATTTCACACTCCCAAATCCTTATCGAAAAATGTGAAAATTTCAAATTCCTATCATTTATCGAAATCTGTTTAGATTTTAAACTTATATGCACTGACCCTCCTGTAATGAATATGTACAAAGTCACAATGACTTGTCAACAGTCATTATAAGGTATTCCAATGGAGATCAACTCCATGGAAACTAAGTCTCATATTCAAAGTACATTGCTTTGGACATGCTTCTTGCATTAAGTTTTCTAATCTTACACAGATAACTTCCACCTATGGAGACAACTCCATATTCTCATTTTGACTATCACTTCTGAATAAGAGATGCCTCTTTTCAGAATATGTCAATATGGTCCTTCCAAAATTAGCACTATACTTCCAACTGTCCCTGAACAACCAATCTTTGGTAAACCTCAGATTGTCCTCGACAATTGCTTAATCATTTTAGTCATATCCAATTCTAGACCTTTTCCCTTCTTAATGCCTCTAGGCATTTGGAAAAATCTAGAAATGACAAATATTATAGCACATGCAATCGATCCTGTACCCAAGGCAAATGGTACACGATTCATGATGTCTCACATAAAGACATGATTCTAGACCAGTCTTTTGCTACAATATTTTTATTTGCCATGTTTTCAAATTTTGACTATGAAGAGGGATGCCGTAATCATAATCGAATTTTGAGAATGCAATATATAGAATTTCCTTAAGTTGAACCAATCCAACATGAAATTCATATATATATTCTTGACTAAAGATGATTAAGGTCTCAATCTAAGCCTTTAGAACTGAAATGAAGTATATCCTCTCCCTTAATTATAGCAAAACAACTTTTTCAATCCCTGCAGCCTCACGAATTGAAACTTTTGTTTTCTATAATTAACATTGCTAACTTGCAACACTAACAATAATTATCATGCTCCCACCAACATGATGATTATTAGCATAACACTTATGCTCCCACTAGCTTTGACATGTACTCAGAAATCAGCTGGACTTCTAGAAATCAATACTTTATTGACTTTCTTACCAAAGTTCAGATTTCTGATACGAGATGCTTTGATAAAACTTTATCAAAATCATACACCTTTCCTTAGATAGCATGCATGTGTGTCAAAACAATTTCAGAACTATGAAAAGGGATGCCGTAATCATAGTCTCAATTGTTTAGACCTTTTGCCATCTGCTTCAAATCTACTTGGTGGAAGTGTTTCCTCACCATCATTTTCATGAATCGGAGAGAAACCTTATGACCCTTAGATTTTATGGCGTATGTGTTCTTATCCATGTGAATCGTCAAAACCATAGTCACAAGACAAGGATAATGACAAATCCAAACTCATATGGACTGAACTTATGCAATCTTAACTTCTTGCCACCTGGCAGTACAGGGCCTGCCATTGCTTCCAAGTTGTTATGCAACAAATTGAGAACTTTCAGAACTCCTATGCAAAGCCAACTTTAACTGGAATGGGCACAAAATATGTCAACACGATAGGTTATAAACCTCAAGTCGTGTGCTAGTGAAGAACCTCAGGTTTTATTCTTGATTAGTTCTTGAAATTCTTTTTAGGATCTTTAAGACTCCCACTATCCTCTTGACATATAAGACTATCTTGCCAAATATTCAAGAGATAGTGCGGATTCTTTATCAAGACAAACACTTCACACAATTGGCCTTAGTTGGTCTTTGTTTTATCCAAAACATCAGAACTTACCAATTTCAAATGTACAAGAGTAGGACACTTTTACTCTTACATTTGACAAGTGTTTTAAACCTTTCTTTAAGATATGTCACTCAAGTTACAATCTTGGAGTATGACTCTAAGAATTATTTTGGAACGAAGTATGACTCATCTTCCTGATCTAACCATTTCAACAATTCATGACTCCTCTTCTTAGTCATAAGAATGCACTAAGATGACCTTCAGAGGACTAATTGTGATATGATTTCTAAATCATTAAGATGATCACAAACATGATACTAAAGTACTCTCCCATCTTTTCAGATTTGAGAAACTTTTATCTTTCTGCCTAATTTGATTCTTCCCATTCGTTCTGCCATACATTGAGACTTTTCCAATGTTTCAGAATTATACTTAAACTTGTAAGTATAACCATATTTACTAACTTTAGTAAATCAAATAGTCTTAACGAGCTTTGTGGTGGACATGACCAGTGCACAAGAATGTGTACTCGATCCCTTTAGTCCTTCACTTGACTCACACATCCATGTGAACAAGTAATTAGTCTTGATTTTCCAATGCTTGAAAGTTCTCATTCATCATACTATTCAACTTGCATGATTCAAAGTTTCGGTCCAATTGAAACTTGGGTGATGAGGAACTTTCCTGATTTGGTAAATTTATACACTACCACAAATGAAAGAATCAAATCCATTTTCCAATATTGCTGTCAGTGGAATCATATAAGCAACAATTTTCCACAAATGCCATTGTAAGGATACTTCAAATAAACAAAATTAAACAATTTTCTTTTATTTTAAAACTTTGCGGAAAAACTTATCCTTACAATCCACATGGAAAATTGTTGTTATCTATTCCTTAGCAATATATCATAACTTCTTAAGCAACTGCTCAAAATTCTGATGCGATCGAAATCCACCTTCGCGATCAGAATCAGCATATACTTCCTTTAAGATTTCTCTCTATTCTTTTATTCTTAAAACATCAACATGTGACCCAGTCACATCATGTAATGAGGATCTCATAATAGAACTTAACAGAGTTAGATAATGGGCTCTACCTGATGTAGAGTCAAACTTATTGACTTTAACATCCTTAGGTAAATTTGGCAGCTTTGCAATCAACGCCCTTTCCTTTGGCAAAATAAACATATGGACCATTTGGTAATGGGACTATCTCAGACTTAGCCTTTCTCTTTACCATTTGGTCAACCGGGTTGACTATGGCCAATCCCTTTCCATTGGGAAGAGAATGCTTTTTCTGGATTTCCAATGTCACCATTGTCACTGTCCATAAAGTTTTTGGGAAGTTGATCTTCTAATCAAATTTGCTTTACTATCGTTCCAAATCATTGTTGATTCAGCAGCACCAAGCAAATAGATATGATCATTAAGGTTCATGTCATAGTCTGTTTCATAGTAGTCCCAAAGGAACTCACTATGTGACTTAGAAAGTGATTGAACATCCAACTTTCTCAAGACTTTGACACCCAACTCTCCCGGCTTGTCAATATGTGACTTCATCTCTAAGATGTGATCACACATAGACCTTTCTTGCCATTAGGGCTTAAGTGACCTTGAACTTGTGGGTTAGGGAGAATAATTGGAGGAGGTGGAGGAAGAGAAGTACGACTTCCATGAGCCAAACTCGGGAAGTCATATTCATTAGGAAAGCTTGGTTTGGGAACATCATTGTTGTCTAAACCAGACATCAACAATGGGAGAAAATCACGTAAAGTTGATTTATGTACTTAATATAACACCCAATATGATATATTAAGGCTAGGACCCAACAAACTATTTTATAACTTGGAAGAGGGATGCCGTAATCCAAGCTATAAAATATTTGAAGGTAGGTGAATGACGATTCACCAATTTCCACCAAGATAAACGAAATGTATTATTAGGTTTTAATTGGTTTTGAAACTCCTAGATTCTTTTGAGATTCATTGAACTTTTCAATGGCATGTTTCAATCTCGAGTGTGCCCTTCAGGTTTTGTGACTGGGATGCCGAGGATCACAAAACAAGGTGTGAAGTAACCATGCAAATATACTTGGTACCCTTAATATTTACCCCTCAATCGATGTGTCGGTTAACCACACACGCTCCAACGATACTATGATAAACATTAAGTTACCCTTTGCCTACCTTGTTAAGTCCAGGTTAGTGTGTCGGTTAACCACACACGCTCCACTAACAGCTTAAACAAAGTGCAAAGTGTAATTTCATGGATTAGCACCTTATTCACATTTTCCTAAGTAACTAAGATTGGGAATTTATAAGTGTTTAGTTACTTAGTATTTATCATTATACTTATAATGAAGGGAGAATTATAGTCCTTGTCCTACCTGTTCGGCTAACGACCCTCCACCGGTCAAGGAAGCGGTGAGTGAGAGTGGACACCCATTAAACTGCCATTTTATAGGCAGTAACCTTATACCCCCCTTATAGACCGGCTTCGTGAATGAGGCCTACTAATGGTAAGACGACTTGCTCTTATACATATAATATATTAAACTTTTAATATTATAATAGTATAAGGGTGTATTTTAGACATTTAAAATACTTGGTGGTTTAATCTATTAATTAAACTAGACTTTTAATTTAATTAAACTCAAACCATATATTTATGGATTAATAATACTCTTTTAATTAAACGCTTTAATTAACTATTAATAAAGTCCATAAGAGTTAATTTGAACTATTCAACAAAACATCATAATTCCAATTATTGAACTCAAAATTAAAATCATTTAATTAATTGTTTAAGTTATGAACCCAAGAGTTTTAGAATTCAATTCTTTTTTTCATAAAAAACTTTTCTCAAATTCCAAAACTTGAGGGCAAGTTTTGTAATTCTTGAAAACCTTTGGATTCCATAACTTATGGAATTAATGGTGTTTTATGATGAAACTTTCCATGTTCCATAACTTAAGAACAACTTATGGAATTCTTTAAAACATTAACACCACATTTTGTAACTACATAAAAACTTTCAATCAATTTTTTTTTAAAAAAAAAAAACTTTCATATCCATAACTTATGGAAGTTTCAAAAACCCTTAAGATCACAACTTTTAAAAAAAAACTTTTGAGCTCCAAAATTTTATGACAAAATATGTAACTCCTTAAAACATTTAGATCAAACTTTTAAAACTAATAAAATAATCATATCATTTTATCTTTTACTAAATTTGACCTAATTCAACTCATATAACAAATGATTCAAATTTTACAAATAATTCGTTTTTCACAAAACAAGTAATTATCTTAAAATTTGAAAAACGTCATGTTTTTTTTTTCCTTTTTTTTCAACTTGAAAATAAAACATTTGCATCAATATAACAGAAGACAACCCACGGCTCTGATACCACTGTTAGGTTTTGAGCATTCTAACACTCCTATGGTGTACATGCAACCCTATAAACCTTGGATCTATGTTTTCTCTATTATACAAGCAAATATTAACTATTCCAAGGTTTCATCCTAACTAGCATATTATGAAGCACCTATACTACAAAGTTCTAGTTAGATGACATACATTTAGATGTAGCTTGATGTCTTCAAGCTTTAAGAGCTTAGCCCCAATAGTGTGGAAGCCTCAAATGGAATCACAAATCACCAAAACACCTTGGAAGAACTTGAGAGAATATGTATGCACACTAAAATCGACCCACTCTTATTTTCACACACTTGTGCCAATTTTGTGAGCCAAGGACCCTTTTATATATTATGGAGGATTAGGGTTACATCCATGTAAACCCTAATACCCATGACCTTTCATTTACTATTCTCCATGGGTTAAAACCATGTAAACCCCTTTATATATTATAGGATCCATGGGTTAAAAGCTCCATGGACCATCCATGAAAGCTTAGCCCAACCTAAATGAACTTGGCCCATTCCATATATATAACAGTCCATATTTAATTAGTTCTTTTTGATCACTTAATTAATTCTAAATTAATTCTTGATCAATACTAATTAAATAATATGATTCCATATTAATATATTAGAACTTATAATATATTAATATAAATCATAAATATACTATTCTCAAAAGACTATCCATATAAATTGTGCCGGTGAAGTGCAACCCAAATGGACCATGCCGGGTCGGGTCAAGTACATACCAAATATAGTTATGGACTTAGACATTAATCCAAAAAAAAGGTCTACCTATATAAGCATGAAGTTTAGCTGCTTCAAGAAGTTAGGACTTGGCTTTGATATGCATATTGAAGGATAGGACACAAGCTAGTAAAATATAGTGTCAAGTTAGAACTTATGAGAATGTAAACTGTTGTGTGTATTATTTTCATATATTCACTATGGATATAAAAGGGTTCAATCCTTAGTGACACCCTGATATTCGAATATTTGGATTGTAATATACTAATGTGAAATTCAATCGTCACGACATTTCATTTATGCATCAGTTTGTTGGTGTTATGTTTCATTTTAAGTTAATCAAGATTACAGTTAAATGGGGGAGGTTTGTTGGTGATTTTTTATCATCAATATTATTTAAGTGTAATGGGATTACTTCGTTGACCAAAAGTGATCTTGATAAATATTAAAACAAGTAAGGAAGGTGTCGAGTACACACTTGTTTTAAGTTTGATCAAGTTTCAAAGTACACTGTCATTTAGGGGCGAAGCCCCTAAACAAAGGCAGGTCCGGGGGCAGCGCCCCTGGGAGCGGGGTCCAAGGGGAGGAAGCCCATGGCGGGGTCCAAGGGGCAGAGTCCCTGGCTGGGGTCGAAAATCGGATTTTCAGAGAATTGACCATTGTTTGACCCCTATCCAAACTTCCGTTTTTATGTCAGTTTTTATAGTTTTATGACAGTTTGAAACTGTCATATGACATTTTTCAGACAAAGATCATAAAGTCAATTTTGATCTCATTTCTGGTACATACGAAACTATCATCAAAACATTCTAAGTTCTTGTCTCTCTGAGCCTTATCCGATTAAAGAATATCGGGAGTACCACCCAAATGCTTTAATCTGAAAGTTTTTAACACAATTCTCAAAATTCCAAGCCTTTCTATACCCCAATTTCTAACAAGTAAGATAGAGGTGACTTAAATACTTAAGGGGTTAAGTTGGCAACTTAACCCTAATAAGTGTAAAAGTGGCATTTTATGTTAAAATCCTTAAATTTGAATCCTCCTTAATCCAAGTATTAAGACCCTTAGGTTAAATTGAATTTCACACCTAAATATCCTAATAAGTAACCAACAATCATATAAAAAGTGATAAACTTTAGGCTTAACCATTAAGTCCTTATAGAACACCAAAAGTGATTTAAAAGCTATTATGATCAATTTTTCCAAATCTATCCTCCAACTTCTAAAATTTGTGCAAGTCAATAAGAACACCTAAAAATCATGAGACTTATTTTTCTGGAGATCTTAGTGTGTCTAGTTTCTTCAAAATTTGAATCACATTTCGCAATTCCCACTCGTTAAGGGGTAAACATTGGCAATCTTCTGAGGTTGGTCCATGCTGTCACAGATTGTATGCATTGTCTTCAAAAAATCATAATAAATTAATTAGAACTCCAAATGCCAAAATTCCAAATCTTGTAGTTAGATATGGATGTATAGTTTCCTACATATAAAGCGACTGACGTAATTCTTAGTAGATTGGTACAGTTTATTCCAAAAGTTTTGACTGGTCCAAAAAGTGACAACTTAAAGTTACTAACTTGTAAATTTAGTATAAAAGCAACCAAAAATCAATAGATCGAGATATTTATATTTCTAAAAATATAGAAGGGGGAACTTTACGAATATTATTTTATTGAAATTTATGAATGGATTGAAAGGTAAGAAAACAAATCCCAAAAAGAGCACTACAATCAAAGAGAAAATAAGAAAATATATATATATATATATATATATAAGAGTAATACAACAAATCACAAGCTAAATAATGTTATAATTGTTGTGTGGTTTCTTGAAAAGGAAAGGATCCATCTTGCTCATGCTAGCTGATTTTCAAGTTCAAGGAGGTGAGTTACACTAAGTCTACTATTATTTGTACGTAATCACATATGATTTATGTGGCTAAGATTCATTTTCGCGTTCTCGATTCAATAATTGTTTTTTCCACTTTAATCATATGTGATTAAATACATTTAATTAGATGTGATTATATTTTTCTAATCACATATGATTTTATTTGGAAAAAACGAATACTGTCTATATAAATCATATGTGATTAGATACATACAATCACATGTAATTATTTACACGATAACAAATATTGAACCAAGAACACGGAAACAAATCTTTATCCAAATAAATCATATATGATTAAATACATCTAATCACATGTGATTATATGAATCTAATCACATATGATTTATGTGGACACAATCATTTTCGTTTTGTCGATTCAATAGTTGTTTTCATGTATTTTATCACATGTGATTATATGTATAATCGTATGTGATTAAGTAGATGAGCACAACTATTGTATCGAGAAGGAAAAAATGAATTTTGTCCACCTTAAATCATATGTGATTATATAGATATAATCACATGTGATTAAATACACAAAACCAATTATTCATCGAAACCACAAAAAAAATATTGTCTACATAAATCATATCTGATTAAATACATATAATCATATGTGATTATATGTATCCAATCATATATGATTTATGTGGATACGATTCATTGTCACATTCTTGATTCAGTAATTGTTTTTTGTCAACGGTAATCATATGTGATTAAATACGTATAATCGCATGTAATTATATGTATCTAATCACATACGAGTAGATACATATAATCACATATGATTATATACACGAGAACAACTATTGACTCGAGAACACAAAGATAAATATTGTCCACAATTATCATATGTGATTAAATGCATATAATCACATGTGATTATATGTATCTAATCACATAGAATTTATGTGGAAAATATTCATTTTCACGTTCTCGATTCATTTGTTGTTATTTTGTATTTAATTACATGAGATTATATGTATCTAACCAGATATGATTTATATGGACAATATTCATTTTCTCATTCTCGTTCAATAGTTCTTGTACATTTAGTCACACGTGATTTCTGTACACAAGATTCCTTTTCGCGTTTTTAATTCAATAGTTTTTCTTTTTCCACATTAATCATATATGCTTAAATACATACAATCGCATACGATTAAATACATAAGAAAAAATATTGAATCAAAATGTGAAAACGAATATTATCAATATAAATCATATGTGATTTGATACATATAATCATATGTGATTAAGTACATGATTACAACTATTGAATTGAGAAAGAAATAATGAATATTGTCCACATAAATCATATGTAATTAGGTACATATAATCAAATGTGATTATATGTATTTAATCACATATGATTTTTGTGGACAATATTCATTTTTGCGTTTCTAATTCAATCGTTGGTCTCGTGTATTTAAACACATACGATTTATATGAAAAAGCTTTGTTTTCACGTTTTTTATTCAATAAATTATATGTGATAAAATATATGTAATCAGATGTAATTATATACACGAGAACAACTATTGAATCGAGAACATTAAAACAAATTTATGTCCCCACTAATCATAGGTGATTAATTACTTATAATCACATGTGATTAAATATATGAGAAAAATTATTGAAACGAAAAATCAAAAATGAATATTTTTCATGTAAATCATATGTGATTGGATACATATTATCACATGTGATTATACGTATCTAATCATATATGATTACAGTTGACAAAAAAATAATTATTGAATTGAGAACGCAATAATGACATATGTGATTAAATATATCTAATCATATTTGATTAAATATATGTAATTACATGTGATTATATGTATCTAACCACATGATTTATATGGACAATAAAGAATATTGTCCATATAAATAATATGTGATTAAATACAAATAATAACATGTGATTATATACACATAATCACAGGTGGTGATGGGTGGTAGTGGTGTGTAGTGATTTTTGGTGGCGGTAGGTGGTAGGTGGTGGTGGTGGTAAAGGATGGTGGGGGTGAGATGTAGGATGGTGATTATTGTGGGTGGCAGGTGGTGGTGGTGAGTGGTGGTGATGGGTGGTGGAGACCTGTGAAGGTGATAGGTGGTGGTGGTGGGTGGGTGGTGGCGGTGGTGATAGTGTATGGTGGTTTTTGTGGGTGATGGGTGGGGTGGTGGTGGCGGGTGGCTGTGATGGGTGGTTGTCGATGGTCGGTGGTTTTGGTGGGTGGTAGGTGGAGGTGATGGTGGCGAGTTGTGGTGATAGGTGGTGGTGGTCGATGGTGATAGGTGGTGGTTATGGGGTTGGTTGAGGTGGGTGGTGGAGGAAGGTGGTGGTGGCTGGTGGTGGCTGGTGGCTGGTGGTAATGGCGGGTGGTGGTGGTAGTCGGTGGTGATGGGTGGTAGTGGTGGGAGGTGGTGGATGTGAGTGGTAGTGATGGGTGGTGAAGGCGGGTGGTGGTGATAGGTGGTGGTGGTGGTGATGGGTGGTGGGTGGTGGTTGGTGGTAATGGCAGGTGGTGGTCATAATGGTGGGTAGTGGGTGAGTGGTGATAGGTGGTGGTGGTGGTGGTTGGCGGGTGGTGGTGATGGGTGATTGAGGTGGATGGGGGTGGTGCTGATGAGTGGTGGAGGTAGGTGGTGATGGTGGTGGCGGGTGGTGGTTTTGGTGGTTGATGGGTGGGGTGGTGTTAGCGGGTGGTGATGGTGGTGGGTGGTGATAGTGATGGTGGTGGCGGGTGGTGGTTTTGGTGGGTGGTGATAGGTGGTGGTGGTGGTGATGGGTGATTGAGGTGGGTGGGGGTGGTGGTGATGGGTGGTGGGTGGTGGAGGTAGGTGGTGATGATTGGTGGTGGTCGGTAGTGATGAGTGGTGGTGCATGGTGGTGGGTGGTGTTGGTGGGTGTGGTGGTTGGTGGTGGCAGAGGGTGGTGGTGGAGGTGGTGGTGGGTGGTAGGTAGTCGTGATGGGTGGTGTTGGTTGGGTGATGAGTGGTTTTGGTTAGTGGGTTTTTAAATTTTTTGTAACAATTGATTGATTTTTATAAATATTATTTTATAGTTTTAATTAAAAAAATTATGTGGTACAAATTTGTTCTCAAATGTTCTCGCAATAAGAAATTTTTTCGGGAGCGTTCAATCGAGAAATGTTCTCAAATGTTCTCACAATAAGAAATGTTGTCAAATGTTCTCACAATAATATATATATATATATATATATATATATATATATATATATATATATATATATATATATATATGTGAAGAAAATAATTGAAAATAAAGGAGTAAGTAGGAACCTGTCACATTTCATGGCTCCCCTTTTCTGAGTTATTTATAGCAACACTCCATTGAAATTCCCATTCACAATTCTTTTTGACAACAGGTAATGGAGGCCTTACTAGAGGAGTATAATTACCTCAATATGCAACTAGAAGCAATAAAATCAGCCACATGCAACTTCGATGATAGGAAGGTTATAGGAAAAGGTGGATTCGGGAAAGTGTATGAAGGAATACTCTCTCACTCTAAAGGGAAAACTACCATGGTTGCTTTCAAGCGTCTGGATCGTAACTATGGGCAAGGAGTCCCCGAGTTCTTGAAAGAGATCTTAATGTTTTCTCAGTACAAACATGAAAATCTCATCACTCTTGTCGGATTTTGCGACCAGAATGGCGAAAAGATCCTTGTCTACGAGCATGCATTCAATGGAAGCCTTGATCGCCACTTAAGTAGCACTACTCTCACATGGAGGCAACGTATCAAGATATGCATTGATGCCGCAAAGGGACTTTGCTACCTTCATGATCCCAAGGAGACACAACAAAGAGTTCTCCACCGAGATATAAAAAGTTCCAACATTTTGCTGGATGAGAATTGGAATGCTAAAGTTTCAGACATGGGACTATCCAAGATAGGACCTGCTAATCTGAAACATCCCAAAAATACAACCCAAAAATTTTTGTTTTAACATTAACTAAAAACATAATTTTGAATATCATATAATCAAGCCATGTGTCGTGTATCTCAAAAAGTCATAACAATGTATCAAATCAAAACTGATATCATGATCATGTGGAAAATATCTGAATAAACTCCCAGGATAAACTGAAGTTGTGGTGTGTGTGCCATGCCATTATTCTGAGCTCTTCCCCTTACTAGCGGAAGTACCTGAAACCAAAAACTGAAACTGTAAGCACAAAGATTAGTGAGTTCCCCCAATATACCACATACCATACAATAGCATATAAAACAACTACTGGGCCTTGCCCACTGCATCAGACCGAAGTCCGGAAACTGCATCGGACCGAAGCCCGGAAACTGCATCAGACCGAAGTCCGGAACTAACCAGGGCCTTGCCCTCTGCATCAGACCAAAGTCCGGAAACTGCATCGGACCGAAGTCTGGAACTAACCAGGGCCTTGCCCTCTGCATTGGACCGAAGTCCGGAAACTGACTGACATAGCATATCATAATCATAACCACTAGCGTAAAACACATATATCGCATACTGCATCGGACTGAAGTCCGGAACACATAACACAAAACATGCTTGAATCACAAAGACATCAAGCACATTGAACTACTGCATCGGACCGAAGTCCGGAAACTACTGCTAAGTAAACGGGCCGGCATTGTGGCCGTAGACCCGTTCCTACTGGAAGGAAACTCACCTCGTAACGCTGGCTGCTGAGGTGTTAAATCTGAAACTGTCCGACTGCTGCTCCCGAACTCCCCGGCTACAAATCCCATAAACACTAAATTAGATACTGATAACTAATCTCAGGGTAAAATGACTATTTTACCCCTGGTCAAAGTCAACTTCCTGGTCAAAGTCAACTGCCAGTTGACATGACTCGTCTAGTTGGGCCGTCAACTCGCCGAGTCCCTATCCTTTCTTCCAAATCTCTATACGCTTCTACTCGCCGAGTTTTAGCACAGACTCGACGAGTTCTTACTCGATACTAACACTGAGTCCGTCTTCATCTGACTCGCCGAGTTGTATGAACAACTCGTTGAGTCCTCCTTCATCCTATGAACGTGTTCAGTCTATGACTCGCCGAGTTGTATGAACAACTCGTTGAGTCTGTTCTTATGGGTAAGAATATTGCCTTGGACTCGCCGAGCCAGGGCGTTGACTCGCCGAGTCCCTCCATTACTAGATCTGTGACTCAACTCACCGAGTCCAATACCCGCTCACTGATTCCACTCCTAAACTCTCAAGGGGGAAAAATCGGGAACTCGCGACTCGACTCGCCGAGTCTGAAGAACAACTTGTCGAGTCCCATGTATGCCATTACTATACAGACGATTTTGCTCAATTCCAATGCATCCAAAAGATAGATCTCGGTTCCTAGGGTTGGTTTTACACGTAAAGTTTCCAACTTTACGTGCATGCATGACATTATGAAGCTTAAATACCCAAAATGAGCTAAAAGGGAAGATCTAGGTTTGGAATGGGATTTTAGGTCAACAAAGGTGGCAACCTTGAGCTTAACGAACTCTGAAATGCTTAGATCTGAAGCCCATTCATCTTAACTACCCTTAAATCGACCTCAAAGTCTAGAAATGGCTCAACAACAACAATAGAAAGCTTATAAGGAGATCTAAATGATAATCAGCAAAGATTCGAGCTTTATACCTCAATGGAAACTGAAATGACACCAAAAACTCGGATCTTCTTTGCTCCTCTTGAAAGCTCCTCCCCTCTCTTCTTTTTCTAACTCCAATATGCACCAAAATCCTTCACAAGGTGAGAAACACTCCAAAAATGCACAAGGGAAGGCTAGGGTTTAGCAAGGGACGTTCTGAGGGTGATGGAGGGTGGTTAGGGCGCATAAAGTTATTTAAATAGGGTGCAAGCCCTTGAAATTAGGGTTTCATCCAGACTGGCAGACTCGCCGAGTCCGAGAATATGGACTCGTCGAGTCGCCAACTTAAACTGCGTGCAAATCCCGTCTCTACTCGACAAGTCGGGCTACTGACTCGTCGAGTACCCCTTAAGAAATGAAAATTTCTTTATTTAAATCACATACCAGAAATGGGGCGTTACAACTCTCCCCCACTTATCTTAGACTTCATCCTCGAAGTCTGCTACTGCTGAATCTATAAACAACTCTGGATAATGCTCCCTCATTTTCTCCTCGGCCTCCCACGTCCACTCGGAACCCTTCCGGTGCTACCATTGCACCTTCACCAACTGAACCACCTTGTTCCTCAAGGTCTTCGTCTTCCTATCTAGGATCGCAACTAGTCTCTCAATATAATTCAGGCTGCTATCAACCTGAATATCCTCCAATGGTACCACTGCTGACTCATCCACCAAACACTTTCGCAGCTGAGAAACGTGGAAAGTGTTGTGGATCTAGCTAAGTTCTGCTGGAAGGTCTAACCGATAGGCAACCCGACCCACCCGGGCCAAAACCCTAAAAGGACCAATGAACCTGGGGCCTAGCTTGCCCCTCTTCCGGAACCTGATAACACCCTTCCAGGGTGGTACCTTCAGGAGGACCATATCGCCCACCTGAAACTCCAAATCCGAATGCCTCTTGTCGGCGTAACTCTTCTGCCGACTCTGCGCAATCTGCAGTCTACTACGGACCTGCTGGATCAACTCTTTGGTCTTGAGCACCACCTCAGTGCTCCCGATGACCCCCTGACCGACCTCCCCCCAACAAATCGGGGTCCTACACTTCCTCCCGTAAAGCATCTCGAAAGGAGGGCGGTCAATACTGGCGTGGTAACTGTTGTTATACGAAAATTCCGCTAATGGAAGATACGTATCCCAACTGCCATCAAAATCTAGAACACATGCCCGCAGCATGTCCTGTAGAGTCTGAATCGTCCTCTCGCTCTGCCCGTCCGTCTAGGGGTGGAAAGCGGTGCTGAAGTGAAGACGAGTCCCCATCTCGTCATGAAACCGCTTCCAAAACCTGGAAGTGAACCGGACGTCTCGATCTGATACTACTGATACAGGTACTCCATGTCATGCCACTACCTCGCGCACATAAACATCGGCTAGCTTCTCGACCGATATGCTCTCCTGAATCGGTATGAAATGTGCGCTCTTAGTCAGCCGATCCACTATGACCCAAATCTAATCAACTCCATGTGCGATCCTGGGAAGCTTAGTGATGAAATCCATGGTGATATCCTCCCATTTCCACACGGGAATGTCTAACGGCTGCATCTTGCCGTGGGGTCACTGATGCTCCGCCTTGACCTTCCTGCAGGTCAGGCATCTCTCCACGTACCAAGCTACGTCCTGCTTCATGCATGGCCACCAATAATCGGGCCGAAGATCTCTATACATCTTCGTCGCCCCTGGGTGGATGGAGAACCGAGACTTGTGGGCCTCATCCATCAGTACTTGCCGTACTCCTCCCTAGTACGAAACACAAACTCTCCCGTGAAGGGTCAACAGTCCTCGACTATCATAGTCAAAGGAAGCTACTCGGCCCACAATCCTCTCACACCTCTGCCTCTCCTCCTTCAGGCCCTCCACCTGAGCCTCTCTGATCTGCTCCAACAATGGTGTAATCACTATCATCCTCAGACATACATCCCTGATCGGGGCTGCTACCGCCTTGCGGCTCAAGGCGTCGGCCACTACGTTGGCCTTTCTCGGATGATAAAGGATCTCACAATCATAATCCTTTACCACGTCCAACCATCGGCGCTGCCTTATGTTCAGATTCAGCTGATCCATGAGGTACCTCAAACTCTTGTGATCCGTATAAATGATACAGCGGACCCCATAGAGGTAATGTCGCCAAATTTTGAGGGCAAACACTACTGCCCCCAACTCCAAATCATGCGTCGGATAGTTAGCCTCGTGAGGCTTCAACTGTCTAGAGGCGTAAGCTATCACGTGCCCTCGCTGCATCAACACTGCTCCCAGCCCTGTGATCGAAGCATCACAGTAAACTACAAAATCCTCCACTCCCTCTGGCAGGGTGAGAATCGGTGCCTCGCACAATCTCTGTCTGAGGGTCTCAAATGCTGCCTGCTGCTCAGGCCCCCAGCGGAACACCACCGACTTCTTGGTCAGTCGGGTGAGCGGAACTGCTATCTTGGAGAAATCCTGGATGAATCTCCGATAGTACCCTGCCAGTCCTAGGAAGCTCCAAAGCTCAGATGGAGACCTCGGGACCTCCCACTGTATCACGGCCTCTATCTTGGCCGGATCCACTAGAATACCCTTCTGGTTGACGAGGTGACCAAGGAACTACACCTCGTGCAACCAGAACTCCGATAGTACCCTGCCAGTCCTAGGAAGCTCCAAAGCTCAGATGGAGACCTCGGGACCTCCCACTGTATCACGGCCTCTATCTTGGCCGGATCCACTAGAATACCCTTCTGGTTGACGAGGTGACCAAGGAACTACACCTCGCGCAACCAGAACTCGCACTTGGAGAACTTCGCGAAAAGTCTCTCCCTCCTCAAGGTCTCTAGCACCTCCCTCAGGTGCTCCTCATGCTGCTTCTGAGTCTTGGAATAAACCAAGATATCATCAATGAACACTATCACTGACCGATCCAGCATCGGTCTGCATACGCGATTCATGAGATCCATGAACGTGACTGGAGCGTTGGTGAGCCCGAATGGCATCACCACAAACTCGTAATGACCATAGCGGGTCCTAAAAGCGGTCTTCTGCACATCCTCATCCCTGACCCGCATTTGGTGATATCCTGACCGTAGATCAATCTTGGAGAACCAAGATGCTCCCTGAAGCTAATCAATCAAATCATCTATCCTCGGGAGCGGGTAACGGTTCTTCACTGTCACCTTGTTCAGCTCCCGATAATCTATGCACATACGGTGCGACCCATCCTTCTTCCTCATGAACAAGATCGGGGCTCCCCATGGTGAACTACTCGGCCTGATGAAACCCTTGTCCAGCAGGTCCTGCAGTTGCGTAGACAACTCCTGCATCTCTGGAGGAGCCAGCCGATATGGTGCCTTGGCTATCGGAGCCGCACCCGGAACCATGTCAATCCGGAACTCAACCAGTCTTTCCGGAGGTATTCCAGGCAAATCCTCTGGGAATACGTCTGGGTACTCTCGCACCACTGGTACATCGTCCACTGTCGCCTTACCCTTCTCCCGGGCATCTATAACATAGGCGATGAACCATGTGCAACCCTGCTGAACGTAGCGCCTCGCTCTCGCTGCTGAACAAAGTACTGGTCCGCGCTGTGGCCTCTCGCCCTGAATCACTAACTCTCCCCCACTGGGAGTACGAACCCTCACTAACTGTTGTTCACAATCAATCACTGCCCCATTGGGGCTCAGCCAATCCATACCCACTATAACCTTATTCCCTCGCAGGGGAATGGGAACCAAGTCCACTGAAAACTGCGCATCAAATAACTGCAACGAACAGGCCCTATGAACTCTCGCGACCCTAACGGTCCTGTCATCAGCTATCTCAACCTCTAGTGGGCAATCCAGCTCCCCCGGAGCTCTGCTAAACCTCTTGCTAAGTGCAAGAGACACAAATGATCGGGTAGCCCCCGAGTCAAACAATAATGTAGCTGAAATGCCGTTCACTAAGAACGACCCTATACAGAAACATATAACCATGAGAAACAATCAATATCAATAAGGAGATAAGAGGAAAAACATATAGCTGTCACCACATCAGGAGTGGCTCGTGCCTCCTCTGCTGTCATCTGGAAAGCTCTACTCTTCGCCACTGGCGTCTCACCCCGGCCCTGACGGCCGTCTGTAATCCTCAAACTAGCAGGGGCAGGTGCTGCCACCTTCCCTGCTGCTGCTAAACTCAGGCACTGGGACTTTTTATGTCCCCTCTGATTGCAATGGAAGCAAATCAGATCAGCTGCTGCGGTGGCGGTAGTAGCTGTACAATCTCTACTCATATGCCCGGTCCAGCCGCACTTATAGCAACCGACACTACCAGCCTTGCACGCCCCATCATGCAATCTCTCACACTTGCCACACCGACTGTGGCTCTGCTGCCCTCTAGACCTATGATCTGACACTTTGGGCTTTTTGCCTGAACTCCCTGTACCAGAAGCCACCTCTGGCTTCCTCTTCCTCTCCTTCTCCAGATCTATCTCCCTCTCTCGAGCCCTCGCAATCATATCATTCAGCGTTTTACAGCTGGACCGGCTCACAAACCGGCGGATATCACTCCGCAACATCTCATGATAACGGGCCTTCTTCATTTCCTCATCAGTTGCGTACTGAGGAACAAGAAGAGCCCTCTCCCTGAACTTAGCGGTGATCTCCGCCACTATCTCTGTAGTCTGGGTGAGATCCTGAAACTCCCTGGCTAACTGCTGCACCTCAATAACCGGTGGAAACTCGGCTCTGAATCTGGTAGTAAAATCAACCCAAGTCATAGCATCTAGCGTTGTGTCATCCCCGATGACATGTCCGATCTCCTCCCATCAATCTCGTGCCCTGTCCTTCAGAAGACAGGATGCTAGTCTGACCTTGTCCCCCTCGGGACATCTGCTGGTGCGGAACGCATTGGCGACATCCGCCAACCACCTGGAACTCGCAATGGGATCCCGCGCTCCATGGTAATCTGGAGCTCTACAAGCCCAGAACTCCCTGAAGATGAGTGTGTGCGACCCCATCATAGCCGCCACCTCGGCATGGAAGGTGCTCAACCTCTCGTCCATCAGCTCTAAAATACCCTCCTTGATCGAACCGAAGATCACAGGAGTCTGATCCAGTATGATGCGAGTAACCTCTAAAGAGAGGAATTCCCTAGTCTGCTCGTCCAACTGCCCGGCCCCCGAGCCTGATCCTGATCCCTCCCTGGCACCTGAACTGCCGACTGCTGGTCTAGGGCGTAAAACCACCATTCTGAAAACACACCATGACAAATGTCAGAAACACGGATATATCTCGAGGGATCGCTACTACTGTAGCACCTGGTTCCTGGTATGTAAATTTATCTAAGTATTTTGCATTTTTAGCCTTGGACTCGGCGAGTTGTAGGCCCGACTCGCCGAGTAGAGCCGGGACATGGAACACGTTTATGTTGGCGACTCGGCGAGTCCCCGCTGTCTGATGAAACCCTAATTCCAAGGGGTTGCACCCTATTTAAACCAACCTTATGCGCCCCAAGCTCGCCCCCATTCACCCTCAGAGCCCCCTATATCGTTCTAACATCGTTCCTTGTGAAATTGAAGTGCTTGGTGTGATTTCTTGAAGACTTTGAGAGAGAAAGGAGAGTAGATCAAGAGGAGAGGAAGGAGGCCAGGCATCTTGGTGTTATTTCAGAGATTTCCTTGAGGTATAACTCAGTTTCCCTCTGTTCTCATGCTTATAGTCCCTTAGAGCTCCATTAAAGTCCTTCTTGAGCCATTTCCAAGCTTGGGTATGAACTAGGGTCTGTGATAAGCCGATCAACCTTTAGATCTAGGCATGATTGAGCTCTAGGAGCTCGGATCCACTGCCTTTATGAAGCCATATTGCATGAAAGCCCTAGATCTACTCTTTTAGTGCATTTTGAGCCCTAAAACCTTCATTGATGTTTATTTACACGTAAAGTTGGAAACTTTACGTGTTAATCAAGCCCTAGGAACCTAGATCTACGTATGGAATGAGCTGGATCCAAGCAAAATCGAGTATATATTAGTGGCAGGTGGCCGACTCGGCGAGTCGTTCATCGGACTCGGCGAGTCGAGTCGCGAGTCCTCGAGTTTTCCCCTTTTCGTGTTGCTGAGTGGAGTCGTGAGTCATGGGGGGTGACACAGTGAGTCGGAAGCCAGACTCACTCATGGAGGAACTCGACGAGTCAATGCCCTGACTCGGCGAGCCTCAAAAACAGACTCGGCGAGTTGTTCATACAACTCGACGAGTAGGATGAAGGACTAGTGGTCATCGGTTTAGAAGGGAACTTGTCGAGTCAATGCCTAACTCGACGAGTAGAGACGAGATTATGGTCAATCGAGTGGATAGGGACTCGGCGAGTTGGCAAGCCAACTCGGCGAGTCGGGTCAACTGGAAGTTGACTTTGATTTTGACTCTTGGTTTAGTTAGGGGTAAATGGTCATTTTACCCTGAGGGCGGTTAGCAGTATTTGACTGAGTGTTTTTGTGGGAATTATAGCCGGAGGATTTCCGGAGCAGCAGCAGCAGAAGTCAGTCAGTTCCCACGCAGATTAGCAGTCACTTTGAGGTGAGTTACCTTCCAGTAGCGGTGGGTCTACGGCCACAATGCCGGCCCACCAGTAGGAGTTGCATGATAGATGATTGTCTCTGTGATATTCATCTAGGTTTGTTACTACCTGTGATATGTTTATGTGCTAAAATGACATGATGCTATGTACTAGTGACTGTAGGGGGAGATAGTCCCCAGATTACCGGCCAATAGGGTCGAAGGGGCGGTCGTGCCCAGCCATGCTAGATAGATTATGTGATAAATGTGTTATGTGGTAGTAGTAAGGGGTGAAATAGTCCCCAATACCCAGTCGAGAGGACCGAAGGGGAGACCAGCACCCATATATGCTAGTCAGTACCCGGTCGAGAGGACCGAAGGGGAGGCCAGCTCCCAGATATGTTAGACAGTACCCGGTCGAGAGGACCGAAGGGGAGACCAGCACCCATATATGGTAGTCAGAACCCGGTCGAGAGGACCGAAGGGGAGGCCAGCTCCTAGATATGCTAGACAGTATCCGGTCGGGAGGACCGAAGGGGTAGGTCGGGCACCCAGATATGCCGGACAATATATGTATGTTATGTAACTGTATGGTAGGTGGTATGATGGGGAAACTCACTAAGCTTTTTGCTTACAGTTTATAGTTTTGTTTTCAGGTACCTCTTCGTCGAAGGGGAAAGAGCTGGCGCGGTAGCGGCACATCATACACACACATTGATTTCCGCATCATGAGTTATTCTGGGATTTGTACTCTGACATTATTATGTTTTTATAAAATGGTTTCCGGACACGCGACATTTTTATGAAATGATATGATCAGTGAATGTTTTATTTCTAATGTTTGCTAAGTATATGTTTCAAAAATGAATTTTTTTTTGGCTCGTATTTTGGGATGTTACAAGTTGGTATCAGAGCCCTGGTTTGAGGGATTCGGACACACCTTCGGGGGATGTCTGGACTCAAATCGAGGGATTAAAAGATTTTTATAAAGAAACGATTTTCTAAAGACTGGGTAAAAGAGTTTCGAGAAAGAACGAGGTGTGTGATGTGCGCGACCGGCCGAGCTCAAGTAAGTTTTCCCCAAAGTACCCATACAAGTTTATGTTATGATTATCAGTTTCAGTTTCAGTAGGACAGCATGCTAGAATAGGACTAAGGATCTAGGAATGATGCCTTATGTGCCTGCTTTATGTGTTCCAGCTTTATGAGAATTGCATGCTAGTACCAAGTAGACAGTAGTAGGATAGCCTGTTTAGGTTATGCCTGATAGTATGAGCTTAGCAGTGTATGCTAGTGCAGATCAGTCGATATGATAGCCAGAGTAGTACATACTTGATTATGTGTACTCAATGTCCGAATGCTGCTTGATATGTGCTTTTAGGAGTTCTAGTTGTCTTTCACTAACTAGTAAACGAATATGTTAAGATACATATTGCAAGGACTAAATAATTTCAGAGGGTTGGGTCTAGCCCTATTTCGCAGCTCTTGTTTGAGTCCAACCGTTGTAGGGTAGGATCCCTCATTCGAAGAATTATCTAGTCTGAGTAATATGTAATAGTATTCGCAAGCTAGTTAGGGGAAGAAAGCAGGGACTTCTTATGCAGCTGAGGGCGGAGAGTGGGTTGGCGACTTCCTAGGGCGAGCCTAGGATGAGATTAGCATGAGATCAACAGTAGTAGTAGGGACTTGGTGGAGTCGAGGCAGTTCTTGAGGAAAGTACGGATAGATGTGGAAGGTAGTATGGGCCCGTACTACTGAAAGCAGAGGATCCGTACTTGAATTAAGGGAGGCTGAGGCGAGACCAGGAACCTTGCAGTAGACGTGATCCCTTTAGATGTATCAGTACCACTGACAGTTGTCGTTATGTATTGCAGAATGGTGGTACTACGCTCGAGGCCAGCAGTTGGCAGTTCAGGAGAGGGATCGGGTTCGGGATCAGGTTCCGAGCCAATAGACGAGAGGCTACGCGAGTTCATCGCGTCAGAGATCACCAGAGACATCCTTGATTCGACTCCCATTATCTTCGGGTCGATCAAGGAAGGGATAGTGGAGTTGATGGAGGATCGCCGCAGGGCATTCAGGAGCGACATGGCATCTGGCCAGTCAGGATCTCGCACACTGTCCTTCAAGGACTTCCGGGGCAGTGGTGCGCTGGATTTTCACGGGGCGAAGGACCCCATAGCTGCCAGGCGATGGATTGCAGACATTGAGTCTGCACAGTTGACTAGCTTGTGCCCCGAGGGGTCGAAGGTGAGATTTGCAGCAGGATGTTTGAGAGATCGAGCTAGGGATTGGTGGGAATCCGTTGGTGACTCGTTGGGAGCCTCGGCTGTCGAGGCTATGACCTGGTCGGACTTCGTGACCAGGTTCAGGGCAGAGTTTGCGCCGGCTGTCGAGCTTCAGCAGCTGGCCAGGGAGTTCCTAGATATGAGACAGACGACGGAGACTGTGGCGGAGATCACCGCCAAGTTCCGGGAGAGAGCGTTACTGGTGCCCCAGTACGCGGGTGATGAGGATATGAGGAGGACCCGCTATCATGACATGCTACGAGCTGACATTCGGGAGCATGTCAGTTTTTCAGCTTGCCCTACCCTGGACTCTATGGTTGCTAGGGCAAGGGAGAGGGAGATAGACCTAGAGCACATTCGGAAGAGAAAGGCGGAAGAGGGGCATGTTATGGGGGCTTCGGGGAAGAAGCCCAAGGGACCAGATGCGGGGCCGAAAGGCCAACAGGGACGGGGCCGCTGCAGGAAATGCGGCAAGACGCACGAGGGAGCGTGCAAGTTGGGATCGTCAGGCTGCTACAAGTGTGGCAAATTAGGGCACTTCAACAGGGATTGTACCGCCCCTGCACCTGTGTTACAGACGTCAGAGTTGCTGTGTTTCCACTGCAACCAGAGGGGCCACAAGAAGGCCAATTGCCCCCAGTTGACAGCAGCAGCGCCAGTAAAGGCGCCAGCTCCAGCGACCCTGCGGATTACCGATGGCCGGCAGGGCAAGGCAGAGGCTCCAGTGGTGAGGAGTCGGGCATTTCAGCTGACTACCGAGGAGGCACGCGCTGCACCCGATGTAGTGACGGCTATGATTCTTTCCCTCTGGTTTATTTTTATGCCGTTTATGTTATTGATATGTGCTCTGTTTAGGATCGTTCCATGTGAACGGTATCCCAGTACAGGTACTGTTTGATTCGGGCGCTACCCGATCATTCGTTTCTCTTGCGCTTAGCAAGAAGTTTTCTGAGTCTTCGGGTATGTTGGATTGCCCTCTAGAGGTCGAGATTGCGGACGACCAATCAGTGCGAGCATCTGAGGTCTTCCGAGATTGTGTGCTGAGGTTATTTGAGGAGCGCTACTTGGTAGACTTGGTTCCCATTCCATTGCGTGGGAACAAGGTGATTATAGGCATGGATTGGCTCAGCCCTAATGGGGCAGTGATCGACTACGCGCAGCAGTTGGTGTGGATCAGGACCCCAAGTGGGGGAGAGCTGGTGATTCAGGGCGAGAGGCCACAGCGAGGACCGGCCTTATGTTCAGCAGCGAGAGCTAGGCGTTACCTTCAGCAGGGTTGCGTAGGTTATGTCGCGTATGTTATGGATACCCGGGAGGCGGGTAGGGCGACGGTGGGCGATGTGCCCGTAGTACGAGAATTCACAGATGTATTCCCCGAGGAGTTGCCAGGGATACCTCCGGAGCGACAGGTGGAGTTCAGGATTGACCTAGTCCCTGGTGCAGCTCCGATAGCCAAGGCACCGTATCGGTTGGCTCCTCCTGAGATGCAGGAGTTGTCTACACAGCTTCAGGAGTTGTTAGACAAGGGTTTCATTCGACCGAGCGGTTCACCCTGGGGAGCCCCGATTCTGTTTGTGAAGAAGAAGGATGGGTCGCATCGTATGTGTATAGACTATAGGGAGCTGAACAAGGTAACGGTGAAGAACCGTTACCCACTCCCGAGGATTGACGACCTCTTTGACCAGCTTCAGGGAGCATCTTGGTTCTCCAAGATAGATTTGCGTTCAGGGTATCATCAGATGAGGGTTAGGGAGGAGGATGTGCAGAAGACGGCGTTTCGGACGCGTTATGGCCACTATGAGTTTGTGGTGATGCCTTTCGGGCTCACCAATGCTCCTGCCGCGTTCATGGACCTCATGAACCGCGTGTGCAGATCGATGTTAGACCGGTCTGTGATAGTGTTTATTGATGATATCTTGGTTTACTCCAAGACGCAGGAGGAGCATGAGGAGCATCTGCGAGAGGTTCTAGAGACCTTGAGGAGGGAGAACTTGTACGCCAAGTTCTCCAAGTGTGATTTCTGGTTGCGCGAGGTGCAGTTTCTTGGGCACCTTGTCAACCAGAACGGGATTTCGGTAGATCCGGCCAAGGTAGAGGTCGTGATGAGATGGGAGGTTCCGAAGTCTCCATCTGAGATTCGGAGTTTCCTGGGATTAGCTGGCTACTATCGGAGATTCATCCAGGATTTCTCCAAGATAGCATTACCCCTGACCATGCTAACGAGGAAGGCTGTGGTCTTTCGTTGGGGGCCTGAGCAGCAGGCAGCGTTCGAGATACTGAGGCAGAGATTGTGCGAGGCGCCAATCTTAGCCCTGCCAGAGGGCATGGAGGATTTTGTTGTGTACTGCGATGCGTCCATCTCAGGTTTGGGCGCAGTATTGATGCAGAGAGGGCACGTCATCGCCTACGCGTCGAGGCAGCTGAAGCCTCACGAGGCGAACTACCCGACGCATGATTTGGACTTGGGGGCTGTTGTGTTCGCCCACAAGATATGGCGACATTACCTCTATGGGGTTCGATGTACGATTTACACGGACCACAAGAGCTTGAGGTACCTCATCGATCAGCCGAATCTGAACATGAGGCAGCGTCGGTGGTTGGACGTGGTAAAGGATTACGACTGCGAGATCCTTTACCATCCGGGAAAGGCCAACGTGGTGGCCGATGCGCTTAGCCGCAAGGCGGCACCGATCAGGGATATCTGTCTGAGGATGACAGTGGTGACTCCGCTTTTGGAGCGGATCCGGGAGGCTCAGCAGGAGGCTATGAAGGAGGAACATCGGAAGAGCGAGCGGATTGTGGGACAGGTTTCCTCCTTCGACTATGATAGTCGAGGGTTATTGACACTACACCGTAGGGTGTGGGTACCGTATCACGGGGGTATGCGTCAGGTTCTGATGGAGGAGGCGCACACATCCCGATTCTCCATTCATCCCAGGGCAACGAAGATGTATAGAGATCTTCGTCTAGACTATTGGTGGCCCTGCATGAAGCGGGATGTAGCATGGTACGTTGAGCGGTGCTTGACCTGCAGGAAGGTCAAGGCCGAGCACCAGAGGCCACACGGCAAGATGCAGCCGTTGGATATCCCGCTGTGGAAATGGGAAGACATCACGATGGATTTTATCACCAAGCTTCCCAGGACCGCACGGGGAGTAGATTCTATATGGGTCATCGTGGATCGGTTGACCAAGAGCGCTCACTTCATACCGATCCAGGAGAGTATCTCGGCAGAGAAGTTGGCCAAAATCTACATCCGAGAGGTGGTGGCGCGGCACGGAGTGCCAGTCTCCGTGATTTCAGACAGAGATGTACGGTTTACTTCCAGGTTTTGGAAGAAGTTCCATGACGAGCTGGGTACTCGTCTACATTTTAGCACCGCTTTTCACCCGCAGACCGATGGTCAGAGTGAGCGGACCATCCAGACTCTGGAGGATATGTTGCGGGCGTGCGTACTAGACTTCGGTGGTAGCTGGGATACCTATCTTCCTCTAGCTGAGTTTTCGTACAACAACAGCTACCACGTGAGTATCGACCGACCTCCCTTCAAGATGTAGTACGGGAGGAGGTGCAGGACCCCGATATGCTGGGGTGAGGTAGGCCAGAGGGTCATGGGGAGCACCTAAGTGGTGCTCAAGACGACCGAGAGGATCCAGCAGGTTCGGAGCAGGCTTCAGACTGCACAGAGTCGGCAGAAAAGTTATGCTGACAAGCGCCGATCAGACCTGGAGTTCCAGGTCGGGGATATGGTCCTCCTGAAGGTGTCACCATGGAAGGGTGTCATCCGATTCAGGAAACGGGGCAAATTGGGCCCCAGGTACATTGGACCCTTCAGGGTTCTGGCCCGGGTGGGCAAGGTGGCATATAGGCTGGATCTGCCAGCCGAGCTCAGTCAGATCCACAACACCTTCCATGTCTCCCAGCTACGGAAGTGCCTAGTGGATGATTCAGCGGTGGTGCCGTTAGAGGATATCCAGGTTGACGACAGCCTGAATTACATTGAGCGCCCAGTCGCAATCCTCGACCGGAAGTCGAAGGATCTGAGGAACAAGAGGGTGGAATTAGTGAAGGTGCAATGGCAGCACCGAAAGGGTTCAGAGTGGACTTGGGAGCCGGTGGAAGAAATGATGGAGAATTACCCCGAGCTGTTTCAGGACCAAGCAGCAGACTTCGAGGACGAAGTCTAAAATAAGTGGGGGAGATTTGTAGCACCTGGTTCCTGGTATGTAAATTTATCTAAGTATTTTGCATTTTTAGCCTTGGACTCGGCGAGTTGTAGGCCCGACTCGCCGAGTAGAGCCGGGACATGGAACACGTTTAAGTCGGCGACTCGGCGAGTCCATATTCTGGACTCGGCGAGTCCCCGCTGTCTGGTGAAACCCTAATTCCAAGGGTTTGCACCCTATTTAAACCAACCTTATGCGCCCCAAGCTCGCCCCCATTCACCCTCAGAGCCCCCTATATCGTTCTAACATCGTTCCTTGTGAAATTGAAGTGTTTGGTGTGATTTCTTGAAGACTTTGAGAGAGAAAGGAGAGTAGATCAAGAGGAGAGGAAGGAGGCCAGGCATCTTGGTGTTATTTCAGAGATTTCCTTGAGGTATAAGTTAGTTTCCCTCTGTTCTCATGCTTATAGTCCCTTAGAGCTCCATTAAAGTCCTTCTTGAGCCATTTCCAAGCTTGGGTATGAACTAGGGTCTGTGATAAGCCGATCAACCTTTAGATCTAGGCATGATTGAGCTCTAGGAGCTCGGATCCACTGCCTTTATGAAGCCATATTGCATGAAAGCCCTAGATCTACTCTTTTAGTGCATTTTGAGCCCTAAAACCTTCATTGATGTTTATTTACACGTAAAGTTGGAAACTTTACGTGTTAATCAAGCCCTAGGAACCTAGATCTACGTATGGAATGAGCTGGATCCAAGCAAAATCGAGTATATATTAGTGGCATGTGGCCGACTCGGCGAGTCGTTCATCGGACTCGGCGAGTCGAGTCGCGAGTCCTCGAGTTTTCCCCTTTTCGTGTTGCTGAGTGGAGTCGTGAGTCATGGGGGGGTGACTCAGTGAGTCGGAAGCCAGACTCACTCAGGGAGGAACTCGGCGAGTCAATGCCCTGACTCGGCGAGCCTCAAGAACAGACTCGGCGAGTTGTTCATACAACTCGGCGAGTAGGATGAAGGACTGGTGGTCATCGGTTTAGAAGGGAACTCGTCGAGTCAATGCCTAACTCGACGAGTAGAGACGAGATTATGGTCAATCGAGTGGATAGGGACTCGGCGAGTTGGCAAGCCAACTCGGCGAGTCGGGTCAACTGGAAGTTGACTTTGATTTTGACTCTTGGTTTAGTTAGGGGTAAATGGTCATTTTACCCTGAGGGCGGTTAGCAGTATTTGACTAAGTGTTTTTGTGGGAATTATAGCCGGAGGATTTCCGGAGCAGCAGCAGCAGAAGCCCAGTCAGTTCCCACGCAGACTAGCAGCCACTTTGAGGTGAGTTACCTTCCAGTAGCGGTGGGTCTACGGCCACAATGCCGGCCCACCAGTAGGAGTTGCATGATAGATGATTGTCTCTGTGATATTCATCTAGGGTTGTTACTACCTGTGATATGTTTATGTGATAAAATGACATGATGCTATGTACTAGTGACTGTAGGGGGAGATAGTCCCCAGATTACCGGCCAATAGGGTCGAAGGGGCGGTCGTGCCCAGCCATGCTAGATAGATTATGTGATAAATGTGTTATGTGGTAGTAGTAAGGGGTGAAATAGTCCCCAGTACCCGGTCGAGAGGACCGAAGGGGAGACCAGCACCCAGATATGCTAGTCAGTACCCAGTCGAGAGGACCGAAGGGGAGGCCAGCTCCCAGATATGTTAGACAGTACCCGGTCGAGAGGACCGAAGGGGAGATCAGCACCCAAATATGCTAGTCAGAACCCGGTCGAGAGGACCGAAGGGGAGGCCAGCTCCCAGATATGCTAGACAGTATCCGGTCGGGAGGACCGAAGGGGTAGGTCAGGCACCCAGATATGCCGGACAATATATGTATGTTATGTAACTGTATGGTAGGTGGTATGATGGGGGAACTCACTAAGCTTTGTGCTTACAGTTTATAGTTTTGTTTTCAGGTACCTCTTCGTCGAAGGGGAAAGAGCTGGCGCGGTAGCGGCACATCATACACACACATTGATTTCCGCATCATGAGTTATTCTGGGATTTGTACTCTGACATTATTATGTTTTTATAAAATGGTTTCCGGACACGCGACATTTTTATGAAATGATATGATCAGTGAATGTTTTATTTCTAATGTTTGCTAAGTATATGTTTCAAAAATGAATTTTTTTTTTGGCTCGTATTTTGGGATGTTACAACTACTACAAGTTTCCTGGTCTCATCTCAGCTTTACTCGATTCAAGTTTGGATCCTCTGCTTTCAGTAGTACGGGCCCATACTACCTTCCACATCTATCCGTACTTTCCTCAAGCACTGCCTCGACTCCACCAAGTCACTTCTACTGCTACTGATCTCTGATACTCTCATCCTAGGCTTGCCCTAGGGAAATCTCTGACTCCACCTAATCCAGTCCTCAGCTGCTGAAGCCCCCCTTGTAATGCTAATTAGCCACCACCTGAATACCATCACATGTGACGAGGCTCAGATAATCCTTCGAGTAAAAGACTCACCCCTACAACGGTTAGACTCAAACAAGAGCTGCGCAATAGGGCCAAATCCAGCACTCTGAGGTTATTCAACCCTGATCACATGTGACGTGGCGTATTCACCTAATGGCTAACTCCCATCACTCCGAGTCCTACAAAGCACGAAGCAAGCAGCATTAGGACATAAGAAACTACTCAAGCAAATCTATCCTCATCACGAGAAACTGTACTAGCATACAATGCTAAGCTCATACTATCAGGCATAACCTAAACAGGCTATCCTACTGCTGTCTACTCAATACTAGCATGCAATTCTCAATAAGCTGAAACACATATAATAGGCACATAAGGCATCCTCCTAGATCCTTAGTCCTATTATAGCATGCTGTTCTACTGAAACTGGAACTGATAATTATAACATATACTTGTATGGGTAATTTGGGAGTACTTACTTGAGCTCGGCTGATCGCACGCACCACACCCTTTTCCTTTTTCAAAACTCTTTTCTCTTTAAGTTTCTTTTTTCAAAAGTTCTTTCGAAAACATTTTTCTTTTGAAAATTTTTCACCATTTCCTTAGTTTGAGTCCAGTCATACTCGAAAGTGTGGTTGAATCCCTCAAACCAAGGCTCTGATACCAACTTGAAACATCCCAAAAATACAACCCAAAAATTTTTGTTTTAACATTAACTAAAAACATAATTTTGAATATCATATAATCAAGCCATGTGTCGTGTATCTCAAAAAGTCATAAAAATGTATCAAATCAAAACTGATATCATGATCATGTGGAAAATATCTGAATAAACTCACAGGATAAACTGAAGCTGTGGTGTGTGTGTCATGCCATCATCCCGAGCTCTTCCCCTTACTAGCGGAAGTACCTGAAACCAAAAACTGAAACTGTAAGCACAAAGCTTAGTAAGTTCCCCCAATCTACCACATACCATACAATAGCATATAAAACAACTACTGGGTCTTGGCTACTGCATCAGACCGAAGTCCGGAAACTGCATCGGACCGAAGCCCGGAAATTGCATCGGACCGAAGTCCGGAACTAACCACGGCCTTGCCCTCTGCATCGGACCGAAGTCCGGAAACTACATCGGACCGAAGTCCGGAACTAACCAGGGCCTTGCCCTCTGCATCGGACCGAAGTCCGGAAACTGACTGAACATAGCATATCATAATCATAACCACTAGCATAAAACACATATATTGCATACTGCATCGGACTGAAGTCCGGAACACATAACACAAAACATGCTTGAATCACAAAGACATCAAGCACACTGAACTACTACATCGGACCGAAGTCCGGAAACTACTGCTAAGTAAATGGGCCGGCATTGTGGCCATAGACCCGTTCCTACTGGAAGGAAACTCACCTCGTAACGCTAGCTGCTGAGGTGCTAAATCTGAAACTGTTCAACTGCTGCTCCGGAACTCCCCGGCTACAAATCTCATAAACACTAAATCAGATACTGATAACTAATCTCAGGGTAAAATGACTATTTTACCCCTGGTCAAAGTCAACTTCTTGGTCAAAGTCAACTGCCAGTTGACCTGACTCGTCGAGTTAGGCCGTCAACTCGCCGAGTCCCTATCCTTTCTTCCAAATCTCTATACGCTTCTACTCGCCGAGTTTTAGCACAGACTCGACGAGTTCTTACTCGATACTAACACTGAGTCCGTCTTCATCTGACTCGCCGAGTTGTATGAACAACTCGTCGAGTCCTCCTTCATCCTATGAACGTGTTCAATCTACGACTCGCCGAGTTGTATGAACAACTCGTCTAGTCTGTTCTGGTGGGTAAGAATATTGCTTTGGACTCGCCGAGCCAGGGCGTTGACTTGCCGAGTCCCTCCATTACTAGATCTGTGACTCAACTCACCGAGTCCAATACCCACTCACTGATTCCACTCCTAAACTCTCAAGGGGGAAAAATCGGGAACTCGCGACTCGACTCGCCGAGTCCCAGGTATGCCATTACTATACAGACGATTTTGCTCAATTCCAATGCATCCAAAAGATAGATCTGGGTTCCTAGGGTTGGTTTTACACGTAAAGGGGAGATCTAGGTTTGGAATGGGATTTTAGCTCAACAAAGGTGGCAACCTTGAGCTTAAGGAACTCTGAAATGCTTAGATCTGAAGCCCATTCATCTTAACTACCCTTAAATCGACCTCAAAGTCTAGAAATGGCTCAACAACAACAATAGCAAGCTTATAAGGAGATCTAAATGATAATCAGCAAAGATTCGAGCTTTATACCTCAATGGAAACTGAAATGACACCAGAAACTCGGATCTTCTTTGCTCCTCTTGAAAGCTCCTCCCCTCTCTTCTTCTTCTAACTCCAATATGCACCAAAATCCTTCACAAGGTGAGAAACACTCCAAAAATGCACAAGGGAAGCCTAGGGTTTAGCAAGGGACGTTCTGAGGGTGATGGAGGCTGGTTAGGGCGCATAAAGTTGTTTAAATAGGGTGCAAACCCTTGAAATTAGGGTTTCATCCAGACTGGCAGACTCGCCGAGTCCGAGAATATGGACTCGTCGAGTCGCCAACTTAAACTGCGTGCAAATCCCGTCTCTACTCGACGATTCGGGCTACTGACTCGTCGAGTACCCCTTAAGAAATGAAAATTGCTTTATTTAAATCACATACCAGAAATGGGGCGTTACATAATCAAATGCATACCTTTCTTGTTTCCAATGTTGTAACTACCCCTGGATATATAGATCCTCTCTATATGGATACTTACTCCCTAACGAAAGAGTCAGATGTATACTCTTTTGGTGTGGTGTTATTTGAAGTATTATGTGGGAAACTATGCTTTGAGTATAACAATGGTCGTTGGCAAATTTTAGTGCAATTTTGGAAAAATGCTACAAAGAAAAGAAACTAACTGAGATTATCTTTGAAGATCTGAAGCAAGACATAGATCCCAGTTCATTGGAAACATTTTCAGACATTGCCTTTCAATGTTTGCAGAAATCTCGTGAAAGACGACCAAAGATGTCTAATGTTGTTGAAAAACTTGAGATTGCGCTTTGGTTTCAGGAGATTTCTGAAGACTGTGAAGAGATGGTAAACTTGTTGTGCCTCCTCTGGTTTACAGATACAATGAAGAACTAAAGATGCGTCTCTCCGCAGGAATCCTCTTCAATGGGGGCAAAACGGTAATCAGCTCAACGACTTTTTGAGTTATTTATTGCTGTTTTAGCTTTATAACGTGAAAAACAAATCAAAATTTTGCTCAGATAAATGTACCCATTTCCTAACTTGAGCTCTTTTATTGGACAGCGGTTTTGGTTAAATAAGAATGGAGAACGTTGTGAAATGATCTCCGGAGAAGAATGTTTGATTCCTGTTCACTTTGCATTGCCTACGTTTTTTTATTATGGTGGAAGGAATTCAACGTAAACTCTGATTCTCTGTTTTATGTCTATGTTTTTTTAACATTTTTCATGAGTACATATTAATCTATTCTTTGCTGCATCTTGTTGTAGATTTCAAATGGACTTCCATAAACCATATTATTGGGATTTTAAGATACATTTAAGAACACAATTTTTGTCACCAAGTATCATGTTCAAAGTAAACCTTGTGTTCAATTTTGGCTCCAGAACAGAGTATTACTTAGGCTTCAATTACATATTGGAGGGGGTGACATATTCTTCGACTTCATACCTTGTAGATGAGAGAGAAGCTGGATGGTCGATGACTGAATTGTTTCAATTTACCAGCGATAGCAGAAAATTTGATCTTGAAATTATGTTTCAATGCAAAAACCCATTGGGAGTAAAAGGCATTAAGTTTCAGCCCCTAGAGAGGTTCAATGGAAACACAAGTTAAATATTATTTTCAACAGTGAATCATGATTGGGTTTTTGATAAATGTTGTGACAAATGTGTGAAATGGTGATCGACTTCTTCCACCTGATGTGAATCCTTCCACCTTTCCTGAAAAATGGAAATGTAGCATGCTGGATTGACTATAAGTTCTTTAGTGAGGAAGAGACCACAAATGCTATAACTTCTCACATTCCTGATCTTGTGATTCAAGGTTTATTCATTTAAATCATTTTTTAATGTTGTTCTTAGTGTTTCAAATATTCTCAAAAAATAAATGAACCCCAGGAACATTTTGGTTGTATCAGATAGAAATTATGGTGATCAACAAGGTATATTTGATATGTGATTATTCGTTCTTATCATTTCTGAAACACTCTTAGTAGTTTAAAGGGAAGAACTCCACCGAAAACAAGTCGTTACATATTTATTGATTATAGCAAGATTGACTTTGAAAGAAGAGTGGAGATGGCAGTCTTTACCAGAATCAAAGTTCTTTCTTCTATCTCCCATATAGTCATCTCTATGTCTTTTGTACACCATGTAGTAAGATTTTTAGGAAACTGCAGCTGATCATCAGATAATCAAAAAGGGTCTTCAACCTGATCTAGCCCGGAAGTCAAGTGGGGTGTATATTGATTGTTGAATATTGATCATTGACTGTTGACTATTGATGTGTATTAAAGTCCAATTAATGTTATAGTTAGTTCCTAATGCCATATTATTTTCATCCATAAAAATTTTTTATATTTAAGAACGTTTATTATTAGCCACAATTATATGTTATAATAAGTTCCCACTTTGTACTTTTACTATGGGCTTACATATCAGCAGTGAATAGCCGTGAGTAAAAGAACGCAGGTTACATGTTAGAAAACACAAGGTACAAAATTACGTAGCATGAGAATTTTACATTTATTTTTAAAAAAATGGGATACAATTGCCCCAAGTACATCGACACTGTAGTTGAGAAAGAAATCAGTTTTCTTTTCAAAAGAATTTGATGCATAGTAGGGCCACAATCTATAATCTAGTGGGACACAATGTTTATTATAAAAAAGAAAATTGTATATCTAATATTATAAATGGGTAAAAAGCTAATAGGAGTAAACATTAGAGTATGATTAGGATTAGATATATGGTTGTCATATCATTTATAAAATTTGATTTTAGAGTAAAGGCTGGTAGGGAAACTATAGCCGGCATCTCTACATAAGTTTAAAGCAATTTAGTAGTTCTATTAGGTTTTCAAATTGTCATATGATTTAGGCTTTTTCACCAAAAATTGTATGTTTTGCACTCGTTTACAGATGAAGGAATAGGAAACACGAACAACCATCAACCCAATAACAAACCCTAGATTGACTTGTGCACATATATTAAACCAAAACAGAGAATCGATGACTCAAGTCATCTAAATAGATTCCAAAACCTTATATGCATAAAGAATAAATTTTTGCCGAAATTATACCTCAATGACCTTATTTGGTATGGCTCTAGTTAGAATACTGACGATAAAGCTTTGAATTCATGATGGTTCAGAGTATTAGGGTTTTGGTGGTTTCTAACTTTCTAAGCTTTCACTGGTTGTGGTCGTAGAGAGTAGCTCCAAAATGTATATGGGGTCAGATGGCGGGATATCGAAATATCAAAATTTGATAGGCGGGATACCAAATTTTGATGCCGGGATGTCGAAAATTAAGACGTTGTATTCTTTTTTCATCACACACATATATTGTCTCTTAGTAACATTAATAGAACTCGGTTGTTTTTTCAAGACCGAGTCATATACCCATATAACGAAAAGTCCCGGTTGTTACGCTGGAAACTGGGTTACATAACTATAACATATACCCTGGTTTTTAGAAAAGAAACGGGTCGTATTGCTTATCCCCTTTTAGATCCCAGTTTCTTCATAATATATCCCGGTTTTTCCAAAAACCGGGTCCGAATTGGCTACCTTCATAATCCTAGGGACACACAACAACGAGTCATCCACTGTGATATTAAGAGCTCCAACATTCTACTCGATCAATACTGGAATGCTAAAGTTTCTGACATGGGACTGTCAAAAATAGGACCTGCAAATCAGAAGCACACCTTTTTGCCACGAATGTTGTTGGTACCTTCCGGTATCTAGACCCTATGTATGCGGAGATGAGCATCCTTACGAAAGAGTCGGACGTATACTCTTTTGGGGTGGTCTTGTTTGAATTATTGTGTGGGAGGTTATGCTTTGAAAACCTCAATGGTCATTCTAAGAGTTTACTGCGAATATGGAAACAAAGTTACAAGCAAAAGAGATTAGATAAAATTATTTTTGGAGGTCTGAAGGAACACATAGATCAGATCTCATTAGAAGCATTTTCAGGCATTACCTATCAGTGTTGGCAGAAAAACCGTGAAGAACGGCCACAAATGTCTCAGGTTGTGAAACAACTTGAAATTGCGCTTCGGTTTCAGTCTCTTGTTGTGGAAAAACTTGAGATTGTGCTTCGGGTTCAAGAGATTTCTGAAGGGGTGGACTATGAAGTCTACAAATCCAATGCGGAACTAAATATGCTTCTCCCCAAAGCAATCCCCAAAATGGTAATTATCCATTACTACAAACGGTTGCTTTAGATTATTTATTTATTTAGAGCGGCTATATAAACATATACACACATACACATTTATAATCAGACAAAGTTTTTCTGGTTTTAGAAATATAAACTCATTTCATAAAAATTGTCCGACATGTTCTTTTATAATCTAGTTGCATAAACCACAAAAAGATCAAAATTAAGTTTTCAAGTTATAATAGCCATTTAATAGAATTTGGTAGTTGATCTTGGTTTTCTGAAAATGAAAACGTTTCTTGGCTTTCTATAAGTAAATGGAAAAACAGAAAACCAAAGCGTTGCCAATTAATTTCCTTTTCCTTGGATCATGGAATGAGCAATGGGAACTTATATAGAGTTCCAAACTAGTTTGGCTTATCCGTACATCTGTTATCTGTCAACTATTTTTCTGATAATATTTCTAGTTCTAAACATATGATAAAATGACGTTGAACAGAATAATTCCGGGAAAAACATATGGAATATTACCAGGAAAGCAGACAACAGGAACAATATGAACACAGACTCTGCAAATCCGTGGGCTTTTATATCAACGATTGCAGCTACGGCGTTTTTCATATTTACACTTTTATATGGCTTATTCACTATTCCCTATAGTGATATGATATAAGTTATGTAAATACAAATACGCACATATAGTTGTGAATTTTTGACCATGTAAGTAACAATGATACTACTCTGCTTGTCTACGGAATAACCGTGGGAGTTGATTACGAAACGTAAATGAGATAGCAACACTTCAACCTTGTATGTCTTGGAAAAAATGGGTTTTGCTAATTTTCGAACAAAAATTTTGGTTCCACGTTAAATTATGTTTGTGTCTACAATTGAGCAATTCCCAGATCTTAAAACAATGACTGTCGAAGAAGCTGTTGGAAGATTGAAGACTCATGAAGAAAGAATGTGCGGTCAGAATAACAATGATGAAAAGAAATTATTGTTAACCTACGAGGAATGGCTTGATAGGTTTAAAAAAACAAAACGAAGAGAGATAAGTTTCGTGAACTTAATCAAAATATCCAAGGTTTGGTAAAATTCTAAGACAGGTCAAAAGTTTGAATAGAAGGGAAGAGCTCCATACTATTCCAATGTAAAAATGGAGAACAGAGACTACTACAAGAAGTTTATTACATACCAAGTTTATATATAACATTATAAGCTTGGGGCAGCTCGCAGAAAAGGGTGACCAAATTTTGATGTTGGATTCATTCCTTTATATTGATCACAGGAACTTGAGGCTTCTACTGAAGCTAAAACGCTCATCTAATCGTTTGTATAAAATTGCCCTGGCAGAAGCTAAACCTGAATGCTTGCTTGGGAAATTGATGAACCTACTTAGTTATAGGATGCTTGCCTCGGCCACATAAATTTTCCAGCCTTCAAAATCATGTCAGATAAGGAAATTGTTGTTGGATTGCCCAGTGGGAAAACAAACATGGAAGTCTTTTCCAGCTCAAACTAAATACAAGGCTGGGGAAAGACTTGAACTCATTAACAGGGCCCCAAATACTCATTCCTAACATGACCTATTCTACCTAGTTATTTGACTTACAAAATAAAAGCAAATACGAAAATAAACTTAAAACATATGTCAAGATTAAAACCTATATTCACCCCCTTAATCTTGACTCGTTTCTTCATCAAAGCAATGTCGGTTCTTCCTCTTGGAGCAAGTTTGCTTCTTTGTTGTTGTCTTTGTCATCCCACTTTGTGCACTCATAACTAAAGTGTCCAAAGTCTCCACAATTGAAGCACCGAGATCCACTTTTATCACCTCGACCTCTTCCTCTTCCTCGGCCTCTTCGACCTCTTTCAAAGTTTCTTCCACGTCCTCTTCCGTGTCCACTACTTTCACCATATTTTTGTTCACTTGTCATCATGAGTTGATCATGATCTTCTTCCTTTTCATCAAAGCTTTGAAGCCTATCTTCATAAGCTTCAACCCTTCCAACCGCTTCTTCAAATGTCATAGCTTCCGGATCGGAATATTGTTCAATGGGAGCTACGATGGGCAAATACTTCTTTGGAACCGAATTGAGAAATTTTCTTACAATCACCTCCTCTTCAAGAGTTGAACCAAGCTTTTGAATTTGGCAACAATACCACTTATTTTGCCTGAAAAGTCATTGATTGACTCGTTGTCCTTCACCTTTAGCATCTCCAATTCGTTTCTCAAAGTTTGTAGCCTTGCTTTTTCCACCCGTTCGGCTCCTATATACTGGACCTTGATTGATTCCCACACTTCTTTGGCACTTTGGTGTTTAGAAACCTGCAAAAGAACATTCTCTGGCAGAGTTTGAAAAATTATACCTTTAGTGGTATAATTTTTCTTCTCTTCAACCACATCTTTTGTTATAGCATCCCAATGTCCATATGCCCTTAACATAGTTTCAATAATTATAGACCAAGTGGTGTAGTTAGTTTCTATTAATTTTCGGCATTGAAATGGTACAGCAGTACCTTGAACTGCAATCTCTTTCGAACCCCCTTGGTTTGATCCTCCTCCCATTCTTCTTTCTTTTGCAAGTAATTTGGTAAAAAGAATTGTACCTTTCTGTTTCTTTCTTTCTCAGGCAGACAACAACAGGTTGTCACAATCTTCTTTCTTCTTTCTTTCTTTCCTTCTTTCTTTCTATCTTCTTTCTTCTTTCTTCTTTCTTTCTTTCTTTCTTTCTTTCTTTCTTCACACTAATTTTGTTGCTGTGCAGCTGGTCCTCAATCCTTCATGCGATTTACATGTAATCGCCCACCTCCTCCTTCTAATCGAGCCTAGGCTCTGATACCAAATGTTGGAAAAACAGACCCTCAACTCAAACACAAACTATGCACACTGTGTTGTTTAATTATGTATGAAAATAAGATGAAGAGAAAGAGTAGTTGTAACTCATAAGGCTGCTTGTATTTCCAAAAAAATAAAAGGCTTTAATAGCCTACATAACCTAATGGAGCTAAACAAAATAAACTCAACTAAGCCCACGTTCCCTAATTTTAATCATCACATTAACATGGCCCCAAATACTCGTTCCTAACATGACCTATTCTACCTAGTTATTTGACTTACAAAATAAAACCAAATACTAAAATAAACTTAAAACATATGTAAAGATTAAAATCTACATGGTATACTTCTTGAAAACAAAAGACGATGCCTTTAGAATGTTTAAAGTATTTCGTGCTCTAGTAGAAAATGGAACATTTATGAAGATAAAAACCCTCCGAACAGACCATGGAAGATAATTTATTTCAAAACAATTTAACGACTATTGTGATGAAACGGGGCTGAAACGCCACCACACCATATTCCCTACAACAGAAGGACGTTGTGGAAAGAAGAAAATGTCACTACAAAAAATATGTCATTTAGTAGCACACAAAAAGTGCCACTAAAAACCCAAAAAAAAAAAACCCACTCAAGGCATCTCAAAGAATCAACGCAAACATCATAAGTGGCACTAGAAACGCTCCCACTAAAACCCTTTAGTGACACTTTTTGTTTTTGTCGTTGCAGCTTTTTAGACTTTTAGTGACACTTTTCTAATTGTTACAATAGAATAAAAAAAATTTGTGGCACATATTTTGTGCCATTGAATTCTCATTTGATTCAAAAATTCAAGCTATTTTTAGCTACATATTTTAAAACTTTAGTGGCACTTTTTTATTTGCCACAACAAAAATAATAATTTGCGGCACTTTTTTATTTGTCACGATAGAATAAAAGTATTTAGTGGCACATATTTTGTGTCGTTGAAAGCTTGTGATTCAAGAACTCATATTACTTTTGGGTACACATTTTAAAATTTTGGTGACACATTTTTATTTGCCACAATGCAAAATATATTTTGTGTCATAAAAATATGTTGGTAAATTCTCATGAGATTCGATAATTTAGACTACTTATATATACAAAAATTTTATCTATAAAATAAAATAAAATAAATAATTAAATGGTAGCATGTAGAAAATAACATAATGCAGAAAAATATGATTGCAAAATGTAATATTTCACCTAATAAGAGTCACGTTATAGAAGTCAAAATCTCACAAATTAGTAATATATTATTCTTCTCTTTAGATTCTTTACAATCTCATTCCATAAAGGTGAAAATCCAGCAACATCAAGCATATATTTTGCTAGAACCTGATTAGTTAGCTTAAGGGAATTCCTACAAAATATAATTAAACATTAATATAATAGAAAATGGAAAACAAATTTTGTTACATACAGAGATCAAGAAAATATGATAGAGGAACTTGAAGATTATCCACGAATGCTTTAGGGAACCTCTCAAAGTTTTTGAGGACAAAAGTCAAAGACCTAATATGAAAGCATTAAAAAATATAAATTAGTTTTTAGTAAGTATAGCACATATAGATTGTGAATTAGTTTTAAATAAGTATTCATGTCTTTTCTAGTGAGTTTCACACATTATGTGAGTACACAAGGACGAAAAGGTACATTTTCCTCACCAAGTCGGTCTTTAGCTCCAAGCAAGAAACTAACAGCAATAGATATAGTCGTGTAAAATATGTGGATGTCTAGAAGATAAATGTCCAACTCCAACATATATATTAGCATAAAGAGGAAGAAAATACAAAAGAAAGCAGAACAAAAATAGAATGACTAACTTACACAAAACAAAGGGACCACAATCTAGCAATAGTCAAGGCATTATCTGTCTTTTTCGTTTTACCGGCGACCTTATCTGCATAAATAAGAAAATCAGAAGATTAGAGATATAGAATTTTGAAAGTTGAAACACATGAAAAGACTAAGGTGTTGTTTTTTTTTCCTATTAAGTCATGTATAAAGTGGTTGAATGGATCAAAATAGTTGTATACATAAGGTATGTTTCTTTTTCTAGATTGAATAAACCATCTACATGAGACTCAATAGCAATATTACTCTTAAAATCCAAAATACATCTTTCATAATATCCATCAAAGTGTAATATGAGAATGAGTTAGGAGGAAAAAAGTAGGGAAAATTTGGTAAATGGTTTATGTCTTGATACATTATGCTAGACTTTTCGGTTTAATTAACATATTAAATCATTCTGTACATATTAATATTCAGACATCAACATGCAAGACATAGCATTTATTTTATAAATCGTGTTATATATAGGGATATTTTTGTAAATACTAGACATCGATCCCATTAGGAATATATAATATTAGAGGGATCATAAGTTTTTTTTTACATATTTAACCAATAGGGTGAAAATGGCCTTAATTGGTTCAAAAACTACTACAGCAGGCTTGGCATCATCAATCTAAGTGCAAGTTCAGCATCAATCTGACCCTTAAATATCAACTATTAACTCTTTTAGGAAAAAAAAGTGATAATATTGCTCATTTAGGACAAATACAACTTGTTTGACGAATAGCATTTCCAGTTGCTTCCTACAACCATAGATGCACATGAACTTCAAGTTACTAGTGGTAATATTTTTTAGTTTGAAAGAGTAAACATAAGTGGATGCTATATGATGTTAGATTAATGATATGAGTGATATCATGTGTGTGATTCCTAAGTTATTTAAAGTGGGAGAAATTTTTGCAAAGCCATGGAAGTACAATCTATATTAATAAAAAACAGATAACGATTACTAAATGGTTGGGGAAATGACTACTTTTTTGCAGCATCAACAACAGGCACCATGACTTATTCAACCATAAACTACCATATACATAAAAAAAATGATTAACCATAGCAGCCCCTCCTTCACAATTCATTTTCAAAGCAAATCCACTAATTACCAAGCAGCCCCTGCTCCACGAAATTCTTTACATTTCAAGTCCAGTTGTTACAAAATAGACCCCAAATTCCATAAATTATAACATTTAAATCCTTATGGCTAACACTCTGATAAATTATTACGGATTTAGGGCTAAAATAATATATATATATATATATATATATATATATATATATATATATATAATACGTATCGTGGTTTTAGGGTTTATTTGTTTATTTATTTATTTAATTTTATTTATTTTATTTATTTTAAACGAGATGTAACAATTATCCTCCACTTAAATTAGATTTCGTCCTCGAAATCAGCTCTCGCTCCTACTTCATGATGCAACCCCCTCCACAACAACCAAGATCTATGAAAACCCACAGAATTAATTGGTCCCAGGACTTCTCGGCCAAACGCCGACATGCTAATCTCGCACAAAAGGACATCACCGCAATGAAAACTAACTGATCACATACTGAACTAAACTACACTCTTACTTGGCTATGACGGCCCACCTAAGCTATCTGCTATCAACACTTGGGTCACCCCTAACCAGACGATAACGAAAAGTAAACCCTTAACCTGAGATCCTAACACCCTACAGATGCTATCACAACTAAAACTGTTGAAACAAAGTTCAATTAGGATCGTTAGATTCTATGCAGGCAAACAATTAAGAACGTAATTCTGAACACAAGAATGACTTTGAATGTGTCGTATGATTAATGCTTTAACACATCAAAAGAGCTCGATTAAGAACTTCGACTGTAGAGGTGTTTAGGGTTACAAAATAATAAACGATAATAATCACCTCCCTTTCTAATGCATACATGCATGCATTATTTATGGTATAACCCTACTAGATAATCACGGATGGACAGGCCCAATCCGGATACAAAACACAAGCCCATGACACAACACAATTAGACCCAACAATCTCCCCTTTTCCTTCAATGGAGCCGAAAGCTCACTTCGGTTGAGCTGCAGAAGACTTCTTAACTGTTTTGAGCACCTTCGGTATGATGGCCAATAGATGATGACGAAACGTTATGTAACACCGAAGCATGTCTGTGAAGTTCTTCTTATCTGCTTCTGAGTTCTGCTTGCACCGATGAATAATGTTGATGATGTGCTCCAAGCAGTCTGTTGAAAACAGATGTTTATCAACAAGAGCGAATAGAAATCGGTTGGCTTCGCCTCTTGTAAACATTACAGTAAGATGTGTAGAATCGATTTGGCCCATCTTCAATTTGTTCACATCTCCTGGTTTCGGTGTTGGCTTGACAGTTGGTTTCTTGTTCATTACTTTCGCTATCTCCTGATCCATAGCAACAACCTCATGGATGTAGGAGGCCAACATTCTCTTCAAGTGATCCAGTATCGGCTCATATTCTCTCGGATTAGTGAGCAGAATGTTAAACAATAGGATCCAGTCATGAGGATTTAAATTCGGAAGGTCTGCCAGGGAAATAATCGACACCGAGTTTGCTGATCCTCGTGTGATTTTGAAATTAACATTTTTGAATTTCCCAGCAGGCGAAGGCTTGAGTACCTTGACAGTAGCTATCTTCTGTGCGCTCCATGTCAAGTACTGCGGTTGACCATACTTCAGATAAAAGTCGATAAGCTCACGATCAACTTTTGGATGAGGGTAAGGAACTTCAACAGTCGAATCAAAACAATGAAAGGTGAATGCCTTTCGTGTTATTGGCATGTCAAACTGTGAGTCCTTAGAATTGTCACAATCAAACGAAGCGACATGTTCCAACAGTAAACACTTGGAAACTCTATAGCCTGATTGATAAGTATCTCTTTTGTCCATAGGGGAAACAAGGCCTTCTTGCAGTTTAAGGCTTCTTCTTCTTCCTTGTTCCTCCTTTCCCTTTCCTCAGCTTCCTTCGCAACTTTTAAAGTTTCATCCAACTCTCTGTCCCTCTTCTTTCTTTTAAGAGCCTCAGCAATAGTCTCTTCAACATCATCATCACTGTCATCATCAATCACCTTCTGCTTGTCTTGAGAACCAGAACCTGAAGCTTCATTACCCTTCGGTTCTGTTGTAACTTTAACTTTCGGTTGAGCAGATTCGGTTTCAGTTTTCACAGGAACCTTCGGTTGAGCACCTTCTCCCCCTTGTTTTGGAGGTATGAATCTCTCCGAAACACCCTTCATCTCGTGTAACAATGCAAGGGCAGGAAGAAGTTTTGTAGTTAGATGATTCCTTATGGTCAAAGTAAGGATAGGATCATGAGCACCAAGGAGATTTGTCAACATGTTCTTGACATCTCCAGCACAGCTTCGAAAAACAGCTCTCTCCGTCTTTAACAAAGAAATTTCCTTTACAGCTTGAGCGAGCTGAACCTTCTGAACTTCAATTGTGGAGGCTTGGCGGGCAAGATCTTCCTTCAGAGCACTTTCTTTTGCTAAATCAGCATGAAGGGATTCCAGCCGAGAAGACACAGAACTGATAAGTGAAGTGTTCTCTGCTTGGATGGAAGAACGAACAGACTCAAACTTAGTTTGCTCTTCTTGAAGGGACTCGGATAAGGAATCCACAGAAGCATTCACCTTGGCGGCATTGGTATCAGCATGCCCTTTTAGTGACTCAAGAAAGATCTGAGTACTATGAACAATTTCTGCAACATTGGCAGTGGCCTTTTTGCAAGAAGAAGAAGATTCATTAACAGCCTTTGTAGATTTTTCAATGGAGTCAGTGTATTGCTCAAGAGCAGTGTCCAAAAAGGCTTTGAGCACAACACCATTGTAGGACTTATTATCATCAAGCAATTTATCCAGTTTCTCATCAATGCTCTACAATTGTTGTCTCGTGACTGGAGCTTCATCATCCTCATCGTTAGGAAGCCTATAGGGACTATAGTATGTAGAATCAAACTCATCATTAGCACCACCGAGAGTGGCACCGGAATCGGTTGAGGGTGAGGGTGAAAGTGGGTTGGAAGTAACTGGAGGTTCTGTTTCAGTAGTCGCCCCCGTATCAGATACGTTGACTCTTACTGTCGGTTCAGGAATGGTAGTGGTAGTTGATTGGGAAATAATAGGAGGTGGTAAAGAAGTTGTAGAAATAGGAATAGAAGAAATTGGTGGTGGTGGTGGTAAAGAAGTTGTTGTTTGAGATGTGGTAGGTAGGGAAACATGAGCAACCGAAATTGGAACTGTCTGTTTTGGTGATGGAGATGGTGTTGGAAGTTTTTCATGAAGAGATTCTGTTGGAGTTGGGGATCGAGGAGGGGTGTAACCTCTTGGTGATTCATGATGAGTTTCCTCTTCTTCATCCTCCTCAGCATTTTCTGAACTGGGAGGAGTGGGACTCTTGGATCTTTTCGCCATCTTCTTAATCCTCTTTGGTTTAGAAGAATCCCCTTTCGCAGACTTTCGCTTCCTGGACTTGATAGACTTAGACTTATCATCCTCTGTTGTCTCTTTCTTGGTAGTAACCCGTTTCCCTCGGTTTCCAGGCTTGTCCACAGCATCCAAGGCAGCCTGCTGTTCGGGAGATAAGACTATCAGTTCCTTGGGAGGAAGTTTGCGATAATCAGCCATGACTTTACTCTCGGCTGTGACACACCTGTACATCGTCTCTGGTATAGAGCCATTGTGAGGGAACTTTTTAGGATCAGAAATTATGATTTTCTTGGTGTGAAACGTAGCAATAGACGCGACTAGGGCATCCTTCATTACCGGAATATCCAAAGAATTAATCGCCCTTCGTGTAATGAGAGTCCAGAATCGACCACACGAAAATTCCGAATGACTCGTAGAAGTGTTGAGGCTTTACACCACTTGGGACCAGATAATCGACCCATAGCCGAGATTGATACCATTGTAAAGACCGTATAGAAGGGTCAGAAAACCCTTGCTGGTGCCATCAGATCCACCACTCCTCTCCGCCAAACTCTTGATGAGAAGAGTAAGCAATCTATTCCATTGGGACGGTAAGCACGACTTCTTAACCTTCGTAACCGTGGTAAGCACGTCAGTGTAGCCCATCTCGTAGAGCATCGAGAACAGTTGAGTAGTGGTAATGAAGTCTGGTGAGATCACAGACGAATCCACAGCAAGATACAATAGTGAACAAAATCTCCCTTTTGAAATAGAAGCCTTATGAGAATGGATTTGGAAGTAGAATCTCTCCTTGTTTTTGTCATATGAAGCAGTGGTGTAAACCTGTGATAGGAGTGACATAGGGACGACTTCCACCTGTGTTAGGGCTAGAACCAGAGGTGAATACTTCAAACACTCAACCACTTGTAGCATATACGAATCGTAAAGAAAAGGATTGAGTTCAATAATCATGTTCTGATTTGGCTTGATTGAGAGCAATGTAGACGAAGCAGTTTGATCTTGAGCCGATGAAGAAGTCGCCATTGTTGATTGAAGGAAGAAGATGAACAGTTGTAAATCATCGTGTAGATATAGAGAGTTTGTTACTGGTGAAAGAAACAAACGTAATTAGAACCCCTTTATATACCGTTGCCAAGAGAGAGAAAGAATCGTCATCATAATGATGAGAACACTAAAACGTCGCTTGAAAAAGCGCGATGTGACAGGTTGGTTTCTCCCAGGTATACGTCAGCACGCGTGGTTTTAGTAATCGTTCAAATTCACGCGCTTAAAATCTTATCCTCAAATCGTCGTTTGAAATTCATCTTCGCTCCAAGATTTAGGATAACCCCTGTTGCTCCAAAAGATAAACAAAAATCGAACCAACAGCAACCATAATGTTGGAAAATAAAAAATTCCGTGCAATAGGGTGACAAAAGATAAAGAAATAAAGCAAAATGTGTATTGGATGTGAGTGATGTCTATTAGAAGACATAAAGCAGATGATTCCGGGCAAGAATCGCTTCCTTGAAAGTCAAGAGAGACTTGAAGTGCTTGTGTGGTATCCCGAAAAAATACGATCAACTGCTTGTAGAGAAACATTGAAAGGATGCTTTTAATTTGTAGGCTAAGGGTAGCTTATCTTCAACCGAACGTCGATTTTTAACATAAGACCGAACGTTGGAAGAAGTACTTGTGAGACCATTGTGGTATGTTGAACAAGTAGGTTGGATATAATTTATAGTGATTAAAGAAATGATAGAAATCTCAAAAATAAAAACAAACTGGATCTTTTTGGGAAGAAAAGCCTTGGTGTTAGACAATTTCATAAAAGTCCACTCAAAAATAAAATGAGAATTCATTTGGTAACAAGTAAGATCTTGAATCATTAAACAAGCCTAGGCTCTGATACCACTAATAGGTTTTGAGCATTCTAACACTCCTATGGTGTACATGCAACCCTAGAAACCTTGGATCTATGTTTTCTCTAATATTCATGCAAATAAGAATTTTCCAAGGTTTACATCCTAACTAGCATGGCATGGGGTACTTGTAATATAAAAACTAGTAGAATGACAAACCTTTTCTTGTAGCTTGGATTCCTTAAGATCTTGTGAGCCTAGCACCCCAAATGTGATGCCTCAAATGTTTCACACAACACCTACAACTCTTGGAATAACTTGAGATAAGAACACTTTGATCACAAAATCGGCTAGCCCTCCTTGTCTTTTCTTAGTGGCCGATTTTACTCCATATGAGGTTCTTTATATAGTGTGTCACATGTAGGGTTACACCATGTAAACCCTAATGTGCATGGCTTTTCATTTCCTCCATGATCCATGGGTTATAACCTCCATGGAGCATCCATGGAGCACCCAATGGGACCTAGCCCAATCTAGTGAATCATGAACCATAAGCCCACTATATAAGAATGAATGATTTACATAACCGATCCTCATATATTTAATTAGTCTCTTTTTGATCACAAAATTAATTCCAAATTAATTCTTGATCAATACTAATTAAATAATACGATTTCATATTAATATATTAGAACTTATAATATATTAACAAACCATAAGTGACCTTTTTCTCATTTTGTCTATCCAACAGTTGAGATGTCGATGCAACCCAAATGGACCATGCCAAGCCGGGTCAAGTACATACCAAATATAGTTATGGACTTAGACACCTTATCCAACAGAGTTGTGTCACAATCTAGTATTAACTAGTTTACATATTGTCCTGTATTATTGTTTTGTAATTGAATCAGTTTGTATACTTTATAGAGTAATAAATTATACTTAAATAACTATTCGGTAATGAATTCTTGTTACCTGAGAGATATAAATGAATATCATAAACTAAGTCTGTCATAGTTTATGTGCTTAACAATGTATAAGCTCTGAATTTGTAAAACTATATATTGAAACCCCAAACTATACCTATTATAGTTAGCATGAAAATTATGTATTTTGTTCATGAATTGAGCTAAAAACTATGCAATTTGGCAGTAAGTTGAAAACGTCCCTTATGCTCAGCATAATACAAAAGGGATAAAATATCTAAATATTTTATAGAATGTGAAAAACGTATGGATGAATCAATTGCATCAGTTTTAATTTTATTGAAATCCTTTTGTATAAATTCACAAAATCATTTGTGTTTGCCTTGTACTCTCCCCCTGAAAGTATTAAAAACAGTAAAAGCATAGGGGTATGAACTCACTGTTGGTTGCGTGAAAAGTCGGACAACGAAACAAGGAGTGAAGACCCTCGGGTTGATCTACGCGGCACTTAACGGGATCCTAATATCAATTAAATACATATATGCATTTTATTAGCGAAACCATTATTTATAGTGTTGGAAAAACACTTGCTTTTGGTTTAGGAATGTTACCGGGACTCGATTGAATCGAAGAAAGCGGGTTTTCAGCCAAATTCACTACTTAGTGAGGGTTTGTGGCCGTGAAGGGGATTACGGCCGTGAACTGTTCTCAGCGGTGATCTGATCTCGGCCGTGAACGGTTTACCGTCCTTGAAGGGTTCACGGTCTTTGAAGGTTTGAAGGGTTCACGGCCTGTTCTTGATGAAATATGAAGATTTGAAGGGTTCACGGTCGTGAACTCAAGAACAGCAACACTTGATTTTGATGAAAAACTGATGTTTTGATGCTCCAAAACGAGTTCCAAGGCAGATAGAGTGATAGATGAAGAGAAATCTTGTGCTTTCTTGTGTTTTCGGGTGATGATTTTTAGAGAGAGAGAGAGAGGGTGTTCGCAGCCAGAAAAGTGTAAATCAGGGTAGGAGTCGCGTATATATAAGCTGGGAGTATGGTCGGTGGTGGGGTCCAGCCGTGAACGGGTTTACGACCGTGATCGGGTTCACGGCCGTGAACACCACTTAGGCCGGAAACTGCTGATTTTTAGAAGGAAACTCGAGTTTTCGCATGATTTTGGTTCCGACTCATTTATAAAGATCAATTATATAACTTAGATGATTTTCCAAACCAAAGGAATTTGACGGAAATAAATAAAATTCAAATTTTATTTGACGGAATCGGGCTAACATTACCGGAAAAAGGTTCGAGTTGTCATAGTCACAAACACCAAGAACAATGGAGGATTGTGAGAGAGAGGCTAGGAAGCACCAAAAGTCGGTTAGGGATCTTCTTGGAAGTCTTAGGAGCCCATTTAGGGGGTGCTAAGGGTTACTTTTATAGTGTGGAATTCCTATGATTTTAATCATGTAAACCCTAATTCATTTCCTTAGGCCTTTAATCCAATAATACATATGATAGGCCCTTTGGACTAATTCTTCATGGACTCTCACATAGATTTAGTCCATCCCTACACAACATGGATCATTATCCCAAACTATAAGTATTAGTGATTTACCTAATCAGTCCCTGTTAATTTAATCAGTCTCTTTTGATCAATAAATTAATTCCAAATTAATTCTTGATCAATACCAATTAAATATGATTTCTCAATTAATATATTATTCTTATAATATATTAATAAATCACAAATAACCTCTTTCTCAAATATCCATCCTATGAAATTGCTCCGGTGAAGGCAACCCAAAAGGACCATGCTACTATCGAGTCAAGTACATAATAATTATAGTTATCGGCTTAGACACATAATCCAACAGATATAACTTACCCAAACCCAGAAAAATTCCAACGCAATACAATTTCCCGATAACAACCCAGAAGATGACATACCTACAAAAGCATCTGAAGAAATCCTGACCTCCTCCTCCTGAGTTACCCTGACCAACATGAGGGTATGGTGCAAAACTCCCATCCAATCCCAAATAACAAGAACTAACAATATGATCCTTCTTCCTGAAGGATTCTAGAGATCCACAAGCTTTGAGCTCCATATGAGCCCCTAACTGGCCTGCTACAACCTCGACCCGGAAGGCCCCGAGACGACCATCCAAGGGCTCCAAATCCCTTCCTTTCCTGAACCAATGACCACCAAGGTCCAATCCGAAATACCGCGAGTAATCTATGATGAGATGAACTCCCATGACCGCACGTCGAACGACTCAGTACCTGCTACTTAGCCAGAACCAGAATCTAAACCTCATTCTTGAGTGTTCAACACCATACTTAAACAACATGCAAAAGAACCGAATATACCCAAGAATCCTCATCCCACAGGCTTCCTAGATTCTCCAAGACTCTCCCCAATTCAAGTATGGATCATGTGCTTTCAGTAGTACGGGACCAATACTACCTTCCACACTTATCCACACTTTCCTCAAGAATCCTCCCGAATCCTCTAAGTCGTCTTCTCAAATCCATACACCAAACACTCGCTACCAGTGCAAAAAAAACCCACCGAAGCAATCCCTAGGCCTTCCTAGGTTCCCCACCTCACCTTGCCATTAGCTACTGAAGAACTCCTGATAATGCCAGTCACCCACCTCATGAATATAATCACATGCAACAAAGCTTAGATAATCCTTCGAGTAACAGAATCGTCCCTAAAACGGTTGGACTCAGACAAGAGCTGCGCAATAGGGTCAAATCCATCACTCTGAGATTATTCAACCCTTGTTACATGTGACTTGTCATATTCACCTAGTAGTTAACTCCCATCACCTAAGAGTTCCACAAAGAACAAAGGAAGCAACATTCGAGCAGTAGCACTCCAATCCCGCATACCACAACTCATACTAGGAGCACCCACTCCTACTACGATTGCCTTACACATCCAAATCATACCCAAACGAGCATCCCATGCTTCCTAGGCTACCAGACATCACATATCAGGACAACCTATCACTGACTAATCAGAACGATCATGCAAGTCTATAAGCTCATACAATAGGCATACAAGGCATCTCTCCTAGCATTCTATCATGCAAAAACTGAGCACATCCTTAGCCCTATCTAGTATGTCATTCACAGATTCACAGATCAAAGCATAACAGATAACATGTATGGGTAATTTGGGAAAACTTACTTGAGCTTGGCTAATTTCATGCACCACACATAAAACATGTGCAAGAGTCGAACAGACATCTAGCATCTTAACATATAAACCATGGGTTGGCATTGGTGCCTTCGACCCGCTAAACCCAGTGAGGAGACTCGCCTCACACTGCCGAATCACACAAACGATCCTCGGATGCTGGCTGACAGATTCCCCGAACTGTTAATATCAAAACAACCACCAATTAACAATTCGGTTTCAAACCATAACCATAAATCCATACTCAGGGTAAAATCCATACTCAGGGTAAAAAGACCATTTTACCCTTACCCTAGCTTGGTCCAAGACTAAGGCCCAAATTCACAACCTGAAAGGCCCAAAAGCCAAATAACCAACCAAGGCCCAGATATGGCCCAATTTTCCAAATTGGGCCCAAGCCCTTTACATGGGCCTTACCCTAAAGTCCAACCAATTTTCCTAGTCCAAAACACTTATACTCAGATGGCCCATTAAGAACTCAAACATCCAAGCCCAAAAAGGAAGCCCGACACGAAACCCAAAAGCAAAACCCTCTTGACTAAGTACGCGGTGTGTACTCAGCTGTACGCTAAGTGTACATGCAATTTGACTTGTACATTGCACGTACAGACTTGTACGTCCAGCATACTCATCCATTAAGTCAATTCCGACATTAATCCCTTAATGCTTAAGTCCAGAAGTCCAAAACACAGATCTGAGCCCATACAAGTGTATAGAACCATAAAGTCACTGACTTTATGACTTTGCATGCCCCAAAAGAACCCAACTTCAAAATAAAGCATTATACTTTCACCAAATGGACACCATCTCATGCATGGGGGATTCCAAACCCTAAAGGAGACAATTTTATGCATTTAGAACCTCGGAAACACCAAGAGTTGCAAGTCATAACTCCAGGAGTGGTGCCAAACCACTAGATCTCATTCTTGGGGCCAAAATGAACCAAAACTCAAACATAATAGATCTAAGCCATTGATGAAAAAGATCAAAGATTTTTACCTCAAACAAGCTGGAAATGAAGCACATAATCAAGATCCACAAGCTCTTCCTTGATCCAGAACCTTGCACAAAACTCCTTCTTCTTGGAAATGACCCAAAAACACCAAGATGCACATAATGAGCTCAAAAACACCACCATGGAGGCTAAGGGACGATTTCTAGGGTTTTGGGGACTTGGAGGCTGGTAAAGAGGCCAGACCTAGAGACTTAATGATATTATATAGGGTACACATCCAAAAATTAGTGTTTTCTTTTCCCCTTGTACGCCCTGTGTACTCCTTGTACGCCCAGCATACAAGGTCTCGCAACCTCGATCTGACCCTCGCAGTACGCTAAGCGTACACAACATTACACCCAGCGTAATGTCACACCCCTAAACCGGAACGGCGGAAACGTTTGGGGGCGGAGGACGTCATGTACAGTATCATAACAATTGTATAATAGTAATCAAAGCAACAACAACCATTGTATTAATAACATAGTATTTACATTGTGCTCAAAACATTGTTTGTTTAACAATAAAACTATAGCAAAAGATAAGACCTAATGCCACTATGCTCCGTCTTCGTAATGCCTAAGAGGGTACCTGTCTACTAACTTTCCTGAGAATACAAGTGGTTTGAAAAAAAGTGTCAACATTTAAGTTGGTGAGTTCATAAGTATTTTGTTGGAAAAGATATGTTCTTTGTTATTGAAACGTTTTTGTTTTCTTACAAAAAAATCCAATATTTTCTTAGTAAATAAATTAGTCTTAGTACTTTAAGAACCAAAAAGTATAAGCTTCTTATGTTACAATCTGAGATTTGAGATTCCGATTCGTGTAATTGGTATGACTCGTACGGTTACCTCCTATGATTACTTAGTGTATGCAAATTATATATAATAAAAATCAAACAGATAGTCGATTGGGTGAATCTGCCCTAAGCCCACAACCAAACAAGGAACAAGAAGAAAGGCGGAAATCACACATTCCACTGCCTATCGGATCTTCATTATATAGAATCCTAACGTATACATTAAGTAATCATAGACTTTAGTAATAAGAATACTCGATATATGTTTTCTGTACTTCTGTTTGTACCATATTAGTAACACTATAATGTTTTGATTTTCGTGTAACTTATGTGTAAATCTAGAAATTTAGTACTTACAAATAATGTAATATAGTTTTATTATTTAAATAAAACCTTTGAAAGTATATTTTCCCTGAAATACGAATGTAAGCTTAATAATCAAATAAAACTATTTGATAATATATTATTCATAAATATATCGTTTTTTTCTCCTTGTGAGTTCTTATAACCATACTGACCCAGTCGGCCTGATTGCGACATTTTTCAGGCGTCGGAACGTTAACAACATTTGTCACCCCAAGTCTAGCGACCTGACTGTAGCTAATAATCGGGATGCGGGATTGTCAGTCCCAAATAGATCTATATACAAATATCTCGCTCTCCCTACAAGAGACTCTGGTTATAAGTTAGGACTTGTACCCGTACTTAGATAAGTACATGAAGATGTCTCACAAATTGCTTCAACGTTTTTACGAGTAATAGTTGAAAACCCTTTTTGTTTATATGTTAACATGTACTTTGTAAAATAGATCCTTTGTTCCCTAAACTATACCTATTATAGGTTATAAGTTTGTTTTCCGTGTTATAACCATGTACTTTATAAAATAGTTCCTTTGTTCCATAACTATACCACTCTATAGTTTATAAGTTTGTTTCCATGTTGTTGTGAAAACTGTTGCGTCTTAACATGTTTTGTAAACTATTTGTAAATTCAATAGTAACGATATTTTGTGTATTTAGTAAATTTCATGTTTAACAATATGTTACGGTAACAAAATATAATAAACAATTTATATTTTTAAACACAAGATTTCTTGTGTTTTACTTGTATTCACCCCCTAAAACAATTTAAAAATTCTGAAAATGTATGGGTATGAACTCACCTTGTGTGCGTGTTCTTGTTTAGTTACGAATTGGTTGCGAATAATCCTCGGGATAGAATACGTGATTATCGTAGAGTCGAAATATGTTGTAATCAGTCGAAGTCTGTTTAATTGTTCTCTTCGTATGTTTTGTTATGTATTTGCTAAGGTGTCTCATGTACGAAGCTTAACTTCTAAGCCTTAGTATTTTTTGTATGCTTTCACGTCTCCTATAAATACGGACTTTGCATAGAGTTAGATAAGAGTCGGAGTACAACTTGTCTACTTTATCTCTGTAAGAATTGGAAGCATACTACGAGCTGAAAACCAGAGTATATTTACTCTTTGTGTTCATTTGATCATTACTCTGATATATTCTTGATTCATCACTTCATCAATTGGTATCAGAGCAGGAATCATAATCTGCGACTTGATTTTCACTCTGATTTGAAAGGTTTTTAAATCAAATTCTGGTTCAAAAAAATTTATGCACCTTTTGAAGTGAAAGGTTTCTTGATCTTCAGTTGTGTTTCGATTCTGCAACTGATTTGTTGAATCGAGTGTTCTACTTGATTTTTCTGTTCAATTCAGCAATTTTCTTTCAAATTCTCTTTGATTTCTCAGAAAAATTTAATCCGTACATCCCGCACTTCAGCTTAAACTCAATGACTTCATACTCTCATCTGCTAGGATCTTCAACTAAGATTCCTATGCTCATTCTGAAATACTATGAACAGTGGTTTGATCGTATGCAAGACTACTTGAATGGACTCGATGAAGAGCTTTGGTCATGTATCTTTGGGAATGTTACTCTTCCGATAAATATTCAACCTATTGGATCTTCATCTGGTACTACAAGTATTGATGATCAATCTGATCGAATGAAGAAACTTGAGAAACGATGTATAAGGGAGTTACGCGGTGCATTGCCTCCAGTTGTGTATAACTATGTCAAAAGTTGTAAAACTGCAAAAGAAATCTGGAATAATCTCAAAGAAATGTTTCAGGGAAGTGAGAAGACAAAAATTAATTCAGTTAAGCACTGTTTGATTGAATTAAAAGATTTTAAGCAAAAAGATGGTGAGTCAATTGAATGCTACTATGATAGGCTGAATGAGTTGATCTATAAATGTCATCGTCATGGCATTACAAGGACGACAATGGAATTCAATTTGACATTCATCATGGGTCTTCGAAAAGAATGGAGGAATGTTACTTTAATGGTGAAGACACAACAGAGTTTCGACACATCAACATTGAGTGATTTGTATAATCTGCTAAAGACTCACGAAGGTGAGGTAAATGAGATGGATGAAGAATCGAAATTAAGCTTGGGTGGACCATTAGCTTTAGTTTCGAAGGTTTCAGAAAAGGAACAGGTTGAAGAAGAGAATTCTGATGAAGAAGGGTTTATTGTTAATTCGGATGAGGAGGCTGTTGCGTTTTATTCAAATAACAAAGTAAAGAAATTTTTCAAGAAACTGTTCAATTCAAAGTCGAAAAATGTTGATGTAAAAGGAAGATTTTTGTCGAAGGCTGGAGGAGAAGAGAAGAAGAAGAGTGAGAAAAAGGAAGTAGATAAAGAAGAGACAAAATTTGAGAAGAAAATTAAAGGTGATTCAGGAATCGATTGTCATTATTGCCAAGGAGCCAATCATATGGTAAGTGATTGTCAGCTTCGTAAAAGGCGAAAGGAATGAAGGAACTTATCAGATATGGTCTTCGGTCTCAGATGACGAAGAAATGCATAATCCTACGCATGGAGCCATGTTTGCGAAATTTGAGGATGAATCTGATGAAGCGGTTACAGGTCTTTGCTTCATGACTAAAAGCTCTGACAAATCACCAATGACCACCAAGGTACGTTCTATTCTTCAATCTTTTAATATTCCTTTGAGTGCATATGATTCTGAATTAATTGCTTTTGATGATATTGTTGCTTATTTCGATGCTTTGGTTATCTCTGCTAGCAACGAGGCTAAGAAATCAACTTCTCAATTGATAGAAGTACAGAAGCAGTTAGATGTCAAGAAAATAAGAATTGAGAGTTTAGAATTGCAGATTACAAATATCATGTGTGATAGGGATTCGTTAAGCAGTGATGTTAAAATGTTGTTAGCTCAAAGAAATATATATTGTAATTCTGCAAAGCGTTTATATGCAAAAGTAACTGCTTTGCATCATTCGTCTGATATTAGCAAAGAACAACATAGGAAGTTATTACCTTTTCTAGCATTCGAAAGATAGAAAATTGATAGCTTGTCTTATGATTGTGAGAAAAGCATAGCAGAATTCGATAAAGAGCCTGATAATCGATTTGCTTATGGTATTGTTAAGATAGATGAATATTTGAATGCTGATGAACTTGTTGACATTGTTAATGATACCTTAACCAAAAATGAACAAATCAAAATTTTGAAAAGAACTGAGAATTCGAAACTTGACTCTCAATCTAATTTCGCTGATGTCGATGATAATTCTGATAGTTTTAGCGAAATCAGTGAAATTGAGGAAGAGGAAAGTGTCGATTGTTCACAGTTGTCTGTCATTAATGTCACATCTAAGTCTAAAGGAAAAGAAAAATGTAATGATTTGTTGGTTAAGGTTGCCACTGACAAACCCTCAACTTCGAAAGGTTTTGATTTCGAAAATGTGAGTGTCAGAGATAGTCAAACGGATAGTAGTGATGATGAGGATGAAGAACAAGTTTCGAACAAATCTAAGCCTGAAAAGCCTGCTTCAAACGAAACAACCATTCCACGAATTGTTGTTGATCAAGTGTTTGGAGACACTGAAATTTTCAACAAAGTTTTGTCTGAAAAAGGAGCTCATTATTTGGAAACAAATCAAGTGGTGTATCCAAATTTCAAGTGTACAGATGATGTTTTATTTCCAAATCAAGTGTTTGTCACTATTGGAAATGTTGAAAACATCAAACCAGAGTTCACCAAAATGGTCGAAGATGACAACAAGAAAGCATCAGACGAAGGATTCTTTTCAAATCAAAGCACTGTCGAAAATAATCTAACAAAGAATTCATATGTTTTTCAAAGACAAAAACCACAACGAAAACGGATTGAATAACAAGCAAATGCAAAAGAATGTTTGAAACAAGAATCTAAAGAAATAAATGAGAATGTGAAACTTAATTCAAACGAATTTAAGGATCGTGTTGAAATTTTTTTGAAGGAACATGGAATTTCGAAAATACAGGCAAGAAAGAAATTTTTTTGGCAAGTTGTGTCTAATGAAAAGGAATCAAAAACACCTACCAAGAAAGTGTTTGAAAATGAGTTGTCCAAACCTGTACAAAAGAAGTTTGCAAAAATTTCGGATAAAAAGGATAATCCCGCTCAACCAATTTCGTCTGATTCTCAAAATGATTCTGTGAAGTTTTCAAAAACAAAAACTTTTCCAACAAATGATAAACAACATAATTATCATTCAAAAAGCCAACCAAAGTTTTCAAAGCCAACAAACAATCCAAATCAATTTTCTTCAAATACAACAAGTCGACATTTCGATAATTCTCGTCGATTTGAAGATGTTCGAAAATTTGAAAATGTTCGAAAATTTGACAATGTTCGAAAATTTGCGAACGTTCGAAAATTTGAGAATGTTCGAAAATCAGAGAATGTTAGAAAATTTGAGAATGTTCGATAATCAGAGAATGTTAGAAAATTTGAGAATGTTCAAAAATTTGAGGATGATCGAAAATTTGAAAATGTTCGAAAGTTTGCAAACCATCAAACAGTTGTGTATGATAAATCATCAAAAACTGCAAAGTTTATACCTCAAGAACCAAATTTTCCAAATCCTTCTGGGAAGAAGAATTCGAAAGTGCCATACACAAAGGGTTCGTCAAATGTGAATAATATCGATCATTGGCTTGAAGGACAAGGGAAGATGCTTCAATCTCGTAAGTATTCCCAACAACAAATTCATGAAGCATATGAGAAATATTTGAATGATTCTTCCAACGTAAGTTCCTCTTCCAAAGACTCAAATATTCCTATGAAAACATGGAAACCAGTTTCGAAAGATAAACCAGTTGCAAAACAAACTGAGAACAAAAAGGCGAATGTCAATGACAAATCTAAACCTTCAAAAACTTATGTTTCTGCACCTTTACCTACTGATGTCGATTTAATTCACACTTTCAACTCAAAAGTTTGTAATTGGGTTTTAGGTTCTTCTTTTCACTCGGTTTTCAAAGCTAATAACCAAGGACCCAAACAGTCTTGGGTACCTAAATTCTTTCATTAATTGTAGGTTCTATGTGACGAGCAATATGATGATAAATGGTACATTGATAGTGGTTGCTCTCGTCACATGAATGGAAAGAAGGAGAATTTACGTGATTATCGAAGTTTGGAGAATGCAGGAGTAGTCAAGTTTGGAAACAATCACAAGTGTCAGGTGAAAGGATATGGAAAAGTCACAAATGGGAAATTCACTGTTAAGAGAGTTGCATATGTCGAAGGTCTTCAACATAACTTGATAAATGTTTCACAACTTGTTGTGGGCACTGGCAATCAAGTGGTGTTTAGCGAAGAAGACAGCATCATTTCGAATGTTGAAACTAATGAAGTTTTGCTCAAATCCAAATAACATGGTGACATGTTTACTCTTGATATCAAACCAATCATCGGAAAACCCTCAGTGTGTTTACTTTCGAAAGCTACATCTGATGTCAGTTGGCTATGGCATCGACGTTTATCACATTTATATTTTCGAAATTTGAATATGTTGGTGATTGATGATCTTGTTCGAGGTTTACCTGTACTAAAGTTTGATAATGATACTTTGTGTGCAGCTTGTGAACAAGGAAAACAGCATCGCAAAGGACATCCAATTGTCATAGATTCAAAAATTGTTGAACCATTGGAACTTCTTCATATTGACCTTTGTGGACCGTCAACTGTTGAAACACTCAACAAGAAACGGTACATTTTGGTTATAGTTGATGATTTTTCACGATTCACTTGGGTGTATTTTCTCAGGTTAAAATATGAAGTCGCCCAAACAATGATCGAATTCATCAAGAAAATAGAGTTGAGTCTAAAGAAGAAAGTTTGAAAAATCAAAAGTGATAATGGGTCAGAGTTTAAAAACAATGTGCTAGATTAGTTCTTAACCGACAAAGGAATTTCGCATAATTTCTCCTCACCATATACACCTCATCAAAACTGTGTAGTTGAAAGGAGGAATAGGTCACTTTGCGAAGCAGCAAGAACTATGTTTACATATGCGAATCTTCCTCAATATCTATGGGCAGAAGCAGTTTCGACAGCATGTTTCACTCAGAATCGATCTTTCATTCATCGTCGTTTCAATATAACTCCGTATGAAATCATCAATAACCGAAAACCTAATGTCAAATTCTTTCATGTTTTTGGTTGCAGGTGTTTTATAATGAATCTCAAAGATAATCTTTCGAAATTTCAAGCTAAGGCTGATGAAGGAATATTTTTGGGATATTCGACAAATTCGGTTGCATATAGAGTGTTAAATAAACGAACTCGTAAAGTAGAAGAAACGTTTAATCTAACTTTTGATGATTACTTCGTGAAACAAGTTGAAAAACAATTTGAACAAAAACCAATTCTTAATGAATCAACTGATGAAACTGAAGAATCTAATTCATCTGACTTTGATTATGATTTAATTTTTGGTGTTCCAGACAGGGCTATTGATGCTGAAGTACATGCTGCTGATAATTGAAATCCTGAATCTTCGAAACATTCTGATGATTCGACAATCACATCAGAGACATCTGCTAATGGCAAAAGTATGCTAGATGCTCAAGTGGAGGGGGAGCACTTGAATATACCTTCAACTGTTGAGGGGGAGCATCCTTTCGAGGGGGAGAAGAGCAGTATGAATGATGGTTTCGAGGGGGAGCATCAAAATGATAATTATGTTCAGGGGGAGCATAATGATACTGAAACCGTAAATCTTGTTGAAAATGATGAATTCTATGAACTAAATGATAATTTTTCTATTGCAGGATCCGAAAATGGAGAGATGTACGAAGATGCACTATTAGACTTTGATCCAGTATATCCACCATTGGAAAAGTAGACAAGAAATCATCCGAACAAGCAAGTCATTGGAAATCCACAAGATGGAGTTTTGACAAGAGCTCAAATTCGTGCAAAGAATGAGGTACTGAATGCTCGACAAGATTTTTGCATGTTTAATGTTTTCATCTCGAAAATTGAACCAAAGAATGTTAAGGTTGCAATGGAACACTCTGATTGGGTTGTTGCAATGCAATCTGAACTGGCTGAATTCGAGAGAAACAAGGTTTGGAGGTTAATTCCTAAACCTGAAAATGTTTCGATTGTCGGATTAAAATGGATTTTCAAAATTAAAACCGACAAGGATGGAAATATCGTTCGAAATAAAGCACGATTAGTTGTTAAAGGATATTCGCAACAATAAGGTATAGATTATGAAGAAACTTTTGCCCTTGTCGCAAGACTCGAGGTTGTTCGAATATTCTTGACTTATGCAGCTCACAAAGACTTTGATGTCTATCAAATGGATGTGAAGTGTGCGTTTTAAAATGGAGAGCTGGAAGAAACTGTGTATGTGGAACAACCCTCAGGTTTCGTGAATAAAGAATATCCTAATCATGTGTATATTTTAGATAAAGCAGTATATGGGTTAAAACAAGCACCACGAGCATGGTATGCAACTCTTACCAGTTTCTTAAAAAAATTGAAATTTAAACAAGGATCAGTTGACCCCACATTATTTCGAAAGAAAGTTGGGAATCATCTAATGCTTGTTCAAATTTATGTCGATGATATTATTTTTGGCTCGACTGACCCTGCTTTGTCTAGTGAATTTGAAATTTTGATGAAAAGCCAATTCGAAATGAGCATGATGGGTAAAATCAATAATTTTCTGGGTTTCAACATTCATCAAAGCAGAGAAGGAATTTTCATAAATCAGGAAAAATATACAAAGATTTTGCTCGAAAAGTTTGGAATGACAAACAACACGAAGTTAAGAGTACCAATGACGGTTGGAACGAGGCTAAATCCTTCGTTAGAAACACCTGCGGTTGATCTTACATTATACAGGAGCATGATAGGGTCATTGCTTTATCTTACTGCAAGTAGACCTGATATCATGTTTTCTGTATGTAATTGTGCTAGGTATCAAGAAAATCCAAGAGAACCACACATGACTGCAGTGAAAAACATTTTTCGTTATCTCAAGGGAACAACTTTGTTAGGATTATGGTATTCTGCGAAATCAGGATTTTTTATTCAGGCGTTCTCAGATGTAGATCAGGGAGGATGCACACTGGATCGAAAGAGTACAAGTGGTGGATGTCAATTCTTGGATGGAAAGTTAGTCAGTTGGCAATCGAAAAAGCAAACGTGTGTTTCGATTTCTACTGCTGAAGCTGAATATGTTGCAGCTGCTGCTTGCACTTCGCAAATCATTTGGATCCAAAGTCAATTGCGTGATTATGCCATTAATATGAAAAAGATTTCACTGTATTGTGATTCACAAAATGCTATTCGCATTTGTCATAATCCAGTACAACATTCGAAAACCAAACATATTGCACTTCGTTATCGATTTTATTAAAGATCACGTGGAAGATGGCAACAATGAAGTTCATTTTGTAAAAACAACTGATCAGCTTGCTGATATTTTTACAAAAGCTTTGGACGAAAAATCATTTGTTCGAATTTTGACAGGATTGTGGATGATTGAAGCAAATTCTGTTCCAAGACTAAATTCAAAAGAATAACAATGAAGTGGTGTGCAAACGTGTCGATTCAGAGGCTAAACTGGTTCATTCAGAGGCTGATAGTATTAACCATTCAGAGGTTACTGTTCACGTTCAGCGCTTCGACACGCTTCGTTTTCGACAATTGGGAAAGCCAAGTTTCGTTAATTTGGTTGTGCTTTCTTAAATTTTCGTTAAATTTGAAAGTTTCGTTAATTTGGTTGTGCTTTCTTAAATTTTCGTTAAATTTGAAAGTTTCGTTAGTTTGGTTATGCTTTTTTAAATTTTCGTTAAATTTTGAAAAGTTACGTTAGTTTGGCAATTTTACTTAAATTTTCGTTAATTTTGAAAAATTGGAAAAACCAAAAATATTTTTGTTTGTTTGTATTCTTTTTCGAAAAATCAAAAATTCCAAAAAGATTTTCTTTTGTTATTTGTTTTAATTTTCGAAAAATCAAAAATTCCAAAAATATTTCTTTCTTTTCAAAAACATAAAATACCAAAAAGATTTTTGTACTTTGTTGTTTTTTTTAGTGCAGATTTAACGAAAGTTCTTCAAGGTCATGCTTGCATTTCTAGGGGAAGGTAAAAATTTCGACAACTTTGTAATAGTTAGATTGTCCCTAGAAGCATGCTGCAACATGTCGACCCAAGCCTCCATTGACTCAATGTGTGTTTTTGAAAGCCTGAATGAAATTTTTCATTACGAAAATTTCTTCCCAATCAGGCTTGCATTCACATTAGTCTCCTGAGCTACCTAACTCTTCTCAAATGAGTTAAGAGTTTTCTGTTTGGTCCAAGCATAACAGAGGTACAATTGAATTCGTGAACCAATCTTTTTCATCTCAAAATTCTAACACATTTCACACATAATGACATATGTCCAAGAGGTCATCGATCAAACCATTCATGACTTAGGCACATCAAACTTCTGTGTTATTCTTTAAGGAATTGACGGGGAACTATGTTCCAGTTTTAACGAAACAGTTGTTTCAGTACCAATCTTCGATACTTCAAATCATATTCAATTCTTTTAAGTGGTCTTGATCAAATGGTCGAAACCCACGATATTTGTTACCCGACAGGACCCAGATAACAATTCTTACTTGAATATGATTTTAGGGTGAGCTTCATTTGCAATTCATTGTCACTTCATATATTTTTCCAATGCATACTTGTTCCTGACTACACTGGTCATACAGGTAAATTTCTGTTACAATTACTCACCTTATGTTTAGGCTGATATGTAACGAAATTTTTTAGCCAACCACGAAGCCTTGAAAAAGAAGCCCTTCAATACTTTTCTACAAGTATTCGATTGTAATTCACGGGAACATACACATGATGTTGATTATCTATCTTGATAATTAACGAAGCAACCTTTGCCCGGGGTTTTACTGCTTTTGTGTCGACATTTTATTTTTCGACATCACATACTCCAAATTTTTCGTTAGTTTGCTTCTTATCTTATTTCTTTGGCACACTGCACACACGAAATCCTTGAGGCTCTGAGTATTACCAACTCAGGCTGATGATTTCGAAAGTCTGGAAAATGACTTCATCTTTAATCCCAAAGATGAAAGAGCCTTACCTCCATGCCGAAGGCTTGTGATGGTTGCTGTCTCGATGATGTATGGCCGACGAATGGTTGACATGACGTTCTGTCTTCTTTCCGGGTTTCAAGGAGATGTGATGGGTACTTTTTTACGCGTGGCTACTTTATCGGAATAGTGGTGCGATTTTCAAGGTGCCACATCGGATCTCATTTAATGCTCCTCCCGCTTCACAGTCAAATTTCAGGGTTACATATAAAAGGGGATTCAAGGGTTCTTTATCAGTTTACGCTTTCAAAATAAAAATCCCCAATTTGTCTTAGAAATCCTTACTTGTTCTTCAAAGGTTCAAAACCCTAATCATGGTGACTCCTGCTGCTGTTGTTGCTCCATCCTAGTCTACTGAAGAAGTTGTTTCTCAACCATTAATGAAGATTCAAAGCACTAACTATCAAGTCGAGGGGAATGTTTCTCTGTAGCCTGAAGAACTCAAGATGTTGATTGTGGCTTTGAAGAACTCTGTCTTGTCTACTGCTATGTTCAATTCTTTTGCTGTTCCATTATCCTGGCTTTTATCAGCAGGATCTACTGCAACGTATAGCAAAGCGATGGATGTTATCACCTTCAATTTGGTGAATGACAAGAAAATCCGTCTTACCAAGAAGCTTTTCTGTCAAATTCTTGGTATTCCCAATACTCCACCCTACACTGATCTTTCTTATGCTCAAATTATTTACATGTTCAATGAGATCGGTCATCAACCCCCACTCACAAAGATTAGTGATTTCAAGAAATCCGGCCTTCCAAGTGTTTGGAATTTTCTGTTTGGTATTTTTCTTCGCTGCTTGATTGGTCGCAGTATTGGCTTGGATAAAGGTCGAATGGAAGTCTATGCCATGGTTGTTGGGCTTTATTATGATATTTCGGTGGATTTTTCTACTCAGCTGTGGAAGGAGTTTCAGAAAAGTGTGGAGAACACGAATCTGGTTCAAGGCATTTCGTGTGCACGATACTGGAGTTTAATTCTTCGTTATGTTTATGACAAAGAAGGGATTGATGTGCCAACTGATGAAGAAAGATTTGAGTTCTTGAAATATCACTTTCCAAAGGAGGTTACATATAATGCCGAAGAGTTTCCAAACATTGCTAGAATCCCTGATGCAATGTTAAAACGTGTTGATCCGGTGAATGCCGTTTTGATAGAATATTTGAAGACTGTTAATCCTGATGTTCAAACAGGAGTGTTATTGCCAAAGACAGATGCAACTTCTTCTAAAAAGTCTCGAAAAACCAAGAAGGATGATAAGTCTATACCTGAGAAGCCTATTCAAGAACCCAAACCCACGAAACCGTTGAAGAATTTAAACGAATAGGAAAATGTTGTGTTACCAGAGACAATGACTGTTGAGCCTGTTGTTGATGAAACAGAAAAAGAAGTAATTCCATCGAAAACTGGAATTTACAAACGAATCAAGAAAAAGTCTCGTGGTTCATGAAAGTTTTCGGGACGATCATCCAGTTTTTCTCCAACAATGGTTGGTAAACCTCATGTAACAAGGCAAGGGGTTGTTATTCGTGAAGTTCAAGCTCTTGTTTCTCCGTCCTCTAAGAAATGAATGGCTGAGCATATGGCGAAAAATCTTTCTACGAAGATTAAAAAGAGGAAGTTGATTCTTCAAAAAGAATCTTCCGAAGATGAGAAAGTTCCTGAAACTCCTGAAGAAAATCTTATCAAATCAACTTCAACTCCTGAGCAGATTGAAGTCATACAACCCAAAGTTTCGTTAACCAAGTCAGTTACTGAGGAGGTTCGAACTTTAGACATCACTACAAACGTATCTGATACGGTTGTAAATGTCAACATGGGTGAAGGAGATTCGCATACAGAGCTTCCATTATCAACCCAAGGTATTCCTGCATTCTCTCACATGGATACTTCAGTTTCTTTACCTCCTTATATTATCCCTGTTTCAAACACAACAAACTCTCCTACTTTTGAGCATGTTATCCAAAATCCATTTACCACACTTTTCTCATCCCAATCCACTGATCCACCCAAATCTATCGATGAACCTGGAACTGATACTGACGACGGAGGTTTTGGAGGTACTTTTGATGATTTGGAATTTGATGATGAGGAAGAAAATTTTCCAGATCATATGTTAATGTCTATGAAGCAGTTCAAGATTCTTAACAAGAAGTTGAATTCGATTATTCAATCTCAAGCTGATATACGGGGACGTAATTCGGTGTCAAGTATGGAGATTGATTGTCTGCTCAAAGCTGTCAAAGCCAGAATGATTACCAAATGTTCTGGATTGATTAAAGAATCTGAATCACACATCATGGAGAAGTTGGACCAGAATGATAAGAATAATGAGTTACGTGTGAAGTCTCAATCTTCGAATTTTCTGGGAGAAGTTAAAGACTTTAGACGGTTGGCTAAGGAACGACATGTATTGTTTGTTCAAGATGTGAAGAAGGTAAGGGAGGATGTTAATTTCCAAATTCGAGAACTTCGTGAAGACATGGCGAAAGAGATTTCTAGCGTTCAGAAAGACTATGCGTCTCTCAATCAGAAGATGGATATTATTTGTGATGCAGTCACAAAGTTTGTTAAATTGTACGAAAGTTTGAGTCCTCAAATTACTCAACTTTCTACGAATGATAGTCAAAGCTTCGTGGAAGTTGTTAGTTTGTTAAAGGAGTTGCAAGCACTCATTTTCAATCCTGCTACATCTTCGCTCATTACTCCTGAGTTCTTGTCCCATAAGTTTATTCAGTTTGAAGCTGTTCTGCATAAACAATTAGCTCCGTTATCCAGGATTTTGAATTTATTACCAACAGATGCCCCGCCTGTTGTCACAGGGGTGCAAGGGGGAGAAAGGAAGGTTGGTGATGGAGTTTCGCATGAAAACATCAAGGTTGTTGGAAAAGTTTTCTCAACAAAAATTCCAACAACAAAGCCAATTATTTCAACAGCTGGGCCAGTAAGTTCAACGGTGGTGACTTCAAAGCCAATATCAAAACCAATTACTAAAGGCATAGTGATTGATTCTTCTGTTAGAGAGGGAAGTAGTTCAAAACCAAAGAAGGTTGTTGATGATTCTTCGAAACAAGACAAAGGGAAAACAATTGTTGTGGAGAAATCAAAAGAAGAGAAGAAAGATGAAGCTGAAGCTGAAATGGAGAAACTAAGGGTTATTCATAGTATTATGAGACTTCGTGCGAGTGATCCACCAGGAATGGATAAGGGAGATCCAAGCAAGCATTATAATTACGAAACTATCGAAGCAAAAGTTGCATTCAATCACATGTATGCTTTTGAGAAGAAGCCCAAGAAAAGTTATGTTGTCACTAATACAGATATGAGCCAGTTAGATTTTCCAGTGAACGAAATGATGTTCATGATTGCTCAGTACAGGATTGCTGAAAAGTTTGATAATGATGATGACTACACTTATATGAAACTTAGGTTTCATGCTGTTCTTGGCAAAGTTCCAGAGGAGATATGGTCTTTGGTGAAGATAAAGAAGGTGATTAGTATTACGAAGGATGTTCTGTTCGAGAACATGATGCAGAATTTTCGTTTTCATGTTGCAAGGGCGAATGGTCAAAACTATGATTTCTATGTTGCTGATTTTTCTTTAATAAACTTGTATGATCTTATACAAGTTGCAATGCTTTTGAAAGACAAGAATGCTTTGCATCTTCAAGGAACAAATCCAGAAGTGTTTAGACTTGGTCTTGCCCACATCAAAATATTCATAGATAATTACTATGAGTGTTTGGCTCCTACTGATGTGGAGTTGGCTACAACATTGGGGAAAGATGTGAAAGTCCCTATGGAAGTTTCGAAGACCCAACATGAGTTGAAGAAATTTGCTGATGGGGAAATTTGCTTGAAACCGTTTGGATTGGTCTTCGCAGGAAAGGATAAGAATGGAAAGGATAAGAATGGAAAGGCTAAAAGATTATTGTTCCAAGCAAGCGAAGTTGAAAGATATACCACATCCCAGTATACGAACTTTATTGTTCGTATGAATAACTGTTCGAAAAACAACCAAGGGGATAAGAAGGAGTTAAAGAAGATTATTTCATGGTATATACGGATATATGAAGAGTGATGTTGTTTGCTGCACAAATTCTCTCACCTTGAGAAGCTCGACTTGATTACAAAGGGGGAGATTGTAGAGTCGAAATATGTTGTAATCAGTCGAAGTCTGTTTAATTGTTCTCTTCATATGTTTTGTTATGTATTTGCTAAGGTGTCTCATGTACGAATCTTAACTTCTAAGCCTTAGTATTTTTTGTATGCTTTCACGTCTCCTATAAATAGGGACTTTACTTAGAGTTAGATAAGAGTCGTAGTACAACTTGTCTACTTTCTCTCTGTAAGAATTGGAAGCATAATACAAGCTGAAAACCAGATTATATTTACTCTTTGTGTTCATTTGATCATTACTCTGATATATTCTCGATTCATCACTTCATCAATTATAGTTGTATCCTAATAATTTTTACACACGATATCGTATTTAAATCAACTAAGAATAATTTAAATACTAAGTTAAAGTGTTAAACAACACTTAACTATTGTAAGAAAACTTACAATATGCCTTAGAATAGTTTTTAGGTGTTCTTGGTGTTCTTCGTGTTCTTCGTGTTCTTGGTGATGTTAATATGATTGAATGATGTTTTTGGCTAGAATTAACAAGATTGTAAGGTGATTTCGAAAGATGTTAAGAACACTTGATGATTCCCGCAAGATCCTAAGAAGATTCAAGTGATATTTCGCATGATACTTGAGAGGAAAAGTGGTGATTTCGGTTGTGTTCTTGAGAGGAAATGAGGTAATTTCGGTTAAGGAGTGTAAGAATGAGTTTGAGTTTTTGGCCGTGCATATATATATGCATGAATATTTGACGTGACATGTTCATTGAAACATGCACCTTATCTTCTAAAAATGCGAGCGAAAGGATAGGAATTAGGAGTATTCGGCCAAGAACTCTACCCGGGAATGAGCATTTTCAGTGTAAAAAGGTTTTCGGTCTCGCACATTTGCAGTCCGTAGGAGTTTGCGTTCAGGAGGTGTTTTCGGCGGTAAACGGTTCTCGGTGCGAGGCAAGTGGCTAGTCCGAGGGTTTTCGGTTGAGGAGGTTCCCATGCGAGATTTCTCGGTTTGAGTGTTTTTACTTCAAATTTTTACAACACTTTTTAATAAAGGTTTATTCATATCAAGTTTATTAATTTAACTTTAATAATTTAACAAAACAACAAATTTGACATTTATTTGACATGTTTGACTTTTTTTTACCTTGGTTGACTTTTACAGATTTGAAAATAATGGGTTATCACATTATCCCCCCGGTTAAAGGGAATTTCATCCCGAAATTCGTTCTAGCGTGGCTGTTCTTTGCACTAGGAAAAGATACGGGTACTTTTGTTTCATTAGACTTTTCTGTTCTCTAATGAATTCAAGTTCTCACTTAGCGTTCGAACGGACCTTTATTATTAGTATGTGACCTTGTTTTGTTCAATCTGACTCTCTGTGTTGGGATGGTAAATTGTACTTAAGATGGGAAAAAGTGTGGGTTTGGTTTACTTGTCTATGTTTACTTGAATCATAGCATGCCCATTCGTCGTTTTGGGCAGCTTTGCCCAGAAGTTCATAGTAGGACTTGTTGGATTAATGTCTAAGTCCATAACTATATTTGGTATGTACTTGACCCGACCCGGCATGGTCCATTTGGGTTGCACTTCACCGGCACAATTTATATGGATAGTCTTTTGAGAATAGTATATTTATGATTTATATTAATATATTATAAGTTCTAATATATTAATATGGAATCATATTATTTAATTAGTATTGATCAAGAATTAATTTAGAATTAATTAAGTGATCAAAAAGAACTAATTAAATATGGACTCTTATATATATGGAATGGGCCAAGTTCATTTAGGTTGGGCTAAGCTTTCATGGATGGTCCATGGAGCTTTTAACCCATGGATCCTATGTAAATGAAAGATCATGGGTATTAGGGTTTACATGGATGTAACCCTAATCCTCCATAATATATAAAGGGGTCCTTGGCTCACAAAATTGGCACAAGTGTGTGAAAATAAGATTGGGCCGATTTTAGTGTGCATACATATTCTCTCAAGTTCTTCCAAGGTGTTTTGGTGATTTGTGATTCCATTTGAGGCTTCCACACTATTGGGGCTAAGCTCTTAAAGCTTGAAGACATCAAGCTACATCAAAAGTTATGTCATCTAACTAGAACTTTGTAGTATAGGTGCTTCATAATATTCTAGTTAGGATGAAACCTTGGAATAGTTAATATTTGCATGTAGAATAGAGAAAACATAGATCCAAGGTTTATAGGGTTGCATGTACACCATAGGAGTGTTAGAATGCTCAAAATCCAACAGGACTCATACTTGGTTCATCCACCATCACCTCGTGTATAAAAGTCGCATATAATTAAGATTGAGAAGACGTTAGGATGGGTGGCTCTGCCCCAAGTCCACAACCAGACAAGGAACAGGAAGTAGGGCGGAATCACACATCTTAAATCCGTTGAATCTTAATTATATACCACCCTCGCGTATACCCTTAGTAGTGATAGATTAACCGCATGGGTCCTTTCTCTATTCTCGAACTTGACTTGTTGTGTGAGTGGTATTCCTGGGAGATATGCTGAGGATACTTCGGGAAGATTACAGACTTTCGGACATCTTTGGTGTGCTTCACTTTAAGTTTCTTGTCTACGGAGTAAGTTAGGAAAGCATGATACCCCTCACATTGGTACTTCTGAGTTTTAAAGCGAGAGACGATACGAAGGTTTGTGTCAGGTTTGTCGTTATAGGTTGAAAAGATTTTGTTAGACAGTTGGTTAAGGCAAAGGATCTTTTCGTAGCTCAGGAAATTGGTATGGTGAGGACCAAGCCAATTTATGTCGAATGACGACGTCAGAAGTTTCCATGGTAACGGATGTTAAGTCGATTTGGAATGAGTGATTGTTTAGTGCGATAGTATATTCTATGTTTATGTCTTTAATGTTTTCTGTTTTATTCTTGTTATTACTACCGTGAATATTTGTACCGTATTTAGCTAGTATGAGAAATGAGAGTACTTTGACAATTACTAATGAAATCTCGTAATATGATCCCTACCAAGTCCCTCTATAATCGCTTAGTATATACAAATCGTATATAGTTAAGACTGAGAAGACATTCGACTGAGTAACTCTGCCCTAAATCCACAATCAAACAAGAAACAGGAAATAAGGCGGAATCACTCACTCTAGGCCTGCAGAATCTTAACTATATATATGATTCTAACGTCACAATAAGCCATCATAGCTCACCTGTAAGGATTTTTAGTTTTTATATGAATGATGCATTTTATTTGAATGAGAAGGCAATTTATGATTTTGAATTTTAATTGTCAAAAACTTTTGTGAAAATTCGATGCTTAATTCTTGTTATTCGAAAAACGTACCCAAAAATCCCAGAAGAGTTCCTCGTTGCTTCACTATGTCCTGTTTGTTAAAATCCTCCTGCTCCTCCGTCATTCCTCTCTGTGGGACAATCACTCTTGAAATTTCCTATTTCACCACATGCATGGCATACTTGACTTGTACTAGCATCGATAGTCGAGGTGATGTGTTGGGCCGGAGTCCTACAAAAGTGGGCGGTGTGCCCCTTCTTGTTGCATTTGCTACAATACAGCACTCGGCAAGCTCCATAATGATGGTAGTAGCACTTGCTGCATTGTGGGAGGTTTCCATAATATGGTGTTGTCGGTGTTGAGGTAGTAAGGTCGGTGGGGGTATAGACTGCCACAAATGATTGTCTTTCGCTAGGCCCTTGAGTCGAATTGCCCCCTTTCTCGTTCCCAAGCTTTCGTTTCATGTTCTTAGGTTTGGGGTTTGGGGTGTCCCTGTAAGTAGACACTCATTGGTTACCTTGGTTGTTACTACAAATTGAATTGTCGACACTGTTTCCATTCTTGTTTGTGTTGTTAGCATTGAGATGTGCCATGACGGCTGTCACGGCATTTGTGACCGCAACTTGAAAGGTAGCAGAGTCTATCTGCAGAGTTGGGGTTTCACCGGTTGGCTGGTTATTTCCATGTGAAGACATGATTCTATTGCATGATGTGAAACAAGTTCGTAAGTAACTATGGTCGTTTCTAGTTGTATTCTATCTATTTAATATATATACATATAAATTTCTTGTTTTGTTGTGAGATTCTCAATGTTTCGACCTACATCCCTATGATGTGTTCATGGTAGTGAATAGATTAGATATTGTACAAAGGTTAAGTTCACTCATCCTAGTAATACTCTCGTCCAAGCACGCTTAACTGCGGAGTTCTGATGAGATCCGGTGCATTAGTGTTGGTATGATCGCACCCAATAAGTCTACGAGAAGGCATCTTTCTACCATAAGGTTTAAAAGAATGAAACGGTAGTAAATCTTTAGTAGTAGCTATAACTCATGTGTCGATTGAACTATGTTATCTTCGTTCTGTGTGTATCATCTTATGACTTTTATAAAGTTTTGTAAACAATTCATAATAGAAGTCTATATAGAATAAACTTATGAATTTTTAATAGTTTTCGCCCTTAAACGGAATTCTATTACTTGATGTATTAGTATTTGTTATTATGAAAGAAGTGATAAACCTAACACATAGTGTGAGTAGTGTAATCACTAACTCACTAAGTTATATCATTTTATAAATTACTAGTATGACGTATAGAGTGTTTTCTAGTTTGCTCCTGATAGGGTAAGATTCATTAACGATTTCTCTAGTGCCTTTCTCTTCATTCTGGCCTTTCTCGGAATTCTCCTCATGAACCCTCTTTTGGTTCTTCCTCAACTCTCCTGTTGGCTATTGTAATGGAGTGGTTATATCTACCTATGTTGTTCGCTCAAGAATGGGAGTGTCTAAAGAATCTATGAGTTTAACAAAACATTATTATTAAAAATATTTTTTTACGAGGATGATCCTTACCGGGTCTTTCTATAACCACGTAGTGTGTACAGATTATATATAACCAAGATCAAATAGACCTTTGAATAAGTGATCCTACTCTAAGACCACAACCAAACAAGGAACAGGAAGTAGAGTGAAAATCACAAATTCTAAGTCTATAAAATCTCAATTATATATAACCTTAATGTATACACTCAGTAATTATAGACCAACCAGTAAGGGTCTTTTAGTTTTTACATAAATTAGCTATAGTACTTAAAATACTCCTATTATGTTTGATTCTAGAGCTTCTTGGTATACGAAGTTGATAAGTTTTTAGACTTGTTGTTATTGTATAGTATCATAAAATACTCCTATAGTATTTTAAAATTTATGTTTGGTTCCAGTATTCTTTTGTATATAGAGTTGGTAAGTTTTAGACTTGTTGCAACACCATTATCACTCCCAAACACATGTTGGTCGTATCTTAAATAAATAGAGTTGATCAGGTTTTATTTATCCCAGATATGATTACATAATTGTCTAGGTTTGACTGTAATGTTTAACATCTAAATATTTTTGTTTTGTTCTTATTGTGATACATGTTCTAGTATATATATGCATGTATGTAAACTTTCATAAAAATATTAATATATTTTAAAAGTATAGTTCTTGGTCAGAGTGTTTTTATCCCACTGTATTTATAGTTGTATATCTTTTACAGGTTGATATACTTAGTTCAATATAAACAATGCTCTGATACCAATCTGTCACACCCCCAAACCGGAACGGCGGAAACGTTCGAGGGCGGAGGACGGCATGTACAGTCTCACAAAAATTGTATAATAGTAATCAAAGCAACAACAACCATTGTATTAATAACATAGTATTTACATTGTGTTCAAAACATTGTTTGTTTAACATTAAAACGATAGCAAAAGATAAGACGTAATGCCACTGTGCTCCTGACAGGGTATCCGTCTACTAAGTGGTTTGAAAAAAAAGTGTCAACATTTAAGTTGGTGAGTTCATAAATATTTTGTTGGAAAAGATATGTTCTTTGTTATTGAAACGTTGTTGTTTTCTTCCAAAAACAATCCAATATTTTCTTAGTAAATAAATTATAGTCTTGGTACTTTAAGAACCAAAAATTATAAGCTCTTGTTGGGTAAGGGACGACCACTCAGTCCAGAAGCTCATGGGCGTTTGGTGAGACTCCTTCGAGCCAAACTTAAGCCCCGGGAGCTGGTTCTTATGTTATAATCTGAGATTTGAGATTCCGATCCGTGTAATTGGTATGACTCGTACGGTTACCTCCTATGATTACTTAGTGTATTTAAATTATATATAATAAAAATCGAACGGACAGTCGATTGGGTGAATCTGCCCTAACCCCACAACCAAACAAGGAATAGGAAGAAAGGCGGAAATCACACATTCCACTGCCTATCGGATCTTCATTACACAGAATCCTAACATATACATTAAGTAATCATAGACTTTAGTAATAAGAATACTCGATATATGTTTTCTGAACTTCTGTTTGTACCATATTAGTAACAATAAAATGTTTTGCTTTTCGTGTAACTTATGTGTAAATCTAGAAATTTAGTACTTACAAATAATGTAATATAGTTTTATGATTTAAATAAAACCTTTGAAAGTATATTTGCCCTGAAATCCGAATGTAAGGTTAATAATCAAATAAAACTATTTGATAATATATTATTCGTAAATATATCGTTGTTTTCTCCTTGTGAGTTCTTATAACCATACTGACCCAGTCGGCCTGATTGCGACGTTTTTCAGGCGTTGGAACGTTAACAACATTTGTCACCCCAGGTCTGCCGACCTGACTGTAGCTAACAGTCAGGATGTGGGATTGTTACTCCCAAATAGATCTATATACAAATATATCCCTCTCCCTACAAGAGACTCTGGTTATAAGTCAGGACTTTTACTCGTACTTAGATAAGTACACGAAGATGTCTCACAAATTTCTTCAACGTTTTTACGAGTAATAGCTGAAAACCCTTTTTGTTTATATGTTAACATGTACTTTGTAAAATAGATCATTTGTCCCATAAACTATACATATTATAGTTTATAAGTTTGTTTTCCGTGTTATAACCATGTACTTTGTAAAATAGTTCCTTTGTTCCATAACTATACCACTCTATAGTTTAAAAGTTTGTTTCCATGTTGTTGTGAAAACTGTTGCGTCTTAACATGTTTTGTAAACTATTTGTAAATTCAATAGTAACGATATTTTGTGTATTTAGTAAATTTTATGTTTAACAATATGTTACGGTAATAAAATATTATAAACAATTTATATTTTTAAACACAAGATTTCTTGTGTTTTACTTGTATTCCCCCCTAAAACAATTTAAAAATTGTGAAAACGTAGGGGTATGAACTCACCTTGTGTATGTGTTCTTGTTTAGATACGAATTGGTTGTGAATAATTCTCGGGATAGAATACGTGATTATAGCCGTATCCTAATAATTTTTACACACGATATCCTATTTAAATCAAATAAGAATAATTTAAATACTAAGTTAAAGTGTTAAACAACACTTAACTATTGTAAGAAAACTTACAATAAGCCTTAGAATAGTTTGTAGGTGTTCTTCGTGTTATTCGTGTTCTTCGCGTTCTTCGTGTTCATGGTAAAGTTAAGAAGATTGAATGATGTTTTTGGCTGGAATTAACAAGATTGGAAGGTGATTTCGAAAGATGTTAAGAACACTTGATGATTCCCACAAGATCCAAAAAAGATTCAAGTGATACTTCGCATGATACTTGAGAGGAAAAGTGGTGATTTCGGTTGTGTTCTTGAGAGGAAATGAGGTAATTTCGGTTAAGGAGTGTAAGAATGAGCTTGAGTTTTCGGCCATGCATATATATATATATATATATATATATATATATATATATATATATATATATATATATATATATATATATATGCATGAATATTTGACGTGACATGTTCATTGAAACATGCACCTTATCTTCTAAAAATGTGAGCCAAGGGATAGGAATTAGGAGTATTCGGCCGAGAATTCTACCCGAGAAGGAGCATTTTTGGTGTAAAAAGGTTTTCGGTCTCGCACATTTGCGGTCTGAAGGCGTTTGCGTTCAGGAGGTGTTTTCGGCCGTAAACGGTTCTCGGTGCGAGGCAAGTGGCTAGTCTGAGGGTTTTCGGTTGAGGAGGTTCCCATGCGAGATTTCTCGGTTTGAGTGTTTTTACTTCAAAATTTTACAACACTTTTAATAAAGGTTTGTTCATATCAAGTTTATTAATTTAACTTTAATAATTTAACAAAACAACAAATTTGACTTTTATTTGACATGTTTGACTTTTGTTTACCTTGGTTGGCTTTTACAAATTTGAAAATAACTGGTTGTCACACGTAATACTCTTCGCATCAGTACAGCCCGCGTATTCCCTAGGTACGCCTCGCGTACTAGGGTTTCCTCTTAAACCCTTAAGCACTCCGAAAGCCATAACTTCTTCATTATAAATATGATTCCGACGATCCTTAAATCCATGGAAAGGTAACAAGAAGCACTAATCTTTAAGCAACCCACACCTGCCTTACCATTTCCCGAACAAACATCCAATTTCCCTAAAAGCCCGACCTGACAAATTACCGAAATACCATTTGACTCCAAAACACAAACCGAATACCCGAATTATCCAAATTACATTATACACCCCCAAATGAGTCCAAATCTCAATTCTTCAAGGGTGCCAAGCCCGCTAATACCCAATCTCTGATCACTACTCCAAAATTGGAAACGATTCGAAACAAGGCGTTACACTAGGATTAGTGTTCCACACTTAACCCCTTAAGGAATTAATTCATTAAGTCTAATACTGCATTAAGTTAATCGTAGGGCATTACCGTGTATAATTTAAAGTTCAATTAAAAGTTTTAAAGTGGGTCCCGAAAAAACTCCAAAACTAAGGTTTTCTTGACATTAGGGTTTTTCTAAACCCTAATTAGGGTTTCCAACCCAAACACGTGTCACTTGGACTAAAGTTAAATGTTTAGGTAATTTAATGTTTAATAATTCGGGCACCACCCACTGCCAGCTCGGGCAGTGGTGGTCGGCGACGGTTCATCGCGGCAGCCACCCACACACGGCGGTGAAGGCGGTTTCGAATGATAAATCAAACAACCAAGCACACATAAAAGTTCCTACATCATACATACACATACTAGCACCAAAAAGAATACAAAAATGCCCAATACAGCAACCAAGATGGTGGCAGACGGTGGCAGCCACCACCTCACAGTGGTGGTGGTGGTGGTGGGTTTTCTTCGGTTTTCCCGGCCAAGCAATATCCATACGACATCATACCATTAAAACACGCACATACACATGCAAAATTACACACAAAAACAGCCACCCACGTGGTGGCAAGCAGTGGTCGGACGACTGTGGCGTTTCAGAAGGAATGGAGAAAATAGGGGGTTATAGCAACAACACACACACGTGAACCATGAACACCACACAGCCACCCACTCACAGTGGCATGCGACAGTCGGAAAAATGATGGCAATTGGGACAGTCGCTCGTAGCGGCGGCGGCGGGACCCGATGAAACAATAGATGAAGCGAAGAGGGTGAAAGAGGAACATGTTTAAGTCCTGTCTCCAACTTCTAACTTAAGCCCCTTTCTTACACTTTCAATCCCGCCTTCATAATTCATCTTCAAATCAAATCCACTAATTACCAAACAGCCCCTGCTCCATGAATTTCTTTACATTCTAGTCTAATTGTTACAAAATAGACCCCAAATTCCATAAATTATAACATTTAACTCCTTATGGCTAACACTCTGATAAATTATTTCGAATTTAGGGCTAAAATAAAATAAAAATATAAAACTCGGGGTTTTAGGATTTATTTATTTATTTATTTATTTTTATTTATTTTATTTATTTTAAACGGGATATTACACTAAATCCGAGTTTAGGGTGCTTAAATACAAAGAAAACTCAAAAAGATCATAGGCTTGGGCTGCAGCCCTTGGCATGTCGTGACCATATACATGTCATGTCGTGATATTGCTCCCGATACGTGTTCTTAAATTGGTTTGTCACGTTGTGACCACCCTATGGTCATGTCGTGACACCTAGTTTTTCCCAAAAATCATGCTCTTGACCCCTTAAATCCCTACACTTATCCAACCTGAAACACGCATGTTATAGTAATTTTTTTTCAAAAATAGTCCATATTTGTTACATTTTTGTAATTTGCCAGGTTTGACCCTTGTGTAAAAAACTAATTACAAAAATTGTCCGCATAATTTACAAAAAAGTTCTACGAGCTTCACAATTCTGCCATCATATTTTGTGGAGTTGTCGCTTCTCATCTCTGGCTTTCTCTAAACTGCCGATAATACATTTAGAAAAAACCAACCACATTGTGTAGCATGAGTTTTTTTTCTAGTTTTAAAAAAAAGGGTAAAGACGTCAAAACTAAAAAAAATAAGTTGAAAAATCAAATAAACATGTGGAAATATCAATTTGTAAACATAAAAGGTATGGTTGTAAACGAACCAAATATTTAACCAACTTTTTGTTAACTGTTCAGCACGAAGTTCGTTTATTTAATAAATGAACGAACATGAACACAAATTTTCATTCATTTAAATCAGTGTTGCAAAAATCGGTCTAGGCGGCCGATTAATCGGCGCCTAGGCGCTTGGCGGCCTCCAACCGCCTACGAATAGGTTTTAAAGGGTTAATTAATCGGCCTTGGTCAACATCAGTCAAAGACGGTCCAAATCGGACTAATTCGGCCCAACTCGGACCAAAATGGCTCAAACCAGCCAGCTCAAAGGAGTCGCTTGCCTAAAATATACTTGGCTTGGGTTTTCTTAGGTGAATAGATACATGCTCCCTTTTATAGAACTAATTTGCCCTCATAGAATGCTTCCGTTGGCGATGTGGGATGCTGAAGCTTATTTTTTCTTCCCTGCATTGCCTTCATCATTCTTTTCCCTATGTTGCTGGTCGCCATTTTCCTTCTGCCCCCTGCCCCATCTCCATCGACCTACGTTGCCTTCAAAACTCTAGCATGTCTAAACCCAACAATTGCACTCGATCAATTCCAAGACTTGTACACCATAATCGATTAATTCCAAGACTTATGCTCCTCTTTGACCTCCGGCCCTTGCTCCATCACTGTCGCCATTGAACCTCCAAGACTTGTGCTCTATCGCCATTGAACCTCCAAGATCCTTGTTGTCACAGGCCACCATCGCACACTGCCTTCTTTTCTACCTGTGCCACCGTCGCACGTTACAGTCTCCTTCGCAGGCCATCGTCAAACTTGTCGACAACAACATCAGGTAATGATTGTGTATCTGAAATCGATTTTCAATAAATTCACAGGGGTTGAAATCTATATGAATGTATTTGATATCAATTGGAATTAGGACAAATTGGAATCTATCGATGTCAATTCCAAAGTAGTTGAATCTATCGAGGTTGGAAAATTGGAATTAGCAACACAGTTGTTGAATCAAACCAATGTTAGAAGCGTCGATGCATACCATCTGCTCGATTAAATGCTTGTGTGAAAGAAGAATGGAATTGCTCGATTCACAACTTCATTGATTTTAGGTTGTTTGTTGTATTCTTGATGTAGGTTTACTAAGTTTGTCTTCTTGGGCAGGTTGTCCTCCAGAAACTATGTGTAGTTGTGGTTGTCGGATTTTACAGCATTTCCATTGGCATTGGTCAAAAAGGGAGCCAGTAATTGACATTCAACATGGCTGATGTTGTATTGCCCATCTTCAGGATTGTAGTTTTGCTGCTAATAAGAACATAGTTGATGGTCCCCTGTTCACCTCTTTAACAAAAAATGAGATTAGTTAGTTTAATTGTGTGATTATTTTTTTAATTCTTAGGATTAATGTTATATTTATTAACTTGTTAACTTGTTTACTTATATTCTTAGGAATAATGTTATATTTATTAATTTTTTAATAATTTTTTTAATAATTACTAGTCCCCGATTAATCCTCCGATTAATCTCCGCCTAGCCGATTAATCGCTTGACCCCAGTCCACCGATTAACCTACGTCAAGCGATTTCTGCAACCTTGATTTAAATAAACATGAACAATAGTCTCGTTCGTTCAATTATGTTTGTGAACGTTCGTTCATGTTCGTTTATTTAAGTTCCTTTTATGTTCATATATGTTGTTTATTACATTCTTATATTAGATGTTCGTTTATGTTCATATATTTTCAGTTATGTTTGGTTATCTATGTTTGTTTATGTTTGTTTAGCATGATCATGAACATGAACAAGAAAACTCATTTGCTTATTTGTTCATGTTTGTTCATTTGTTCGGCTAACTTAAACGAACAAACATGAGTAAACATTTGTTTCGTTCGGTCGTTTACAACTCAAATACACGGTATATCCATCCTTTTATCTTTATGGTGGACTAATTAAATTCCTAACAAAAATACATGGAAAAAACGTGTCCTTTTATCTTTATCATGGACTATTAAATTCAAAAACAAAAACACATGTTCAAAACGTGTAATTTGTTATTCTATCTTAGGCCTTTTGGTACAATACTTTTTCAAAATACGAACACTTACATAAAATCGAATGAATATCGATATCAAACTTATATCCATGCATTATGACCACAAATTTAGTCAATAGATAATAAATATGTGATAGATATTTCTACTTTTAAAGACACCACTTAAATAAATAATAAATATGTGATAGATATTTCTTCTTTTAAAAGACACAACTTAAATGCATATAAAAATATCATAGGTTCTTAGCCCAACTTGCCAACTGTGTTTTCTCTCCTCCCCTCTGCTAGATACACACATCTGGATTTCTCTGACTCTGGGTCGTTCGTTTCGCTGTCGACTGCGGATCTACAAAATAAAATAAACACAGAACTCTCACCATCGTTCCTCCTATTGTGAGTAAATATTTTCTAACCTAGTTTTATGTTTGTAACTTAATCTTATATAACCCAAAATATATGATGCTGTGATGTTATAGCTAATTATTGACCTATTTTGTGAATCGTAATTGTCAATTGTAAATTTATAAATAAGTGAATTTATGAATTTATTGAGCTTTACATGTCGGTAAGGCCATCTCTTATGGTCTTCCCCCAAGCAACGGGGAGCTAATGTTGGGACCGCTGGGAAAATCTTCTTTCCCTTCTTCTCCGCATGCTTTTTAATCTTTTAAGTTGCACCTTTTGCATTATATCCGAACATTGTTCTTGATTCATGAAATATGAGTATAACATCTAAAAAGGGTGAAAAATAAAAGATGAATATAACAGATGACCTAAATAAGCAATAAAGATTTAATTCAATTGTGACCGAACAGATGCAATAATCTAGTTCAACACCAATTGATTAATTCAATGAATTTGTACGGTTCCCAATTTTTATATATAGTGTTTAATTTGTAAAATTTAGATTTTATTAAATAATTTATTAATTTTCTATATGTAATTTATGAAACCTGAGTTCTATGAGGGATTTCATATATATATATATATATATATATATATATATATATATATATATATATATACTACGTTATAACCAATGTAATACACGGTTAATAAATTAAAATAACGTAGATAATAACTATAATCAAAATATTTTAAACAAATTTTATAAAAGGGTGTTTAGAAACATGTAAAAAATGAAAAAAATGAAAATAATACCAAATTATTTATAACTAATTAATTCTTTTTATCAATGATCACTTAATTGATTACCAAATATTTTAAATTTCAAATTCTCTATTAATAATGCTAATTTTAAAGAACTCAAAAAATAAATTAAATGTAAATGTAAAATCATAAACAAAAATAATAAAATAATAATAATAATAATAAACATGTATCACGTTTAGAGAGTAGAAGAAAAGAACCTAAAAATTATAAAAAAAATTGACAAATGGCAAAATTTCTACTCTTATATATATATATATATATATATATATATATATATATATATATATATATATATAAAATGAATATGTGATTGTTATGTACCTAAGTTTAAGTATAGAACCTTTTAAATGACATAGTTTTAAATAAAACATATCCAAGTTCTTTTTCTCTTAATTTCGTTTTAGTAAAATACCATTGAATTGAGTTCAATTATTGGATGAAAAAGATCAATTATATATATTTTTATTGCAAAAAAAATCATTAAAGTTTATAGTAAAAGTGAAAAACAAATATATTTTTAACGAATATAACTCAAATGTTTTGTCCTTCAATTGAAAAACTATATCCAATGATTTGTGAAACCATTGATTGACTTATTGCATGTTCTTCTTTTATCTTTTATTCTATTAGTTTTTATTTAAAATTTAGTATAGTTGATTAAATGGTTATGACTTTTAATGCTTTACGTTCTTAGACACAATGAAGAAAAAGAACATAAATTCAATCGGTTTAGCTAGTTTAGCTAGTCACATGATTAAAGAATAATAGTAAGTAAGATATCATGATTAGTTTGGATATAATTCATCAAAACTACATAGTTTGGAGGGTTCTATATATAAGCTTAGGTACATAACAGTCACATATTCCTTAAGCCCTATATATATATATATATATATATATATATATATATATATATATATATATATATATATATATATGATGTAATTTAGGTTGTTCTTAGCATATCGTCCAAAGAGAGATCAAGCCAACTCTCCCTAGAAGCAAACCCCAAGCATTTTATTTGTAAAAATTAGTAACAACGGTATTGATAATTTAGCAATTAATTAATGAACTAAATAACCGATTTCCTCACAATAATTTCGCATTTCATCATATATCTTTTCAAAAATAGTGAACAACAAACATATTTATTAAAAATATAACTGAAATCCAGATGGAGACCCACGTTGGTTTCCATTAGTTATCGTCTAGATGGAGACCATGCCATTTTACGTGTCTAATCAACTTTTTCTTATCTGCTAAAGAGTGCAAGATCGAATTAGAGCAATATTGATGAGAACTGAAAGCGAAATGGAGGACGATGCAATGCTAGTAGGCCAGGCACAAATATGGCAGTACCTATACGGAGCTTTTGACGGCATGGCTCTACGATGTTGTGTTGAGCTCCGTATTCCGGACATAATAAGCAATAACAATTGCCCTACAACATTGTCAGAAATTGCAAGTGGCATCGACTCTCTCTCCATAGATGTTGATGGGCTTAGACGACTCATGAGGTTCATGGTCTACAGAAAGGTGTTCGATGAAGAAGATGGTGAGGGATCAGAAACAGTTTACTCCCTGAACCACTGCTCTAAGTTGTTGTTATCGAGTACAAATGTGACTTTGGCACCATTGGTTATGATGTTTACGAATCCAGTCCTTAGTTTGCCCATTAATGCGCTAAGTCAATCGGTTAAAGAAGGTGGTACGACATTTAAGCATACCCATGGAGAAGAATTCTTTAATTTTGCTGCTTAACTCCAGGTTCAATAGGATTTTCAACGAGGGTATGGCATGTACTGCTAAGATCACTATGGATGCCATCATCTCAGTTTACAAGGGTGGATTTCTTGGGTTGAAAGCAAGTGTGGTGGATGTTGGAGGTGGTACTGGTGTCGCAATATCTGAGTTTGTGAAGACATATCCACATCTTAAGGGTATCAACTTTGATTTACCACATGTAATTTCCACTGCGCCGACATATGATGGAGTTACTCATGTTGTTGGTGACATGTTTAAGGCCATCCCTCTTGCAGAAACGATCTTCATGAAGGAAAGTTTTGTTAATTGTTCATGAGTTATTATCTTTTATCTTTAGAATAAGAGTGATGTGACATCCCCATTTTTCATGGCTAGAAAAGACCGATTTGTTTATGTTTATTTAAAAATCAGAGTATTCTTTGGAAGAATAGCATTGCTGAATTTGTTCCCAGAAAACATAATAAAGATGTTATCAAAGCATTTCCGAAGAAATGTATTTTATTTATATTAAAACATTGGGATGTCATCGTCAATACAGAAACATAAGCATAAAGAAATATTACAAGCCTTACAGTAATTTAAACTAGTGGCTTAATACTCCTTGAATCTCTCAACAAAATGTATCTTTAGCACCGCTACTTGTGATACAATAAATTGAGTGAGTCAAGTTGGGAAACGTAGTGAGTACATAGGGTTATCAACCCACAATAATATAATTATTATGTTTAATCATCAAACAATTGACCCCATTTCCCATCCCCGTTATCTTCTTTATTCTTAAGGATCTTCCCTAAGAATCATCTCTTCTTCAGTTATTCATTCCTAAGGATTGTCCTAAGGAAAAGGGACGAATTCCATCGCTTCCAGGGTTTATCTAACAGACACTAAGTCCATAGTTGCCGATGCTATCTATTAGGCACAACTTACGTTGTTATCTATTAGGCACAGTTGCCAATGTTATCTATTAGGCACAGCTGCCAATGTTATCTATTAGGCACAGCTGCCAATGTTATCCATTAGGCACAACTGTCAGGATTTTTAGAGTACATATGGTGTATATGTAGTTCAAAAATACCTACAGGTTGCGAGCCTGCTAGCGCTCCACTGGATTGTCTAGAATCGTCTGTGGTTGTCATCTATACTCTGCTAGATGACCGGATCAGTGTTAAAGTCAAGGATTCTCATCGTCTTTCACCTCTTAATATATTTATAGGTATAAAAATACATATACAGTTTAAATCAAGTAAAACATGTATAAATCGTTCATCTAGCATATATATCAGGAATGCATATAATACGCACATATAGCATGTATTAATATTCAATACTTCATATATATGTAAAGATGAAAGTAACTATGCACTCACTTGTTAAATAGACGCTTCGAAATTTGGACAGCGCTTCGCTTCTAGCAACTGTCTTTTCCTTTGACGTAACCTAGTATCATTATCACTAAGTTTTAGTCTAATCTTTATTGCGACTAATTATTAGTCTAGATTCATCATTAATTCAAAGTCTACTGATCTATAGCTGATAAGAGACAACCAGGTAGGATCATATCGGAGGTAGGATCCGTTTGGTATACAAATTATATTGTTTGAAAATTTCACTTTAAACACCTCACTAAATCCAACCTAGACATCATCACCGTAAATAGATCAATCAGCATAACGACGTGGAATCACTGATAAATCTTGTTTATAGGTTCATATTAATGATAATGAATTTAAACATAAGTTACACTTAAATTGTAATAGGTGTAGCTCAACTTACAGGGTTTCTAGCGAAAACTTAGAACTCCGTGGTCAGAACTTGGTCGCTGAATCTTTTTTCTAAAAAGATTCTTGTAGCGCTTCAGCGCTCACCTTACTATACTAAAACTACAGAAAGAGAAGTCGAATCAAGAGGGACCGAAATGCTCGAGGATAAGAATAGAAAGACTCTTGAATTAAGAGAATGATGCAAAAATATAAGAGCCTATAGTAATTGAATTTTCAAAAACCACCATTTATAGTTACTTAAATGAGCTTATAGTTATTTAAACGACTAAACAACCCTTTATAATACTATTTTAAATAGATTTAACGATATTTGTACTAAACTAATGTCGAAAATACTCAATGCTAGTCTGATAACAACCTCAACGTCAATACCTTTCTATATATATATATATATATATATATATATATATATATATATATATATATATATATATATGATTTATGCTTTATTTTAATATGGAAATATGATATTATAAATTATAACTCGTTCATACGAACTCCATTTTTGACATTCTTTATATCGAGCGTAGCTGTCGACGAGATCTACAACTTTCGTTTAGACTCCGTTGGCTAATTTTGACTTTATTTTATGTCCATATTTTTATAAAATTAAATGATTTTGCTAAAATCATAAATCTCTCGTATGGACTTCATTTTTGCATTCTTTTTTTCAAAATTCTTATTTTAAAGAGTACTATGATTTTCTTTTTGATGGCTTTAGCTAAAAGTCAACCATTCTCTTCGTAGCTTTTTACGTTACATATTCCTTGTGCGCGACTGACTTTTATATCTTATAAAATCATATCTAATTTATACGGAGTCGGATTTCTATGAAATTTATATTTTCCGGATCGGGAAGACGTGTACTTTCTATATATATATATATATATATATATATATATATATATATATATTGGCGCACTTATTTTTACGATTTACGGACGATTCGACTGATTTTTCCTATTTTATTATATTATAATAATCATGAAACACATAATATTCATATAATTCTTCTTTATTACGTCAAATAGGTTACAATTGTTGACATAAACTATTACTTTGGTTAAGATTATTTATCCTAGATAGTCTTCTATTAAAAAAATCATTTTTAACGTTTATTATATCTTAATTGACTAGCTCAAATCTACGGGTGTTACAAGTGATGTAGAAACATTATGGATCTTGTATGGATTATAAATGTGAAATTACACTCACACACACATATATAGACACGCACACACACATGTATAAACAAGACTTGAGTTGCTTATTATATATTGCACCACATGGACTACCTTAGAGCATCCACAATAGTAGCTTTCTCAAAAACTTATTGGGTGAAATACGCTCTTCATAGTAAAAATAAAAAAACTATAATGATATCTTTTTATCGAAAACCTTTTTCATATTGTTTGTAAATATATAAGCTCAATGAAGAGATTTTTTTCATAATTTTAATAATATATATAATACTTAATTACTTTATAAATTGATATGAGTAGGGCACATAAATTAGCTATGCAATCAAAGCTTCCTCGTTATGGTCATGAGAGGGGCACCAATAAGTTAATTGAAAAGCTACACTATTATAGATGCTCTTATACACTTAAAGATTTGAATTTTTTACCAAATGACATGAGAAGTAGACAATTTAGTTTTGCTTGAGTGTCGGTGCAGATTGTCTATGTAAGCTACTTTAAACTAATAATATTATAAAGAGAAAACAACTATGGTTTCATTATTGGAAGGTAAATTGAATTTACAAAGAAGTTAAATAAGACTATAAATAGAAAAGTCATCAAGGGTTAACCTAAGCTAAACGGCTAGACAAAAAGTCCAATAGCAAAAGAGCCCAATAAACTTACTATTATGATAACAGTTAGAATTATCACTAAGAAGTATATTTAGCCCGTAGCATTTGTTAATTCCAACAACCAAATATAGCCTGAGCATGCAAATTGCAATGTTACACAGATACTTATTTCTTAAGGGATTGAATAACTACGGACAATGAAACAACAAAGAATGGTATAGTATACACAATGATATTATTTTTTCAATGCATTTGCAGTGGATCTTGCACAACTGGAGCAATGACGATTGCATTAAGATACTTAAAAATTGTCGAAAAGCAATACCTAAAGAGACCGGAAAATTCATTATTGTGGAGATCGTGCAACACTCAACTGAAGATGATCCTTTCAACTACACACGCCTTACATTTGATCTAGTAATGTTTGCATTCTTTCCTAGTGGAAGAGAACGATCTGAAAATGAGTGGAAAAAACTTCTTGGTGAATGTGGCTTTCATCGTTACAATATTATTAAGATACCTGCGCTTGTGTCGATTATCGAGGCTTTTCCATAATTAATTTGTATCGTAAAGTTTTCTTGTTGAATGCTGAGGTTCTAAGCCAAAGTGATTTCTATGTGTAGGAAATTGGTCCTAATGTATTAATGATAAACCAAACAATTCATGAAATGTTTTGTCTTGTGTATAGATTTTTTCAGGTTGTATTATTTGTTTTAAACTGCAGAATATTATTAATAACAGTGTGAAAATAAAACTACACAGAGTAGTACATAAAGAAACCCAAGCCCTGCTAACAGCTATAGCAAAAAAGGCAAATATTAAATCTACCAGCCCCTTCAAAACTTTATATTAGCACCCCACGAATGTGATACGAAGTTTTTTAACTGTTGTTAAGGCCAACTAGTAGTGGAGTTTTAATCCAAATGTTCTAATCGATATCAGCACCTTTGCTCCTACTTAAAGTCTAAAGAAAGGATTGTAGTTTTAGATGAAAGGGCAATAGAATCGATGGAAATTTCCTCATGTTTCTGTAATATATTTTATGTTTCAGGTATATTTACAGTTTATATCCTCATGTTTTATAAAGTGTTAATTGATGGAAATAACAAGTATAAATATCTTAATGCGGTGTATTTCCATTAGTTGTTGTGAAAGTATGCAAGAAATCAGAAGGGGCGATTCTCTCTTTCATTTCCAAAACACGATAATGGTTTATCATGTAGCCTATCAAGGCATAGAAACATAACGGGAATATGATTGTTTCAAGGATTTGTTAACAATTGCATCCTCTTCATCAACAAATCTTCACTCAAATCAAATTTGGATTTCCAAGTAAATTCTTACTATTATATGAAATTAATATTGCTGTGATTGAGAAGCGATCAAATTGACATAATATTAACATATGGTATCAGAATCGGGTTAATTCTCAAACTACAACAAATTTCGCGATTTTTATCCTTTCCTTTAAACTTCCTTTTTCCATTAGACTTCTTGGGATTCTTTGAACTTTCTCCTTCCACCATGTTCACAGAAGAGGAACCAACTTGGTTCTTGCCTTTAGGATTTTTGTCAAGTTCTTGAGCCCTTATGGACTCTTCAATCCTTAAATGGCTTCCAAGTTGAGTCAAAGTCAATTCCTCTTTGTTATGTTTCAGATTGTGTTTAAAATTGTTGAGAGAAAAACTTGGAGACACACTTGAACAAAAGTTAGAACAAGTATAATGCGGAATAGTTAATCTCAAAGGATCTAAAAGCTCAACAATAATATAGTTAGATAGTTAGAGAGTTAGTTGCGGAAATGTAAAGGAATGGAAATGACAGCAATTGTTATATCAAGAAGACACTTAAGCTGATTCATAACAAGGAATGCATTCACTCCAAGTTAATAAGGAAGATCAAGCTTAGTGATTAAGTCTTAAAGACTTGCTCCGAAGATGGATTATGATCAGCAGGATTATGATAAGATTTGAGTAAGAAGATATGAGTGAAGAAAGATAAGAGAGATAACTTCAGAATGTGTATTCAGATAGAATTCATAAGTTATCGGTTCCTTTTCTTATCTCTATGAATACAAAGAGAGTAAGTCTCTATTTATAGAGACTTAGAAACTACACTAGATTACAACTCTATAAGCAGCCGTGCAAGGCATACTGGATAATAGAGTGTATTACATAAAAGACAAATAACGTAATCTAGCTAAGTTGACTGCGGTAGCTGACTCAGGTTGCTGATGAACAAGATTGACTCCGGGTGCTGAAGCGGTTGCGGTAGAAAGATGGTTGCGGTAGCTGAGATGGTTGCGGTAGCTGAGTTCAAGAGGGTCACTTTTATGATTCAACAATTTCCCCCTAAGTGACCTCTTTAACTCCGGTTCAGCTATCAAGTTTGAGGAACTTGATCAAAATCCACCAGAACTTCCTGACGTTTTCCAACCATGTGATTCTTCTTGTGATCTCGAACTTGACTTCTACGGTAGTATGCTTAGATCTTTCAATTGCACTCCGGCAGATGTCAAGTTGTTTCTTGGTCAGGCGGTGCATAGCAGTCATAGGAATGAAATATTTGACGTTGTCAGTCTTCCTTTTGAATATGACTCCAAGTTCAGGGTAGTTTGTTGCGCCTAGAGATCTTTCTTGGAAGCCTTCGGTAGGCATTGGCACAGGTTCAAAAGGTGGGAGATCAAACTTCTTGAGGATGGTGGGGTAGATATCCGCATCTATCTTGGCAAAGTCACAGACCGTATCCCTGAGAAAAGAGTTGGCTTTTTCAAGCGCTATCTGCATTTTAGGGTGCTTTTCTGACTTGTTTTGGAACACCCTGGCAATAAGGAAGATTTCTTCCGGATTCATACAGGGAAAGTCTGCATGGGTGCGGATGTAGTCATGCTCCCTTCTGGTGAGGGTATACTGGATGTAGTCAGCCTTCATAAATTTCCTGACTTTGTAGTTCTTGACTGCGGATGGTCTGTCGTTAGACCATATGTTTTCAATGGAGGAGGCATGTTTAGCATGAAAAAGACTAAGTCTCTCAAACTCCATTGGCAGTCTCTTGTGATCTAGAAGGCTTTGGTCAAACTGCTCAAATACAATGAAGTACTTGGCATTTGGAGAAATTGGTATATCCCAGTATCCATCAGCAGGGGGTTCAGCATAAGTGACGTGCGGTCTGTAATCTTCGTCTAGGAGCCTGCGGTGTGGATTGATCCAAGAATTGATCAAGGACTCATCCATCATGGTGTCAAACCCGCATTCTCTCCAAATTAACTCTGCCAGCTTGGCTGCTTTCCAATCATGCTTCTTTTGAGCGGTGGCAGGGGAGTCTGTGGTGCTTGGAGAAGACATGTTTTCAGCCAAGTTCTTGAAGTGCGGAGGAGTCTCTGGCTTTTTGGGAGTATCTTTTGGAGGTGAAGTGTGAGGAGATGGAGTATGTTGAGATGGTTGCGGTGGTGTGGGAATTTTTTCAGTGATGATGGGGGGACTCTGATGAATAGAAGTATCAGAGAGATGGACTTCTTGTTCTTCATCACTTCCCCCTCTTGAGGGATGCAACCCCGATGCTTCCTCAAGCCATTGCTTAAGTCCATCCACCTTGTTGAAGACTTCTTGGAACTGAGCTTTGAGAGCTTCTGCCAAATGTTGGTTGTTTGGAGTGGAGGAGCTGAAGAGCAACTTGTGGATTTCTTTGGTGAGCTGGAGGATCTTAGAGCCATGGAATTTGGAGGAAAGGGATTTCTGCAGTCTGTTGATGGTTGCTTCAAGAACAGAGATAGTGGACTCATAAGCAGTATGAGTCTCATATATCAATTTCTAAGACTGAGACGCTTGATCCGCGATGGCCGCTTGAAGATCCGTTTTCATTGCGGTCACCTCAGTGATAAGGCGTTCCGCTGCAGCCATGAAGTCCTTGTGGTCAGCCTTGCGGTTATTGTCAAGGGACCGGATCCCCATCTCTACTTTGAGAGAGATTCGTTCAGCAGCCATGCGTTCCCTTGATTCCAGACGCTCTATTCTTTCAATCAGTGACTGCGGTCCTGGAGTGTCTTCAGGTTGCGGTTGAGTAGGCTGGACCGCAGCCAAGATCTGATCGATTTTGGCTTGAAGGCTCATGAACTCCTTCCGGGTGACAACATTCTTCTTCTTTTTCTTCTTCTCTTTAGGCTTGGAAGTCGAATGTTGAGAACCGCTGGACTCCTCTTCTTCAAACATCATGAGGTCATCCTCAGAAGGGCTTGGCTTGTTTACTTCTTGGATGTCTTCATCATCAAGACCGAAGGTGGGAGCTGAACTGAGTTCGATTGCAGGTTCTTCGTCTTGTGATGGATTGACTGTAGGAGTGGGAGATTGAATGGGAGTTGGAGTAGGAGCCACCTGAAGCTTGAGCTTTTGAATTTGTTTCAGCCAGCTGATCCATCCAGTTCTGAATTTTTTGAATGGTGGCTACGGTACTGGCATTGCTGATGGCATTTGCCCAATACCTAGCCACGGACTGGATCTCCTGTTCTTTCTGTTGTTGCTGCTTGATTTGTTGTTCCCTGCGGGCTTGGAAAGCCCTTTGGAACGCAGCATACTTCTCCTTGTCTGACTCAGTTACCAGATTGTACTGTAACCAAGAGTCATTGGATGCATCATGGTCAAATCCTTCAAAGCGCACCGAAGTGTCCTTCGGGTCCACGGATCCTTGCATATTTGTGCTCACCGTGCCTAAACCACCTGTAAAGGATGAAAGCAGAGTAGGATTTCCTGAGCTTCCTCGGTCTCCTTGACCCGTGGTCAAGTGTGGCCTCTGCTCAGTTCTGGCATGGGCGGAAGAAGTGCCATGCGGGTGGGAAGGTGTTTGTAGTGTTTGGGTGACAGAAAGAAGGATGGAGCGCAACTCCTCTGGTGAAAAGAAATGCAATCGGGAAGCCCTGGAGACCTTAGGGCGTGAACCAGTGTCGTCCTCTTGGGAGTGCACTGGGGGGGGAGTCTCCACGTAATTGAGAATCAGACTCACTTTCTGAGTCTGACTGGAAAATGATGGTGGTGTCAAATGGGTGTGCGGGCACCCCAAGGACTACTGGAGCCTGTTGAGAGGCTTCAGCATCGGTCCGTTCACGCATATGGATAGTGGTATCGGTTGTTTTCCTTTTCTTGAAGATAGATATGGGATGCCTATCCTCATCTGAATCACTGCTAGATATGATTGGGGTAGGTTTTGTTTTGCGTTTCTTGGTGGGTGCGGTTCGTTTAGGAGCATCCTTCTTAGGTGTTCTTTGTTTCTTGGATGCCAACTGCTTTCTTCTTTGAGAAAGATTGGATAGTGTAGTGGAAGAGGGGACTGCGGTACCCTCAGGGATAATGGCTGCGGATGGAAGAGGCGGGGTAGGAGGGTATGGGGCAATAACTTCCGTAGCCTCAATGTGGTCTGAGACATTAGCAGTCTCAAGACCAAGAGAAGAAAGAATATGAGTAGGGAGTCTGCGGATCGGTCCAAATATCGTTTGATCAGAAGAAGGGGTGTACCTTTTAAGATCCTTAGTGACGAAAAAGTTGATGTCACTACCCATGTCTATTCCAGCATCCGCATGTAAGTCTGAGATGCTAAGTGACCAGAACCGTGCAAATGTGAGCTCGGTTGGGTTCTCCCTTGGGTGCTCTTTGGGAATGTATTGGAGGAAGTCGTCCCAAAGGATTTGTCCATAGTTTACGTCGTGGCCTGTGTAGATGCTCCATACCAATTCCAGTAGCTTCAGTCCCATGTTGTCGATGCCTCCGGTTCTGCCGGATAGGCAGCGGATGACAAAATGACACACAAACTGCCATACCGCAGGCAGCTGATTCTTTTTGAACTCACAACTCCCTCGAATTGGTTTCTGATACCCCATCTGGTAGAGTGCGGATGTAACGTCTGCCATTGAAGGTGAGAAAATCTTGATAGAGGGGTGAACCAGAAGATTAATGACATTTAAGAACTTTTCTTTGGACAAGATGACCAAAGAATCGTTCATGAGATTGAGGTGAACTTCTTGGGGGTTCTCCATTGGGCGATATGCAGAGAATGCACATTTAAATAGAGTAGAAATTGGAACAACGTCTGTAAATGCATCGAATGGACCAAACAGAGGGTGGTTCCTGAGAAACTTGATCATAAGCTTGATGGGAGCATTATATGAAGGATGATCTTCAAATATTGCTCTGAAATTACTTGAAGCGATTGTTGGAGAGTCGGAACATGTTGGATTTACAGAACCTGAAGCCTTGGATTGCTTCTTTGATGCACCTGATTTCACCATTGTTGAAGATTTGAGAGAAGAAAACAGAGTTCTTGAAAGTTTTGAAGGTTTTGAGGAATTTGGGAGAAAGAATCGATATTCAGAAAACGTAAAGTATTGTTGGGGAAGAAGATGGGTTTATAAAGGGGGGTAAAAAAAATGTTTAACCCTAGGTAAATGGTAAGGATAGGGTAAAATGTCGATTGGGGTTTTGGGGGGAATCTATGAATTTTGGATTAAATCTCAGCCACACATAATTAAAACGGGTTTGAAGAGATTTTGGGAGATTTCCAAAAGGGGTTTTGCATTTAATGTAAAGTCAGACGCATGTCAATACGTCAGGTGATCGAGGGGGTGATGGGAGAGGAAGTTGTAACGGATGGGACGTATTGGGGAGAGGAAAGGACAAATTAAGGATGAGTTTATTGAAAAACGTTCTTTTTGTCATCATCCCTAAAATAGGTCTGATACAAGGATTATTCAGAAAGAGAATGTGACAGTTTCTAAAGAGAATGTTTTTTTTGTCTTTAATGTTTAATTTATTGAAGGATCATTAAATAGCACACAAAGATTCAAGAGTTGATAAAACAGTTTGAGAAATTATCATGATGATCGTGGATGGAAAATTCATTGCGGTTGAAAAGCGTCATTGCGGATGAACCTTTCATTGCAGTTGAGAAACGTCATTGCGGATGAACACGGAAAGACTAGTGAGAAACTGAGGAAAACACTTGTACAAAGATTAGTAATAACAGACCATAAAGACCCATGAGAGATACGTATGATAAATGGTTGCGGTACCTAGACAGCGGTACCAAAACCATCTATCACATGTAATTCTCAGTTAGAACCGCAACGAAGACCAAGGATGGTCTGCGGTAGCTAACAATTCAAAAAGAATTGCGGGTCTGGATTCATCATTCCTAAAATTTGCAGGAAGATGTTAAGCTTTGTTGAATCGAGCGCTTTTGTGAACACATCAGCAATCTCTTCATGAGAAGGGACAAAGATGAGTTCAATATTACCTTTTAAGATGTGGTCTTTGATGAAATGATACCGTAGTTCAATGTGCTTAGTCTTGGAGTGCGGAATTGGATTGTGAGAAATAGCAATAGCACTTTCAGAGTCACAATAGATCGGTATCCGCAGCATTCTATACCCGTAGTCCATTAGTTGAGTTTTCATCCAAAGGACTTGAGAGCAACACCTGGCTGCGGCCACATACTCGGCTTCTGCAGTTGATAGAGAGACACAGCTTTGTTTTCTTGAGGACCAGCTGACTAGTCTTTCACCCACGAATTAACATCCTCCTGAAGTGCTTTTTCGATCGAGCTTGCATCCGGCATGATCAACATCTGTGAAAGCTTGCAGGCTGAAGTCATTACCTGCGGGGTACCATAGACCAAGAGATTTGCTTCCTTTCAGGTACCGTAGTATCTGTTTGGCTGCGGTCATATGTGAGACTTTTGGGTCAGCCTGATACCTTGCACATACACCAGTTGCAAAGACAATGTCTGGCCTGCTTGCAGTGAGGTACATCAAGGAGCCGATGATGCCTCTATAAGTCTTGTGATCCACAGATTCGCCCGAGGGATCAGCAGAGATCTTATAATCGAAGGCCATGGGGACCTTAGCAGATGAACAGTTGTCCATAGAATATTTCTTCAATAGTTCAGTGGTGTATTTTTCTTGATGAATGAATATGCCTTGCGGTACTTGTTTCACTTGAAGACCTAGAAAGAAATTAATCTCTCTATTCATGCTCATTTTGAACTTGTTGGTCATGAGCTTAGCAAATTCATCCACCATGCCTTGATCAGTCGAACCGAAGATGATATCATCCACATATATCTGTACCATCATGAGGTGGTCGCCATTTGCTTTTCTGAATAGTGTGGGATCAATCACTCCTCTCTTGTACCCGGATGAGACAAGGAATTCAGAAAGAGTCTCATACCATGCTCTTGGGGCTTGCTTCAAACCGTAGACTGCCTTTTCAAGCTTGTAGCAGTGGTCTGGGAATTTAACATTTTCAAAGCCTGGAGGTTGCTGAAGATAAACCTCTTCTTTTAGTTCCCCATTGAGAAAGGCACTCTTAACGTCCATTTGGTGTACCTTGACGTTTTTGTGGGCTGCGTATGCTAGAAAGATCCGGATAGCTTCCATGCGTGCTACCGGAGCATACGTTTCATCGTAGTCAATGCCTTCAAGTTGATTATACCCCTTTGCAACTAGCCTTGCCTTGTTTCTGACTACCGCACCAGATTCATCCAACTTATTTTTGAACACCCATCTAGTGCCAACAATGGAGTGACCACGTGGCTTCGGAACGAGCTGCCAAACTTTATTTCTTTGAAATTCTTCAAGCTCTTCTTGCATTGCGGCTATCCAGTCAGGTTCAAGCAATGCTTCTTTGATCGTTCTGGGTTCTACCGAGGACATAAATGCTGCATAGTGGCAGGGATCAGATAGGTCCTTGGAAGATCTAGTCTGGATGCCTGTGGATGGGTTCCCAATGATTTGACCTGGTGGGTGGTCTTTCGTCCATACATGAAGACGTGGCAGCAGATGATCAGTAGCTGCGGTAGAGGGAATATCTTGAATGTCAGAGGAATCTGCGGTTGGAGATGACAGTTCCCCCTGGACTTGAGAACATCCTGCTGAGTCATCTTGATCTATTGGAACGAAATTCTCTTGAGCAGTTGGGAGAGGTTCCCCCTGGGTTGCAGATAGGAGTTCCTCTGGAACCTGAGAAGGTTCCCCCTGGACTGCGGATGGGAGAGTGACAATCCTTGGATCAGTTCTAGTGTCGATATTTTCTATGAGTTCATCATCCGAATCCGAAGATACGTTTGATGGTAATGCTTCTCTGCAGACAGGAATTTGAACAACATCAAGTACTGGAACCTCGATGGTTGCGGCTAGATCCGGAGTAGATCTTTCCCCCTCAACTGGAGAGGTGGAAGTATTGAGAGAGGCTACTTCAGATAGAGATGGTCCAGAAACATCAACATGTTGTTGTTGAGCTGCGGGTGACACAAGAACTTCGGATAGTTTCGCCGTTTCAATAGGATCGAAAATATCCTCATAGTTGACTTCAACTAGATTCAAGGGACCTGAAGAGGCAGGAATGTCACTTTCCATGATTGCGGTGGTTTCAGTAGATGGAGGGGCGTCGCGGATGTGAGAATCATCAAATTTCACATCGAAGCTTTCAATGATCAGCCTTGTACGCCTGATGAGCACTCGATAAGCAACCTTGTTAGTGGAGTAACCAAGGAATATGCCTTCGTCGGACTTCGGTGCAAACTTGTTGAGCTGATCTCTGTTGTTGATCACGAAGCATCTACACCCAAAAATATGAAAGAAGCGAACATTGGGCTTTCGGTTGTTAAGGCCCTCATATGGTGTTTTATTGAGGCGTTTGCACACGATACTTCGGTTTTGGACAAAGCATGCGGTTGCTACTGCTTCAGCCCAGAAGTAGAGAGGAAGTTGGGCGAAGTTAAGCATGGATCTGGCTGCTTCTACTAGTGTGCGGTTCCTTCTTTCTACTACACCATTTTGTTGCGGTGTGTAGGGTGCTGAGAAGTTGTGAGAAATGCCTTTGGACACCAAGAAACTGTTAAGAAGATGATTAGTGAGCTCGGTTCCATTATCACTGCGGATGCTTCTAACTGGAAGCTTGATCTGAAGTTCGATTTCTTTGATGAAGTTGATGAAGATCTGTGGTGTCTCTGATTTGAGTCTGAGGAAGAAGACCCATGTGAAGCGTGTATAGTCATCAACAATAACCAGTATATACTTCTTGTGGTGGAGGCTGGCTACGGTTGATGGACTGCAGAGATCAATGTGCAATAGCTCCAGTGGTTCAGAAATAGAAGAGTCCATTATCAGAGGGTGACTTGCTTTAGACTGCTTACCACATTCACAAGCCGGACAGAGAGTATCGTTGCTAAATTTGAGAATAGGGAGACCGCGGACTAGTTCTCCAGTGACTAAGTTGTTGATGTACCGGAAGTTGAGATGAGCTAGCTTACGGTGCCATAGCCAGCTGACTTCGGATACAACTTTGGACAAGAAACACAATTGCGGTTTACCAATGATTAGAGAAACATCTAAAGGGTACATGGTACCTTCGGATCGAGATTTGACCAGGCAAGTGTTTCTATCACTCGTCATTACGTAGCAAAACTGATCATCAAATTCAACACGATGTCCTGCTTTACATAGTTGGCCAACACTGATGAGATTGTGTTTAAGGCTTTCTACATAAGCAACCTTCTGAATGGAAAAGTTCCCCGTAGTGAGAACACCGTAACCTCGGATGACACCGTTTGCATTGTTACCAAACGTGACATTTCCACCATTGCATATAGGCCTGAAATCCCGAAGGTATTCTAACCTTTCGGTCATGTGCAAGGAGCAGGCACTGTCAATTAACCACTCTTCTTCTTGTTCCTCCTTGCACAAAGCCTGAGAATTACACGGTTAGTTTAGGCATCCAAACAAGTTTGGAGCCTGGGACAATTGATGTGTTTCTGAGTGATGCATGGTCCGAGGTTGCAGGGACAGGTCTCTTGTCAACTTTTGAGCCTAGTCCTGGGTGTTTGAGTAGATTTGGAGTGTTGTGATTTTTTGAAAAAATACGAGGTTTCTGACTTTGACTCGATTTGACATGAGATAAAACCTTTTGACAGCTACACTGACATTTACAAAAGGAGATTTTGTCTTTTGATCTAACACTGTGATTGGTCAGCGGTTTTAAGGATGTTTTGGATCTGTTACCGGTCCAAGATGGGTTATTCCTGACACGAGTGTTTTTGGGTTTTGAAAAAGTCTGTTTATGAAAGGTTTTAGCACGTGTAGATTTCTGAATTCTTTTTGATGGATTTGGTAAGATACCTTTCCATTTGAAATTTTGACGTGACTTTAAAAGTGTTGGAGTTGGTAAAATACCTTTCCATTTAGGATCATTTGAAGAATAGACCTGAAAAACATAGTGTCGAAAAGATTGAACACCCTTTTGGGTTGTGTCAGAAGGAGTAGGAATGACTTTTGAAACTGAACTTTCCTTTTTGTTTGATTTCTTGAAAGAAGAGTTTTTTGAAATGTAGTGAGAGAAAACAAATTTTTTAGGACTTTTGGATTTAGGAAATCTGACTTGCTTCTTGTTTTTTGAAAAAGTTTGTCTATTAGTGCCGCGAGATCTGATTTCTTCTTTAAAAGCCTTTTTTGCCAAAGATTTTGGTGAACCGCAGTCATTGTTGTTCAACTGCGGTTTCCTGGAATTCTTAGAATGATTTTGAAAACGCGGAGTTGAGTCATCAGAACTTGAGGATTCAGGAATTTGGGAACATTGACCTACTTCAAAATTTTCTATAGGTAGTTCATGAAATATTGGCTGAAGAGTTACAGTTCCTTGAACTGATGACTGCGGTAGGGATGACTTGACTACCGCTGAGTAAGTCTTAGATGGGACTTCGGTGGGACATTTGTGGGACATTTGACTACAGTGAGAGACACTGCGGTCTGAGGACAGAGATGGAAAGTCTTTTGAGACTTCGGGGCCCTCAACAACAATCTCTTCATCAACTACGGATGAAGTTTGAGAATTTGGATAGATGGTGCCACAGATAGGAATTTGATCACATGTGTGACCCGAAACCTCCGGCACAATTTCCTCAATGACACAATTATTGCTTAAGTTGTGCAGTCTACCGAAGTGAGTTTTAATATCTTCGGGAAAAGTCTTGTCATTGACAGGGAAATGAAATTCTCGGTCTGGAGGGACATACAGTCTGTCTTTGTTGAACCGGGGTGAGGAATCCATTGAGGTAGGATATCCATTTGACCAACCCCAATTGTATGTATTGTCCACGGTTCCATTGTTTACCAAATTTTCAATAGCTTCACTTTCATTAAACAATTTTTCAATTAAGAGATTTAAGCGTACAATTTCTCTCTGAGCTAAATCTCTCTGGTTCAAAGCTATCTCTAATTGGGTTTCACTTAACATTCTTGCATCCTTTTCTAACTCTAGGTCCTTCTCTAACATAGCCATCTTAAGTCTTTTGTTATCCAGTCGTCCTCTCACGTGGAACATCTCTTGGGACGCAATGTTCTTCTCATCTAAGGCTTTATTATAGTCTGTAAGGACGGCATCACAGGTGTCATTAAGATCATCTATGTAAGGCTGACAGTCATGCATGCTATAGTTTAGAGTTTGGATCATGAGTTTTACCTGTTCGACGATGCTTAGTGTTCCATCCTTTGCCATGTAGCAATAGTTCTTGTTCAACATTGTAGACCCATCATCATCCGCAGTGGCCATCATGCATATTTTCCCTTTTCCTTTGACACTGCTGATGGCCTCATCTTCGTCTCCGGATGACCAGACTTGATGGTCTCTTTTGACATGGGCCACGTATGCCCTTGCCTTTTCAGCTTTTTCTTTGTCTTCCAACTCTTGAGCCATTCTAAGGTAGAATGCTCTGTCTTTTACTACATTGGCCTTACAATCTCGTGCAAGGTGATTCTCTTTGTTGCATTTGTGACAAATTACAACATCAGTCTTGTCTTCTGAAGGAGTACCAGAGTCAGTGATTTGAGGAGACTGCGGTACCTCCTTTGGTTGAATATTCTGAGATTGCGGTGGTGGATGAGAACTTTTGGGAAATCGAGAGTAGTTATTCTGAGAACCGAAGTTACGGTTGAATGGAGGTTTGTTGAACTGCTGATTCTTGCGGAAGGAAGGAGGTGGTAGACGGTTGAACTGTTGGCTAACCAGAGCAATAACTTTCTGAAAATCTTCTTCATCATCATATTCAGAATCCGCTTCGTATGACTGCGGTAGAGTGTCATACGAGGAAGGGTAAGGTGACTGCGGTGGAGCTTGTGCTATGAGAGCAAGTGGTCCTCCGAAGTCAGCACAGTCTTTGAGTACGGTGGATTCTTGAGCTTGCAGCTCTCCATAGAGCTTGTAAAGTGACAGGGAGTGAATCTTTCTATCGCCTTGGACTATCATCTTGGCCGTAGTCCAATGTCTGCCCAAACCATTAAGAAACTGAAGATTGATTTCATGGTTACTGCGGATGGTGCCCGCATTGGATAACTTGGTGAATATCAGGTTGAACCTTTTGAAGGAGTCTTCCAAACTTTCTCCAGTATGAGCTTTGAAGTTGTTGAACTCATTGAGTGCGGTAGTAAGCTTCTTATCTTGTGCTTGTTCTGAGCCTTCGTACAGGTTTTTGAGAACATCCCAGATCTCTTTCGCTGATTTGCAATTTATGATAATATCGAAGTTGTCAGGAGCAACTCCGCAGGAGATTTCATAAAAAGCAACAACATCATTTTCCATTTTATCGAGATCATCCTTGGTGGGACGGCTCATGGCTGGTTGACCTCCTCCTAGCCTGGTTGCAGCGCCGTCAGTTTGGACTGGTGTAAGGACTGGAACATGTGGTCCTTCTTCTACGGATCGCTATACATCTCTACCCAGTCTTCTCAAGTACCTTTCCATTCTTTGTGACCAGTGATGATATTCATTTGCGACTAGTATTGGGGCTCGGTTAGAACCACCGACACTGTTGGAAACATTTAGAGATAATGATTGTGCCATTTGAAATTGTTTTTTTTGTTTTGAAGAAATGAGATTTAGTGGTATAGAAGGCTCTTTGAAAAATCAGAGTTCCGTTTTCAAAAAGCAACCACTTTGGCTCTGATACCAATTGTTGAGAGAAAAACTTGGAGAAACACTTGAACAAAAGTTAGAACAAGTATAATACGGAATAGTTAATCTCAAAGGATCTAAAAGCTCAACAATAATATAGTTAGATAGTTAGAGAGTTAGTTGCGGAAATGTAAAGGAATGGAAATGACAGCAATTGTTATATCAAGAAGACACTTAAGCTGATTCATAACAAGGAATGCATTCACTCCAAGTTAATAAGGAAGATCAAGCTTAGTGATTAAGTCTTAAAGACTTGCTCCGAAGATGGATTATGATCAGTAGGATTATGATAAGATTTAAGTAAGAAGATATGAGTGAAGAAAGATAAGAGAGATAACTTCAGAATGTGTATTCAGATAGAATTCATAAGTTATCGGTTCCTTTTATTATCTCTATGAATACAAAGAGAGTAAGTCTCTATTTATAGAGACTTAGAAACTACACTAGATTACAACTCTATAAGCAGCCGTGCAAGGCATACTGGATAATAGAGTGTATTACATTAAAGACAAATAACGTAATCTAGCTAAGTTGACTGCGGTAGCTGACTCAGGTTGCTGATGCGGTTGCTGATGAACAAGATTGACTCCGGGTGCTGAAGCGGTTGCGGTAGAAAGATGGTTGCGGTAGCTGAGATGGTTGCGGTAGCTGAGTTCAAGAGGGTCACTTTTATGATTCAACAAAATCCTTCCAGAAATGGGGCAGTTTGTTAATGATCACAGCCACAGAAATGGCTTCATCCATTTTCAAATTGTGTTGAGCAAACTGTCCCAGATCCTTAACATTTCATGGAATTGTTCCATAACAGGCCTGGAGTCAATCATCTTGTAACCCATAAAGTTACTAACAAGAAACTTCTTACTAGAAGCATCTTCAGCCATGTACTTGGATTTAAGAGAATCCCACAGTTCTTTTGCAGATTCGAAATTTTGATAGATATCAAAAAGAGAGTCAGACATACCATTAAGAATATGACCACGACATATGTAATCATCATTTTCCCACTTTGATCTTCTTCTTGTTGCCTCCAAAGGTTCATCTTCAACATATTCTGGTAAGACTGGCATGGGTGTACTCAGAACATACACCACTTTTAGAGTGGTAAGGAAAAACTTCATCTTCTTCTGCCATCTACGAAAATCTTGCCTTTCAAACTTGTTCAGTTTTTCAAACTTACTTGTCATTTCCTTCACAGAATTACCACTTGCCATGATCACAGAATGCTTTAATCTTTGTTAGAAAACCGGGATATAGATAATCTTGGATCAGTGAGAGTTGTGAAACACTTTCAGATTAAAGCATTTCGAGGGTACACTCAAAATCTCTAATCGGATGAAACTCACTGTTTTTCTAGAATGGAGAATGAAGAAGATGTTATGATATTTGTACCCAAAATGAACCCGAAATTGATCATATAACAGAAACTAACTTCCTGTCTTAAAACTGTAATATGGTAGTTACAGGAAAACAACTTCCTGTCCAAAAAACGGTCATATTACCTGTCAAAACTAACATAAAACCAGGTTTATAAATGGATCACAAAACCGGGTGTTTTACAAAAATACGAGATTTATGAGACATTTTACGAGATTTCTAGCAAGGGGCTCTGCCCCTTGGACCCCGCTCCCAGGGGCGCTTCCCCCGGACCCCCGTTAGTTCAGGGGCTTCGCCCCTAAATAGCAGTATACTTTCAACAATGACAAAATCATACAAATGTGCACTCCGCACCATACTAATTTGTTCGATAATTGTCAAAGTGACATTGATCAACAAATTAACCCCATTACACTTAAATAATATTAGTGATATAAAATCACCAACAAACCTCCCCCATTTAAGTGTAATCTTGATTAACTTAAAATAAAATCATAACAATAACAAACTGATGCATAAATGAAATATCGTGACGATTGAATTTCACATTAGTATATTATTCATTCCAAATATTCGAATATCAGGGTGTCACTAAGGATTGAACCCTTTCTATTCTAAGTGAATACAAGAAGATAATATACACAACAGTTTTCATTCTCAAAGTTCTAACTTGACACTATATTTTACTAGCTTGTGTCCCATCCTTCAACAAGCATATCAAAGCCAAGTCCCAACTTCTTGAAGCAGCTAAACTTCATGCTTATATAGGTAGTTCTTTTGTTCTTGCACCTGCAAATGCAATTTTTCAAAGAACTATTAAGAAATAAAATTTCAACCTCCTTAACTTGCAGTACTGAACACATACCTTGGGATGATCATAAAATGTGTTCCAATCTTCAAATATCAAGCTTTCCACATTGAATTCAACATCTAATATTGCATTAGATGGGAATTGGGTATCTCAATATAAAAGATTTTAAGTGGACTTTAAACCCATCCCTACAGCCGCCTTGTGCACAAGATCTCTTGCTAACCCTTTGGTTAGATGATCGGCTAAATTGAACTGAGTTCTTACAAACTCAACAGATATCACACCAGTCATGATGAGCTCACGAATCATGCTATGTCTAACTCCTGAATGTCTAGACTTTCCATTGTACACTTGAATATAAGCCTTAGCCAAGGTTGCAGCACTATCACATCTGATAGAAATGGTAGATATCGGTTTGGGCCATAATGGAATTTCATAAATCAAATTCCTTAGCCACTCAGCTTCTTTACCACTAACAGACAATGCAACAAACTCAGACTCCATGGTTGAGTTGGTAATACAAGTTTGTTTCTTAGATGCCCAAGAAATGGCACCTCCTCCAAGAAGAAACACCCAACCACTTGTAGAGGAGTGATCCTCTAAGTTGTTAATCCAGCTGGCATCTGAATATCCTTCCAAAACAGAAGGATATCCACTATAAGTTAAACCATAATTCATGGTCCCTTTCAAATACTTGAATACTCTACTTACAGCTTACCAATGATGTGAACTAGGATTACTAGTATATCTACTAAGCCTTCCCACTACATATGCTATATCAGGCCTAGTACTAATCATGGCATATATTAGACAACCAATAGCCCTTGAGTATTCAAGTTGAGACACTGAAGATCCTTTATTAGGTAGAAGCTTAAGACTTAGATCTATAGGAGTGCTAACAGGAGAACCATTCTCAAAGTTAAACTTCTTCAATATCTTCTCAATGTAATGAGATTGAAAAATTGAAATCCCATTGTTTCCTTTTCTAATTCTTATACCAAGAATTACTTTAACCTCCCGCTTGTCTTTCATGTCAAAACTAGATGATAAGAATTTCTTGGTTTTATCAACTTCACCTTGATCAGTACCAAAGATTAACATATCATCAATATATAGACAAATTATAACTCCTTTACCAGAAGAATCAAATTTGCTATATACACATTTGTCAGTCTGGTTTAATGCAAAACCATTAGACAATATCACATCATCAAACTTTTGATGCCATTGTTTTGGTGCTTGTTTCAACCCATATAATGATTTCTTCAACTTACACACCTTATGTTCATTACCAGGAATCACAAACCCTTCAGGTTATTTCATGTAAATTTCCTCATCTAAGACACCATTCAAAAATGCAGTTTTCACATCCATTTGGTTAATCACAAGATTATGTATAGCTGCAAGAGCTAACAATAATCTAATTGTGGAAATTCTAGCAACAGGAGCATAGGTATCAAAGAAGTCAATGCCTTCCTTTTTCCTAAAGCCTTGGATAACCAATCTGGCTTCATACTTATCAATTGTGCCATCCACCTTCATTTTCCTTTTGAGGATCCACTTACTACCCAATGCCTTGCAACCAGGAGGTAAATCCGACAATACCCAAGTATTGTTATGCATGATAGAATCAATCTCATCCTGAATTGCTTCTTTCCAGAAATGAACATCCCTGGAAGCCATAGCTTCACTAAAAGTCTTTGGATCCTCCTCAATATTAAAACAATATTGATGTTGACATATAGTCTCATTCCTTGTTCCTTCAACTAGATAAAGTTGAAAATCAGATCCAAAAGACTTTGGCTTCTTTTACTCTTGTGCTTTTCCTAGGTTCAGGTACAGAACTTACACCACCAGAAACATCTTTAGCTTGAGTAATACTCTTGCTGGAAGATTGATGAATCATGTCCCTTGGTCTAGGTATAGATGTAAATCTTTCTTCATCAAAGATAGCATCTCTTGACTCTATCACTGTGTTTACAGACACAGAGTCATTAGATTCTAAAACATAGAATCTATATGCTTTGGAATGCTCAACATATCCAATAAAGATACAATCTACACCTCTCTCACCCAATATTTTCCTTTTGGGTTCAGTGAGCCTTACTACTGCTCTACAGCCCCAAACTTTAAGATAACTCAAATTTGGTACCTTTTTACACCAAAGTTCATAAGGAGTACTCTTACTCCTTTTATTTGGAGTTCTGTTCAAGATGTAACATGCAGTTAACATTGCCTGACCCCAAAACCCTTCACTTAATCCAGAATATGACAACATGGAATTAACCATTTCTTTCAAAGTCCTATTCTTCCTTTCAGCTACACCATTTTTTTGTGGTGTATATGGAGTTGTGGTTTGATGTATTATTCCAGTTGATTCAAAATAAACGGGATCATAATACTCACCACCTCTATCAGTACGCAATACTTTTATTAATTCATTTTTATGAAGCTCAACTTGTTGTTTATAAATTTTAAATTTATCAAGTGCTTCATCCTTAGAATGTAGCAAATAGATATAACAATATCTAGATGCATCATCAATAAAAGTAACAACATACTTCTTGTTTCCAAGGGAAGGTGTTGCATGGAAATCAAATAAATCACTATGCATAAGATCCAACACCTTGCTTTCCCTAACAACATCTTTGAAAGTTTGTCTAGTGATTTTAGTTAGCATGCATGTTTTACATTTTTCATTATTTTGCATATCAAAAGTAGGAATTAAACTCATTTTAGACATGTCTTTTAATCTCTTGTAATGAATGTGTCCTAGTCTAGCATGTCATAATTCAGATTTATGAAAATTATTGCTAGTACTACTAGAAGCCATGCAAACAAAATTATCACTAGAAGGATAATTAATATTAAGTCTAATCATTCCATTATATACATAGCCAAATCCCATAAAAGAACCATGTCTTGACAATATATACTTGTCACTTTCTAACACTTGTTTGTAACCACAATTATTTAATACAATTTTAGACACGAGATTGTTACGAATCCCCGGAACATATAAAACATTGTTTAAACACAAACATTTCCCAGAAGTAAAAGTAAGTAAAACAGATCCTATGCCCTTGATTGGTTCAGTTGCAACATTTCCCATCTTCACAATAGATCCATCTACAATTAGTTGAAAGTCCTTGAACCAATATAGATCTTTGCAAACATGACTTGTTGCTCCCAAATCAACCCACCATGCAACATTATCATCCTGCACATAAAATGCTTCAGAAATCATAGAAATATAATTCTGAATATATTTAGAATTCTGCATGAAAACAGAAATCTGACCTTGTTGCTTTTCTGGATCCTTGCATCCACTTGGTCCAGCACCATCCTTGTTCACTTTGGGAAGACGACAATCTTTCTTGAAGTGGCCCGGTTTGTTTCAATTCCAACAAACCAACTTAGCCTTCTTGTTGGAAGACTTGTCATCCTTTCCTTTAAACTTCCTTTTTCCATTAAACTTCTTGGGATTCTTTGAACTTTCTCCTTCCACCATGTTCACGGAAGAGGAACCAACTTGGTTCTTGCCTTTAGGATTGTTGTCAAGTTCTTGAGTCCTTATTGACTCTTCAATCCTTAAATGGCTTCCAAGTTGAGTCAAAATCAATTCCTCTTTGTTATGTTTCAGATTGTGTTTAAAATCCTTCCAAGAAGGGGGCAGTTTGTCAATGATCATAGCCACAGAAATGGCTTCATCCATTTTCAAATTGTGTTGAGCAAACTGTCCTAGAATCCTTAACATTTCATGGAATTGTTCCATAACAGGCCTAGAGTCAATCATCTTGTAACCCATAAAGTTACTAACAAGAAACTTCTTACTAGAAGCATCTTCAGCCATGTACATAGATTCAAGAGAATTCCACAGTTCTTTTGCAGATTCGAAATTTTGATAGATATCAAAAAGAGAATCAGACATACCATTGAGAATATGACCACGACATATGTAATCATCATTTTCACACTTTGATCTTCTTCTTGTTGCCTCCAAAGGTTCATCTTCAACAGATTCTGGTAAGACTGGCATGGGTGTACTCAAAACATACACCACTTTCAGAGTGGTAAGGAGAAACTTCATCTTCTTCTGCCATCTACGAAACTCTTGCCCTTCAAACTTGTTCAGTATTTCAAACTTACTTGTCATTTCCTTCACAGAATCACCACTTGCCATGATCACAGAATGCTTTAATCTTTGTTAGAAAATTGGGATATAGATAATCTTGGATCAGTGAGAGTTGTGAAACACTTTCAGATTAAAGCATTTCGAGGGTACACTCAAAATCTCTAATCGGATGAAACTCACTGTTTTTCTAGAATGGAGAATGAAGAAGATGTTATGATATTTGTACCCAAAATGAACCCGAAATTGATCATATAACAGAAACTAACTTCCTGTCTTAAAACTGTAATATGGTAGTTACAGGAAAACAACTTCCTGTCCAAAAAACGGTCATATTACCTGTCAAAACTAACATAAAATCGGGTTTATAAATGGATTACAAAACCGGGTGTTTTACAAAAATACGAGATTTATGAGACATTTTACGAGATTTCCAGCCAGGGGCTCTGCCCCTTGGACCCCGTTCCCAGGGGCGCTTCCCCTGGACCCCCGTTAGTTCAGGGGCTTCGCCCCTAAATAGCAGTATACTTTCAACAATGACAAAATCAAACAAATGTGCACTCCGCACCATACTAATTTGTTCGATAATTGTCAAAGTGACATTGATCAACAAATTAACCCCATTACACTTAAATAATATTAGTGATATAAAATCACCAACAAACCTCCCCCATTTAAGTGTAATCTTGATTAACTTAAAATAAAATCATAACAACAACAAACTGATGCATAAATGAAATATCGTGATGATTGAATTTCACATTAGTATATTATTCATTCCAAATATTCGAATATCAGGGTGTCACTAAGGATTGAACCCTTTCTATTCTAAGTGAATACAAGAAGATAATATACACAACAGTTTTCATTCTCAAAGTTCTAACTTGACACTATATTTTACTAGCTTGTGTCCCATCCTTCAACAAGCATATCAAAGCCAAGTCCCAACTTCTTGAAGCAGCTAAACTTCATGCTTATATAGGTAGTTCTTTTGTTCTTGCACCTGCAAATGCAATTTTTCAAAGAACTATTAAGAAATAAAATTTCAACCTCCTTAACTTGCAGTACCGAACACATACCTTGGGATGATCATAAAATGTGTTCCAATCTTCAAATATCAAGCTTTCCACATTGAATTCAACATCTAATATTGCATTAGATGGGAATTGGGTATCTCAATATAAAAGATTTTAAGTGGACTTTAAACCCATCCCTACAGCCGCCTTGTGCACAAGATCTCTTGCTAACCCTTTGGTTAGATGATCGGCTAAATTGAACTGAGTTCTTACAAACTCAACAGATATCACACCAGTCATGATGAGCTCACGAATCATGCTATGTCTAACTCCTAAATGTCTAGAATTTCCATTGTACACTTGAATATAAGCCTTAGCCAAGGTTGCAGCACTATCACATCTGATAGAAAAGGTAGATATCGGTTTGGGCCATAATGGAATTTCATAAATCAAATTCTTTAGCCACTCAGCTTCTTTACCAGCAGCAGACAATGCAACAAACTCAGACTCCATGGTTGAGTTAGTAATACAAGTTTGTTTCTTAGATGCCCAAGAAATGGCACCTCCTCTAAGAAGAAACACCCAACCACTTGTAGAGGAGTGATCCTCTAAGTTGTTAATCCAGCTGGCATCTGAATAACCTTCCAAAACAGAAGGATATCTACTATAAGTTAAACCATAATTCATGGTCCCTTTCAAATACTTGAATACTCTACTTACAACTTGCCAATGATGTGAACTAGGATTACTAGTATATCTACTAAGCCTTCCCATATCATATGCTATATCGACCGCAGCCAGGGGCTGCCTCCCCTTGGACCCCGCTCCCAGGGGCGCTGCCCCCGGACCCACGTTAGTTCAGGGGCTTCGCCCCTAAATAGCAGTATACTTTCAACAATGTCAAAATCAAACAAATGTGCACTCTGCACCATACTAATATGTTCGATAATTGTCAAAGTGACATTGATCAACAAATTAACCCCATTACACTTATATAATATTAGTGATATAAAATCACCAACAGATAATGGGGTGTTGTTATTGATACCCAAAATAATACTTAAAAACATATGTTAGAAGTCAAACATATGTTAGAAGTCAGTTAGACGTCATTAATAGTTTAATACTATCTTTTACATTTATGGTCCCTCATGTTATATATTACTCTTTCAGTTTTGATCTTTTGTATTTTTAATTTAAACTAGTGTAGGGACCCATGCTTCCCATGGGTCAGAAGGCTTTTTTTCAGATTTTTTATTGTTATAACTAGACAGATACCTTGAAATACAATTCACTGATAAGAAAAGTTGAAAATAGGGTGCTATAATAGACAAATAAGTGAAAATAGCAGCAGCAATGAAAAATGAATTACAGCAGTGCCTCGAGTGAACTTGGGGTCCTCACACCTATAACTGCCATTAGATCATATTCCAAAGCCTCTTGGATCCGCAAACACGTTTTATAGCAGTTGGGTTCTTGAGGAACAGGGCTTTCATATGCAAACTCCGCAGCATCTTCAACGACCTCATCTATCTTGTTCTCTATTGCTTTCAAATATGCTTCACTCGCATGTTCTTTTTCAGTCAAGTCCAACAGATCTTCGATCAAAATAGTGAATGAATTCATATAATGACTTCGAACATGAAAACATTTTTATAAATATTATTTACAATTTCTTGAAAAAAATAGCAAGAAAGTAGTCAAATAGACACCTTGTCTTTTCTTATGAATTTACAGCTTTCAAAAGGACGTACTTACAAAAACCTCTTAAAGACGTGGTTCAGTCACATGTGTATGTGCATTTTTCTCAAAATATAGATAGTGGAAGTTTACATGAGGGAAGAAACTTTAAAACATATTAGGTGGGCTTAACTGGGATTTTTAAAAGGGGCTTTCATGATGCTTAAACATGGCAGTCAAAATACAAAGCATATGACCTGCAAAAAGATAAAAAACAGAACCCAATCAGAAGAGAAGCTCCAATTACAAAAATAAACTAAACTATAGCCATTATAGTTTAAGAATAAGTAACCCTTAGTCATTATAATCCAAAAATAGCAAAAACTATTAGTGAATCACAAATCACACTAAAAGGACTATTATTAAGACTAATAGCTGAACAATTATCATCATATAGATTAGCTCATCCAAAGGACTATTACGAAAAGGCAGAATCACAAAAATTTGAACACAAGTGGTACTCTTCTTTGATCAAAGAAGATGAAAGTAAGACAAAAGAATAATTGAACATTAATAAAAATTGAAGAAAAAATAAAACTTGAGATGCATTTTTAACTTAAATAAAAAGAAAACAGATTGTTTCTAACTGTTTATGCTTTGGAAAATAAAAAGTCACATTACCAAGCATTTCTTTGCAACTGTTCATGCTATATATCAAATTTAAAAACTTTTATCAAGACTCATAAAGCAGAGAATAATTTCATAGGGTTTACTTGCTAACCGCTAGACTACTATCAATAAGTGACTGCTGACCTTATGGAAGTGATGAGTCATTCACTGAGCCCAATGACACCGATTACTAAATTAATATTTCATAGTGCTTTTTTATTTACCCAATAATCAAGAAGGATCTGTGTGGGACAATCGGTGTTGTTTTTGATTTAGATGTGTGTACATAAAGTCAAATAAAAACAAAATTTGCTTTGTAATTGGATCATATTGCTATAATATAATAGATTTTGCAAAGTAATATCCAGAAATGTTGAATTTCACCAAAGTAACACCAAGGGCAAAATAGTCATAAATTGAATTGGATAGGAGAAAGCCATCTACTGAATAAAAAATTACTATTTATGTGAAGGAGCGACCATTTCACCCTTCTGTTTAAAGTAAATGACTGTTTTACCCTTATGTTTAAAAGTGATGCTGAATAAGAAACCACTAATTATGTGTGAAATTTACAATTTAACCCTTCTGAGAGTACCTTTATGCCCTAATATGCATCCCAATTCTTTATTGCATATGGATGAACCGAGATGATAGCCACCAAAGAGAGTTCAAGCTATCACTTATCACATAAAAACAGTCAACATGTTATATTTAATTTAGATTAATATGTTTAATAAAGCAAAATAATATTTATCAATATCAGCAAAATCATTGTCCTTATCATATATGAAACTGTGGCTAATAAACCTACAATTGGTTATATACTCACCAGTATTTACCATATACAGTTCTATGTTCACCCAACACCAAACATATCGCCTGTTTGGTTGCTTCTATGAAATCCTGAAAACGGGTAATTGTTAAAATGAAAAAATTTAATAAAAAGATTGCATGATTTGTTAATCTTTATCTGTTCCTTGGTAATAAAATCACCAAGTTTAATAGAATCTTGGCTAAAGAAACCAGAGATAGCACCGGTTCCATAATGAATTGTAGCAACTATCTGGAACCAAAACTGAGATTTTTGAACAAACTCAGGGACAAGACAAAAATGTAATTTACTCTCCAAGAATAATTTTGGAAAGTGAGTGAGGTACCAAATAGGAAGAGCATTCCCACCAGAGATTTGTTGAAATCCAAATAGAAGTATACCATGAAACTTTGATGCATCTATGAAATCCTGAAAATAATGAAGAGCCCTTTTAGTTAAAGAAAAAACACATAAAAACATGATCGATACAAAAAATTAGTACCTCATGTTCTCAACATACCAAGTTATATCTAATAAGGTTAAATCATGAAATTAGGGGGTGTTTGGCTTAGCTTTTTAGAGGGCAAAAGTCATTTTTGGAAAAGTTGCAAAAAGTCAAGTTTTCCTAACTTTTCCAAAAAGTTGATTTTCCTACTATCCAAAATCCAAAAGTAGCTTTTAAAAGTCTTTTGCCAAACATCTTTTTCCTTTAATCTTTTCCTAAAAGGACTTTTGCCCTCTCAAAAGCTAAGCCAAACACCCCCTTAGAATAGAATGAACAACAAATTTTATGACATTTAGGAACCGTTCATAATAAGGCGGATCAAAAATCCCTTCCACCTCGTTCCCGAGTTTAACAAAAGAAAAGAACAGAAAAGAAAGTTATGAGAGAAAAAGAAGAGAAAGGAAAGGAAAACAAAATTTTCTTTTGTGTTCCTGAGTCATTTTGTTCTTTATTTCCAAATCCTCCTAAATCGGAAGGAAAGTTAGGAGGGAAAGTGATCCTCCCATTTCTCTCCACTTCCTTCCACTTACCTCCTTTAATGAAACTTGGGAACACCAATTTCTTTTATTTTCTTCTCGTTTCCACTCATTTCCTTTCCTTTCTCTCGTTAAGTTCAACTCGGGAATAGGGTGTTCGACTTGAGACTTACCATTACATGGAAGCGACACATCAGGGAATAAGAAGTGGCTCTTTTTCATGCGACAATTTCTTCAGCCTAGTTTAGAAGATTTTTCCGGTCGTCCGGAATCCATGGAAGCGAAGGATCGTTGGTTTTCGTTTCACAAACATATCACAATCAGGTAGACCCTCGTCAAGAGTGCCACCGACAATAGCCTCTCCGTCTTCATCGACTCGGAAGCAGAGACGGTGAAGAGTAAGACTCAGCTCTCTCTGACAGTGTCTCTCGAACCCCACTTATTTTTTTACTTGCCTGGTGAGAAGCAATCAAAATCCATAAAAACCCACCTTCTAACGAATCATAAACTCAAAGTAAATCATGAAAGTTGAATGTATCAAACCTCACTGAAGGAAGAAAAAACGTTTGCTAAAAAAGGGGAGGAGGTGGAAGAAATCGAACGATGTGAATGGTGTGGTGGCTGGATTCGGCGATAGCGATGGTTTTGGGGGGCGTCGCAGTTGGAAGTCGGAGGCGTGAGACGGTGGATGTTGGATTTTTTTCATTAGAACAGATTAGATAAAGTAGGCGGTGGAGATTAAAGTAACCCTGGTGGAGTAACTATATAACCCGATGAACAGTACCTACTGTTCATAAGGATGTTGTGAATTAATGATATACTAGGGAAGGTTCCCCGCGTTGCGGGGGGGATTAGATGAATGTTGGATGCTTTCGTAGAGCTAATTATCAAATTCCATTAACAAATTGAAAACCCAAATCCGAATTAAGATCGCTATACATTCCAAGGTGATAATGTGTATTCACTGTTTTAACACTCCAGGTTCTGTTTTTGTTCTTCTTCAACTGCCACTGGTCCCCAAAGAAGACGGTAGTACTTACAAAGGTAAAGCTGAACCACTCTGTGGACAATGTTAGAAACCATCCAGGGACAATTTGTTCTAGTGAAGTATCATCTTTGTCCTGCTCGTTTAGCAATGTCATTAAGTGTATGAATTATATCCTCCTCTATTTCCAGATTGATTGGAGGTTAAATAAGCGTAGTTTATTGTAAATCAATTAAAGGGAAAACAAACAATTTTGAATGCAATGAAAGCAGAAGAATAACTTTAGCAATATATAGTAGGAAAATGTTATAACCAGAGAGATCTTTGAAGGACAGTACATGCAAAAGTGTAAAAAGGATACCATTTTGGATAAAATTATATTCTTACTAAAACGTTGAGGTACTAGCAATTTATAATGACCAACACAAACCACAAAAGCATCAAACAAAAATTATCCAGGTAATAAAAAACATAAAACTTGAGGCATAATTTTTTACCTTCATGTTCTGCTACATCTGATTGTTCATCATATTTGAAACAGTGGCACTGTCTGCATTACATCACAATAAACTTTCTATCATATCACTTATATAAGTGTTGTACCAAATATAAATAAAATAAATAATGTTTAATACCTTAATTTGAAATTGTTCTGCTATAACCAAAAAATTCAGAAACACATGCAACGCCATTTTTTATTTGTCATTAAAACATAAAAGCTTAGTTCAATATAGTTTGGCTTCTATATAAGGTCTGGTAAAGAAGCTCTATGAAGGTCAAAAGATCCAAGCTTACCTTCAAATCCGCCGGACAATTTTGCCCCTGCCTTGTTTTTTGGTTCGTTTAGTTGGTTGAATTTTGCCCCTAAATCAAAACCATATCACATCCACCATTGAAATCACATCAATTGCTTTATATTAAAAAAACATGTGAGGTAACTCATATTGTCTAAATCATAAAATAAAGAAATTGCAGACTTCAACAGTAAATTTAATGGTGTTCTTTATATTTCTCATTCATCTAAAACTAAAGTGTAGGAACCCAGTGTAGAAACGGACATTTCCAGCAGCAAATTCAATTGACCTTCTTCTTGTGACATGTTAATTGTAATTAACACCTTCATCTCTCCAACCATCCATGATCACAGAACAAATCCACACCTTAGGAAAACCCAAATAGTCTCCTCTTTGAAAGACTAAAGATGAATCCGTTTTGTAAAGGTTTAATGAGGGAAAATTTGACTACCTTTTGCTGACTTCTATGTCCAATATCTGATGGTGGTGGCGAGAAGTTATTTGCCCTGCGACTTGTTTTCCATCGATTTAATATTACAAAAGGAGACGGGAATGAAAACCATTTCTAAAAAGCATAGCTTTTGATTTAGTTCATGAGTACAAAGTAAAAGTCATTAATCATAATACTTACTCAAACTCTAGCAGTCGGATCCTGACACCAACAATTGAGGTAATCCCAAAATCGGAAAATCCAAATCCAGAAGAAAACCTGGTCGAGGTGTTGCATCGTTAGAAAGCCCCATCCTAGGAATTAACGGCATTGAAGACAAAATTTCACAATTGGTCCCTGTGGTTTACAGAATATCGCACTTTGAGGACTTCCTAGCAAAAAGTCACGCGAATGGTCCTTAAGGTTTCATTTCATTGCGCGATTGGTCCTTGACCCTAACCCCGTCACTTTTGTACCGTTAGTGAAGGGGTAAATTTTTCTTTTCATCTTGCAGTCACTCTAATAATCCTTCATTATGCACATAATATACGCATGATCTCTGCAATTAAGTACAAAGATCATCTTCCCCAGCTACCCATTACCCTTCCGCATTCATCTTCGTCTTCTCCAACAGAACACAAGGCGAGGATCATCTTCCGATTGAAAACGATAATGGTGTTAACGTTATGGTCAGTTCGTTCCAAACACACAAAAGCATCAAACTATGATTTGGAAAGGATATACCGTAAGTGACTTACTAAAGTGATCTTTGATTGTGTCGATTTGATATTATGCCCAAATAGTTGAATTTTTTTTTTGTTATTCTTTATTTCATAGGGAATAAGCAACTACTTCACTCTGAAAATCCATCATGGTGGGATATTCACGAAAATCCCTGGGAGAAGGTACGTAGATGGAACAATAGACTATGTTGACTTCGTAGATATTGACGTTTTCTCTGTGCACGAGTTGGATACAATGGTTCGAGAAATAGGGTACGTAGAAGGGCAAACTTTGTATTATCTTTTTCTTATTCCAGAAGTAGAGTTGGACTTTGGTCTGTTACCTCTAGGAAATGATGGGGATGTGCATGTATTGTCAAATTATGTGGAAAAAAATAACCTTTTAAGAATCTACATAGAGCATGGGCATACAAGGGTTAACAGTTATTTTTTGTCCCCCACCAAGGTTATTATTAAGGAGTTGGTTACTGATGTCTCCCCTGAACTAGATAGGAACCAAAAGAAGGGGAAAGTTGTTGGATCTTCTAGGAAAAAATTAGACTACTCCCAGTCTATTGTGCCATATGGAACATTTGATGGACCTTCACAAGTGATACGGGATAATGAGCCAGTTATGGATGATGAGCCAGTTATGAATTATGAACCAGTTATGAATGATGTGCCAGTTATGACTGATGAGCCAATCATAGATGATGAATATGATGAGCCAGTTATGAATAATGAACCAGTTGTAGATGATGAATATGATGAGCCAGAGGAACATGAATACATTGAAGATGAACCTTTAGAAATCTTATATAATGATGTGTTTGAGTCATTTGCTAGTGAACAAGAGCCTAGAAAGAAATTGTTAATGTCCATTATAAAACCAGTTGCTTGTTCATCTGGTGAGGTTCACACTAAAGCTTTTAAGATTCGTCAGACATTCAAGGAAAAGGAAAAGATCAGAGAAGTTATTGCCAACTACTCTGTAAAAGAAAGGAGGGATCTACATTATGTAAAGAATGACAAGACAAGAGTTAGGGTAAAGTGTAGGGGTCTTGTCCCTGAATTGACTGGTGACAGTAATAAAGGTAGGGGCAATTTAGTACTTTCCAAGAAAACAACTTGTCCATGGGTTCTTTTTATATCTAGGGCAGATGAAAAAAAAGTTTGGACAGTCAAAACATACGAAGATTGTCATTCTTGTTTGCAAACAAGGACAGTGAGGGCTTGTTCATCTAAGTTTCTAGCTAACAACATATTGCATCAAGTTGAAAGTAACCCCAAGATCCCTACACATGCTTTACAGGAGGACTTAGTACATAGGTATTCACTTTCAATATCAAAGATGAAAGTATTCCGGGCCAAACCTATGGCAAAACAATATGTTTATGGTGATTATGAAAAGCAATATGGTATTTTGAGAGAATATGCCATGGAATTGAAGTCAAAGAATCCAGGAACAACTGTGAAGATAGATGTCGAAACTGAACCCAATTTGTGTTCTGAAACAAGGATCTTCAAACGTGTATATATATATATGCTTAGGTCCATTGAAGGAGGGATTTAAAAAAGGTTTGAGGGATTTTCTTGGATTTGATGGTACGTTTTTGAAGGGTCCCTTTCCTCGACAGATTCTCACTGCAGTTGGGCTTGATTCGAACAATGGCATTTACCCAGTTGCATATGCCATTGTAGAGACTGAAAATATTAACTCTTAGTCATGGTTTTTGGAACACTTGGGGTGATGGCTTAGATTTGAATTCTTCATCTAACTCCACTTTCATTTCAGATCGGCAAAAGGTACCCTCTAACGTCAACAACTTTTACTTTTTTTTTAATTTCATTTACTAACTTATTTTAATTGTACTCACAGGGAATCTTGGCTGCAATAGAGAAGCTATTTCCATCAGCCGAGCAAAGGTTCTGTTTAAGACATGTGTATGACAACATGAAATTGAAACACAAAGGAGATGAATTGAGGGAAGCAGTATGGTGTTGTGGAAAAGTATACAACATACCAAAATTTAATAGGGCTATGGAGAAACTAAAAAAGCTTAACCCAGAAGAACATGAGTGGTTAAGTAAAATTCCTGCAAAACACTGGGCAAGATCCCATTTCTTTGGTAAGTATCAAACTCTTTTCACTAACACATTTCATAACTGATTTCAGAAATTAATTGTTTGGTTTTATATATAGGAAGGGCATTGACTGATAGTTTGACAAATAACCTGTGTGAGGTATTTAACTCCAAGTTAGATGAGGCAAGCGACAAGCCTATAATCACTTGTTTGGAATATATTGTAGAATACCTCACAAAGAGAATAGTAAATGTTCATAAGGTGCTAGACAAATGCAAAGGTTCTTTAAGTACAACTGCAACAACAACCTTAGAAAACAATAAGACATAGGCAAATCAGATGAGGGTTCTATTTAATGGAGCTGATAAATATCAAGTGACTGGTCTATGGATGGAGCAGTATGTTGTGAACTTGAAAGAGAGGAGTTGCACATGCAGGAAATGGGAGATTACAGGTATTCCATGCCAGCATGCTATTGCTGCAATGTATGATAAGATGCAGAATGGGTCAGAATGTGGAGATCTTGAGGCTTGGGTGAGCAAATGTTACTGGCTTAGTACATGGAATGCTATGTACCAACACACAATTGACCCAATAAATGAAAGGAGCATGTGGCCTAGATCTGATTGTCCAACAACCCTTCTCCCACCCAAACATCACAAACAGGTTTATTGTCATACATGTTTTGTATAATTTAACTTGAAACTATTTAATAAACTTGTTGATATGTAACCATATAAATTTGTTTATAGGTTGGCAGGCCAAATAAAAAAAGGAAGAGGGCAGTTGATGAGCCAACTCAAAGTACCAAGTTAAGTAGGAAATACTTGACAGTCACTTGTAGCAAATTCCACAACAAAGGTCACAATTCCAGGACATGCAAGGGGTAGGGAGGTCCTAGTGAAGCTGGAAAGGGGAGTGGACAGAAGAAGGGGAAACATGTTGTAGCTTAGTTTGTAGTTTTAAGTAATCTTTTGCTATTATGTCTAAGTAAAGTTAGAACATGTTTACTAAGTTTGGTTATGGTATGTCAGTCAAAACAATTACTTTTGATAGGTATTTTGGGTATTGTATGTTTGTAACATGATATTGCACTTACATGCATTATGGTTAATGGTAATGCCACTTTGGTAATTAGTTTTTTGGTTATGTTACTGCACATTAATAATCAACATTACACTTACATGCAATCAAATTGACAATTTGCTTCCTTGCTAATATAATATCCATCACATTAAAACTATACATTAAAATTACATTACATATAATATTCATTACATTTTCTTGTCCCAACATTACATACAATCACAGGGAAAATCCTTCAAAAGCTAAAACAAAAATGGGACCAAAACACAGATTCTAAATCACATATTTCCCCCCAAAATCTTCTTGATTTTTTACTTGAAAAAGTAACACATCAAGAAAAACAACCAACTCAGACAAAGTAACCATTTCACCATCATCAATCTTGATTCGAGATTGTTTCTTCCACGCAACAACCCCAGAATCACAACAATTGACCTAGGGCACATGGGAGGATCGAACCATCCAAAAAAGTTGCATGTTCCTCCTAACTTTGAGCATGACCAGAATCGACGACCTGGGTTCAAATCAGTCCACGATGTCACCAAAATCATCGGCCTTCCACAGTGGCATATCACCATCTTCTTCTATTTTGGAATAGAATGTGAGTGGGGAGGGAAGAACAGAGGTAAGGAACGAGAAGTAAAAGGATACGAAGGTGGGGCTTACATTATATACTCTGATGCACAACAAGATGAAAAGACAAATTTACCCCTTCACTAACGGTACAAAAGTGACGGGGTTAGGGTCAAGGACCAATCGCGCAATGAAATGAAACCTTAAGGACCATTCGCGTGACTTTTTGCTAGGAAGTCCTCAAAGTGCGATATTTTGTAAACCACAGGGACCAATTGTGAAATATTTTCGGCATTGAATGTACCCGACACGAAGTAGGACTCGTCGGTTGTGGATGACGCCGTAGTCGAAGTAGATTTGCACGAAATTAGGGCTCGCTGACTTCTGTAGTGGTGGAGGCAGACTCGTCGGAGTGTTCTGTGGTGGAGGCGGAGTCGGCGGCGTCGGCTCTGGCGGAATCGTCGGAGTGTTCTGTGGTGAGCGATCGATCGATTACACTCTCCGGTGGTCTCATAGAGGAATCGAGAAATCCAAACTCCCATGAGTTCGATTTGTGGCCGCTTTATGTCGATTTCTTTCAAAAGAAAAAGAGGAGAAGCGTAGGGAGTAGTGGAAGGAGGAAACTGCATTGCCGACATTCCAAGCGGTTGAAAGTTTTGTGGATTGAGAAGAAGCGGCGGATGAGAGGTTAAATAGAAATCAATCCAATTGAACCAAAAGAAGCCCCAATCGATATTACAGGAGGTGGCGGTAATAGAGAAGAAGCAAAAACGAGACGCAATCTATAGCACCGACCAGTACGACACCACCGATTCTAATTGCCAAATAAGGCGATGGTACCCATTCAAGGGACGGTGGAGGTGGATGTCGATGGCGGAGACTGTAGCAACCAGTGTCACTGGAGATGTGTAAGAAATAAGAGAGAAGGATGAAAGGGAGAGGGAGGGGTGGAATTGAAATGAAAGAGAAGGTTGGAGATGAAATCAATAAACGGAGAGGCGGTGATGAGCGATCGTCTGTTGTCGGTGTCTAATTGGAAGAATGGAGAGGTGGGAGCATTGAATAACACGTATACCACCAGAAAGGTACAACGAATAACACGTATACCACCAGAAAGGTACAGCGAATGCGTAAAAAAAATAAAAAGAAAAATTTGGTCCAATAGAAAAGAAGAACTGTTGGTAAAGGAATTCAAAATTAATATGATTATAAATGTTAATAATCTATCATAAAACAAAATTTACGTGTACAGTCCTTCACTTTATTTATTGTTTTCTATTGTACTTTTTTATATTATTTAATATAAATGAGACATCCTTTATTTTACATATTATGTTTAATATCTATTACATATTTCTAGTTATGAAAATAATAGTCATATATATATATATATATATATATATATATATATATATATATATATATATATATATATAAAAGTGATGATTCTTAGGCCATTTTCTCCATAATTATTTTGGTGTTTTGGACATATTCGGCTCTTTAAAGTATTGGAAACAAAATTGAAGGGTGAGTATTAGATGTGTTAGACGGTTTTCGGGTTACACGGTTCAGGTTATTCGGTTTGGTGTTTGTCTCCAAACCAACTGTTAACCGAACTGTATTAACTTTCGATTAGGTGGTTATCGGTTTATTCGTGTTCAAAAGGCTAGGCGTTGGTGAAATTCATTTGTTTGTGACATATTGATGATCTTATTTGACGAAATATAATTTGCATATATTTAGATTGATTCACAAAATGTTGATCAATCAAAATATTGCCTTTTTCATCACATGATAATTTAATAATCTTGTTAATATTTTTATCTTTTTGTTTTGTTTATTTTCGTAATGTTTTTAATTTAGTTTGTTACGTACATATAAAATTATAAACAATACAATTTGTAATAAAATAAAGAGTAAATTACATGAATCATTTGCTCCATGATGTTTTTAATATTTTTATCTTTTTGTTTTATCTATATATATCCACATAAAAACCAACTTTTGTTTCAAGATTTCTACTCTTGAGGATCCTTAATTGTATGTCGTTCTGCATAGCAAGTGTTAGCTAAGGGTGGGCGTTAGTCTAGCTAACGCCCCTTCGATGCTTAAGTTAGTAATGTGTTCGAGGAGGGAATCAGTAATAATAAAAGTTTTAAGGTAAATGACAGGTGTACCTTGGTTTTGTTGTGGATCATTTGATCCTACTTACATGTAGTACGCTTTAAGGTGTATGGAATTCCAGGACCTTGGCAGAACGTCTCCTTCGAGTGTTGCTAGCCAGTATGCTCCTTTTCATGCTTCAACATCTACAAGATATGGTCCTTCCCATTTAGGAGCCAATTTTCCTACACTAGGATCCTTGGTGTTTTGGAATGTTTTTCTTAATACCAAGTCTCCTATTTGAAACCTTCTGACCCTTATATTCCTATTGTAAGCCTTGGTGATTTTTTGTTGGTGAGCAACAATACGTATTTTGGCAAGATCCCTAAGCTCATCAATAGTGTCAAGATCATGTGCTAGGATCCTGTCATTATTCTCTTGGTCTTGCAGCAAGTATCTTGTCGTTGGGATCACTACTTCAGTAGGGATTACTGCTTCTGTCCCAAACACCAAAGAATAGGGGGTCTGGCATGTGGCCACTTTGGAAGTGGTTCTATATGCCCATAAAACGAAAGGGAGTTCTTCTGCCCATCTTCCCTTCTTTTTGTCCAGCCTTTTCTTCAAATTGTTAACTATGATTTTGTTGTTGGACTCTGCTTGACCATTAGCTTGGGGATGAACAGGATTGGACATTATCATTTTGATCCCGCAGCTTGTGCAAAAGTATCTTTTTCTTTTGGTAATAAATTGGGATCCATTGTCACATATGATTTCAGTCGGGATCTCGAACCTGGTCAAGATATTACGTTTAATAAATGATACTACTTCTTTGGCTCTTACCTGGACGAAGGCTTCAGCTTCGATCCATTTGGAGAAGTAATCAATCATCACCAACATGAAGACTTTTCCTCCCGGGGATACTAGCAATTTTCCTACAATATCCATCCCCCATTTCATGAATGGCCATAAGGAGATAATAGGATGTAAAGGTTCTACCGACTGGTGCAGTATGTTGTTGTGTCTTTGGCAAGCATCACATTTTTTAACATGTAGAAAGGAGTCTTTCTTCATGGTTGGCCACTAGTATCTTGTTCTTAGTATTTTGGAGCATAAGGATCTGCCCCCGGTGTGATTGCCACAATCTCCTTCGTGTATATCCTTTAAGACTTCTGCAGCTTCAGGATCTTCCAAGCATCTTAGGTATGGACCTGCCATAGATTTTTTGTAAAGTTTACCTTGGATTAACATGAATCTTAAGACCCTCGTCCTGAATGCTCTTTCACTTTTTTCTCCTGTCGGGATTATGCCATTTTGGAGATATTCAATAATGGGTTGGGTCCATGATCGCGGACTTCTTTGAGGATCCTGTTCGTCGGGATCTCTTTGAGGAAGGATCCTAGGGTCAGGATCTTCAATAGCTGATATGCTTGTCGGACACTTGGGATCTTCTGCCTTGTCGGAGAGGGTTTCTATGGCTGGGGTTATTATGTGAGTTATAGGAATCTTTGTCTCTGGTGGGATCCTAAGGGAGGATCCTAAATTGGCTAGTGCATCTGCTTCTGTGTTTTCCTCTCTAGGAACTTGGGTTAGGCTAAAGTTTTCGAAATCATAAGCTAATTTTTTGAGGATCTCTAGGTATAATGCTAATTTTTCACCTTTCACTGCATAAGATGCATTGTAGTGATTGGTTAGTAATAAAGAGTCAACAAATACCTAGAGATCCTTGATTTGAAAATCCTTAGCTAATTATAGTCCCATGATGAGTGCTTCGTATTCTGCTTCGTTGTTAGTAATGTTGAATTCACAACTAACTGTCTGGGGTATAATTGTTGGATTAGATGTCTAAGCCCATAACTATTATTGGTATGTACTCGACCCTAGAGTAGCATGGTCCATTTGGGTTGCACTTCACCGAAACAATTTGTATGGATAATCGTTTGAGAATAGTATATTTATGATTTATTAATATATTATAAGTTATAATATATTAATATGAAATCATATTATTTAATTAGTATTGGTCAAGATTTAATTTGGAATTAATTTGGTGATCAAAAGAGACTAATTAAATATGGACTCTTATATATATATATATATATATATATATATATATATATATATATATATATATATATATATATATATATAGAGAGAGAGAGAGAGAGAGAGAGAATGAGCCAATGTTCCTTTAGGATGGGCTAAGCTTGCATGGATAGTCCATGGAGTTTTTAACCCATGGATCCTATGGAAATGAAAGGTCATGGGTATTAGGGTTTACATGGATGTAACCCTAATCCACCATACTATATAAAGAGGTCCTTGGCACTTGAAATTGGGACTAGAGTGTGAAGAAAGAGGGCATAGCCGATTTTGAACAAGTGTATACTATTCTCTCAAGCCTTCCATGTTGATTTGGTGATTTGTGATTCCATTTGAGGCTTCCACACTATTGGGGCTAAGATCTTAAAGGTTCAAGACTTCAAGCTCCACCAAAAGGTATGTCATCTAACTATAATCTTGTAGTATAGTTTCTCGGCAATATGCTAGTTAGGATGATGCTTTGGAATTTTGTATTTTTGCATGTATAATAGTGAAAACATAGATCCAAGGCACATAGGGTTGCATGCACACCATAGGAGTGTTAGAATGCTCGAAACCCATCAATGGTATCAGAGCCTAGGCTTGATTTTCAGTTATACTTGATGCAATTGCTGAAAAAATCGAAAATTTGGCTTTCTGGACAGTGGACTCGCCGAGTCCAAGAGGAAATTCATCCTACTCGTCGAGTAGGTTCATACACTCGACGAGTAGGAGGCCCTGAGTGCATATTTTCGACTTTTAAGGCTGGAATTGGACTAGAATCATTACCCTAAGCTGTTTTTGATCTTATAAACCTGTTTTTGATGTGGTAATGATCATTCTAATCCAATTCAAAAGATAAATGTCAATAGATTCATGTTTTGTATTAGTTTAATGGTTAGGCTGATTACATGAAAATTGTTTGATTTGAATTGTCTTGTTCATATGAGTTTAATCTAGATCATAGTTTTTCTTGACATGTTTATTTGTTTATTAGATGATCTAAATGGCCTTTAATGGATTCCATAACTTGTCCTCAAGTTATGGAAAACCAAAAGTTTTTCTTTAAAAGAGTTTTTAAAGCCATAGGTTATAGAAACTTGAAGAGTCTTTTTCCATAAATTGTTTTATGACATCCATAACTTGTATTCAAGTTATGGATTTTCAAGAGTCTTGCCATTAAAAGCCATATTAAACTCATATGTTATAGATTCCAAAAGTTTCTTGAATTGTTCAAAACTTGCCCTCAAGTTTTGGAATTTGTAAAGTTTCACTTTTGAATACTTTAGTTCCAAACTCTAGAATTTTAAATAGTTTAAAGTTCAACCCTTATACTATTATAATATTATAGGTTTAATATTTATATGTATAAGAGTAAAAGTCAATCTTACCGTTAGCAGGCCTCATTCACAAAGCCGGTCTATAAGGAGGGTATAAGGTTACTGCCTATAAAATGACCGTTTAATGGGTGTCCACTCTCACCCACCGCTTCCTTAACTAGTGGAGGGTCATTAGCCGAACGGGTAGGACAAGGACTATAATTCTCTTTAAAAGTATAATGATAAATATAAAGTAACTAAACCTTTTATAAATTCCCAAGCTTTGTTACTTTAGGAAAATGTGAAATTGGTGCTAACCCATGAAATAACACTTTCTACCTTACCAAGTCGTTGGTGGAGCGTGTCTGGGTAACCGACACACTAACATGGACTAGTAAGAGTGGCAAAAGGTGACTTAATGTTTATCATAGATCGGTGGAGCGCGTGTGGGTAACCATCACATCGATTAGGTGATAAAATTAAGGGTACCAAGTTAATTTGCATGGTTATTCACACCTTGTTTGTGATCCTCGGCATCCCAGACACAAAATTGATAGGGCACAATCAAGATTTAAACATGCCATTGAAAATTTCAATGAATCTCAAAAGATCTAGGAGTTTCAATCCAATAAAAACCTAATACCTATTTCGTTTTTCATGGTGGAAATTTGTGAATCGTCATTCGCCTACCTTCAAATATTTTGTAGCTTTGATTACGGCATCCTCTTCCAAGTTATAAAATATTGTGTTGGGTCGTATCCTTAATATTTCATATTGGGTGTTCTATTAAGGACTTAAATCAACTCACTTGAATTTTCTCCCATTGTAGATATCTGCTTCAGACAACTATGGTCTTCCCAAATCCCTTGGAACAAGCTATCCTAATGAAGATGATGTCCCGCGATTGGATCATGGAAATCATACTTCTCTTCCTCCACCTCCTCCAATATTTCTCCCTGACCCACAAGCTTGAAGACTTGAAAATTTCAGGATCACTCAATCCCTATTGGATAGTAAACACAAAGATGGAAAGCCTATATGTGCTCATGTCTTGGACATGAAGCTGCATATTGACAGGATAAGGATGTTGGGTGTTGTCTTCCCAAGGAAGTTAGCTATTGACTGGGTCCTTCAGTCACTTCCCGAGTCATATAGAGAGTTCGTTAAAGACTACTATGTGACAGATCACTACATGACCCTAATTGATCTTACCTATTTGCTAATTGATGTCGAATCAACAATGATTTGGCGCAATAGTCAAGCAAATCTGATTGGAAGGTCTACATCCCAAGTTGACATGGACATCCCAGAAAAGATTCCTTCTCCTAAAGGAAAGGAATTGGGCATGGTCAAAGGTTTTGATCATAAGAGAAAGGCCAAATATGAGACTGCTCCATGTGAGCCTGTGTGTTTCTATTGCCAAAAACAGGGACATTGGAATCGAAGCTGCCCAGACTACCTGAGAAGTTTAATCAGAATGTATGGTTCTGCTTCAAGTAAGTCTACTATCTAACTCTGTTAAGGTTCTAATTGTTGATTCTTAATACATGATGTAACTAGGTTGCATTTTGATGTTTGGAAGGATCAAGCAAAGGGAAGGAAGCTTAAAAGAAGAGTATGTTGAATATGATCGCAAAGATGGATTTCTATCGCATGGTTCGAAGATCGGATTTTTGAGCTACTGCTTGAGAGTTATGATAGATTGCTAGGAAATATGCAATAGCATAGTTTTTCACTTATAATTGCATTGTAAGGAAAAGTTTTTCCGTATTTTATAAATAAATAAAAAAAAATTTGTTTTATTTTATACCTCCTTGCAATGACATTTATGAAAAATTGGTGTATGTATGTTTCTAGCAATATTGAAAATATGAATTTGATTCTTTCACTTGTGGTGGTGTCTAAATTTACCAAATAAGGAAGATTCTCATCACCCAAGTTTCAATTGGACCGAAACTTGGAATCGTGCAAGTTGTATTGTATGATGAATGAGAATTTTCATCTTTGGAAAATTAAGACTAATTCCTTGTTCACATGTATATGTGAGTCAAGTGAAGGACTAAGGGATCGAGTGTACATTCTTGTGCACCGGTCAAGTCCACCAAAAAGATCGATAAGACTATTCGTCATGATTTACTAAAGTTTAGTAAATATGGTTATACTCACAAGTTTAAGTATAATTCTGAAGCATTGGAAAAGTTTCAATGTATGGCAGAACGAATGAGAAGAATCAAATTAGGGAGAAAGATAAAAGTTTCTCAAATCTGAATAGATGGGAGAGTACTTTAGTATCATGTTTTATGGTCATCTTAATGATTGTGAAACCATATCACAATTGATCCTCTAAGGATATCTTAGTGCATTCTTATGGCTAAAAAGAGGAGTCATGAATTGTTGAAGTGGTTAAATCAAGAAGATGAGTCATACTTCGTTCCAAAACAATTCTTAGAGTCATACTCCAAGATTGTAACTTGAGTGACATAACTTAAAGAAGGTTTATAACACTTGTCAAATGTAGAGTAAAATGTTTTATAATCTTGTACACTTGAAATTGGTAAGTTGTGATGTTTTGGATAAAACAAAGACCAACTAAGGCCAATTGTGTGAAGTGTTTGTCTTGATAAGAATCTACACTAACTCTTGAATATTTGTTGTCAAGTAATGGTATTTGACAAAGAGAAACCTATATGTCAAGAGGTCAGTGGGAGTCTTAAAGATCTTGAAAGAGTTTCAAGAGCTAATCAAGAATAAAACTTGTAGTTTATCACTAGCACACGACTTAGGATTTGTAACCTATCGTGTTAACATATTCTTGTTTCTGTGTCCATTCCGGTTAAAGTTGTCTATGTATGTGAGTTATATGAGTTCTAAATTGTGTGCATAACAACTTGGAAGACATGGTAGGCCCTTGGGCTGCCAGGTGGCAAGAAATTAAGATTGAACAAGTTCGGTCCATATGAGTTTGAATTTGTCACACCCCCAGACCAGAACGGCGGAAACGTCCGGAGGCGGGTGACGTCATTATACAATATCATAACAATTGAATATAAATGAAACATAGCAAACCCAAACATCATACATTGAGATAACAAACTTACATAGTTTTACATCTTGTTCATGTTCTTGCATTATACAAAAGAGAGAACATTAAGTACATTCCAAACCACATCAAAATAAACTTGAATCCGCATCCCATTAACCTGCTTATTGATTTCCTGAGAATACAAGTCATTTGAAAAGCGTCAACATAAAATATGTTGGTGAGTTCATAAGCATTTTGTATAAAAATCAGTGATAGTTGGAAAACCATAAAATCCCATATTTTCTTATAAAAATAGTTGTAAGTCTTGTTTCCAATTGTGTACAGTTGCATGTGTGTTTTAGTTTATCGTTTTCGAAATTGAATAAAATCGTTTTCCCCAGAAAATCCTATATTTTCTGATGTATAAAATAGTAGTATTGAAACCCTAAGACTTTTTGTGGCAAAAGCTTCGTTTAACATATCCAAACAATAGCTGTTTATAATCGAATGGTGTAACTTGCGTAAAGTTCCAAATAATAACTGTTATATTCTAAGTGAGTCGTTATAACCATACTAATATCACGAAGTGCCCGTTCTGATATTCTTCAGGCGTCGGTTTTGTTTAAGACATTTGTTACCCTAGACTGGCCGGTCTAGCTGTAGCGAACAACGAAGGTGCGGGGTGTCAACCCCGTATATATCTATACACAAATTTCCGCTCCCCCTCTAGGAGACTCTGGTTATAACTCTTACAGGACTTAAAGCGTACACTATTATATATATATATATACATATATATATATATATATATATATATATATATATATATATATATATATATATATATATATATATATAGGTATTGTGAAGATGCGTCTGAATAGAATACTAACAGGTGTTTCTCTCAAGAATCATTGTAATCTGTTATTTATTACATAAATAACAATGGTGTACTCGCTGACTAGATATTTCGTTTTCGTTTGTAGAAAATATTCCTTTTTAAATCAGGTTTGTCAAAATGACCCAATATTCTTGATGTTGGCAAAATGGTCCTTCATTTTATAATTTGTCAAATAAGACTCATGTTTGTCAAAAGGTGGCTCAAAGCTATGTGAATTATTGAAAGTGGTCCATTTCCTCCAAAATACTTGTTTAAGCAATTTTTGACGTAAATACTTATGATTTTTGTCATAAAAACTTGTAACTTATATTTTGTAACATACTAGTTCTTACTTCTTTGTATAATTTGTGAAATATGATTCAAACACTTGAGACTTGCCCAAGGTTTCGAGTTCTTGGAGTTTTCATAACTTTAGCACTTGTATTCTCCCCCAAAAACAAAAAAAAACTCGAAAAAGTAGGGGTATGAAGCTCACCTTGGTTTAGCTTGTTGGATGATTTGAAGAGGTGCTAAGGATTTTCCAAGTTCTAACACTTGAAGGGTTTGATAACTCTTTGAACTTTAGAATTTCCTAAGAATATGTATCCAAAATTTTTATGTGTAAACATAATGAAATCTACAGATAATGTGGAGAATCAAAAATCAAGAAAATGAGATACTTACAAGAATCTAGGAATTGCTTTGAAGGAATAAGACCTGAAGCTTGAAGGAGTTTGAGAGCACACTTAGGATTTCACAGAATATGGATATGAGAAGTGGAATATGGGAAAGATGGTTCACGTTTCTAAATAAAGAGGATAAGGAGTGACTTGACACTTGCTTGGAGTACTGGTGGACAAAGTCTTGTTTTCTATGGTTATTTTGTGTTTTACTGGGATTTGCATGGGAAATGGGGGTTCACATCAAATCATAAAGTCAAACCCCCTTATCACTTTATGATATAATATATTACTTTTATAAATATTAAATATTATTTTGTGTAAATATGTTTTAAATGCTCAAATTTGGCCTAAAATAAAGGTTTAAGGGGTCTAAGTTATGAAAAATACGAGTTTGGTGAGATTCCCGACGTCAAAATTCCTTAAAATGAAGAAAATGTCCAAAATGGTCTAAAATCCGGAGTGTAGTCCGGAATCTGCGAGGGTCTGAAGTGCTTAGGGAGTTCCGCAGTCATTTGGAAATATCTGGAGTCAAAACAGCGAATTCCGAAGTCATTTACTCAATTCCGGAATGGGTCAGCAACTTCCAGAGCGGACCAGAGGCTTCCGAGCTGCAAGGCTGTCCGGGGAGGAGTCTTCCGAGGCGTGCGAGATGGTCCTAAGAGAATGATTCCGGAGCGAAACCTTCCGGAGTGAAGGTGTTCCGAAGTGATCAAGGTCCAGAGTATGCGAAATCTTCCGGTTCAACTTAGGAGGTCCGAAATCAAGATGTTCCAGACTCAAAAGGCTCCGGACCAAGAGGGTCCTTTTGGCTTTTCTCCTTCGGTTTTGAGCTGTTTTCAACAAAGGAAAGGATTGGGATGGTACGGATGTTTATAAAAAGTTGAGAGAGATATGAGAGAGATTTGGGATACATTAAGAGATTTGGGATACATAGAGAGATTTGGGAGAGATTGAGAGGCATATATGCTTTGCATTAGAACAATACACGGTTCATTAGGAATCATAATGTAACCTTTAACGCGTTAGTGCAAACCTTACAATAGTTGATGCTTACATGAGAACATAATTTCCTAGCTAAAAATGCTAGTCGTGACATCATCCCCTCGTTAGAGGGAATTTCGTCCCAAAATTCTTCTGAAAGGTGGGATCATGGACACGAGAATAAGTGGGGGTACTTCTGCTTCATCTGGTCTTCGTGTTCCCAAGTGAGTTCCGGTCCATGCTTAGCGTTCCATCGAACCTTCACAATCGAAATGTGACTCTGTTTCGTGCGCTTCACTTCCTTATCCATTATCTCGACTGGTTCTTCGACGAACAGGAGATTCTCGTTTATCTCAATCTCTTCTAGAGGAATAACAAGGGTTTCATCTGATAAGCACTTCTTCAAATTTGATATGTGGAACACGGGATGTACGTTGCTGAGCTCTGAAGGTAGCTGCAGCTTATAGGCCACCAGACCAATTCGGGCAAGAATCTCTAATGGTCTAATGTATCGCGGGTTTAACTTTCCTCTTTTCCCAAAACGGATCATCCTTTTCTAGGGAGAGACCTTTAATAGCACTCGATCTCCGACTTGGAACTCCAAAGGTTTTCGTCGTTTGTCGGCGTAACTCTTTTGTCGGTCACGCGATGCTTGGAGTCGGGTTTTGATTTGGATTATCTTCTCTGTAGTTTCTCGGATGATTTCTGGTCCTGTAAGGGTGCTGCTCGATGATTTCCCTTTGACCAGCTGTGTGTCACGCACTTCAGCCCAACAGAGGGGCGATCTGCACTTCCGGCCATACAAGGCCTCGAAGGGAGCGACTCATATGCTCGTGCGATAGCTGTTGTTATATAAAAATTCAACTAGGGGCAGGTGGGTATCCCAGGCTTTGCCAAAATATATTACACATTCTCGGAGCATGTCTTCTACAGTCTGAATAATTCGCTCGCTTTGGCCATCAGTCTAAGGGTGGTAGGCAGTGCTCATATCCAGTCGGGTTCCCAATGCTTTCTGGAGAGACTGCCAAAAGCGAGAGGTGAATCTACTATCCCGATCCGAGATAATAGATATGGGGACTCCATGAAGTCTCACCACCGCTTTCAGGTATATTCGAGTTAGCCTCTCCATTTTGTACGTCTCCTTTATTGGCAGGAAATGGGCGGATTTTGTTAATCGGTCAACGATCACCCAAATAGTATCCAGACCGTCTGTCGTCTTGGGTAATTTGGTTATAAAATCCATTGTTATCTTCTCCCATTTCCACTCGGGTATTTCGGGTTGCTGAAGTAGACCTGAGGGCTTCTGATACTCCACTTTAACTTTGGCACAAGTGAGACACTTGCCAATGTAAGTGGCAATCTCCGCTTTCATATTCGGCCACCAATAATGTTGTTTGATATCCAGGTACATCTTGTCGGAACCTGGATGGATAGAGTACCTTGTTTTTTGAGCCTCATTTATTATCACGTCCTGAAATCCACCGAACCTCGGTGCTCAGATTCGGTCCATAAGAAAATAGGCTCCGTCTTCTTTGACCGTCAAATTCTTTTCCATTCCACGCAACGCCTCATTGGCGACGTTTTCTGGCTTCAAGGCTTCTTGCTGAGCCTCCTTGATTTGTGAGGATAGATGGGAATGGACCGTCATTGTTAACGTCTTTACTCGACGACCCGAGTATTCCTTTCGACTTAAGGCATCGGCTACCACATTCGCTTTTCCTGGATGGTACTTTATTTCGCACTCATAGTCGTTTAGCAGTTCGACCCATCTTTGTTGTCTCATGTTCAATTCCTTTTGATTCAGAATGTCCTGGAGGCTCTTGTGGTCTGTGAAAATGGTGCACCTTGTACCATATAGGTAGTGCCTCCAAATCTTAAGGCGAAGACTACAGCCCCCAACTCGAGATCGTGGGTGGTGTAGTTTACTTCATGAGTCTTTAATTGCCTAGATGCGTAGGCTAGCACATTTCCGCACTGCATAAGCACACAGCCTAACCCTTGATTTGAAGCCTCGCAGTATACTACGAAGTCCTCCGTACCCTCTGGAAAGGACAACACTGGAGCACTGCAGAGGGCTTGTTTCAGGGTTTGGAAGGCAGCTTCTTGTTTGTCATTCCAATGGAAATGTACACATTTCTGGGTGAGAGTAGTGAGAGGCTTGGTGATTTTGGAAAAATTTTGGATGAACCTTCGGTAATAACCAGCAAGGCCTAAAAATTGTCGGATTTCCGTTGGGATTCTTGGGGTTGCCCAGCCCTCAATGGCTTTGATCTTGGTAGGGTCCACATGTATTCCCTCTTCGCTGACTACATGACCCATAAATTCTACTCTACAAATCCAGTATTCGCAATTGGAGAACTTTGCGTAAAGCTTCTCTACTCTAAGTGTTCCCAAAATCTGCCGTAAGTGTCTGTTGTGCTCTTCCTTAGTCTTAGAGTAAACGAGTATATCATAGATAAAAACAATCACGAAGTTGTCGAGAAACGGCCGACAGATTCGGTTCATCAGGTCCATAAAGGTTGCGGGTGCATTTGTGAGACCAAAGGGCATGACTACAAATTCGAAATGCCCATAACGGGTTCGGAAAGAAGTCTTTGGGATATCCTCCTCTCGGACCCTTAGTTGGTGGTATCCGGACCTCAGATCTATCTTGGAGAAGTAGCTGGCTCCTTGGAGTTGATCGAATAGATCATTGATTCGAGGGAGTGGGTATCGATTCTTGACGGTGAGCTTGTTTAACTCTCGATAATCTATACACATTCTGAAAGATCCGTCTTTCTTTTTGACAAAGAGGAACGGAGCTCCACAAGGTGAAAAGCTCGGCCTGATGAATCCTTTGTCAAGAAGTTCGCTTAGTTGACTAGATAACTCTTGCATCTCGGCAGGAGCTAACCGGTAGGGTGATTTGGCGATTGGAGTGGCTCCGGGTACAAGATCGATTCAGAACTCGACCTGGCGCTTGGGAGGGACTCCTGGCAAATCCTCGGGAAATACGTCGGGAAAGTCACATACTTCTGGAATATCGTTAATGTTTTTCTCCACATTTTTTTTATCCACGACATGAGCAAAAAAGGCGTGATTCTTTTTATGCAAGAACTTTTGTGCTTGGATGCAAGAAATGAGTCGGAGGTTTGTGCCGGGTTTATCGCCATAAACTATTAGGGTTTCATTGTTGGGTAGATGAAGGCGAACGGCCTTCTCCTGACACATAATTCCAGCATGGTGGCGGCTTAACCAATCCATGCGAACAATCACATCAAAGCTCCTAATATTAACAGGCATCAAATTGATTGGGAAGGAGTGATTATTTAATGTTAGTGTGCACCCTACGTGGATATCTGTGACAACCCGAAATTTCCATTTGTACAAACCCTACAGTCAAGCGCTTCAATTAAAAGTCAAATTCATTTCTGCTAATTTTTAGCTCGGTTTAAAGTCCGTTTGGGTATTTTTAATATTAATTCTTCGAGAGAACAAATGAAAGGAAGTATTTTCTAGGATTATTGTGTAACAAATAAAACAATTAACACCTTAATGAGGTGTTCACGGCCAAACATGAGGGGTTTGGGCCGTGAACTCCCCTTTGGCCGTGAACTCATGCTTAAGGCATGAGTTCACTCCTTTCCTTCCTCATTTCTCACTTCCAAGCTCAAGAACACCCACATTCTCTCTCAAGTATCATAAGATCTTCTTCCAAATCTTCCAAAAATGTAAGTGTTTCTTCTCTTGATTTGTTGATACAACACTTCATCTAATAGTTATACATGATTTCATCCATTGATTATCTTCTCTTTTTCATAGATCTTCAAGTGTTCTTCATTTCACCAAGAACACACACTAGTGTTCTTGGACCTTAAACACTCTTACAAGCTTCCTATAAGTAAGTACACCCCTCTTAACTAGTTATGTGCTTAGATTACTTATTAAACCATTGAAAAACACCAAGAATTCCCAAGAACAGATGGGTTTACCGCCAAGGCAATCTCCTTGGGCCGTAAACACCATTAGGTGGTGCATATGTGCCACCATTACTTCCTAGGGCTTGGATATTGGACTAGAACCTTTCATGCATAAGCTAAGGACCTTAAACCACGAAATGATAGGAGTTACCATGGGTTTACGGCCGTAAACCCACTAGGGCCGTAAACCCTAGGCCGTAAACCCCATGGGAGTTGGTCCTTGAGCCGTAAACTCTACAAAGTGGTGCATTAGTGCCACTATTCCTTCCTAAGGCTTAAAACTTGGTCTAGAACCCTTCCAACTTGAACTAAGGACCTTGAACATAAAAATGGTAGAAGTTACCATGGGTTTACGGTCGTAAACCCATTAGGGCCACAAACCCTAGGCCGTAAACTCATGGAGAGTTTACCCTTGGACCGTAAACTCAAAAGTAAAGTCGTACAACCCTTAGATGCAACCCTAATGTACTCCTAGCACTTGAATCAAAGTGTTATCCGTGTTTTAGGGTGTCTTTACTTGATTAATTAGTTGTTAATTGACTAATTGGATACATATATGTGTCAATATATGTTAAATAGGATCCGTGTGTGTGCTCAAGTCTGCACTTGACACTTAGTATCTTATACCATCCGTTCATCCAAACCACTCACTACAGGTGAGTTCATACCCCTTAATCTACCTTTTAAATGATTTTAAATGCTTTGTAGGGGGCGATACAAGTTGAAATATTATAGTTATTATATCAATCACATGTGATTAATAACTATCAAACAAATGGATTTTACTACTCTGTTAGCTGTTTTATCAAACATATGGATTTTGTTATTTTTCAATCAGTGTTACCAAACAAACTACTTCAAAATGTTTATCAAACTCTTTTACATGTTAAACTCTTTATCAAACTTGTTTCTTTATGCCAAACTGCTTTCAAATCGTTTTATAAAATGACATCAAGTCATCAATGTTTATTTAAACTCTTCAAAAGGTTTTACAAAACTTCTTTTTCTTTCAAACTAATATATTTTGTTAAATGTGTATCTATTTAGATATAATTATATAAGTACGACTCAAAGGACTTAGGACTGATAAGTCACCCTACCTCCTGTTCCTTGTTTGGTTGTGGTCTTAGGGTACCGGTTGTTTGTCCGACGGTCGTTTGAATCCTAGTTATATATTATGTATATGTATATAGATACAAAAGTTCCTTCTTTCAGTTCAATACCTTTGGGTAGCAAAGGTATACAAACATGTTCATTTATACAAACAACATTGCTAGTAAACTATAATAGTTATAGTTTAGGAAGTTACAAATACCATTACTAGAACAATGAAACATACAATGAGTCAGTTCATTCATGAGTCATAACATATAGTGATGAGAAACAAACATAACATGTAGTGATGAGAAACAAACATAACATACTAGACAGAGAGAGAACATACTGTTATGAGAAACAGAGAGAACATACATACATACTAGTACAGAGAAGAGAACATATACATATACATGTACAAGTAAACAGAAGGAACATACGCCAACATAACATTTAGAGTATGAGATTTACTGCTACATGACGCGGATTCCACCGTTGTCATGTTAGTAACCAGAGTCTCCTGGAGGGAGAGCGGGCATTGTGTGTATAGATCTATACGGGACAGACTATCCCGCACCTCGACTGTTAGCTACAGTCCCCGGCCGACCAAGCCAAGGGGTGACAAATGTCACATTTGTTTCGACGTCTTTCATCGTCGTGTCCTACAGCCGTCAATCAGTATGGTTACAAATCTCACTTTACCTTATAATTCATTGGCTTTAAGGTAAGTAGTACTAAGGTAGTTTTCACATACAAAACTACAGTTTTATAATATTTTCCCTAAAACATTTACTTTGAAACGTTTTCTCTTTAAACGATAATATACAAACTATATTTTGATAACGATAGTTAAACTTGGGAAAAATGCATACTCTTACAAACAAACAAACATTTGATGCCTTGGTAGAAGGCTACTTTTAGTAGAAAGCATAGGGTTTTCTAGGAGATACAAACATATACAGACATTTACAAACTTATACATTAAGTACTTACAAACGCTTTCATACAAACAATGACACCAAAATACTTATGATCTCACCAGCTTTAAAGCTGATAAACTCTTTCAAAATAATTTGTACTCTCAGGTCATCAGTAGACAGGTACCGAGGCCAGGTTTTGAGAAGATGGAGCTCGTTCAAGACTCATCTTTTATTTTGATTTACATTTTTGGTGTCTTATACACTTCACAGAACACACTTGTATTAAAATTATATTATTAATGCAATAGATGATGTTGTTGCTTGTTTACTACTATGCATTGTTGTGATATCATATATGACGTCCTCCACCCCCGACCGTTTCCGCCGTTCCGGTTTTGGGGTGTGACAGATTGGTATCAGAACATTGTTTATAGTGAATCGAGTATATCAACCCATAAAAGATATACAAACTATAAACACAACGGAATTTAAAATACTCTGACAAAGAGTTTATACTTTTAAGTAATAAAATATTTAACGAAGTATACATACCTGCATTCATGCTAAAATCAATGTCACTAGGACAGAGCAAAAGTATTACAATTGTTGGGCAGCACAATTAGACTTAGAGACATATAGTCAAATCTGGGAAGATATAGCCTGAATAACTATATTATCCGAGGCGTGACTAGCATGTGCCTAAGAGTGGTTGTGAGGTTGCAACAAGTCTAAAAACTTACCAACAATACCACAATGAAAACAATAGAACAGAACATAAACTTAAAATACTATAGGAGTATTTTGTGTTACTATAATTTACTTATGTGCAAACTAAAAAGGTCTTATAACTACCTAATTAGTACTTTTATTTAGTTATTTCTTATACCCCTTTTCTCGCATAGATAACATGGTTGGATTCCATCCCCACGGCGACATGTACTTCCCTAACCAAGGTAATGGAGGAGGGTTTGAAGTAGAGCCAGAAAATGATCACCCAATCACTGTGGATGATCACCAGGCTGAAGGCTTTGCAGATGGTTCTGACTCCGAGCCAGAAGTTGAGAACCTACCCCCGGTGGCTCCTATCCCAAATTCTAACCCTCATCCGGCTTTTTAAGGCCCGACGCCCCCGTGGGTGGAAAGCTTAGAAACATGGAGCCAAGAACAGAATCAGCCCATAACATTCAATGGAGACCAAAACTTTTATGACCTGAGCGAGGGAGGCTCGGCAGATAAAGTCTTGCCAATCCTGGTCCGCAGAGTTGCCCGAAACGAAATTCAGGGCAGGACAGCTCTCCATCAAATCACGGAAGTTGACGCCAATGCGAGAATGCATACCATCTGCACCATTCATCTGGAAGATGCTCGTGAGAGATCTAGGGGAGACCACGAGGCCCTGCAGCAAGAGCTAGCTGAAACTCGGGCTGAAGTCATAGAGCTCCGAGTATAACAAAGGGTGTACGAAAGGCACCTGCTTGATGTGGAGCGTCAGCTGGCTGAACTAAGAGTTCACCCAAGGGATAACCGTCATCAGTAGGAGATATTCTACCTTTCTTTCCTTGGTTGAAAGAATAGTCTTCCTATCTATGCTCTAAGTACCACTTTTCTAAGTAACTATCCTTGTACTATAAGTACTTTTAGTTAGGCCTTTATGCTGTCAAAACTCTTCTACTTCGGATATGATGTAAGACCTACTCCAAGGTCATTTTGTCCAAACTCATTACATCTTAAATATCAATTATATTGACAGTCGGCTAAGTTCTGTGCCAATCCTTGTTCAAATACTTTCATTCTACTATCGTTAGAATCCTATCTAAACCTCACTTTCGTCAAATTATTGAGCTGTGGTAGCTCAAGGAGCACTTCCAATTCTTGTCAAAGGTTGGATCATGTTATCCAATAACCTATGATAGCCTAGTTCTAATAGCAATCGTCTAGTGACCATTCTACGAACTTACCTCAACTCTTTACCAGCCCTGCATCATAAGGATGTAGGTCAAAGCCATCGAGAACAGTTTAACAAAACGACAACTTTATCCTTACATGAATGAGTAAAATACATCTAGGACCGACCATAATCACTCACGAACTCCTTTTCTTGTCAAATAACATAATCATGTCGTCATCTAGAGGTAATCAGCCGAACGACAAAACCCTGATCCTTCATATAGACGCTGCCACCTTCCAAGCAGCGGTAACAGCTGTCGTGGCAGCTGTCCTTGCACACTTCAACACTGGTAACAAAAGCAAGGCTGTAAAAGGTGTTGACAGTTCAAATTGTTGTAACCATCTGGGAAATCAACAAATGATAACTGCTACGAACACCCAAAGCCGCAAAGCAGAGGGTAAGAAACGAAGGCGTCAAGCCTACAAGGAGCGCAAACGATCTCAAAAAGTTGCCAAGCAACAGCAACAAGTGGCGACCCCTGCCACTTTAACGCCGTTCAGACCATATGAGGGTACACTCCCGAAGTGTATAAAGTGTACTTTTCATCATAACGGGGTTTGTCGTGATCCACAATGCATAAATTGCAACCAAATGGGGCACACTATTGGTGTCTATAGGGCGCCGGCACGAACCGTCTTCCAAATCACTAACATCGGGGTCAGCCCGGTTTGCTATGGTTGTGGTGAAACAGGACACTATAAAAGGAATTGTCCAAAAGGGAAGATCAACGCAAGCGCTCGTGTCCACATAACTCCGACCCGACACTTCTCTTCCACCACCGATGTTGGGGCAAGCCAGATTTGTCATTTATGCGGCGAGATAGGACATCTCAAGAAGGATTGTCCAATAACAAAGAACTCTGGCGCAGACGGGAAGATACTAAGGATCACTGCTGAAGGAGAGACTACTCCGGACCCACGTTGAAATTCTAGGGCATTTTCGTTATATTAGACTTATAAACTGTTAAAAACTAGTGCAACTCGAGTCATATCTTTTGCGAGATCCCGTCCGTCAAGGGACTCTCGTGCTGCGTGTACTTGCTTTTGTAGTATACCTTGTTCGCAGCAGCAGTCTTGTAAGATAAAGCTAAAGTACTGAAACTTTGTCAAGTTGCACCATTATGTTTTTGTAACACCTTTATAGTCTAGTCTAACGCCTTTTATTCCAAGTAGTTCGACATTTTCATGAAACATGAGTCAATTCGATCCTCACAACGCCAGTCTCGTGCGAAAATCCTTTTCCTCATAGTCTCCTTTCTAGCGAAACCGTCATTCCAGAACTCCGAGATACTCATGCGAAGGGTATCTTATGTTTCGTATCCTTCCCGAAGAAACCTCCCCGGAATACCACTCGTGCAGTACGTCAAGTTCAATTCGAAGACACATACGGTTAATCTATCGTTGGGGAATGTATACGTAAGGGTGGTATATAATCAAGGTTCTACAGGCTTAGAATTGATGATTCCGCTTTAACTTCTTTTCCTTGTTTGGATGTGAGCTTAGAGAAGAATCATTTATTCGACGGCCTTTTCAATCTTAACTATATACGACTCGTATACGCGAAGCTGTGATCGATGAACCAAATATGACTTCTAAAAAGAACTTCAGGACGAAGACTACTCAAGAATACGAGTGATCGCACTACCATGCGAATAAACTTATGAACCAATCAAATGCCTTTCCTGCCGAGCGAGACAAGAGATTCAGATAGAACCGAAAACTCCCAGGATTACCTCCACAACGTCAAGTCGTGTTCAGAATCGACGTAGTCCAAGGGCTACCCCAGTAGCCAAATCGCCCTATCGTCTAGCACCTGCATACTAGACAGAGAGAGAACATACTGTTATGAGAAACAGAGAGAACATACATACATACTAGTACAGAGAAGAGAACATATACATATACATGTATAAGTAAAGAGAAGGAACATACACCAACATAACATTTAGAGTATGAGATTTACTGCTACATGACGCGGATTCCACCGTTGTCATGTTAGTAACCAGAGTCTCCTGGAGGGAGAGCGGGCATTGTGTGTATAGATCTATGCGGGACAGACTATCCCGCACCCCGACTGTTAGCTACAGTCCCCGGCCGACCAAGCCAAGGGGTGACAAATGTCACATTTGTTTCGACGTCTTTCATCGTCGTATCCTACAGCCGTCAATCAGTATGGTTACAAATCTCACCTTACCTTATAATTCATTTTCTTTAAGGTAAGTAGTACTAAGCTAGTTTTCACATAGAAAACTACAGTTTTATAATATTTTCCCTAATACATTTACTTTGAAACGTTTTCTCTTTAAACGATAATGTACAAACTATATTTTGATAACGATAGTTAAACTTGGGAAAAATGCATACTCTTACAAACAAACAAACATTTGATGCCTTGGTAGAAGGCTACTTTTAGTAGAAAGCATAGGGTTTTCTAGGAGATACAAACATATACAGACATTTACAAACATTTACAAACATTTACAAACATTTACAAACTTATACATCAAGTACTTACAAACGCTTTCATACAAACAATGACACCAAAATACTTATGATCTCACCAGCTTTAAAGCTGATAAACTCTTTCAAAATAACTTGTATTCTCAGGTCATCAGTAGACAGGTACCGAGGCCAGGTTTTGAGAAGATGGAGCTCGTTCAAGACTCATCTTTTATTTTTATTTACATTTTTGGTGTCTTATACACTTCACAGAACACACTTGTATTAAAATTATATTATTAATGCAATGGATGATATTGTTGCTTGTTTACTACTATGCATTGTTGTGATATCATACATGACGTCCTCCACCCCCGAACGTTTCCGCCGTTCCGGTTTTGGGGTGTCACAATATCGTTGGTTGATTCTGTTTTACCATTGGCCATTTCGACAGTAAAAGTTTTGTTCAATTTGCGGGGATTTTGATTGAGTAGGTGTTTGAATTTGTTACTTACGAAGCTTCGTTCAGCACCACTATCAAACAAAATGCACACATAAGAGTTGTTGAAGGGAAACGTACCAGTCACCACTATTGGATCTTGCACCACCTCTCCTTGCCCCATGGTTAGCGTGACATCCCCATTTTCACGGCTAGAAAATACCGATTTTGTTTATGCTTTATAAAAATCAGAGTACCTCGTTTAATAAAAATGTTGCGGAATTTGTTCCCAGAAAAACATGATAAATACGTTATCAAAGCATTTCCGAAGAAATGTATTTTTATCCATTTTAAAACATTTGGGATGTCATCGTCAATACATAAACATAAGCATAAACAGATCTTACATTCATTTACACTAGTGATCTACATCTCTTTTAAATCCCTCAGTGTAAAGTAGCTTCATATCGACACCGGTGATACAAATAATCTTGAGTGGGTCGGGTTAGGAAACCTGGTGAGTACATAGGGTTTTCAACCCACAATAATATAATTATTATGTTAAACATCAAACAATCAACCCAATTACCCATCCCCATTATCTTCTTTACTCTAAAGGGTCTACCCTAAGAATTAGCAATTCCTCGTTCATTCATTCCTAAGGATCATCCTAAGGAATCGCCACGAAATCCATTGTTGCCAGGGTTTACTCAACAGGCACTAAGTCGCATAGTCTCCATGGTTTATACAACAGGCACGAAATCGTATAGTCGCCAGGGTTTATACAACAGGGTACATCTGGTGAACACGCAGTTCAAAACATCTGGTGAAGACATCGTTCACAACACCTACAAGTTGCAAGCCTACTAGTGTTCCACTGGACTGTCTAGAATAGTCTGTGGTTGTCATCCATACTCTGCTAGATGACGGGGCCATCGCTTGGGTCATCGCTTAGGTCATTGCTTGGCTCATTGTTTTGGCTCATCGCTTTGGCTCATCGTTTTGGCTCATCTCTTAGGTTATTGCTTCGCACCATATTTTATCACTCATATATCATCGCTCATCATTCATCTCATCTTTCATCGCTCATCATTTATATCATCTTTCATCGCTCATCATTTATCTCACCTCTAATGTACCCATGTTATACCCAACACATTTTGTAGATATAAAATACATATACAGTTTAGATCATTTAAAACATGTATAAAACGTTTCATCCAACATAGACAGCAAGTATTCAGACAGTATACACACATAGCACGTAATGTATATAAAATACTTCATATCTATGTGTAAGATGAAAGTAACTATGCACTCACTTGTTAACGTGACGAATCGAAATTCGAGCAGCGCTTCGCTTCTTAACAATATGATTTCCTTCGACGAAACCTAGTATTATTACCACTAGATTTTAGTCTAATATTTATTGCGACTAATTATTAGTCTAGATTCATCATTAACTCAAAGTCTACTTTCATGATCTATCAAGTAAAGAACAACCAGGTAGGATCATATCGGAGGTAGGGTCCGTTTGGTATACGAAGTATACTGTTTGGAAATCCCACTTTAAACACCTCACTAAATCACAGCCTAGACATCATACCCGTAACTAGATCAATCAGCATAACGAATTTGAATCACTAATAAATCTTATTTATAGGTTCTCAATAATGATATTATATTTATATATACGCTATATTTAAAGTATGGTAGGTGTATCTCACTTACAACGGGTTTTTATTAAAAATTGGGATTCGCTGGAGCAGCGTTTCCGAGCCGAAAAGCTCTTCTTCTCGGAGCCGTCGAGCGCTCCGGGGCTTTCTTCTAGCGCTAGGGAAGTTTCCTAGGCTTTAGGGGGGTTTAGGGAGTCTAGAGAGAAGTTAGAGAGAGAAAGAAAGGCTTATGGTGTGAAGAAAATATGAAGAGTTCATCTCTTATTTATAGGGGTTTTCTCGTAGAGTAGGCCCTAAGTTTTGTATGTATCTTCCGCGTACGAGCTCTGTTTTCTTTTTTCTTTATATCCACGCGTTGGTATTTATGAGTACTACAACTTTCATTTAGACCTCGTCGGCTAATTCTCATTCTATCTTCGATTTGCAAAACTGTATCGAATTTATCGCGCTCGAAGAGTAGGGACTAAGTTTCGTCCAAATCTTTCGCATACGATCTCTATTATCGATGTTCTTCATATCTACGCGTTGGTATTTACGAGTACTACAACTTTCATTTAGATCCCGTCGGCTAATTCTCACTCTATCTCAGATTTACAAAACTATATCGAATTCGTCGCGCTCGAAGAGTAGGGACTAAGTTTCATCCATATTTTTCGCATACGAGCTCCGTTTTCGACTGTCTTTTTAACGTTGAGCTCCTATTAACGAGATCTTCAATTCTCGTTTAGACTATTTTGGTTAAAATCGACCGATCTAAAATTCGAATTTCAGTTTTTGCATTGCTATGCTAAATTTTAGAAAAATCATAACTTCCTCATACGAAGTCAGATTTGGACGTTCTTTTTATGCACACTCTTGGTTTAACATATTCTACGACTTTCTTTTAGATCGCTAAGGCTAGAAAGTATTTTATCGTAAATTCACTTTTTACGATTCCCGGTGTCGTGCCGGTTTTGCCATAAAACTTCGACGGGTCATAACTTCTTCGTTATAACTCGGATTTCGGCGTTCTTTATATGTACGGAACCCTTGTGACATATACTATAACTTGGTTAAGATTAATTCTTCTAAATAATCTTCCATCAAAAAGTCATTTTTGACGCTCATTGTCTCTAAATTGACTAGCCCGAATCTGCGGGCGTTACAATTATCTCCCTCTTAGGATGATTACGTCCCGGAATCATCAACAAAACAGGGCTTGTATAATGACTCCATACGTTATATCTTCATCCTAGGTAATAATCGTAACTTCTATATTCCTTCGAATCAGTATCTATCTCTTAGACTTATTCACTGCAAGCAATACTCGATCGTGCACCCACTCTCTATCTCACGTTAGTCTTCCAATCATGACCTTCGAATCACAATCTTAATTCCTTATTGGATACTCCTTCTTCTTAACAAACTTTATATAAGTTCATTAATTACGACCATGGACTATTGGGTCATGTTCTAATGACCTCCCATCGTATGATGCGACGCTTAGACTCAGGTCTTTTAGAGTCAAATTCCAGAACAAACTATACCTTCCTTCATGTTCTAATTTGATATAATCACATTCTAGCATATAGTACTTCTAGCTACAATCTTCTTACTTAAACAACAATCGCGGTACTTCTACCGATCGCTTCGTTTATTCTTTATTTCAATCTTCTGTCTTAAGTCAGATGCTACATCGATCTTGGTTCTCAAAACCATGTAACATACTCATCTTAGTCGGACTCGACATGATATGACCACTAGGGTCGGAATAATAATCATCTTCTTAGTCATTACCGAAATGATGGTAACGCCATACATGAACAAAACGGAATCAATTACTAGCGCCTTGGTAACCTTGTGACTTTCCCTGATCCAAGTGCGAGTCCTGTGCTTCCGGTAGTATATGCCTCTACTACCTTTCACACCTACTCATACTCGTCCCAAGTATTGTCTCGCAGTTCTCTAAGTCATTATCACAAAAACAATTTTAACACATACAAATGTGTCCAAACAATCGTATAATTTTCCCTAGACTCTACTAGGACTTCTTCCATGCGTATCTTTAATCATCAATTCTTCTTCAACTCGGTTGGTGATGGAAATGTCAGACGATGGGATAACTTCATGGATTATACCAAAAATCTTTCTTTCTGCTAATCGAAAGTGTACTTCTCCCGTACTAGACGTATTATTTCTCAGATGCATTCTAAAGGCAATATATCACTCTTACGTTATCTTCCGATAGGTACCATTCAGTATCGTAAGCCTTCTCATTTTCTCAAATTACTTAATTCACTACGAGTCTTCACCATGATGTTCGGCACACCAAAGCAGCCGTTCGGTGTATCGAGATGAGAATATAGATAGAGGAAGGCTTAGACACATATTCCTCCTTATTACTTCGAAAAATTACATGCCAGTTCTAATATCGTAATTAAACATTTAGAAATCTGAACACATAAAGTTTCTAGATCCGGTCGGAAACAGACCATAGATCCGATCAAACGATAGCATCATAAAGCATCACAAATCATTTAGCCTATAAAAGAAATTTAGACATTTTCCCTAAATGAGCTAGTGCCCGTGTCTATTCAGGTGTACTTCCTAAAATATATTAGACACACTCCTCACGATTATCGCTTAGCATTCTAAGTTTAAGTCTAGAAATAAATCCTTATTCCTAGTTCGCTTAAACTAATGCTCTGATACCAACTATGACATCCCCATTTTCACGGCCAAAAAAGACCGATTTTGTTTATGCTTTATAAAAAATCAGAGTACCTATTTTAATAAAAATGTTGCAGAATTTGTTCCTAGAAAAACATGATAAATATGTTATCAAAGCATTTCCGAAGAAATGTATTTTTATCCATTTTAAAACATTTGGGATGTCATTGTCAATACAGAAACATAAGCATAAACAGATCTTACATTCATTTACACTAGTGATCTACATCTTTTTTAAATCCCTCAGTGTAAAGTAGCCTCATATCGACACCTGTGATACAAATAAGCTTGAGTGGGTCAGGTTGGGAAACCTGGTGAGTACATAGGGTTTTCAACCCACAATAATATAATTATTATGTTAAACATCAAACAATTAACCCAATTACCCATCCCCATTATCTTCTTTACTCTTAAGGATCTACCCTAAGAATTAGTTATTCCTCGTTCATTCATTCCTAAGGATCATCCTAAGGAATCGACACGAAATCCATTGTTGCCAGGGTTTACTCAACAGGCACTAAGTCGCATAGTCGCCAGGGTTTATACAACAGGCACTAAGTCGTATAGTCGCCAGGGTTTATACAACAGGGTACATCTGGTGAACACGCAGTTCAAAACATCTGGTGAACACGCAATTCAAAACATATGGTGAACACATCGTTTACAACACCTACAGGTTGCGAGACTGCTAGTGTTCCACTGGACTGTCTAGAATAGTCTGTGGTTGTCATCCATACTCTGCTAGATGACGGGGTCATCGCTTGGGTCATCGCTTGGGTCATTGCTTGGCTCATCGTTTTGGCTCATCGTTTTAGCTCATCGCTTTGGCTCATCCCTTAGGTCATCGCTTCGTACAATATTTTATCACTCATATATCATCGCTCATCATTCATCTCATCTTTCATCACTCATCATTTATCTCATCTTTCATCGCTCATCATTTATCTCATCTTTCATCGCTCATCATTTATCTCACCTCTAATCTACCCATGTTTTACCCAACACATTTTGTAGATATAAAATATATATACAGTTTAGATAATTTAAAACATGTATAAAACATTTCATCCAACATAGACAACAAGTATTCAGACAGTAAACACACATAGCACGTAATTTATATAAAATACTTCATATCTATGTGTAAGATGAAAGTAACTATGCACTCACTTGTTAAAGTGACGACTCGAAATTCGAGCAGCGCTTCGCTTCTTAACAATATGATTTCCTTCGACGAAACCTAGTATTATTACCACTAGATTTTAGTCTAATATTTATTGCGACTAATTATTAGTCTAGATTCATCATTAACTCAAAGTCTACTTTCATGATCTATCAAGTAAGGAACAACCAGATAGGATCATATCGGAGGTAGGGTCCGTTTGGTATACGAAGTATACTGTTTGGAAATCCCAGTTTAAACACCTCACTAAATCACAGCCTAGACATCATTCCCGTAAGTAAATCAATCAGTATAACGAATTTGAATCACTGATAAGTATTATTTAAAGGTTCATAATAATGATATTATATTTATATATAAGCTATATTTAAAGTATGGTAGGCGTATCTCACTTACAGCGGGTTTTTATTAAAAATCGGGTTCGCTGGAGCAGCGTTTCCGAGCCGAAAAGTTTTTCTTCTCGGAGCCGTCGAGCGCTCCCAGGCTTTCTTCTAGTGCTAGGGAAGTTTCCTAAGCTTTAGGGTGGTTTAGGGACTCTAGAGAGAAGTTAGAGAGAGAAAGAAAGGCTTATGGTGTGAAGAAAATATGAAGAGTTCATCTCTTATTTATAGGGGTTTTCTCGTAGAGTAGGCCCTAAGTTTCATCCGTATCTTCCATGTATGAGCTCCGTTTTCTATGTTCTTTATATCCACGCGTTGGTATTTACGAGTACTACAACTTTCATTTAGACCTCGTCGGCTAATTCTCATTCTATCTCCGATTTGCAAAACTGTATCGAATTTATCGCGCTCGAAGAGTAGAGACTAAGTTTCGTCCATATCTTTCGCATACGAGCTCTACTATCGACGTTATTTATGTCCACGCGTTGGTATTTACGAGTACTACAACTTTAATTTAGATCCCGTTGGCTAATTCTCAATCTATCTAAGATTTACAAAACTGTATCGAATTCGTCGCGCTCGAAGAGTAGGGACTAAGTTTCATCCATATCTTTTGCATACGAGCTCCGTTTTTGACTGTCTTTTTACCGTTGAGCTCCTATTAACGAGATCTTCAATTCTTGTTTAGATTATTTTCGTTAAAAATCGACCGATCTAAAATTCGAATTTCAGGCTGTGCACTACTGTGCTAAATTTTAGAAAAATCATAACTTCCTAATACGAAGTCAGATTTGGACGTTATTTTTTTGCACACTCTCGGTTTAACACATACTACAACCTTCGTTTAGATCTCTAAGGCTAGAAAGTATTTTATCGTAAATTCACTTTTTACGATTCCCGGTGTCGTGCCGGTTTTGCCGTAAAACTTCGACGGGTCATAACTTCTTCGTTATAACTCGGATTTCGGCGTTCTTTATATGTACGGAACCCTTGTGACATATACTATAACTTGGTTAAGATTAATCCTTCTAAATAATATTCCATCAAAAAGTCATTTTTGACGCTCATTGTCTCTAAATTTACTAGCCCGAATCTGCGGGTGTTACAGTTAGGACCCTTCATGCGTTCTGATTGTTGTTATTGGGGCAGTTGCATTTAAAATGGCCAGTTTCCCCGCATCCGTAACATGCACGGCTGGCTTCGGCGTTGTTATCATTGGGCTGCTTGTTTTGTTGTGGGGTTATCTTACAATACCGGACAGTGTGTCCTTTTCGGTTGTAGTTGGTACATTGGAAGTCCTTGCATGCCCCGTAGTGGTGATAGTTACACTTGTCACACTTGGGATTGGAACCCGCGTATGACTTTGTTGGCGTTGTTGTGGTTGAGGCTGGGGCGGTTGGGGCTGGTGTGGCTGGAGCGGTAGCAGAATGGACTGCTACTGTCTGTGGTTTCTTGGATGGTCCTGAATTATGTCGCCTTTTACGCTTGTTCTCCCAGTTTTTCTTGTTCCCTCCTTCTTGTTTGCTTTCTCCCTCGGTTTCTTTGGTACTTTTCTTGTCGCTGTGATCATAAAGCTTCTTGGCTAGGCGCTTTGCACTGTCATAGGTCTCAGGTTTTAAGGCAATCACGTTACCTTGAATAGGAAGTGTAAACCCCCATATGAATCGTTCGACCTTCTTTCCTTCGGACATAATCATACCAGGACACAAAACGGCTACTTCATTAAACCTCGAGATGTACGCGTCAATGTCCGAGTTCTTCACCGTAAGGTTCCACAGTTCATGGTCGAGTTTTTGTACCTCCCCTCGGGGACAGTACTTAGCGATTAACATGTCCTTGAGTTCTTCCCAGGGCAAGGAGTTTGCAACGGGGAGTGTCATCGCCTCAATGTGACCGTTCCACCATGATAATGCCTGGTCGATGAAGGTGCAGGCCGCGAATTTGACATTACTCCCTTCCGGACATTCGCATATCTCGAACACCGACTCCACCTTCTCGATCCATCATTTCAAAGCTATGACTCCTCCAGTCCAGTTGAAAGTGCGGGGTCTTGCATTGGAAAAGTCCTTGTAAGTACAGACCTTAACAGGCCCTTGATTCATCCCTTGGTGGGAGCTTCCCATCCCTTGACCATTTCCACCACCATTATTTCCATTTTGAATGTGAGCTACAGCCGTTGTCACTGCAGCTGAAACTACCGCTTGAAAGGCCGCAAAGTTCGTCTCCGGCGGGGGCGGCGGTGGTGGTTCTGCGTTGTTATTCTTACGGATTGGTCTCCTCGGCATCTTTCTGTCATGGATCAGCAGGACAATAAGTATCCTGTGTATTTTGTTTCATGGTTTCTTGATTATAGAATAGTATCGGTGATTCGGTTGCATACAAGCAAATGTGTGCATAAAATCAACATATAATAATTGTTGGATATAGTGTCTAAGTCCATAACTATATTTGGTATGTACTTGACCCGACCCGGCATAGTCCATTTGGGTTGCATGGCATTGCAATACTTGGATAGACCAAAATGAGAGAAAGGACACTTAAGGTTTATTAATATATTATAAGTACTAATATATTAATAATATTATTTAATTAGTATTGATCAATGAATTAATCTGGAATTAATTAAGTGATCAAAAAGAGACTAATTAAATTTATGGGGTTGATTGTATAAATAATCTATTCTTGTATAGTGGACTAATGATCCATGGTTTGTATGGATTGGGCTAAAACCCATAAGGTGCTCCATGGATAGTCCATGGAGGTTACAAACTCATGGATCATGGAATATGGAAAGCCATGACCATTAGGGTTTACATGGTGTAACCCTACATGTGTCACAACTATATAAACACCCCTTGTGTAGCAAAATCGGACTACTACAAGAAAGTAAGAGGGCTAGTCGATTTTTGAGTATAGTGAACTTCTCTCAAGGTTATTCCAAGTATTGTGGTGTTGTGTGAAGCATTTGAGGCATCACATTTGGGGTGCTAGGCTCACAAAGTCATCAAGGAATCCAAGCTACTAAAAGGTATGTTATTCTACTTGAGTTTTGTATTACAAGTTCCCCATAACATGCTAGTTAGGAAGTAAACCTTGGAAAATCAAATTTGCATGTATTTTAGAGAAAACATAGATCCAAGGTTTCTAGGGTTGCATGTACACCACAGGAGTGTTAGAATGCTCAAAACCCAACAGTGGTATCAGTGCCTAGGCTTGTTTTCTTGATACTTGATGCAAACTTGTTGAAAAAGATCAAAAAACTTCTTTTTGCAACATAAACTCGCCGAGTCCATGGGGGGACTCGACGAGTCCATGTGAAAATTCATCCTACTCGTCGAGTAGGCTCTTGCACTCGACTAGTAGGAGCCCCTGAATGCAGTTTTTCGAGTTTTGCTGCTGGAAATGGACTAGAAACATTACCCTAAACTGTTTTGGTGTTTTAAAACTTGTTTTAGATGGTGTAATGCTTATGCTAATCCATTTACAATGGCTAATATCAAAATTCCATGTTTTATATGTGTTAATATGATTCTTGAAATTTTGATATGAATGTTCATGTTCTTATGAGTTTTAGAAGATCATAGGAATTATGTGTAACTTGCTTGTAGGTATGACTCTTGATCTTAATGGCTAATGATGGAGTCCATAACTTGTCCTCAAGTTATGGATAACCAAAAGTCACTTCTTTAAAAGTGCCATTAAAGAATCAAAGGTTACATAAAATGAAGAGTCTTCATTTTAATGGACCATTAAACTCATAAGTTATGAAATGAAAAGTCTTGAATATTTTCAATACTTGCCCTCAAGTTTTGGAATTTGTAAAGTGTTACACCCTAATACTTTAATTTCCAAATTGAACCTTAGAATTTTAAAAGTTTAAAATTCAACCCTTATACTATTATTATATTAAAAGTTTAAACATATAGATATGTATAAGAATAAGTCAGTCTTACCGTTAGTAGGCCTCATTTACGAAGCAGGTCTATAAGGGGGGTATAAGGTTGTTGCCTATAAAATGGCAGCTTAATGGGTGTCCACTCTCACCCACCGCTTCCTTGACTGGTGGAGGGTCGTTAGCCGAACGGGTAGGACAAGGACTTTAAATGCTCATTAAAAGTATAATGAAATTATAAAGTAACTATACTTTAATAATTCCCAATCTTAGTTACTTTAGGAAAATGTGAAATAGTTGCTAACCCATGAAATTACACTTTATACCTTACCAAGTCGTTAGTGGAGCGCGTGTGGTTAACCGGCACACTAACAAGGACTAGTAAGAGTGGCAAAGGGTAACTTAATTTTATCATAGATCGGTGGAGCGCGTGTGGTTAACCGGCACATCGATTAGGAGATAAAAGTTAAGGGTACCAAGTCAATTTGCATGGTTATTCACACCTTGTTTGTGATCCTCGGCATCCCAGTCACAAACTTGAGAGGGCACAATCGAGATTCAAACATGCCATTGAAAGTTCAATGTATCTCAAAAAGATCTAGGAATTTCAAATCTAATAAAACTTAATAATCTATTTCGTTTTCGTGGTGAAAATTGGTAAATCGTCATTTACCTACCTTCGAATATTTTATAGCTTGGATTACGGCATCCCTCTTCCAACTATAAATAGTTTGTTGGGTCCTAGCCTTAATACTTCATTTGGGTGACTTATTAAGGACTCTTTATCTAATAAAACATGTCTTTCTTTCTTTTCAGATGTCTTCCAACACTGCTACTGGATCAAACCCTACAGGCTCCTTTTCCCTAATGAACTTGTGTGGGAAAGTCACTTTTAATGGTTCCAATTTCAATGAATGGATTAGGAACATCAGAAGGATTACTCGCTATGAGGGCAAAGAGTATGTCCTCGATAAGGAGCTAAAGGTTATCGATGAGTCAACTGCTACTCCTGAGGAGATTGCTGAGTACACTACCCATGAGAAAGATGCCACTAAGGTGTCTTGCATCATGTTGTCCACAATGACAACAGAACTCCAGAAATCCTATGAAGATTTCCACCCTTTTGAGATACACCAGGATCTGAAGGATAGGTACCATCAGAGTGCTCGTCAGGAGAGGTATGAAATCATTTCCTCCATGATAACAGCTAGGATGAAAGAGGGAGAACCCCTCACCGGTCACTTGTAGAAAATACAAAGGTTCGTGGACCGGTTATTGAAGCTTAATGTGGACTTTCCTGAGGACATGGCGATTGACATCATTCTCCGTTCCTTACCTCCAAGTTATGATCAGTTTTGTATGACTTATCATATGAACATGGAGGAAGTCACACTAAGTAAGCTTCAAGGACTTTTAAGGACCGCTGAAAGTGGCCTTGCAAGTAAATCAGCTGTTACTCCTACTCCTACTATTACCCCTGTCTTGGCAATTGGGCGGGGAAAGGGGAAGAAGAGAAAGACCCCATCGAAGGGTACCAAGGGAAAGTCTCTTGATGGCTCCTCTTCCAGTGGAACCAACAAAGGTTCCATTCCTCCTTCTTCAAACCCAAAGGAAGCACAATGCTTCTACTACCAGGAAAAGGGGAACTGGAAGCGAAGCTGCCCCAAATACTTGCAGGATGTAAAGGATGGGAAAGTTAAACCCACCCATGCAGGTATTTACACTATATTGTCTAAAAACTCATTGCATACTAACTCTTGGGTGCTTGGTACAGGTTGTGGTATTCACATTTGTACATATTTGCAGGGCCTAAGAAGAAGTGAGAAAGTGGAGCACGGGAATATAAACTTAATCATGGGGAATAGGAAAGCATCACTTGTTACCAAGATAGGAGTTTATTCTTTATTGCTTAATAATGGGTTAATTTTAGATTTGAATAAATGTTGTTACTCGTCTGAAATGGCGAGAAATATTATTTCCTTTCATGGCTTGTACAAACAAGGGTTTTCCTCTTCATTTGATAATGATAATGGTGCTATTAATGTTTATTACAATGATGTATTTTACTTTAAAGCATTACCTTGTGATGGTGTATATGAAGCTGTGAATGTTGTAGATAATCTAGGAAATAATGTGTTCTGTATTGATTCTTCAGATAGTTTAGACAAAGCATACTTGTGGCATTGTCGTCTTGGACATGTTAACAAGAAGCGCATGGGCCAACTCCAAAAGGCTGGAGCTTTGGAATCATTTGACTTAAAGTCGGATGATAGTTGCGAGTCTTGTTTACTTGGAAAAATGACAAAGTCACCCTTCACTGGTTCTTGTGAAAGGGGTGAGGGTTTGTTGGACCTCATACACACTGATGTGTGTGGACCCTTCAAAACCGCCACATGGGATGCTAATCGCTATTATGTGACTTTTACTGATGATTATAGTAGATATGGATTTATCTACTTAATCAAGCATAAGTCAGAAACCTTTGAAAAGTTCAAAGAGTTTAAGCAGGAAGTGGAGAATCAACTGGGCAGGAACATCAAGATTCTCCGATCCGATCGGGGAGGAGAGTATCTTAGTATCGAGTTCCTCGACTATCTTAAGGAATGTGGGATTGTCTCACAATTGACACCTCCTAGGACACCATAGCTGAATGGTGTGGCTGAGAGGCGCAATCAAACCTTGTTGGATATGGTTCGTTCCATGATGAGTCGACCTTCATTACCAATCTCATTTTGGGGGTATGCCTTAGAGACTGCCGCCCATATCCTGAATCTAGTCCCTACTAAAAAGGTTTCCAAAACACCTCATGAGATGTGGACTGGGAAAGTTCCCAATTTGGACCACATCAAGATTTGGGGTTGCAAGGATTTCGTGAGACGTGAGTCTCATGATACGCTCGAACCTCGAAGTGAGAGGTGTATTTTCATCGGCTACCCACAAAGATCCTTTGGTTACCTCTTCTACAGACCTAGTGAGAATGTGGTCTTTGTAGCTAGAAGAGGATTCTTTCGTGAGAGAGAGTTCATAAGCCAAGGAAACAGTGGGAGGCAAATTAATCTTGAAGAAATTCAAGAGTCAAGTGGTGAAGGAACCTCAAACCCTAGTAATCAACCTGAGGAGGAAACTCCTGTTGATCTGACTGACGAGCTCATACCTCTGATGCGTTCCACGAGAGTTAATAATGCACCTAAGCATTACTATGGTTTCCATATTACTGCGGAAGATGATACACTTATCAGTGATAGTACACTGGTAAGTCTGGATGAACCTAACAGCTACATGGAAGCCATGGCAGGCCCTGAGGCTGCTAAATGCAAAGAGGCTATGGACAGCGAGATACAGTCCATGTATGACAATCAAGGTTGGAACTTGGTAGACAATGTACCAGGTCGTAAGACGGTCGGGTGCAAATGGATCTTCAAGAAGAAGACTGACATGGATGGTAATGTACACACTTATAAGGCGCGACTGGTTGCAAAGGGCTATTTTCAAACTCCAAGAGTTGATTATGATGAGACCTTTTCACCAGTAGCAAAGATTAAGTCTATTATGGTTATGTTAGCCATTGCTGCATTTCTCATTGACTATGAAATATGGCAAATGGATGTCAAAACCGCTTTTCTTAATGGAAAGTTGGCTGAGGATGTTTACATGAGTCAGCCAGAGGGTTTTGTCAGTACAGAGTACCCTAATAAGGTGTATAAGCTTGAGAAATCCATCTATGGATTGAAACAAGCACCTCGCAGATGGAATCTTTGTTTCAATGAGAAAGTCAAAGAGTTTGGCTTTTCGATGAATAAGGATGAGTCACGTGTATATGTTAGGGTTAGTGGGAGTATAGTTAGCTTTTTGGTGTTGTATGTGGATGACATACTACTCATAGGAAATGACATCCCAACCTTGCAGGAGGTTAAGTCCTGGCTTGGGAAGTGTTTCGCTATGAAGGACCTTGGGGAAGCTGCCGATGTCCTAGGGATAAGGATATTGAGAGACAGGAGTAAGAGACTAATTGGACTTAGTCAGAGTACTTACTTGGATAAGGTACTGAAGAGGTTCAGTATGCAGGATTCCAAGAAAGGGGAATTACCGATTCAGAGTAACGCCAAACTGAGTAAGACTTAAAGTCCGAGTAAAGAGGCTGAGATAGCCGAGATGAGTCATGTACCATATGCTTCTACTGTGGGCTCAATCATGTATGTTATGACTTGTACTCGCCCTGATGTGGCCTTTTCTTTGAGCATGGTCAGTAGATATCAAGGTAACCCTGGCAGGGCTCACTGGACTGCGGTAAAGAACATTCTCTAGTATCTGTGAAGGACTAAGGACTGGGTCCTTACCCTTGGTGGCAGTGATGACTTGAGAGTGGTAGGCTATAGCGATGCTAGCTTTCAGACTGATATGGATAATTTCCGCTCTCAGTCAGGCTGGGTCTTTATCCTGAATGGAGGAGCAATTACTTGGAAAAGTTCCAAGCAGGAGACGGTAGCTGAGTCAACTTGCGAATCAGAGTATATAGAAGCAAACGAGGCAGCAAAGGAGGCGATATGGCTAAAGAACTTCATTAGAGACCTTGGAGTTGTACCAGCTATAAAAGAGCCAATGGAAATTTTCTGTGACAATGAAAGTGCGGTTGCCTTAGCGAAGGAACCAAGGGATCACGGGAGATCCAGACACATTGACAGAAAATACCATTTCATTAGACATCGAATAGAAGAAGGACTCCTCGTGGAAAAGAGGGTATCATCAGATGAGAACCCAGCAGATCCCCTCACGAAGGGACTGAGTAGGGTTAAGCATTTACAGCATGCAAGGCGCATCGGGCTGAAGGATAATATTAGTTTTAATAATTAGATAGGTTTTGAAACTTGTAAAATATAATTGACATTTGATGATTAAATAAAAGTTGTTGTTTATTTATGAGTAAAATGTTACTATCTTATGTTAATCGTTTACTAGTGTTTCAATTTTGTATGTTTTGACTTCCAGAATAATTATATTATTCAAACTCTCCACAGTCAGTCATACTTTGGAAGTAGGTATTGAATTAAGACTGTCATGAATTGGGTTTGTAGATTGTCTAAGGTGTATTAGACATAACAATGGTTGCTGCAACATTCATGAGTGCTCATAAGTTCTGAGTATTGGACTCAACCCACACTCACTTGTATCACTTCATGGAATTTATCTTGAGTGATCGTGAGACGGTAATATCATATAAATCTTCAAACCTAGAGATATGAGTTGCTGACTATGAGTTGGTTATACATTTATTGTACGAAAACGCATTGGTAACTCGATGTTATAAAACGTGCTTTTTTGCATAATACAATAAGTAGTCAGTACAAGCATATGAGTTGATGATTATCTGTTCCTTCTAGGATTAGAAGCGATATCTGGGCCCCTCGATGATTTTGTTTTGACCTATGTATCGGGCCCGGTCAGAACCTAATTGATGTGTTCAATTTAGTTCTATGTCAAACAGATCATAGATCGAGAAACAAATGTTGGACAATAAGTAAGACCATGTTCCATGTATTTGTCCAGCTGATATCTTGAGAGCAGAGGATTATATGATCACTTGTCTTAAATGGCGTATCATCATCATCTCAGTTCCGAGAGACTTTGAAAGAGCTACGATTGCTAGTCGGATTCTGAAATCATATCTGCAACTATAGTTATTAGACTTATCCAAGTGGAGACTGTTGGATATAGTGTCTAAGTCCATAACTATATTTGGTATCTACTTGGCCGGACCTGGCATAGTCCATTTGGGTTGCATGGAATTGCAATACTTGGATAGACCAAAATAAGAGAAAGGACACTTAAGGTTTATTAATATATTATAAGTACTAATATATTAATAATATTATTTAATTAGTATTGATCAAATAATTAATTTGGAATTAATTAAGTGATCAAAAAGAGACTAATTAAATATATGGGGTTGATTGTGTGAATAATCTATTATTGTATAGTGGGCTAATAATCCATGGTTTGTATGGATTGGGCTAAAACCCATAAGGTGCTCCATGGATAGTCCATGGAGGTTACAAACCCATGGATCATGGAATATGGAAAGCCATGACCATTAGGGTTTACATGGTGTAACCCTACTTGTGTCACAACTATATAAACACCCCTTGTCTAGCAAAATCGGACTACTACAAGCAAGTAAGAGGGCTAGTCGATTTTTGAGTATAGTGAACTTCTCTCAAGGTTATTCCAAGTATTGTGGTGTTGTGTGAAGCATTTGAGGCATCACATTTGGGGTGCTAGGCTCACAAAGTCATCAAGGAATCCATGCTACTAAAAGGTATGTTATTCTACTTGAGTTTTGTATTACAAGTTCTCCATAACATGCTAGTTAGGAAGTAAACTTTGGAAAATCAAATTTGCATGTATTTTAGGGAAAACATAGATCCAAGGTTTCTAGGGTTGCATGTACACCATAGGAGTGTTAGAATGCTCAAAACCCAACAATAATAACAATAGAGCACATCATAAGAAAATATATATCCGATTTTCATTGATGTTAATTTCTTGAGTACATGAAAATTTACCTTTATATGGCATACAATACATGAAGAGAAATAAAATATAATCGAGTAACGACTCCATGAGTAGTGTAATCACTTAATCATGTAGTCGATAATACATAGGGCATTGCATAAAGGAAAAATCGATACGGTAGCAAGTAAACGGGAACTAGCTGCGACGAGTAGGGTTTGGTGGTGCTAACGACGAGGTATATGCGCCCTGAAGTCTAGCCAGGTGGTGCTCGGCGTCTCTAGCCGGGCTTCCAATGCTTCCTAGAGTGCTTGGTAGTCCCTGACTACGTCCTATGTCAACCTCTCTGCGCGCTCAACCGCAGCCCTCATGGCCACCATTTGGCCAGCGGTTTCCTGTGTCTGTTCGCCAATATCGCGCGTCTTCCTTACCATCAAAGGCAAGGCTCGGTCTGCAGGTCCACCGTGACTCAGATTGTAGTAGTCCCGGTTCATACCAAATGGAGGTCGTACTCCTTGTTGACGACTCCACCTCCAAATCTTGTGCGCCCATGGAGGCGTAGGACCATTGGGGACCATCCTGTATGGGGGACCCTTGCCATATAGGGCGGATTGATAACTTCGGACTCAGTGTCCGAGTCATCAGCGTCGCTGCCTTCCTCCTCCTCGTCCGAGTCGGCTACCGGTTCTGCCGGTCCTCCCATACGATCCTCCTCCTCGGGCTCCTCTTCTGGTTCCTCTCCGGGTTCTTCCTCTGGCTCCTCCTCGGGTTCTTCCTCGGGCTCTAACCATCCGCCATTCCCATGGTTGAGGAAATAGGGATCTCTAGGATGATGAAATTCGGCCATAGTGTCTGCACGAGGGGTGAAAAACGTGTAAGAAGAGTGTGAGTAAATAGGTTCCAAAATACTCCTATAGTATTATAATTGTTTAGGTTTGGTTCTTAAAACTTTTGGATAATGAATTGGGAAGTTTAGACTTGTTGCGACACCACTACCACTCCCAAACACATGTTGGTCATATCTCAAATAAATATAGTTGATCAGGCTATATTTATCCCAGATATGATTACATAACTGTCCCGGTTTGACTGTAATGCTCAACCTTTAAGTTCTTTTATTTTTTGCTCCTGTTATGATACGGTCCTAGCAAGTATGTATACTTTAATAAAATACTTATATCTTCAAAGTATACTTTTAGTCAGAGTGTTTTAGTGTTGGATTAGGTGTCTAAGTTCATAACTATTTCTGGAATGTACTTGACCCGATTAGCATGATCCATTTGGGTTGGATGGCATCATGCATTTGGATAGACCAAAATGAGAGAAATAACACTTAAGGTTTATTAATATATTATAAGTTGTAATATATTAATAATATTATTTAATTAGTATTGATCAAGAATTATTTTGGAATTAATTAAGTGATCAAAAGAAGACTAATTAAATATATGGGTTGATTGTATAAATCTCCCATACTTGTATTGTGGGCTAATGCTCCATGGATTATCAAGTTGGGCTAAAACCCATAGGATGCTCCATGGATTATCAATTTGGGCTAAAACCCATAGGATGCTCCATGGTGTCTTTGAACCCATGGATCATGGAAATGAAGAGTCATGTCAAGTTAGGGTTTACATGGTGTAACCCTACTTATGACACTATAAAAGGAATATGTGAGCAACCAAAATAAGTATTGGTGTGAGAACAAGAGGGCATAGCCGATTTTAGAAGTGTTCTATTTCTCTCAAGGTTATTCCAAGTGTATTTGGTGTTGTGTGAGACATTTGAGGCATCACACTTGAGGTGCTAGGCTCATAAGGTTCTCAAGGAATCCAAGCAACTAAAGGTATGTATTTCTTACTATCTTTTATGTTTAAAAGTTCCCCATGTATGCTAGATAGGTTAAGAACCTTGGAAAATCAATTTTGCATGTATCTTAGTAAAACATAGATCCAAGGTTTCTAGGGTTGCATGTACACCATGGGACTGTTAGAATGCTCAAAACCCAACAGTGGTATCAGAGCCTAGGCTTGTTTGTTTGATACTTGATGCAAAATTGTGAAAAAACTCAGTTTTTCTGCACTCTGCAGCATGAACTCGCCGACTCCATGAGTAAATTCATCCTACTCGTCGAGTAGGTTCATGCACTCGACGAGTAGGAGCCCCTGAATGCATATTTTCGAGTTTTGCTGCTGGAAATGGACTAGAAACATTACCCTAAACTCTTTTGATGTTATAAAACTTGTTTTAGATGGTGTAATGGTTGTGCTAATCCATTTTCAATAGCTATTATCAAAATTTCAAGTTGTATATAGTTAATTTTATGATTCTTGAAATTGTTGATATGCATGTTCATGAACTTATGAGTTTAGCAGATCATAGGAATTATTTGTAACTTGCTTGTTAGTTTAATTCTTGTTCATTATGTGTTTTAATGGAATCCATAATTTTTCCTCAAGTTATGGATTACCAAAAGTCATTCTTTTAAAGTCCATTATTAAACACATAGGTTACATAAAATGAAAAGTCACTCATTTTATTAAACCATTTAACTCATAAGTTATGAAATATGAAAAGTTTTGAAAGTTACAAAACTTGCCCTCAAGTTTTGGAACATGTAAAGTCTCTTTAAAAACTTTAGTTCCAACCCCTAGAATTTTAAAAGTTATAATTCAACCCTTATACTATATAATATTATAATTTAATAATATATATATATATATATATATATATATATATATATGTATAAGATCAAGTCGTTTTACCGTTAGTAGGCCTCATTCACGAAGTCGGTCTATAAGGGGGTATAAGGTTGCTGCCTATAAAATGGCAGCTTAATGGGTGTCCACTCTCACCCACCGCTTCCTTGATCGGTGGAGGGTCGTTAGCCGAACGGGTAAGACAAGGACTTTAAATATTCATTAAAAGTATTAATGATGAATATAAAGTAACTAAATGTTTTTTATAAATTCCCAATCTTATTTACTTTAGGAAAAATGTGAATAAGGTGCTAACCCATGAAATTACACTTTGTACTTTGCTTAAGTCATTTAGTGGAGCGCGTGTGGTTAACCGGCACACTAGCTGGACTTAACAAGGTAGGCAAAGGGTAACTTAATGTTTATCATAGTATCGATGGAGCGCGTGTGGTTAACCGGCACATCGATTGAGGGGTAATACATTAAGGGTACCAAGTAATTTGCATGGTTACTTCACACCTTGTTTTGTGATCCTCGGCATCCCAGTCACAAAACCTGAAAGGCACACTCGAGATTGAAACATGCCATTGAAAGTTCAATGAATCTCAAAAGATCTAGGAGTTTCAAATCCAATTAAAACCTAATAATTTATTTCGTTTTTCATGGTGGAAATTGGTGAATCGTCATTCACCTACCTTCAAATATTTTATAGCTTGGATTACGGCATCCCTCTTCCAAGTAATAAAATATTGTGTTGGGTCCTAGCCTTAATATTTCATATTGGGTGTTATATTAATTACTTAAAATCAACTAACTTGAATATCTCCCATTGTAGATGTCTGGTTTAGACAACTGTGATCTTCCCAAATCTCATGGAAATCATACTTCTCTACCTCCACCTCCTCCATTTATTCTCCCTGACCCACAAGCTCTAAAACTTGAAAATTTCAAGGTCACTCAAGCCCTACTAGCAATGAAGCATAAAGATGGAAGACCTGTGTGCACTCAAGTCTTAGGAATGAAGTCACACTTTGACAGGTTGAGAATGTCGGGGGTCATTGTCCCAAGGAAGTTGGCTACTCACTGGGTTCTTCAGTCACTTCCTGAGTCTTATAGTTAGTTCATTAAGAACTACTATGTGACAGATCACGACATGACCCTAATAGATCTACCTTATTTGCTTGTTGCTGCTGAGTCAGAAATGATGTGGCGTAATGGTCAAGCAAATATGGGTGGAAGGTCTATTTCTCAAACTTCCATGGACATTGACAATGGTAACATTGGAAGTCCAGAAAAGCTTTCTCTTCCCTATGGAAAGGGATAGGTCTTGGTCAACCCGGTTGACCAAAAGGTAAAGGGGAAAGTTAAGTCTGTGATAGTCCCGTGTACCATTCCCAAAGAGTCTATATGTTTTCATTGTCAAGAGAAGGGCATTGGTTGCGAAACTGCCCTAACTACCTGAAAGATCTAAGAGAGAAGGAAAAATCAAAAGGATTTGACTCTACTTCGGGTAAGTCCACTATCTAACTCTGTTAAGTTCCTTATTGATGATTCTTAATACAAAATGTGACTCGATTAGACTTTGGTGTTTGGCAGGATCAAGCAAAGGGAAGGAAACTTAAAGAAGGTGTATGTTGAATCTGATCGCAAAGATGGATTTCAATCGCATGGTTCGAAGATCGGATTCTTGAGCTACTACTTAGAGAGTTATGATAGAATGCTAGGAAATATGTAATAGCATAGTTTTCATTTAAAGCTACATTGTTAGGAAAAAAAAATTTCCATATTTTATAAATAAATAAAAATTTGATTTTATCTTAGTTTATATCTCCTTGCAATGACTTTTATGGAAAATTGATGTTTATATGTTTCTAGCAATAATGGAAATGTGAATTTGATTCTTTCATTTGTGGTAGTGTCTAAATTTACCAAATAAGGAAAGATTCTCATCCCCCAAGGTTTCAATTGGACCAAAACTTGGAATCATGCAAGTTGTATAGTATGATGAATGAGAACCTTCAGCTTTGGAAAATTAAGACTAATTCCTTGTTCACATTTATATGTGAGTCAAGTGAAGGACTAAGGGATCGAGTACACATTCTTGGGCACTGGTCAAGTCCACCACAAAAGATCGATAAGATTATTCGTCATGATTTACTAAGGTTTAGTAAATATGGTTATACTTACCAGTTTAAGTATAATTCTGAAACGTTGAAAAAAAAAATTTCAATGTTTTGCAGGACGAATGAGAAGAATCAAATTAGACAGAAGGATAAAAGTTTCTCAAATCTGAAAATATGGGAGAATACTTTAGTATCATGTTTTGTGATCATCTTAATGATTAAGAAACCATGTCACAATTGGTCCTGTAAGGACATCTTAGTGCATTCATATGGCTAAGAAGAGGAATCAAGAATTGCTGAAATGGTTAAATCAAGAAGATGAGTCATACTTCGTTCCAAAACAATTCTTAGAGTCATACTCCAAGATTGTAACTTGAGTGACATATCTTAAAGAAAGGTTTATAACACTTGTCAAATGTAAGAGTAAAAGTGTCCTACTCTTGTACATTTGAAATTGGTAAGTTGTGATGTTTTGGATAAAACAAAGACCAACTTAAGGCCAATTGTGTGAAGTGTTTGTCTTGATAAAGAATCCGCACTCTCTCTTTAATATTTGGCAAGTGAGTCTTATATGTCAAGAGGGCAGTGGGAGTCTTAAAGATCTTGAAAAAGCTTCTAGATCTAATCAAAAGGAAAACCCTATAGTTTATCACTAGCACACGACTTGAGGTTTATAACCTATCGTGTTGACATATTCCTATTTCTGTGCCCATTCCAGTTAAAGTTGGCTTTGCATATGAGTTCTGAGAGTTCTCAATTGGTTGCATAACAACTTGGAAGCAATGGCAGACCCTTGAGCTGCCAGGTGGCAAGAAGTTAAGACTGCTCAAGTTCAATCCATAAGAGTTTGGATTTGTCACTAACCTTGTCTGGTGATTATGGTTTTGACAAATTCACATGGATAGGAACACATACACCAGAAAATCTAAGTGACATAAGGTTTCTCTCCGATTCATGAAAATGATGGTGAGGAAACACTTTCACTACGTAGATTTTAAGTAGATAGCAATTATGATATTTACATTCTCAAAGTCGTTAGTGGAGCGTGTGTGGTTAACCGGCACACTAACATGGACTTGTGAGAAATGGCAAAGGTCTAAACAATTGAGACTATGATTACGGCATCCCTTTTCATAGTTCTGAAATTGTTTAGACACACATGTGGGCTATCTAAGGAAAGGTGTATGATTTTGATAAAGTTTTATCAAAGCATCTTGTATCTGAAATATGAACTTTGGTAAGAAGGTCAATAAAGTATTGATTTCTAGAAGTCCATCTGATTTCTGAGTACATGTCAAAGCTAGTGGGAGCATAAGTATTATGCTAATAATCATCATGCAAGTGGGAGCATGATAATTATAATAAGTGTTTCAAGTTAGCAATGTTAATTATAGAAAACAAAAGGTTTCAATTGGGAAAAAGTTGTTTTGCTATAATTAAGGGAGAGGAAATTATACTTCATTTCAATTCTAAAGCTTAGATTGAGATTTTAATCATCTTTAGTCAAGGATATATATATATATATATATATATATATATATATATATATATATATATATTCGATTATGATTACGGCATCCCTTTTCATAATCTGAATTATGAGAACTTGGCAAATAGAAATAGAAATATTATAGCAAAAGACTGGTCTAGTACCATGTCTTTATGTGAGACATCATGAATCATGTCCCATATGCTTCGGAAATAGGATCGATTGCATGTGCTATAATTTTCATTTGTTCTAAATTTTTCCAAATGCCTAGAGCATTAAGAGGGAAAAGTACTAGAACTAGATATGACTAATTTGATTAAGCAATTGTCGATGACAATCTAAGGTTTACTAAAGATTGGTTGCTCAGGGACAGTTGGAAGTATAGTGTTAATTTTGGAAGGACCATATTGACATATTCTGAAAAGAGGCAACTCTTGTTCAGGAATGATAGTCAAAATGGGAATATGGAAATGTTCCCGTAGGTGGAAGTTATTCATTAAATCTGTGTAAGATTAGGAAACTGTGTAAGATTAGAATACTTTGTAATGTTTATTGACATGTCTTTGTGACTAGTGAGCATAATCATTACAAGAGGATCAATGCATATAAGTTTAGAATCTAACAGATTTCAGTAAATGGTAGGAATTTGGAATTCTTACATTTACGATAAGGATTCGGGAGTGTGAAATGAGAATCATTGGAATTATGATCAATCGATATATTTCACAAAGTAAAGATCATAGACAAACTTAGTGTGAATACTTGGTGTATTCCATAACTAATGTTTGGAAAAACATAGTATGCATACTTGGTGTATGGCATGACTAGTGTTTAGAAAAAACCATAGTGTACATGCTTGGAGCATGGGACAGCTATTGTTTTAATTCAAGTATAAAGTTGATAGTTTGAATCAGTATTCAATGGATAATGTGTAATCAATATGGTGATAAATAAAAGATGTTTTATTTATATTCAAAAGTTCGGAGACCATATTTGATTCGATTATTCTTGTGTTTCACTTTGCATGTTTTGACTTCCAGAATAACTAGGTCATTCTTCCCAAATGACTAAGTTATTCAAATCATCCACAGTTAGTCATATGTTGGAAGTATATATAAATCAAGACTGTCATGAAGCTGGATTGTAGATGTCCAAGGTATGGGACATAGCAAGAGGTACTGCAACATTCATGAGTGCTCATAAGTTCTGAGTATTGGATTCAACCCACGCTCGCTGGTATCACTTCATGGAATTTATCTCGAGTGATCGCGAGACGGTAATATCATATAAGTCTTCAAACCTAGAAATATGACATGTTGCCTATGAGTTGGTTATACATTGATTGTACGAAAACGCATTGGTAACTCGATGTTATAAAACGTGCCTTTGTGTATGATTCAACAAGTAGTAGAACAAGCATATGAGTCAAAATTTATCTGTTCCTTCTTGGATTAGAAGCGATATCTGGGCCCCTCGATGATTTTGTGTTGACCCATGTACCGGGCCCGGTCAGAACTAAGTTGATGTGTTCAAATAAGTTATATGTCAAACAAATAGGAAATCGGGAAACAAACTACTAGAAAATAAGTAAGACATTGTTCCATGTATTTGTCCGGATGATATCTAGAACAGAGGATTATATGATCACTTATCTTAAATGGAGTATCATCATCATCTCAGTTCCGCGAGACCTTGAAATAGCTACGATTGCTTATCGGTTCCTGAAGTTATTCTTGCAGATATACTTATTAGACTTATCCAAGTGGGAGACTGTTGGATTAGGTGTCTAAGTTCATAACTATTTCTGGAATGTACTTGACCCGATTAGCATGGTCCATTTGGGTTGCATGGCATCATGCATTTGGATAGACCAAAATGAGATAAATAACACTTAAGGTTTATTAATATATTATAAGTTGTAATATATTAATAATATTATTTAATTAGTATTGATCAAGAATTAGTTTGGAATTAATTAAGTGATCAAAAGAAGATTAATTAAATATATGGGTTGATTGTATAAATCTCCCATACTTGTATAGTGGGATAATGCTCCATGGATTATCAAGTTGGGCTAAAACCCATAGGATGCTCCATGGTGTCTTTGAACCCATGGATCATGGAAATGAAGAGCCATGTCAAGTTAGGGTTTACATGGTGTAACCCTACTTATGACACACTATAAAAGGAATATGTGAGCAACCAAAATCGGTACTAGTGTGAGAACAAGAGGGCATAGCCGATTTTAGAAGTGTTCTATTTCTCTCAAGGTTATTCCAAGTGTATTTGGTGTTGTGTGAGACATTTGAGGCCTCACACTTGAGGTGCTAGACTCACAAGGTTCTCAATGAATCCAAGCAACTAAAGGTATGTATTTCTTACTATATTTTATGTTTAAAAGTTCCCCATGTATGCTAGATAGTTTAAGAACCTTGGAAAATCAATTTTGCATGTATCTTAGTAAAACATAGATCCAAGGTTTCTAGGGTTGCATGTACACCATAGGAGTAGGAGTGTTAGAATGCTCAAAACCTAACATTTACTCCCATTGTATTTATAGTTGTATATCTTGTATGGCTAGATATACTAGTTCACTATAAACAATGCTCTGATACCAATTTGTCACACCCCCAGACCAGAACGGCGGAAACGTTCGGAGGCGGGTGACGTCATTGTGCAGTATCATAACAATTGAATATAAATGAAACATAGCAAACCCAAACATCATACATTGAGATAACAAACTTACATAGTTTTACATCTTGTTCATGTTCTTGCATTACACAAAAGAGACAACATTGAGTACATTCCAAACCACATCAAAATAAACTTGAATCCGCATCCCATTAACCTGATTATTGATTTCCTGAGAATACAAGTCCTTTGAAAAGCGTCAACATAAAGTATGTTGCTGAGTTCATAAGCATTTTGTATAAAAATCAGTGATAGTTGGAAAACCAGAAAATCCCATATTTTCTTATAAAAATAGTTGTAAGTCTTGTTTCCAATTGTGTACAGTTGCATGTGTGTTTTAAAATAGTAGTACTGAAACCCTAAGACTTTGTGTGGCAAAAGCTTCGTTTAACATATCCAAACAATAGTTGTTTATAATCGAATGGTGTAACTTGCGTAAAGTTCCAAATAATAACTGCTATATTCTAAGTGAATCATCATAAACATACTAATGTGACGGAGTGGATGTTCTGATGTTCTTCAGGCGTCGGTTTTGTTTAAGACATTTGTCACCCTAGACTAACATGTGTTTTTATCAAGAATCGTTGTAATCTGTTATTTATTACATAAATAACATCGGTGTACTCATTGACTAGATATTTCATTTTCGTTTGTCAAAATGACCCAATATTCTTGATGTTGGCAAAATGGTCCATTTTATAATTTGTCAAATAAGACTCATGTTTGTCAAAAGGTGGCTCAAAGCTATGTGAATTATTGAAAGTGGTCCATTTCCTCCAAAATACTTGTTTAAGCAATTTTTGACGTAAATACTTATGACTTTTGTCATAAAAACTTGTAACTTATATTTTGTAACATACTAGTTCTTGCTTCTTTGTATAATTTGTGAAATATGATTCAAACACTTGAGACTTGCCCGAGTTTTCAAGTTCTTGGATTTTTCATAACTTTAGCACATATAATTTAGCATACAAGCATAACAAGAAAATAAATCAAGGTTTAAAACAAGGTTTTGACTTGCATTCTCCCCCAAAAACAATAAAAACTCGAAAAAGTAGGGGTATGAAGCTCACCTTGGTTTAGCTTGTAGGATGATTTGAAGAGGTGCTAAGGAGTTTCCAAGTTCTAACACTTGAAGGGTTTGATAACTCTTTGAACTTTAGAATTTCCTAAGAATATGTATCAAAAAATTTTATGTGTAAACATAATGAAATCTACAGAATAATATGGAGAATCACAAATCAAGAAAATGAGATACTTACAAGAATCTAGGATTTGCTTTGAAGGAATAAAACTTGAAGCTTGAAGGAGTTTGAGAGCATACTTAGGAGTTGACAGAATATGGATATGAGAAGTGGAATATGGGAAAGGTGGTTCACGTTTGTAAATAGAGAGGATAAGGAGTGACTTGACACTTGCTTGGAGTACTGGTGGACAAAGTCTTGTTTTCTATGGTTATTTTGTGTTTTATTGGGATTTACATGGGAAATGGGGGTTCACATCAAATCAAAAAGTCAAACCCCCTTATCACTTTATGATATACTATATTACTTTTATAAATATTAAATATTATTTTGTGTAAATATGTTTAAAATATTCAAATTTGACCTAAAATAAAGGTTTAAGGAGTCTAAGTTACGAAAAATACGAGTTTGGTGAGATTCCCGACGTCAAAATTCCTTAAAATGAAGAAAAGGTCCGAAATGGTCTAAAATCCGGAGTGTAGTCCGGAATCTGCGAGGGTCCGAAGTGCTTAGGGAGTTCCAGAGTCGTTAGGAAATATCCGGAGTCAAAGGAGCGAATTCCGAAGTCATTTACTCAATTCCGGAATGGGTTAGCAACTTTCGGAGTGGACCAGAGGCTTCCGAGGTGCGAGGTTGTCCGGGACGGAGTCTTCCAAGGCGTGCGAGATGGTCCTAAGAGAATGCTTCCGGAGCAAAACCTTCCGGAGTGAAGGTGTTCCGAAGTGAGCAAGGTCCAGAGTATGTGAAATCTTCCGGTTCAACTTAGGAGGTCCGAAATCAACATATTCCGGACTCAAAAGGCTCCGGACCAAGAGGGTTCCGGACCAAGAGGGTCCTTTTGGGTTTTCTCCTTCAGTTTTGAGTTGTTTTCAACAAAGGAAAGGATTGAGATGTTACGGATGTTTATAAAAAGTTGAGAGAGATATGAGAGAGATTTTGGAGAGATTTCGGATACATAAAGAGATTTGGGAGAGAATTGGGATACATAGAGAGATTTGGGAGAGATTGAGAGGCATATATGCTTTGCATTATAACAATACACGATTCATTAGGAATCATAATGTAGCCTTTAACGCGTTAATGCAAACCTTATAATAGTTGATGCTTACATGAGAACAGAATTTCCTAGCTAAAAATGCTAGTCGTGACAGAATTTGTCACTAACCTTGTCTTGTGATTATGGTTTTGACAAATTCACATGGATAGGAACACATACACCATAAAATCTAAGTATCATTTTCTCTCCGATTCATGAAAATGATGGTGAGGAAATGCTTTCGCTAAATAGATTTTAAGTAGATAGCAATTGTGATATTTGCATTCTCAAAGTCGTTAGTGGAGCGTGTGTGGTTAACCGGCACACTAACATGAACTTGTGAGAAATGGCAAAGGTCTAAACAATTGAGACTATGATTACGGCATCCCTGTTCATAGTTCTAAAATTGTTTAGACAGACATGTGAGCTATCTAAGAAAAGGTGTATGATCTTGATAAAGTCTTATCAAAGCATCTTGTATCAGAAATCAGAACTTTGGTAAGAAAGTCAATAAAGTATTGATTTCTAAAAGTCCAGCAGATTTCTGGGTACATGTCAAAGCTAGTGGGAGCAAAAGTGTTATGCTAATAATTATCATGTTAGTGGGAGCATGATTATTATGTTAGGTGTTGCAAGTTAGCAATGTTAATCATAGAAAACAAAAGTTTCAATTTGCAAAATGTACTTTGCAGGGTTTGAAAAGTTGTTTGCTATAATTAAGGGAGAGGAAATTATACTTCATTCCAATTCTAAAAACTTAGATTGTGAGTTTTTAATCAAATTTAGTCATAATTACATTATTTGCATTCTAAAATTCGATTATGATTACGGTATCTCTTTTCATAATCTGAATTATGAGAACATGGCAAATAGAAATAGAAATATTATAGCAAAAGACTGGTCTACTATCATGTCTTTATGTGAGACATCATGAATCGTGTCCCATATGCTTCGGATATAGGATCGATTACATGTGCTGTAATATTCATATGTTCTAAATTTTTTCTAAATGCCTAGGGCATTAAGGGGGAAAAAGTACTTGAAATGGATATAACTAAAATGATTATGTAATTATCGAGGACAATCTGAGGTTTTCCAAAGATTGGTTGCTCATGGACAATTGAAAGTATAAGTGTTAATTTTGGAAGGACCATATTGACATATTCTGGAAGGAGGCAACTCTTGTTCAGAAGTGATAGTCAAAATGGGAATGTGGAAATGTTTCCTTAGGTGGAAGGTGTTCATTAAATCTGTATAATATTAGAAAAACTTAATGCAAGAAGGATGTTCAAAGGAATGTACTTTGAATTTGAGACTTCGTTTCCATGGAATTGCTCTCCATTGGAATACTTTGTAACTACCTGTTGCCAAGTCTTTGTGACTTTTGTGCACAATCATTACAAGAGAATCAATGCATATAAGTTTAGAATCTAACAGATTTCAGTAAATGGCAAAAGAATCTTGTATTCTTACATTTGCGGTAAGGATTTGGGATTGTGAAATGAGCATCATTGGAATCATGTTCAATTGATCTATTTCACAAAGTAAGGATCATAGACAAACATATTGTGCAGACTTGGTGTATGGCATAACTATTGTTTAGAAAACATAGTGTGCATGCTTGGAGCATGGGACAACTATTGTTTTAATTCAAGTATTAGGTTGATAAATCGAAACATTATACAATGAATAATGTGTAATCAATATGGTGATAAATAAAAGGTGTTTTATTTATATTCATAAGTTCTGAGATCATATTGGATTCGATTATTCTTATGTTTCACTTTGCATGTTTTGACTTCCCGGATAACTAGGTTAATCAAACTCTCCACAGTCAATCATACTTTAGAAGTAGGTATGAATCAAGACTGTCATGAATTGGGCTTGTGGATGTCTAAAGTGTTTAGACATAGCAAAAGTTGTTGCAACATTCATGAGTCCTCCTGTAATGAGATTCGAGTATTGGATTAAACCCACGCTCATTTGACTCACTTCATGGATTTTATCACGGGTGATCATGAGACGATAATATCTTATATTCTTCAAACGGAGACGTGTTAGTTGTAGTTGCGCATCGGTTGCACATTGACATATGTAAACGCAACCAGTAACTTGGTTGTTATAAAACACATCGTTGTGTGTAATTTTATGAGTAAGTACAAGCGAACATTTGGGTCGAATTTTATCCATTCCTTTTACCCTTGGAGGGATAAAAGCGATATCTGTGGGCCCCTCGATGATTTAGTGATGACACCCCTGAGTGCTTAGCCAAGCCTGGACTGATTTGATTTGTTCAATTAGTCGGTCGTCATAAATCGGAAATCGGGAAACAACAAATGGACAGAGAGAATGATTATAATCCATGTCTCAGTCCATATGATATCTAGAATGGAGGAATATTTGATCCCTTATCTAATGGACACGTCATTTGACTAGGTGAGAGTTCGGCAGCGGCTTTAAGAGCTACGATTGCTAGTCTGGATCTTGGAGTCATACTTGAATAATAGTTTTACACTTACCCAAGTGGGAGACTGTTGGATTAGATGCCTAAGCCCATAACCATTATTGGTATGTACCCGACCCGAGAGTAGCATGGTCCATTTGGGTTGCACTTCACCGAAACAATTTGTATGGATAATCGTTTGAGAATAGTATATTTATGATTTATTAATATATTATAAGTTATAATATATTAATATGAAATCATATTATTTAATTAGTATTGATCAAGAATTAATTTGGAATTAATTTGGTGATCAAAAGAGACTAATTAAATATGGACTCTTATATATATGTATATATATATATATATATATATATAGAGAGAGAGAGAGAGAGAGAATGGGCCAATGTTCATTTAGGATGGGCTAAGCTTGCATGGATACTCCATGGAGTTTTTAACCCATGGATCCTATGGAAATGAAAGGTCATGGATATTACGGTTTACATGGATGTAACCCTAATCCACCATACTATATAAAGAGGTCCTTGGCACTTGAAATTGGCACTAGAGTGTGAAGAAAAAGGGCATAGCTGATTTTGAACAAGTGTATACTATTCTCTCAAGCCTTCCATGTTGATTTGGTGATCTGTGATTCCATTTGAGGCTTCCACACTATTGTGGCTAAGCTCTTAAAGGTTCAAGACTTCAAGCTCCATCAAAAGGTATGTCAACTAACTAGAATCTTGTAGTATAGTTGCTCCACAATATGCTAGTTAGGATGATGCTTTGGAATTTTGTATATTTGCATGTATAATAGTGAAAACATAGATCCAAGGCACATAGGGTTGCATGCACACCATAGGAGTGTTAGAATGCTCAAAACCCATCAATAATTCCCCCTTGTGGCGACTTTAGTATGATCCCAAGGCATGTTCCTTTCTGATTTGAAGCTCCATCTATGAACAGCGTCCATCTTCCCAGGTGTTCATCTTCTAGGAGTTGCTTGGCTTCCATGTCTACTTCGTTTTGTAGATCATTACTAAAGTCAGCCACAAATTCCGCTAATGCTTGTGATTTTATGGCGGATCTTGGTTCGTATCTGATGTCAAATGTGCTTAATTTCACCGACCATTTTGCCATCCTTCCTAACATTTCTGGTTTTCTCATGACATTCTTTATAGGATAGTTAGTTTTTACATGTATAGTGTGTGTTTCAAAGTAGTGTCTTAATTTGGTATAAGCAGTTACTAAGGCAAGAACTAATTTTTCAGGATGAGAGTACTTGGTTTCAGGAGCCAGGAGACTTTTACTTACATAGTAGATATGATGTTGCTCCCCATTAAGATCCTTGACCAGAACGACACTTATCGCGTTTGAGGATACTGAGAGGTAGAGGATAAGTGGTTCTCCATCTATAGGTTTCACTAGTAATGGAGCAGAGCTTAGATATGTTTTGAGTTCCTAGAAGGCTTTCTCATATTCTTCCTTCCACTCAAATTTCTTGTTATTTCTCAAGATATCGTAAAAGGGCTTGCACCTTTCTGAGGATCTTGAAATGAACCTGCTGAGTACTGCTAGTCTTCCGGTTAGCCTCTGGATGTCCTTTGTTGAAGATGGGGATCTTAGTTCCATGATTGCTTTTATTTGTTTTGGGCTTGCTTCTATCCCTCTTTTGGTTACCATGTATCCAAGGAACTTGCCTAAATTCATTCCAAAGTGACATTTGAGTGGGTCCAGCTTCATATTGTACTCGTCCAGGATAACAAACGCTTCCTTGAGGTCTCTAAGGTGGTCTTCGGCTTTCATCGACTTCACTACCATGTCGTCAATATAAACTTCCATGGTGTCCCTCAGTTTGTCTTTGAACATCCGATTCACCAATCTTTGATATGTCGCACCTGCATTTTTAAGACCAAAAGGCATTGCGGTGTAACAATATATACATGTTGGTGTTATAAACGCAGTATCTTCTTGGTCTGATGGTTCCATTTGGATTTGTTGGAATCCTGTTGAAGCATCCATGAAGGTCAGGAGTTCATGGCCAACTGTCGCATCTATCATAGAGTCAATATGTGGTAGAGGGAAAGGATCCTTAGGACAAGCCATGTTGAGATCCGTGTAATCTACACACACTCTCCATTTGCCGTTTTTCTTTTGTACGACAACCACATTAGCTAGCCATCTTGGGAACTTCACTTCCTTGGTCATTCCTGCTTTGAGGAGCTTCTCTACTTCCTCTTGGATGATTTGATTCCTTTCGGGTGCAAATTTCCTTCTTTTTTGGTGTATTGGTCTGAAAGAAGGGTCAATATTAAGTTTATGAGTAATAATACTCTTGTCTACCTGTCATATCTTCGTGTTTGGATGCGAATGTCTTGCTTCTGATTCTTAAGAAATTCAGTAGATCCTGCTTGATCTGCTCAGGCATTGAGGATCCTATGAGGACTTTTTCTTCAGGATCCTCGATGCCCATGGGAACTTCCTTTACGTCTTGTTCCTTTGTCTCCAGAACATGTCGTGCCCCTTGCCTTAATTGTTATGCTTGTTGGGGTTTGGTCGTAGATTTCATAGAGGTTTTGTAGCATTCTATCGATTCTTGTTGGTCTCCCATGATCTTCACTGTCCCCTATGGAGTGGGCATCTTCACACACTGATGGTATGTTGATGGGACCGTTTTCATCTCGTGGATCCATGGTCTACCTAGTATCACATTATAAGAACACAGGGTGTCAATAACTCATAAATTTTGTATGGAGTTTACCCCATGTATGTATATTGGTAGCTTTATTTCTCCAACTGTGTGTTTTGTTTCCCCACTAAATCCTATGAGGACTGAGGATCTTCTGACTATCTCTGATTCTGGGATGTTCATTCTTTTCAGCGCGCCTAGGAGTACGATATTGACTGACGATCCTCCGTCAACGAGGATCCTTCTGACGAAATGGTTAGCCATGTATAGTGTTATCACGAGTCCGTCATGATGAGGATCCTGAACTCCTTCCATGTCAGTCTCGTCAAATGTAATTTCTTTTTCACTGCTAAGTGCTAACCATGGTATTCTTTCGTGGCCTATCCTCCTTTTTTGTTTTGGATACCTTGGCGTGTCTTTTAGCCTGAGAATAAGAGGTACCACAGATGTTAGATCCGCCTGAGATAACATTAATTATCTTAGCGTCAGAGGGTGGAGATCCTGGTTTCTCCGGGATCCTGTGATCATCTTGGCTATTTTCCTTGGATTTTTCTCTTTTTCTCCCAATGATCTCTTTAAGGTGTCCTTTGTTAAGGAGGTAGCTGATTTCTTTTCGTAGAGCTATGCAGTCCTCTGTCATGTGGCCAAAGTCTTCATGGTAAGCATGCCATTTGGACTTGTCTTTCCAAGCGGTGGTCTTGTTATCTCTCTTTGGCCATCTTGCTTTATCTCTAAGATCCTGCATAGCATGAATTACACCTGAAACATCCACAGAAAAACAATAGTCATTGATTTTAGGAAGCTCTTCTTCTTCTCCTCCGTCTTCAAGGGCATTAACCCCATGATGATCCAGTTTGGAATAGGGCTTCGATTTGTAGTATCTTTGAGTCGAGGATTCGGCCTTCCTGTTGGGGTTCTCATACTGATCCGAAGGGTTGCTTCTCTTCTGGATCTCTCTATCCTCTTCGAGACTTATGAACCTCAATGCCCGGCACCTGACTTCATCCAATCTTTTGCATGGGGTCATCACAAGGTCTTCATAGAAGGGTGGATCCTTTCTTAATCCCATTTTAAACGCTTCCACAACAGTGGCCATGTCAATGTTGGGGATACTCAGAGCTTCCCTGCCAAACCTGTTAACAAAGTCCCTAAGTTTTTCCTTAGGATCCTGAACCACCCGGTAGAGATCACTAGTGATCTTCTCGAAGGTTCTGCTGCAAGAAAATTGGTTATTAAAGATATTGACTAAGTGTGCATATGAAGTAATAGAGTATGGGGGAACATTTAGTATCCATTTGAGGGTTGATCCTGTAAGAGTCGAACCAAAGCCTTTGCATAGGCAAGCTTCCTTCAAGTGCCCTGGGATGGGAATGATCTCCATCCTTTCTCTGTATTGGGCTATATGCTCTTCGGGATCTGTAGTCCCAACGTATAGCTTCATGCTGAAAGTTTGGAAGCACTTAGGAACTTCAGTATTGGCTATCGCAGGAGCAAATCTCGAGATCTTGTGGCTTGTTGTTTAAGAAGTTACTAGAGTCAAGGTTTCTAGGAGTGTTGAAAGGGTCATTGAGATCATTGATCATGGACGCTCGATTGTCCATAGTTGCCCCCTAGGGTGACGCCACAGTGGTAGGAATTCTGTACTTCTGGCGATTTTCTGAGGATCTTGCATTATTGAAGTCCAGGATCCTAGGTTGCACAACTATGGGCGTAGTTTCCTGGGATTTCTGAAATTCCGCCTTCATCCTCTCCACTTCTTTGAGAAGTGCTCTATTCTCCTCCTGCTGTCGGGTCACCTATTGCGTCATTTTCCTCATCATAGCGAAAAGTTATGCAGTAGTGACTGAGGCAGTCGTATCATGGAGCCCTGAGGATCCCAAACTTCCTGGATTAGCGATTGTGGGGGTACTTTTCTTGGAAGTGTCTGTTGGATTAGTGTCTAATTCCATAACTATAATTGGTATATACTTGACCCGACCCGGCATGGTCCATTTGGGTTGCATGGCATCGGAACATTTGGGTAGACCTTTTGTGAGAAGAGGATATTTGTGACATATTAATATATTATAAGTTCTAATATGTTAATATGAAATCATATTATTTAATTAGTATTGATCAAGAATTAATTTTGTGATCAAAAGAGACTAATTAAATATATGGGGATTGATTGTGTAAATCATTCATTCTTATATATGTGGGCTTATGATCCATGATTCCTTATGTTGGGCTATTTCCATGGGGTGACCCATGGATATGTTGGGTTTTGAGCATTCTAACACTTCCTAAGTGTACATGCAACCCTATTAAACCTTGGATCTATGTTTGTCTAAGATACATGCAAAGTATTATTTTCCAAGGTTTATAACCTATCTAGCATGGCATGGGGTACTTTTAAACATAAAAGAACTAGATGAGTTACATACCTTTTGTTGATTGTTGATTCCTTGGAGTTTGAGAGCCAAGCACCAATAATGTGAATGCCTCAAATGGAAATCACAAATCACCACAAACTTGGAAAATGTATGAGAGAGTATACTAACTCTTGATTTTGGCCACCACACTTACACACACATTAGTGTCTTTTTCATGCAACATAAGCTTGTTTATATAGTGTACATGGTTAGGGTGAAACCCTAATAACCCATGTCTTTTCCTCTTCCAAGGATCCATGGGTTAAAAGCTCCATGGATCATCCATGGACTTCCATATAAGCTTAGCCCATTAACAAATGAGCATTAGCCCACACCATATAAATACAATAGCCTATGATTTAATTAGTCTTCCTTTTAATCACTAAATCAATTCATAATTAATTCAAGATTAAAACTAATTAAATAACATGACTTTATATTAATATATTATAACTTATAATATATTAATAAATCGTAAGTATACAATTCTCATAAAATTATCCATAAACAGTTTGGTTGAAGTGCAACCCAAATGGACCATGCCGGGTCGGGTCAAGTATATACCAAATAAGTTATGGACTTAGACATCTTATCCAACAGTGTCCCACTTGGATAAGTCTAATAACTGTATTTGCGTATGTTACTTCAGGAACCAACTAGCAATCGTAGCTCTCGAAAACTCTATTGAACTATGAAGCGCCATTTTAGATAAGTGATCATATAATCCTCTGTTCTCATGATATCAGCTGGACAAATACATGGAACAACGTCGTACTTATTGTCCAGCAGTTTGTTTCCCGATTTTGCGATTTGATTGACAAAGAACTAAATTGAACACATCAATTAGGTTCTGACCGGGCCCGGTACATAGGTCAAAACAAAATCATCGAGGGGCCCAGATATCGCTTCTAATCCTCCAAGGACTAGAAGGAACAGATAAACTTCGACTCATATACTTGTTTCTACTACTTGTTGAATTATACACAAAGGCACGTTTTATAACATCAAGTTACTGATGCGTTTACGTGCAATCAATGCACAACCAACTCATAGGTAACAACTCATATCTCTAGGTTTGAAGACTTATATGATATTACCGTCTCACGATCACTCGAGATAAATTCCATGAAGTGATGCAAGTGAGCGTGGGTTGAATCCAATACTCATAACTTATGAGCACTCATGAGTGTTGTAGCCATGTCCAACATCTTAGACCTCTACAACCAACTCATGACAGTCTTGATTCATATCTACTTCCAACATATGACCGACTGTGGATGGTTTGAATAACTTAATCATTCGGAAAGAATAACCACGTTATTATGGAAGTCAAAACATGCAAAGTGAAACACAATAATAATCGAATCCAATATGGTCTCAGAACCCTTTTGAATATAAATAAAACCACCTTTTATTTATCACCATATTGATTACACATTATTCATTGTATAATGTTTCAAATAATCAACTTAATACTTGAACAAAAACAACAGTCGTCCCATGCTCCTAGCATGTACACTTTGTTTTTCTAAACAATAGTTATGCCATACTCCAAGTATGCACACTATGTTTCTCTATGATCTTTACTTTGTGAAATATATCAATTGAACATGATTCCAATGATGCTCATTTAACAATCCCAAATCCTTATTGTAAATGTAAGAATTCCTAATTCCTACCATTTACCAAAAAAAACTGTTAGATTTTAAACTTATATGCACTAATCCTCTCGTAATGATTATGCACAAGGTCACCAAAACCTTATCATCAGTCATTACAGAGGATTCCAAAGGAGATCAACTCTATGGAAACGAACTCTCATATTCAAAGTACATTGCTTTGAACATCCTTCTTGCATAAAAGTTTCTAATCTTACACAGATTGAACAACTTCCACCTATGGAGACATTTCCATAGTCCCATTTCGACTATCACTTCCGAACAAGAGTTACCTCTTTTCAGAATATGTCAATATGGTCCTTTCCAATAATTTACATCATACTTCCAACTGTCCCTGAGCAACCAATCTTTGGTGAACCTTAGATTGTCCTCGACAATTGCTTAATCATTTTAGTCTTATCCAATTCTAGACTTTTCCCTTCTTAATGCCCTAAGCATTTGGAAAATTTAGAAAGGATAAATATTATAGCACATGAAATCGATCCTATATCCGAAGCATATGGGACACGATTCATGATGTCTCACATAAAGACATGATACTAGACCAGTCTTTTGCTACAATAAGGATGAATATTATAGCACATGAAATCGATCCTATATCTGAAGCATATGGGACACGATTCATGATGTCTCACATAAAGACCTGATACTAGATCAGTCTTTTGCTACAATATTTTTTATTTGCCATGTTTTCAAAAATCGACTATGAAGAGGGATGTTGTAATCATAATCGAATTTGAGAACGCAATATATATAGAATTTCCTTATGTTGAACCATTCCAACATAAAATTCATATATATATATATATATATATATATATATATATATATATATATCCTTGACTAAAGATGATTAAAACTCAATCTAAGCTTTTAGAATTGAAATGAAGTATAATTTCCTCTCCCTTAATTATAGCAAAACAACTTTTTCAACACCTACAACTTTACGAATTGAAACTTTTGTTTTTCTATAATTAACATTGCTAACTTGCAACACTAAACATAATAATCATGCTCCCACTAACATGATGATTATCAGCATAACACTTATGCTCCCACTAGCTCTGACATATTTCCAGAAATCAGTTGGACTTCTGAAATTTAGATTCGTACACCCTTTCTTAGATAGCTCACATGTGTGTCTAAACAATTTCCAGAACTATGAAAAGGGATGCCGTAATCATAGTCTTAATTGTTTAGACCTTTGCCATTTCTCACAAGTCCATGTTAGTGTGCTGGTTAACCACACACGCTCCACTAACGACTTTGAGAATGCAAACATCACAATTGCTATCTACTTAAAATCTTCTTAGTGAAAGCATTTCCTCACCATCATTTTCATGAATCGGAGAGAAACCTTATGACACTTAGATTTTATGGTGTATGAGTTCCTATCCATGTGAATTTGTCAAAACCATAATCACAAGACAAGGTTAGTAACAAATTCAGCCTTACATGGATTGAACTTGTTCAATCTTAATTTCTTGTCATCTGGTAGCACAAGGCCCACCAATGCTTCCAAGCTGTTATGCACACAGTTTAGAACTAACAGAACTCATATGCATAGTCAACTTAATAGGAACAGACACAGAAACAAGAATTATGTCAACTTAATAGGTTGCAAACCTTAAGTCGTGTGCTAGTGATAAAACTCAGGTTTTACTGTTGATATCTTGAAATCCTTTCAGGATCTTAAAGACTCCCACTGTCCTCTTGACATATAAGTTTCCTTAGTCAAGAACCATTCCTTGACAAAACAAATATTCAAGGGATAGTGCAGATTCTTATCAAGATAAACACTTCACACAATTGGTCTTAGTTGGTCTTTGTCTTATCCAAGACATCACAACTTACCAATTTCAAATGTACGGGAGTAGAAAACATTTTACACTACATTTGATAAGTGTTTTAAACCTTACTTTATGTCACTCAATGTTACAATCTTGGATTATGACTCTAAGAGTTGTTTTGGAACGAAGTATGATCCATCTTCTTGATTTTAACCATTCCAACAATTCATGACCCCTCATCTTAGTCATAACAATGCACTAAGATGTCCTTAGAGTATGAATTTGTGATATGGTTTCATAATCATTAAGATGATCATAAAAACATGTATGATCCATCTTCTTGATTTTAACCATTCCAACAATTCATGACCCCTCATCTTAGTCATAACAATGCACTAAGATGTCCTTAGAGTATGAATTTGTGATATGGTTTCATAATCATTAAGATGATCATAAAAACATGATACTAAAGTACTCTCCCATCTTTTCAGATTTGAGAAACTTTTATCTTTCTGCCAAATTTGATTCTTCTCATCCGTTCTGCCATACATTGAAACTTTTCAAATGTTATAGAATTATACTTAACCTTATAAGTATAACCATATTTACTAATCTTTAGTAAATCATGATGAATTGATCTTTGTGGTGGACCTTGACCAGCACACACCCAGTGTACCTAATTCCTTAGTCCTTCAATTGACTCACATATGCATGTGATCAATGAATTAGTCTCAATTTTACAAAGATGAAAATTCTCATTCATCATACAATACAACTTGTATGATTCCAAGTTTCTGTCTAACTGAAGCTTGGGTGATGAGAACCTTTCCTCATTTGGTAAATTCAGACACTACCACAAATGAGAGAATCAAACTCATATTTCCAATATTGCTAGAAACATACAAACATCAATTTTCCATAAATGCCATTGTAAGGGGATATAATATAAAATAAACTAAACAAAACTTTTATTTCTTTATTAAAATGCGGAAAAATATTCCTTACAATGCACCTTCAAATGAAAACTATGATATTACATATTTCCTAGCAATCTATCATAACTTTTAAGTAGTAGCTCAAAAATCCGATCCTCGAACCATGCGATAGAAATCCATCTTCGTGATCAGATTCAACACACTCTTATTTTAACCTTCCTTTTGCTCGATCCTGCTAAACATCAAGATGCAACCTAGTCACATCATGTAATAAGAATCAACAATTAGGAACTTTAACAAAGTTAGATAGTGGACTTACCTGAAGCCGAGTCAAACATTTTGTCTCTACTTGCTTTCAAATATTTCAGGTATTCAGGGCAGCTTCGCTTCCAATGTCCCTTCTCATGACAATAAAAACATATAGACTCTTTGGGAATGGTACATGAGACAATCACAGACTTAGCCTTTCCCTTTACCTTTTGGTCAACCGGGTTGACCAAGGCCGATCCCTTTTCATTGGGAAGAGAAAGCTTTTCTGGACTTCCAATGTTACCATTGTCCATGTCCATGGAAGTTTGAGAATTAGACCTTCCATCAATATTTGCTTGACCATTGCGCCAAATCATTGCTGATTCAGCAGCAACAAGCAAATAAGAAAGATCTATTAGGGTTATGTCAGGATCTGTCATATGATAGTCTTTAATAAACTCACCATACGACTCAGGAAGTGACTGAAGAACCCAGTCAACAGCGAACTTCCTTGAAATAACAACACCCAACATTCTCAACCTGTCAATGTGTGACTTCATTCCTAAGACATGAGTGCACACAGGTCTTCCATCTTTATGTTTCATTTCTAGTAGAGCTTGAGTGACCTTGAACCTTTCAAGTCTTCGGGCTTGTGGGTCAGGGAGAATAAATGGAGGAGGTGGAGGGAGTGAAGCATGATGTTGAGGGACATCATCTTCAAGAGGAAAGCTTGTTTCAAGCGATTTGGGAAGATCATAGTTGTCTGAACCAGACATCTACAATGGGAGAAAATCAAGTTAGTTGATTCAAGTCCTTAATATAACACCCAATATGAAATATTAAGGCTAGGACCCAACACAATATTTTATAACTTGGAAGAGGGATGCCGTAATCCAAGCTATAAAATATTTAAAGGTAGGCGAATGACAATTCACCAATTTCCACCATGAAAAACGAAATAATTTATTAGGTTTTAATTGGATTTGAAACTCCTAGATCTTTTGAGATTCATTGAACTTTTCAATGGCATGTTTCAATCTCGATTGTGCCCTCTCAAGTTTTGTGACTGGGATGCCGAGGATCACAAAACAAAGTGTGAATAACCATGCAAACTCACTTGGTACCCTTAATATTATCACCTAATCGATGTGTCGGTTAACCACACACGCTCCACCGATCTATGATAAACATTAAGTCACCCTTCGTGATCCTTACTAGTCCAAGTTAGTGTGCCGGTTAACCACACACGCTCCACCAACGACTTGGTAAGGTACAAAGTGTGAATTTCATGGGTTAGCACCATATTCACATTTTCCTAAAGTAACTAAGATTGGGAATTAAAAATTTAGTTACTTTATAATAATCATTATACTTTTAATGAGGATTTAAAGTCATTGTCCTACCCGTTCGGCTAACGACCCTCCACCGATCAAGGAAGCGGTGGGTGAGAATGGACACCCATTAAGTTGCCATTTTATAGGCAACAACCTTATACCCCCCTTATAGACCGGCTTCGTGAATGAGGCCTACTAACGGTAGAACGACTTATTCTTATACATATATATAATAATTAACCATTAATGTTATAAATAGTATAAGGATTGAATTTTAACTTTTAAAACTCTAAGGGTTTGGAATTAAAGTTTATTAAAGTGTGTGAAACTTTACAAATTCCAAAACTTGAGGGCAAGTTTCGTAACTATCCAAAACTTTTCATTTCATAACTTATGAATTAAAGGTTCATAAAAATGAAGACTCTTCATTTTATGTAACTTATGTGTTTTAAGTGTGTGTTTAAAAGAAGTGACCTTTGGATATCCATAACTTGAGGACAAATTATGGACTCCATTAAAACACATAAATGATCAAGAATTAATCCTAAACAATTCAGCAAATAATTCCTATCATCTTCTAAATTCATAAGAACATGAACATGATCATCAAAGTTTCAAGAATTATATGAACACATACAAAGCATGAAATTTTGATATAAGCTATTGTAAATGGATTAGAACTACCATTACACCAACTAAAACAAGTTTTAAAACACCAAAACAGTTTAGGGTAATGTTTCTAGTCCATTTCCAGCAGCAAAAGTCGAAAATATGCATTCTGAGGCTCCTACTCGCCGAGTGCACGAACCTACTCGGCGAGTAAGATGAGTTTACACATGAACTCGGCGAGTCCCCACATGGACTCGGCGAGTTTATCAGTCAGACAGCAAAAAATCGACTTTTATCACTATTTTGCATCAAGTATCAAACAAACAAGCCTAGGCTCTGATACCACTGTTGGGTTTTGAGCATTCTAACACTTCCTAAGTGTACATGCAACCCTATTAAACCTTGGATCTATGTTTGTCTAAGATACATGCAAAATATTATTTTCCAAGGTTTATAACCTATCTAGCATGGCATGGGGTACTTTTAAACATAAAAGAACTAGATGAGTTACATACCTTTTGTTGATTGTTGATTCCTTGGAGTTTGAGAGCCAAGCACCAATAATGTGAATGCCTCAAATGGAAATCACAAATCACCACAAACTTGGAAAATGTATGAGAGAGTATACTAACTCTTGATTTTGGCCACCACACTTACACACACATTAGTGTCTTTTTCATGCAACATAAGCTTGTTTATATAGTGTACATGGTTAGGGTGAAACCCTAATAACCCATGTATTTTCCTCTTCCAAGGATCCATGGGTTAAAAGCTCCATGGATCATCCATGGACTTCCATATAAGCTTAGCCCATTAACAAATGAGCATTAGCCCACACCATATAAATACAATAGCCTATGATTTAATTAGTCTTCCTTTTAATCACTAAATCAATTCATAATTAATTCAAGATTAAAACTAATTAAATAACATGACTTTATATTAATATATTATAACTTATAATATATTAATAAATCGTCAGTATACAATTCTCATAAAATTATCCATAAACAGTTTGGGTGAAGTGCAACCCAAATGGACCATGCGGGGTCGGGTCAAGTATATACCAAATAAGTTATGGACTTAGACACCTTATCCAACAGGATACTCCATGGAGGTTAAAACCCATGGAGCATAAGGAATGGGTAAAGTCATGAGTTACATGGTGTAACCCTAATAGCCACACTATATAAAGACCCCATTGGTTGGTGAAATTGGCACTAGTGTATACACAAGAGGGCAAGCCGATTTCTAGAGTCCATGTATCTCTTCTCATGGTTATTCCAAATGTTGGTGATGTTGTGTGAACCATTTGAGGTGTCACACTTGGGGCACTAGGCTCTTGAGCTCCATGGAATCAAGCTACATCAAAAAGGTATGTATTCTATCTAGTTTTGTTATACTAGTACTTATGATTGTATTCTAGTTAGGGTAATACCTTGGAAACTTCAAGTTTGCATGTATAATAGAGAAAACATAGATCCAAGGTATTTAGGGTTGTATGTACACCATATGAGTGTTAGAACGCACATAACCCAACAGTGGTATCAGAGCCTAGGCTTGTTTTCAATTATACCTGATGCAAACTCATTTGTCGAAGCCAAGAAAATGCCCAGACTGAAAACTCGACGCGTTCTGGCCAAAAACTCGATGAGTTCATGTGTAAAAGCATGAAATCGACGAGTTCCTTGATGAACTCGACGAGTTTGTCTCCCAGAATGCATATCTTCGTGTTTTTTGGCTGGAATTGGACTAGGAACATTACCATAAGCTGTTTTTGAACCTATAAACCTGTTTTTGATGTGGTAATGATCATTCTAATCCAATTCAAAAAATAATTGTCAAAATTTTCATGTTTAGTATTAGTTTAATGGTTAGGCTAATTATATGAAAATTGTTTGATTTGAATTGTCTTGTTCATATGAGTTTAATCAAGATTATGAATATTGCTAGACATGTTTGTGATAGTTGTTTTCAATCCAAATTAATCTAAAAGTTATTCATAATATGTGTTTTTGTAACTTGTCCTCAAGTTATGGAAAACCAAGAGTTTTTCTAGTTAAAGAATCATTAGAAGCCATAGGTTACAAAATTGAAGAGTCATCTTTGTCATAAATAGTTTTATGAACTCCATAACTTGTTCTCAAGTTATGGATATTCAAGAGTCTCTTCATTAAAAGTTTTAAAAAAACCTTTATTAAACTCATATGTTATGAAATTGAAGAGTTTTGAAAAGTTTCAAAACTTTCCCTCAAGTTTTGGAATTTGTAAAGTTACCCCCTCATGTATACATTAATTCCAAATTAAACCCTAGAATTTTAATAGTTTAAAATTTAACCCTTATACTATTATAATATTATAGGTTAAATATTTATATATATGTATAAGAGTAAAGTCAATCTTACCGTTAGTAGACCTCATTCACGAAGCCAGTCTCTAAGGGGGGGCAGGGGGGGGGGGTATAAGGTTACTGCCTATAAAATGGCAGTTTAATGGGTGTTCACTCTCACCCACCGCTTCCTTGACTGGTGGAGGGTCGTTAGCCGAACGGGTAGGATAGGACTCTAATTCTCCCTTCATTAAAAGTATAATGATAAATACTAAGTAACTAAACACGTATAAATTCCCAATCTTAGTTACTTAGGAAAATGTGAAATGGTGCTAACCCATGAAATTGCACTTTGCACCTTTGTTAAGTCGTTAGTGGAGCGTGTGTGGTTAACCGGCACACTAACATGGGACTGACAATGTGTGGCAAAGGGTAACTTAATGTTTATCATAGATTGGTGTAGCGTGTGTGGTTAACCGGCACATCAATTAGGTGATAAAGTTAAGGGTACCAAGTTAATTTGCATGGTTATTCACACCTTGTTTGTGATCCTCGGCATCCCAGTCATAAATTTGAGAGGGCACAATCGAGATTCAAACATTCCATTGAAAGTTCAATATATCTCAAAAGATCTAGGAGTTTCAAATCTAATTAAAACTTAATAGTTTATTTCGGTTTCATGGTGGAAATTGGTAAATCGTCATTTACCTACCTTCAAATATTTTATAACTTGGATTACGGCATCCCTCTTCCGAGTTATAAATAGTTGGTTGGGTCCTAGCCTTAATATTTCATATTGGGTGTTATATCAAGGACTTTAAATCAACTAACTTGAATTTCTCCCATTATAAATGTCTAGTTTAGACAGCTATGGTCTTCCCAAATCTTTAAGAACAAGCTTTTCTAATGAAGATGATATCCTAAATGGCAATCAAGGTGAAAGATCAATCCATTTGTTGTGCATTAATGGGACTAGAAATCACACTTCACTTCCTCCGCCTCCTCCAATAACTCTCCCTATCCGACAAGTTTCAAGACTTGAAAAGTTCTAAGTCACTCAATCCCTATTGGCAAGCATAGACTATATGTGCTTACATCTTGGAGGTTAAGTCACATATTGGCAAGCCGAGAGAGTCGGGTGTCGAATTCTCGAGGTTACTGGCTGTTGACTTGGTTCTTCAGTCACTCCCTGATGACAGATCACGACATGACCCTTATCGATCTTACCTATTTGCTTGTTGCTGCAAAATCAGCAATGATTTGGAGCACTTGTAAAGCAAATTAGACTGGAAGATCTACTTCCCAAACCTATTTGGACATTGACAATGGTGACATTGGAAGTCCAGAAAAGCTTTCTCTTCCCAATGGAAAGGGATTGGCCATGGTCAAGTCATTTGACTAATAGTAAAGAGAAAGGCTAAGTCTGAGACAATCAAGTGTACCATTTCCAAAGAGTCCATATGTTTCTTTTGCCAAAAGAAGGGGTATTGGTTGCGAAGCTGCCGAATTTACCTAAAAGTTCATAAGGATGGTAAAAGTAAAAAAGGTTTGACTTTGCTTCAGGTTAAAGTCCATTATCTACGTTTATGAAATCTCTTTTGGAGATTCTTAATACATGATGTAATGTAATTACATTTTGATGTTTTGGAAGAATCAAAGGAAGCTTAAAGAAAGAGTGTGCTGATTCTGATCGCGAAGATGGATTTCGATCGCATGGTTCGATGATCAGAATTTTGAGCTGCTGCTTAAGAGTTATGATATGTTGCTTAGGAATATATAACAACATGTTTTTCATATGTATTTGCATTGTAAGGATAAGATTTTTCCGCAAAGTTTAAAAATAAAAGAAAATTTTGATTTATTTATTTTAAGTATCCTTACAATGGCATTTGTGAAAAATTGTTGTTTGTATGTTTCCATTGATAAACAATATTGGAAAATGGATTTGATTCTTTCATTTGTTGTAGTGTCATAATTTACCAAATAAGGAAAGATTCTCATCATCCAAGTTTCAGTTGGATAGAAACTTGGAATCATGCAACTTGTATTGTGTGATGAATGAGAATTTTCATCTTTGGGAAATTAAGACTAAGTCCTTGTTCACATGTGTATGTGAGTCAAGAGAAGGACTAAAGGATCGGGTGTACTAGGTTGTGCGCTGATCAGGTCCACCACAAACAATGATAAGATTATTCGTCATGATTTACTAAAGTTTAGTAAATATGGTTATGCTTACAAGTTTCAGTGTAAAACATTGGAAAAGTTTCAATGTATGGCAGAACGGATGAGAGGAATCAAATAAGGCAGAAAGATAAAAGTTTCTCCAATCTGAAGATATGGGAGAGTACTTGCGTATCTTGTTTTATGATTATCTTAGTGATTATGAAACCATATCACAATTGATCCTCTAAGGACACCTTAGTGCATTTGTTTGACTAAGGAGAGGAATCATGAATTGTTGAAATGGTTAAATCAAAAGATAAACTTCGTTCCAAAATCAACTCTTAGAGTCATACTCCAAAATTGTAACTTGAGTGACATAATCTTTAGAAAGTTTATAACACTTGTCAAATGTAGAGTAAGATGTTTCCTATTCGTGTACATTTGAAATTGGTAAGTTGTGATGTTTTGGATAAAACAAATCTAAGACCAATTGTGTGAAGTGTTTTCCTTGATAAGAATCCGCACTAATTCTTGAATATTTGTTTTGTCAAGGAATGGTTCTTGACTAAGAGAATATTATATGTCAAGAGGTCAGTGGGAGTCTTAAAAGATCTTGAGATAGTTTCAAGAACTAATCAGGAGTTTTGTTTAATCACTAGCACACGACTTGAGGTTTGTAACCTATCGTGTTGACATATTCTTGTTCCTGTGCCCATTCTAGTTAAGGTTGACTTTGCATATGAGTTCTATGAGTTCTCAGTTGTTTGCATAACAACTTGGAAGCAATGGTAGGCTCTTGTGCTACCGGGTGGCAAGAAAATGAGATTGAATAAGTTCAGTCCATATGAGTTTGGATTTGTCACTAACCTTGTCTTGTGATTATGGCTATCACAAATTCATATGGATAGGAACATATACACCATAAAATCTAAGTGTCATAAGGTTTCTCTTCGATTCATGAAAATGATGGTGAAGAAAAGCTTTCACTAAATAGATTTTAAGTAGATAGAAATTGTGATATTTGCATTCTCATGTCGTTAGTGGAGCATGTGTGGTTAACCGGCACACTAACTAGTGAGAATGGCAAAAGGTCTAGACAAACATGTGAGCTATCTAAGGAAAGGTGTATGATTTTGATAAAGTCTTATCAAAGCAATCTTATATCAGAAATCTGAACTTTGGCAAGAAAGTCAATAAAGTATTGATTTCTAGAAGTCCAGTTGATTTTTGGATACATGTCAAAACTAGTGGGAGCATAAGTGTTATGCCAGTAAGATAATAGTCATTATGCTAGTGGGAGCATGATTATTATGTTAAGTGTTGCAAGTTAGCAATGTTAATTATAGAAAAAAAAGCTTCAATTTGCTTTGAAAAGTTGTTTTCCTATAATTAAGGGAGAGGATTTTATACTTCATTCCAATTCTACAAGCTTAGATTGAGATTTTAATCAACTTTAGTCAAGGATATATATGAATGTTATGATGGAATGGTTCAACATAAGGAAATTCTATATATGTTGCATTCTCAAAATTCGATTATGATTACGGCATCCCTCATCATAGTTCGAATTGTGAGAACATGGCAAATAAAATTTTATAGCATGAATCGTGTTCTATATGCTCCGGGTATAGGATCGATTACATGTGCTATGATATTTATCCATTCTAAATTTTCCAAATGCCTAGGGAATTAAGAGGGGAAAAGGGACTAGAACTGGATATGACTAAAATGATTAAGAAATTGTCGAGGACAATCTGAGGTTTACCAAAGATTGGTTGCTCATGGACAATTGGAAGTATAGAGTAAGGACCATATTGACATATTCTGAAAGGAGGCAACTCTTGTTCAGAAGGGATAGTCAAAATGAGAATATGGAAATGTTTCCATAGGTTGAAGTTATTCTTTGAATCCGTGTAAGATTAGAAAACTTAATGCAAAGAAGGAAGTTCAAAGGAATGTACTTTGAATGTGAGACTTCGTTTCCATGGAATTGCTCTCCATTAGAATACTTTGTAATGTCTGTTTCTAAGTCTTTATGACTTGTGTGCATATTCATTACAAGAGGATCATTGCATATAAATTTAGAATCTAACAAGATTACGGTAAATGGCAAGAATTTGGTATTCTTACATTTATTGTAAAGGATTTGGGATTGTGAAATGAGCATCATTGAAATATTGTCAATCGATCTGTTTCACAAAGTAAGGATCATAAGACAAACATAGTGTGCATACTTAGAGTATGGCATAGCTATTGTTTAGACAAACATAGAATGCATGCTTGGAGCATGGCATGACTGTTGTTTTTAATTCAAGTATTAAGTTGATAAATCGAAACATTATACAATGAATAATGAGTAATCAATATGGTGCTTAGATAAAAGGTGTTTTATTTACACTCAATGTGTTGGGGCCATATAGGATTAGTATTATTCTTGTGTTTCACTTTGCATGTTTTGACTTCCCGAATAACTAGGTTATTCAAACCATCCACAGTCGATAATACTTTAGAAGTAGGTATTGAGGCAAGACTGTCATGAATGGGTATGTAGTCTGTCTAGGTGGCTAGACTTAGTTGCAGTATTCATGAGTGCTTCTGGAATAAGATTCGAGTATTGGATTCAACCCACGCTCACTTGAATCACTTCATGGATTTTATCACGAGTGAATCATGAGACGATAATATCTTATATTCTTCAAACCTGGAGATATGAGTTGTTGACTATGAGTTGGTTATACATTGATTGCACGAAAACGCATTGGTAACTCGATGTTATAAAACATGCCTTTGTGTATGATTCAACAAATAGTTAGTACAATCATATGAGTCAAAGTTTATCCATTCCTTTTACCCTTAAAGGGATAAAAGCGATATCTCTGGGCCCCTCGATGATTTAGTGATGACACCCCTAAGTGCTTGGCCAAGCCTGGACTGATTTGATTTGTTCATTTAGTCGGTTGTCATAAATCAGAAATCGAGAAACAACAAATGGACAGAGAGAATGATTATAATCCATGTCTCAGTCCATATGATATCTAGAATGGAGGAATATATGATCACTTATCTAATGGACGCGTCATTGATTTGTTCAGAGTTCGGCAGCAGCTTTTAAGAGCTACGATTGCTGGTCAGGTTGGAGTTGTACTTGCAATAATAGTTATTAGACTTATCCAAGTGGGAGACTGTTGGATTAGCATCTAAGTCCATAACTATAATTGGTATATACTTGACCCGACCCGGCATGGTCCATTTGGGTTGCATGGCATCGGAACATTTGGGTAGACCTTTTGTGAGAAGAGGATATTTGTGACATATTAATATATTATAAATTCTAATATATTAATATGAAATCATATTATTTAATTAGTAATGATCAAGAATTAGTTTGGAATTAATTTTGTGATCAAAAGAGACTAATTAAATATATGGGGATTGATTGTGTAAATAATTCATTCTTATATATGTGGGGCTTATGATCCATGATTCCTTATGTTGGGCTATATCCATGGGGTGACCCATGGATACTCCATGGAGGTTAAAACCCATGGAGCATAAGGAATGGGTAAAGTCATGAGTTACATGGTGTAACCCTAATAGCCACACTATATAAAGACCCCATTGGTTGGTGAAATTGGCACTAGTGTATACACAAGAGGGAAAGCCGATTTCTAGAGTCCATGTATCTCTTCTCATGGTTATTCCAAATGTTGGTGATGTTGTGTGAACCATTTGAGGTGTCACACTTGGGGCACTAGGCTCTTGAGCTCCATGGAATCAAGCTACATCAAAAAGGTATGTATTCTATCTAGTTTTGTTATACTAGTACTTATGATTGTATGCTAGTTAGGGTAATACCTTGGAAACTTCAAGTTTGCATGTATAATAGAGAAAACATAGATCCAAGGTATTTACGGTTGTATGTACACCATAGGAGTGTTAGAATGCACATAACCCAACAGTGTCGGGCGTTTTCCTATGAGTAGGGAGTCCACTCGGAGGAGATGGTAGGTTTTTGGTTGGAATGGAAGGAGCAGAGGACGAAGAGAGGATTGGTTTTATAGACATGATTTTTTTTGAGGATTTTGAACACTACAGCCCCACGGTGGGTGCCAAATTGTTTTGGTAAAAAATTACACAAGTATTAATCAACCAAATTGAATGAGAGACTGTGATGTTCAGATTGTGTAAAAGCGAGTGGTAAAAGAAAGTGACACAATAGTTTACAAGGAAAGCCCTTGATCCTTACTAGGATCTCTGGCATAAAACCTTGGGAGGTGATAATGATCACCTGCCTTGAGGATTTTATTGATATAAAAATGAAGATTACAATGAGTTCTTGGTAAGAATAAGTAGAGAATTTCGTAGAGTAAGCTTAAGCTAAAGAAAAGTGTGTTGTGTGCAGATTACAAGTGTCAATTTATAGTCTAATTTAGCCAACAAGATGTCCGATATTCCCGGGATCCTATATGACCAACTTCACGAAAGTTATTTGACATGGTATTCCGGGTCTTTAGCATAGTTGAGATATTTCTTCATTGAGAATTGGTCTTCCCTTGACTACGTCTGCACACGTTTTAGTTATAGACAAAATATGACCATTATAAATATTGATAAAAAATAATAAACGTAATTAACCGAGATCCTGATATTGCTGAGGATCCTGGATATTTGAGGATCCTGGATATAGTAAGGATCGTGGTCCCAACAAGATGACCTCTCAATTAGGGGATATTTTTGATTCATGACCATTTGAAGAAATCTAGGATACATCAACAATAGGTCCTTCTTCTTCCCTTAAAGGTTGCTTTTCATTTCTTCAAAAACAAACTTTGAAAAGTTGTAATCCCAATTCATTGCTAAAGCAACAATAGTTGAGGTAGCAGTCTGACTAATTTCATCAGATCCTCCATTCCTTCTGGAAATGCAACTCACAAAGTAGTGTGCAAGAAACCTCAAGTAAGGTGGCAGCAGCTTTTCGATGGTGGGAGGATAGGTTCCTTCATAGCACATCTTCTCAAGGACTTCCTTCACTTGTCACACCCCCAAATCGGAACGGCGGAAACGTTCGGGGGTGGATGACGTCATATACAGTATCACAACAATTGTATAATAGTAATCAAAGCAAACTCCACCATTATATTGATAAATATAGTATTTACATTTGTTCATAACATAGTTTGTATGACATCAAAAGTATAACAAAAGTATAAAAGACGCGACTCTAAAAGGCTCCGTCTTCTCAAAATCCTGTGGGTGTACCTGTCTACTGATTCCCTGGGAATACAAGTGATTTTGAAAGTGTATCAACATTTAAGTTGGTGAGTTCATAAGTATATTTTAGTGATGGAAAACTTGTCTTTGAACTTTGAAAATGCTAGTGTGTTACTCAAGAAAATCCAATATTTTCTATAGTAAATATAATATAGTCATGTGGGTTCCTTGTCTTTGCATAATGTATTAGTGTACTATATGTTTGAAAACAGCGTATTGTATCTGCATTTGTATGAAAGTCTATGTATGTATATCTAGATACCACCAGTTGTAGTGAAAATAGTGTACTGTATTAGTATTTGTATGAAAACCATGCATGAATGCCTGATTATTACCAACTGTAGTGTAAAGTAGTGTACCATGAAAATAAAGCCATTGAAGTAGTGTTAATCTTGTAAACAAACGTTTTAGTTATACTGTTGCGAGTTTCATATAACCATGCGGATATGACCTAGTGGCCTCTATGACGTTCATCAGGCGTCGACAATATGACATTTGTCACCCCAGGCATGCCTGTCTAACTGTAGCTAGCAGTTTGGGTGTGGGATTGTTAGTCTTGTATAGGTCTATACACAAACCTCACGCTCTCCATCCGGGAGACTCTGGTTATAATTTATAGGACTTGAACCTGTACCCTGGTGGGTACCCGAAGTAGTGCCTCACAACCCTGTATTAACTGGTTTACGTGTAGTATTGTAGTGTTCTCTTGTACATTGTAATGTATGTATAACCTTGTAGTAATGAACTTTGTAATGTAAAAACAATTATACTTAAATAATTATTTAGCAATGCATCCCTTATACTCGGGAAAAATAGTATTGTGTTCCATAAACTAAATTTATCATAGTTTATATGTTCGTTCCTGTATAAAGCTCTTGAGTTAGTGAAATCGTGAAATGTATCCCAAACTATACCTATTATAGTTCGTATGTATATTATGTATTGTACTGAAAACTTTGCAATTATAGTTGTATGTTGTAAACTACCCTTATGCTCAGCATGTTACAAAAGGGATAAAATATTTAAATGTTTTTATAAAATGTAGTGATTTCCCGATTTGTATTAATTGCAAAAGTTTTAAATCTGTATAAAATCATTTGTATACAAGCACAAAAATCCTTGTGTTTTACTTGTATTCCCCCCCCCCCCCGTAAAACAATAAAAACGTTGAAAATATAGGGGTATGAACTCACAGTTAGTGTGTGTTTGCGGTTGGATAGCAGTCTTAAAAGATGACTCTCGAGCTGACGTACGCTGAATTAACGGTATCATAATAATATTTAAACACATAATTGTATCTAAATTAGTAAAAACCATTAATTGAAGTGTTAGAAAACACTTATTTTTGTGTTGAGAGCGATTACCGAAAATGGTATATGAAAAGGAAGAGTTTTCGGTCCCAGTGGGTTCTCAGCCGAAAACGGTTCTCGGCCGAACATAGTTTTCGGTCCCGGGCTGTTTTCGGTTACTTGAAGATATGAAGGCTGTTCTTGGTGTTCTTGGTGTTCTTGGTGAAAATATGAATATTTGAAGGTTTTCTCTTGAAGATTTGAATGTTCTTGGACGATCCTTGGGAGAAAAATGAGGGTGTTTTCCGGTGTAAATGGTGAGAAATAACTAAGTTTTCGAAGGAAATACATATATACCGGTTGGGTTTTCGGCCGGAGGAGGGTTTTCGGCTGAAATCTGTTTTCGGTCCGGAGGTGTTCGGCCGAAAACAGGTTGTTGAACGAGTTTTGCTGTTTCGAGGGAAAAATCTTGGGTTTTTCGGGTGTTTTTGGTTCCGAAAACATATATGAATATTATCTATATATAATAAATTATTTTCAAACCCTTATGAACTTAACAGAATGGAATAAAACTTGAAATTTTATTTATCAGGTTTGACTTTTGTTGACTCGAAAGTATTGGGTTGTCACATCATCCCCCCGTTAGAGGGAATTTCGTCCCGAAATTCTTTCTAAAATGAATACAATCTTGGACTAGGAAAAAGGTGTGGGTACTTCTGTTGCATCTGATCTTCTCGCTCCCAAGTGAATTCAGGTCTCCGCTTGGCATTCCAGCGAGCCTTCACTATCAGTATGCGACTTTGTTTCGTTCGTTTGACTTCCCTATCCATAATTTCTATAGGTTCTTCCACAAAATTAAGACTCTCGTTTACCTCGATCTCGTCGAGTGGGATCACAAGAGTTTCGTCGGATAAGCACTTCTTTAAATTTGATACGGGGAAAACATGTTGTACGTTGCTAAGTTCTTGTGGTAGACGGAGTTTGTAAGCTATTGGGCCGATTCTAGAGAGGATTTCGAACGGTCCTATGTACCTTGGGTTTAGCTTCCCATGCTTTCCAAAGCGTATCATGCCTTTCCAGGGTGAGACCTTCAACAGAACGTGGTCACCAACCTGGAATTCCAAGGGTTTTCGTCTCTTGTCTGCGTAGCTCTTTTGACTATCTCTAGAGGCTTTTAGTCGTTCTCGAATTTGTACAATCTTTTATGTGGTTTCCAGAATGATCTCCAGGCCAGTGAGAGTGATGTTTGGAACTTGTCCCCTAGTGTTGGATTAGATGTCTAAGCCCATAACTATTATTGGTATGTACTCGACCCGAGAGTAGCATGGTACATTTGGGTTGCACTTCACCGGAACAATTTGTATGGATAGTCTTTTGAGAATAGTAGGTCTATTGTTTATTAATATATTATAAGTTATAGTATATTAATATGAAATCATATTATTTCATTAGTATTGGTCAAGAATTAATTTGGAATTAATTTTGTGATCAATAGGAGATTAATTAAATATGGACTCTTATATATATATATATATATATATATATATATATATATATAATGGGCCAATAATTATTTAGGATGGGCTAAGCTTGCATGGATAGTCCATGGAGCTTTTAACCCATGGATCCTATGTAAATGAAAGGTCATGGGTATTAGGGTTGGTTTTCAGTTATACTTGATGCAATTGCTAAAAAAAATCGAAAATCTGGCCTTCTGGACAGTGGACTCGCCGAGTCCAAGAGGAAATTCATCCTACTCGTCGAGTAGGTTCATACACTCGACGAGTGGGAGGCCCTGAGTGCAGATTTTCGACTTTTAAGGATGGAATTGGAATAGAATCATTACCCTAGGCTGTTTTTGATCTTATAAACCTGTTTTTGATGTGGTAATGATCATTCCAATCCAATTCAAAAGATAATTGTCAATAGATTCATGTTTTGTATTAGTTTAATGGTTAGGCTAATTACATGAAAATTGTTTGATTTGAATTGTCTTGTTCATATGAGTTTAATCTAGATCATAGTTTTTATTGACATGTTTGATTGTTTATTAGATGATCTAAATGGCCTTTAATGGATTCCATAACTTGTCCTCAAGTTATGGAAAACCAAAAGTTTTTCTTTAAAAGGGTTTTTAAAGCCATAGGTTATAGAAACTTGAAGATTCTTTTTCCATAAATTGTTTTATGACATCCATAACTTGTCCTCAAGTTATGGATTTTCAAGAGTCTTGTCATTAAAAGCCATATTAAACTCATATGTTATGGATTCCAAAAGTTTTTTTGAATTGTTCAAAACTTGCCCTCAAGTTTTAGAATTTGTAAAGTTACACTTTTGAATACTTTAGTTCCAAACCCTAGAATTTTAAATAGTTTAAAGTTCAACCCTTATACTATTATAATATTATAGGTTTATTATTTATATATATATGTATAAGAGTAAAAGTCAATCTTACCGTTAGTAGGCCTCATTCACGAAGTCGGTCTATAAGGGGGGTATAAGGTTACTGCCTATAAAATGGCAGTTTAATGGGTGTCCACTCTCACCCACCGCTTCCTTGACTGGTGGAGGGTCGTTAGCCGAACGGGTAGGACAAGGACTATAATTTTCATTAAAAGTATAATGATAAATACTAAGTAACTAAACACTTATAAATTCCCAATCTTAGTTACTTAGGAAAATGTGAAATTGGTGCTAACCCATGAAATTACACTTTGTACCTTACCAAGTCGTTGGTGGAGCGTGTGTGGGTAACCGGCACACTAACATGGAAGAATGGCAAAGGGTGACTTAATGTTTATCATAGATCGGTGGAGCGTGTGTAGGTAACCGACACATCGATTAGGTGATAAAATTAAGGGTACCAAGTTAATTTGCATGATTATTCACACCTTGTTTGTGATCCTCGACATCCCAGTCATAAACTTGAGAGGGCACAATCGAGATTTAAACATGTCATTGAAAAGTTCAATGAATCTCTAAAGATCTAGGAGTTGCAATCCAATTAAAACCTAATACCTATTTCGTTTTTCATGGTGGAAATTGGTGAATCGTCATTCGCCTACCTTCAAATATTTTATAGCTTGGATTACGACATCCCTCTTCCAAGTTATAAAATATTGTGTTGGGTCCTAGCCTTAATATTTCAGATTGGGTGTTATATTAAGGACTTAAATCAACTAACTTGAATTTCTCCCATTGTAGATGTCTAGATCAGACAACTATGATCTTCCAAAATCCCTTGGAAAAAGCTTTCCTAATGAAGATGATGTCATGCGTTTGGATTATGGAAATCATACTTCTCTTCCTCCACCTCCTCCAATAATTCTCCCTGACCCATAAGCTCGAAGACTTGAAAAGTTCATGATCACTCAATCCCTATTGGATAGTAAACACAAAGATGGAAAGCCTATATGTGCTCATGTCTTGGACATGAAGTTGCATATTAACAGGCTAAGGATGTTGGGTGTCATCTTCCCAAGGAAGTTGGCTATTGACTAGGTCCTTCAGTCACTTCCCGAGTCATATAGTGAGTTCGTTAAAGACTACTATGTGACAGATCACGACATGATCCTAATTGATCTTACCTATTTGCTAATTGCTGCCGAATCAGCAATGGTTTGGCACAATGGTCAAGCAAATCTGATTGGAAGGTCTACATCCCAAGGTGACATGGACATCCCAGAAAAGATTCCTTCTCCTAAAGGAAAGGAATTGGGCATGGTCAAAAGTTTTGATCATAAGAGAAAGGCCAAATCTGAGACTGCTCCATGTGAGCATGTGTGTTTCTATAGCCAAAGACAGGGACATTGGAATCGAAGCTGACCCGACTACCTGAGAAGTTTAATGAGAATGTATGGTTCTGCTTCAGGTAAGTCTACTATCTAACTCTGTTAAGTTTCTAATTGTTGATTCTTAATACATGATGTGACTAGGTTGCATTTTGATGTTTGGCGGGATCAAGCAAAGGGAAGGAAGCTAAAAAGAAGAGTATGTTGAATCTGATCGCGAAGATGGATTTCAATCGCATGGTTCGAAGATCGGATTTCTGAGCTACTGCTTGAGAGTTATGCTAGGAAATATATGTAATAGCATAGTTTTTTACTTATAATTGCATTGTAAGGAAAAGTTTTTCCGCATTTTATAAATAAATAAATTTTTTTTTGTTTTATTTTATATCTCCTTGCAATGTCATTTATGAAAAAATTGATGCTTGTATGTTTCTAGCAATATTGAAAATATGAATTTAATTCTTTCACTTGTGGTAGTGTCTAAATTTACCAAATAAGCAAAGATTCTCATCACCCAAGTTTCAATTGGACCGAAACTTGGAATCATGCAAGTTGTATTGTATGATAAATGAGAATTTTTCATCTTTGGAAAATTAAGACTAATTCCGTGTTCACGTGTATATGTGAGTCAAGTGAAGGACTAAGGGATCGAGTATAGATTCTTGTGCATTGGTCAAGTCCACCACAAAGATCGATAAGACTATTCGTCACGATTTACTAAAGTTTAGTAAATATGGTTATACTTACAAGTTTAAGTACAATTCTGAAACATTGGAAAAGTTTCAATGTATGGCAGAACGAATGAGAAGAATCAAATTAGGCAGAAAGATAAAAGTTTCTCAAATCTGAAAAGATGGGAGAGTACTTTAGCATCATGTTTTATGATCATCTTAATGATTAAGAAACCATATCACAATTGATCCTCTAAGGACATCTTAGTGCATTCCAATGGCTAAGAAGAAGAATCATGAATTGTTGAAGTGGTTAAATCAAGAAGATGAGTCATACTTCGTTCCAAAACAATTCTTAGAGTCATACTCCAAGATTGTAACTTAAGTGACATATCTTAAAGAAGGTTTATAACACTTGTCAAATGTAGAGTAAAATGTTTTCTACTCTTGTACATTTGAAATTGGTAAGTTGTAATGTTTTGGATAAAACAAAGACCAACTAAGGCGAATTGTGTGAAGTGTTTGTCTTGATAAGAATCCGCACTATCTCTTGAATATTTGGCAAGATAGTCTTATATGTCAAGATGACAGTGGGAGTCTTAAAAATCCTGAAAGAATTTCAAAATTTAATCAAGAGTAAAAACCTGTAGTTTCTCACTAGCACACGGCGTGAGGTTTATAACCTATCGTGTTGACATATTTCAATTTTTGTGCCCATTCCAGTTAAAGTTGGCTTTGCATATGAGTTCTGAGAGTTCTCAATTGGTTGCATAGCAACTTGGAAGCAATGGCAGGCCCTTGTGCTTCCAGATGGCAAGAAGTTAAGACTGCACAAGTTCATTCCATATGAGTTTGGATTTGTCACTAACCTTGTCTTGTGATTATGGTTTTGACAAATTCACATGGATAGGAACACATACACCATAAAATCTAAGTATCATAAGGTTTCTCTCTGATTCATGAAAATTATGGTGAGGAAACGCTTTCACTAAGTAGATTTTAGGTAGATAGCAATTGTGATATTTGCATTCTCAAATTCGTTAGTAGAGCGTGTGTGGTTAACCGGCACACTAACATGGACTTGTGAGGAATGGAAAAGGTCTAAACAATTTAGACTACGATTACGGAATCCCTTTTTCATAGTTCTACAATTGTTTAGACACACATGTGTGCTATCTAAGGAAAGGTGTATGATTTTGATAAAGTTTTATCAAAGCATCTCGTATCAGAAATTTGAACTTTGGTAAGAAAGTCAATAAAGTATTGATTTCTAGAAGTTCAGCTGATTTCTAAGTACATGTCAAAGCTAGTGGGAGCATAAGTGTTATGCTAATAATCATCATGTTAGTGGGAGCATGATAATTATGATAAGTGTTGCAAGTTAGCAATGTTAATTATAGAAAAACAAAAGGTTTCAATTGGGAAAAGTTGTTTTGCTATAATTAAGGGAGAGGAAATTATACTTCATTTCAATTCTAAAAGCTTAGATTGAGGTTTTAATCATCTTTAGTCAAGTATATATATGAATGTTATGTTGGAATGGTTCAACATAAGGAAATTCTATATATGGGTACATTATTTGCGTTCTAAAATTCGATTATGATTACGGCATCCCTTTTCATAATCTGAATTATGAGAACTTGGCAAATAGAAATGGAAATATTATGGCAAAAGACTGGTCTAGTATCATGTCTTTATGTGAGACATCATGAATCGCATCCGATATGCTTCGGATATAGGATCGATTGCATGTGCTATAATATTCATCTGTTCTAAATTTTCCAAATGCTCAGAGCATTAAGAGGGAAAAGTACTAGAACTGGATATGACTAAAGTGATTAAGCAATTTTCGAGGACAATCTAAGGTCTACCAAAGATTGGTTGCTAAGGGACAGTTGGAAGTATAATGTTAATTTTGGAAGGACCATATTGACATATTCTGAAAAGAGGCAACTCTTGTTCAGAAGTGATAGTCAAAATGGGAAAATGGAAATGTTTCCATAGGTGGAAGTTATTCAATTTGTGTAAGATTAGAAAAAAAACTTAATGCAAGAAGTATGTTTCCATGGAGTTGATCTCCATTGGAATACTCTGTAATGTCTGTTGACAAGTCTTTGTGACTTTGTGCATATAAGTTTAGAATCTAACAGATTTAGGTAAATGGCAGGAATTTGGAATTCTTGCATTTGCGGTAAGAATTTGGGATTGTGAAATGAGTATCATTGGAATTATGTTCAATTGATCTATTTCACAGAGTAAAGATCATAGACAAACTTAGTGTGCATACTTGGTGTATGGCATAACTAATGTTTGGACAAACTTAGTGTGCATACTTGGTGTATGGCATAACTAATGTTTGGAAAAACATAGTGTGCATATTTGGTGTATGGCATGACTAGTGTTTAGAAAAACATAGTGTACATGCTTGGAGCATGGGACAACTATTGTTTTTTAAATTCAAGTATAAAGTTGAGATTTTGAAGCAGTATGCAATGAATGATGGGTAATCAATATGGTGATAAATAAACGATGTTTTATTTATATTCATAAGTTCTGAGACCATATTGGATTCGATTATTCTTGTGTTTCACTTTGCATGTTTTGACTTCCAGAATAACTAAGTCGCTCTTCCTGAATGACTAAGTTATTCAAACTATCCACAGTCGGTCATATATTTGGAAGTAGATATGAATCAAGACTGTCATGAAGTTGGATTGTAGATGTCCAAGGTATGGGACATAGCATGTGGTGCTACAACATTCATGAGTACTCATAAGTTCTGAGTATTGGATTCAACCCACGCTCATTGGATTCACTTCATGGATTTTATCACGAGTGATCATGAGATGGTAATATCTTATATTCTTCAAACCTAGAGATATGACTTGTTGCGTATGAGTTGGTTATACATTGATTGCACGAAAATGCATTTGGTAACTCGGTGTTATAAAACGTGCCTTTGTGTATGATTCAACAACTAGTAGAACAAGCATATGAGTCGAAGTTTATCCATTCCTTTTACCCTTAAAGGGATAAAAGCGATATTTGTGGGCCTCTCGATGATTTAGTGATGACACCCCGAAGTTCTTGGCCAAGCCAGGACTGATTTGATTTGTTCAATTAGTCGGTCGTCATAAATCGGAAATCGGGAAACAACAAATGGACAGAGAGAATGATTTTAATCCATGTCTCAGTCCATATGATATCTAGAATGGAGGAATATATGATCCCTTATCTGATGGACGTGTCATTGATTTGTTCAGAGTTCGATGGCAGCAGCTTTTAAGAGCTACGATTGCTAGTCGGGGTTTGAAGTCATACGTAATAATAGTTTTAGACTTATCCAAGTGGGAGACTGTTGGATTAGTGTCTAAGTCCATAACTATATTTGGTATGTACTTGACCCGATTGGCATGGTCCATTTGGGTTGCATGGCATCATGCATTTGGATAGACTAAAATGAGAGAAATAACACTTAAGGTTCATTAATATATTATAAGTTCTAATATATTAATAAGATTATTTAATTAGTATTGATCAAGAATTAATTTGGAATTAATTAAGTGATCAAAAGAAGACTAATTAAATATATGGGTTTATTGTGTAAATCATCCATACTTGTATAGTGGGCTAATGCTCCATGGTTTATCAAGTTGGGCTAAAACCCATAGGATACACCATGGATGCTCCATGGTGTTTTTGTACCCATGGATCATGGAAATGAAAGGCCATGACAATTAGGGTTTACATGGTGTAACCCTAATTGTGACACACTATATAAGCATCTTATTCTTCCCAAAAATCGAAGACTGTGAAGGAATGGTGAGGGCTAGCCGATTTCATGAAGTGTTTCATTTCTCTCTAAGTTGTTCCAAGTTCATTTGATGTTGTGTGAACCATTTGAGGTGTCACACTTGAGGCACTAGGCTCTTAAGCTCCATGGAATCAAGCTACATCAAAAGGTATGTCTTCTAACTTGCTTTATTACATATGAATCAATGTTTTGTATGCTAGTTAGGATAATACCTTGGAATATTCATATTTGTATGTATAATAGAGAAAACATAGATCCAAGGTATTTAGGGTTGCATGTACACTTAGGAGTGTTAGAATGCTCAAAACCCAATAGTATTCTCCTACCATCAGGTCCTTTAGTGTATCCCAACCCATCGACTTAGCCACTATGAGAGTAAGTGACTTAACATGGTCATTCCCCCATGTGAGGGCTCTTTCTGAGAAGGTGCAGGCAGCAAATTTTACTTTTCTTCTTTCCGGGCAGGAGCAAATCTCGAAGATAGACTCCGATTTCTCTATCCATTGCGATAGAGCGATGATTCCACCGCTACCATTAAAGGCTTTGGGTTTGCAGTTGGTGAAGTCTTTGTACGAACACTCCCTAGGGTGCCCGTGACTATCACCTTGTGCAGAGTTAACACCCGTTCCACCTTCGCTAGTACTGCTAGCGTTGATCTGAGTTAAGGCTGTCGTTACAGCCGCGGTCACTGCAGCTTGAAAAACTACATGATCGAATTGTGGAGGAGGTGGTGGTTGAGTTGGAGTTATTGGTGGATTGTGTCTGCCTAATCTCCGAGGAGGCATCTTTCAACTATAAGTTTACAAAGATGAAGACATTTGTAAGCATTCAATAGTGAGAACAACGAGAGTGTTCCTTGAACTAACACACCATAGTTCAACATGTAATTGGTGAAGTGTTTGCAATTGAGTTTCACCATTTGAAAGATGAAAGAATTTGGATAAAGATTTTCCAAGAGGTTTGGATGCCTGTCAATATCATTGGTATTATAGATGTATAGAGTTCATGAAAATTTGACCTTGTAATAGGTCTACAAATACCAATATAGAGAAAACTTGACAGCATAACGACCTAACGAACTGAAATTTCAAGGTCTAGATACAAACAAGAAAATAATACTAGAGTCTAAAAGTAGACCTAATCTATATCCAAAAGAGTGAGTAGAGTAGGCTCTACTCGCGAGGAGTGTTGTTCTGGTTGGTACTAGATTCTGCCCTGGGCTCGGCCAGCTGGTGTTCTGTTTCCCACACACGCCTTTCCAATGCCACTTGACTCTGTCGAAGTTCCCTAACTTCGGATCGACTGGCATTCAGTTATATCTTTAGTGCGTCAGTGTGAGTCCTTGTTAACTCCTGGTCATCGGTCAAGTGGCGGAGACGAACTTTGTTGACTCCTGAGTTAGCCCTGATCTCCATGACTTGGTCGATGGTTGCTCTTCCTTGTTCAACATTGCGAGCAACACGACGAACCAAGATAGGGAGGACTCTGTCTGCTGAGCCTCCCTCATTCAAGTTGTAGAAGCTTCGGTCTCCATTATAAGGAGGTGGTTGTCCCTGTTCGTGGCTCCACCTTCCCAAGTTCACTGCCCAAATAGGCGTCGGGCCTTGAAAATCCTGACAAGGGTTAGGATTTTGGGCAACTTGATGTGGATTATAGACCTCGGGTTCTGAGTCAAAGTCTTCCTGCTCATCCTCTTCGTTCTCTTCCTCAAAACTCTCCTCGGGGTCTTCTTCTACTGGGACCACCGGGTTCTCTTCTTCGGGTTCAGCTTCAAGCCATCCAACGTTCCCTTGATCGGGAAAGTACGGGTCGCCAGGTAGATGGAATCCAACCATGTTATCTAAGCGAGAAAAGGGGTGTAAGAGACATATAATAGATGTATCATTATAGATAATTATAGGATGATCCTTACCAGTTACTTCAATACTTGCGTAGTGCATACCAGTTATATATAACCAAGATAGAATAGACCTTCGAATAAGTGATCCAACTCTAAGACCACAACCAAACAAGGAATAGGAAGTAATGCGAAGATCACAGATTCTAAGTCTATAACATCTTAGTCACATATAACCTTAGCGCATCCACTCAGCAACTATTGACCTACTAGTAAAGACCTTTTTAGTTTTCACATAAGTAATTATAGTGCAATAAACTACTCTTATAGTATTTTAAGTTTATGTTCTGTTCTAGTGTTTCATTGTAGTAGATTTGGTAAGTTTTAGACTTGTTGCAACACCACAACCATTCCTAGGCACATGATAATCACTTCTCGGATAGATATAGTTGATCAGGTTATATCAATCCCAGACCTGATTATATGTCCCCAAGCCTACTAGTGTTGTTCAACAATCGCAATACTTTTGTTCTGCTCTAGTTTGACACTGTTTATAGTATGAATGCATGTATGTATACTTTAGTAACAATATTTTATTATTTAAAAAGTATAAACTCTTGGTCAGAGTGTTTTAATCCCGATGTGTTTATAGTTGTATATCTTTTATGGGTTGATATACTCAATTCACTATAAACAAAGCTCTGATACCAATCTGTCGCACCCCCAAACCGAGATGGCGGAAACATTCGGGGGCGAAGGACGTCATGTATAGTATCATAACAATGCACAATAGTAAAACTAGCGACAACATCCATTACATTAATAGAATAGTTAATACATGTGTGTTCTTTGTATAGTTGTAAGACACCAAAAATGTAACATCAAAATAAAAGACGAGTCTTGAACATGTTCCGTCTTCTCAAAACCTGATCCAGTGTACCTGTCTACTGGTTCCCTAAGAATACAAGTTATTTTGAAAGAGAGTATCAACATTTAAGTTGATGAGTTCATAAGTGTTTTAGTGTCAAATGTTTGTAGTTGTTTCATGAAAATGTTTGTGTTTGTCTAGTGAAATGTTTGTATACTTCCCAGAAAATCCTATATTTTCTTCTAAAAATGAAATGTAGCCTTCTACCCAACACCCGACTGTTTTGTATGTCTGTTCTCTTGTAATAGTGTAAAATGTATGTTTGTACTTGAAATAGTATAAAATGTATGTTTTCCATATTTGTAAACCATCTTTACTAGAAAAATAGTATGCATTTCTCATGAGAGAAAATCACTGTATGAATGTAATGGAAATGAAGGTTTACAGTAGTATTGTATGAAATACACTACTTATGCATTAACTACCTTGTAACCAAACTGGTTAAATTAAGGTTAAAATGTGATAAAGTTATAACCATGGTTGATTGACTAGTGTGAAACACGACGTTCTACAGGCGTCGAAAAAGTTATGACATTTGTCACCCGTAGACCTGCAGGTCCCACTGTAGCTAGCAGCAAGGTGTGGGATGGTCAATCCCATATAGATCTATACACTAACTCACGCTCTCCCTCCAGGAGACTCTGGTTATAAAATGTAACATAGCAAGTATATTGCTATGTCATGAAATAGTATCTCACATTTTAGTTATCTTGTTCTTGTAAATGAATAGTATACTTTGCATGAATAGTAATAGTATGTATGTATTGACTCATGTATTGTTCCTCTGTTCTAGAAAATAGTATGTATTGATCCTTTAAACTATACCTATTATAGTTTACTAGTATGTTTGTTTGAACTGTAATTGATTTGTAGAAAAGACTCAATTGCCCAATGTTTGCAACTGAGTTAGGTATGTACTTTAAAAATGGAGTATAATATTCATGTATATATTTAGCAAGTATAACTATGATTTAGCCGACAGTCGGACTAGTGATCCTACCCTAAGCCCACAACCAAACAAGGAACATGAGTCAAGGTATTTATCAATAGTCCTAAGTCCGTTAAAGCATACTTATACATAAATATATAAATGAATACGATTTTGATAATAAACAGCAATCTGAAATAGTTTAAAAGAGTTTTTGAAAGGATTTTAACAACTTATAAGCATAAGAAATCCTTTGTTTGTTTGTTTTCACATGTAAATGTTAACACAGTTCTATTGTGTTCTACTTGTATTTCCCCCCTAAAAACATTGAAAAAGGTAAATTATAGGGGTATGAACTCACCTTGTGTGAGTGATTCGTTTGGATGTTTGATATAGGATGATTGTTTCCACAAGTTAGATCCCGAGACAAAACAAGTCCTAAAATGCATTTCACGCGATATATAGGCATGAAATTAGTGAATATAACCTCAAAGGTGTTAAGGAAACAACCTAAGATGTAAGAATTACTTACAAAAGAGGTGTTAGAAGCGAAATCAAGCAACTGCTTGGAGTTCACGGCTGGCTTCGGTGTTTACGACCGTAAACGGTTTACGGCCACTTGAAGATTCAAGTGTTTTCGGCTGTAAACACAAGTGTATGATCTTGGTGTTCTTGGGGTTCTTAGTGTAACGAATAAGATTCAAGGGTTTACAGTTGTAAACCGAGAAATGAAGGGTGTTTGATCGATGAAAAGGAGGACACTAGATGTTCTTAATAAGATCCGAAGGTGGATTGGATGATAGATGAGAGAAAACGTGGGTTTTCGGTTGAAGATCTTGGGAAAAAAAGTCTTGAGTTTTCGGTCAGAAGTGAAGAAGTGATGAAATTTCCGGTCAAACATATATATATATATATATATATATATATATATATATATATATATATATATATATATATATATATAAGGGAGGGTTTACATTCCGAAGGAGTTCACGGACGCGAACCGAACGTTTACGACTGTAAACCGTTTGCGGTCCGAGGGATTACCGCCCAAGCGAGGGTTTGCGGCTCATGCGAAGGTCCCCGGTTTTTGAGTGTTTTAACTTTCAAAATTCTAGAACCTTTTTAACTAAGTGTTTTACCATGAAAAGGCTATTAATCTAACTTTAAGATTACATCAAAGCACAAGTTTGACTTTTATTGGATAAGTTTGACTTTAGTTGACTAAGTTTGACTTTTACAAGATTTGAAATTACGGGTTGTCACATGACCTGTTAAGTTGCGTAGGTCTTATGGTTTGGCTTAGGTATTGTGTTCTGTACATTGTAACTTCTTCATACAATATCATATTTTAACGATCTTTATATCCATATGTTCGTTTTTTGAGTCAACTATAACTTTCGTTAAGATTACCCCCGTTAAAATGTAATATGTTTTTACTTACGATTTTATTAAAAAAAACATTCATACATGTATTCATAAAAAAACGTATGTATATAATGATCGTAAGTAAAAATATATTACTTTTTAACGGGAGTAATCTAAACGAAAGTTGTACTAGACTAAAATACGAACGCATAGATATAAAGATCATTAAAACCCGGGATCGTATGAAGAAGTTATGACGTTCAGAACACATGACCTAAGCAACCAAGTAGTCGAGATCGCGATGGATATAAGCATCAAAAGCCCCCAAACATCTCAATAATGATTGTTCCACATAAAATGTCGTGATAAAAACCTAAAGAAATCATTCATAAGTACTGAATGAGTACAAAACAAAAATTACTTATTTTGCAACAAAAAATATTAAGGATTAAATGTGTGCAAAATGAGAAATATATTACCATATTAAGTCATTTTTACTGACTAACCTGGAATAGTCGGTCGTAAGGACTGAATGCATACAATTTAACAAGTTGAAGGGGTAAATTAACGAAAAAAAAAACTCTAGTGACCAAATATGTACAAATCAAAAAATATATTAACCTTTTAAGTCATTATCCGTGTGCTTTATCTTGAAAGTTATAAAAAGAAATATGAAAATACATACAAAATAACGATATTATTTCAAATTTAATATTTTAATTGTTTTTCTTTGAAAGGGAAAGGGTGGAAGCAAAATGAAGAGTATAAATACTCCGCCATTACTGTTGCTTTCCTTCCTTTCACTACTAGCTTTCCGAATGAAAAAGCACAACAGTCGACAATTTGTTTTCCCTTTGGCAAATTTGCTTCAGTTTCTCTAAATCAGAGGCTCACAGCTACAGATATCATCGTCTGCATTTTCTCTCGTCTCTCACAGGTATCAATTCCACCACATTTGCGCTGTAAAATCGTTTCAATCTGCTTTTTTTCATCGCTCGCCTCGTTAAAACTGTTGATCGACTCAATTTTCGCTGTCTGTTCATGTAAATCAGCTTTTTGTTGAGCTCATTAAGCAAGCTTTTTCAAGGAAACATGTACATTTTAAATGTATTGATAGTTTGCTCATTGCTGCAACTTTTGAGTCTGTAATCACGCATCGTATGTGGTTGTCTTCATGTTTAAAAACTAACCTCACATTTTGAATTCAGTGATTAATCGGTTTATAACCAAGATCCAAATATAGATTTATCATAGATATATGAAAAAACATAGCTTGCGTGTGGATCTATCCATGAGATTTTACTCAATTTGTTATCAATTAGGGGAGATAAAGATACTAGCTGACAAATGTAGCTAGCAGCAAACTTTTTCTAATCTCCTCATAATGCACTACACCTTTAATTTATTCAGTTGGTGTACACTTTATGGATATAATTGGTATTTATCTTCAACACGAAGCAAAATCATTCAACTTTGGACCCAAAATTTCATATCGTCTCTACAAATCTATTGAGGTTATACTTTAATTTGTGCAATCTATATCTCATCTTACACTTTATTCTCATATTTCTTCATCAATTTGCAGTATGAATGAAAAGGCATGTCAATGGCTATGTGTAATACTGGTGTGTTTACTCAAAGTGCTGGAAACATATGGTTTTTATGTAGATATCACTTATCTAGAAAGTGCATTGGAAAAAGGAGCTGGTAAATTAAACTAACTAAATCCCAAATTCATACTTCACCTCTTCTATCATCTAAAAAATTGAACAATTGAACATATTATTTTCATATTTTGGTTAACAAATTATGATTTTTTTTTTCATAGTTTGTTTGGATGGAAGCCCACCTGCATACCATTGGGACATGGGATATGATACAGGAATTGACAACTGGTTAATACACATTGAGGTTTGTCTCTCATTGCCTATAATACACAAAATTAGGATAGAATTTGAATTAATTAAATACTTCATGTGGTTTATATTATTATTATTATTATTATTATTATTATTATTATTATTATTATTATTATTATTAGGGAGGAGGATGGTGTAACAATGTGACAACTTGTGTTGATCGAAGCAAAACTCGATTAGGATCCTCTAAGCAAATGATGGAAGAAGTTGCTTTTTCAGGGATTTTACATAATGAGCCTCAATACAACCCTGGTAATTAAGAAACTTGTTTAATCTTTAAAAGAGTAAATTACACGAATGGTCCCTATGGTTTGGGGTAATTTGCACGTTTGGTCCTTAACTTATTTTTTTAACTCAGAAAGTCCTTACTGTTTGTTTTTGTTGCGTGTTTGATCCCTGTCTTACCTAAAAAGACTATTTTCCCTTGATTTTTTAATTTATTTCCCCACTTTCATCTCACCTTACCTTACTTTACCTATCCCATCTTATTTAAGTAAATAAAAAATCATAGGCAAAATAGTCTTTTTAATTAAGAGAGGGACTAAACGCACAACAAAAACAAACTGTAGGGACCTTCCGAGTTAAAAAAAATAAGTTAGGGACCAAACGTGCAAATTACCCCAAACCATAGGGACCATTCGTGTAATTTACTCTCTTTAATAAGATATAGGGTTAATTACATTAAAGACCCTATATATTGGGTTTTTTTGGATTAAACCTCCACTTTATTTATATTTTCTAAAAATACTCTTACATTCTCCACTTTATTTATTTTTTCTAAAAAAGCCCTTACATTTTCCATTTTTTTTTCAGTTTGGTACTTTTAATTTAGGGTTAATTACATTACAGACCCTATATATTGGGTTTTTTTGGGTTAATTCTCCATTTTATTTATTTTCTCTAAAAAAGCCCTTACATTTTCCATTTTTTTTCAATTTGGTTCGTTTAATTTATCGTTAATTACATTAGAGACCCTATATATCGGGTTTTTTTTCCTAAAAAAGGCCCTTCCATTTTTCCATTTAAAAAAAAATTGTGTAAAACTAGAAGATTACTGTTAAACCTGCTAAAAGGGCCAAATTGGAAAGAAAAAAAAAGGAAAAATGTAAGAGATTTAAAAATAAATAAAGTTGAGGTTTCATCCTGAAAAAAAAAACCAATATATAGGGCTTTTTTTTATGTAATTAACCCTACGATATAGTAATATTTTAAAACATTTTCATTATTTGTCATTTTTTTTTCTATTTTTCCTTCCAGATTTCTATAATTGGAATAAGATTAAGGTCAGATACTGTGATGGAGCATCTTTTACTGGTGACGTGGAAAAAGTCAACTCAGTAAGTCCTAATAAATATGGTGCTAAAAATATTTAAAAATATTACACCTCCTATATTTTTCAATAATGTATGACCATTTTTCTTTTTCTTTTTCTTTTTATAAATTTCTTCAGAAAACTAACCTTCATTTTAGAGGAGCAAGAATATTTCGTGCTGTTATTGAAGATTTGTTAGCAAAAGGAATGAGTAATGCACAAAATGTATGTTCCCATCATTCCTTTACTAGTTCTCGAGAAGGGTATTTTCGTCTTTTTCCATGACAAACACAGTACAACCTGTTCTGCTCTGTTCAGGCTATTCTGTCAGGCTGTTCAGCTGGTGGATTGACTTCAATATTACACTGTGATAAATTCAAATCACTCTTACCTAAAACTACAAAAGTCAAATGTCTTTCAGATGCTGGATATTTTATTAATTCGTAAGATATTATTTATTATCTCAAAAACCCTTTTCTTTTTTTCATAATATTTTTCTCTTCTTATTTATGTAAAATTCTTCATAAACAGACAAGATCTTTCTGGAAGAAGACACCTTGAGGCCTTTTATGATGATGTGGTCAAGACACATGTATTTGACTATTTTCTTTCTTTCTCCTTTATAAACCTAGAAATTGTAAATTTCTAATCAAAATTACCATTTTACCATTGTCATGTTTTAGGGATCGGCTAAGCATTTGCCTCGATCTTGCACTTCTAAGATGAAAGATAGTTTAGTAAGAACTAAGAAAGAATTATCTTCATAACTTTTTTTAAAAAATATACTTCAGATTTTAATTAAAAGAAAAAATTGTGGTTTTTAATTTTTGCAGTGTTTTTTCCCTGAAAACATGGTACAATATATAAAAACACCGATTTTTTTAACGAATGCAGCCTATGATTCATGGCAGGTTAGGCAAACAAGTTGAGAATATTATTTATTTATTATTATTTTTTTTTTAAGTTTTGGTTGTTTAAGAAAATTAAAATTTTGTTTTACATTTTTTACAGATAAAGAATGTATTGGCTCCAGGGATTTCGGACCCACATGGCACGTGGCATAATTGTAAACATGATATTGAAATGTGTTCATCTAATCAAATTGAGATTATTCAAGGTCACTCTTTTATTAACTTCATATAATATAATATAATTTAATCATATAAAGTTTATTAGGATAAAAAGTGTTACGAATTTCTAAAAATTAGGATTAGGATTATTATTTTATTTAAGTTTTAATGACACAAATTAATTTTTAAAACTTTCATGGTTGTAATTAAATTACAATTTTATTTTCTAAAGATAACGAGATACTATAAAACATCATTAAAAACCAAATAAGATTATAAAAAAAAATCTAGTAACTGTTACAAAATAAAATTTTAATCCAACCAAAGTTCATGAAATTCTTGATTTAAATTTATGTCATTAAAAACTCTGTAAACAAAACGTGTTCTTTTACTGTTTTTTTTCCGAATGAAACAAAACAGAAAGAAAAGAATCATAATTTATACCGGAATGGAATGAACGATTCCATTCCTTCACTTATTCCATTGTTTTATGTTTCACTTTGACAGAATTCAGGTTGCAATTCTTGAATGCATTAGATGGATTTTTAAGCCTCAATTCATCAAGAGGAATGTTCATAAACTCATGCTATGCCCATTGCCAAACCGAAATACAAGAAACATGGTTAATGACCAAATCGCCCATGTTGGCTAACAAGGTAAACCGGGCCCCACTCCCTTCTATCTTTTCTTATTTCCATTTTTACCCTTGAACACTGACCGTGACCGGTCCATATATCTAACCATAAACCTTACCACAGAGAATCGGAGAAGCAGTTGGCGATTGGTTTTATGACCGGAGCGCATTTCAAGAAATTGACTGCGCTTACCCCTGTGATAAAACATGCCACAATCGTATTTTTGCATAGGGGTATATGTGAGAAATAGCAATGTATTTTTTTTATTTGTTTATTATAGCATCCTACTTTTGTTTTTTTTCCTATTATATCAATTGTTAAAAATATACACAATTATAGCATTATAAGTACTATGCTATAATGGAAAGAAATGAAAGTATATCACACATACACAAGAGATCGGAACTAAGTCTCAGTTCAATGCATGTCAGATGCAGTATATCAGTGTCAGACTGTTTGTTAAAACAGGACTAAAAGGTGGCAAACAGTACTAAAAGGTGTATAGTGATAACAAGGTTTCATAATGACCATAAGTAAATTTGTATTAAAATACTTTGAATAAAGTAGATGAATATATAGGTTGTATTTAATAACCGATTAAAAATTAATTAAAATTGAAAAAAAAAACTAAAAGATGAATAGTTTAGAAAGATTGAACGATTAAAAAAAGTTAAAAGCATATTTGATTTAGGGAATTCATCGATAAAATCTCAGTATTTTGGATCAGTTTTCGATTTAATTCTAATTTTTATTTTTTGAACAAAAAATTCCATAATATTTTATATTTCGTCTAAATTAATGAAATACAACCATTATTATTTTTTTTTTTTTAAAAAAGAAAGATTATCTTATAAAATTAGATAATCAAATCTTTTATGTTAAAAAATAAACAATTGGATTAAACTATAAACTAATTCAAAATATTGGTAAAATCTATTTGTAACAAACTTTCTAGATCATTGGAAATTGTAATAATATCTTTTGTATGTGCAAATATGACCTCACTATGTCTTATCTTACGTGTGTTAAATGGATATGGATGTCAAATATAGAAAAGAAAATGAAGAATTAATATATCAGTTTTGTTATAAACAAAAGAAATACAATAAAATATAATAAAAGTTTCTCTTTATCGTACAGAATGCAGAATTATTCGTCACTTTCGAAATTGTTTATGAATTTTTAGTATTAATAGGGTCGAAGCTTGTGACATGTTTTATGAATTATTGGGAAGTGGTGGATACATCGATTTAAACATTTTAGCTAATTATTTAATTGTTCTGTTTTAGGTTAAACGTCTTTGCTGAAATCCTATCGTTTTCACTTATCAATAATGCTAGGCCAATTATTAATATTGTGGAATATACATACTTAGGTTTATAAGAACTTTGTTAAAATGATATGTTTATATTATATAACTTCCTCTTGAAATTATGTAGATCTATGAACATAAATTTTGGGAAAATACCGCCAATAGACAAAAAATGGGGGTGAATTTCAAAATATAATCATAAAAAATGACTTTTCCGGCTATAGACATGCATTCCGCGGAGGGTCCTCCGCGGACTTCCGCTGATCGAAGATTCCTCTGCGGACAGGGGTATTTTTGTCATTTCACCCTCTTTTCTTTCACAAAATCGAACATTCCTGTTTGGTCCCCCGGAATCCTCTTTGACAAACACATTCCTCCGCATCGACGATTCCGGCGACACCGACATCAAATCCGGCGACAACGACGTCAAACGACGTCATTTTCCGGCGACATACGACTTCAATTCCGACAGTTATGGAGGGCAATTTCCCCGATATTTTGGCCAACGGATTTGGCTCCCGGGTATTTCTCACCATCCTTTCTTTGGATTAATGTAGTTTATGTATGATATTTGTCGAAACCGATTTGATTAAATGGAAAATATAGGTAAAATAGAAGGATTTAGATGAAATCGCTGTTGACAGGTTTCCGATTGGGCATGATCCATTCCGCGGAGGTGTATGTCACTCCGCGGAGGGTTACGTCAGTCCACAGAGGACCCTCCGCGGAGTGATGTAATTCCTCCACGGAAAGGATAAAATGGACCTCCGCGGAGACTACATGTCAATCCGCAGAGGGTTCTCCGCGGAATGACCTGAAACTGATTTTTTCTATTTTTTTTTTGCTGTTTTTTCTGACATTTATATGAAATTAAATGTTATGTTTTGCAGCACGAAGATCTCAATCAAAAAGCAGATTTAACTTTAAAAGGTGTGGTGGGTACTATCATTAAAGACTATTTTCCGCGCCTAACACAATCACAACGACAATTATTCGAAGCTTCGCCGTTCGGAGTATTCCTAGGAATGCATATCGCACATGGTGATCCGTCACTTGTGCATTTGATGATGTTGCACGAAGTAAGGTGTCAACAAGTATTTGAAATGGGGAGGTTTCTTTTTGATATACAAGGGAGACATTTGGATTTTGGTGAAACTGAATATATTCTCATTTGTGGTTTAAAAGTTGGCCCTTATGTGGATTTACTCCACGAAGAAAAAGGCCGGTCAGATTCAAATCTTCGTGCTCGGTTGTTCCCAGACATTTCTGATGCACGTTTGCGGTTGAAAGATTTGGAAGACTTCATTATGTCTCCGAATTATTTGGCAGTTCAAGATGAAGATATTGTGATGCTTATCCAGCTTGTTTTTATGTTGAAGGGACTCCACGGACGGGACGTTAAAACGTGCATTCCCGTTGCAGTATACAAGCTTGCTGATAATAGAGATGATTGGAACAGGTATTACATTTACATATTGTGTATAAATACAATACAATAATAATAAATTGAAAATTTCAGGTTTGCATGAGGTACGTATTTTTAGACCAATACTTCGCGGATGATGCGTGGAATGTTTAAGAAAATAGAAGAATTTAGACTATTGAAGCATGCCAATCCCGAAGCCAAAAAAGTACACAAGTATACCGTTTCCGGTTTTATGCTTCCCTTTAAGGTTAGTTTCTAATACATTTAAATAGTTATCATAGTTTTGTTTTGATACGATAAAAACATTGAACTTCGGTTTGTAGTATAAAATAACATTCTATTATGATTTTTATACTATAATATCATGATACTTACAATTTTTTTCTATAGATATGGATTTTGGAGATGTTCCCCGAGGCAGCCAATATTTATATACGCACGCCGACAGAATTGTCGTGGATGAGGTCGTGGAGAAGTAAAACACCGTTATCTTGGGATAACTGTCGTCGAATAATCAACGTGTCTGTGGTATTCTTTTATATTAAGGATTATTTATACTTACAAATTCCAATGTATTTTCATTATAAACTAACAATTTGATTTTAATTTTTGCAGCCTAACAATGAACATATTCGAGTCGTGGCAGACGTGACGGAGCTGATGTTGCCGTTTTATGTTCGCTACGTCAATTGGACTCTTAACCATGAAGAGTCTCCCCCACGGAAACATAGTCCGGTCCGAAATAGTCCACCTGTTGTTGCCTCTCCTCCCCCACGGCAAGATAGTCCGGTTAGTCCACCTCGAACAAAAGATGTACAAGTCGGAAACATGTTCGATTGAATCTGCCACAGATGCTTCTTTGTCACACCCCCAAACCGGAACGGCGGAAACGTTCGGGGGTGGATGACGTCATGCGTAGTATCACAACAATTGTATCATAGCAATCAAAGTAAACACAACCAAACATTGAATACATATATGAAAATGGTTTACATCTGTTTGAAACATAGTTTGTATACATCAAAAGTATGATAAAAAATAGGAAGACGCGACTCTGTACTCTCCGTCTTCACAAAACTCCAGGAGGTACCTGTCTACTGATTTCCAGAGTATACAAGCATTTTTGAAAGAGTATCAACATAAAGCTGGTGAGTTCATAAGCGATGTTTGTGTATTGAAAACCTGTTGATGACTCTGTAAAATGTTTGCATGTTTCCAAGAAAATCCAATATTTTCTTAGTAAAAGTGAGAACATATTAGTAAAAATGTTTGTATGATTTGATTGCTACTAGATGCATTGTATGATGAATTATGTATGAAAAAACCTCTGTATAAAATGTTCTGTTTGAAAACCCTGGTTACTACCAGCATGTATAATAGTTTTATTTCTCATAAGGAAACCATGTATTTTCCAAAATTGTACCCAGTAATCATTGTTCATGTATAGTATATTACTACGTAAATATATCGTTGTTATCTACATTGCGAGCTTTATGACCATACTAAACTTGATCTGGCGTGAATCGGGCGCCAGTATCCTTTATGACTTTGTCACCCGTAGACCTGTCGGTCCTACTGTAGCTAGCAGTAAGGTGCAGGATAGTTAGTCCCGTATAGATCTATACACAAAAATCACGCTCTCCTTCGAGGAGACTCTGGATCATAAGGGGTAGTCCTCCACTTAGTTAAGTTTGTAAGCGCCCAAGGACGTGTCTCCAATTAGATTAACGACTTTACAAGTAATGATACAGAAAAACCCTTTTTATAGATAACCGAAAGGTTTATAAAGGATAAGTTTGTAAACTGTTTAATGAACTCCCAAACTATACTTAATATAGTTTGTGTGTTTGTATATGTATAACCTTGTATGAATTCCCAAACTATACCTATTATAGTTTGTGTGTTTGTATATGTATAACCTTGTATGAATTCCCAAACTATACCTATTATAGTTTGTGTGTTTGTATATGTATAACCTTGTATGAATTCCCAAACTATACCTATTATAGTTTGTGTGTTTGTATGTGTAACATCATGTATTGATCTGAAAACTATGTAGTTAAGCTTGTAAGTTGAAAACGTCCCTTATGCTCAGCATAATACAGAAGGGATAAAATATCTAAATATTTTATAAAAGTATAGAAACTGTATGTTTGTCTCGATTGCATCCGTTTTAAGTTTATTGAAATCCTTTTTGTATAAATTTCATAAAAACCATTTATGTTTGGCTTGTATTCCCCCTGAAAACATTAAAAACTTGAAAAAATGTAGGGGTATGAACTCACCTCGAGTGAGTGGTTTGTATGAAAGATCGATATGAGATGTTGGGTGTCAAGTGGAGCCTCGAACACAAATGGATCCTATTTAGCATGAATTAACACATATATGAATCAGATTAGGGTATTTCACTACTAGACATTATAGGAAACCACCCTAAGGACTTGGAAACACTTGAACTAAGTGTTAAAATCATATGTGATTGAATGGGGGAGGTGTACGGCCACCCGAAGGGTGTGTACGGCCATGGGTGTATGGCCCATGAGTGTACGGCCGTACACTCATGAAAAAGTGTGCATGTTGAGGTGTTTCAAGGCCCTAAGAAGCATTAAGGAAGTGTTCTTGGTCTCATGCTTAGCTTTATCGGAAGTTTGAGGCCTAAAATGAACATCAAAGTGGGTTTGCGGCCCTATGGGGTGTGTGCGGCCGTACAAGGGGTGTGTGGCCGTACACCCCTCATGTTTATGCCAAAATTGTCGACTTTAAGGTGAATCAAGGCTAGGATCGTGTCCAGCTAGAAGATAGGGGCCAAACTCTCACTTTGGAGGGCCTTGAAGGTGTGTACGGCCAACCTTATGAAGGTGTGCGGCCGTACTCCTTCAAAGGATGAAGAACATGATGAAACTTGAAGAGTCAAGGCTTAAATCAAGAGGTCTTTCAAGTTTAACAAGCTAAAGGATGGAATACTCACGTTTTTGAAGCCTTGGAGAGTTCACGGTTGAAGAAACTTAAGAGAAAAGGGAGTAGTGTGCAGTTAAGGGACGAAAAGAATGAAGGAAGGAAGGTCTACTCATATATATAGGGGTGGGTGACTCACCACCTTGAGTGTGCGGGTATGAGGGGGGTGTACGGCCATACAGCCACGTGTGCGGCCGTGCACTCCTCCTGAAAGAGTGTATGGCCCGAAATGCTACTTTACGACTTTGTTAACTCCCTCCTAACTTCAACCTTGGTTGTAATTAAGCTTAGAACACTTAAACGAACCCTTAAACAAAGCTAATTGATAATAGAAATGAGTTTAACATTGATTGAATTGAATAGTTGTACAAGATAGGAGTTCCGGGTTGTCACATCATCCCCCCGTTAGAGGGAATTTCGTCCCGAAATTCAAGAATAGAGATACAAATCATGGACTTGGAAAAAGATGGGGGGTACTTCTGTCTCATTGAATCTTCACGCTCCCAAGTGAATTCAGGTCCCCGCTTGGCATTCCAACGAACCTTCACTATCGGGATGCGACTTTGTTTCGTTCGCTTGACTTCCCGGTCCATGATTTCGACTGGTTCCTCTACGAAGTGTAGACTTTCATCTAGTTCGATCTCATCGAGGGGAAACACGAGTGTCTCATCGGAAAGACACTTCTTTAGGTTCGAGACGTGAAAGACAGGATGTACGTTGCTAAGTTCTCAGGGTAACCGGAGTTTGAATGCTACAGGACCGATCCTAGCGAGGATCTCGAATTGTCCAATATATCTTGGATTTAGCTTTCCACGCTTTCCGAAGCGTATCACGCCTTTCCAGGGTGAGACCTTCAACAGGACACGATCACCAACCTGGAATTCCAAGGGTTTTCGTCTCTTATCGGCGTAGCTCTTTTGTTTATCTCTTGATGCTTTTAGTCGTTCTCGGATTTATACGATCTTTTCAGTCGTCTCTCGGATGATTTCAGGACCCGTGAGAGTGCTGTCGGGGACTTGACCCATGACTAGCTGCGTGTCACCCACCTCAGCCCAGCACAGAGGTGATCTGCACTTACGACCATAGATGGCTTCAAACGGCGCAGCCTTGATGCTGGTATGGTAGCTGTTATTGTAGGAAAATTTGACCAAGGGCAAATAAGTGTCCCATGATATGCCGAAGTCGATGACGCAGGCTCTCAACATATCTTCCAATGTCTGAATTGTTCTCTCACTCTGTCCATCTGTTTTTGGATGATAAGTCGTGCTCATATCCAGCTTAGTTCCAAGAGCCTTCTGTAATGACTGCCAGAATCTTGAGGTAAACCTGCTATCTCGGTCGGAGATAATGGATACAGGCAAACCATGAAGGCGAACTATTTCTCGGATGTAGATTCGTTTCAGTCTCTCCATTTTGAAATTTTCTTTGATTGGTAAGAAGTGGGCGGATTTAGTCAATCGATCGACAATTACCCAGATGGCGTCGTGCCCACTCGGAGACTTGGGCAACTTAGTAATGAAATCCATAGTGATCCTTCCCCACTTCCACTCAGGTATTTCTGGTTGTTGAAGGAGACCTGAGGGCTTTTGATATTCCACCTTCACCTTGGCGCAAGTCAAGCACTTGCCCACGAAGGTAGCAATTTCTGCTTTCATGTTCGGCCACCAATAAAGTTGTTTGAGATCCAGATACATTGTATCTGAACCTGGGTGAACGGAGTATCTAGTCTTGTGAGCTTTGTTCATGACAACCTCCCTGTACCCGCCGTACTTTGGGGTCCAGATCCGGTTCATGAAATCGTAGACTCCGTCTCCCTTGACCTCTAAGTTCTTTTCCATTCCCCTCAAGGCTTCATCCAGCATGTTCTCCGGTTTTAAGGCTTCCAGCTGAACCTCTCTGATTTGTGTGGATAATTGGGAATGGATTGTCATTGTCAGTGCCTTCACTCTACGACCTGAATACTCCTTTCGGCTGAGGGCATCCACTACCACATTGGCCTTGCCGGGATGGTAGCGTATTTCGCACTTGAAATCACTAAGTAGCTCTACCCATCGTCGATGCCTCATGTTTAACTCTTTCTGATCGAAGATATGTTGTAGGCTTTTATGGTCGGTGAAGACAGTGCACTTGGTTCCGTAGAGATAATGTCTCCATATCTTTAATGCGAAGACCACTGCTCCCAACTCTAGATCAAGAGTTGTGTAATTGACTTCGTGTGTTTTCAGATGCCTCGAGGCATAGGCGATAACCTTTCCTCGCTGCATGAGCACACAGCCTAGGCCCTGATTGGATGCATCACAGTAGACAACGAAGTCTTCCGTCCCTTCAGGCAGGGACAAGATAGGTGCGCTGCATAGGGCCTGCTTTAATGTTTGGAGCGCAGTGTCTTGCTTTTCTCCCCAACTAAAGGTTACACCTTTCTATGATAGGGTGGTTAAAGGCTTAGCGATTTTGGAGAAGTTTTGGATAAACCTACGATAATAGCCAGCGAGACTCGATAATTGACGGATTTTTGTGGGCGTCTTCGGTGCTGGCCAATTCTCAATCGCTTTGATCTTGGAGGGATCTACATGTATGCCTTCCTTGCTAACCACGTGACCAAGGAAGGTTACTCTCCTGATCCAGAACTCACACTTTGAGAATTTTGCGTATAGTTTCTCCGCCCTTAATGTTTCTAGCACTTGCCTCAAGTGCTGTTTATGATCATCTTTGCTCCGCGAATTGACAAGTATATCGTCAATGAACACGACCACGAACTTGTCTAGGAAAGGGAGGCACACCCGATTCATCAAATCCATGAACACTGTCGGTGCGTTGGTTAGACCGAAGGGCATTACTACAAACTCGTAGTGTCCATAGCGAGTTCAGAATGCTGTTTTGGGAACATCATTCTCATGAACTCGTAACTGATGGTACCCTGATCTAAGGTCTATCTTCGAGAAATAGCTGGCTCCTTGTAGTTGGTCAAAGAGGTCGTCGATTCTGGGTAAGGGATAACGGTTCTTGATGGTCAGCTTGTTCAGTTCTCGGTAGTCAATGCACATCCGAAAGGATCCATCTTTCTTCTTCACGAATAAGATCGGGGCTCCCCAGGGTGAGGAACTCGGTCTTATGAATCCTTTGCTGATCAGCTCATTGAGCTGGCTGGATAACTCTTGCATTTCTGCCGGCGCTAGACGATATGAAGATTTAGCTACAAGAGTAGCTCCGGGGATTAAGTCAATACGAAACTCGACATGACGCTCGCGGGGGATTCCTGGAAGATCTTCGGGGAAAACATCAGGAAAATTACAGACTTCGGGGATGCTCTTGAGGTCTTTAACTTTTTTCTTTTCATTAACAACGTGAGCTAGGAATGCATAGCACTCCTTCCGCAGATACTTCTAGGCTTTGACGCATGAAATGATACGAAGGTTCGAACTGAGTTTATCACCGTAAATAGTGAGGGCTTTGCCAGAGGGAAGATTGAGATGAATAGCTTTCTCGAAGCAAAGGATATCAGCACGATTGGGGCTCAACCAATCCATTCCGATTATGACGTCGAAGCTCTTTATGGATACTGGCATAAGATCGATGGGAAAGGAATGACCGTCTAGGGTAAGAGTACAACCTATGAATATGACGTCAGTGCTCTCTTTCTTTCTGTTAGCCATCTCGACGGTAAATGTTTCAGTTAAAGGTTGGGACTTACGTTTGAGTAGATGTTTGAATGCATGGCTAACAAAACTCCTCTCCGCACCAGAATCGAAAAGAATGCATGCATAAGAGTGGTCAAGGAGGAACGTACCCGGATGAAGGTGTGTACGGCCAACCTTATGAAGGTGTGCGGCCGTACTCCTTCAAAGGATGAAGAACATGATGAAACTTGAAGAGTCAAGGCTTAAATCAAGAGGTCTTTCAAGTATAACAAGCTAAAGGATGGAATACTCATGTTTTTTAAGCCTTGGAGAGTTCACGGTTGAAGAAACTTGAGAGAAAAGGGAGTAGTGTGCAGTCAAGGGAAGAAAAGAATGTAGGAAGGAAGGTCTACTCATATATATAGGGGTGGGTGACTCACCACCTTGAATGTGCGGCCATGAGGGGGTATACGGCCGTACACCCACGTGTGCGGCCGTACACTCCTCCTGAAAGAGTGTATGGTCCGAAATGCTACTTTACGACTTTGTTAACTCCCTCCTAACTTCAACCTTGGTTGTACTTAAGCTTAGAACACTTAAACGAACCCTTAAACAGAGCTAATTGATAACAGAAACGAGTTTAACATTGATTGAATTGAATAGTTGTACAAGATAGGAGTTCTAGGCTGTCACATTCTTCCTCGCAACATCCTGAAATAGAAAGAACTTATACGTCAAGCGACACATCAACGAAGGTGGTAAAGAAGAAGAAGACTAGCACAAAGGCATTAGTGAAGCGTCTACTAGGCATTGTGGCTGACTTATCTTCTAAAGTAGATCGTGTATTACAGAAAAAAGATGAGCCAAACACACGTTTCGTAGAGGAGGAGGAGGAGGAGGAGGAGATGATAAATGAAGATGAGGAAGAAGCATATTACCATGGTACACAGTTCGAATATGGTGGTCTTGAAGGGGATGTTGGGCGTACACCTACGCATGGTGAGTGGTCATCGGACGTGGGGAAACATCACTCAAAAACAGTGACTCCTATTGGTAGGCCGCAACGAAAGAGGGTTGTTGCATGGTATCAGCGGACTCCGTTCACAGTGGTACAAAACTCATATTTTAAATTTGGTATATTTATAAAATATTACATTATTGAAAATGATTTAACATGTTAATTTTTTAGATGCAATCGACACCAAAAGTGAAAAAAATCAGCAAAACAAGGAAGAAAAAAATAATGGAGAGTCCTGAGAAAGCAAATGAGGACATTTTCAATGCAGAGACTAGTGATGTTTCAAACCATCTCTTGTTGGACAGTATTTATGCTGCTAGCACGATGAGTTTTTGGAAAGAATGGAGTATGATCTCTTCCAAACTCATCACTAAACATAGGCTACATATGCTCCCACTGGATATAGATTTTTGGTCGAGGTTAGTTGCTGTTACTCACCAAGGGTGGTTAATTTCTTCGATAACATTCCTTTAATTAAAATTTTAACTACTTTTTTAGACGAGAATTTATATAAATAATTCTTAAATTTTTAATTTTAAATGTACAGCATATTGCGATATGGAGTTCCTTGCTGATGGAAAGGCGGCCGGGGAACGCAAGGTGGACGATATTTCCTCAAGAAATAAATTTGGAACCCGGAAAATCATTTTTATTTAGGAATATAGCAAATGGGCTTGGAGGTCGTCGTAAATGGAAGGATGTGGATATAATCATAATATTACCCATCATCTTTAAAATAAACACACCATTTTAAAGTACACAAATTAATGTCCTCTAAAACAAAACATAATTAATTATAAATACAACATCAATCATTCAAATCAAACATTGAACAATAGTCTTCTCTCTGCGTCCCACTCGTCCAACGCGTCTCTTGTGTCCCGTGCGTCTCTAGCGTCTCCTGAGTCCTTCTGTCCCTTTCCCTTTCCCTTTTGTGTTACTACCTGATGCCGCACTATTTTTTCTAGCCTTTTTTGATTCATTGGGACCAATGTCGGACAAGTCGTTGCATTATGTGTTGTACTATCACATCTACTACACCTTCTTACTATAGGTTCCTCACCTTGTGACGGGAGATGATTTCTGTTTCTCGGTCTACCAACTTGACGTGTATCCATTATCAGGGGTTTAACAACCATCATCTCAGCAGGAATCTCCCAATCACACGGTTCTGGAAGTGGGTAAACAGGCTCCTCATACGTACTTCCGTAAGTTTCCATTTTGTAAGCATCTATAGCCAGATGTCCGAAGTTAGTTTTTTTCAAGTGCTTTAAGACCATTATGACATGACCACAAGGCAACCCAGTTCCTTCCCAATATTTTCATGTACAAGTCTCTTGCCTCAGATCAACTATGCCACCATGTTTGAAATCATGCACTTCACAGATTGCCTCTGAAACACCAGAAACGGACCATCCTGTCATACGCTCTTCATTTTTACTAACTACTTTTTCAGCCCACTCGGTTAGCTGTTGAACGTTTCCCTGTAAAGAATACATATAATTAACTTATTATTCAAGATAATTAAAGTCCAAATTAAATTCATACCTCCATCGATGCGACGCTTGTTACACCATTCCTGTGAGAGACGACGGAAGAACTCAAGAAGAGGTATTATAGGCATCTTCCTTGCATCTACAGATAAAGCGTTCATGGACTCTGCACTGTTCGAGGTCATGTAATCATACCGTTTCAATGGGGAATATGCTCTGGTCCATTTAGCACGTGGAATTTCACTTAGATACGCCGCTCCTTGCGGTCTAGTAAAACTAAATCTAGACCACAATTCTTCAAAAACATTTCTTTTGTAAGCTTTCACAAGCCTCCAAAACAACACTTTTGTTTTATCATTTTTCCCAAACCTGCGTACTATGTTTCCTAGTAGATGAAAAGCACACACGTCATGATGAGCATGAGGGAAAACATTTTCAATACTAACCCGAATTGCATCGGCCCTATCAGTTACAAAAGTCAATTCTTGACAATCACCAACACATTCATACAACTTTTCAATAAACCATGTCCAAGTAAGACCACTCTCTTTTTTGCATATTCCATGCGCAAGGGGCACTATCTGGTTGTTCCCATCCATAGGTACTGCATGCAATATGGTTCCCTTAAAATCACCCTTCAAATGGGCACAATCCATAATTATAACTTTACGACAAAAACGTTTGAACGCTCGTATCTACAATATATTAAAATGGAACAAATAAACACTCTACAATTTTCTACAAATAATTATATATTAAATAACAACAAGTTTTTTGTGTTTACCGTGCTCCCAATGTCATAAAAACAAGACTCAAAACAATCTTCTGAATCTGTTTGTATATAGGCCACTGTACCGGGATTATGCATCTTCAAATTGTGAAAATAAATAGGAAGTTTGGAATAACATTCTTCAGAGGATCCCAACAACAATTCCATAGCATATTGTTTTGCACGCCAAGCTTGTTTGTAATTTACATTGATTTCCAGCAAAGCATTCAAATCCCTTGATATTTCATTAGGCCTCCAAACCTTGGAACGAGTTTTTCCCATAATCTCATGAAATATAGTACCCATGAATTTTTTATTAGCATGCTTATGATTAGGGTGTATCTGTAATGACGAACATGTGTGCACGTTGTTGAAAGTCCTGATTTCAAATTCATCAGTGGGATGAATGCGTTTTGCATATAAACGCCAACTATAGCTCTCAATTTCACAATATACCTCATAACGATTTTCGTTAGAATGTTTGGTCTTAAACTGAAACTTTTCTCTGGTTGCTTTAAGACTCAAAGAAAATATTAGTTGTTGTTTGTTATCATACGTTTGACGAACAAACATATCATCATTTGGACCTAAACTGTGAAATGGTCCGGTTTCAACAATAGGATTAGGACAATCAGGTATGGGAGGCATACCGTAAAATATGTCTGAACCTTTTTTCCCGTGTGTCAACTCATCTTCTGACCAACCTTCATTTGATTCTTCACCGTCTGACAAAGTTTTTTTCAGCCAGTCTTCCAAACTCATATAAATTTTCTTCTTCCATTGTATTCACTGCCACAGTTTCTTCTTCTGGACACTCTTTAACATTATCAGATACAATGTTTTCAGTGTTTTCAACATTGTATGGTACAATCTTGTCAACCGCTTCTATCTATTCGACCCATCCCTCAAACACCTCCAAATACAAATCAACAATCTCCTTTGTTTCAAAAATTACATTTCTGAGTTGATGAACATCTGCCTCGTCTACAATATTCATAACATACCCATGAACCGGGTGTTGAAATGTCAATGATATATTACTATTGAACACATTAGCCTTACTTTTGACCAAATCAAACAATATTCGACGATCAAAATTTGGCGGAAGCATTATACCTAAGTTGTTAAACTTAGGTCTAACGTAGGTGTTAACCCCATTATTTATCTGCCAAAAACCCCCAGTACATAAAATAACAAAACTCATAATTCTTTTAAAAAAAAATTAACACTAAAACTAATCGATCTAATATGCAAATGTAGCTAAATAATGAAAAAAAACACTTTATATCCAAAAAACCGTCGCAAATAACCATTCCGCGGAGACATTAATCTCTCCGCAAAGCTCCTCGTCAGCGCCTCTGCGGAGGGATTTATGACCAGCCAAACAACTCACTCCGCATAGGGGTTAATGTCTCCGCAGAGGACTCCCACGGAAGGATTTTTTAAACAATAAAAAATGAAACTTTTTATGATTCCGCGGACATGACGTCATTCCGCGGAGGTCCGCAGAGGGTCCTCCGCGGAATACATGTCTATAACTGGAAAAGTCAATTTTTAAGATCAAATTTTGAAATTCACCTCCATTTTTTGTCTATTGGCGGTATTTTCCCTTCTAAATTTTTTGGTAACTCTGAAATAAGTTTTTTGTGATATGTTTTTATTTTTATGTGAAAATGAATCTCTCTCTCTCTCTCTTTCTTTATATATATATATATATATATATATATATATATATATATATATATATATATATATATATATAAAGACCAAAATACTTTAACTCCATGTATTTGAAATTATATTTCACTTGCTTTTTAATAATGATTGTAATCATAAGTCATAAATATTAAGATAAATTTTGATATTATGACATGATTTATTATATATATATATATATATATATATATATATATATAACACCCTGATTCCAATAGGATAAAAGATTTGTTTTTTGTTACAAATAAAAGTTGACAACAAGATATCATTCATAAAAATCATTCCTTGTGATGTTACATAAAGCATTGTCATTGAGAGTAAATAGGGAAGACTTTATATTTTCAAAGTAGTTTTGAAATTGTAATGCGGATGTTGTTGCAGTCAAGCTGAGTTCTTCTCTGATAATCCTGATTATATATATATATATATATATATATATATATATATATATATATAATCACACACACACGTTCATTCATATTCATTTGAAACTTAAAACTTTACAACTTATCGTCTAATTACTAAATATTATAAGGCTTTTTGCAATAGTCTTTAATATTACTTTAATACAAAAACTTTTTAGCTTTCAACTAATTAGCAATTATAAATCAAGAGTTTTTGAAACTCATGGTATATTAATTGGTTGATTTAGGGTATAGATATACTCTATGGATGTAGATTAGATTGTTAATTAGGATTTCAAAAATAAGATTGGGGAAAAAGAGCTAAAAATATAAATATTTCTAATACCATATATGTATCAATAATATAATTATATTATTATAATCAGCGCAAAATATCTGTCATGATTTAAATCATTATAGTTTTATTCATCCAACATGTGGGTTTTCACCTAGTTTGCTATATTCTTCGGGAGGGAATTCGTTAGTTCTCCATCCGTTTTGTTGGATAATTTGATCAGATACAACGTATTGAATGCATGTTCTCCCTATGATTTAAAAAAAGATTTTACTTTATAATTAATAATTACCCAATTATATTGAAGTGCAAGGAAAATGACAACCTGCCCCATTAACGCTTTTTTATTGTAACATTATTTCTTTTTCTGAAAAAAAGAAGTTATATCCATATATCTTGAGATCATAACATTATTACAAATGACCACTTTAACTAATTGTGTAACATCCCATTAATCCATGGAAAAAATTTCATTTTTAAAACATTAATTCATATAACATTCTATTCCAAAAATCATTCAATGTGAAAATGGTATTTAACATCAGAGTAACAATCATGACTACTCAAATGCGAAATAAACTCTGGGGGATGTTGTGCAGTCACACTGGGCCCTTCCCTTTCGAACTGGAAGTACCTGAAACTATAAACATGAAATTATAAGCTTATAGCTTAGTGAGTTCTCCAAAATACCACATACCATACATATTTGGTCTATCCTACACATTAGGCCTAACCCATAACAATGAGACTAGCCCTTCCTAATCAATGGGTCAAGCTCAACATACAATTAGGCCTAGCTCGTCATACAATAGACCTAGCCCAATATATAATGGGCCCAGAACTGTCATGCAGTTGGGCTCAACCCTACATGCATGCCATTGGTCCCAGCCAAGGTTGAAAATCGATCAACGGTAGCTCGACGGTCGACTGGGGTTAAGAGATTAATCGGTCTTGGCATGGATTAATCGGGAATGAATCGGGGACCGTAGATTATTAATAAAAAAATTAAAATTAATCAAAGATTAATATATCTTAAGAAAAACAAGTACTTCAAATTTAGAAAATAAGAAAATTTAAAAATATGAACATATGAACATTGTGGTATAATGTTTGAAATTTTGAAAATTTGAAACTTTTGGAGTAAAAAAAAGTTGATTTTTTGAATTTTTTTTGACTTTTTGACTTTATTTTACTTTTGTTGACTGATTAATCCCGCCAAACCCGATTAATCCCTAATTTTCGTCAAGCACCTCTAATCCTAGTCAGTTGGAGAACGTCAAGCAATTAATCCATGATTAATCCCGATTTCTGCAACCTTGGGACCAGCCTATCATAAAATGCAAGAGTCACAAATACAGCTAGCATCCTACATAACATATCCTAGTGGGCCGGCATTGGTGCCATCGACCCACGGGTACAGTGAGGAGACTCGTCTCAAATCGAGATAACTGAAACACGCATGCGCTGCTGCTACCGGGCTCTTCACACTAAACATATGCAAAAACATCCCTAATCAATAATTAGGGTAATAACCCAAAATCAAAGATCCAACTCTTATTCTATCACTAAGGGTAAATGACCAAATTACCCTTCCCATACCTGACCCAACGATTCCTGACCCAAAACCCAAATGACTCAAGGCCTAAAAACAGCTCATAACGGCACCGTGGCGAGTGCGCCACGCGTACCTCCCCAGTACGCCCGACATACTGCCCTGGTGACCAATCTCAACTTAAAAGCTCTTAATGCTTAAGACCAAATCATCCAGTTTCTAGATCTAACTCTAAGGGACGTCTTAAGTCATAAACTTCCTGACTTTACGGCTTTGCATGGCTTAATGGTGCCCAAACCAAAGCCCTAGATTCACAACTTCACCAAAAGACCACAAACTCATGCATGGAAGAATTATACTCATCAAGATCCGATTTTTATGCTACATGAACCTCAAATCTAACAAGAAATGACACCCTTAAGCTATGGAGTAGCTTTTACTCACAAGAACCAAAACCATGGGACCAACATATGCAAATTACAACCCAAACTATATCTATATAAAAGAACCATCAAGATTGAAGTTTTATACCTCCAGAAAAAAAAAAGATCAAGGTTGACAAGGTTTGGACCTACAAGCTCCAAGGCAACCAGCACTTCTCCAAAGAGCTCCTTCTTCTCCAAGATACACCAAGAACACTCCAAAGCACTCAAAAACTCAAGGATCTCATAAATGGGGCTAGGGTTTCGAAATTAGGGTTAGAAAGGATGGAGGTTGAAGGTAATAAGGGTTTGAAATGAGTTAAGGTCTTTAAATAGGGTCCAAAACCCAAATATTAGGGTTTGCATCCGACTGAGGTAGACCCTGCGTACCAGGGTGACCCTCCACGATCAACTGAGCCTAGTACACCCAATGTACACCTTGTACGCCCATCGTACTAGCCTAAACCCAAAACCTTCCTAAATTCTAATGGTCATAACTCTCGCGTCCCAATTCCAATTTCGGCGTTCTTTATATGCTCGGAAAGGTAATGAAAAGCCCTACAATCCCGTCAAGTTTCCTTTGACTAAAAACCTTCCGAACTAGAAACCTTAATTCAATAAAGGCTTGATGCATCACTTTTACCATTATACCCTTGGGCTCCAAAGTACAAATCAAAAGCTCGGCTCACACAACACAGACACACACACACACACACACACACATATATATATATATATATATATATATATATATATATATACATATATATATATATATATATATATATATATATATATATATACACACATATTCACTCCCAAATGGGCCTAAAACCCAACCCTTAGAAGTCCAGGGCCCTAACTTGATCCATTAATGTCCATAATTCCTAAAATTGGAAGCTTCTCGAAACCGGATGTTACAACTCTCCCCCACTTAAATTGGATTTCGTCCTCAAAATCGCTCCTTGCTACTTACCAGACACACTGACGAACCAGCTGAATCTTCCTGCATCCTGCTTCGGCTAAATGTCGACTCATACACACGATGTAACATCCTATTTTGGGACTTAAATAAGTAAGATTAAATAAAATAAGTGTTGGGAATAAAACCCTAATTATGATTTGATGATGAAGATGTAGAAAATAAGAACAAACACAAATATGAAGATATGTCGAATGATCACTCGATTTATTCAATTATGAGGAACAGATTACACTTTAAGAATAAGAATCTAACTCTACAAGAAACCTCACAACGTGGCGGCTACATTTTGCCTCACTCTTAACCCTAATAATGAATAATACATGACTATTTATAGGGAAAAGACAAGTCTTGGGCTTTTAACCTACACTTCATCAAGGGGGCCCATTGCCATCATCCATGGAGTGCTTTGAAACCCTACAATCTCCCCCTCAAAGTATGGAATGGATGACAATGCTTTAACTTCCAAAACAAGCATCTAGCAAATAAAAAGATCCTCAACGAGGAATATATGAAGCAATCCACGAATCTTGATTCTTCAATAGTCTTCAAACACGGGCTCTAGGATATATAAACCAAGCACTAAAGTAATGTCTTTAAACTTCATTTTCGAATGTAATCCCAAAAAAATCTTCATGAAAACCAAACCCGCCATGAAAAACCCATTTCAAAATAAAGAAACCAAATCACTTCTTGTCTTTGAAGAGCTCCCCCTCCAAGTCACAATGATCTTCAAATAAGCTAATGATATAAGCTATCAAAAAATATCATGTAGCAACCCAAACTTTAAGATTCGTAACGCCACTTGATCGAGAAAATACAAGAAGTCGGAGATATAACAAGTCCTTAGATGAGCTCGATGAAGAACTTCTACTGTAAAGGATACTTCTCTGTAAAAGCTTTAGCAGAGCTCGACGAAGAACTTATAATGTAAAAGCTACCTTCATAATTCTACCACAAGCTTTATCAAAAATCTTCAACTTTGAAAAGTCACAAATCCAATTTCGAATGGCCATACCAAATTCAGCCCCGATTTATAATCAAAAACATGATTATAAAGCCTTCAAATGGTCATGAGAATGATCTTGAATGGATAAAAATTTACTAAGCTCCCCCGCGACAAAATGATATACACAATGAAGTATAAAATTCGAAAAATTCGTGAAAATTTGACTTTATCACGAAAAACGACTTTCCGAACCGCCAAGACTTGATGGAATCTTTAATTTTTTTGTTCACAAAAAAAATATGTGCGTTAAAGAATTCAAAACTGTTCACCAGCCCTTAAAATTGTAAACTTTTTCGAAATATGGGCTGAAATGGTCACTTTCCAGAAACTCAGGGGCTGGAATTGTAATCATGCACCAATAAACCCCTTTATTTGTAACAAAATCTGGAATTGGTCCAAAACTGCCAAGGCATGAAACGGATAGGGACCAAAGGAGTCAATTCGTTGAAGTTTTAGGGACCATAAATGTAGCATGGTATCTTCTTCCCCAAGACGTCTGAATAAAAGAACACAACTGGAACGATGGTTATAAACGAATTGTTACAGGCAAACACGAACATTGATATCAAAGCGAAGGTTTATACCGAGCTCATGCAATTATACACCTGAAGCGAACCCAACCAAAGGTTCATTTCCTTTCGTTTCCATTTCCGTTTCAAGCTCCTTCAGGCGAATCACCCTTTCGCTTTCGGTCCTTCCTTCGTACGCTCCAACCATTAACAAGCGAACCCAAGGTCTTTGTTCCAGGTTCGGTCCAAGTGCATCACCTTTATCCCAAGGCGAAACCATTCACATGTTCGCTTATTATTCTTCCCTCTTTCGCTCCAAGCTCTTTCGTTCCAAGAGCTTACATACATAAATTCGTACCATGTTCTTTTCGAGCACGAGCCTTTATACTGATCCTTGAGTTCTGAACGCCAAGAATCATACCCAAAGCGAACCAATTTCAAAGAAGAACCCATTCACAGGTTCGCTTCCGAATCGAACGATCGTGGGAGAAGAACAAGTGCAATCCCAGATTTCCATTCCCGATTTCTGAACCATTCGCTCCAAATCAACATATCACAGACCAAATGCGAATCCTTATCCAAATCGAATCTAGTCACAGGTTCGTTGTCGAGCAAACAGGGGAGACGAGTGTGAGCCGAACGTCGCAGGTAACATTATTTTGATTTTTCATTATTGACCATTGTTCATCCTAGTGAGATTCAATTCGTTCGCATGAACTCATAATTCTTTTGTTCATCATCATAATCCTTCTTGTTTTGATTGTATTCCAAATAAGCCATTTAAGCAGATAAACATTTCCAAATCAAAGGTGTGATTCTGATTGCAAATATAAGTCACAATATCAAATTCAGTTCTAGTTCCTTCCACATCGACTCATTCCGAGCATCAAATGCATCATTCCAAATCCGATCACAAGATCGGTTTCATCACAACAAGATATTCATTCCGATTAGAAGACGATACACACAAAACCTCAAAATCAAATAGTCGACCAGTCAGGAGAGAAATACTTGAATTCGATAATCGATGAAAAAAATGCTTGATTTCGATTCTTGATAATAACGTTTTTTTATTCATGGATTCGATTATGTGAATAAAGGATGCGACGAGGACTAAAGAACAGAAAATAGGAAACAATCGTCAAAGCTTTAGGTCAACGAAAATTGATACACCCAGTAAGAGATTGAACAAATGGACAAAATCGATTTGGACCCAAGGAAAAAAAAACGATGAACAGTAACAAACTGGTCTTAATATCGATTGGAAAAATTGAGTTTCATATCCAAATACAAGCGGTGAACAGTAGGAACACGTGACTTAGGGTAAAACAAAGATCTATTAAATCAAAAGATTTTGATCAAAAATCATATTAGATCCAACGGAAAATAATGAATTGAAAAGAGAATTGGATCATATTACCACGACGAACAGTAAGAACTTTGTAAATCTTCATGAACAGTAGCCTTAACATAATTTTGATTCCATACCACCAAAACACCAATAATCTTCAATAATTTGTGCAGAAAATCACCAAATCAAGAACCGATTCTTCAAAAATCAATAGATCTTCAAAGACCCGCTCTGATACCACTTGTTGGGAATAAAACCCTAATTATGATTTGATGATCAAGATGCGGAAAATAAGAACAAACAAAAATATGAAGATATGTCGAATGATCACTCGATTTATTCAATTATGAGGAACAGATTACACTTTAAGAATAAGAATCTAACTCTACAAGAAACCTCACAACGTGGCGGCTACATTTTGCCTCACTCTTAACCCTAATAATGAATAATACATGACTATTTATAGGGAAAAGACAAGTCTTGGGCTTTTAACCTACACCTCATCAAGGGGGCCCATTGACATCATCAATGGAGTGCTTTGAAACCCTACAACAAGTAAATAAATAATAATCCCTAAACCCCAAGCATGTAAATGATATTTCATATTATTTTATTGAAGCCCTAAATCCATAATAGTTTATTAGTGTCAGCCTTGGGGGTAAAATGTTATAAATTCGAGAATTTAAGGTTTAAATGGTATCATATGGGCGAATGTTGAATAGATTTTGGGAAGCAAGAGCTAAATGGTAAATTCCAGATTCAATTTGTAAGGATTTTCGGAGGGCAGGGGCTGTTAGGTAAGTTTTGGACTTATGTTGATAAAGGTTTGTGAAGGAGGGGCCGATTGTGTAAAAGTGAAGGAAGTTTATTATGGAGTCGGGTTTATGGTAGCAATTTCCGCTTCCCCCTTGTTGCATCTTCAGAACCCTAACCCTAAGTATTGCAGCCGCCACTTCGAACTCCTCAGCCGCCATCTCTCTTATTCTCGCTTTTCCGATCAGATGAGGCTGCCGCTCGCTGCCACGCCATTTAAGCGCCACCACCACGACCCGCTGCCAGCAACGCCGCGAACAACCGAGAGATGCGTCGAAGGCCGTAGGAGGTGCTGTATTCTTCGTATGAGGGTTGGGAGCCACCGGAAACGCATGGTAAGTCCACCTGCAACTCATCGTTTCTCCCTTTCTCTCATTCTTTTCAGTAGATGACGCTGGGAATCGCCACTGCCTTCGTCGGTGGTCGTGGGGCCATTGTTGCGTTTTTCCGGCGACGGCTGTCGCCTAGACGGTGGCATTATGTTTGAATTTTCGAGTGTACATGTCGATTGCAGTATTGTGAGGATTATACGTGCTTTATCTAGCCGGAAACCCACCGCCACCACCATGAGGTAGCGGCTGCCACCGCTTTGCCAACACCAACCGCCGTATGGTGGTGGTTGTGCGTGTATGTTGTGGTGTGTGAGTGTTTTTAGTAGAGAAATGGGTATTGTTTAAGCATTTTGGCGGAAGGATTGAGGGAAAAACCACCACCACCACTATGAGGTGGTGGCTACCGCCGTGAGCCGCCGTCGACCACCACTGCCCGAGGTGGCGGTGGGTGGTGCTCGACATAGTGAAACCCTAACCGGCCCAATAGCTTGATCTTGGACTTCGTTGGTTTGTGATTGGGTTGAAAACCCTAATTAGGGTTTAGAAAATCAAATTCTGGGAATGTTAGTTTGGGAATTGTCGGGACCCGCGTTTGGACCAGTGGATTGATGAATGACTTATGCCCAATTACTATGTATGATTGGCCTAGTAAGTTGATGGACTTAAGGGATTAAGTCCTTAATGGGTTAAGTGTTTCTAATTAACCTTAATCGTCATTTCATGTGAAAACCCTAACTGTGTTGAGTTTTGAGTTGGGCCTTTTCTGTTGGGCCTAGATGTTTAGACTATTAATGGGCCATCCAAGATCATGTATATGGACTAGAATATTGAATTTGGCTTAGGATAAGGCCCATTGGAAAGGCTTGGGCCCAATTTGGAAAATTGGGCCATAACTGGGCCTTGATGATTATGAGGTATTGGACCATTGGATTGCCAAGTGTTTTGACCAGAATAAATGGTTGGGCCTTAAGGTAAGACCATGTAGAGCTTTGGGGCCAATTTGGAAAATTAGGCCATATGTTGGGCCTTGGTTGATTATTTGACTTTTGGGCCTTCAGAGTATGAGTTGGGCCTTGATCTTGGGCTAAGCTAGGTTAGGGGTAAAATGTTATTTTTACCCCGAGTATGAACTTATGGTTATGCATTGGAACCCGATTGTTAATTGGGTGTTATTTTGATGTTGACAGTTTAGGGATCTGTCAGCCAGCAGACAGAGATTTATTCGCGGGACTTCAGCAGTTCGAGGTAAGTCTTCTCCTGTAGGAACGAGTCTAAGGCACCAAGGACGGCCCGTTATATATGTTAGTTTCGGACTAAGGTCCGATGTTTTTCGGGGCCCGATGTAGGTTTATATGTTTCCGGGTTGCAACCCGATGTCGGGGCGATACCCGATGAATGCTTGTATGCATGATGTCTTTGTGATTCTTGCATGTGTTTGTATTTGTATGCTTTCTGGACTCCGGTCCTATGCCAGGGCGGTTCCCGAGGAATGTTAGTATGCTTTCCGGATTTCGATCCGATGTCGGGCGAGGCCCAAGGAATGTATTTATGACTGTGTTTAAATGAATATGCTTATGTTTATGTGTATTAGTATATATGCTCATATGTATGTCGAGCTTTGCTCGATGCCAGGCGGGGCACGATGCCATGCGGGGCCGGATGCGGTCCGATGCCGGGTAAGCCGATGACGGGCGGGGCCCGATGTAGTGGGCTAGGCCCAAGTTATGTTTATGCTATGTGTTTATGTTATATGCATTGTTGATATGTTTATATGTATACCGGATCTCGGTCCGATATCGGGCGGGGCCCGATGTCGGGCAGAGCCCGATATAGCAGGGCGGGGCCCACGATATGTTAATATGTTTATGTTATGTGATTATGTTATATTTATGGTTGACATGTTCATATGTATACCATTTCTTGGTCCGATGTTGGGTGGGGCCCAATGCCAGACTTCGGTCTGATGTCAGGCGGGGCCCGATGTAGTAGGCAAGGCCCAAGTTATTTGATCATGTGTATGGTATGTGGTAGTTTGGGGAGTCTCACTAAGCTTTGTGCTTACAGTTTTGATTTCAGGTACTTCGGTTTCCAAAAGAGGAGCTCGGGATGATTGCAGTGCACACACCATTTGTTTAGCCTGGGATGTTTATACTCTGATATATTTTTATAGTTGTTATGATATTTTGAGATACACTATTTACGCTTTTTATATGATGATGATATTTATGGTTTTATTAATGATTTAAAAATGAAATTTTTGGCCTGTATTTTTGGGATGTTTCAAGTTGGTATCAGAGCCTTGGTTTGAGGGATTCAGGCACACTCTTAGGTGTGTCTGGACTCAAACTGAGGACTTGGTATGAAAATTTTCAAAAGAAAATCATTTTTATAAAAAGAATTTTGAAAAGAGAAAGGAGTTTTGAAAAGAGAAAAAGAAATTTGAAAAGAGAAAAGGGGTGGTGCATGCAATCAGCCAAGCTCAACTAAGTACTCCCAAATTACCCATACAAGTTTATGTTATGATATGTGTATCAGCATTACGAGAAATGCATGCTAGATTAGGACTAAGGATCTAGGAAGGATGCTTTATGTGCCTGTTATATGTGTATGAGCTATAGGAACTTCATGCTAGTACTGATTAGTCAGTGATATGATGGCCTGATTAGGATATGCTTGATTATGTTTACTCAATGCTCGAATGCTGCTTGCTTTGTGCTTTTAAGAGTTCCAGTTATCTTTAGCTAACTAGTAAACTAATAATTCTCGGTACGCAATTGGTTTCAGGTACTTCGGTTTTCAAAAGAGGAGCTCGGGATGATTGCAGTGCACACACCATTTGTTTAGCATGGGATTTTATACTCTGATATGTTTTAACAGTTGTTATGATATTTTGAGATACACTATTTATGCTTTTTATATGATGATGATATTTATGGTTTTACTAATGATTTAAAAATGAAATTTTTGGCCTGTATTTTTGGGATGTTTCACACGACGATCTTCCAATACTAAAATCAAAATCCAACCATAGCAGGACTCACACGTCCTTATGGAGAACAAATAATTGATTCACTAGCTACTAATGAGGAAGAATAATCATCACTTTCTACCAGAATCCGAAAAAGATCCTTCCAAGCCTACATTATCTTGTTGTTACCCATGGCAGGCGGAATCCCTAAACAAACATTGTTTCCGAAAAGGCCTTTCATGTAAGCAAAGGTTACTCCCAACGCGAGTCTCATCCCTTTGTGTTGTAACGACCGCAGATTCGGGCTAGTCAATTTAGAGACAATAAGCGCTAAAAATGACTTTTTGATAGAATATTATTTAGAATAAATGATCTCAACTAAGTTAAAGTATATGTTACAAGGGTTCCGTACTTATAAAGAACGTCAAAATCCGAGTTATAACGAAGAAGTTATGACCCATCGATGTTCTACGGCTAAACTCGCACGGCACCGCGTAACGTAAAAACTGAATTTTTGATAAATTACTTTTTAGCCTTATGAATCTAAACGAAGTCGTAGTATATGTTAAACCGAGAACGTACATAAAAAGAACGTCCAAATCTGACATCGTGTGAGGAAGTTATGATTTTTCTAAGATTTAGCATAGTAGCGCACAACCCGGAATTCGAATTTTAGATCGATCAATTTTTAGCCGACACAACCTAAATGAGAATTGAAGATCTCATTAATAGAAGTTCAACGATAAAAATACAGTCGAAAACGAAGTCCGTATGTAGAAGTTATGAATTTTACACGGTCGTTAAACAATGTAATCTTCTCAGACTGTTAAATTTAATATTGGTCGAGAATTAGCCGATGTAGTCAAAAAGAGAGTTGTAGATCTTGTCAATACCTACACGTGGATATAAATAACGTTGAAAACGGAGCTCGTATGCAAAAGTTATGGAATTTAGAAGTCGGAAGGGTGCTGCTGCGAAAGGGGTGACGTGGCTTAATCTAGACCATTGCTTCCTCCACACGCCTTGCCACCAGATGGTGACACTTGGCACTCAACTCAATGAGTTGGAGGCTCAAACTTGCCGAGTTGGGCCATTTTTCAGCCTATAAATACCATGTGAAGCTCACCCTTTTTCCTCACACCATAACCCTTCTCTCTCTCTCTAACTTCTCTCTAACCCTCTCCCAAAGCCCTAGTAACTCCTAATTGCTAGAGGAAATCCCCGGAGCGCCAGAAGGCTCCGAAAAGAAGAGCTTTCAGCTCGGAAGTTCTGCCCCACAGAGCCCGGTTCCTAGCCAAACCTCCCAGTAAGTGAATTATGCTTACCCTACTTCAAGTATAACTTATGTTTAAGTTCAATATCGTTATTATTAACTTATAAACAATAAATATATTATAAAATATAATATACAAAGTGTTATTATAATATATTTTAAGTACTCGCGGTACGGGGAATCTGGTTTGAAGGGCCGCATAGGGTTGTTGGATTTCAGAAGTGTTATAATGCCAAAATGGTCCTGCCCTCCGGTGTTTCATGTCTGGCCCTGTCTGTAGATGGTGGTTGAAAAATATTGTTTAACACTTATAAAACAATATCGCTCCTAAATAGTCGCTATAAATATTAGACTAAAATCTAGCGGTAATGATACTAGGATTCGTCGAAGGAAAATAGAATTGGTAGAAGCGAAGCGCTGCCCGAGTTTGGAACCATCAGTTTAACAAGTGAGTGAATAGTTACTTTCATCTTACACATAGATATGAAGTATTTAATATAAATTACGTGCTATGTGTGCATATTATTTGTGTTCTTGATATCTATGTTGGATGAACAAATTATACATGTTTTATTCGATTTAAACTGTACACGTATTTTATACCTATAATTATGATGGGTAGATTAGAGATGAGATGAGATGAGAGATGAAAGATGAGATTAATGATGAGAGATGAAAGATGATATAGATGATGAGAGGTGAAAGATGATGAGAAGCGATGACCCAAGCGATGGCCCAGTCATCTAGCAGAGTATACATGACAACCACAGACTATTCTAGATAGTCCAGTGGAACACTAGAAGGCTCGCAACCTGTAGGTGTTGTGAACGATGTGTTCACCAGATGTACTCTAAAATCCCTGGCAGTTATGGACTTAGTGCCTCATAAACGAACACTGGCAGTTATAAACTTAGTGCCTTACAAATGAATATTGGTAGCTATGGATTTAGTACCCTATAGATGAACATTTGAAGCTATGGAATTAGTGCCTAACATATAACATCGGCAGCTATGGATTTAGTGCCTGTTAGATGAACCCTGGACTTCGTTCTTGTTCCTTAGGACAATCCTTAGGAATTAATGAATGAAAGAATAGATGATTCTAAGGGTAGATCCTTAAGAATAAAGAAGATAATGGGGATGGGTAATTGGGTTAATTGTTTGATGATAAAACATAATAAATTTATTATTGTGGGTTGACAACCATATATACTCATCAGGTTTCCCAACTTGACCCACTCAGTTTAATTGTATCACAAGTATCGATACGAAGCTACATTACATTGAGAGATTAAAGGAGATGTAAATCACTAGTGTAAATGAATGTAAGGTCTGTTTATGCTTATATTTCTGTATTGACGATGACATCTCAAAGTTTTAATATAAGCAAAATACATTTCTTCAGAAATGCTTTGATAATATATTTATCATGTTTTCTGGGAAAAAATTACAAAATATTATTCTTTAAAATGAATACTCTTATTTTCAAATAAGCATAAATAATATTTTTAAAATGACCGTGAATTTTGGGATGTCACATTTGCCAACCCAGAACATAACTCACAAACTAGAATCCATAGATTCACACTTGCATTCTATCTGAATTCTTTCGATTCCATGGCGACCTTCTACTAAACTGAGATATAGAATCCCTAATCGTCTGACAATCTTGGGCACGATCACTCCATGAGACTTTGCCCAAAAGTCTAACTGCTAGAGGCTACCTCAGCCTAAACACCATACGGATGCCATCCGTTTACCACAGACTCATCCTACTCTAAGCATGATCCAAAACCTCACTCAAGCACTTTCTACCAGGTCTCACCCATACAACCATAATTAAATGGGCCTCGCCCACGTGTCTCACCCAATCTGTACAGTCGAACAGGCCTCACCCACGGTTCTCGCCTGTAACATACACGTTTTGAAATCATGTTTTGTAAATCTTAAAAGTAAATAATATTGTGAAATATTATGTGATATTGAGTATTGATTTCTAACATATAGTTTTTACTAGAAATGAAGTAAAACTATGTTTAGAATCACTCGGAAAATATTGGAAGTCTTATGAGATTTCAATTAAAAGTTAAATATCGAAATTTAACGAAAATAAAAAATTTGAAATAAGTAAAATTTTATTATTCAAAGTTGTATATAATTTCATTAGAAACATTTAGGCTAAAACCTCATCGAAATCCGAGTTATAACAAAGAAGTTATGACCAATCGAAGAACCGCGACAAAACCGGCACAACACCGAATAACGTAAAAAGTGAGTTTTCAATAAACTACATTTTTAGCCTTAGTGATCTAAATGAAAGTCTTAGTATTTGTTAAACCGAGAGTTTTCATAAAAAGAACGTCCACATCTGACTTCGTATGAGGAAGTTATGATTTTTCTAAGTTTCAGAATAGCAGTAGACAGCTAAAAACTCGAAATCAAGATCGAGTGATTTTTAGCCGACGCAACCTAAACGAGAATCGAAGGTCTCGTCAATAGTAGTACAACGGTAAAAAGACAGACGAAAACGAACGTCAGATGAAGAAGTTATGAATTTTTAACGTATTTTCCTAGTCCCGGTCTGTTAAAAATAATAATATTAAAACTAAATTCAAAATTAACCAACGAAGTCTAAACGAAAGTTGTAGAGTATATTCCCGCCTACGTGTGCATATAAAGAACGTCAAAAACGGAGCTCGTATGCGAAAGTTATGGATTTTAGAATTTCAGGGCACAAAATTCGAGAAAAATCCAGAAATCCGAGGAATTTCGCATGTGTGGTGCGTGTCCGAACCGGAGACCCATCCGATGCGCGGCCCAATAGTCTTCTGATGCATGTACAGCGTTTGGTCCGACGCGTGCCATCTCTGTGTCCTGCTCGAAGCGCGCCAGCTGCCTCCCCTCCGGATCCGAGCCTCGCATCTGCTGCCGCATGGAGCCCTCTCAGCCGCTGATCTTCGGTCTCGCACCCTATAAAAGGGGGGGTTGCGAGATCTCCCGGGTAATGTTTTATTTTGTCCCTTTTTCACCCCTAAACTTTATTTTAAGCCATTTGTAATCCCCCGAAGCCCCATAATCATTCCTAACACCCAAAATACATTCCGAAGTGCCCGAGAAGCCCGAGAAATTTATCTTTTCGGTTTGAAGCTCAACCTTCGCAATGCCCATTTTTCAAAAAAATTCCCGGTTTTCAACGAAGGAACTTTATTATTGTAACGAAGTGTTGCACAAATTACTATTTTAACCCCCAGTTATTTCACGTTGAGTTCAATATATAGGAACAAATGTATGTTATGTGTTATATGTGCTATGTGCTTTTCCGTTGTTATTATTTCTGCTATTTATGATAGCAAGGCTATACCTTTGACCATGTGATCAGTGAAAGGACTTAGATTCACGGCGGTACTGGTATGTAGCCTCTGGCCATGTAGAGCATGTCTCGTAAGAGAATGACTTCTATTCTATGGCATTGGCAGAAGGTTAGACAGGGCTGAAAGCCTGGAATCTACCAAAATGTTTAATCAGAAAGTGTATGTCTTCTGTGCCATTTGGGCCAAAGCTTTATTGATGTATATCAAGTATGGAAATTGTTATGTCTCATTGATTGTATATCTTTGAATCAAATCGTTGATTGATATGGAAAGTTTGTCATATGATTCACATATGCCTTTGTTGTTCCTTGTTCCTCTTTGCTTCTGCCATATTGAAGTATATATATGGCATAACGTTATATTGTATCTATTATTGAACTCACTAAGCGTCACCGCTTACCCCTCTCAGTGTTAAACAAATTGCAGGAGATAAGTAACTAGTATAATCGTATACTGCTGGAAGATTTTGAATAGTTTGAAAATATTGTATTTTGTACTCATGTATGTATAAATTATAGTATCCTGGGAAGTTATGTAATATATAACACTTTGTAATAGTCAGTTTGTATCCAGTCTTATGTAAACAAGTTATCAATGTAAAATATTGTTTTTATGAATATGCAAGTAGCATGTTTTGGAGTAACAATTGTCAAATATGAAAGTGTGGGTCTTTCATCGCCCACTCGAGTGCTATAAAGGCCCAACATCGCCTAAGATCCAACGATCCTCATTCCAAATAAGGAGTGGTCAATCAACAATTTTGTTTGCCTCGACCCAGGCATGAGCCGATCCTCCTTCAACCCAGAAACCACTCTTACAATGCCCCATCTCATCCTGGTGAATGATACCACTTTATCGCATACTTACAACACTTCCCTGGTAGCCTATCATCTTTGTGTATGCTACGACTACCCCGTAGTCTTACAACACTCTCAGATCAGTCATGAGCCCAACTCAAGGTCTTGCTATTCATCTACCATACCAACCCACAATCAAACACGAGTCAAAAACACATCGACTGTATCTCAATCATGTGTTCGGTTCATGTTTCAAATCCTAAAACCTTCATCATACATGAACTAGAAGAGAGGCTCTCACACAACCCTCAACCTGGATCCAATCACATATCTACTAAGTATTACTATGAATGTGTCACCCAATGAACGCAAGGATCTAAATCCCCGACCTTGTGCAACCTCTATCCAGACTGCCACTTGAACTGGTCTTCCTCTCGACTAGGATGTGGAACTCCCCTTTGTTCCGCACCTGAAACTATCCCTGAAAATCCAAACGGTTCTCCCCCACTTGGATTTAACTACGCCATGGCAACCTTATTAAGGACAACGAAAGATGAACCTCCTTTTTACTGGAAATGACGGGTCACCAACCTAACAACCCACTTGCTGAACGATTTATGCATTCAAAAAATCTTTGACAGATACAATATGAAATTTCTTTTACACTCTTAGAATCTGAACAAACCCATGCGACCAAGATCATCACCCCACTTACTACTGCTCCTACCCTACTAGCGGTAGCGATCGGATCAAAAGCCTATCACAATCGACTGACATCCATCCGGAGCGACACAAACACCTTGAACTTTGACCTCGTTGTTCCATACGGGAACAATCAGTTTCCATGAAATCTTTTCCTTAATGCTTCCGATGCGAGTACCACCTTCACAAACATGAAAATGTCAAACCGGCGGCAAGTTTCTTGCACTCGAATCCCGATTGATCCCTTGCACCTCATAACTATCTTGAATTCCAATAATCAAACAAACTTTCACTACAGCTTCCTCTGCCCCATTTTTGAACTAACACGTTAATCTGACTATTGATCTTCCAAGTGATACTCCCTAATTTGCTTTTCCCAAGGGCCCACTGTTGGGTTTTAAGCATTCTAACACTCCTAAGTATACATGCAACCCTAAATACCTTGGATCTATGTTTTCTCTATTATACATGCAAATATGAATATTCCAAGGTATTACCCTATCTAGCATACAATCTTTGATACTTGGGTAATAAAACAAGTTTGAAGACATACCTTTTACGTAGCTTGATTCCTTGATGCTTAAGAGCCGAGTGCCCCAAGTGTGACACCTCAAATGTTTCACACAACATCAAATACACTTGGAATAACTTAGAGATAAATGAACCACTTCATGAAATCGGCTAGCCCTCACCATACACACATAGTTCTCTCATGGTGGCCAATTTTGACAAGAATAAGATGCTTATATAGTTTGTCACAATTAAGGTTACACCATGTAAACCCTAATTGTCATGGCCTTTCATTTCCATGATCCATGGGTACAAAAACACCATGGAGCATCCATTGAGCATCCTATGGGTTTTAGCCCAACTTGATAATCCATGGAGCATTAGCCCACTAAACAAGTATGGATGATTTACACAATCAACCCATATATTTAATTAGTCTCCTTTTGATCACTTAATTAATTCCAAATTAATTCTTAATCAATACTAATTAAATAATCTTATTAATATATTAGAACTTATAATATATTAGTAAACCTTAAGTGTCATTTCTCTCATTTTAGTCTATCCAAATGCATGATGCCATGCAACCCAAACGGACCATGCCAATCGGGTCAAGTACATACAAAATATAGTTATGGATTTAGACACTAATCCAACAGTCTCCCACTTGGATAAGTCTAAAACTATTATTGATTATGACTTCAAGAATTGACTGGCAATCTTAGCTCTTTAAGCCGCTGTCGAACTCTGATCTCGTCAATGACTTGTCCATTAGATAAGGGATCATATATTCCTCCATTCTAGATATCATATGGACTGAGACATGGATTATAAATTATTCTCTCTGTCCATTTGTTGTTTCCCGATTTCCGATTTATGATGACTGACTAATTGAACAAATCACATTAGTCCTGGCTTGGCTAAGCACTTCGGGGTGTCATCACTAAATCATCGAGGGGCCCACAGATATCGCTTTTAGTCATTCAGGAAGAACGACCTAGTTATTCTGGAAGTCAAAACATGCAAAGTGAAACACAAGAATAATCGAATCCAATATGGTCTCAGAACTTATGAATATAAATAAACACACCTTTTATTTATCACCATGTTAATTACCCATCATTCATTGCATATTGTTTCAAACTATCAACTTTATACTTGAATTAAAACAATAGTTGTCCCATGCTCCAAGCATGTACACTATGTTTCCTAAACACTAGTCATGCCATACACCAAGTATGCACACTATGTTTGTTTAAACATTAGTTATGCCATACACCAAGTATGCACACTAAGTTTGTCTATGATCTTTACTTTGTGAAATAAATCGTTTTGAACATAATTCCAATGATTCTCATTTCACAATCCCAATTCCTTACCGCAAATGCAAGAATTCCAAATCCTGCCATTTACCTAAATCTGTTAGATTCTAAACTTATATGCATTGATCCTCTTGTAATGATTATGCACAAAGTCACAAAGACTTGTCAACAGACATTACAGAGTATTCCAATGGAGATCAACTCCATGGAAATATGCTTCTTGCATTAAGTTTTTTTTTCTAATCTTACACAGATTGAATCCACCTATGGAGACAACTCCATATTCCCATTTTGACTATCACTTCTAAACAAGAGTTGCCTCTTTTCAGAATATGTCAATATGGTCCTTCCAAAATTAACACTATACTTACAACTGTCCCTGAGCAACCAATCTTTGGTAAACCTTAGATTGTCCTCGACAATTGCTTAATCATTTTAGTCATATCCAATTTTAGACCTTTTCCCTTCTTAATGCCCCAGGCATTTGGAAAATTTTAGAAATGATGAATATTATAGCACATGCAATCGATCCTATATCCGAAGCATATGGGACACGATTCATGATGTCTCACATAAAAACATGATACTAGACCAGTCCTTTTGCTACAATATTTCTATTTGCCAAGTTCTCATAATTCAGATTATGAAAAGGGATGCCATAATCATAATCAAATTTTAGAACGCAAATAATGTTCCCATATATAAAATTTCCTTATGTTGAGCCATTCCCACATGAAATTCATATATATATCCTTGACCAAAGATGATTAAAACCTCAATCTAAGATTTTAGATTTGAAATGAAGTATAATTTTCTCTCCTTTAATTATAGCAAAACAACGTTTCCCAATTGAACTTTCGTTTTTCTATAATTAACATTGCTAACTTGCAATACTTATCATAATTATCATGCTCCCACTAACATGATTATTATTAGCATAACACTTATGCTCCCACTAGCTTTGACATGTACTCAAAAAACAGCTGGACTTCTAGAAATCAATACTTTATTGACTTTCTTACCAAAGTTCAGATTTCTGATACGAGATGCTTTGCTAAAACTTTATCAAAATCATACACCTTTCTTCAGATAGCACACATATGTGTCTAAACAATTTCAGAACTATGAAAAGGGATGCCGTAATCATAGTCTCAATTTTTTAGACCTTTGCCATTTCTCACAAGTCTATGTTAGTGTGCCAGTTAACCACACACGCTCCACTAACGAATTTGAGAATGCAAATATCACAACTGTTATCTACTTAGTGAAAGTGTTTCCTCACCATCATTTTCATGAATCGGAGAGAAACCTTATAACACTTAGATTTTATGGTGTATGTGTTCCTATCCATGTGAATTTGTTAAAACCATAATCTCAAGACAAGGTTAGTGACAAATTCAAACACTTATGGATTGAACTCAATCTTAATTTCTTGCCACCTGGCAACACAAGGGCCTGCCATTGCTTCCAAGTTGTTATGCAACCAATTGAGAACTCTCAGAACTCATATGCAAAGCCAACTGACTGGAATGGGCACAAAAATAGAAATATGTCAACACGATAGGTTATAAACCTCACGTTGTGTGCTAGTGTCAAACTACAGGTTTTTATTCTTGATTAGATCTTGAAAATCTTTCAGGATCTTTAAGACTCCCACTGTCCTCTTGACATATAATAATATCTTGCCAAATATTCAAGAGATAGTGCAGATTCTTTATCAAGACAAACACCTCACACAATTGGCCTTAGTTGGTCTTTGTTTTATCCAAAACATCACAACTTACCCAATTTCAAATGTAAAAGAGTAGGACACTTTTACTCTTACATTTGACAGGTGTTATAAACCTTTCTATAAGATATGTCACTCAACTTACAATCTTGGAGTATGACTCTAAGACTTGTTTTGGAACGAAGTATGACTCATCTTCTTGATTTAACCATTTCAACAATTCAAGATTCCTCTTCTTAGTCATAAGAATGCACTAAGATGTCCTTAGAGGACCAATTGTGATATGGTTTCTTAATCATTGAGATGATCACAAAACTTGACACTACAGTACTCTCCCATCTTTTCGGATTTGAGAAACTTTTATCCTTCTGCCTAATTTGATTCTTCTCATTCGTTCTGCCATACATCGAAACTTTTCCAATGTTTCAGAATTATACTTAAACTTGTAAGTATAACCATATTTACTATGCTTTAGCAAATCATGACGAATAGTCTTATCAATCTTTTGTGGTGGACTTGACCAGTGCACAAGAATGTGTAATCGATCCCTTAGTCCTTCACTTGACTCACATATACATGTGAACAAGGAATTAATCTTAATTTTCCAAAGATGAAAATTCTCATTCATCATACTATACAACTTGCATGATTTCCAAGTTTCTATCCAACTGAAACCTTGGGTGATAAGAATCTTTCCTTATTTGGTAAATTTAGACACTACCACAAATGAAAGAATCAAATTCATATTTCCAATATTGCTATCAATGGAATCATATAAACAACAATTTTTCACAAATGTCATTGTAAGGATACTTAGAATAAATAAAATCAAAAATTTTCCTTTTATTTTTTAAAACTTTGCGGAAAACTTATCCTTACAGTGCAAAAGCATATGAAAAACTTGTTGTTATCTATTCCTAAGCAATATATCATAACTCCTAAGCAACAACTCAAAATTCTGATCACCGAACCATGCGATCGAAAATCTATCTTAGCGATCAGAATCAACATATTCTTCCTTTAAGTTTCTTCACTTTTCTTTGATTCTTAAAACACCAACATGTGACCCAGTCACATCATGTAATAAGAATCTTAGAATAGAAACTTAACAGAGTTAGATAGTGGACTTTACCTGAAGTAGAGTCAAACTTCTTGACTTGATCAACCTTATGATCTTTCAGGTAAATAGGCAGCTTCGCAATCAATGCCCCTTCCTTTAGCAAGAGAAACATATGGACTCTTCGGGAATGGTGCACTGGACTATCATATAATTGCCTTTCTCTTTACCATTTGGTCAACTGAGTTGACTATTGCCAATCCTTTTCCATTGGGAAGAGAAAGATTTTATGGATATCCAATGTTACCATTTTCAAAGCCCATGAAAGTTTGGGAAGTTGATCTTCTAATCAAATTTGCTTTACTAGTCCTCAAATCATTGCTGATTCAGCAGCACCAAGCAAATAGATAAGATCATTAAGGGTCATGTCATAGTCTATTTCATAGTAGTCCCAAAGGCACTCACTATGTGACTTAGAAAGTGATTGAACATCCAACTTTCTTAAGACTTTGACACCCAACTCTCCCGGCTTGTCAATATGTGACTTCATCTCCAAGATGCGATCACACATAGACCTTGCTTGCCAATAGGGCTTGAGTTACCTTGAACTTGTGGGTTAGGGAGAATAATTGGAAGAGGTGGAGGATTTGAAGTTCCAAGAGATTTGGGAAGATCATAGATGTCTGAACTAGACATCTTTTGGGAGATATTCAAGATAGTTGATTTAAAGTACTTAATATAACACCCAATATGAAATATTAAGGCTAGGACCCAACACAATATTTTATAATTTAGAAGAGGGATGTCGTAATCCAAGCTATAGAATATTTGAAGGTAGGCGAATGACGATTCACCAATTTCCACCATGAAAAACGAAATAATTTATTAGGTTTTAATTGGATTTGAAACTCCTAGATCTTTTGAGATTCATTGAACTTTTCAATAGCATGTTTCAATCTCGATTGTGTCCCTCAGGTTTTGTGACTGGGATGCCGAGGATCACAAAACAAGGTATGAATAACCATGCAAATATACTTGCTACCCTTAATATTTATCACTTAATCGATGTGCCGGTTAACCACACGCGTTCCACCGACCCTATGATAAACATTAATCGATGTGCCGGTCGCAAAGTGTAATTTCATGGATTAGCACCAAATTCACATTTTCCTAAGTAACTAAGATTGGGAATTTATAAAAGTTTAGTTACTTAGTATTTATCATTAATACTTTTAATGATGGGAGAATTATAGTCCTTGTCCAACCCGTTCGGCTAACGACCCTCCACCAGTCAAGGAAGTGGTGGGTGAGAGTGGACACCCATTAAGCTGCCATTTTATAGGCAACAACCTTATACCCCCCTTATAGACCGGCTTCGTGAATGAGGCCTACTAACGGTAAGACTGACTTGCTCTTACATATATATATATATATATATATATATATATATATATATATTAACTTATAATACTATAAAGTATAAGGGTTGAATTTTAACTTTTAAAATTCTAAGGGCTTAACTTGGAATTAAAGTATTCAGAAGGGTAAACTTTTCAAATTCCAAAACTTGAGGGCAAGTTTTGAAACTATTCAAAACTATTCAATTCCATAACTTATGTGTTTAAAGTAGTTTTAATACAAAAAACTCTTCAAGTTCCATAACTTGAGGACAAGTTATGGAAGACTTTAAACTATTAAAAGAATGAAACTTTTCCTTTATTCATAACTTATGAAATATTTATGAGTTTTATGATTCTTAAATGTGACTTTTCATGTAACTTGAGGACAAGTTACAAAAACACATTTTAGAATCAACTCTTAGATTAAAATGGATTGAAAACAACAATTTCACATAACTTTTCTATTAATCTAAGCAACTCATAAGAACAAGATAATCCATTCAAACTTTTTCATGTAATTAGCCTAATCATTAAACTAATACAAAACATGAATCTATTGACAATTATCTTTGAAATTGGATTAGCATGAACATAAATTGGATTAGCATGAACATTACCACATCAAAAATAGGTTTATATGTTCAAAAACAGCTTAGGGTAATGATTCTAGTCCAATTCCAGCCTTAAAAGTCGAAAATATGCTGTCAGGAGGTCCTACTCGTCGAGTGTATGAACCTACTCGACGAGTAGGATGAGTTTCCTCATGGACTCGGCGAGTCCATCAGTGGACTCGGCGATTCCAGTGCCCAGACAGCCCGAAAATCGATTTTTTAGCATTTTTCAGCACTTTGCATCAAGTATAATTGAAAACAAACCTGGCTCTGATACCACTGTTGGGTTTTAAACATTCTAACACTCCTAAGTGTACATGCAACCCTAAATACCTTGGATCTATGTTTTCTCTATTATACATGTAAATATGAATATTCCAAGGTATTACCCTATCTAGCATACAATCTTTGATACTTGGTTAATAAAACAAGTTTGAAGACATACATTTTTATGTAGCTTGATTCCTTGATGCTTAAGAGTCGAGTGCCCTAAGTGTGACACCTCAAATGGTTCACACAACATCGAATACACTTGGAATAACTTAGAGAGAAATGAACCACTTCATGAAATCGGCTAGCCCTCACCATACACACATAGTTCTCTCATGGTGCCGATTTTGACAAGAATAAGATGCTTATATAGTTTGTCACAATTAGGGTTACACCATGTAAACCCTAATTGTCATGGCCTTTCATTTCCATGATCCATGGGTACAAAAACACCATGGAGCATCTTATGGGTTTTCGCCCAACTTGATAATCCATGGAGCATTAGCCCACTAAACAAGTATGGATGATTTACACAATCAACCCATATATTTAACTAGTCTCCTTTTGATCACTTAATTAATTCCAAATTAATTCTTGATCAATACTAATTAAATAATCTTATTAATATATTAGAACTTATAATATATTAGTAAACCTTAAGTGTTATTTCTCTCATTTTAGTCTATCCAAATGCATGATGCCATGCAACCCAAATGGACCATGCCAATCGGGTCAAGTATATACCAAATATAGTTATGGACTTAGACACTAATCCAACACCCACACCAAAATGGCTGACAACCTAAATCTAGCCCAACACAATGTGCCCCACCCATGACTCCTGGCATGCAAAATGACATATATCGACCCTTGATAATATTAACCATACATATACAGAGAAACTAAACTGAAGATAATGTCTTACACATAGAAGAACATGACCCAAAAGCACATAAACACAAATAACAGAGCACGAGGAAAGCAAAAGATAACATACGCACGATAGCATCTGATGAAACTTTGGTCTCATCTTCCTGCAGCTGCAATGCTCGACTCCTCACCGTTGAGGCTTCCGCCCAGCCCTCACGATCGTCAGTGATCCTCAAAATAATTGGATTAGGTGCACTCACTGCCTCACCCATCAACCTCGGATAGTCGGACTTCTTATGGCCCACCTAGTTGCAGTTAAAACACATCAGAGTCGAGCCTCGAGGACAATCCCTGCTGAAATGACCAGCCTGACCACAACTGAAGCAACCCCTTCCTTCGTCATGACAGATCCCTTCGTGGGTCCTCCCACACTTGGAACAATGGCTCCGGCCCTGATGGCCTCCTTGTCACAAATCCTGAGTTATAAGCCTCTTCTCCAGGCCCAATACGATCTAAATCTGATCTAGCTTCCTCTTCCCAAGGTGCTCCAAATCAATTTCCTGCTCTCAGGTTCTAGAAATCATATCATTTAGGGTCTTGCACCCTGTCAAGCTCACAAACTCCCTGATGTCATCCCTCAACATATCATGATACATCACCTTATTCATCTCCTTGTTTGCCACATACTACAGAACCAACAAGCCTTCTACCGAAACTTGGTAGTGATCTCTGCCACAATCTCAATAGTTTGACTAAGGTCCTGAAACTCCCTCACCAACTGTTGCACCTCAATTTCTAGTGCAAACTCCTCTTGGAATTGTGTGACAAAATCCTCCCAAGACATGGCCACCACGACTGCAGATCCTAATGCACTACCGACCTTCTCCCACCAATCACATGCTCGATCCCTCAAAAGACAAGATACAAATCCCACCTTTACATCCTTAGGGAAAAAACTTGTCCGTCTATCATTCTCCATGTTATCAATCCATCGGCGGCTAGCAATGGGGTCCTTAGCCCCAATGAACTTTGGAGCTCCACAAGCCTTGAACTCCCAAAAAGCGGGAGTTCGCGCTTTGAACTGTTCTGCCGCGACCTCAGCCCGAAAGGCCCCGATCCGCTCATCAAGAAGATACATAATCCTAGAGCGGTATGCATCCTGATTCTCCTCCATAATCTCCATGATCCTGTCCTTGATCGTACCAAAAATCATAGGAGTCTGCTCCAAAATACAGGGGTGATCTCTGACAAAATGAATACCTGCATCCGCTTATCCATCGACTCATTGCCAACACCTGAGCGTGAACCAGATCCTCCTCCTCGAGTGTTCTGTTGGATTAATATCTAAGTCCATAACTATATTTGGTATGTACTTGACCCGACCCGGCATGGTCCATTTGGGTTGTACTTCACCGGCACAATTTATATGGATAGTCTTTTGAGAATAGTATATTTATGATTTATATTAATATATTATAAGTTCTAATATATTAATATGGAATCATATTATTTAATTAGTATTGATCAAGAATTAATTTAGAATTAATTAAGTGATCAAAAAGAACTAATTAAATATGGACTCTTATATATATGGAATGGGCCAAGTTCATTTAGGTTGGGCTAAGCTTTCATGGATGGTTCATGGAGCTTTTAACCCATGGATCCTATGTAAATGAAAGGTCATGGGTATTAGGGTTTACATGGATGTAACCCTAATCCTCCATAATATATAAAGGGGTCCTTGGCTCATAAAATTGGCACAAGTGTGTGAAAATAAGAGTGGGCCGATTTTAGTGTGCATACATATTCTCTCAAGTTCTTCCAAGGTGTTTTGGTGATTTGTGATTCCATTTGAGGCTTCCACACTATTGGGGCTAAGCTCTTAAAGCTTGAAGACATCAAGCTACATCAAAAGGTATGTCATCTAACTAAAACTTTGTAGTATAAGTGCTTCAAAATATGCTAGTTAGGATGAAACCTTGGAATAGTTAATATTTGCATGTATAATAGAGAAAACATAGATCCAAGGTTTATAGGGTTGCATGTACACCATAGGAGTGTTAGAATGCTCAAAACCCAACAGTGGTATCAGAGCCATGGGTTGTTTTCTGTTATATTGATGCAAATGTTTTATTTTCAAGTTGGCAAAAAAAGGAAAAAAAACATGACGTTTGTCAAATTTTAAGATAATTACTTGTTTTGTGAAAAACGAATTATTTGTAAAATTTGAATCATTTGTTATATGAGTTGAATTAGGTCAAATTTAGTAAAAGATAAAATGATATGATTATTTTATTAGTTTTAAAAGTTTGATCTAAATGTTTTAAGGAGTTACATATTTTGTCATAAAATTTTGGAGCTCAAAAGTTTTTTTTTAAAGTTGTGATCTTAAGGGTTTTTAAAACTTCCATAAGTTATGGATATGAAAGTTTTTTTTTTTTAAAAAAAATTGATTCAAAGTTTTTATGGAGTTACAAAATTTGGTGTTAATGTTTTAAAGAATTCCATAACTTGTTCTTAAGTTATGGAACATGAAAAGTTTCATCATAAAACACCATTAATTCCATAAGTTATGGAATCCAAAGGTTTTCAAGAATTACAAAACTTGCCCTCAAGTTTTGGAATTTGAGAAAAGTTTTTTATGAAAAAAAGAATTGAATTCTAAAACTCTTGGGTTCATAACTTAAACAATTAATTAAATGGTTTTAATTTTGAGTTTAATAATTGGAATTATGATGTTTTGTTGAATAGTTCAAATTAACTCTTATGGACTTTATTAATAGTTAATTAAAGCGTTTAATTAAAAGAGTATTATTAATCCATAAATATATGGTTTGAGTTTAATTAAATTAAAAATCTAGTTTAATTAATAGATTAAACCACCAAGTATTTTAAATGTCTAAAATACACCCTTATACTATTATAATATTAAAAGTTTAATATATTATATGTATAAGAGAAAGTCGTCTTACCATTAGTAGGCCTTATTCACGAAGCCGGTCTATAAGAGGGGTATAAGGTTACTGCGTATAAAATGGCAGTTTAATTGGTGTCCACTCTCACTCTCCGCTTCCTTGACCGGTGGAGGGTCGTTAGCCGAACATGTAGGACAAGGACTATAATTCTCCCTTCATTATAAGTATAATGATAAATACTAAGTAACTAAACACTTATAAATTCCCAATCTTAGTTACTTTGGAAAATGTGAATAAGGTGCAAATCCATGAAATTACACTTTGCACTTTGTTTAAGCTATTAGTGGAGCGTGTGTGGTTAACCGGCACACTAACCTGGACTTAACAAGGTAGGCAAAGGGTAACTTAATGTTTATCATAGTATCGTTGGAGCGTGTGTGGTTAACCGGCACATCGATTGAGGGGTAAATATTAAGGGTACCAAGTATATTTGCATGGTTACTTCACACCTTGTTTTGTGATCCTCGGCATCCCAGTCACAAAACCTGAAGGGCACACTCGAGATTGAAACTGTTGGATTAATGTCTAAGTCCATAACTATATTTGGTATGTACTTGACCCGACCCGGCATGGTCCATTTGGGTTGCACTTCACCGACACAATTTATATGGATAGTCTTTTGAGAATAGTATATTTATGATTTATATTAATATATTATAAGTTCTGATATATTAATATGGAATCATATTATTTAATTAGTATTGATCAAGAGTTAATTTAGAATTAATTAAGTGATCAAAAAGAACTAATTAAATATGGACTCTTATATATATGGAATGGGCCAAGTTCATTTAGGTTGGGCTAAGCTTTCATGGATGGTCCATGGAGCTTTTAACCCATGGATCCTATGTAAATGAAAGGTCATGGGTATTAGGGTTTACATGGATGTAACCATAATCCTCCATAATATATAAAGGGGTCCTTGGCTCACAAAATTGACACAAGTGTGTGAAAATAAGAGTGGGCCGATTTTAGTGTGCATACATATTCTCTCAAGTTCTTCCAAGGTGTTTTGGTGATTTGTGATTCCATTTGAGGCTTCCACACTATTGGGGCTAAGCTCTTAAAGTTTGAAGACATCAAGCTACATCAAAAGGTATGTCATCTAACTAGAACTTTGTAGTATAGGTGCTTCATAATATGCTAGTTAGGATGAAACCTTTGAATAGTTAATATTTACATGTATAATAGAGAAAACAGAGATCCAAGGTTTATAGGGTTACATGTACACCATAGGAGTGTTAGAATGCTCAAAACCCAACAGTGGTATCAGAGCCATGGGTTGTTTTCTGTCATATTGATGCAAATGTTTTATTTTCAAGTTGAAAAAAAAAGGAAAAAAAACATGACGTTGGTCAAATTTTAAGATAATTAATTGTTTTTGTGAAAAACTAATTATTTGTAAAATTTGAATCATTTGCTATATAAGTTGAATTAGGTCAAATTTAGTAAAAGATAAAATGATATGATTATTTTATTAGTTTTAAAAGTTTGATCTAAAGAGTTTTTTGAAACCTCCATAAGTTATGGATATGAAAAGGTTTTTAAAAAAAATTGATTCAAAGTTTTTTATGGAGTTACAAAACTTGGTCTTAATGTTTTAAAGAATTCCATAACTTGTTCTTAAGTTATGGAACATGAAAAGTTTCATCATAAAACAAGTATTTAACTCCATAAGTTATGGAATCCAAAAGTTTTCAAGAGTTACAAAACTTGCCCTCAAGTTTTGGAATTTGGAAAAAGTTTTTTTATGATAAAAAAAAAATTGAATTCTAAAACTCCTTGGTTCATAACTTAAACAATTAATTAAATGGTTTTAATTTTGAATTTAATAATTGGAATTATGATGTTTTTATTGAATAATTCAATTAACTCTTATGAACTTTATTAATAGATAATTAAAGTGTTTAATTAAAAGAGAATTAATAATTCCATAATGACATGGTTTAAATTTAATTAAATTAAGAGTATAGTTTAATTAATAGATTAAACCACCAAGTATTTTAAATGTCTAAAATACACCCTTATACTATTATAATATTAAAAGTTTAATATATTATATGTATAAGAGCAAGTCGTCTTACCATTAGTAGGCCTCATTCACAAAGCCGGTCTATAAGGGGGGTATAAGGTTACTGCCTATAAAATGGCAGTTTAATGGGTGTCCACTCTCACCCACCGCTTCCTTGACTGGTGGAGGGTCGTTAGCCGAGCAGGTAGGACAAGGACTATAATTCTCCCTTTATTATAAGTATAATGATAAATACTAAGTAACTAAACACTTATAAATTCCCAATCTTAGTTACTTAGGAAAATGTGAATAAGGTGCTAATCCATGAAATTACACTTTGCACTTTGTTTAAGCTGTTAGTGGAGCGTGTGTGGTTAATCGGCACACTAACCTGGACTTAACAAGGTAGGCAAAGGGTAACTTAATGTTTATCATAGTATCGTTGGAGCATGTGTGGTTAACCGGCACATCAATTGAGGGGTAAATATTAAGGGTACCAAGTATATTTGCATGGTTACTTCACACCTTGTTTTGTTATCCTCGGCATCCCAGTCACAAAACCTGAAGGGCACACTCGAGATTGAAACATGCCATTGAAAAGTTCAATGAATCTCAAAAGAATCTAGGAGTTTCAAAACCAATTAAAACCTAATAATACATTTCGTTTATCTTGGTGGAAATTGGTGAATCGTCATTCACCTACCTTCAAATATTTTATAGCTTGGATTACGGCATCCCTCTTCCAAGTTATAAAATAGCTTGTTGGGTCCTAGCTTTAATATATCATATTGGGTGTTATATTAAGGACATAAATCAACTTTACGTGAATTTCTCCCATTGTTGATGTCTGGTTTAGACAACAATGATCTTCCCAAACCAAGCTTTCCTAATGAATATGACTTCCCGAGTTTGGCTCATGGAAGTCATACTTCTCTTCCTCTACCTCCTCCAATTATTCTCCCTAACCCACAAGTTCAAGGTCACTCAAGCCCTAATGGCAAGCAAGGTCTATGTGTGATCACATCTTAGAGATGAAGTCACATATTGACAAGCCGAGAGAGTTGGGTGTCAAAGTCTTGAGAAAGTTGGATGTTCAATCACTTTCTAAGTCACATAGTGAGTTCCTTTGGGACTACTATGAAACAGACTATGACATGAACCTTAATGATCATATCTATTTGCTTGGTGCTGCTGAATCAGCAATGATTTGGAACGATAGTAAAGCAAATTTGATTAGAAGATCAACTTCCCAAAAACTTTAAGGACAGTGACAATGGTGACACTGGAAATCCAGAAAAAGCATTCTCTTCCCAATGGAAAGGGATTGGCCATAGTCAACCCGGTTGACCAAATGGTAAAGAGAAAGGCTAAGTCTGAGATAGTTCCATTACCAAAGGGTCCATATGTTTATTTTGCCAAAGGAAGGGGCGTTGATTGCAAAGCTGCCAAATTTACCTAAGGATGTTAAAGTCAATAAATTTGACTCTACATCAGGTAGAGCCCATTATCTAACTCTGTTAAGTTCTATTCTGAGATCCTCATTACATGATGTGACTGGGTCACATGTTGATGTTTTAAGAATCAAAGAATAGAGAGAAATCTTAAAGGAAGTATATGTTGATTCTGATCGCGAAGGTGGATTTCGATCGCATCAGAATTTTGAGCAGTTGCTTAAGAAGTTATGATATATTGCTAAGGAATAGATAACAACAATTTTCCATGTGGATTGTAAGGATAAGTTTTTCCGCAAAGTTTTAAAATAAAAGAAAATTGTTTAATTTTATTTATTTGAAGTATCCTTACAATGGCATTTGTGGAAAATTGTTGCTTATATGATTCCACGGACAGCAATATTGGAAAATGGATTTGATTCTTTCATTTGTGGTAGTGTCTAAATTTACCAAATCAGGAAAGTTCCTCATCGCCCAAGTTTCAATTAGACCGAAACTTGTAATCATGCAAGTTGAATAGTATGATGAATGAGAACTTTCAAGCATTGGAAAATCAAGACTAATTACTTGTTCACATGGATGTGTGAGTCAAGTGAAGGACTAAAGGGATCGAGTACACATTCTTGTGCACTGGTCATGTCCACCACAAAGCTCGTTAAGACTATTTGATTTACTAAATTTTAGTAAATATGGTTATACTTACAAGTTTAAGTATAATTCTGAAACATTGGAAAAGTCTCAATGTATGGCAGAACGAATGGGAAGAATCAAATTAGGCAGAAAGATAAAAGTTTCTCAAATCTGAAAAGACGGGAGAGTACTTTAGTATCATGTTTGTGATCATGTTAATGATTTAGAAATCATATCACAATTAGTCCTCTAAAGGTCATCTTAGTGCATTCTTATGACTAAGAAGAGGAGTCATGAATTGTTGAAATGGTTAGATCAGGAATATGAGTCATACTTCGTTCCAAAACAATTCTTAGAGCCATACTCCAAGATTGTAACTTGAGTGACGTATCTTAAGGAAAGGTTTAAAACACTTGTCAAATGTAAGAGTAAAAGTGTCCTACTCTTGTACATTTGAAATTGGTAAGTTGTGATGTTTTGGATAAAACAAAGACCAACTAAGGCCAATTGTGTGAAGTGTTTGTCTTGATAAAGAATCCGCACTATCTCTTGAATATTTGGCAAGATAGTCTTATATGTCAAGAGGATAGTGGGAGTCTTAAAGATCCTAAAAAGAATTTCAAGAACTAATCAAGAATAAAACCTGAGGTTCTTCACTAGCACACGACTTGAGCTTTATAACCTATCGTGTTGACATATTCTGTGCCCATTCCAGGTAAAGTTGGCTTTGCATAGGAGTTCTGAAAGTTCTCAATTGGTTGCATAACAACTTGGAAGCAATGGCAGGCCCTGTACTGCCAGGTGGCAAGAAGTTAAGATTGCATAAGTTCAGTCCATATGAGTTTGGATTTGTCATTATCCTTGTCTTGTGACTATGGTTTTGACGATTCACATGGATAAGAACACATACACCATAAAATCTAAGGGTCATAAGGTTTCTCTCCGATTCATGAAAATGATGGTGAGGAAACACTTCCACCAAGTAGATTTGAAGCAGATGGCAAAAGGTCTAAACAATTGAGACTATGATTACGGCATCCCTTTTCATAGTTCTGAAATTGTTTAGACACACATGCATGCTATCTAAGGAAAGGTGTATGATTTTGATAAAGTTTTATCAAAGCATCTCGTATCAGAAATCTGAAATTTGGTAAGAAAGTCAATAAAGTATTGATTTCTAGAAGTCCAGCTGATTCCTGAGTACATGTCAAAGCTAGTGGGAGCATAAGTGTTATACTAATAATCATCATGTTAGTGGAAGCATGATAATTATTGTTAGTGTTGCAAGTTAGCAATGTTAATTATAGAAAACAAAAGTTTCAATTCGTGAGGCTGCAGGGATTGAAAAAGTTGTTTTGCTATAATTAAGGGAGAGGATATATTTCATTTCAGTTCTAAAGGCTTAGATTGAGACCTTAATCATCTTTAGTCAAGAATATATATATGAATTTCATGTTGGATTGATTCAACTTAAGGAAATTCTATATATTGCATTCTCAAAATTCGATTATGATTACAGCATCCCTCTTCATAGTCAAATTTTGAAAACATGGCAAATAAAAATATTGTAGCAAAAGACTGGTCTAGAATCATGTCTTTATGTGAGACATCATGAATCGTGTACCATTTGCTTTGGGTACAGGATCGATTGCATGTGCTATAATATTTGTCATTTCTAAATTTTTCCAAATGCCCAGAGGCATTAAGAAGGGAAAAGGTCTAGAATTGGATATGACTAAAATGATTAAGCAATTGTCGAGGACAATCTGAGGTTTACCAAAGATTGGTTGCTCAGGGACAGTTGGAAGTATAGTGCTAATTTTGGAAGGACCATATTGACATATTCTGAAAAGAGGCATCTCTTATTCAGAAGTGATAGTCAAAATGAGAATATGGAGTTGTCTCCATAGGTGGAAGTTATCTGTGTAAGATTAGAAAACTTAATGCAAGAAGCATGTCCAAAGCAATGTACTTTGAATATGAGACTTAGTTTCCATGGAGTTGATCTCCATTGGAATACCTTATAATGACTGTTGACAAGTCTTTGTGACTTTGTACATATTCATTACAGGAGGGTTAGTACATATAAGTTTAAAATCTAAACAGATTTCGATAAATGATAGGAATTTGAAATTCTCACATTTTTCGATAAGGATTTGGGAGTGTGAAATTAGAATCATTGAAATTATGTTCAATTGGTTTATTTCACAAAGTAAGGATCATAGACAAACATAGAGTGCATACTTGGTGTATGGCAAAGCTGTTGTTTAAGAAAAACATAGTGTACATGCTTGGAGCATGGGACAACTAGGGTTTTTAATTCAAGTATAAAGTTGATAAAACCGAAACAATGAATAACGAGTAATCAGTATGGTGATAAATAAAAGTGTTTATTTATATTCATAGGGTTTGATACCATATTTGATTCATTTATTCTTGTGTTTCACTTTGCATGTTTTGACTTCCAGAATAACTAAGTCGCTCTTCCTGAATGATTAAGTTTTTCAAACCATCCACAGTCGGTCATATGTTGGAAGTAGATATGAATCAAGACTGTCATGGGTTGGTTTGTAGAGGTCCAAGTTGGTGGACAAAGTGGTGCTACAACACTCATGAGTGCTCATAAGTTCTGAGTATTGGATTCAACCCTCGCTCATTTGAATCACTTCATGGATTTTATCACGAGTGATCATGAGACGATAATATATTATATTCTTCAAACCTAGAGATATGAGTTGTTACTATGAGTTGGTTATACATTGATTGCACGAAAACGCATTTGGTAACTCGATGTTATAAAACGTGCCTTTGTGTATGATTCAACAAGTAGTAGAACAAGCCATATGAGTCGAAGTTTATCCATTCCTTTTACCTTCGGGATAAAAGCGATATCTGTGGGCCCCTCGATGATTTAGCGATGACACACGTGAGTGCTTGGCCAAGCCAGGACTGATTTGATTTGTTCAATCAGTCAGTCATCATAAATCGAAAATCGGGAAACAACAAATGGACAGAGAGAATGATTATAATCCATGTCTCAGTCCATATGATATCTAGAATGGAGGAATATATGATCCCTTATCTAATGGACAAGTCATTGACAAGGTCAGAGTTCGACAGCGGCTTTAAGAGCTACGATTGCTAGTTAGGTTTTGAAGTCATACTCAATAATAGTTTTAGACTTATCCAAGTGGGAGACTGTTGGATTAATGTCTAAGTCCATAACTATATTTGGTATGTACTTGACCCGACCCGGAATGGTCCATTTGGGTTGCACTTCACCGGCACAATTTATATGGATAGTCTTTTGAGAATAGTATATTTATGATTTATATTAATATATTATATGTTCTAATATATTAATATGGAATCATATCATTTAATTAGTATTGATCAAGAATTAATTTAGAATTAATTTAGAATTAATTAAGTGATCAAAAAGAACTAATTAAATATGGACTCTTATATATATGGAATGGGCCAAGTTCATTTAGGTTGGGCTAAGCTTTCATGGATGGTCCATGGAGCTTTTAACCCATGGATCCTATGTAAATGAAAGGTCATGGGTATTAGGGTTTACATGGATGTAACCCTAATCCTCCATAATATATAAAGGGGTCCTTGGCTCACAAAATTGGCACAAGTGTGTGAAAATAAGAGTGGGCCGATTTTAGTGTGCATACATATTCTCTCAAGTTCTTCCAAGGTGTTTTGGTGATTTGTGATTCCATTTGAGGCTTCCACACTATTGGGGCTAAGCTCTTAAAGCTTGAAGACATCAAGCTACATCAAAAGGTATGTCATCTAACTAGAACTTTGTAGTATAGGTGCTTCATAATATGCTAGTTAGGATGAAACCTTGGAATAGTTAATATTTGCATGTATAATAGAGAAAACATAGATCCAAGGTTTATAGGGTTGCATGTACACCATAGGAGTGTTAGAATGCTCAAAACCCAACATGTTCATCACCATTCTAAAAAGCAACCATACAATAATCAAAACATACCCATATAACTCCTCATCCTACAGGTTTCCTAGAATCTCCATGACCCTCCTTGATTCGAGTATGAATCTTGTACTTTTCAGTGGTACAGGTCGAATACTACCTTCCACACCTATCCATACTTTCCTCAAAAATTACCCGAATCCTCTAAGTCACCTTATCAAACTGGTACTCCAAGTACCCGCTAAACAACACAACCAAACCCACTACTGCACTTCCTAGACTCTCCTAGGTTCCCGACCTCACCCTGCCATCAGCTGCTAAAGAACTCCCACTAATGTCAACTAACTACTTCATGAATAAAATAACATGAAACTAAGCTTAGATAATTCTGCGAGTAAAAGACTCAACCCAACAATGGTTAGACTCAAATGAGAGTTGTGCAATAGAGTCAAATCCATCACTCTGAGACTATTTAACCTTTGCAGCATGTGACTTAACGTGTTCACTTAATACTTAACTCACATCACTAAGGGTCCCACAAAGCACAAAGCAAGCATCATTCATGCAGTAGCACTCCAAGCCACAAGGAAAACAAAGAACATCCCAATCTCACTTACTACTACCATGCTAGGAACTTCTACTCTTACTGCCGATTGCCTTATGCATGCAAATTATACAGAACACAATATCAAATAGACTATCGAACAAATGACTCTACCCTAGGACCATAACCAAAAAAGGAATAGGAAATAAGGCTAAATCAGTCACTCTAGGGCTATATGATCCTAATCGTATACAATTTTTAAAGCATACACTTAGCAGTTACTTCTACCAATATAGAATCCAAAGCTAGCATAGCATCCAATTCCTCCTAGGCTATGAGGCATCACATATCAGACAAATCTATCATGAAATTCCTGAAAGTATCCTTAGCTTTATCCTATCATGCAAGCACTCATATCATATAACATATCAACATGTATGGGTATTCTGGGAATCACTTACTTGAGCTCAACTGATTGCACACATCACACCCCTTTTCTTTATAAAAACCCTTTTAGAAATTTGTTTCCTTTCAAAAGATTATCAACTCCTCAGTTTGAGTTTAGTCACACCCGAGAGTGTACCCGAATCCCTCAAATCAAGGCTCTGATACCAACTTGTAATAGCCCAGTAATCCCTGGAAAAATTTTCATTTTAAAACATTAATTCATATAACATTCTATTCCCACAATCATTCAATGTGAAAAACGGTATTTAAACAATAGAGTAAAAATCACGACTAAGCAAATGCGGAATAAACTATGGGGATGTTGTGCAGTCACATTAGGCCATTCCCTTTCCAACTGGAAATACTTGAAACCATAAACATGAAACCCTAAGCACAAAGCTTAGTGAGTTTCCCAAAATACCACATACCATACATATCATTAGGCCTAGCCCTCACATTGGGCCCAATCCATAATAATGGGCCTAGCCCTTCCTAATCAATGGGCCCAGTCCAGCATACAATTAGGCCTAGTCTGTCATACAACGGGCCTAGCCCATCATTTAATGGGCCCACTCCTACATGCGTGTCATTAGGCCCAGCCCATCATAGAATGCAAAAGTCACAAAGACAACTAGCATCCTACATAAAATATCTTAGTGGGCCGGCATTGGTGCCTTCGACCCATAGGTATAGTGAGGAGACTCACCTCAAATCGAGATAACTGAAACACACACGTGCTGCTGCCACCAGGCTCTTCATACTAAACATATAAAAAAAACATCCCTAATCAATAATTAGGGTAATAACCCAAAATCAAAGATCCAACTCTTATTCTATCATGCTAAGAGTAAATGACCAATTTACCTTTCCCATACCTGACCCAACGATTCCTGGCCCAAAACCCAAATGACCCAAGGCCCAAAACGGACCATAATGGCACCCTGGCGAGTACGCCCCCCATATATCCCCGGTACCCCCGGCGTACTGCCTTGCTGACCAATCTCAACTTAAAAGCTCTTAATGCTTAAGACCAAATCATCCAATTTCCAGATCTAATTCTAAGGGACGTTTTAAGTCATAAAGTTCCTTACTTTATGGCTTTGCATGGATTAATGATGCCCAAACCAAAGCCTTGGATTCACAACTTCACCAAAAGACCACAAACTCATGCATGGAAGAATTATACTCATCAAGATTCGATTTTTATGCTACATGAACCTCAGATCTAACCAGAAATGACACCCTTAAGCTTTAGAGTAGCTTTTACTCACAAGAACCAAAACCATGGGACCAAAATATGAAAATTACAACCCAAACTAGATCTACATAAAAGAACCATCAAGATGGAAGGTTTATACCTCCAGAAGAAAGATGAAGGTGGCAACGTCTGGACCTACAAGCTCCAAGGCAAAAAAACGCTTATCCAAAGAGCTCCTTCTTCTCCAAGATGTACCAAGAACACTCCAAAGCACTCAACAACTCAAGGATCTCACAAATGGGGCTAAGGTTTCGAAATTAGGGTTAGAGAGGATGGAGGCTGAAGGTAATAAGGGTTTGAAATGAGTTAAGGTCTTTAAATAGGGTCCAAGACCCAAGTATTAGGGTTTGCATCTTACTTACATACGCCCATCGTACTCCTTGTACGCCCAGAGTACCACGGTGACCCTCTGCAATCAACTGAGCCTAGTACGCCCAACGTACACCATGTATGCCCACCGTACTAGCCTAAACCCAAAATCTTCCTGACTTCTAATGGTCATAACTCTCGCGTCCCAATTTCAATTTCGGCGTTCTTTATATGCTCGGAAAGGTAATGAAAAGCCCTACAATGATGTCAAGTCTCCTTTGACTCAAAACCTTCTAAACTAGAATCCTTAATTCAATAAAGGCCTAAAGCATCATTTTTACCATTATACCCTTGGGCTCCTAAGTACAAACCAAAAGTTCGGCTCACACAGCATATATATATATATATATATATATATATATATATATATATATATGTTGATTGTTTATGGACGTTTTCTCAAGTTTTTTTTTTCACTTTACATGAGACAAAATTCTATTATGGTTGTCCATAGTGAAATCCTTTAGATCAAATATCAATAATAACAAACAAAAGTTATTTCAATTTAAGAAAAAAAGTGACTTTATGGAGTAATGAATTATCACTTTTGTATACATTTAGTCATTTTCTATAAGATTTACCATTAAACTTATACTTATACTTGTTCAAAAAATATCATTTTAACAGATTATTGCAGATTTAGTCGCTATGCCTATTTAAAAACCCACTAAAATCACATTTATTATTTAGAAACATCATTAAACTTATATTTCCGTACACGATTTACCATAAAACTAATTTTGTACACAATTAGTCGCTTAATCTTTTCCGGCCATGATCAATTTTCTGAATATTTTCTCCGACTAATACAATTTCAAAGAAAAAAGAAAATACCATTTTACATTATCATCTTTGAAAAACATTGCAAAGAGCACATTCACTTCCTTCTCCTCTCCGGTGAAAACGCCCCAACAAGCTTTACTACAGTCAACGTCCTTTTTGCCACTACCCACACCTTTCCACACTCCTGGTACTTTGCAAATTTTATTGTTGGAATATGAGTTTTTTTTTAGGTTTGAATCAGTTTTTAGGTTTAAATCGATTTTACTACATGATGAAGTTAATTTTATATTATTACTTGGTTGTAACACTCAGTTTCAAATCGTTTTATTATTCGGAGTTGTGGCTTGATCATCAGTTATCATAAGGCTTAGGGCCTTGGGCAAGAAAGGATTTGGCCCTTTTTAGATGTGGGTGTTATAGTCTAAGTGATCCGAGTGTTCGATGGCGTATCGGAGCCCAAGGGTATAATCGTAATTTTATAAATCAGTCCTTTATGAATTTTTGGTTTTGGTTCGGGAAGTTTTAAGGCTAAGGTGAGTTGTTAGAAGTGTAGGGCTTCTTGTCACCTTTTCGTGGATATAAAGTTCGTCGGAAATGGACTTAGAATGAAGGAGTTAGGTAAAGACCATGGAGGTAGCCCATGGCACTTGGATATCAGACCATGGGGGTAGCCCATGACACTTAGATATCAGACCATAGGGGAGCCCATGGCATTCTAGGTAAAGACCATGGGGTAGCCCATGGCACTTGGATATTAGACCATAGGGGGAGCCCATGGCATTCCAGGTAAAAACCATGGGGGCAGCCCATGGCAACTATATGTATGTCGCATGATATTATGTGGTTGTATGTTATGTGGTTTTTTGGGGAACTCACTAAGCTTTGTGCTTACGGTTTTCAGTTTATGTTTCAGGTACTTCTGTTTTCAAAAGAAAGAGCTTCGTTGATTGCAGAGCACACACCACCTTGTTCTACATTTTCTTAAATTACTCTGATATGATGTAATGATTGACACATTTGTTTTACCTGGATTCTTATGATGATGTTTCCGGAATTCTGGTTTTATTAATTGAAAAATGAAATTTTTAGGTCTTATTTTTGGGACGTTACAAGTTGGTATCAGAGCCTTGGTTTGAGGGATTCGGGGATACTCTCGGGTGTGTCTGAACTTAAATTGAGGGTTTGGTAAAATTTTCATAAAATAAATATTTATTAAAGGGTTTTCTAACAAAAAAAGGGGTGTGATGCATGCAATAGGCCGAGCTCGAGTAAGTTTTCCCAAAATAGTCATACATTTTATCCGATATGATTTGATCTGTGAATATGTGAATCGTATGCTAGTTAGGGCTAAGGATCTGCTCAGTTTTTGCATAATAGAATGCTAGGGCCAAATGAAGTTTTATGGTTTTAAAGGCTTCAATCAGTACGCGGGGTGTACTCGTCGTGTACATGGGGCATAATGGTTAAGGTGGCCGTGGGTGGTCTTTCAGTACGCCGAGCGTACTAAGGGGTACATGGGGCGTACTCCCTTCAGCACCAAACCCTAATTTTGGGGTTTTACCACTATATAAGCAACATTATATCATTCCTCTGGACATTTTAGGTTAGCCTCCATCCCCTTTAGCATACATTGAAACCCTAGAGTGTCTTGAGTGAGTTTTGGAGCTTGGAAGAGTGTTTATGGTGGTTTGTGTAAGAGAAGAACAAAGCTGAAGACTCATTTCTTGGAGAGGATCTTAGAGATTCAGTGTTAGCATCTTCATTCCGTGGCTTTGGAGGTATAAAGTCCTTATCTTGTCTACTCATTGTATAGATCTTCTTTTGGGTTTGTTTATGGTCATTTTTAGCCTCTTTTGGTTGGTCCTTGTGAGATAAGGTTGTTTCAGAGGCTTAATCTTGTAGATGTGGACGTTTTAGGTGTCCCTAAGGCATAAAAATGTGATCTTTATGGTTTATTTGGACTCATGCATGTGTTAAGACCCTTTATTAAGCTCTTTTGAGCTCTAGAGTCCCATTAAGCCATGCATGCGAGTAAAGTTGCCAACTTTACATGATAAGTCATCCATAGGAATCAGATCTGAGATTTTGGAGCACGGACTTAAGTGGTTAAGTGCTTATTGGAGAGGAATGCGGTTCAGGGGAGTACAATGGGCGTACCCATCTGGTACGCTGCGCGTACTATGTAACACCCCGGTATTCAGGTACTTTCAATTCATCCTTTTGGTTTTAATTTATGTCATTTTGGTCCATGTAGAAAGAAGTATCCATGAGAATCCCTAATGGCAAAATCGTAATTTGGAAGGAAGGAGAGTACGTCATGCATACGTGTGTACGCTTAGCTTACTAAGGTGTGTCTACGTATGTGGGGCGTACTTATCAGACATTGAAAACCCTAATTTTTGGGGTTGAGTCCTATATAATCCCCCTTATAACCTCATTTCCCTCACCCTTTCAGCCTTCACCCTCTTTGAGTTGATTTTGCAATCCCTAGTCCTTATGTGTGTTGAGCTTGAGTGTGTGTGTGTGTGTGTGTGTTTAGTGTTGAAGAAAGAAGAAAAGATTCTTTGAGAAGCTTTGGTGTGGGATTCAAGCTTGTAGATCTGAGATCTTCATCTCTTTGGGAAGATCCAGAAGGTATAAAGTCTTGAACTTTACTTGTATTCCTTAGAGATCTAGCCATATGGAGTTTTATGAGTTTTTGTCCCTTTTTCTTGGACTTAATGACTAAATGCTACTCTAAGACCAAAGGAGCTACCTTTTCAGAAGATTTGAGTTGTGTTAAGTCATAAAAATGCTTTCTTGGCTCATTTAGTGCTTGCATGCAAAGTGTGGAGGTCCTTAGTGGTTAAGACCAACTAGGAAGTTGGTTTTGGGTATTAATGATGCATGCATAACCATAAAGTTGGAATCTTTATGGTTAAGAGAACCTTCTTGGACTTGGATCTTGTTATTGGACGTTTGGACTGAATGGAATAAGCTATTATTCAAAGTTTAGCATGGCCACCACATACGCTGGGCGTAGGTGGTCAGCAGCACGTTCTTGGTCAAGGCGGAGTACGCTGAGCGTACAGCTGGGTACACCCTGCGTACTCAGTCTGTTGGGTTTAGGAGTTTGGGATTCAAGTTCAGGCCACCTTTTTGGGCTTTGATGCTTGGGCCCTTATTGGACCATCTGAGTATTGGTGTTTTGAACTAAATAAAGAGATAAACCTTAGGGTAAGGCCCAAGTAAGACTTTGGGCCCAATTTGGAAAATTAGGCCGATTATGGGCCTTGAGTGATTGCTTAGTGTTGGGCTTGGGTCTTAGCCCAAATAGGGAAAGGGTAAAGTGGCCTTTTACCCTAATGATGAACTATTACCCTTGTTTGTAATCCAATTATTAATTGGATGATTATTTTGATATGATAGCGCGGGGATTTTTGTGAGCCAACGGCCAGAGACTTTCAGTGTGATTCAACAGTGTGAGGTGAGTTTTCCTCACTATACTTTCGGTTCGAAGGCACCAAGGCCGACCCATTGGTTTGATAACCGGATATTCGTGATATGTTGAGTATGGAGTAGATATGCATGCTAGTTTTGATATGATAGTCTAGTAGATCTGTAGGACTACCTGTTATACTGTCTATTTATCTGTGTATGTTATTATCTGTTATATGTCGACATATTATGTGGGTTAGGTTGAGGTTGTGCTGCTTCGTGATGTAGCCAACAAACCCGGGAGCAAGCCATATATGAGTTGAGGGTTGGGGAGGGCATGCCAGACTCATACTGAGGGCTCATGAGCATTCCAAATACGATCTGAGGGCCAAGAAGGGCATGTCAGACTCGTACTGAGGGTTTAGTGATATTTAGTCTGATGACTGACCAGGACGAGGAGCAAGCCAGACATAAGTTGTGGGCCAAGGGAAAGCCAAACTTATGTTGTGGGCTCAGGAGTAATCCAGTCTATTAGCTATGGACCCGTTGCATGCTGATATTGTATATGTGCTATTTGTTGTGTATTGGTATTTTGGGGGAACTCGCTAATATTTGGGCTTACAGTTTTGGATTGTGTTTCAGGTACCTCAGAGGATCGCGAAAAGGAGAAGGCGTGATCGTGCACCTCCTCGTGTTTGGTTTTGTGATTTTGGGCAAACTCTGATATTATACATGTTTTGAAAACTATTTTGTAAACAATGATGATTTATGGGTTGTGTAACACCCAAAATATTCCAAACCAATTTACTTTCAAAAACAACCCAAGTTCCATTAGTTATTACAAAAAGGTTTCCAAATAGTTTATTATCAGAGTATCCCAGAAACAACATCATAAAAGTGAGGAGCGGTACGATCACGCCTTTGCCTTGCCACGATCTCCTGATGTACCTGAAACAGTAAACTGAAACTGTAAGCCCGAAAGCTTAGTGAGTTACCCCCAAAATACCCATACACATACAACCATACACATACAGAAATGAACAACATACTATGGGTCTGGTCAACCATCGGGTTGGAATACCCCTGGCCCTCAACCATCGGGTTGGAATGCCAACATACTACGAGTCCAATCATCCTCGGGATGGAATAATCTCGGCCCACAACCATCGGGTTCGAATGTCCACACACCTACACATACAACAACTACTATGGGTCCAATCATCCATCGGGATGGAATACCCCAGGCCCTCAACCATCGGGTTGGAATGCCCACATACTATGAGTCCAATCATCCTCGGGATGGAATACTCCCGGCCCACAACCATTGGGTTGGATTGCCCACACTCTATGAGTCCAATCATCCTCGGGATGGAATACTCGCGGCCCACAACCATCGGGTTGGATTGCCCACATAACCGATCAAACATGTGCACCTATATCAGATAATCATATAACAATCTACCATACAACATACTAGGGCCCTATCATCCTCGGGATGGGATACCCTCCACTACTGCTCAATCATGTGCACATATAACAGGTAATCTCCTACCAGCATACAGACAGTCAGAACACTATAGGTCACTAAGCATAACCACATCCGACCTAAGAGGATACAGATCTAACCGATCATACAAGCATATACCCATCCTATCTACCAGGATGTCGAGCTAACACATCGCAATAGTAACTATCTCAATTAACAAATCAAAGGGCCGGCCTTGGTGCCTTAGACCCTTGAGTACAGTGAGGATAACTCACCTTGAAATGCTGAACTGAAGAGGTAAGATCAAATCCTCTGCTTACGGCCACGAACTCCACCACCTAACACTTGATGAAACCATATCTATAAGTGCCCAATTTACCAGAATACCCTTGGAAGTCAAACTGGTCAACTCTTGGTCAAAGTCAAAGTCAACTGTCAAGGTCAACAATCCATGCTGACCTTAACTCGTCAAGTACCCCTAGCTACTCGTCGAGTTCCTTGCATAACTTGCCAACCCGTCGAGTCACTCGTCTGACTCGCCGAGCCCAAGGCATTCTTCATCGGACTCGTCGAGTCGTTCATACAACTCGCCGAGTCTACGACAATCTTCATCGGACTCGCCGAGCCGTTCAGGACACTCGCCGAGTCCCTTCAGTCCTTTATTCATACAGACGATTTTAAGCTGCTTCAAAGCTCCAAACAGTAGATCTAGGCTCCCAAGGCATGTTTATCACGTAAAGTTGCAATCTTTACGTGCATGCAAGGTGCTAATGGCTCAATACAAGCTAGAGAGAGGGTTCAAGACAAGAATGCTCACATACATGCAAAAAGGCTGATACTTTATGCCTCCATAGACCAAGACAAGTCTAGATCTGAAGTTGCAACCTTAGATCTAGTCCCAAAACCCGAAATGGATCCTAAACATGCTAAATAGCCCCAAATCATCATCCATGAGTAGATCTAGAAGGGAAGAGCTCAAGGAAACGACTTGTTACCTCCAAAGTGTGCCCAAGCCGAAGTAGACTCTGAATCTACACGAATTCCTTGATGCTAGCCTCTTGATCTACAAGCTTACTTCACTAGAATCACCTTCTAAAGCTCAAAAACTCTCACCAATGGCTCACACACGATTTTAGGGTTTACTGACTCTCAAGGGGTAACAAAGAGGCTGAGGTGAGGACATAAGGTCCTTTAAATAGGGTGCAAACCCTAAGACTTAGGGTTTTCTCTTCCCAGCACCAACTCGTCGATTCCAGCCGCCGACTCGACGAGTTGGTCATTTAACACGTGGCCAAAACCTGCTCCGACTCGACGAGTAGGCATACCTACTCGCCGAGTAGGCTCCTTAAATCACACATAAGCCCCTAAATCATACTTTTGAAATTTAGGATGTTAGAACTCTCCCCCACTTAAATTAGGCTTCATCCTCGAAGCCTGCTGCAGCATACGATTTCGGATAACACTCCTACATTGCGGCCTCCGATCTCCCAAACCAGCCCAAATCTCTTCAGGCGTTACTACCGCGTCCCTTCTAAGTACAACTCCTTCCTGTGCAGGATCCCTACCTATTGCTCCAAGCCTTCCACCGGCCTCTTCTCCTTGACATTCACACCCATCAATCTAAGTATCACTCGATGATACTTCCACCTTCCTGTCACGTACCCACTTTCATGACTTGCGAAAGTTGGATACCACTGTAATTCACTGGGCTCTCTTTCACAGTACTAGTCTGTCCTTCCCTTCCCAAAATTGGCGATAACCCGGGTAACTTGCAATATTGGAAACTCATCCAGTTCCCTTCCTGAATCTAGTCCCATTCCGCGCTGACAGGATGACGCATCCTTCAGCTTCCGAGCAACTCTCATGAACAACCAGCTATATCGCATAAATACTCATACCTGACCCAATCAGCCTCGGGCTGGAATACCAGGTACGCCTACGACGGGTCCAGTCATCCCTAGGATGGTATACCCTCGTATCCTCACGCATGTTTGGCCCAATCAACCCTCGGGTTGGAATACCAAACACATCAGGCCCAATCAATCATAGTGTCCGGTCATCCTCAGGATGGAATACCCTAGATTGGAATACCTCTACATACATAACCCATGTCTACAACCATACTTGGTATCCAAGGATCTGTCCTTGCATCTCCTTCAAACTTCACTGATTCGACACAACCGAGCACAGTTCACCCAAATCTCAACAATACATCCAATCCGAACGTGCTCCTACAACAGACATAGTCACACAATTTCTATACCCACAGCCTATGACTGGAATACCATTACGTGGTCCTCAGCATAGGTCTGTATTGCCTCTGATTCCACATCATGAGTCTGGTATGCCCTCCCTGGCCCTCAGCTCATGACCGGAATGCTCTCGGGGACCGATCGACACTACTGTCATCACTTCAGTTGCCCAACACTTCGACCCTACAGATATCCACTTTCCTCTGCCACTGGAAGGGCCTAATCGATGCTCCTCTCATCAACACATAACATACGATGCGAAAACTACTACCACACACGAATCACAATGACTCCAACCAATAATAACATACCTACCACTACTGGCCAACTAGCACGGCCCTCATATCTAACCCATATCATCCCCTTCGGGTTAGCATACCAACATGTCTAATCAATTCAACTATCGAGTCGAAAATTCTCAGGGTTTGTTGGCCCACCGCCCCAACCCTACCGCTCCCTTCGAGCCTCCGTGCCTACGACTTACAGTCGGCCCGCACCGAGTATGTTGGCCTACTGCATAGAGTAGGATCGCCTCGACCCCATCCAAATGCCATAACCGATCAAGAAAAGATCTAACCCGGTTCCCAGAACCTAAATGATGGGATATTCTAATGCCAAACCTTCCCAAAACTGACTAATACCCATTCGGATCCACTCTCACTCCCCAACTGGAGTATTACCCCATCCAAGAAGATGAAACCTCGGAGATACTCCGAACTGATGGGATCGCCAAGATCCTCTGAACTTCGTCCGACCTCTAATAACAACTTCCAATCAGCCAAACTACACCGGAGTCCTCAGTATATCGAACCGCCTCATTGCACCCCTCTAGTAACCGTCATCCAACTGCATCAGGCAGCATCTTCCAGAGCAAACGCCGCATCCGAGAATTCCCAATTCTCCCCCACTTAGAGCACTAACTACTGTCTACCGGCGGCGAAGCTAGTACGCGACTCAATTGTCCCTATCCGAGGAAACGATCTTCAAAGAGTCCGAGCTCTTGCTGATGATTTCTGAATCCCTGTATCACAGCTGCTCGTCCTGGTTTGACGATTTCTCTATCCTATCTCTTTCTCTTGAATGTACCACAGGATCCTACCCATCTATAATTCCTCAACAGTAAATTCTCACTAGCATCTCCTATGCCCTAATAACTCACGCAGGAAATAAATGGAACTCATGATACCATCATGAACAAAAGATAGGAGAATGACATACCGGTCGTCACCTCTGGTGATGTCCCGGTCTCCTCGGCTATAAGCTAATAGGCACGCCCTTGAGCCTTTGGAGGCTCTGCTCTACCCTGACCCCCGTCAGTAAGCCTCAAAGTGGCTGGTGTTGGGGCCTGCACTGGCTTGGCGGCCAATAGAGGACACTGGGCCTTCATATGGCCCACCTGTTCGCAATGGTAACAAAGTCGGACTCCGGCAGCTGGAGTCTGCTGTCTGCAGTCCCTGGCTATGTGACCCTCCTTGCCACACTTGTGGCACCCAGAAGAAGACCGACATCCTCCATCATGCACCTTGCCGCACTTCCCACAAGTGCGACTCCTCTGACTTCCCTGTCGATAATCAGTGGCCCTCAACCATTTCGGCGCAGGTTGTGACTGCACCGGGGCCTGCCTCTGCTCCCTCAGTTTGAGCTCAATCTCTAACTCGCGCCTCTTGGCGGCCTCCTGCAACTAAAACAAAGTATCACATCTCTGTGTGGACACAAACTGTCTGATGTCCCTCTTGAGCATGCTCAGATACCGGGTCATCTGTGCCTGCTCCGAAGCAAACTCAGGGCAAAACATCGCCCTCTCCGTAAACATCCTGGTGATCTCCGTCACCGACTCTGAATCCTGTCTCAGCTCCAAAAACTCTTGAGCCAATCTCTCCCGCTCTACCCGCGGAACATAACGAGTACTGAACATATCCCGAAACTGATCCCAAGTCACCGCAACTCGCTGCACGTCAGAGTATGATCCCGTAGTCAACCTCCACCAATCCTTTGCCCCGAGCCTCAACAGGTTCATAGCACACCTCACCCTCTGATCAGTAGGGCATGAACATATGAAGAAACATCCCTCCACATCCGACAACCATCTCATAGCAACGATTGGATCCTGAACCCCGTTGAAAGTAGGGGGCTTCGTATTATCGAAGTCCCGATACTGAAAGCCCCGACCGACTCCTCCCCCTGCCGCTGCTACAGCCGTTGTAGCTGCCGTGGAAGCCGTCTATGCAAGAGCTGCATGGCGCTCATCAAAGTACTCAACCATGGCGGTCTTGATCGACCCAAACATTTCCGGTAACTGAGCCCGGAACATAGCAGCAACCTCATCATGCAGGATCTCACGAATCCTGGCATCCAACTCCTCCGTCCTCATCTGACCGATAACCTCGGGTGGTGCTGATCCATCCTGACCACCCTCTCCTGACCTTGATCCCGAACCGGATCCCGCCCCGAAGCGTCTCGTAATCACCATACTGACATACATCCAAAAAGGACATTAGACATTCCTCAAAACAGCTCAGAAACTAGCTCCTAACCAAAACCCTAGGGATTGTGACTTCCTTGATACGCGTATGGGTCATGTGCTTTCAGTAGTACGGGCCCATACTACCTTCCACACCTACCCATATTTGTTCCAAGTATCGCCACAACACCCTAACAATACACATAAACAAAGCGAGCGCTCAATCCTCACTCCTAGATGAAAGTTAAATATCTCACTGCCCTACTGGTCCCACGACTCACCCATCCATGAAACTTCCACCAACCCTACAGCACTAGTGTATGCTAGTCATATATAACGCTGGACCCTATAGACTTTCGAATATCCAATCCTACCCTAAGCTCCCAATCAGACAAGAACAGAACATAAGGCCAAATCAAACATTCTCAGACTATAAGATCTTAGTTATATATAACCGTGATACAATACACTAAATAACTACAGTAATGATGTCAATTTCATATAAAGAGAACCCTAGGCTAGCAGGCATCATGACATCAGGCAATTCTATCCTGTAATTCCTGAAGATCCCTAGCCTATTACTAGCATGCTGTTCTATCATATCACATAATATCAAATAATTGTATGGTATTTTAGGGTCTACTTACTGGCTCCGGCTGATCGTACACCCTGCATCCTCATTTACTTATTTTGAAAACCATTTTAGAAATCATTTTGAAAACCTTTCCTATCTACCAGGATGTCGAGCTAACACATCGCAATAATAACTATCTCAATTAACAAATCAAAGGGCCGGCCTTGGTGCCTTAGACCCTTGAGTACAGTGAGGATAACTCACCTTGAAATGTTGAACTGAAGAGGTAAGATCAAATCCTCTACTTACGGCCACGAACTCCACCACCTAACACTTGATGAAACCATATCTATAAGTGCCCAATTTACCAGAATACCCTTGGAAGTCAAACTGGTCAACTCTTGGTCAAAGTCAAAGTCAACTGTCAAGGTCAACAATCCATGCTGACCTTAATTCGTTAAGTACCCCTAGCTACTCGTCGAGTTCCTTGCATAACTTGCCAACCCGTCGAGTCACTCGTCTCACTCGCCGAGCCCAAGGCATTCTTCATCGGACTCGTCGAGTCGTTCATACAACTCGTCGAATCTACGACAATCTTCATCGGACTCGCCGAGCCGTTCAGGACACTCGTCGAGTCCCTTCAGTCCTTTATTCATACAGACGATTTTAAGCTGCTTCAAAGCTCCAAACAGTAGATCTAGGCTCCCAAGGCATGTTTATCACGTAAAGTTGCAATCTTTACGTGCATGCAAGGTGATAATGGCTCAATACAAGCTAGAGAGAGGGTTCAAGACAAGAATGCTCACATACATGCAAAAAGGCTGATACTTTATACCTCCATGGACCAAGACAAGTCCAGATCTGAAGTTGCAACCTCAGATCTAGTCCCAAAACCCGAAATGGATCCTAAACATGCTAAATAGCTCCAAATCATCATCCATGAGTAGATCTAGAAGGGAAGAGCTCAAGGAAACGACTTGTTACCTCCAAAGTGTGCTCAAGCCGAAGTAGACTCTGAATCTACACGAATTCCTTGATGCTAGACTCTTGATCTACAAGCTTCCTTCACTAGAATCACCTTCCAAAGCTCAAAAACTCTCACCAATGGCTCACACACGATTTTAGGGTTTACTGACTCTCAAGGGGTAACAAAGAGGCTGAGGTGAGGACATAAGGTCCTTTAAATAGGGTGAAAACCCTAAGACTTAGGGTTTTCTCTTCCCAGCTCCAACTCGTCGAGTCCAGCCGCCGACTCGGCGAGTTGGTCATTTAACACGTGGCCAAAACCCGCTCTGACTTGACGAGTAGGCATACCTACTCGCCGAGTAGGCTCCTTAAATCACACATAAGCCCCTAAATCATACTTCTGAAATTTGGGATGTTACAGGTTGTTTTAGAAGTTTAATTTTTTCATGAATTTTATAGATGTTAGAAGTTGGTATCTGAGCCTTGGTTTGAGTGAATCGGAGGAACACTCATGTGAATCCAGTCTCAAACTAAGGAAAATATTTTAAAAATGATTTTTTTTCAAATGGTTTTCAAAATAATCAAGGAGGATGCGATGTGTACGATCAGTCAGAGCCAGTAAATTAACCCCAAAATACCATACTGTTATTTGATATTGTGATATGTTAGAACATCATGCTAGTGATAGGCTAGGTATATTTAGGATTTTGCATGATAGAATTGCTTGATTATATGATCCATGATAGCCTAGGGTTCTTCTCTAATGGAGTTGACATCATTAATGTAGATGCTTAGTGTATGCATCATGGTTATGCATAACTAAGATTCTATAGCCTGAGGATGTTTGGTTTGGCCTTATTTCATTCTCTTGTTTGATGAAGGGCTTAGGGTAGTATCAGATATTTGACTGTCTATAGGGTCTAGTTTTATGTATGACTAGCATACACGAGTGCTGTAGGGTTGGTGGAAGTTTCGTGGATGAGTTGTGTGGGGTCAGTCGACCAGTTCCGAGATGTTTAGCCTTTCCTCTAGGGAGTGAGTATTGAGCGTATGATTATGCTAGTGTGTATTGTTAGGGTTGTTGTGATGATCCTCTGAGACAAATAAGGGTAGGTGTGGAAGGTAGTATAGGCCCGTACTACTGAAAGCATAGGACCCGTACGCGTAACAGGGAAGTCACGACCCCTAGGAATTTGTTGGGAGTTGGTTCCCCTGATATGATATGTGTATTTTCTGATATCCTCTTGGTTTATTTTCAGTATGGTGACTACGCGACGATTTGAGGTTGGTTCCGGATCAGGATCAGGAGCTGGTAGTCAGGGTGGGTCAGCTATGTTGGATGACAGGATCAGGGAGATCCTGCAAGAGGAGGTTGTTGCTCGCTTACGAGCTCAGTTTCCAGAGATGTTTGGGTCTATTAAGACCGCAATGATTGAGTACTTTGATGAGCGTTATGCTACTCTGAGACCCTGAGGCAGAGATTATGCGAGGCGCCGATTTTGACCCTACCAGAGGGTGTTGAGGACTTCATGGTTTATTGTGATGCTTCTCATCACGGATTTAGGGGAAGTTTTGATACAGAGGGTCGCGTGATCACCTACGCTTCGGGGCAGCTGAAGCTTCATGAGGAGAACTATCCGACGAATGATTTGGAGTTGGGAGCTGTGGTTTTCACCCTTAATATTTGGCGGCATTACCTCTATGGGGTCCGTTGTACTATTTACACGGATCATAAGAGCCTAAGGTATCTGATGGATCAGCCATATCTAAATATGAGGCAGCACTGGTGGTTGGATGTGGTGAAGGATTATGATTATGAGATCCTTTACCATCCGGGGAAGGCCAATGTAGTGCCTGATGTTCTCAGCCGCTAGGCGGTCGCGGCTCCAATCAGGGACATTTGTTTGAGTATGACCGCGATTACTCCGCCATTGGAGAGGATTCGTGAGGCTCAAAGCGAGGCTATGAAGGAAGAGCACCAAAAGAGTGAGTGCATTGTGGGTCAGGTGGCTTCCTTTGATTATGATAGCCGTGGATTATTGACTCTTTATCGGATGGTATGTGTTCCGTATTGGGACGGTGTGCATCAGATTCTGATGGAGGAGGCGCACAAATCTAGATTCTCCATTCATCTCGGGGCGACGAAGATGTATCGAGATCTTCTTCCTGATTTTTAGTGGCCCTGCATGAAGAGGGGTGTGGCTTGGTATGTGGAGAGGTGCTTCACTTGTACGAAAGTCAAGGCCGAGCATCAGCTACCTCACGACAAGATGAAACCATTGGATATTCTCGTTTGGAAATGGGAGGAGATTACCATGGATTTAATTATAAAGTTTCCTCGGACTACACATGGAGTGGATTCGACTTGGGTCATCGTAGATTGATTAACCAAGAGCGCGCATTTTATCCCGATTCAAGAGAGTATTTCTGCGGAGAAGTTGGCTGAAGTATACATTAGGCAGGTTGTAGCGCGGCATGAGGTGTCGATTTCAGTGCTTTTATACAGAGATATTCGGTTTACTTCCAGATTTTGGAAGAGGTTCCACGACGATTTGTGTACTTGTCTGCATTTCAACACGACCTTCCATCCGCAGACTGACGGTTAGAGCGAACGGACTATTAAGACCTTAGAGGATATTCTTCGGGCGTGTGTTTTGGATTTTGGTGGGAGTTGGGATACGTATCTTCCGTTAGAGGAATTTTCGTATAACAACAACTATCACACCAGCATTGATCGACCTCCTTTTGAGATGCTTTATGGGAGGAAATGCAGGACCCCGATATGTTGGGGTGAGGTCAGTCAGTGGGTAATGGGGAGTACCGAGGTGGTATTCAAGACTACCGAGTTGATACAGTAGGTTCGGAGTACACTCCAGACAGCTCAGAGTCAGCAGAAGACTTATGCAGACAAACACCGATCAGATCTAGAGATCCAAGTGGAGGATATGATTCTCCTGAAGGTGTCACCTTGGAAAGGTGTCATCCGGTTAAGAAAGAGAGGCAAGTTGGTCCCCAGGTACATCGGACCTTTCAGGGTTTTGGCCCAGGTGGGCGGGGTTGCATATCACTTGGATCTTCCCGAGGAGCTCAGTCAGATCCACAACACGTTCCACGTCTCTTAGTTGCGGAAGTGTTTAGTGGATGATTCCGTAGTGGTTCCATTGGAGGATATTCAGGGGGATGACCGCCTAAATTATATTGAGAAACCGGCGGTGATTCTTGACCGGAAGACGAAAACCTCGAGGAACAAGGTTGTTGAGTTGGTGAAAGTACATTTGCAATATCGCAAGGGTTCGGAATGGACATGGGAGCTGGAGGATGAGATGAGGGAGCATTACCCGGAGTTATTTAGTGCAGCAGACTTCGAGGACGAAGTCTGATTCAAGTGGGGGAGATTTGTAGCACTATGGTTTCCAGGTATTTACACTTTTTACCTTGTTGTGTTAATTTTTGGCACTTTGGTCCAAACGCCAAGTGTTTGGCATAAAACGCCAGGCGTTATATGATGGATGCCAGGCGTTTGCACGCAGAGACCAAACCTTAATTTTTAGGGTTTGCACCCTATTTAAAAAACATTATGGCATCAAAACCCTTCACCACTCCACTCTCCATCCTCATTTCGAAAACCCTAAGTTTGTATGAGAGTTTGAAGCCTTGTGCATCTTTTTGTTATCATTTTAGTGTTCTTGATAGAGAAGGAAGATCATTGGAGTGTTGGTGTTGCTCTCTAGCTTTTGGATCTGGACTCTTGGCATCTTGGAGCATCATTTTGTGGTATAAAGTTCTGAACTCGATCATCATATCTCTAGATCTTGTTTATGTTAGAAGTTTATGCTTATTAACCCCATTTTCTTGGTGTTTTTAGGTAGGAGCTACCTTAGACCAAAGGAGTTGTGCTTTTGGACGTTTTAGGGTATATTAAGTGATAAAAGTGTGATCTTGTACTTTCCTTACACTCCATGCAAGTTTTGAGGTGTCTTAATGGGTTAAGGAGTTGGAATTTTAGCTTTTGGGCTCATTGTAACCATGCATGGCCATAAAGTTTGCTACTTTATTGAAACATCCCAAAAATACAACCCAAAAATTTCGTTTTAAAACTTATAATAAAACCATAATTCATCCATCATCATAAAGAAAATCAAGAATCATGTATCTCAAAACATCATGCCAAATACTGTATCAAAATCATATGAGAAAATATCAGAGTCTAAACAATCCCAGGCTGAAACTGTGGTGTGTGTCATGCGATCATCCCGAGCCATTCCCCTTGCTAGTGGAAGTACCTGAAACAAAAACTGAAAACCGTAAGCACAAAGCTTAGTGAGCTCCCCAAACTACCACATACCATACACATAACATATAACATAACTTTGGGACTCCGCCCAGCTGCATCGGGACGAACCCGGCATCGGGCTTACCCCGGCATCAGACCGCATCTGGCGTCGGACCCCGTCTGGCATCGGGCTTGCCCCGACATACATACAACATATCATAATACATAACACATAACATAGGCATATAGACATTTATCGGGCTTGCCCTCGGCATCATACCGAAGCCCGACATGCATAACACATAACATATAAGCTAACATACATCAGGCTTGCCCCGACATCAGACCGAAGCCCGAAACACATAACAAATAACATATAAACTAACATACATCGGGCTAGCCCCAGCATCGGACCGAAGCCCGGAACACATAACACATAACATGCAAGAATCACAAAGACATCAAGCATACATAAATGCTTCTCGGGACCGCCCCAACATTGGACCATAGTCCGGAACTACTAACATCTAAACGGGTCGGCATTGTGGCCGTAGACCCGTTCCTACAGGAGAAAACTCACCTCGCAAAGCTATCTACAAAATCTCGCGGTGAGGAATATCTGATAGCTGCTCCAATGACTCCCCGACTATCAATATCACAATAATACTTAGTCAAAAATCTGATAATCCTTCTCAGGGTAAAATGACCATTTTACCCTTAGTCAAAGTCAACATCCAGGTCAAAGTCAAAGTCAAGGTCAACTCCCAGTCAACCCCAACTCGTCGAGTAATCTCCCAACTCGGAGAGTTCATGTACTACTCAGACTCGTGGTCAACCGAGTCAACTCGTCGAGTTCTTCCTATCATATAATCGTGACACAACGACTTTAACTCGTCGAGTCCTTCCTTTCACTCGTCGAGTTCTTCAGCTTCCGAGTCCTAATCTTACCCAACTCACTGAGTCATCTCCTAGACTCAATGGTTTCACTCAAAACCAAAAAAGGGTTAGGGGTTCGCGACCCGACTCGCCAAGTCCAAGAACAACTCGTCAAGTCCTCCATATGACAAATCCATTCAGTCAATTCTAATCCATTCCAATGCTTCCAACTCGTAGATCTAGACTCCTTAGACTAGTATTACACGTAAAGTTGCTAACTTTACGTGCATGCATGATGTTAGGAAGCTAAAACACCCATTACAAGCTAAAATGGAGGTCTAAGTCATGGAATAGGGCCATGGCTGAATAAAGGTGGCAACTTTGAGCTTCTAAAGCTCAAAAGTGCCCAGATCTGAAGTCCTTACATCCCCAAGAGTTCAAATCTCGGAATGACCTTGGAAATGGCCCAAAAGTGACAATATACAAGCTCAAATGAAGATCTAAGTGAATAGAAGCCAAGGTATAAGCTTTATACCTATATCAAGATAGAAATGAGTCCTTAGCTTTGGATCTTCAACCTTCCTTCTGCAACTCCAAGACTTTGCTTCCTTCTTCTAGCTTTAAATCACAAAAATGGAAAGGAAATAGCTCAAGATCAATCAAGGTTGATTAGGATTTCGAGATTAGGGTTTGGAGGTGATGGAGGTTGGGGTGGAGGCCATATATGATGCTTAAATAGGGTGCAGGCCCGAAAGATTAGGGTTTCATCCAGACTGTCCTACTCGTCGAGTCAAGACTTCGACTCGTCGAGTAGTTCACTAAAACCCCGCGCATACACTGCCTTTTACTCGACGAGTTAGGGCCACCAACTCGTCGAGTAGCCCTTACAAAATGTATAAAATAATTAAGTTTAACTGCATACCAGGAACCAGGTGTTACATTTATGGCTTTAGACGTTATATTAGCTATGGATCTGAATTTTGGACTTGATATCTTAAGCCATTAAGTCATTGGTTTGGAAGTTGGTGAACAACGAACGAACGCCAGGCGTTTACATGTGAACGCTCGGCGTTTGGACGCCAGGCGTTGTAGGGAGGAACACCATGCGTTCTGTGTAGAAACCCAATGGGTCGATTTTGGGCCTTGGGTCATTAGGGGTCTTGGGCTTAGTCTAGTTGCGCTTGTATAATAAGGGAAAAATGGTCTTTTTCCCTTATCTTGATGAAGAATGGACTAGACCATGGGTTTGGGTTAAACCCTAATTATTGATTGGGATTGTATGTGGTTTTGGTTTAGTGTGAGAAGCAGTGTTCGCCACGGATCGAGTGTTATTCCAGTTGTTATCAGTAGAGGTGATTTCTCCTCTCATGTTTAGCGGGTCGAAGGCACCAATGTCGGCCCATGGTTTGTTATCTTAGGATGTTAGATGTCTGCGTGACTCTTGCATATGTGTGTGCTTGTATACTGGGCGGGGCCCAATGGTTATACTGTATGCTATTACTTGTTATACTGGTATGTTTGTATGTTAGGCGGGGCCCGTTATGCGAGTTAGGGTGGGGCTCGTTATACTCAGTGGGTGGGGACTGTTATGCGAGTTGGGGCGGGCCCGTTATGCGAGTTAGGTCGGGTCCCGTTACACTCATCGGGTGGGGCCCATTATATGTTTGATATGTGCGTTATGTGGTATTTGGGGGAAACTCACTAAGTTTCGTGCTTACAATTTTCAGTTTATGTTTCAGGTACTTCTGGTGCAAAGGGGAAGAGCTCGGGGTGATTGCAGTGCACACACTATTTTGTTCTGCATTCTTATGATTACTCTGATGTTTTATGACTTAGATGATACAATTGGATTTAGTATGGTTATGATGATGTTTTGATAATTATTTTAGTAATTAAAAATTTAAAATTTTTGGTCTATATTTTTGGGATGTTACAGAAACAGTTTCAAAAATGATAGTGGTGATCACCTTGATGAGTTTTATGTCTAAATGGTTTATGGGCAACGGTGATGAAAATTTATGTAGATGAATCTGTTAACCGAAGAAGTTCCTATTATCTAAAGTTAAAATTTGTAATTTCGTAAGAGAAGATGACCACTAGGTCTTAATTCGGACGCTAAAATCGATTAGATTGGCTATTGGCTATAGTCAATAATAATTGTGTAATATAAACAAAAAAATTTGAGGTGAATAACTTATATAGTTACCAATTGTGTGCATGAAAAATAAGTAGTTACTCTTACAAGTCATTAACCTTACAAGTCATTAACCTTACTTCTTCCATATTAACAATGATACCTATAGGTGCAAATGGACCGGATTCTATTAGATCTTTTTTTTTTTAAATCCTCTTTGGTTTTTTATGTGAATAAGGAAAACCATTTTAGGTGAAACTGGATCGGATTTAAATTGATTTGAGAGGTAAAATATGTGATCCTGTGTAACCGGTTTCAGATATCTTTTAAACAAAAAAAATCGGGGTAAAAAAAATCATATTTTAGCGCATTTTACCGAATTTGATTCCGTGTCATAATTGAAGGATATTTTAATTGTTGAATTTTGCAAGAAATAATATAATTATCAAAACTAATCACTTGTCCATGATGTAAGGTATTTTTCGGTCATTATGGATCCTTTAAGGAGTTGACCAATATTTTTTGTTTTCATTTAAGAAAAAGGTTTCTTACTGCAATCATTTATGAGGTCAAAACCTTACTCGGGAGGCCTCTAATTTATTGTATGCACAACTATAATTTATTGTATGCACAACTATATAAAGAAATGATGGATAAAATTGATGTTTTTCTACTAAATCAAAAAAATCGGATTTAAAACTGGATTTTTCCAAAATTAGTAAAAGATCCAATGTTTTAAAAACATGTTTTTTTGTTGAACCGATATGGTGACCGGTTCCCGGTTCAACCGGTTTAGCTGGTTCGACTGTCGGGTAAACCGGTTTCTATAATTTCCATCCATTAACCTTTTCACACACACACACACACACACACACATATATATATATATATATATATATATATATATATATATATATATATATATATCAAGAATTTGACGTCCGTAAGTTTAAACATTTAAATAATACATAAAAACAAGTTTTAGGTTAATCCAAATACATTAAAACAAACACATAATCATAAATCTTACATCAATCCACATACATCAAAAAGAAAATATAAGTATAATACCGAAACAAAATATAGTTTTAGATGATACAAAAGGATCAAAAAACTTCATAATATTTATCATATGTTTTTATTCTGAGAAAACTAAATAGATATGAAAAACATCACCAAAGTATATTATACAAAAATGATTAATTTTCATATGTTTTTATTAAATTTAATCGGTTCAACCGGTTTAATTTAACCGGTTCAACTGGGTTTTTGTAAAAAACCGGCCGTTCGTTCCAGTTTAAAAAAAGCATAAAACCGGTAATAATTCAGCCGCTCATCTTCTCAGTTCCCGATTCAACCGAGCGGTTCAAACCAGTTTTTAAAACATTGAAAAAATCTAATATTGGAATATTACTTAAACTTATCTAATCTACTTGATTGGATTCGTGTTTGGCAGCGGACTTTTGGAAGCTTATAGTTTCTAGCTTTACACATAAAGTTTCGTTTGAGAGTAATAGATTTTAGTTTTTAGTTTAAATAAAAAAAAATTAATAATGATAAAAAAAAAACTCAAAGTTTAAAAACTACATCATGTGTCATTTAAAAAGAATTTTTGAACTTTTTAAATTAATTTTCATAATTACCTTTAATAATATTAACATAATTTTTTTTCTAAAAAAAGTTTAACATAATCTCTTTTAATTGTATATTTTTTGATGTAATATATTTTAAAAACTTTCAACTACTTTTATCAAACACTCATATAACAAATAAAAACTACAACTATTAGTTAGTTTTGTCTAACCATATCCTAAATATAATTAAAGTTTTTTCTGATCCACATTCCCCAAAACCATATACCGAATTTTTATCTTACATAAAAAAAAAAATTTGGCACATCTATCTCCACTTTTCCAACTTTAATGATTCCCACCAATTTCCTATCCTGATGGATGTAGGTGCCAATGAAGTGACCTAAGAAACCCACCTATTTTTTTAGTGAAGCATCACATTGTATTTTCCATGAAGCATCACATCATATTGTAATAGGACATGTTTTCTTTTGTTGTATTTTCCATGTTATTAACGTTTAAAAAGAATATACCATGTCACAAATTTACAACCATTGAATGTCAATTTACAGGAATAATGGAGGATTGCAAACGATATTTTAAATGGAATGGTTTTTTGCCAAAAAATAAATAAATAATAGAGTGCATAGCGTTTTTGCTAATTGATCAATAATAGGTCATATTTTATGTGTTTTCCCGTATATTTATTGATTAAAACTAGTTTATAACTCGTAGGAACCACGGTTACAAAATTAACTAATTTTTTATAAAAAAAACTTAAAATTATTAATCAATTATTTTAAATAAATTATTAATTAAGAGATATTTTTTAGTTATATAAAATTATAATCGTTGATTCAAATAAATACTTGAAATTATATTACCTTATAATTTGTATTAATTTTATTTTATTTTTTATTCTAATGTTATTAAGTTAATGTAATTAGAGTGAAAAATTTAAAATTTAGAATTTAAAATAAAGAGTCATTAGGTTGACAAGTGACATACATTAATTAACAGACATAATATGATGAAACATGACAGAAAAAAACTACTCTATTATTAATATAAGGAGAGGAGATATCTAAAATACATCTGATTTTAATATAAAATTTTAGGTATATATTATACAGTATTGAGACAAATGTCAGATCACATCGGAAACTTTGAGGCCATGTTAACAATCATTTCGAAACAATCGATTATTATTTAAATTAATAGTTTGAAACAACGAGAGTAGGAGCTTTCTAGTTTTTAGCTTTCAATTAGCATTTAAAAAAAACTTTTTTATGTTTTTGCAAATTAATTTTATTACCCTTTTTAAAATTATGTTTATATTTTATATTTTACAAAGAGTCTTTATATATAAGTTTACTAGTTTATAACCCGTGAGAAGCACGGTGATAAAATTAATTAAACTTTCATATTAAAAAATCAAATTATTAATAAATTATTTAAATAAATTAAATAAATACGTTTATTTAAATTATTAATCAATTTTTTTAGATATATAAAATTATAATCATTTATTTAAATAAATACATGAAGTTATATCACCTTATAATCTGTATTAATTTTATTTTGTTTTTTAATCTAATGTTATTAATTTTATATAATTAGAGAGAAAAAATTTAAAATAATTTTATATAATTAGAGTGAAAAAATTTAAAATTTGAAATTTAAAATGGAGAATCAATTATTAATTTAATGTAATTAAAGTGAAAATTTTAAATTTTGAAATTTGAAATTCATAATTAATAGGTTGACAAGTGGCATGATATCATACATACTTATAAAGCTAGCATTTTTTCTTGAATCTCATGCATTTGAAACCCCCTTTTCTAACTTCCTCAAACCACATTAATTTGAAACCCCCTTTTTTAACTAATGCAACTCAAAAGTTTTCTTAATTATGATTTAACACTCAAAAGTTTTATAACTTATATTATGTTTAATTAGCATTTAGTGAAAAGTTTACTATAAAAAGACCAACCTTTTGTGTCTTTTGTGTTATATAAAATCTCATATGTAAGAAGGATGTCATAAGAAAATGAAAATAAAAATTTTCAATAGGCATAATTCTTTTAGAATGTATTTGCAGTGGTGGAGTCCCTAAAAGAGCTCTACAAATCAAGGTTGTGGATGAATGTATCATTTTTTACTCATAATTTGAACGTGTTATATTTTTTCCAGTAATATAAATAAGATCATTCAAAATTATATGTTTAGAGATATTTTGTTTTCTCAAACCATACCATTCAAAATCATATGTTTAGAGATATTTTGTTTTCTCAAACCATATTGATTTGAAGCCTACATAACTTTTTATATTCCTTAATTAAAACCGTTTATAGTATTTATAAATTTCCAATAACCTTTTTGCATTCTCTTATTATATATATAGTTATATTAGTATATTTTTCTTACAAAAAGTCGTCATTTGGTTGAAGATATTGTGATTCAAAAGTTTTCATATAGTTGAAGCATTCACGATCCAAATATGATGATTTGAGGAAATAGGTTATATCGCATCGATGGTAATTGTAATATGATTTTTTCTTTCAACCAAAACAAATGAAGCTTTTCTGTTCTTTCTTTATATTCAGTTTCTCATTTAATCGTTATATGTGATTTGTGTGTATTACTCAATCTTGAATGTGACTCTCCAAACATCAACGTTTTGCTTGGAATATCTTTCTGATTCTCCTTTTTCAAGAAAAATATTTTGATTGCAAGTTAGTGGAGAATTGTCATCAAGTTTCTATGGTTGAATGGTGTTAAATGAAGAAAGAAGATTCAGAAAACGGATATAGGTTTTTTTTGTTTGAGCAAAGTTGATGAATGTTAGTTTTTTTCTTTTGATTTAAATGTATGTTTATGTAACATCTTTATTTATATATTCAACCACCCAATGCTCTTATTTATTTGATTGTAGTTTTTCTATTTTGATTATGTTTATTTTCTATTATTTTTTGTTGGGTTATTCTACACAACATATTTAAAAGACAATATTTAAAAGATAACATAATTTTTAACATTTGATATGTAATTATGATAGACTTATCATGATATGTTCTTCATATGAAAGTAATTTATCCATATTACTACGACATGAATTACATATGACATTTACGAATATATATATATATATATATATATATATATATATATATATATATATATATATATTATGTAATTTGTTTAACATGTATATGCACCTATGTATATTATAAATTTATAATTAAATATCTTTGTGTTTAATAATTGAATGGATTAAAATGATGCATCAAAACCAATTATTTAGACGAATATAATAATAATAATAATAATAATAATAATAAATACACATTTCCAAGTACCGCATTCATTTGAAACTCACACTAAACTCAAGAGTTTTCTAATTTATGTATATTTATTAGTTACAACTCAAGAGTTTGTAACTTATGATTATTAATTAGTAATCATTAAAAACTTTTTATATTCTTTTCTTCTATAAGGTTGTAAAGTTTTGCTCATTAAAAACATTAATGTATTTGAAGAGATTTGTGATTTAAATATGAAGAGTTAATATAAATATTATAATAGATGTTTTAATGTTTTTATGTTATTAAAAGTTATAGTGTTTATTTTTCATATTTTTTATTATTCGTTGTATATATATATTTTTTAATACAAATGTTATAATAGATGTTTTTCTATTTTTATTTTACTAAAAGTTTCAGTTCATAAGTTTTGTTACCCGTTATATTATCATTCATTTGATATATAATTTACCCAATTTTAAACGGTTTATAAAATTATCAAATAGTTGTATATATCACAATGACTTAAAAATTAAACTATAATGTTTAATAAAACTAATATGTTAACTATATGTTTGCTTTACTACTAACATTTTGTTTCAAAGTAGAAATATTAAATAATAATTTGGTAAAAGTTATTATTTTAACTATATAATTTTATTCTCGCGCAAAGCGCGGGGATTCGTCTAGTGTTATATATAATATTAATGAGAAGCTCTAATAGTTTGACACTTGTCAAAAGAAGAATAAACATATTCATTTATTAGAATATGATATGTTTTCATCTATTTTTGTTAAACACTCGTATATAAATAAAAGCTACATGTCTATTTTTTTTATTTATCCACTACCAACTATCAATTAGTTCTACCGAGCACACAACTTGACGTAGATATTATTCTAGAATATTTAATAGTAAGAATTTAAATGATTTTTAACAAATGTAATAAAATCTTATAAACTAGAGAAATGATATTTGTAGTTTAACATACATAATTAACGATTTTTCATTATATCATAACATATATTAAAGGGATAATTTCATATATACTTAAAACTAATTAAGCAAATGCGATCTTATAAAAAAATGCACGATCCATAATAAGATATAATGCTATTAAAATACTCGAAATACAAATCATCATTTAATTAGAAATACATAAATTGTCTTACCAACTCGAACATAATCATCACTTCTCATATATGGTCAACATCGAGACATTCAATTATTTGGTACAGTCGATGAATATACTCTTAGTTAATTGTTGTAGTTTTTTTTTTCTTGCATTAAAGTAATTAAAGTATATGAAGGCAATTTGGATAACTTTTCAAAAGATAAAAACTTTAGACCATCATTCTTCTTTTAGTGCAACACGCTTTTTTTAAGGTTTGAACAATTATATATATATATATATATATATATATATATATATATATATATATATATATATATATATATATATATATATATATATATATTAAATTTGTGGAGAAAAGGAACAGTTAAATTGACATAGTTTGTCCAGATTTCGTCCCTTGATTTACATATCCGGTCCTTCTATAATTGGTTGTGTGTCACTTCTTTTATTTATTGATGTCATTTTGTTTGTGTTCCATTCCATTACTTTAAAGTTCCTAAGATGTTGGCATAAATGGTCCCTGAACTATAAACATACGTTTGTCACAGTTTTTAGGTGATTTACAGTTTCGTCCCTCGCTCCCCTAACATCCGACCGCTTTTTACTTCCCGATTCTTCACCTCTCAGACGTTTCTAGAGGTTTAGTGCTGATGATCTACCGCTTCAACATTACTCATCTTCAGTCCTTCTCTGCCCTCTATGCTCCTCCACCGCCATTGCATCTAGATAGAGCTTTCCCACCGCTTCCGTTTTCTTTTACATCCCAAAAACGTCGGATTCGTCTTCTCCATGGTCGGTCGCAGCGCAGCCTCATCTTTCGAATGGAACTGCACAAGATCTTCCACCATCTGTCATCTGCTTTTGATATCTTCTTTGAATTCATCGTTACAAAACATATCGGTCCACCACCGTCGCACCTTACCGTCATCGGTACCCTAATTTCATTATTTCAGGTCGGATTTGGAGCAGCGAAGGGGTACGTTTCTTTGTAGACCCACCCAAAGAGAAGAGGTATGAACGAAGGTTAGTGATTGAATCCATTCCCTTTTTTTATTATTTAGGTATGTCAAATTCTTTCTTCTTCACTTTTCCACCATCCCATCTGATCCATCTTTCTCCGGTGAAATCACAGGATTCTTATGAACAATACCTCACCGTGGTCCGTCCGATCGAACAACCGTCAAACGTTTCTCCGGGTCCGTCCGATCGTTTCCGGTGAAGTCGGGAACTCGATGACGATATACACCGCTATCACCGCTGCTCTGGCCAACATCTCTCTTCATCTCTCGATTGATTTGCATAAAGAAATCGACGAATCTCAGTTGTTTATTTTTATTTAGGGGTCTGATAAAACTGCCAATTCGCAAGACCCTTTGGCCACAAGCAAATCGGAAAAGGTAGGTATATTATATAATTTATGTTAAATATTATGTGATTGTAATTCTTTGAACGATCTTTGCTTTATACAATTTTCATGGGTTTTATATGAAACAACGTCATGCTGACCATAGACCATTTGTCAACACCTGTTAATCTGTTATATGATACTGATGGCTTACAATGAAATTGGGTTCAAGAACGTTTTTTGTCTTTAACTTGCAGGAAATGAGAACCAAAAAATGTAAAGTTTATTTCCAGATTCTCCATCTCGCCTTTCTCTGTTCAAAGGTTTTTGTCATTTTCCCATTTATGTTATTGTAAAGTGTTTTAGAAATTACAACTCATTATACACAACATCAACAATATTTGATAGTTGCTTTAGTTAGGCAAGTGAACTTTCTGCTTCTTGGTTGTTTTCAGTTGCAAATTCTTAGTATTTTTATCATCTCTCATGGTTGTCTTTCTTCTTTTACTTTGATTGTAATTTTGAATACAGGTAAAAGGGCAATTTGGTACTTAATACCTTTCTTAGACTAAATGCTATACTTTTTGTAGCAACTGATGTGACTGGAACTGCCCTTGAGGTACATGACAAATATCTTGGAAAGTGAATTGCATTTGATCAATATCTACTTACTAAGTTTGTCTTACAATCAAAGATACTAAAGTGATTATTGTGAGGTTATAGTAAAGTTATGTTCGTGTTTTGGTAAAAATAATAATGATTATACTCTATGCCATTTTTAGGGTCATGATAATCAGATTTGTAAAAGGAGATGAAAAGTTAATGTAAGAAAACTAATGATTGAGATAAATGTAATACATATAACGATTTATAGGTTCAATAGACTAATTATTTGATTTGCTTTCTTCAACTTGAAAGAATCACTTTCAAAATGCACATCCCCAAATATGTTTGCTGCAAAAATCACAACTAAAGCATTGTTGACAATTCATAATCTAATAGATTTTAGTTTGATTTCAGATTTTGAAGCTTCAAATGGTATAAGAAAAGACGATGAGAGAGGAAAGAGTCGGCAACCACCCAGTTGGAAGTTTATTTACATTGCTAAGGAGGTGACTCCTATAGGTATTGTTGATTTTTTTTATGTTGCGAGAAATAGCAATATGCTTAATCTTTATGCTTTACTTTTTACCCATAACAACAACTTACTTACAATTTTCAGTCGGTAATAATTTAAGAAAAATGAATTGTCTTAAAAACATCATGCATAAAATAAATAATAAATCGATAAGTTAAATCAAATTGCTCTTATGATTAAGATTTAAAAACACTAAACTTAAAATTTTCCTGCGGATTTCTTTTGTTACCTAATAATTCTTTTCACTTTTGTGGGAGATGTTTCAATGCTTACAAGGACTACAGAGGATTTAGGAGGCCATATGTACCTCATTATTTTTGTTCCCAGTATAGATGCAGGTTAGCTTCTCATATTTCACTTTAACAAATAGCAACCTACTTTCACACATTTGTTCTTTTTTGTTTCATTTCCTCCTATTACAACAATGTATCAATTATAACATTTGCTCAATTTTTTGGTAATTACCTTTTTTTTTCCAATTTGTTTCCTTCCATTTGGTTATTTTTTTATGCTTATAGTTGTTTTATAATGTGACCGTCATAAAATTGATATTGCATCCTGTTTCAGGTAAAAATGTTTTGTTTATTTGAAGGTGAAACAAACGTCAATAGACAACGACTGATAAAGACAAACTTGGTTACTGGAACCAAATGGAACAACTCGCACGCCATCGGGATCAAAGATGAAATTTTAGTTTGAGAACATGATAATAGGACAATCTATGCCTTCCAATTTTAGTACACACATTGGCAACCATGTATGTTGTAAACCGTAGAAAACTTGCTTTTAAAAAATATCCGACCCGTGCAACGTACGAGAATCTTTTCTAGTTATATATAAAAAATGTTGGCAGTAAGCTGGCAAAAAGCGACATTTACAAATTACAACTATTCCTTGCTAAATTACAACTATACCTTGCTAACAATTGCCGGTATTACATTTGGGGGAGTTTGAAGATTTTGGAGTATATGGAGTGTTATAATTCCTTTTCTCATTACTCTCTGTTTTGTAATTCGAATCTTTTTGTATATTTGTTAGTTTCCCATTAGCTTTTCATTTTTTAATACATATCTTTGTTGACGTTAAAAAAAGTGGAAAATGAGTAAATAAAACCTTATACGTATAAATAAGTATTTTTATTAATAATAACCAATTTTTATAAATTTGAGAAAAATAATCATTTTCTCTAGAATAGGACATTCCGAAGTATTTTGTTCTAGGTGTAGTTTTGATTATGGAATTTGATACTGTACATTACGGGCTTGCAAAGTCAATTCTGAAGCACGGTAGTCAAAACCGTACAAGTGGAACTAGCATTTTAGAGTACCAGACACATATTCCAGACACCAAAAAACTAGGTATTTCTTTTCTATATAACATATGATATTCCATTTAGTTATTCACTTACTTTGGGTCATCTATAATTCTCAATTATAACTACTTGAAGATGAGTTTTTCAAACAACGACCACGGATAAAGCTTTACCAACTTGTATGTTTACATGCACAACCTTGGACGGACAAATCCTCATAGTTACATGAACATCAAAATCGATGTTGTTGATCGTTTTCAACTCTGTTTTGTAGCTATTGGATGTGTGGTAAAATAATTTTGTTTCATATTTTAAGTGTTTATTAGAATTGATAATGTTTTTATAACTAATTGTTTTGTTTTCCCAAAAAATACAGCGTCATGCATTCATAGGTTGTTTGTTGTCTATCATCTTTATAGATATTGTTCATCTAAGAGGGGACTACCTCCATATAATGTTCATAGTGGCTGTTATGGATGGAAAGTTGGAAACAACTAGACTCTGCTTATAACATTTGGTCTGAGCGTGGCAAATAATGTCGACTTTTGTACCTAGTTCTGATGAGGTTGAAGGAAACTCTTAGGGAGGCTAGGGAAGTATCCTTCATAACCAATATGGACAATGTCATTACTTTTTCTCTAGGTCAAGTATTTCACGGTTCTTATCATGAGTATTGTTGTAGGAGTGTAGCAATGTATATGCATACAAGAGTTGGTCGAAACAGAACATTGAAAGCTTTGTTATGGTACATGTCAATCATATATAATGACTGATTTTCAACAAACATTCAACCGACTAATCCCAGATGCATGTGAGGTGCTTGCCAACATCGGTCATGCAAAATGGACAAAACCCTATTTCCCTAACATTCGTTGGAATGTAATCAACATTGATATTCTAGAATTCATCATGGTGTTATTGATTAATAAGCATAATGTGCTGATAATAACGCTTATTGAGGTAATATGTGAGTACATCTAACATATATTTGTTCAACACAATCACATGGCGGGGGGGGGGGGGGGTAAACAAGATTAAATGTTGAATTATTATTAGTTGTAAAATTAGCATAAATTATCATTTTTATTTTTTAGGGAGGCTGACCGGCGTACTCACCTCGTATGCAGAGATGGTGCTTCAAAGGAGGATGCATAAGTCTGTTCAGTGGCAGACAACAAAGACCTGCCCGATATTTTTCAAGTTTTTGATTTTAAAATAACTTGTGTTGTAGATCTCAACCGCCACACATGTTCATCTAGGAAATGGAGCAGTCTTAGTATTGTGTGTAGTCATGTTATTGCGACATCACGTAATTCAAACATCAAGAATTAGACCATATTGTTAAGATATATTACTGGGTTAATGTGTTTTGATGTACATACCAGATGCAAAATGTGAATTTTGTTCCCCGTCCATCTAAATGGGAAATATCATACTCATTGATGGTCGTTTTAATCCTACGTAACCGAATATTTATTTTTATCGTAATTAATTATGTTTGTTATCGATTTGGAATGACTAAAGAAAATTGTTATTGCCATACTATTTTTTACATATTACAAACAAAAAAAACATAATTTAGTAATATCATACAGTCATTTAGACATACTATGTAATTATTTAACCTATAAATAACAAAATATATAATTTAAAAATATGAGTCACCTTTTAAAATATTCCAAGCATGTTCGTATGGAAAATCAACCCCAATATTTAAGTTTTTCTATTGCACCCTTTGTATGTTGTTAGGGGCTCTAGCCCCTTGGTAGACGCCAACTAGTGTCTATATCAATCCATAATGAATCTAGTTCAAGTAGAAGATTGTTGGATTTATATGTTCAAGAGTTATTATTGAATGATATTTGTTAATAAAATATGATTATATAGAGTCACACATTTATTAAGTTGGCTTATATTGAATATTTGTTATTAATAAATATAATCAACTATTATACTTGTAACATCCAAAATTTTCGAGCCAATTTAAAACTTTTTAAAACATTTAAAACCATTAAGTTATTACAGTTTGCTTTCAAAATATTTTAAACATCAGAGTATCTCCATAATCAAATCATAAAATCATGAATTATGAGGAGCTGTACGATCACGCATTTGCCTTCCCGCGATCATCAGAAGTACCTGAAACAATAATCGATAAATGTAAGCTCGAAGGCTTAGTGAGTTACCCCCAAAATACCAACGCTGTACAGATATAACCATATCATATAAATGTATAAGTAAACAACATGCATAATGAGCCATCAGTCTGACTGGACCGAATCCCGGTCCTCAGTCTATCTGGACCGCTCTCCAAGCCCTCGGCACGTCTGGACCGCCCTCCTCGGGGCCTTCAGCCTATCCGGACCGCTCGCTGGGCCTTCGGCCTGACTAGATTTTCCCGGCCCGGGCCTGCAGTCTACCCGGTCCGCCCAGGGTGTCTTGGCCTACTGCACACAGCAGGACCTGCCTCAACCCTTTCCGCAAACCATCAAACATGTGCACATATATATAAACAATTAAACATACAGATTTAACAAATCACTAATCATGGCAACCATCCTATAACTAGGATACCGATCTAACCGATCTCTAGCATAGCAATAATCATAGCAACCATCCTAAACCAGGATGTAATCTAACATAGCAATAACATAACGACCATCCTAAACCAGGATGTAAATCATAAAGGGTTGTCCTTGGTTGCGTAGACCCTGTTGATATAGTAAAGATAACTCACCTCTCAACTGTCGCACTGAAGTGATAGGCTCGACTCTCGAATCACCAACACGAACTCCACCACCTATATTTACCATAAAACCCTTTTTCCATAAATTTCTAATTTACCAAAATGCCCCCAGGGTCAACTGGTCAACCCTTGGTCAAAGTCAAAGTGTAATATCCGGATTTCCAGGTGCTGTATTTATCTAATTATTTTTGAGTTTTGGAGAGGGACTCGGCGAGTAGGCGCTTAGACTTGCCGAGTAGAGCCGCACATTGTTAGACTGGATTAATGACTGGACTCGGCGAGTCCATACGTGGACTCGACGAGTCCACGCTGTTTAATGAAACCCTAATTTCTTGGGTTTGGGACCTATTTAAAGGCCCTTAGGGCCGTCACTTGCGGATACCAAACCCCAGAGAGAAACCCTAAAAGTGCTAGAGCGTTTGTGAGAGGAAAGGAGCCATTTGTTGATCTTTGTGATTGATTCTTACAAGAAGGAGGTGATTCCAGCTTGGAGGGGACCAAGGAGGTTGTGCATCTGGGGATTTCGAGCAAAAGACTTCATCTTTGAGGTATTATGTCGCCCCTTTATCTGTTTTGTTGAAGGAATCCATAGATGTACAGTTTTTATGTCTTTTATTGGAAGGAGTTGTGAGAATATGGCCCCTATTCACTTTGAGACTTCGGATCTGGACCCATAGTGGTCTAAAGAGCTTATTCCAGCTTGCTTTATGTTGAGCTATGGAGGCAATGAGCTCAGGTTGTTGTTTTTGGGGCTAAATCACCAAGTAAAGCCTCCTAGGCGTCACATGAGTGTCAAGATCCAAGCTTTACGTGATTATCAGGCTTGGGAAGGTCAGATCTATGGTTCTAAGGAACAGATCTGACCTCAGGAGGTTAAATGAGTTTGTGCATGACATGAACTCGCCGAGTCCAAGGGCAGACTCGGCGAGTAGGGTTAGGGTTTCCCGTGAATCACACTGTGAGTGACTTGCCGAATTGGGGGAATGACTCAGTGAGTCAGAAGGGGGATAGAGGACTCGAGTTCACGACTGAACTCGGCGAGTCACATTTGTGCACTCGGCGAGTCTGGTCAAGGGTTGACCGTTGACTTTTGTTGAGTTTTTGGGTTTGGTCAACAATGGAACTTGTGGACTGTTTGAAGGGTAAAATAGCCTTTTAGCCTTCTTAGAGGACATGTGAGAGTCTAGTCTAGCCTAGAGAGTCGTGATTGATTGAGATGATTATGTTATGTGTATAGGCAGAGGCTAGATCAGTATCTACACGGGCGGGATATTATCTGAGACATCTGAGGTGAGTCTTCTCACTATACATTGCCTAGAGTGGTATTTATGTGTAGACCAGAGGGTCTTGTATGCTATGTGTATGTATGAGATTATGTGCATTGTGTTATATGTATGCTATGTTTTGTATAGACCGGACCGGAGGGTCCAACGATATAGATCGAACCGAAGGGTCCAACGATATAGACCGGACCGAAGGGTCCAACGATATAGACCGGATCGAAGGGTCTAACGAAACAGACCGGACCGAAGGGTTCAACGAGCTATGACCGGACCAGAGGGTCCAACGAGCTACGGGACTGGAGGGTCCCGCTGAGACACATCGGACCGGAGGGTCGTATTGTAGCCTCGAGTGGCGTATGTGTTGTATGTGGTATATTGGGGAACTCACTAAGCTTTATCCTTACAGTTGTTGTGTGATGTGTTTCAGATACTAGTGAGGATCGCGGGAAGGCACCGGCATGATTCGTACACACGAGAGAGGATTTATTTATATGAGATCTTGGGACATGTTTTGTGATGATACAGAGATTTATTATGATTTTGTGATTTTTATGTGGTGGAAAGTATGTTTTGAAATGAAAAATTGTTTTGAAAAAAAATTGGGTGTTACAAGTTGGTATCAGAGCCTTGGTTTGAGGGATTCGTGTGCACCTTCGGGCGTATCTGAACTCAAACTGAGGATTTGAGAGAATTTCAAAATAAAATCCACAAAATTTTATTAAAGAGTAGAATGTTTTGAAAGAGCAGAGCAGAGCAGTGTGTACGATCAGCCAGCGCCCGAACGGTGATTTCCCAAAATACCCTTACCTTATGTGTTATGAGATATTATGAGGTATTATGCATTCTAGAGTAGGCTAGGTGATCATATTAGGACTAGAGTGGCCTGATCTGTGATGCCTTAGCCTAGGAATGATTTTGCTGCTATATGATGCTTGAGAGTGAATAGGTAGCAGTGAGGAGCTGTTGGGAGGCCTACTGAAGGGTAGCCTATGCCAGTGAGATGTAGTGTACTTGTGATCTGGAATCCAAGGAGGAGGACTTAGAGTGAATGTTGATGCGGTGTGGACGATAGTATAGGGCCCGTACTACTAAAGATGCCGGAGCAGTGTGCACCCTAAGTAAGAATCCATTGGGTACTAAGGAGCAAGTAGGGTTGAGTTATCGAGTGCGAGTATACTCGAGGGAGTCTCTGATATCTTGTGTTGTATTTCAGAGAGACATCATGGTTGGGACGCGCCACCGGCCAGGGACTAGCAAGGGGGTTGTGAGCGATGAGGAGCTCCGCCAGATGATTCATGATGAGGTGGCTGCTGCCATCCGCGCTGAGATTCCAGAGATATTCGGGTCTATCAAGACCACGATGATGGAGGCTTTTGATGAGCGGTACGCCGCTCTTACTGATGCAGCTGTTGCTGCGGCCACCGCAGCCGTTGATGCTGCCAGGCCGCAGGGGGGTGACTCGTTGCTGTACAGAGAGTTCAGCAACACGAAGCCACCAGAGTTTGATGGGACGCAGGATCTGATTGCTGCTATGAGATGGATTACCGATGTTGAGGGTTGTTTCTATACCTGCTCGTGTCCAGAGCATCTGAGGGTTCGGTTTGCGCTGAACCAGCTTCGCTTGGGAGCGAAGGACTGGTGGAAGTTTATGACGGCAGACTTCACTACTGCAGAGCTGACTGCGGTGACTTGGGAGAGGTTCACCACGATGTTTCGAGATGAGTATGTTCCTCCGGTGGAGAGGGAGCGATTGGATCAGGAGTACTTAACCCTCAAACAGGGTACTGATTCGGTTACTGTGGTTACCTGGAAGTTTCATGAGAGGGCGATGTTCTGCCCTGAGCAGGTGTCTACTGAGCAGGCACGTATGAGCCGGTACTTGGGTGTTTTGAGGAGGGATATACGGGAGTTCGTGTCGAACTCGACTTATCGGACATTTGCTGAGCTCCAGGCAAATGCCCGGAAGAGGGAGATTGAGCTGGAGACGCAGGCCAGGGAGGAGGCCGACTCTCAGAGGGTGGATCAGCGATCGACACAGTCTCAGCCGGCAGCCAAGCGGGCAAAGCCCGCTGATTCGAGATCTGGGGGTCCGAAGGGCCGCACTTGTGGAAAGTGCGGCAAGAGCCACGAGGGGACATGCAGAGCTGGGGTGTGTTATAAGTATGGGAAGGAGGGGCATTATGCGAGGGACTGCCCCAAGGGATTCACGGTTTGTTTTCATTGCAACCAGACCAGCCATCGGAAGGCCGAGTGCCCACAGCTACTGCAGAGATCAGCGCAGGGATCTGCGCCTGCTGTTCGAGTACAGAGAGTCGGCCGGCGAAGGCCGAGGCGCCGAAGGCTCGCGGGAGAGCCTTTCAGTTGACAGCGGAGGAGGTCCGCGCAGCACCCGATGTGGTAGCTGGTATGTATTCTTTCCTCGGTTTATATTGAGTTTGTGATATTATGCTTATTTTGAGGTATGCATAGGTACATTTCTTGTGTGTTCTGTACCTGCTTTGGTGTTGTTTGACTCGGGTGCGAGTCGGTCATTTGTGTCCATAGCGTTTAGTCGACACATCAGTGTTCAACGAGAGGCGTTGAGTCGACCTCTACGAGTTTCTATAGACGACAAGCGAGCAGTGTATGCTACTGATGTGATTCGAGGATGTGTATTCGAGATCTTCGGTGTCGAGTTCCCGATAGATCTGGTCCCGATTGCTACGGGGGATGTATGTGTCATAGTAGGCATGGATTGGTTGAGCCGATTTGGGGCTGTGATAGACTGCGAGCGACAGTTGGTGACAATACGAGACCCCAGTGGGGGAGTACTTACGGTGTACGGCGAGGGTACCCGTTCTGGCTCAGCATTTTGTTCGGCCGCTAGAGCGAGGCAGAGTCTACAGCAGGGCTGTAGTGGGTTTGTGGCTTATGTGGTGGATACGAGAGTAGATGCAGAGAGACCGAGGTCGGTCGATGAGGTTCCGATAGTGCGTGAGTTCCCGGATGTTTTCCCCGAGGAGTTGCCGGGTGTACCTCCCGAGAGGCAGGTAGAGTTCCGTATTGAATTGGTTCCGGGGGCAGCGCCTATCGCCAAGGCGCCCTATCGCCTTGCGCCACCAGAGATGCAGGAGTTATCCTCGCAGCTTCAGGAGCTGCTGGGGAAGGGGTTTATACGGCCGAGTAGCTCGCCGTGGGGAGCACCGATCCTTTTTGTCAAGAAAAAGGATGGTTCACACCGGATGTGCATTGATTACCGGGAGCTGAACAAACTGACGGTCAAGAACCGTTACCCCTTACCGAGGATCGACGATTTATTTGATCAGTTGCAGGGAGCGTCTTGGTTTTCCAAGATCGACTTGAGATCTGGATATCATCAGATGAGAGTACGAGATGAGGATATCCAGAAGACAACATTCAGGACTCGTTACGGGCATTACGATTTCGTGGTGATGCCTTTCGGGCTCACCAATGCACCGGCGGCATTCATGGATCTCATGAACAGAGTATGCAGACCGATGTTTGATCGTTCGGTGATCGTGTTCATCGATGACATATTTGATGGGTTTTATACAAACAATCCTATGTGTGCATGCAACCCTAGAATTGGATCTATGTTATCACTATTAGTTATACAACATTATGAACACATAATAAAACCCTAATGATGCTTACTATTTTCGAAATTAACCAAAAAGGTTAGATTACATACCTCTTGTTGTTATATTGTAATAACAACTTAAATCTTGAATCTTCTTGTCTTTGAAAGCAAGCACCACAAGTGTAGTGCCTCTAATGGCTCACAAACACCAAGAGCAAATGGAGAGGTAATAGAGAGAGGGAAGAGGTATAGAATTTCGTCCCTAGGACCCCTTGGGAAGGCATATTCGAATTCATGAGCCAAATGGGTGTTTATATAGGTGTAAAGATTAGGGTTTCAGTCCTTATCCTTATCTAGTTGCTTGCCCACCAAGCAATCATAAGATAAGCCTTGAAATCCCTTATCCTTTATCCTTTGGACGATTTCAAGGATATCTTATCCCTTGAATTCGTCCAACCCATATCAAGGATAATCATTACCCTATTTTGTAACTATCACAAAATTACAATTCAGCCCCTCTAGTTTAATTAATTACACTTGATCACAAAATTAATTCCTAATTAATTATTGACCAATATTAATTAAACAAATATGATTTCTCCTTTAATATATTATTCTTATAACATATTAATAAATCATAATAACCTCTTTCTATATTATTTCTCCAGTCAAGTTGCTTTGGTGAAGGCAACCCAAAAGGACCATGCACAATCGGGTCAAGTACTTGACAAATATGGTTACGGGCTTAGACACTAATCCAACAGTCTCCCACTTGGATAAGTCTAGTAACTATAATAGTAAGTACTACCCGATTAGCAATCGTAGCTCTCAAAGACGCTGTCGAACTCTGATCTTATCAGTAACCTGTCCTTTAGATAAGGGATCATATATTCCTCCATTCTAGATATCGTATAGACACGATACATGGATTGAAATCATTCTCTCAGTCTATGTGTTGTTTCCCGATTTCCGATTTACGACGACTGACTAATTGAACAAATCAAATTAGCCCTAGCCCGGCCGAGCATTTACGTTTGTCATCACTAAATCATCGAGGGGCGCACATATATCGCTTTTATCCCACTTTGGGTAAAAGGAACGGATAAACTTCGACTTAATGTTTTCTTGCACTCATTCACCAAATCACACACAACAATAAGTTTTATAACACCAAGTTACTGGTGCGTTTACATATTATCAATGTGTAACCAATTCGCAAGATACAACTCACACATCTCGGTTTCAAGAATACAAGATATTATCGTCTCACCAATCGCTCGTGATAAAATCCATGAAGCGATCCAAGTGAGCGTGGGTTTAATCCAATGCTCAAAATCATATTCATAAGCACTCATGAACGTTGCAGCAAACCTTTGCTATGTCTAATACACTTTAGACAATCTACAAACCAATTCATGACAGTCTTCATTCATACCTACTTCCAACATATGAACGACTGCGGACCGTTTGAATAATTCGATTATTCTTAATAAACTCAATTATTCTGGAAGTCAAAACATACAAAGAGAAACACAAGAATAATACTAATCCTATATGGTCTCAAACCTTTGAGTATAAATAAAACATCTTTTATTTATCACCATATCGATTACTCATTATCCATTGTTTAATGTTTCAGATAATCAACTTTATAACTCGAATCATAACCACAATTGTCCCATGCTCAAAGCATGCACACTTTGGTTTCCTATGGTCCATACTTTGTGAAATAAATTAATTGAAACTTTTCAAATGCAACTCATTTCACAATCCCCAATCCTTATAATTAGTGTAAGAATACCAAATTCTTGCCACCTTTTAGAATATGTCAAATTCTAATATTTTATGCAATGATCCTCTTGTGAAGTCACGGCACAAAAATCACAAAGACTCGGCCAACGAAATCACAAGGTACTCTATCAAAATTGTTACAGAACAATTCTATAGATGTGATGTCTCTCACTCAAAGTACATTCCTTTGAACATCCTTTTGCATAAAATTTTCTAATCATGTAAATTCTTAATTTCCAACTCCCAATTATGGAAACATTTCCATATTTACCATATGATAACTCATTCTTAATAGAATCTTATCTATTCATAATAATGTCGATATGATCCATTCAATACCATACTTCCAACTACTCACAAGCGACCAATCCTCAGGGAACTTTTGGGTCGTCCTTTGATAGTTGTTTAATTATCTTAGTCAATACCAATTCTTGTCCTTTTCCCTTCTTAATGCGCTAGACATTTGGAAAATTTTAGAATGGTCAAATATTATAGCAATTGCAATCGATCCTTTACCCGAAGCGTATGGGACACGATGCATAATGTCTTACATAAAGATACGATACTCTATCAATCTTCTGCCATAATATTTTATGTGTCACGTTCTTACAATTTGAACTATGAAGAGGGATACCGTAATCATAATCGAAGTTTAAGAAGACACTATGTATCCTTTGACTAAATTTATTAAAATTTCTCAATCTAAGCTTTAGATTTGAAATGAAGCACAATATTCTCTCCCTTAATTATAGCAAAACAACTTTTCAACCCTTACAACTTTGCAAAGTATAACTCTTGTTTTCTATAATTAATATTGCTAACTGGCAATACTTACCATAATAATCATGCTCCCACTTACATGATGATTATTTCTTTACCAGCATAACACTTATGCTCCCACTAGCTTCGACATGTTTTCAGAAATTAGCTGAACTTCTAGAAAACAATTTCTTAAGTTCATATTTCTAATACTAGATGCTTTGATAAGACTTTATCTAAGCTTCTCAAACTCATACACTTTTCCTTGGACAACTCATATGTATATGTCTAAACGATTCTAGGACTCATATCAACAAGTCTAAAATGTTCAGACCCATTTTCCATTTCCCACAATTGGAACTATGAAGAGGAATGCCGTAATCATAGTTGAATTTGAGAAACCCAAATTACATAATGCTATCTTCAAAATCTCTCTTAGTGAAAGCGTTTCCTTACAATCATTCTTATGAATGAAAGAAACCTTATGACACTTAGATTTTGTGGTGTATTCGTTCTTATCCATGTGAATTTGTCATAACCATAATCACAAGATAATGTTAGTGACAAATCCAAACTCTTATGGATAGAACTTGTTCTTCTTAATTTCTTGCCATCAAGGGTCCCACCATTACTTCCAAGTTATTGAGCAGCTCACCCCTTCGTTTCAATGTACTTTCCATTGAACAAGGTGTCTTGCCCCTATACAATCCATTGAGAACTCGTAGAACTCACATGCATAATTAACTCGATTGGAATGGCACAGAAATAAAATTAGTGTCAACACGATAGGTTGTAAACCTCAAGTCGTGTGCTAGTGATGAATGATAAGGTTTATTCTTGATTTGTTCTTGAAACCTTTCAAGACCATTAAGACTCCCACTGACTCCTTGACATATAAGATTCTCTTGTCAATAAACATTTCTCGACAAACAAATATTCAAGAGTTAGTGTAGCTTTTATCAAGACAAAACACTTCACAAAATTGGTCCTAGTTGGTCTTTGTCTTATCCAAGACATCACAACTTTCCACATTTGATGAATGTTATAAACCTTCTTAAGACTTTTCACTCAATGTCACAATCTTAACTCTAAGACTTGTTTTTGGAACGAAGTATGATTGAATTCTTGATTTAACCATTTCTTCAATTCTTGATTCCTCTTCTCAGACATACAATTGCACTAAGACTCACTTAGAGGATTAATTGAGATATGGTTCTTCATCATTAAGACCTATCATAAAACATAATAAAAGGTACTCTCCCTTCTTCTTAGAATAGAGAAACTTTTATCTTTCTGCTTACTTGATTCTTCTTATTCGTTCTGCTATTGATTGAAGCTCTTTCAATCAACTCAGAATTACACTTAATCTTATGAGTATAATCATATTTACTTAACCTTAGTAAATCATGACGAATATCTTTGTTACTCTTGTGGTGGATTTGATCAACACACAACTTTGTGTACTCGATCTCCTAGTCCTACACTTGACACTTTGTCAAAGAATTTGTCTAAATTTCCAAATATGAAATTTCTCATTCATCATGCAATCAAGTTGTATGATTCCAAGTTTCTATCCAATTGAAACTTGGGCGATGAGAAACTTTCCCTATTTGGTAAATTCTTGACCTTTCCACAAATAATACAATTAAGAATCAAATCCATTATTGCTAATAATAGAAACTTACAAACATCAATTTTTTTCATACACGCCATTTCAAGGATAAATAAATAATATAAAATCAAAATTTATTTTACTGCGGAAAAATTTGTCCTTACAATGCAATTTAATTGAAAAAATATGTTAATACATATTTCATAGCAATCTATTCTAACTCCAAGTAGTAGCTCAAAATTCTAATCTTCAAGCAATGCGATCGAAATCCATTTCTTCACGATTAGATTCAACTCACTTCTTCCCTTAAGCTTCCTCTCTTTTCTTCGATCCTATAAAACATCAAAATGTAATCTTATTTCATCATGTATTAAGAATCTAGAATAGGAACTTAAAAGAGTTAGTTAATGGATTTTACCTGAAGTAGAGCCATGCATCTTGACTCTCCCATCTCTTAGATTTCTCAGGTAGTTAGGGCAGCTTCGTCTCCAATGTCCCTTCTCTTGGCAATAAAATCAAATGGACTCCTTTGGCACAGCACATCGGAAAATCATAGACTTAGTTCTTTCTAGACTTCCGATGTTGCCAGTGCCCATTGCAGTTTGGGAGTTTGACTCACCAGACAAATTTGCTTGACCAGCACGCCAAATCATTGCTGATTCAACAGCTATAAGCAAATAGGTGAGATCAATGAGGGTCACGTTGTGATGCATCATATAGTACTCTCTAACAAACTCACTACATGATTCAGGAAGTGACTAAAGGACCCAGTCAACAGCCAGCTCCTTACAGACAACCGATCCCAACATTCTTAACTTATCAATGTGCGACTTCATCTCTAGGACGTGTGCACACACTGACTTTCCTTCTTCATGTTTACTTGCCAAAAGGACTTGAGTGAGTTTGAACTTTTCAATCTTTTGAACTTGTGGGTTAGGGAGAATAATAGGAGGAGGTGGAGGAAGTGAAGCATGATCTCTTGTTCTCCGATCGAATCGTGGAATATCATCTTCATGTGAAAAGCTTGTTCCACGGGATTTGGGAAGACCATAGTTGTCATACTTTGACATCTACAAAACGGGAGAAAATCCAAGTTAAGTTGATTAGAATCCTTGATGTGACACCCAAATGAAACATCAAGGCTAGGATCCAACACAATACTCTACAACCTAGAAGAGGGATGCCGTAATCTAGTTGCAGAATATTTGAAGGTAGGTAAATGACGATTTACCAATTCCCACCATGAAAAACGAAAAAGAAATTTAAGTTTTGAATGAATTGAAAACTCCTAGATCTTTTGAGATTCATTGAACCTTTCAATGGCATGTTTAAATCTCGATATGCACTTCAAATTTTGCGACTGGGATGCCGAGGATCGCAAACAAGTTTGTGAATAACCATGCGAACCAACATGGTGCACTCAATGTCTTCATCACCTAATCAATGTGCCGGTTAGCCACACACGCTCCATTGATCTATGATAAAACATCGAACCACCCTTTGTCGCCAATGTCAATCCCAAATTAGTGTGCCGGTTAACCACACGCGCTCCACCAACGATTGACAGGGGCACAAAGTGTAATTCCATGGATTAGCATCACTTTCACATTTTATCCTAGAGTAACTAAGATTTGGGAATTTGTAAAAGCATTTAGTTACTTTGTACTTCATTATACTTATAATGGAAGGTTTCTGTCCTATCCTACCTGTTCGGCTAACGACCCTCCACTAGTCAAGAGTGCGGTGGGTAAGAGTGGATACCCATTCAATCGCCATTTTATAGGCAATTTCCTTAAACACCCCTTATAGACCAGCTTCGTGAATGAGGCGTACTAACGGTAAGACTGACTTTTACTCATATATAATATTAGACTTTTAATGTTACATATATGGTATAGGGTGTATTTTATACTTTTAAAATACTATGTGGTTTTATTAACTTTCCAAAACCATAAGGGTGTAATTTGAACTTATTCAAAATACGAGGGTTTTAGAATTTAACATTTCAAAATTAAACTTTTAATCAACTTTTAAATTCCAAAACTTGAGGGCAAGTTTTGAAACTTTTCAAAACATAAGCAAGAACATTCTAGATCAAATTATTAATAATAATTAACCAATTAATTAGTAATTATCTTAATATGACCTAATTCAATTTCTTGCAAGATAATCTATCAAATAATTCAAATAAATCAAGTTTATCACATAAAGAAATGATTATCTAATTAATTTGACAATTATCTTTTACTTTGGTAAGGATATCTCTTAAATTAAACAATTAATTTAACCTAATCCCTTAAATCCCCTAGAATTCGAAATTATGGGATGGGATATTCAAAATCTTTAATTACCAAATTTAAACATTTAAAGGATAATTACAAGATATGGCAATATCCAAATCCCTAAAATTTAGGATCTAATCATGGGGAAAGAGGCAATTTCGAAATCTTGGGTTTAGGAAATCTTACCAAAAAATTTCGAAATCTAGGGTTTAGAAACCCTAATTTCGAAAATCAAGCCTCCAGGGTTTATTAGCCATAAACCCTAATATGTCAAGTTCATACATTTGAATAAAGCTAATTGAAAACAAAAACCAATGGCTCTGATACCACTGATGGGTTTTATACAAACAATCCTATGTGTGCATGCAACCCTAGAATTGGATCTATGTTATCACTATTAGTTATACAACATTATGAACACATAATAAAACCCTAATGATGCTTACTATTTTCGAAATTAACCAAAAAGGTTAGATTACATACCTCTTGTTGTTATATTGTAATAACAACTTAAATCTTGAATCTTCTTGTCTTTGAAAGCAAGCACCACAAGTGTAGTGCCTCTAATGGCTCACAAACACCAAGAGCAAATGGAGAGGTAATAGAGAGAGGGAAGAGGTATAGAATTTCGTCCCTAGGACCCCTTGGGAAGGCATATTCGAATTCATGAGCCAAATGGGTGTTTATATAGGTGTAAAGATTAGGGTTTCAGTCCTTATCCTTATCTAGTTGCTTGCCCACCAAGCAATCATAAGATAAGCCTTGAAATCCCTTATCCTTTATCCTTTGGACGATTTCAAGGATATCTTATCCCTTGAATTCGTCCAACCCATATCAAGGATAATCATTACCCTATTTTGTAACTATCACATAATTACAATTCAGCCCCTCTAGTTTAATTAATTACACTTGATCACAAAATTAATTCCTAATTAATTATTGACCAATATTAATTAAACAAATATGATTTCTCCTTTAATATATTATTCTTATAACATATTAATAAATCATAATAACCTCTTTCTCTATTATTTCTCCAGTCAAGTTGCTTTGGTGAAGGCAACCCAAAAGGACCATGCACAATCGGGTCAAGTACTTGACAAATATGGTTACGGGCTTAGACACTAATCCAACAATATTGGTGTATTCGAGATCCAGAGAGTAGCATGAGGAGCATTTGAGAGAGTTACTTGGAGTTTTGAGATCAGAGAGGCTTTATGCCAAATTCTCCAAGTGTGATTTCTGGTTACGAGAGGTCCAGTTCCTAGGGCACCTCGTTAACCAGAATGGGATTTTGGTTGATCCGGCCAAGATTGAGGCAGTGATGAGTTGGGAGGTGCCGAGATCCCCCACCGAGATCAGGAGTTTCCTCGGGTTGGCCGGCTATTATAGGAGATTTATCAGGGATTTCTCCAAGATCGCCGTACCACTCACCAGATTGACCCGGAAGGGTGTTGCTTTTTCATGGGGCCCAGAGCAGCAGGCCTCCTTCGAAACACTTCGCCAGAGACTATGCGAAGCCCCGATGTTAGCCCTTCCGGAGGGAATGGAGGACTTTGTGGTGTATTGTGACACATCGATATCGGGGCTGGGAGCGGTGCTGATGCAGAGAGGGCATGTGATAGCATACGCATCAAGACAGCTGAAGCCTCACGAGACGAGGTATCCCACCCACGATCTGGAGCTGGGGGCAGTAGTGTTCGCCCTCAAGATCTGGCGTCACTACATGTACGGGGTTCGGTGTACCATATACACGGACCATAAGAGCTTGCAGTATTTGATGGATCAGCCCAACCTGAACATACGTCAGAGGAGATGGTTGGATGTGGTGAAGGACTATGATTGCGAGATCCTGTACCACCCGGGCAAATCTAATGTTGTAGCTGATGCCCTGAGTCGCAGGGCGGAGAGTGCCCCGATACGAGATGTTTGTATGAGATTGACAGTGATGACTCCGGTGTTGGACACCATTCGAGGGGCACAGGCTGAGGCCATTAGGTCGGAGAACCGGAAGAGAGAGCGGGTTATTGGACATGTATCGGAGTTCGTTACTCATGGTCGAGGACTTATGACCTTTCAGGGTCGGATTTGGGTGCCGTTCGTGGGTGGAATGCGTACCATCTTGATGGAGGAGGCGCATAGATCGAGGTTCTCGATCCATCCCGGGGCCACTAAGATGTATTTGGACCTGAAGAGAGAGTATTGGTGGCCCTGTATGAAGAGGGATGTTGCATGGTTCGTAGAGAGGTGCTTGACCTGTCGCAGAGTTAAGGCCGAGCACCAGAGACCGCATGGTAAATTGCAGCCGTTGGAGGTTCCCGAATGGAAATGGGAACAGATTACCATGGATTTTATCACCAAATCCGAGGACTACTAGGGGCGTCGATGCAATTTGGGTGATTGTGGACAGGTTGACGAAGAGCGCTCACTTCCTTGCTATCAGTGAGAGCTCTTCCGCTGAGAGGTTGGTAGAGCTGTACGTGAGGGAGGTGGTATCACGGCATGGAGTACCGATCTCGATCGTCTGAGATCGAGATGTGCGTTTCACTTCCAGATTCTGGAAGAAGTTTCATGAGGAGTTGGGTACGAGGCTGCATTTTAGTACCGCATACCACCCCCAGACAGACGGGCAGAGCGAGCGAACGATTCAGACGCTCGAGGACATGCTCCGGGCATGCGTGCTCGACTTCGGAGGAAGTTGGGACACGTACTTACCCTTGGCTGAGTTTTCCTACAACAACAGCCATCATTCGAGCATTGGTATGCCACCTTTTGAGCTGTTGTATGGGAGGAGGTGTCGGACTCCCATTTGTTGGGGTGAGGTCGGGCAGCGTGTGATGGGTAGTACATAGTTAGTGCTTCAGACGACAGAGCAGATACAGCAGGTCAGAGAGAGGTTGTTGACCGCTCAGAGTCGCCAGAAGAGTTATGCGGACAGGCGCCGGTCCGAGCTCGAATTTCAGGTTGGTGACTTCGTCCTCCTGAAGGTATCTCCGTGGAAAGGAGTGATCCGATTCAGGAAGAGAGGCAAGTTGGGGCCTCGGTATATTGGTCCTTTTAGGGTGATCGCCAGGGTGGGCAGAGTAGCGTATCGTTTGGAACTACCTGCGGAGTTGAGTCAGATTCATGATACCTTCCACGTATCTCAGTTGAGGAAGTGTATCGCCGATGAGTCGGCAGTGGTTCCCCTTGAGGACATTCAGGTGGATGCGAGCCTGAACTATGTTGAGAGGCCGATCGCGATTCGGGATAGGAGGATCAAGGTTTTGAGGAACAAGGAGGTGTCATTGGTTCAGGTCCAGTGGCAACATCGGAAGGGGTCCGAGCTGACTTGGGAGCCGGAGTTAGAGATGCGTGAACAGTACCCAGAGTTATTTGCTGAGAGAGACTTCGAGGGCGAAGTCTGATTCTAGTAGGGGAGAATTGTAACATCCGGATTTCCAGGTGCTGTATTTATCTAATTATTTTTGAGTTTTGGAGAGGGACTCGACGAGTAGGCGCTTAGACTCGCCGAGTAGAGCCGCGCATTGTTAGACTGGATTAATGACTGGACTCGGCGAGTCCATACGTGGACTCGGCGAGTCCATACGTGGACTCGGCGAGTCCACACTGTTTAATGAAACCCTAATTTCTTGGGTTTGGGACCTATTTAAAGGCCCTTAAGGCCGTCACTTGCGGATACCAAACCCCAGAGAGAAACCCTAAAAGAGCTAGAGCGTTTGTGAGAGGAAAGGAGCCATTTCTTGATCTTTGTGATTGATTCTTACAAGAAGGAGGTGATTCCAGCTTGGAGGGGACCAAGGAGGTTGTGCATCTGGGGATTTCGAGCAAAAGACTTCATCTTTGAGGTATTATGTCGCCCCTTTATCTGTTTTGTTGAAGGAATCCATAGATGTAGAGTTTTTTATGTCTTTTATTGGAAGGAGTTGTGAGAATATGGCCCATATTCACTTTGAGACTTCAGATCTGGACCCATAGTGGTCTAAAGAGCTTATTCCAGCTTGCTTTATGTTGAGCTATGGAGGCAATGAGCTCAGGTTGTTGTTTTGGGGCTAAATCACCATGTAAAGCCTCCTAGGCGTCACATGAGTGTCAAGATCCAAGCTTTACGTGATTATCAGGCTTGGGAAGGTCAGATCTATGGTTCTAAGGAACAGATCTGACCTCAGGAGGTCAATTGAGTTTGTGCATGACATGAACTCGCCGAGTCCAAGGGCAGACTCGGCGAGTAGGGTTAGGGTTTCCCGTGAATCACACTGTGAGTGACTTGCCGAATTGGGGGAATGACTCAGTGAGTCAGAAGGGGGATAGAGGACTCGAGTTCTCGACTGAACTCGGCGAGTCATATTTGTGCACTCGGCGAGTCTGGTCAAGGGTTGACCGTTGACTTTTTGGGTTTTGTCAACAATGGAACTTGTGGACTGTTTGAAGGGTAAAATAGCCTTTTAGCATTCTTAGAGGACATGTGAGAGTCTAGTCTAGCCTAGAGAGTCGTGATTGATTGAGATGATTATGTTATGTGTATAGGCAGAGGCTAGATCAATATATACACGGGCGGGATATTATCCGAGACATCCGAGGTGAGTCTTCTCACTATACATTACCTAGAGTGGTATTTATGTGTAGACCAGAGGGTCTTGTATGCTATGTGTATGTATGATATTATGTGCATTGTGTTATATGTATGCTATGTTTTGTATAGACCAGACCGGAGGGTCCAACGATATAGATCGAACCGAAGGGTCCAACGATATAGACCGGACCGAAGGGTCCAACAATATAGACTGGACCGAAGGGTCCAACGATATAGACCGGACCGAAGGGTCCAACGATAAAGACCGGACCGAAGGGTCCAACGAGCTATGACCGAACCAGAGGGTCCAACGAGCTACGGGACTGGAGGGTCCCGCTGAGACACATCGGACCGGAGGGTCGTATTGTAGCCTCGAGTGGCGTATATGTTGTATGTGGTATATTGGGGAACTCACTAAGCTTTTATGCTTACAGTTGTTGTGTGATGTGTTTCAGGTACTAGTGAGGATCGCGGGAAGGCACCGGCATGATTCGTACACACGAGAGAGGATTTATTTATATGAGATCTTGGGACATGTTTTGTGATGATACAGAGATTTATTATGATTTTGTGATTTTTATGTGGTGGAAAGTATGTTTTGAAATGAAAAATTGTTTTGAAAAAAAATTGGGTGTTACACAAAGTCAGCTATCAAGGTCAATAGTCCATGTTGACCTCAACTCGTCGAGTACCCTCAGCTACTCGCCGAGTTCCTAACATAACTCGCCAACTCGCCGAGTCACTTGAGTGACTCGTCAAGTTTATAGTGGCAGTGGCCGCAAACCCCTTGGCCAACCCATCGAGTTTCCTCCTTACAACTCGTCACGTTCGTACGTGTCCAAAGGTTGGGAAAACCCTAGCCGACTCGTCGAGTCATTCAACTGACTCACCGAGTCCAAGGCAATCTTCATCAGACTCGCCGAGTTGTTCATCCAACTCATCAAGTACAGTACCATATTCAAGTGGCTCGTCGAGTTGACTATGCGACTCGCCGAGTCTCTTCAGACCTTCATCCATACAGGTACTTTTTAAGCCATGCAGCGGGTCCAAATTGCAGATCCAAGCTTCTAAGGCATGTTTATCACGTAAAGTTGCAAACTTTACGTGCATGCAAGGCCCTAGAGACTCTAAATGACCAATCTAAGCTTCTAATGGAGCTTTATACCTTAGGAGAGTCTCATCCTTGCAAGAGTTGGAAGCTTTATGGACTTAAAGGCCCAAGAGAGTTCAGATCTGAAGTTACAACTTCTGATCTTAGCTTATACACAAGAAAAGCTTCCAAACAAACTAGAAAAGCCCTAAAATTTACCCAAAAGGGATCTAGAAATGAAATGATGTCAGGATAGCGATTTGATACCTTCCAGAAGATGCCAAATAAGATAGATTTCAGATCCCACAAGTTCCTTGCTTCTGGATACTTGATATCCAAGCTCTTTTCTCCAAAAAAATCCTCTTCCAAGCTTAAGAATACACAAATGGGAGCACACTCACACGAATTAGGGTTTCTGGATTATTAAGGGACTGCAAGGAGAGGCTGGGGAGGCTTATGATTCTTTAAATAGGGTGCAAAACCCCGGGATTTAGGGTTTCATTTTCCAGATCATACTCGTCGAGTTCTTTCTTGGACTCGGCGAGTAGGTCACTAAATTACGTGCACCAACCCGCTGCTACTCGACGAGTAGGGCAACCAACTCGTCGAGTAGAGCTTGAAATCAAACAAATTCTTATTTAAATCAATACCTGAGAATGGGGGCGTTACATATTTAATTAGAGAAAATTATTATTTTATGAAAATAATGTCTCTAAAGGGTATAACTAGTTATTATATCACATTGTATGATTTAATAAGTTGTGTATAAGTTTTTGTGCATATTGGATATCACTAGAACTTTATATATAACAAGTTATAATATGATTAAGTGTTTGACATATTTTGGGTCCACCTTCGGACACCTTCAGCCGAAATTCCCCATGGGGGATGGGGTGGTGTTTGTAATGCTTCACATTTCCATGCACCTTGCTCCTAGATTGTCCATCACTTTATAATTGATAGGGTATGGGCACTAGATCTTTTTTGCATGTATAAAAGGAGGGCATAGGGTTTTCATTCAATGCTAATCTTTTTCCCTTGTTTATCTCTAGAAGTCATAGCTTCTTTTCTTCTCTTCCTCTTGCTCTGTTTTGAAGACTAGTTGCAAGTGTTGATGGTGTAGAAATGATTCTCCTTTAGTATTTAATTTTGCTAAGCACTTAAAGGCTTAAGAAGTTACAAATATAAAAAAGGAACTAGCATTCCAGTGTGTCTTACTCTTGATGATGGATTGTATAAAAGTTCAAGCCTCTTTACTTTGCTATCTTCATCAAGTCCGCAATTCCAAGTGGGATCAAATGCTCTAAAGGTTGACTTCTTAACATCCTATGTTTTGTTATAATCTTTCTAGTTCATGTAATTGGATCCACTTAGTGGTTTTGTTAAAATAGTTCTACAAATAAACTAGTTATTTTTAAATGTTTCCGTTTGTCGTATAGAATTGCGTTATAAAAAATATCGTTTTTAGCATCCTAAAACTCATCAGTGGTATCAGAGTCTTTTTTACATGTTAGAAAGATTTTTTTATCAAGGTTTATAACCTTTGGTTTTGGAAAATATGTTTGATATTTCTTTTGGAAAATAAATCACCAAATATATTTTCTTTGGCGTTTTATAATTAATATTTATTATGCAACCAATTTTTTCATATATTTGGTTGTATAAAGTTTCCTTATAAAAACAAAGTGTTTGTTTGAATATTTCATATAATGTTGTTGTATATAAACAAGTCATTAGGAACATTGTGTTGTGGTTGGTTGTTATTTATTTATTCATAAGATGTAATATATAAATATGTATTTCTTTGTTTGTTTATTGTGTATGTAATAATTTAGTTAGGCTAGTTTATTCTTTTTACCATATTTAACAAGTTAAAGAAATGACCACCTTTGAAGATTTGCAATGTCTTAACCACTTGAGATTATAATCCCAACATTGAGCTTCTACTCTTGCGTTTGGGCTTAATTATGGTCTTAATGGTTTTAGAGTCATGACCTCTACAACACATGGTGCCTTGAAGTTCCTTTTGTAAGAAAGAGTTGTCTTGGTAAATGGGAGCTTGAAGACCTCTTGAAGTGTACCTTAAGTCCTTTAGAAAAAACTTAATAATTCTTGTATAGGCTCACATAAATTATTACTAGAAAATGGCTTGGTTTATACATTTTTTATGCATGTTTGTGATGTTTATTTTTATGCTTGATATATGATATGTTATATGTATGAAAATGGTTTTTACATGCTAAATAACATTTTGTCATAAATTAACATCATTTGGAGTTTGAGAAAAAATATTTAAAGTATAACGTAAGACGTTTATAAATGAGTTTTTATTAAAGTTTTTTCAAAATGTTTAAAATTGATTTTTTTTGTTTTGTTAAAAATGGTTTTTATTGGAAAACTCTTAATAGTTAACATTAAAATATTTAAAATGTTTTAAAATGTGGTTTAAACTAAATCTAAAATCCATGTCTTTTAGAATAAATAAAGTTTTATTAAAAATACTAAAATTTGGTTTATACAATTATAACGTCAAACTACAATACTATGTATTATTTTTACATCAAAACTTTATATATGATATTATTTTTTAAAATTTAACGCGTAATGTTGATATTATATTTTATATATGCAAAATGTAATTTAGAAGATAATTATCATCACATGGTTTTGGTTTATCCAAATATGATTTTTAACATAAGATGTATCAAATGAGTTTATAAATAAAATGAGTTTTTTTTTCTACAAATTCAGAAGGTCATAAGGTTTTGATTATTAAAAGGAGATTTAAAATTATGATTTTGAAACTCTTCCAAAACTCCAAGTTTTAAATATAAAATGAAGTTTTCATAAAAAAGACTATCATCGGTTCTTAAAGCGCTTTACACCTAAACTTTAAATATAATATATTGATTTATAATTGATCGTGGATAAATGTTAATCAAATGAAGTTTTAATTGAAACCAAAAGAACCTTATATAGGAATTATGTTATTGTTAGATGTGACCATGTTTTTATAACTACAAATTGTGAAACATAAGATAAAACATTTTATAGATTGTGAAACATAAGATAAAACATCTTCTTAAAAATACAAGTCAATGTCGTCCTTTTGAAAAACAAAATACAAGTCAATGTCGTCCTTTTGAAAAACACTTGAACGTCCGTTATATGGTCTTTGTGGTACAAGGTCCCCTTATCAATTAGATTTGTCTTATGATGTTCAAGGTCGTTTTTGTACTTTCTAATGTCAGATGAGTCACCTAGTCACTAGTTAGTTATAAGTTATAACGCTACACATTTTGCAAGTAGTTTGTATGATAAATGTCACCTAAGCATGAGAAGTTTAAAACATAGATGAGATCAAACATACCAAGTTAAACAATAGTTTTTTAGGATCTCATTATCTATGGTTTACATTTAATGAAGTGGATAATCACTACCTACCGCGTTGGATTAATTGGATGCGATAAATGTCACATAACCATTTGCTTGTTTCATAACTTGGATCCTATACTTTAATAAATTAATGTTTTAGAAACAAATATAATTTAATAATTTTTAAAAACTTAATATTGAAATACTAAATGAAATTTTGTTAAATTATGTAAATGACTACTAATACTCTTACGCCATTGTACAATCCCCCTCTCGATGATTTTCAAGAGATGGTAACATTTGATGATGATAAATATAATTTCTAAAATTGGTATAATGCCTTGAGATTTTTCCTCAATAATAAACAAAAATTATATATACTAAAAGGTCTAATTCATGAACAAACTCTGTCGGTCACTCAGTCAGATCATGATGCTTTGTGGAAGCATTATTGTGATGATGTTGATGTGTCCCACATTATATTAAGAATAATCTGTTAGATAAGATTTAATCCAGTTGGGATTTTCTTAATCTAGTTTCCAAAAACCAAAACCGGATTTAAAAAGAAAAAAAATCTTTTCGACACATCTATCTCCACTTTTCCAACTTCTTGAATGATTTCCACCAACTTACCTCCTTGATCGATGCATGTTCGAATGAAGTGAGCTAAGAAACCTAGGCCCGATTGTAAGGGGGGGCGAGATGGACATGTGCACAGGGCCCAAATGTTTTAGGGGCCCAAGTTTTTTATGCTATATTCAGGAATAGGCCCAAAAAATGCAAAGGATAGACCGATCGATCTACAATCCAAACGCAAAGGCAAATGGCAGACGGCTAGACTCGATTATTCAAGGCTTCAAGCGAGGGAGTTGGTCACGGGTGGGGCCGCGTGTGCGGTGTCTGGTTCTTCGTCTTCATCAAACCCTCCAGGTATCGGCTCTTCCTCTCAAAAGGTACTTCCATCATCTCATAATTCTTTACTCTCCAACTTCTTGTAGTTAGGTTTGAACTACTGTGTTTATCTTGCTGATCCTAGTCTGGAACTCCTCATGAGCGCTCAAATACAAATCGAGAAATTGTATATTTTCCGTCGATCAAGTTAGAATATTTATGGGGGATGGATATTAGGAGTCCATCTCTTTCAGAAATAAACCTATGGACTCCAACATGATTGTTAGTAACCATAAAGATCACTGATAAAGCATAATTGACTTGTATTTGGTGATTAGCTAAACTCTTATCATGAAATTCAAATGTTTTGCACTTTTTCCCCAATCTTAACAGGGCTTCACCAAGAAAACCCCTGAGAAAGACTAACTTATGTGTTATTCGATTAAAATGAAGCTTTTTGTTTCTACTATATTCTTGGATGACCAAGTAGTTATCCAAGTGTGAGATTGAAATAGGAAATTGATTTTCTAAAATTATAAACCTTTCAATCTGTATTGGGATCAGTGAGATAGTTGAAGCGGTGCTAATGTTATATGCAAATCTTTAGCAACCACCAAACTTATCACATTTCTTTTCATGGATAATGTGCAAGGTCATAAGAAACGATAAAAAGGAAAGGGTGATGAGTTTGGTGGTTGTCATTGATTCATTCTAAATATATTATTCTTATTATCAAAGAACTCTACTAAATACATGAAGTGAAAGCCATTATGCATTTCAAGCAGACTTAATAGTCTTAATATCCTATTCTTGTTTATAACCTTACAATGATTTTCACAGACCCTTTATTGAAGTTAGATATGAAATCGTTTTTGCAGTTATCGGCAACCCTATTATATTCCTTCTAGGTTGGTTGTTCTTGGTGGCTTTCTTCCACTTGCTCTTCTCCTTCTTGTACCATCCAAAATGATATGCTATTCTTGTCAGTTCCTTCTTGCAATATGGTCTAGGTAAACTATATAAATGAGCAAATGTGATCTTAATTATGTGAATATGGTGTGATCACTAATTATTTTAGGTGATGTAAAGATGCTTGAAAATTGAAACGAATTCCATTGAATTCTACCTGAGACAGTTTGGTTAACAATATTGGTGAATAATATCATAAACTACAATCTAAGCGCATGTAAAATACTATGATTTTGCTATGATTATTACTATAAAGTTTTTCGTCGTTTTAAAAAAACTTTAGTTTATATAATTTAATTCGTTACATGTTAGGACTAAGGGTCTTTTTTTTCTGGCTCGTCCTGGGCATTTGAATCCCCAGGACCGGCCCTGAAGAAACCCTTAGTATTTTTTAGTGAAACATCACATGGTATATATTTCTATGAGAACACGTTTTGTTTAGTTGTATTTTCCTTGTTATTAATTTTTAAAAATTATATATTTCTAGCGGTTAGATATTATTTAAATTAATAGTTTGAAACTATAATATGTGTTTATAACATGGGAATAAAATATAAAATATAAGATTATATCCTATTATGGGGCGTGTTAAAATACAGTTTTTGGAAGCTTTTAACTTTTAACTTTTAAGAAAAAATTCAAAAAAAAAAAAAGTTTGGTCATAAGAGTTTCTAGCTTTTTGCTTGAATAAAAAACTTCAAATTCAAAAGTTATTTTAATTAGCGTTTAATAAAAAACTCTTTTATATTTTTACAAAATTGACTTAATTTCCCTTTTTTAATTATGTTTCTATTTTATATTTTACAAAGATGTCTTTATTTAATTTTACATGTTTAAAAGTTTTCATCTACTTTCGTCCAATACTCATATATAAGTAAACGCTACAACATCCTACAACTGACTACTAATTACCAGATTTATCAACTATATGTTGTTTTTGCGGAACACGCAACTTGACCTAATAGTATTATTCTAAAAGGTTTTAAATGATTTTTAACAAATGTAATAAAATCTTATAAACTAAAGAAATGATATTAATAGTTTAACTAACATACATAATCCACGATTTTTCATTATATCACAGCAAATATTAAAACTAATTAAACAAAGGCGATCTTATAAAAAAATCACGATCCATAATAAGATATCATGCAATTAAAATACTCGAAATATAAACCATCATTTAATTAAAAATAATACCTAAATTGTCTTACCAACTCGAACATAACCATCACTTCTCATGTATGGTCAACATCGAGTAATTCAATTATTTGGTACAGTCAACGAATATACTCTTAATACTTTATGGTTTGTTATACTTAATAATAAGAACCATATTAATAAGTGTTGTAATTTTGTTCTTGCATTAAAGTAATAAAAGTATATGAAGGCAATTTGAATAATTTTTCAAAAGATAAATACTTTAAAACGCCACTCTTCTGCTAGTTCAACGCGTATATGAAAAAAATGTTAGCGGAAAACGACACTTAAAAAACTATACCTTGCTAACAATTGCCGGTATTCCATTTGGGGGAGTTTGAAGATTTTGGAGTATCATGGAGTTTTATAATTTCTTTTCTCTATGAATAATTATGTTCCTATTGTCTTTTGTAATTCGAATCATTTTGTATCTTTGTTAGTTTATATAAATTTTGGGAGTAAAATATGCACTTTTTCTTGCCAAAACAAGGGAGTGTATATATATATATATATATATATATATATATATATATATATATATATATATATATATATATATATATATATATATATATATATGGATGAGATCAGTTGAGAACTCATAGTTTCCCAAGAACTAAAAGTGGAGCGTTAGATCAAAATTAACTCATTAAGGGCATGATCGTTATCTTACCGATCTCATTTAATGTTTAATTTTTTTTTGTTATTGGAAATATTAATAAAATGTTCTAAAAATTAACATAATAAATCAAATTTAAGATTTGATTTTATAATTTTCGATTTTTTAAAAAAAAATGGAGATTTTTTACTTTTTTCAGAAAACATGAATTTTTAGAAAAAAACTATTTTTTTTAAAAACTGCAATTTTTTTTTTAAAAAAAAAACAACATTTTTTTTAAAAAAATTGTGTTTTTTCCAAAAAAATGCAATTTAAAAAAAACTGCAATTTTTTTCAAAAAAAAAACTACATTTAAAAAAAAAACTATATTTTAAAAAAAAATGCAACTTTTTTAGAAAAAAACTTAAATTTTTTATGAAACAAACTGCATTTTTTAAAAAAAGTAAATATTTAAAAATCAGTAAGTAAAAAAAACTAAAATATTTAAAAAAAAACTCTAATTTTTTAACCAAAAAAATCAAAGTTTTAGGTGCATATATGCATATTTCTTATACTATAATATTCGTAAGTAAATCATAAAAAATCTCATTTTTGTTAATCAATCTATAAACATAATATTACAACAATTTTATCTGATACAAAATAAAATATAAAAAATAAAAAATGGTACAAAGATTCACAGTGTTGTCATTTGTTCATATCAAAATTTCCATATTTTCTTCAATGTATCACTTTTCACGTCTTCAATATTTTCCACAAATTTTTCAAAATCTACAATAAAATTAAAAAAAACTGATTAATGCATGAACACTCACAAAAATACACATGTATATATATCATGTAAGATTTACATGTGATTATATCATGTAAGATTTACATGTGATTATATCATGTAAGATTCACATATTGATTATATAATGTGATATTCACATGTGATTTTATATTTTAAGATTCAAATGTGAAATTGACAAGAAAATTTTAAAAAATAATTAACGAAGAACACACACACAAAATCCATGTGTGCATATAGACGTAATTCATATGTGATTCATTTGTGATTTACATGTGAATGACATGTAATTCATATGTTATTCACTTGTGATTTACATGTGAATCACATGTAATTGATATGTGATTTACATGTGATTCATATGTGAATCACATGTAATTCATATGTGTTTTACTCGTGATTTACATGTGAATCACATGTTATTCATATGTGAATTACATGTGAATCACATGTAATTCATATGTGAATTACATGTTATTTACATATGAATCACATGTAATTCATATGTGTTTCACTCGTGATTTACATGTGAATCATATGTAATTCATATGTGAATTACATGTTATTTACATGTGAATCACATGTAATTCATATGTGTTTCACTCGTGATTTACATGTGAATCACATCTAATTCATATGTAAATTACATGTGAATCACATGTAATTCATATGTGTTTCACTCGTGATTTACATGTGAATCACATGTGATTCATATGTAAATTACATGTGATTTACATGTGAATCACATGTAATTCATATGTGAATTACATGTTATTTACATGTAAATCATATGTAATTCATGTGTTTCACTCATGATTTACATGTGAATCACATGTGAATTACATGTAATTTCCATGTGAATCACATGTAATTCCTATGTGATTCACGTGTGATTTACATATAAACTAAACTTGAGTGCTTTTAAAGATGATCAAATAAGTAACTTATTGTGCTCACAGGGAAATGGGATGACAGTTTCAACAAAGCACTCAAACACATAGCTCTGGTAATAAGATCCTATGTGTGATATTTGATTGCAAGTTCAGCAACATCATTTTCAGTTACCTGTTCATAAAAACTCAAAAATTAACAAATATATCATATGCATAATATGACAATTGTCATAAGAAAGACAGAAAGAAAACTAACAATTATAACAATCAAACACATCAACAACATCATTTTCAGTTACTTGTTCATAAAAACTCAAAAGGTAACAAATATATCATATGCATAATATCTCAAATTGTCATAAGAAAGACAAAAAGAAAACTAATAGTTATAACAATCAAACACATCAACAACATCATTTTCAGTTACCTGTTCATAAAAACTCAAAAATTAACAAATATATCATATGCATAATATGTCAATTGTCATAAGATGACTTATTTCAATGAAAATTTTAGAAAATTAAATCAAGGAATTGCCGCATTGCTGATGAAATCCACAAAACTAATGAATTCTAGGAATTAAAATTTAGAGAAATGTCCAGTACCTAGAAATCTAAACATTGAGAAAAATTGTTGGCAGTAATTTCTTCAGGCATTAGAAGAAGTAATAAGCCAGCAAAAAAATTCATGGCCTGAATGTAATACAGCAGATTAGCATCATTAAGCAATTTCATTACATTTCACATAATCTATAAGAATATCTAAAAAATATACAATATTAGTTGTCAAATGAGTTGAAAGCTGACTTGACAGTAACCAACAGAGAGGTTATGGCGAGCATATGCTGTGAGTAAACGTCTCAAAGCATTTCTACCACCTTCATCTAGAGCAGGGTGACCTGGAAAAGTCTGAGGCAAATCCTGTAAAAACAAAACAGTATATCTGATCTGCTTAGGAATTGTACAAAAAAACTAGGATTAATGTATCAAGACACTAACCCTTTAACATATTTGATGAATATCATGAAGATTTATCCAATCATACAACACTATAAAAAAAACAATAACTCAAATTTCAGCCACTTTAGGTAGAATGATATAGTTAGTACCTGTGTGATGGCTTTATTGGCAACGAGTTCATCGACATTTCCGATGTTGACTTGGACAGAATCCTAAATTAGAATTGGTTCATCATTCATGAAGAAAATGTGAAGTTAACATGTGATATTTCTCATTGAGGCATTTCATCGAACATGTTGAGTGTAAACAAATATCTATATTTTTCAATAACACAAGTGTCTATTTTTATACCTACAATCAACACAAGGAGTTAACTCTTTTTAAAAACATATTGACTAAAATGGTTCAACTTAACAATTAAGCAAAAACAATTCATAAAGGTCAAACAAAGGTCAGGAGTCAACAATAGAAACAGAGGATACCTAACTTTTGATCGACAAGGGATCATCTTCTTCGTTCAGGTCTTCAATCCACAGTGGAGGCCGAGATGAAGTCGGCGATTACGGTGTACTCTGGGGAACGAATTAATGGAGTATATAATCAAAGCATCTTCACTGGAATTTTTTCTATGAAGAACGTGAGATCAAGGAGTTCAGAAACAATGAAACTTCGATCGTTGGGGGATTTCATATTTCATATAGATTGATGATCAATGATGATAGTTTGATCGATTGGGATCTGGAAATCGACGATAAATGTGGTTCGTCGTTTATCTTCACCGTATTCGTGTGAGTAGAAGCAATTTCAGAATCGAAAGCATGGAATTGGATGAAGGATTGAAGGCAATTCGACGAAGGTGAGTCATCGGAGGATGGATCGTAGGTTTGAGCGAGAGAGGAAAACGGGGAGGAGAGAGAGAGAGAGAGAGATGGAAATTTATTTTATCAGATATTAGATTTAAGAAATCATTTAATTATACTTTTATTCCTATAATACCCCTGACTGAATTAATTTAGATACCCCTTCTTCTTTTTTGTCTACTTATTTACAAAAACGCCACTTTGCATCTCGACCTTTCCTTTTTTTGATCCAACGTTCCACCTTTAGTTCTCGGGTTCTCGGGAAACTTTGAGTTCTCAAATGATGATTCCTCTCTCTCTCTCTCTCTTTCTCTCTCTCTCTCTCTCTCTCTCTCTCTATATATATATATATATATATATATATATATATATATATATATATATATATATATATATAGGATGAGGTTCAATAGAGAACTATAATTAACAAGGAACCAATTAATCAATCGTAAGCGTCGGAAATCATAATGATCAACGGCCAAGGAAATAGATGTACACTTGTACATTGGACGCACACATACCGGATTATACCATAAAATCCACATCCTTACCAAAAAACTCACCTCTTTTTTTCGTTTAAAAATATTTTTAGGCCACATTTTTTATCGAAAAAAAACCCGAATATACCTTTGTTCTCGATTTTTCGTCCTCTTTTCATAGAAATCCATGTTGATATATAAAAAACGATTTTTTTTTGAAAAAAAACTCACTTTATTTTGTTAGTTTTTTCAATACTTAAGTTTATTTTTATAAAAAAAAACTAATTATACCAAAAAAAATTTAATTTTTTGTACTTTATTAATAAACATCAACACCGACTAAAAAAAATCCTCGATCAGTGTGGACTCTAAATATTTCAATTGTTAACATTCACAATGTGAAAAAGCTCGATAAGTTTAGATTCACATTGTGAATCTGACTTACTATTATGCACACTGTGAATTTGAGAAGGTTCACAATGTAAATCTGAATAGGTTCACAATATGAATCTGAACAGATTCACAATGTGAATCTAAACTGAAATATCGTTTTTTTTAAACATGAATATGAATCTATGTTTAAAAAGTATTAAAAAGTATGAATTTTGATATATTTATTATTTTTTTTTCTATAAAAAAATAGACCTTAATTTTTCAACAAAGAAAATGAAGTGGGTTTTTTTCGAAAAAAAAAATTTGTTTTTTATATATTATCATGGATCTCTATGGAAAGAGGACGTAAAATTGTGAACAATGTTATATTCAGTTTTTTTTCCGATAAAAGACACGGCTTAAAAAAAATTTTAAACGGAAAAAAAGAAGTGAGTTTTGTTATAATTCGGTGCATGTGCGTCAATTGTAAAAGTCTACAACCCTTCCTTTTGCCGTTGATCGCTTTAAATTTCGATGCTTTGGATTGGTTCCTTGGTTCCTTGATACCAATCATTTTAGTTATTTTAACGGCAAAAGGATTGGTCCAGAATCAATCGTATATACACACAATAGATAGTTACAACACAATAACCTAACCATATATATATATATATATATATATATATATATATATATATATATATATATATATTGCTTAGGGAATATGTGGCTATCATTTACCTAAGTTTATATATAGAACCCTCCAAACAATGTAGCTTTTATTATATATATATATATATATATATATATATATATATATATATATATATATATATATATATATATATTGCTTAGGGAATATGTGGCTATCATTTACCTAAGTTTATATATAGAACCCTCCAAACAATGTAGCTTTTATCAATTTATATCCAAACTAATCATGATATCTCTTTTACTATTCTTCATTAATCATGTGACTTACTAAATCGATCAAATTTATGTATTTTTTCTTCATTGTTTCTAAGAACTTAAAACATTAAAAGTCGTGATCATTTAATCAACCCTACTAAATTCTAAATAAAAATTAATAGAATAAAAGATAAAATAAGAACATGTCATAACTCAATCAAACTTTTCACAAAATAATTGGATATAGTTTTTCAATTGAAAAATAAAACGCTTGAGTTATATTCGTTAAAAAAATAGGTTTTTTATTTTCTTTATAAACTTCAATAATTATTTGCAATAAAAATATATATAATTGATTTTTTTCATTCCATAATTGAACTTAATTCAATGGTATTCTATTAAAACAAAACTAAGAGAAAATGAAATTGGATTTGTTTTGTTTAAAACTACGTCGTTTAAAAGGTTCTATATCTATGCTTAGGTACATAATAGCCACATATTCACTTTTCATATATATATATATATATATATATATATATATATATATATATATATATATATATATATATATATATAGGAACCATTTTAAACCTTAGAACCAAAGAACCAATCTTTTCTCAACTTTTAGAGCAATTATTTCATAAAAAAAACTAAAAATATAGAAATTCATAACTTTTTATCCTCCATCCATTGATATCAACTTTTAGAGCAATTTTAAAATATTTTTTTGATAAATAATAAGGTCTAAAACTTGAAAAAGTAATGGTTCCTTGGTTCTATGGTTTAAAATGGTTCATTGTTGAACTTTTGTCCAATTATCTATTTCCAACTAATATATTAATCACATAATATATTAACAAATCATTTATCTTTCTTTCTCCTAATATCATTTCTAGCTATTTCCGGTTATGAGGGCAACCCAAAAGGATTTTTCTAAATTATTCAAGATTATACTAATTTAGTTATTGGCTTAGACACCAAATCTAACAGAACTTACTTCATAGATTAGTCGGACTCGATTCGCTTTGACTACTAGGATTGGAATAGAAATCATCACCGAAACAAAGGTAATGATGGATATTAATAAGAGTAAATGCAATCATTAGTGCCTTAGTAACCTTATGACTCCTCCTAATCTAAGTACGAGTCCTCTGCTTCCGGTAGTACGGGCCCATACTACCTTCCACGCCTACTCATACTCGTTCCAAAAGTTGTCTCGCAGTTTTCCCAAGTTACTATTTCCTAAAGATCACAAAAGCAATTTAACATATATAGATGTGTGCACGTAATCATATACAACAAATTTCCTAGACTCCACTACGATTTCTTCCATGTGTAACTTCAATCGCAATTGTATTTTCCAACCTTTGGTATAAATTCTTTCTCGTGTAGTGTCCTGCTTATAGGCACACTATACCATAATTTATTCTTATCCAAACCATTATGTTGAAATCATAATTTCTTAAGGTCACACTGCAACGTAACATAATTAGAAATTTTATAACTTTCGAAAATGATTACAACATTTATTCATATATTATGCCCCTTATATTGGGCTTCCCATCCTATTACTATCTATATAGGATGACTACTTCATATATCGATCAAGCAGTTTCCAACTCTTGATTTCTTGCAACGACATCTGCTTCATCAAGGATCATTTGGTAGCTTCTTCCCTTGGGCTTTGCTGGTAGGATCCTTGGGATTTGCTTCTCAGCTTTAGGGCACTCCTCCTTCATGTTCCCTTCTTCTTTGCAAGTGAAGCAAGCTTTTCCTTTTACTGGGCAATTTGTAGAGATATACCCTGATTTCTTACATGTGTAGCAGACGACACCGTCGTCAGAATGCCTCTCATTGAATTGGCTGCACCACTTCCTTTCCTGGTTGCTTCCAGACTCGTTTCTTGACTTTGAATACTTCTTCTTGTTGTTGCTTCCCTCGGATCTCCTCTTCTCACATACTTCAGCTTTTTCGGTACCCCTTTTCTTTATCATCCTATCGACAGACTTTGCAGCCCAGAAGACCACCTCAAATGTACGTTTCCGCCTAACCGACACTGTATACTCCCAAGGTAGCCCCTTGGCATACCTGTCAATCTTGGTCAGTTCATCCGGAACAAGACGTCGTGCAAACTCCATTTTATCAGTGAAGGCATCGGTGTACACATCCACTAACATGCTTCCCTTTGTTAAATACAGGAATTGATTCTCCAATTCCAACACTTTCTCAGCTGAACATAACTTCCTCTTGAAATGGGTCAAGAATTCATCCCATGTCAGCTGTAGTGGCTTGTTGACACTTACAATCTTCCCTAACGTGTTCCACTAACGAAGTGTTGTACCCTTCGAGAATTCATCATAGGCAGTTTGTAGTTTTCCCATGCATCCACACGTTATGAAAGCCGACTCCATCTCTGATATCCAATCCATGACTCCGACAGGATCTTCCTTCCCGTTATATGATGATGGATTGCAAGTCATGAAAATACTTATACTTGAAGTAGCCTCTGGGTTCATCATTTCTATGGACCTCTAGTTGCTCCAGTCCTTGATAACTTTCCAAGTCATCATTACTTCCTTCCTCAACCGTCATGGCGTGTGAAGGAATCAGTCCTTTGTTGACTTGTTCCATTACTACTAGTGCTCCTCCTCTAGCATTAGCTAGTTCCTAAGCGAAGAACTCCCTAAGCTCATGTCGTTGTTGATCGACCATTTCTTGCATCATTGCCGAGATTCATTCATCAGGATTTAAACAACAGCTGCTCCGACGTTCTAAGGTGTTGGACCTCCTTCGTTATTGATGAATCTACTGCTCCTTGTGATTTCCATGATGTTCTATATACCTAAGCAATCATTTAGCATACCAAGACAATAATATAGCTAGAGAAGGTTTAGACGTGAAATCCTCCTTATTACTTTGAAAAGTCATATGTCAGTTCCACTACCGTAATTAAATGTTTAGAAATATGAACACAAAAAATTATCTAATACTATGTCGGCAACATACCTTAACTTTTCTAGTACTTAGCAATCTAAGTAAAAACCTAAGGCCGTCTATACATATCATTTAGCACATATAAGACATTTCTAAAGTATGCTAGTGCATAAATATAGCAAATAAGGAATTTAATCTACGTTATGTTATAGATATTAATTTCTTATTTAGCACTTAATATTATTTAAGGCCTATACCCTAAAATATCCTATTGCTTGTGTCAATTCAAGTATACAACCAAAACTATCCTAGACACACACACCTCACCATCATTGCTTAACCTCTAAGTTTAAGTCTAGAAATCCTACAAATTCCTATACCCTAAAATATCCGTAAATCGTAAAAATGAGTGCGCCAAAACATATATATATATATATATATATATATATATATATATATATATATATATATATATATATATAATATTTAGAAAGTACACATCGTCCCGATCCCGAGAATATAAATTTCGTAGAAATCCAACTTTGTATGAATTAGATATGATTTTTATAAGATATAAAACTCAATCGCGCAGAAGGAATATGTGACGTAAAAAGCTACGAAGAAAATGGTTGACTTTTGGGTAAAGCCACTAAAAGGACAATTGTAGTACTCTTTAAGATAGGAATTTTGAGAAAAAGAATGCCAAAAACGAAGTACGTACGAGAGAGCTATAATTTTAGCAAAATTATTAAATCATATAAAATAAGGGCTAAAAATAAAGTTAGAATTAGCCGATGGAGCCTAAAGGAAAGTTGTAGTACTCGTTGAGAGATATGCTTTGAAAAAAACGTTGAAAATGGAGTCCGTATGAAGAAGTTATGGAATTTACAAAATCTGTGATTTGCGCCCCGCGCAGTACGCGTCAGGTGTGCGTCAAGTGCGCGACGCGCACTTCTAGAAGGTGAAAATGTGGACCACGGAGAGTCTGACACATGACACAAAGTGGCTAGGGAGACGTAGCCTTAAAATACACGACGTGCACCCCTTTTGCACGCCGCACACCCCAAAAATGGCTTATAAAAGGGCAGCAACCCTCATTCTCTCCCTCACACCTCTCCAATCATTCTCTCTCGATAAACTCTTGACACAAGCCTATTTTTCCTTCATTTCTGGCCAGTAACGAAGTCCTACGACAGCCCTGAGTACTCTTCTGAGTAGTAGCCTTCGATTATGAGATCCTGAGTCAGTATTCTGCCCGCTTAGATCCCGGTTCTCATCAATAGTACTATGTAAGTGAGCTACTCTTACTCTACCTCCGTGTAATTTATAATTATAGTCATACTCATTATTTTGAACCTATAATTAAGATTTAACGGTAATTCCATGTTATAATACTGATTAATCTACTTACGGGAGAGGTGTCTAGAATGGTCACGTTGGCTTGGTTGTTCGATTTCAGAAAAGCTATATGCTGAAATGGTTCTGCCTAGTTGATCCTTACTTGATAGATCTATTAGTATTCATTGGGATTAGTGATAGGTCTAGCCTACATTACCAGATCGTCGTATAAATTAATAAGTTATAATATTATAGGTTAATACTCGTTAGGCGTGTTAGCCGTCTGTTGGATCACCAATCGGATCGCCCAGATCCTATCAATTGTCTAAGTAACTGTCCAGGTGAGTTCATCTCACTATATTATGTATTCCAGTATATATCCATGTGTGTTAGGATATAGGAACTAGTAGAGTAGTGTTGGATTTGGTGTCTAAGCCCATAACTATAATTGGTATGTACTTGATTTGATAGTAGCATGGTTCTTTTGGGTTGCCTTCACTCATGCAACTTGACAGGATGACTAGTAGAGAGAGAGAGAGAGAGAGAGAGTAGAATTTATTATTTGAAATAATAAATTGGTACTCAAAATGATTTTATTAATATATTACAAGATTAATATATTATCTGGAAATCGTATTATTAATTAGTGATTAATCAGAAATTAGTCTGGGATTAATTTTGGGATTAAAGGAACTGATTAATAATGGAGGGCTTGTTTTGCAAATAATTGATAGTTGTGAAATTGGGCTTAGGACTCCGTGAAATGGAGTGGACGAAATTTATAGGGTGGCCCTATAAGATTTTGTCCAAGGACTTCCTTAAGGAGGTCCATGGGTTGCCTAGGGTTTTGGATGGGAACTAGAGTTTCCTTATTCAAGTCCAGCTTTAAGATTAAGCAACCTAGCCAAATTTAAACCCCCTAAAACCCTTGGAATTTCGGCCTAAGAATATGATTACTAACCCTAGCCGATTTTCCTTGTCTCTCCTCTCATCCTCTTGCATTGAGTGTTTGTGAGCCATTAGAGGTGCAACATTTGGGGCACTAAGCTTTCAAGAGTCAAGGGTCTTCAAGGTTGTTCTTGTTATTACTACATAACAAGTACGATAATCTTCTAACCCTAATTTGTACATGAATATCTATTTGTATGCTAGTTTCTAGGGTTATTGGTTTGGTATTCAATTTGCATGTTCAATTAGTGAAAAACTTAGATCCAAAGCAATTAGGGTTGCATGATCACATAGGAATGTAGATATGCTCATAACCCATCGGTGGTATCAGAGCCTAGGATGTTTTTTAATTGAATTGATGCAATGGTGAACTGTCCAAAGAAGAAGCAAATCATTTTTTGCTGTCTGCTCTAGGAACTTGACGAGTTCAAGGATGAACTCGACGAGTTGGTCCTACTCGATGAGTTCAAAACCCTGAACTCGACGAGTTGACTCGTCAAATCCCTGATTTCTCGATTTCGATATCTTCGTTTGATTAGGATAATTGTCTTAATTCATTTTTAATGCCTAAAACTGAATTTTTTGAAAGGTAATATGATATCCTTATCATAATTAAAGGATTTAGTTAAATTTGGATAATGATAAGATTATGTTCCTATTTTAAAATTTAACCTAGTATTTTGAAAAGTTTTAAAATACACCATTTTGATTTTATAATTTAAATTTGAAATTAAAAGTTTAATTTTGGAAATTTAAATGGAAAACCCTAGAAGATATCCTTATGGTTTTTATTAATAATTTAATTAAAAGATTGATTAAAGGACAAAATAATAAATCAATGTATGGTTTAAATTTAATTAAATTAAAAGTTTAATGCATTAAAAGATTAAAACTTAGTATTTTAAAAGTTTAAAATGCACCCTTATACTATTATAAAATTAAAAGTTTAATATTATATATGTATAAGAAAAATCATTCTTACGTTAGTAGGCCTTATTCACGAAGTTGGTCTATAAGGGGTGTTTAAGGAAGCGACCTATAAAATGACCGCCATTGGGTATCCATTCTTACCCACCGCACCTTTGACTAGTGGAGGGTCATTAGTCGAACGGGTAGGATAGGACACTAAACTCTCATTAAAAGTATAATGAATTATAAAGTAACTAAACGCTTTTATAAAAATTCTCAAATCTTAGTTACTTTATGAAAAATGTGAATTTGATGCTAACCCATGAAATTGCACATTGCACCTTATTGGTCGTTAGTGGAGCATGTGTGGTTAACCGGCACACTAATATGGGACCAATATTGTTGGCAATGGGTGTCTCGTAAATTATCGTTGAGTCAATGGAACATGTGTGGTTAACCGGCACATTGATTAGATGATAAATGACAACGATACTGCCAAGCTAATTTGTGTGGTTATTCACATCTCGTTTGTGATCCTCGACATCCCAGTCACAAAGTGAGAGCATAATCGAGATTAAACATGTCATTGAATAGTTCAATGAATCTCAAAAGATCTAGGAATTTCATCTAAAACCTAATTCGTTAAAATTACATTTTCGTGGTGGAATTGGTAAATCGTCATTTACCTACATTAAAATAATTTACAATTGGATTACGGCATCCCTCTTCTGAATTATGAATTATTGTGTTGGGTCCTAGCCTTAGTATTTCATTTGGGTGTTATATTAAAGATCTAAATCAACTCACTTGAGGTTTCTCCCTTTATAGATGTCGAGTTCAGAAAACTATGGTCTTCCTCATCCCTTTGGAAAAAGCTTCCCGTATGAAGATGATCTTCCACGTGTCGATCAAGGTGAGAGGTCATTCCCTTCTTCGTGCATTGGTGGAACTGAAAATCATACTTCTCTTCCTCCACCTCCTCCAGTAATTCTCCCCGACCTATAATTTCGTCGACTTGAAAAGTTCAAAGTCACTCAAGCCCTATTGGCATGCAAACACCAAGATGGAAATATTGTGTGTGCACACGTCCTCAAGATGAAGTCGCACATTGACAGATTGGGAATGGTTGGTGTCGTTTTCCCAAGGAACTAGTTGTTGACTTGGTTCTTCACTCGCTTCCTGAGTCATATAGTTGGTTCCTGAAGGACTACTACATGACTGATCACGATGTGACCCTAATCGATCTGACATATTTCCTATTTGCTGCTGAAGCAGAAATGCTTTGGTGCACTGGTCAAGCAAATTTGTTTGAAAGATCTATCTCCCAAAGTTCCATGGAGGTTGGTGATGGCAAAGGTGATAGTCCAGAAATGGTTTCTCCTCCTAAAGGAGAGAAATCGGCCAAGGACAAAAAGTTTGACCATAAGAGAAAGGCCAATTCTGAGATAGTTCCATGTGCCAATGCTAAAGAGTCCACCTGTTTCTATTGTCAATCAAAGGGGCATTGGAAGCGATGCTGCCCAGACTACCTGAGAGATCTTAGAGATGGTAAAGTCAAATTGTATGACTCTACTTCAGGTATGTCCACTATCTAACTCTTTAATAAGTTCTTGTTCATAGATTCTTAATACATGATGTGATAAGTTGCATTTTTGATGTTTTGCAGATCTAAGAAAATGAAGGAAGATTAAGAGGAAGTAAAGGCTGATTCTGATCTGAAGAAATGGATTTCGGTCACATGGTTCAATGATCAGGATTTAGATCTGGTACTTAGGAGTTATGATAGATTGCTTAGGAATATGTAGAAACATAGTTTTCATATGTATTTGCATTGTAAGGACAAGTTTTCCGCACATTATCAATAAAGTGAATTTTGGTTTTATCTAAATTACTTTATGATTACTTGCAATGACATTTATGAAAATTGGTGTTTATATTTCTATTATTAGCAATATTGAAAATGGATTTGGTTCTTAGTTATATCGCTTGTGGTAGTGTCATAATTTACCAAGTGAGGAAGGATTCTCATCACCCAAGTTTCAATTGGACAGAAACTTGGAATCATACGATTTGAATTGTGTGATGTGTGAGAATCTTGATCTTTGGAAAATTAAGACAAAATTCCTTTATTCGCATGTTTATAAAAGTCAAGTGAAGGACTAAAGGATCTAGTACACATTGATGTGGACTGGTCAGAGCCAGCACAAATGACGATAAGTCTATTCGTCATGATTTACTAATGGTTTAGTAAATATGGTTATGCTTATAAGATTAAGTGTAATTCTGATACCTTGAAAAAAATTTCAAAGTATAGCAGAACGAATAAGAAGAATCCATTGGGCAAAAAGATATAATTTTCTCCAATATGAAAGGAAAGGAGAGTACTTTAGTATCGTGTTTTCTGATCATCCTAATGATTATGGAACCATGTCACAATTGATCCTCCAAGGACACCTTAGTGCATTTATATGACTAAGAAGAGGAATCAGGTAATGTTGAAATAGTTAAATCAAGAAGATGAGTCATACTTCGTTCCAAAATCAAGTTTTAGAGTCATACTCTAGTTACTCCAAGTTATACTTTGAGTAACATGCTCTTGTTGGATTAGGTGTCTAAGCCCATAACTATAATTGGTATGTACTTGACTCGAGAGTAGCATGGTCCATTTCGGTTGTCTTCACCAGAGCAATTTGATAGGATGGTTTTGAGAAGAGGTTATTTATGATTTATTAACATATTATAAGTTCCAATGTATTAATATGAAATCATCTTATTTAATTAGTATTGATCAAGAATTAATTTGGAATTAATCTAGTGATCAAAAGAGACTAATTAAATTAACGGGGACTGATTATGTAAATCAGTGATATATATATTGTTTGTGCTATTGATCCATTATGGGCTAAGTTTACATAAGTATACATGAAGAGTTAGCCCACATGAAATATGGATCATAACCCAAGTGTATGGATTAGGGTTTACCCATGATTCTTGGATTCCTACTCTATATATACAACACCCCTTGGCCTAAAATTGGTTGAACATGTATTTTTGGAGAAGCATAGTCGAATTTTAGTGCTCCATATTCTCTCTCAAAAGTCCTCCATTTGTTCATGGTGTTTGTGAACCATTTGAGGCATCACATTTGAGGTGCTAAGTTTTTAAAGGCCAAAATTATTGGATAAGGTGTCTAAGTCCATAACTATATTTGGTATGTACTTGACCCGGCTTGGCATCGTCCATTTGGGTTGCATCGACATCTCAACTGTTGGATAGACAAAATGAGAAAAAGGTCACTTATGGTTTGTTAATATATTATAAGTTCTAATATATTAATATGAAATCGTATTATTTAATTAGTATTGATCAAGAATTAATTTGGAATTAATTTTGTGATCAAAAAGAGACTAATTAAATATATGAGGATTGATTTGTAAACCATTCATTCTTATATAGTGGGCTTATGGTTCATGATTCACTAGATTGGGCTAGGACCCATTGGGTGCTCCATGGATGCTGCATGGAGGTTATAACCCATGGATAATGGAGGAAATGAAAAGCCATGCACATTAGGGTTTACATGGTGTAACCCTACATGTGGCACACTATATAAAGAGCTCCATAGCTAGCAAAATCGGCACTATTACAAGACAAGGAGGGCTAGCCGATTTTATGATCCAAGTGTTCTTCTCTCAAGTTATTCCAAGAGTTATGGTGTTGTGTGAAACATTTGAGGCATCACATTTGAGGTGCTAGGCTCACAAAGTCTTAAGGAATCCAAGCAACTACAAAGGCATGTGATTCTACTAGTTTTTATATTACAAGTACCCCATGCCATGCTACTTAGGATGTAAACCTTGGAAAATTATTATTTTCATGAATATTAGGGAAAACATAGATCCAAGATTTCTAGGGTTGCATGTACACCTTAGGAGTGTTAGAATGCTCAGAACCCATCAGTGGTATCAGAGCCTAGACTTGTTTTCTTTGTATTTGATGCAAACTGTTTGAAAAAGTCGAGAATTCTGCAATCTGAACAGTGAACTCGCCGAGTCCATGGGGGGACTCGACAAGTCCATGACAAAATGCATCCTACTCGTCGAGTTGGTTCTTTCACTCGACGAGTAGGAGCCCCTGTGTGCAGAATTTCGAGTTTTGCTGCTGGAAATGGACTAGAATCATTACCCTAAACTGTTTTGGATTTATAAAACCTTTTTTTGATGGTGTAATGACTATGCTAATCCATTTTCAATGGTTATTATCAAAATTTCAAGTTTTTATATGTGTTTATATGATTCTTGAAATTGTTGATATGAATGTTCATACTTATGAGTTTTAGTAGATCATAGGAATTATTTGCAAATTGTTTGTTATTGTAATTCTTGATCTCAATGCCTATTGATGGAGTCCATAATTTGTCCTCAAGTTATGGATTACCAAAAGTCACTTCTTTAAATTGTCATTAAAGAGCCATAGGTTACATAAAGTGAAGAGTCTTCATTTTAATAAACCATTAATCTCATAGGTTATGAACATGAAAGATTTTGAATAGTTTCAAAACTTACCCTCAAGTTTTGGAATTTGTAAAGTCCTTTAGAAAACTTTAATTCCAAACCCTAGAGTTTTAAAAGTTAAAATTCAACCCTTATACTTTATAGTATTATAAATTTATATATATATATATATATATATATATATATATATATATATATATATATATATATATATATAAGAGCAAGTCAGTCTTACCGTTAGTAGGCCTCATTTACGAAGCCGGTCTATAAGGGGCGTATAAGGTTGTTGCCTATAAAATGGCAGCTTAAATGGTGTCCACTCTCACCCACCGCTTCCTTGACTGGTGGAGGGTCGTTAGCCGAACGGGTAGGACAAGGACTATAATTCTCATTAAAAGTATAATGAAATATATATAAAGTAACCAAACCTTTATAAATTCCCAATCTTAGTTACTTTAGGAAAATGTGAAATTGGTGCTAACCCATGAAATTACACTTTGTACCTTACCAAGTCGTTGGTGGAGCGTGTGTGGGTAACCGACACACTAACATGGACTAGTAAGAGTGGCAAAAGGTGACTTAATATTTATCATAGATCGGTGGAGCGTGTGTGGGTAACCGACACATCGATTAGGTGATAAAGATTAAGGGTACCAAGTAAATTTGCATGGTTATTCACACCTTGTTTGTGATCCTCGGCATCCCAGTCACAAACTTGAGAGGGCACAATCGAGATTTAAACATGCCATTGAAAAGTTCAATGAATCTCAAAAGAATCTAGGAGTTCCAGTCCAATTAAAACCTAATAATTTATTTCATTTTTCATGGTGGAAATTGGTGAATCGTCATTCACCTACCTTCAAATATTTTATAGCTTGGATTACGGCATCCCTCTTCTAAGTTATAAAGTATTGTGTTGGGTCCTAGCCTTAATATTACATTTGGGTGTCTTATTAAGGATTCTATATCAAATCTAAACTTGTCTTTCATCTTTTTAGATGTCTTCCAACAATGCTGCTTCTGGATCAATCCCTACCGGCTCCTTCTCTCTCATGAACCTTTGTGGGAGAGTCATCTTTGATGGTTCAAACTTCAATGATTGGATCAGGAACATCAGGATGGTCACTCGTTACAAGGACAAGGAATATGTCCTCGACAAGGAGCTGAAGGAAATAGATGATTCTACTGCCACTCCAGAGGAGATCGCTGACTTTAGGGCACATGAGAGAGATGCTACCAAGGTGGCATGTATCATGTTGGCCAAAATGAAAGCTGAACTCCAAAAGTCCTATGAGGACTTTTACCCTTTTGAGATGCACATAGACTTGATGGACCGCTACCATCAAAGTGTTCGCCAAGAGAGGTATGAAATCATCTCTTCCATGATAACAACCCGATTGAAGGATGGTGAACCCATCACGGGCCACATGCAGAAAATGCAAAGGTTTGTGGACCGTTTGCTCAAGTTGAATGTGAACTTTACCGAGGAGTTGGCTATTGATATCATACTGAACTCCTTACCTACTTGTTATGATCAATTCTGAATGACATATCACATGAACAAGGAGGAGGTCACACTTAGAAAACTTCAAGGGCTCTTGAAGACCGCTGAAACTGGTCTTAAGGGTAAATTGGTTGTTACTACTCCTACTCCTACCGCCGCCCATGTTCTGGCAATCGGGCAAAGTAAAAGGAAGAAGAGGAAAAACCCTTCGAAGGGTACCAAGGGAAATTCTCTTGATGGCTCCTCTTCAAGTGGAACCAAAGGTGGTTCTGTCACTCCTTCCAACCCAAAAGAAGTTCAATGCTTCTATTGTCATGAAAAGGGGCACTGGAAATGAAACTGCCCCAACTACCTGCAAGATGTTAAGGATGGGAAGGCCAAACCTACCCATGCAGGTATTTACACTATAGTGTCTAATAACTCACCACATACTACTTCCTGGGTTCTTGATATAGGTTGCGGTATTCATATATGTTCTGCTTTGCAGGGCCTAAGAAGAAGTGAGGATATGGAGCATGGAAAGATAAACTTGATCATGGGGAATAGGAAAGCTTCACTTGTCACCAAGATTGGATTTTATTCTTTGTTGCTAAGTAGTGGGTTAGTGTTAGATCTAAATAAGTATTGTTACTCGTCTGAAATGGCAAGAAATATTATTTCCTTTCATGGTTTGTACAAACAAGGATTTACTTTTTCATTTGATAATGAAGTTGGTGGTATTAATGCTTTTTATAATAATGTTCTTTATTTTAAAGAATTACCTTGTGATGGTGTATATGAAACTGTGTCGGTTGTAGACAACTTAGGAAATAATGTGTTACATATCAATTCTTCCACTAGTTTGGATAAAGCATACTTGTGGCATTTTCGTCTTGGACATGTTAACAAGAAGCGCATAGGCCAACTCCAGAAGGCTGGAGTTTTGGAGTCGTTTGAATTAAAGTCAGATGATAGTTGCGAGTCTTGTTTACTTGGAAAAATAACAAAGTCACCCTTCACTGGTTCTTGTGCTAGGGGTGAAGGTTTGTTGGACCTCATACATACAGATGTGTGTGGACCCTTCAGAACCACCACAAGGGATGCTAACCGCTTCTATGTGACTTTTACTAATGATTACAACATATATGGTTATGTCTACTTAAGCAAGCATAAGTGAGAAACCTTTAAAAAGTTCAAAGAGTTTAAACAGGAAGTAGAGAATCAGCTGGTCAGGAACATTAAGATGCTCCGATCTGATCGAGGAGGAGAGTATCTTAGTACAGAGTTCCTTGACTATCTTAAGGAATGTGGAATTGTTTCACAATTGACACCTCCCAGAACACCACAACTTAATGGTGTGGCTGAGAGGCGCAATCAAAGCTTGTTGGACATGGTTCATTCCATGATGAGTTGTGCTTCGTTACCAATCTCTTTCTGGGGGTATGCCTTAGAGACTGCCACCCATATCCTTAATCTAGTCCCTACCAAGAAGGTTGCCAAAACACCTCACGAGATGTGGACTGGGAAAGTTCCCAATTTGGACCACATCAAGATTTGGGGTTGCGAGGCTTTCATGAGACGTGAGACTCAGGATAAGCTCGAACCTCGAAGTGAGCGATGTATTTTCATCGGCTACCCATAGAATTCTTTTGGTTACCTCTTCTACAGACCCAGAGAGAGAATTTATAAGCCAAGGAAACAGTGGGAGCCTGGGAGGCAAATTGATCTTGAAGAGATTCAAGAGTCAAGCGGTGAAGGAACATCAAACCCTAGCAATCAACCTGAGGAGGAAACTCCTATTGATGAGTCTGTACCTCTGAGGCGTTCCACAAGAGTTAGGGATCCACCTGAGCATTACTATGGTTTTCATATTACTGCGGAAGGTGATGAATTTATCAGTGATACGAAACTGGTAAATCTGGATGAACCTAACAACTTTAAGGAAGCCATGGCAGTCCCTGAATCTGCCAAATGGAAAGAGGCCATGGACAGCGAGATTCAGTCCATGTATGACAATCAAGTCTGGAACTTGATTGACAATGTACCGGGTCGTAAGACGGTCTGGTGCAAATGGATCTTCAAGAAGAAGATCGACATGGATGGTAATGTACACACTTACAAAGCACGACTGGTTGCGAAGGGCTTTACTCAAACTCCGGGAGTTGACTATGATGAGACCTTGTCACCATTAGTGAAGATTAAGTCTATTAGGGTTTTGCTAGCCATAGCTGCATTTCATGATTATGAAATATGGCAAATGGATGTCAAAACCTCTTTCCTTAATGGAAAGTTGTCTGAGGATGTTTACATGAGTCAGCCAGAGGGTTTTGTCGATGCAAAGCACCATAATAGAGTGTGTAAGCTTGAGAAATCCATCTATGGATTGAAACAAGCATCTCGCAGATGGAATATTTGTTTCGATGAGAAAGTCAAAGAGTTTGGTTTTTCGAGGAGCGAAGATGAGTCCTGTGTATATGTTAAGGCTAAGGAACCAAGGGATCATGGCAGATCCAGGCACATCGATAGAAAATACCATTTCATTAGACATCAGATAGAAGAAGGACTCCTCGTGGTGAAGAGGGTATCATCAGATGAGAACCCAACAGATCCCCTCACGAAGGGACTGTGTAGGGCTAAGCATTTGCAGCATGCGAGGCGCATCGGGCTGAAGGATGATAATAGTTTTACAGATTAGATAGTTTTTCTGAAACTTGTAAAATGTAAATTGACATTTGATGATTAAATAAAAGTTGTTGTTTATTTATAAGTAAAGTGTTGCTATCTTGTGTCAATTGTTTACTATTGTTTCAATTTTGCATGTTTTGACTTCCAGAATAATTACTTTATTCAAACTCTCCACATTCAGTCATATGTAGGAAGTAGATATGAATCAAGATTGTCATGAATTGGGTTTGTAGATGTCTAAGGTGCTAGACATAGGAAATGGTTGCTACAACATTCATGAGTGCTCATAAGTTGTGAGTATTGGATTCAACCCACGCTCACTTGTATCACTTCATGGAATTTATCTCGATTGATCGTGAGACGGTAATATCATATAAGTCTTCAAACCTAGATATATGAGTTGTTGATTATGAGTTGGTTGTGCATTGATTGTACGAAAACACATTGGTAACTCGATGTTATAAAACGTGCCTTTATGTATGATTCAACAAGTAGTTAGTACAAGCATATGAGTCGAAGTTTATCTATTAATTCTAGTCCTTGGAGAATTAGAAGCGATATCTGGGCCCCTCCGTGATTTTGTTTTGACCCATGTATCGGGCCCGGCCAGAACCAAATTGATGTGTTCAGTTTAGTTCTATGTCAAACAAATCGGAAATTGGGAAACAAACTGCTAGACAATAAGTACGACATTGTTCCGTGTATTTGTCTGGCTGATATCTAGAACAGAGGATTATATGATCACTTATCTTAAATGGTGCATCATCATCATCATCTCAATTCCGTGAGACTTTGAAAGAGCTACGATTGCTGGTCGGTTGCTGAAGTCATACCTGTAACTATAGTTATTAGACTTATCCAAGTGGGAGACTGTTGGATAAGGTGTCTAAGTCCATAACTATATTTAGTATGTACTTGACCCGGCTTGGCATGGTCCATTTGGGTTGCATCGACATCTCAACTGTTGGATAGACAAAATGAGAAAAGGACACTTACGATTTGTTAATATATTATAAGTTCTATATATTAATATGAAATCATATTATTTAATTAGTATTGATCAAGAATTAATTTGGAATTAATTCTGTGATAAAAAAGAGACTAATTAAATATATGGGGATTGATTTGTAAACCATTCATTCTTATATAGTGGGCTTATGGTTCATGATTCACTAGATTGGGCTAGGACCCATTGGGTGCTCCATGGATGCTCCATGGAGGTTATAACCCATGGATCATGGATGAAATGAAAAGCCATGCACATTAGGGTTTACATGGTGTAACCCTACATTTGAAATTGGTAGTTGTGATGTTTTGGTTAAAGCAAAGACCAACTAAGACCAATTATATGAAGTGTTTTTCTTGATAAGAACCCACACTAACTCTTGATATTTGTTTGTCGATGAATGTTCCTTGATAGAGAATCTTATATGTCAAGAAGTCAGTGGGAGTCTAGTTGATCTTGAAAAGTTTCAGGAGAGAATCGAGAATAAACCTTTTAGTAATCACTAGCACACGACCTGAGGTTGATAACCTATCGTTTTGACACATTCTTGTTTCTGTGCCCATTCCAGTTGAGTTGGCAATGCTTATAAGTTCTATGTTTTTCATTTTACTGCATAAGACAAAGCCCCTTAATCAGTGAAAGTGCATTGATATGTATGAGTGAGCTGCTTAATAACTTGGAAGCACTGGTAAGCCCTTGTGCTACCAGATGGCGAAAAATTAAGATTAAGCAAGTTCTGTCCATATGAGTTTGAATTTTTCATAAACCTTGTCTTATGATGGTTTTTGGAAATGACAAAATTCGCATGGATAGGAACACATACACCATAAAATCTAAGTGACAAGAGGTTTCGCTCTACTTCATGAAAATGATTATGAGGAAACGCTTTCACTAGTAGATTTTAAAGGATTGATTAATATCATTAGAGTTAGCAGTTGTGATAATTGCGTTCTCAAATTCGAGTATGACTACGACATCCCTTTTCATAGTTCGAATTGTGAGAAATGGAAAATAGTTTGAACATTCGGGACTTACTGCTATAAGTTCTGGAAGAGTATGGACACACACATAAACTATCTAATGAAAGGTGTATCAGCTTGAGAAGTCTAGATAAAGACTTACTGAAGCACCACATATCAGAAATCAAAACTTTGGTAAGAAAGTCAATAGGTATTGATTTCTAGAAGTCCAACTGATTTTTGGGTACATGTCAAAGCTACTGGGAGCATAATTGTTATGTAAGCAAGAGTATAGTTGTTATGCTAGTAGGAGCATAATTGTTATACTAAGTGTTGCAAGTAGGCAATGTTGGTTATGGGAAAAAAAGGTTACAAATTTGCAAATTGCAAAGTTTGCAAGTTGTTTCGCTACAGAAAGTTATATGGGAGAGAGCACTTATACTTCATTTCAAATCTAAAAGTTTAGATTGAAGGATCTAATAGAACTTAGTCATGAACATATATGAATATCATGTTGAAATGATTCAACATAGGAAATTCAATATCTGGAAATATTATAGCAAGAGACTGATCAAGTATCACGTCTTTATGTAAGAAATTATGTATAGAATCCCATATGGTCCAGATATAGGATTGATCACATATGTTATAATCTTCACTCGTTCTGATTTTCCAAATGCCTAGGGCATTAAGAAGGAAAAGGACTAGAATCGGATTCTAAAGTTGTTAAACAACTATTAAGGATAATCTGAGGTTTACCAAAGATTGGTTGCTTGTGGACAGTTGGAAGTATAGTATAATTTTGGAAGGACCATATTGACATGTTCTGAATGGAGGTAACTCTTGTTCAGAATTGATAGTCATATGGGAATATGGAAATGTTTCCATAGTGGTAGTTGGTTATTTAGATATGTGTGTAAGATTAGTAACTTTAATGCAAGAAGGATGTTCAAGGAATGCTCTTTCAATGTGAGACTTCATTTCCATGGGATTGTTTTTATAACCAATCTCCAATGGAATGTTTTGTAATATCATTGGCAAAGTCTCTGTGATTTTGGTGCCTCAACATTACAAAAGGATCATTGTATGTAAGTTTAGATTCTAACACATTCTAGTAGTGGCAATAATTTGGTATTCTTACACTTGTGATAAGTATTTGGAATTGTGAAATGAGCATCATTAGAAATGTGTCAATTGATCTGTTTCACAAAGGAAGGATTGTAGATAAACATAGTATGCGTGCTTGGAGCATGACATGACTGTTGTTTTAATCCAAGTATTAAGTTGATTACTCGGAACATTATACAATGAATAAAGGCTGATTAATATGGTGATTAAATAATAAGTGTTTTATTTATATTCAAAAGTTTTGAGACCATATTGAATTAGGTTATTATTGTGTTTCACTTCGCATGTTTTACTTCCCGAATAACTAGGTTATTCAAACATCCACAGTCGATCATACTTTTGGAAGTAAGTAGTGAATTAAGACTGTCATGAATCTGACTGTAGATTGTCTAAGAGCTTAGACATGACACTGGTTTGCTGCAGTGATCATGAGTACTCCTAAAATAGGAATTAAAGTATTGGATTAACCCACGCTCAGAGAATTACTTCATGGATTTTATCATGAGTAATTTTGAGACGATAATATCTTGTAGAACAGTGGGATATTTGATTATTTATCTAAAGGATACGTAACTGACTAGGTCAGAGTTCGACAACGGCTTTTGAGAGCTACGATTGCTAGTCAAATTTTGAGATCATACTTGCAATCATTGTTATTAGACTTATCTAAGTGGGAGACTGTTGGATTTGGTGTCTAAGCCCATAACTATAAATGGTATGTACTTGATTTGATAGTAGCATGGTCCTTTTAGGTTTCCTTCACTCATGCAACTTTACAGGATGACTAGCGGAGAGAGAGTAGAATTTATTATTTGAAATAATAAATTGGTACTCAAAATGATTTTATTAATATATTACAATATTAATATATTATTTGGAAATCATATTGTTATTTAGTGATTAATCAGAAATTAGTCTGAGATTAATTTTGGGATTAAAGGAACTGATTAACAATGGAGGGGCTGTTTTACAAATCATTGATAGTTGTGAAACTGGGCTTAGGACTCCATGAAATGGAGTGGACGTAATTTATAGGATGGCCCTATAATATTTCATCCAAGGGCTTCCTTAAGGAGGTCCATGGGTTGCTTAGGGATTTCCGTAACGTTATAGTCCTAATTTCGGGACAAAATTCTCCTTAACGGGGGGATAATGTAACAACCTGTTATTTCAACTTTATGTAATAGTATATATATATATATATATATATATATATATATATATATATATATATATATATATATATATATATATATATATAATAAAGAGAAATTTTTGTATACTATGTACATTTACATATCAACCCTAAAAAATGAAATGTTAAACAAACTTGTTTGGGATGAACATAGTGGTAGAAATCATGTCAAGGATTCCAAAAATATAAAGAACGCCCAATTCCGAGTTATAACGAAGAAGTTATGACCTATCGAAAATCCGCGACAAAACTAGCAAAACACTGTTTAACGTAAAAAGTGAATTTTTCAATAAAATGATTTTTAACCTTAACTATCTAAATGAAAGTTATAGTATACGTTAAACCGAGAGTGTCCATAAAAAGAACGCCAAAATCTGACTTCATATGAAGAAGTTATGATTTTTCTAAGATTCGACATATCAGTGCACAGCTAAAAACTCGAAATAAAGATTGAATGATTTTTAGCCGACGCAACCTAAACGAGAATTGAAGATCTCGTCAATAGTAGTACAACGATAAAAAGACAGACGAAAACGGACGTCGGATGAAGAAGTTATAAATTTTTGACGGACTTTTCCTGTCTCGGCCTGTTAAAAATATAACTTTAAAAATAAAGTTAAAATTAGACAACGAATTCTAAACGAAAGTTGTAGAGCTTGATATCACCTACGTGTGGATATAAAGACTGTCGAAAACGGCGCTCGTATGCAAAAGATATGAATTTTTGAAGTTTTTAAATAAAAATAAATAAAAATTTGAGACTTATCCGAGGAGGTACGCCCCGCGTAGAAGCTTACGCCCAACGTACTTCACTTCGTATGCCCATCGTACTTCGCACGTATGCGACCCGGAGCCAGCCACGTCGACCCTCCGTCACTCAACCCTCGCATGGATGCCATGCAGGCACACTAGCTCCGACGCGTAACCCATAGGCTAGGCATGTACGCTACGCCCAACGTACGCAGCGTACGCCCCGCGTACGAGGAGGCTTCGGCCTCCTATAAATAGAAACCGAGACCTCCAGTTTTAGGGCCAATTTTCCAATCTCTCCTATACTTTCTCACTTTTAAGCCTCTAGATACTATCCCGACGCCCCAGTGACATATCCAAGCTCTGACGAAAGCCGAAGCCCCGAAATTCTCGAGAAGCTAACCTCTTTCCAGTCGAAGTGTTGCCCGCGTAAAACCCAGTTTTTCATCAAATCGTCACTCTTACCAAGTGAGTTCATACTCCCGTATTTTCATAGTTTTTACTATTTTAAGGGGGGGGGGGATACAAGTCTAACACAAAGATTTCGTATTACAAACTAATGGTTTCAAATATTGTGTTAAAATGACATCAAGTCATCAAAAGTATTTCAAAATGTTAAACTTCTTTTAAATGGTTTTATAAACTTATATTTTTTCCCAGAAATTATATATATATATATATATATATATATATATATATATATATATATATATATATATATATATATATATATATATATATATATATATATATATAAATAAAGTTTAAAAGACTTAGGACTGATAGCTCACTTTGGTTCCTTTTCCTTGTTTGGATGTGGGATTATAAGTAACAGTTATTTGTCCAAATGTCATTTAAAATTTACTTATATATACTTGTATATGTATATAAATATAAAAGTTAATTCGTTCAGTTCAAATACCCTTTGTAACATGTTGAGCAATGGGTTGCATTCATGAATAGTTAGTATCAATTCAGAAAGTTCATATAAATTATAATAGGTATAATTTATGATTCATAAAATATTACATCATGATTCAAGTATACTAAAGTACACTTTTTACAAGAACAAAGGTTTGATTTAAAACTAATCAAGAGTATACATCTTTCAAATACTAATTCAAGGGCATACTATCAAATATTCATTTCAGAATGATTGGGTTTTCATAACTATTATACATGTAACGTCTATATACTTTTTATAAGTCATTTGATTCAGTTTATTTAGTTCATTTAAACAACATAGTTAAAGTCCTGACATTATATCCAGAATCTCCAGTCGGGGATCGAAACAATGTGTGTATAGATCTATATTGGGATTGACAACCCCGCACTCAGACTACTAGCTACAGTCAGGCATACACGCCTACGAGTGACAGTTGTTATCAACAGTTTTAGACGCCTCCAAAGCGTTGGGTCAGGCCATCTAGTCTTAGTATGGTTATAATAACTCATTAAAAAGATATTAACAATACGTTAATGTATAATTAACTAAACGTAAGTACATTTTCAAAGTACCAGTTTACCATGATACAATTTTTACAGTATTACATCTCAGTATTCAATAACAGATGGTTAAGACAGGCACACTCTCACTTATACAGTTTCTACAAAAGGAATTCAATAACAGAACATTGGTTTACAAATAGAGCAGTTTTATGTGATTAAAACTACTTTTCATATACAGCAGAAAATATAGGATTTTCTGGAACAATTTACATATTCAAGAAACAGAAAACATACTTTCAAACATAAATACTTATGCACTCAGTCAACTTTATGTTGATACTCTCTTTTCAAGTTACTTGTATTCTCAGGGAATCAGTAGACAGGTACCCCCTAGCTTTTGAGAAGATGGAGCTATTTTGAATCATGTCTTCTTCTTTTGTATAATTATTTTGGTTTCAATATACAATGATTGAACACATGTAAATATTTATACTTTTTAAATACAATGGTTGTTTGTACTTTTATTACTATGATGCATGTGTTGTGATACTACAAATAAAGTCCTCCACCCCCGGACGTTTCAGCCGTCTGGTTTGGGGGTGTGACACTAGGGGTTACATTTATAGTGTGGAATTCCTAGGGTTTTAACTTGTAAACCCTAATTCATTTACTTAGGCCTTTAAGCAATCCAATAACTCATTTGATAGGACCTTTGGACTAAATCTTCATGGACTCTCACATAGATTTAGTCCATCCCTAATCAACATGGATCATTAGCCCAAACTATATGTATTACTAATTTACCTAATCAATCCCCGTTAATTTAATCAGTCTCTTTTGATCATTAAATTAATTCCAAATTAATTCCTGATTGATACCAATTAAATAATATAATTTCTCAATTAATATATTATTCTTATAATATATTAATAAATCACAAATAACCTCTTTTTCAAAAATCCATCCTATTAAATTGCTCTGGTGAAGGCAACCCAAAAGGACCATGCTACTATCGGGTCAAGTGCATACCAGTTATAGTTATGGGCTTAGACACCTAATCCAATAGTCTCCCACTTGGATAAGTCTAATAACTATAATTGCCAATGCAACTTCAAAATTCGATCAGCATTCCTAGCTCTCAAAAACGCTTTCCAACTCTGATCTAGTCAATGACTCGTCCTTTAGATAAGGGATCATATAATCCTCTGTTCTTCAAGATATCGTGTGGACAAAAACATGAAATAAAGTCATACTCATTGTCCAACAGTTTGTTTCCCGATTTCTAATTTGTTTGACATAGAACTTAATTGAACACATCAATTGAGTCTTGACCGGCCCGAAACATAAGTCAAAACAAAATCATCGAGGGGCCCATGATATCTCTTGTAATCCTCTTAGGATAAAAGGAACAGATAAACTTTGACTTATATGCTTGTACTAATTACTTATTAAATTATACACAACAACACGTTTTAACATCAAGTTACTGATGTGTTTTCGTACTATCAATGCACAACCAGCTCGTAATCAACAACTCATATATCTTGGTTTGAAGACTATACGATATTATCGTCTCACAATCACTCGTGATAAATTACATGAAGTGATTCATGTGAGCGTGGTTTAATCCAATACTCAAATCTTATTTCAGAAGCACTCATGAAAGTTGTAGCAAATTTTTGCTATATCTAAACACTTTAGACAATCTACAAGCCAATTCATGACAGTTTAACTTCATAACCTACTTCCAAAGTATGATTGACTGTGGATAGTTCGAATAATCATATTATTCTGGAAGTCAAAACATGCAAAAAGTGAAACATAAAATAAACAATTGACAGAAGACAGTAAACTTTACTTATAAATAAAACCCTTATTATTTAATCATCAAATGTCAATTACATTTATTTATTACAAGTTTCTTATTGTCTATCTTATCACTAAAACTAATCTCGTCCCTTAGGCCAATGCTCTTAGCATGCTGCAAATGCTTAACCCTACTCACTCCCTTCGTAAGGGGATCCGTTGGGTTATCCTCTAACGATATTCTCTTCACTACGAGGAGTCCCTCTTCTACTCGATGTCTTATAAAGTGATATTTTCTGTCGGTGTTCCTGGATCTGCCATGATCCCTCGGTTCCTTGGTTAAGGCGACCGCACCCTCGTTGTCACAGAAAATTTCCATAGGCGCCTTTACAGCTAGTACAACTCCAAGGTCTCCGATGAAGTTCTTTAGCCATATTGCCTCCTTCGACGCTTCACTTGCTGCTATGTACTCTGATTCGCACATTGAATCAGCTACAGTCTCCTGTTTTGAACTTTTCCATGTTACTGCTCATCCATTTAGGATAAATACCCAGCCCGACTGAGAGCGGAAATTATCCCTGTCGGTCTGAAAGCTGGCGTCACTATACCCTGTCACTCTCAAGTCATCACTCCCACCGAGGGTAAGGACCCAGTCCATAGTCCTCCGCAGGTACTTAAGAATGCTCTTTACTACTATCCAGTGAGTTTTACCAGGATTCCCTTGATATTGACTAACCATGCTCAAAGCAAAAGCCACATCAGGTCGAGTACATCTCATAGCATACATGATCAAGCCAACGACAGAAGCACATGGTACTCGACTTATTTCTGCTATTTCGGCATCGGTACTCGGACTCTGAGTCTTACTCAGTTTAGTATTGCTCTGGATAGGCAATTCTCCTTTCTTGGAATTCTCCATGTTGAAACGTTTCAACACCTTGTCCAAGTAGGTACTTTGACTAAGTCCTATTAGTCTTTTACTCCTATTTCTCAATATCCTTATCCCTAGAATGTAAGCAGTTTCCCTGAGGTCCTTCATAGCGAAACACTTCCCAAGCCAGGACTTAACTTCCTGCAAGGTTGGAACGTCGTTTCCTATGAGTAGTATGTCATCCATATACAATACTAGAAAGCTAACTATACTCCCACTAGCCTTGACATATATGCAGGAGTCATCCTCGCTTCTCGAAAACCCGAACTCTTTGACTTTCTCATCGAAACAAAGATTCCATCAGCGAGATGCTTGCTTTAGTCCATAAATGTATTTCTCAAGCTTACACACTCTATTAGGGTACTTCACATCTACAAAACCCTCTGGCTGACACATGTAAACATTCTCAGCGAACTTCCCATTAAGGAAAGCGGTTTTGACATCCATCTGCCATATTTCATAATCATAAAACGCAACTATGGGTAGCATAACCCTTATAGATTTGATCTTCGCTACTGGTGAGAAGGTCTCATCATAGTCAACTCCAGGAGTTTGAGTAAAGCCCTTTGCAACCAATCGTGCCTTATATGTGTGTACTTTCCCAACCATGTCGGTCTTCTTCTTGAAGATTCACTTGCACCCGACCGTCTTACGACTTGGTACATTGTCAACCGAGTTCCAAACTTGATTGTCATACATAGACTGAATCTCGTTGTCCATTTCCTCTTTCCACTTTGCAGACTCTTGGCCCTCCATGGCTTCATTGTAGTTGTTAGGTTCATCCAAATTTATCAGTGTGCTATCACAGATAAACGTATCACCTTCACTTGTTATATGAAAACCATACAACACAGGTGGAACACTAACTCTAATGGAACGTCTCAGAGGTAAGGACTCGTTAACTGGTTCAACAGGAGTCTCATCTTCAGGTTGAGCGCTAGAGTTAGAGGTTCCTTCATTACTTAACTCTTGAAGCTCTTCAAGGTCAATTTGCCTCCCACTATCCTCTTGGCATATGAGTTTTCTTTCACGAAAGACACCCCTTCGCGCTACGAAGACCACGTTCTCACTAGATCTATAGAACAAATATCCAAAGGATTTCTGTGGGTAGCCGATGAAAATACAACGCTCACTACGAGGTTCGATGTTGTCGTGTGTCTCTCGTCTTACGAAAGCCTCGCAACCCCAAACCCTAATATGCGCTAACGAGGGAACCTTACCTGTCCACATTTCGTGAGGTGTTTTGGAAACCTTCTTAGTTGGGACTAGAGTAACGATATGGGCGGCAGTCTCTAAGGCATACCCACAGAATGAGATAGGTAACGAAGCTCGACTCATCATGGAACGAACCATATCCAACAAGGTTTGATTGCGCCTCTCAGCCGCACCATTAAGCTGTTGTGTCCTAGGTGGCATCAATTGTGAAACAATTCCACATTCTTTAAGATAGTCGTGGAACTCAATACTAAGATACTCACCACCTCGATCGGATCGGAGCATCTTTATCTTCCTGCCCAATTGATTCTCCACTTCTTGCTTAAACTCTTTGAACTTTTAAAATGTTTCCGACTTGTGCTTGATTAATTAGATATATCCATATATGCTATAATCGTCGGTAAAGGTTACAAAGAAGCGATTAGCATCCCTTGTAGTGGATCTGAAGGGTCCACACACATCGGTGTGTATGAGATCCAACGAACCCTCACCACTTTCACAAGTACCAGTGAAAGGTGACTTGGTCATCTTTCCAATCAAACAAGATTCGCAAGTGTCATCCGACTTTAAGTCAAATGACTACAACACTCCATTATTTTGGAGTTGGGCTATACGCTTCTTGTTGACATGTCCAAGACGACAATGCCACAAGCATGCCTTGTCCAAACCATTGGATGAATCAATATGCAATATATTATTTCCTAAGTTGTCTACAACCATCACAGTTTCATATATGCCATTACAAGGCAATGCTTCAAAATAAAATTTACCATTATAAAAACCATTAATAGAACCAATTTCATTGTTAAATGAAAATCTAAAACCTTATTTATACAGACCATGAAAAGAAATAATGTTTGTCGCCATTTCTGACGAGTAACAACAATCGTTCAAATCTAACCCTAACCCATTACTAAGAAATAAAGAATAAACTCCAATCTTGGTGACAGGCGACACTTTCCTATTCCCCATGATCAAGTTCATCTTCCCGTGCTCCACATCCCTACTTCTTCTTAGACCCTGCAATTCAGAACAAATGTGAAAACCACATCCTGTATCAAGGACCCAAGAACTAGTATGTGATCAGTTTTTAGATTGAATAGTGTAAATACCTGTGAAGGTGGGCTTTATCTTCCCATCCTTAATGTCCTGCAAGTATTTAGGGCAGCTTCGTTTCCAATGCCCCTTTTCATGACAATAGAAGCACTCTGCTTCCTTTGGATTGGATGAGGGAGTAGCAGAACCACCTTTGGACCCACTTGAATAGGATCCATCATGAGACATTCCCTTGTTATTCTTTGAATGAGCTTTCCTTTTCTTCCGTTTCCCATGTCCAATTGCCAGGACTAGGGTAGCAGTAGTAGGAGTGGGTACAATAGACTTGCCTTTTAAACTACTTTCAGCAGTTCTCAGAAGGCCTTGAAGCTTGCTTAGAGTGACTTCCTCCTTGTTTATATGATACGTCATCCTGAACTGATCATAACAAGGAGGTAAAGAGTGTAGGATAATGTCGATAGCCAACTCTTCGTCAAAATTGACATTCAACTTTAGTAAGTGGTCAACATATCTTTGCATCTTTTGCAAGTGGGTCGTGATGGACTCTCCATCCTTTATTTTTTTTGTTATCATGGAGGCAATGATTTCATACCTTTCTTGTCGAACACTCTGATGGTACCTTTCCATCAAGTCTTGGTGCATCTCAAAAGGCCAGAAGTCCTCGTAGGACTTCTGAAGCTCAGAAGTCATAGTTGCTAGCATGATGCTTGACACCTTTTGTCGTGTCCTTCTCATGAGCCCCATACTCAGCCAGTTTCTTAGGCGTAGCAGTTTATTCATCCATCTCCTTTAGCTCTTTGTCAAGGACATATTCCTTTACCTCGTATCGAATGGCCATGCGAATGTTTCGAATCCAGTCGTTGAAATTCGACTCATCGAAAATGACCCTCCTACATAAGTTCATTAGGAAGAAAGAGTCGGAAGAGTTTGAGTTTGAAGCGTTGTTTGAGGTAGACATCTGAAAAAAAGACACATTTCATTAGATAGAAATTCCTTAATATAACACCCAAATGAAATATTAGGGCTAGGACCCAAACACAATAATTCACAACTTAGAAAAGGGATGTCGTAATCTAATTGCAAATTATTTGAAGGAAGGTAAATGACGATTTACCAATTTTCACCACCCAAAACCAAAATTTAAAAGAATTAAGTTTTATGAAATTCCTAGATCTTTGAGATTCATTAAACCTTTCAATGGCATGTTTAATCACGATTATGCCCTTCAAGTTTGTGACTGGGATACGGAGAATCACAAAAAAGGTGTGAATAACCATGCACATATGTGTGGTACTCTCGATGTCATTTATCACCTAATCAATGTGCCGGTGAACCACACACGCTCCATTTATCTATGACAAACATCGAGATACCCTTTGCCACCATTGTTAGTCCAAATTAGTGTGCCGGTAAACCACACACGCTCCAATAATGACTTGGCAAGGTGCAAAGTGCAATTTCATGGAATAGCACCATTTTCACATTTTTCCTAAAGTAACTAAGATTGGGAATTTAGAAAAGCATTTAGTTACTTTTTATAATTATCATTATATTTTTTAATTAGAAATAATGTCTTATCCTACCCGTTCGGCTAACGACCCTCCACTAGTCAAGGAAGCGGTGGGTGAGAGTGGACACCCATTCAATCGTCATTTTATAGGCAATTTCCTTATACCTCCCTTATAGACCAGCTTCGTGAATGAGGCATACTAACGGTAAGACTGACTGTCTTATACATATATATAAGTATTAAGTTGTTAATATTATAATAGTATATGGGTTGAATTTTAAACTTTTAAAACTCTAGGGTTTAGAATTTAAATATTTCAAAATCAAAACCTTTTCATCAAATTTTAAATTCCAAAACTTGAGGGAAAGTTTTGATACTTTCCAAAACCTCTTAGATCAAATTTGAAAACAATTAAATTAATCATATAATTTATCTCTATCACAAAATTTGACCTAATCTAATTTCATATTGAAAGATAATTCAAATCAAATTCTATAAATAATTAATTTATTACATAATCAAGTAATTATCTTAAAATTTGACAATTATCCTCCAATTGGATGAGGATAATCATTACCTTATCATAACAAATGAATTTTATCTGTCAAAATAGTTTATGGTAATGATCCTAATCCACTATGGACTCGTCGATTTCATCATGCAGAGAGCAGATTTCGATTTGCTTCAGCTTTGAACAATTAACCAATGCATCAATATAACAGTAAACACCCTAGGCTTTGATACCACTGATGGGTTTTGAGCACTATAACAATCATATGGTGCACATACAACCCTAATGCTTTGGATCTAAGTTTTCTCAAGTTATACATGCAATTTTCTTTTATCCAAAGCATGAACCCTAACTAACATACAATTTTGAGATTTAGAACATAAAACAAGTTAGATGAATACCTCTTTGTTGTAGCTTATAGAACTTGGCCTTTCAAGAGCTTAGTGCCTCAAATGTGATACCTCAAATAAGTCACAAACACCAAGAACAGTGGAGGATTGTGAGAGAGAGGCTAGGAGGCACCAAAAATCGGCTAGGGTTTCATCTTGGAAGTCTTGGCCGATTTTGGGAGTGCTAGGGGTTACATTTATAGTGTGGAACTCCTAGGGTTTTAAATTGTAAACCCTAATTCATTTACTTAGGCCTTTAAGCAATACAATAAATCATTTGATAGGCCCTTTGGACTAAATCTTCATGGACTCTCACATAGATTTAGTCCATCCCTAATCAACATGGATCATTAGTCCAAACTATATGTATTACTGATTTACCTAATCAGTCCCCGTTAATTTAATCAGTCTATTAAATTAATTCCTGATCAATACCAATTAAATAATATGATTTCTCAATTATTATATTATTCGTATACTATATCAATAAATCACAAATAACCTCTTTCTAAAAAATCTATCCTATCAAATTGTTGTGGTGAAGGCAACCCAAAAGTACCATGCTACTATCGGGTCAAGTGCATACCAATTATAGTTATGGGCTTAGAAACCTAATCCAACATGTAGATATGCTCATAACCCATCTCGTAGAGACCATAGTATAGTTTTCATCTGCCTGTAGAGCCAAATATGTAGTGTCTATGTGCGTGATTGTTGATATGATTATAAGTTGTTATAAATTAGTTAGGAGATTATGGTGGAACGACAAAGAGGTCGGGAGTCTATTGGCCCATGTGTTAATGAAATGGCATGTAGGTCATAAGTACACGTAAACTCGTGTTGAAGACAAAATGACGTGTAGGCCGTAAGTCTAAAATACGTAAATTATTTGTATGCATGTATGTGTATTATGGTATATGGTATATTAGGGAAATCACTAAGCCTGGCTCTTACCTAGTTAAAAAATTGGGACGTTACAAGTTGGTATCAGACCCTGCTTTGAGAAAATTGAATGAACACTTGTGTGATTCCAGACTCAAACTAAGGATCTGAGTATTTAATAAATCTTTTTATAAAACGAATAATACACAAAGGAGTGAATGCAATGCGTACAGTCAAGCTCATAATGGAAAGTGGTTCCTAAAATATCCATATTGGTTATATCTGTTAAGATATGAACTGTTAGAAATGCATGATAGTATGTAGGCTAGGGATCTTTTCATGAATTCTAGATTAGAATTGCCTGGTAAGTTAGATGCCTTATAGCGTAGGGATTTGCTTGTTATTTGTTGCTTAGAACTTATACTGATACTAGTTACTTTTAGTTATTTGACAAATACATTGGGTTGCATGCTCCCAGAATTAAATAGTTTAGATTTCATGATTTGGAGCCATTACGCAACTCTTGTCTGAGTCCAACCGTTCATGGAAGCCCAAGGTTCAGGATTCGAGATCGAGAGGCCAGCAGGGTCGGAGCCACTGTGGGAAGTATGGCAAGGTGCACGAGGGACCGTGCATGGTGGGTGGTTTGGGCTGCTTCAAGTGCATCCGTACGGGTCATTATAGTAGAGATTGTACTGCTACCACTACCACCCCATGATCTTATCTGATTTACTTTCATTGTAACTAGAGGGGTCACAAGAAGGCCCAATGTCCGAGTTTGGCTGCAGCAGGGCCGGTGTCAGCACCCGCTCCTGCGACTCTTTGGATCACTGACGACCGCCAGGGCAAGGCGGATGAACTTGTGGTGAGGAGCACGACTTTCCAGTTGACGGCCGAGGAGGCTCGCAAAGCACGAGATTGTTGGATTAATGTCTAAGTCCATAACTATATTTTGTATGTACTTGACCCGACCCGGCATGGTCCATTTGGGTTGCACTTCACCGGCACAATTTATATGGATAGTCTTTTGAGAATAGTATATTTATGATTTATATTAATATATTATAAGTTCTAATATATTAATATGGAATCATATTATTTAATTAGTATTGATCAAGAATTAATTTAGAATTAATTAAGTGATCAAAAAGAACTAATTAAATATGGACTCTTATATATATGGAATGGGCCAAGTTCATTTAGGTTGGGCTAAGCTTTCATGGATGGTCCATGGAGCTTTTAACCCATGGATCCTATGTAAATGAAAGGTCATGGGTATTAGGGTTTACATGGATGTAACCCTAATCCTCCATAATATATAAAGGGGTCCTTGGCTCACAAAATTGACACAAGTGTGTGAAAATAAGAGTGGGCCAATTTTAGTGTGCATACATATTCTCTCAAGTTCTTCCAAGGTGTTTTGGTGATTTGTGATTCCATTTGAGGCTTCCACACTATTGGGGCTAAGCTCTTAAAGCTTGAAGACATCAAGCTACATCAAAAGGTATGTCATCTAACTAGAACTTTGTAGTATATGTGCTTCATAATATGCTAGTTAGGATGAAACTTTGGAATAGTTAATATTTGCATGTATAATAGAGAAAACATAGATCCAAGGTTTATAGGGTTGCATTTACACCATAAGAGTGTTAGAATGCTCAAAACCCAACAGTGGTATCAGAGCCATAGGTTGTTTTCTGTTATATTGATGCAAATGTTTTATTTTCAAGTTGGAAAAAAAAGGAAAAAAAACATGACGTTTGTCAAATTTTAAGATAATTACTTGTTTTGTGAAAAACGAATTATTTGTAAAATTTGAATCATTTGTTATATGAGTTGAATTAGGTCAAATTTAGTAAAAGATAAAATGATATGATTATTTTATTAGTTTTAAAAGTTTGATCTAAATGTTTTAAGGAGTTACATATTTCGTCATAAAATTTTGGAGCTCAAAAGTTTTTTTTTTAAAGTTGTGATCTTAAGGGTTTTTGAAACTTCCATAAGTTATGGATGTGAAAGTTTTTTTTTTAAAAAAAAAATTTTGATTCAAAGTTTTTATGGAGTTACAAAATTTGGTGTTAATGTTTTAAAGAATTTCATAACTTGTTCTTAAGTTATGGAACATGGAAAGTTTCATCATAAAACACCATTAATTCCATAAGTTATGAAATCCAAAGGTTTTCAAGAATTACAAAACTTGCCCTCAAGTTTTGGAATTTGAGAAAAGTTTTTTATGAAAAAAAGAATTGAATTCTAAAACTCTTGAGTTCATAACTTAAACAATTAATTAAATGGTTTTAATTTTGAGTTTAATAATTGGAATTATGATGTTTTGTTGAATAGTTCAAATTAACTCTTATGGACTTTATTAATAGTTAATTAAAGCGTTTAATTAAAAGAGTATTATTAATCCATAAATATATGGTTTGAGTTTAATTAAATTAAAAGTCTAGTTTAATTAATAGATTAAACCACCAAGTATTTTAAATGTCTAAAATACACCCTTATACTATTATAATATTAAAAGTTTAATATATTATATGTATAAGAGCAAGTCGTCTTACCATTAGTAGGCCTCATTCACAAAGCCGGTCTATAAGGGGGTATAAGGTTACTGCCTATAAAATGGCAGTTTAATGGGTGTCCACTCTCACCCACCGCTTCCTTGACTGGTGGAGGGTCGTTAGCCGAACAGATAGGACAAAGACTATAATTCTCCCTTCATTATAAGTATAATGATAAATACTAAGTAACTAAACACTTATAAATTCCCAATCTTAGTTACTTAGGAAAATGTGAATAAGGTGCTAATCCATGAAATTACACTTTGCACTTTGTTTAAGGCTTTAGTGGAGCGTGTGTGGTTAACCGACACACTAACCTGGACTTAACAAGGTAGGCAAAGGGTAACTTAATGTTTATCATAGTATCGTTGGAGCGTGTGTGGTTAACCGGCACATCGATTGAGGGGTAAATATTAAGGGTACCAAGTATATTTGCATGGTTACTTCACACCTTGTTTTGTGATCCTCGGCATCCCAGTCACAAAACATGAAGGGCACACTCGAGATTGAAACAAGTCATTGAAAAGTTCAATGAATCTCAAAAGAATCTAGGAGTTTCAAAACCAATTAAAACCTAATAATACATTTCGTTTATCTTGGTGGAAATTGGTGAATCGTCATTCACCTACCTTCAAATATTTTATAGCTTGGATTACGACATCCCTCTTCCAAGTTATAAAATAACTTGTTGGGTCCTAGCTTTAATATATCATATTGGGTGTTATATTAAGGACATAAATCAACTTTACGTGAATTTCTCCCATTGTTGATGTCTGGTTTAGACAACAATGATCTTCCCAAACCAAGCTTTCCTAATGAATATGACTTCCTGAGTTTGGCTCATGGAAGTCATACTTCTCTTCCTCCACCTCCTCCAATTATTCTCCCTAACCCACAAGTTCAAGGTCACTCAAGCCCTAATGGCAAGCAAGGTCTATGTGTGATCACATCTTAGAGATGAAGTCACATATTGACAAGCCGAGAGAGTTGGGTGTCAAAGTCTTGAGAAAGTTGGATGTTCAATCACTTTCTAAGTCACATAGTGAGTTCCTTTGGGACTACTATGAAACAGACTATGACATGAACCTTAATGATCATATCTATTTGCTTGGTGCTGCTGAATCAGCAATGATTTGGAACGATAGTAAAGCAAATTTGATTAGAAGATCAACTTCCCAAAAACTTTAAGGACATTGACAATGGTGACACTGGAAATCCAGAAAAAGCATTCTCTTCCCAATGGAAAGGGATTGGCCATAGGCAACCCAGTTGACCAAATGGTAAAGAGAAAGGCTAAGTCTGAGATAGTTCCATTACCAAAGGGTCCATATGTTTATTTTGCCAAAGGAAGGGGCGTTGATTGCAAAGCTGCCAAATTTACCTAAGGATGTTAAAGTCAATAAATTTGACTCTACATCAGGTAGAGCCCATTATCTAACTCTGTTAAGTTCTATTCTGAGATCCTCATTACATGATGTGACTGGGTCACATGTTGATGTTTTAAGAATCAAAGAATAGAGAGAAATCTTAAAGGAAGTATATGTTGATTCTGATCGCGAAGGTGGATTTCGATCGCATCAGAATTTTGAGCAGTTGCTTAAGAAGTTATGATATATTGCTAAGGAATAGATAACAACAATTTTCCATGTGGATTGTAAGGATAAGTTTTTCCGCAAAGTTTTAAAATAAAAGAAAATTGTTTAATTTTATTTATTTGAAGTATCCTTACAATGGCATTTGTGGAAAATTGTTGCTTATATGATTCCACGGACAGCAATATTGGAAAATGGATTTGATTCTTTCATTTGTGGTAGTGTCTAAATTTACCAAATCAGGAAAGTTCCTCATCGCCCAAGTTTCAATTAGACCGAAACTTGTAATCATGCAAGTTGAATAGTATGATGAATGAGAACTTTCAAGCATTGGAAAATCAAGACTAATTACTTGTTCACATGGATGTGTGAGTCAAGTGAAGGACTAAAGGGATCGAGTACACATTCTTGTGCACTGGTCATGTCCACCACAAAGCTCGTTAAGACTATTTGATTTACTAAATTTTAGTAAATATGGTTATACTTACAAGTTTAAGTATAATTCTGAAACATTGGAAAAGTCTCAATGTATGGCAGAACGAATGGGAAGAATCAAATTAGGCAGAAAGATAAAAGTTTCTCAAATCTGAAAAGAGGGGAGAGTACTTTAGTATCATGTTTGTGATCATGTTAATGATTTAGAAATCATATCACAATTAGTCCTCTAAAGGTCATCTTAGTGCATTCTTATGACTAAGAAGAGGAGTCATGAATTGTTGAAATGGTTAGATCAGGAAGAAGAGTCATACTTCGTTCCAAAACAATTCTTAGAGCCATACTCCAAGATTGTAACTTGAGTGACATATCTTAAGGAAAGGTTTAAAACACTTGTCAAATGTAAGAGTAAAAGTGTCCTACTCTTGTACATTTGAAATTGGTAAGTTGTGATGTTTTGGATAAAACAAAGACCAACTAAGGCCAATTGTGTGAAGTGTTTGTCTTGATAAAGAATCCGCACTATCTCTTGAATATTTGGCAAGATAGTCTTATATGTCAAGAGGATAGTGGGAGTCTTAAAGATCCTAAAAAGAATTTCAAGAACTAATCAAGAATAAAACCTGAGGTTCTTCACTAGCACACGAATTGAGCTTTATAACCTATCGTGTTGACATATTTTGTGCCCATTCCAGGTAAAGTTGGCTTTGCATAGGAGTTCTGAAAGTTCTCAATTGGTTGCATAACAACTTGGAAGCAATGGCAGGCCCTGTACTGCCAGGTGGCAAGAAGTTAAGATTGCATAAGTTCAGTCCATATGAGTTTGGATTTGTCATTATCCTTGTCTTGTGACTATGGTTTTGACGATTCACATGGATAAGAACACATACACCATAAAATCTAAGGGTCATAAGGTTTCTCTCCGATTCATGAAAATGATGGTGAGGAAACACTTCCACCAAGTAGATTTGAAGCAGATGGCAAAAGGTCTAAACAATTGAGACTATGATTACGGCATCCCTTTTCATAGTTCTGAAATTGTTTAGACACACATGCATGCTATCTAAGGAAAGGTGTATGATTTTGATAAAGTTTTATCAAAGCATCTCGTATCAGAAATCTGAAATTTGGTAAGAAAGTCAATAAAGTATTGATTTCTAGAAGTCCAGCTGATTTCTAAGTACATGTCAAAGCTAGTGGGAGGATAAGTGTTATGCTAATAATCATCATGTTAGTGGAAGCATGATAATTATTGTTAGTGTTGCAAGTTAGCAATGTTAATTATAGAAAACAAAAGTTTCAATTCGTGAGGCTGCAGGGATTGAAAAAGTTGTTTTGCTATAATTAAGGGAGATGATATACTTCATTTCAGTTCTAAAGGCTTAGATTGAGACCTTAATCATCTTTAGTCAAGAATATATATATGAATTTCATGTTGGATTGATTCAACTTAAGGAAATTCTATATATTGCGTTCTCAAAATTCGATTATGATTACGGCATCCCTCTTCATAGTCAAATTTTGAAAACATGGCAAATAAAAATATTGTAGCAAAAGACTGGTCTAGAATCATGTCTTTATGTGAGACATCATGAATCGTGTACCATTTGCTTTGGGTACAGGATCGATTGCATGTGCTATAATATTTGTCATTTCTAAATTTTTCCAAATGCCCAGAGGCATTAAGAAGGGAAAAGGTCTAGAATTGGATATGACTAAAATGATTAAGCAATTGTCGAGGACAATCTGAGGTTTACCAAAGATTGGTTGCTCAGGGACAGTTGGAAGTATAGTGCTAATTTTGGAAGGACCATATTGACATATTCTGAAAAGAGGCATCTCTTATTCAGAAGTGATAGTCAAAATGAGAATATGGAGTTGTCTCCATAGGTGGAAGTTATATGTGTAAGATTAGAAAACTTAATGCAAGAAGCATGTCCAAAGCAATGTACTTTGAATATGAGACTTAGTTTCCATGGAGTTGATCTCCATTGGAATACCTTATAATGACTGTTGACAAGTCTTTGTGACTTTCTACATATTCATTACAGGAGGGTCAGTGCATATAAGTTTAAAATCTAAACAGATTTCGATAAATGATAGGAATTTGAAATTCTCACATTTTTCGATAAGGATTTGGGAGTGTGAAATTAGAATCATTGAAATTATGTTCAATTGGTTTATTTCACAAAGTAAGGATCATAGACAAACATAGAGTGCATACTTGGTGTATGGCAAAGCTATTGTTTAAGAAAAACATAGTGTACATGCTTGGAGCATGGGACAACTAGTGTTTTTAATTCAAGTATAAAGTTGATAAAATCGAAACAATGAATAATGAGTAATCAGTATGGTGATAAATAAAAGTGTTTATTTATATTCATAGGGTTTGATACCATATTTGATTCATTTATTCTTGTGTCTCACTTTGCATGTGTTGACTTCCAGAATAACTAAGTCGCTCTCCTGAATGATTAAGTTATTCAAACCATCCACAGTCGGTCATATGTTGGAAGTAGATATGAATCAAGACTGTCATGGGTTGGTTTGTAGAGGTCCAAGTTGGTGGACAAAGTGGTGCTACAATACTCATGAGTGCTCATAAGTTCTGAGTATTGGATTCAACCCACGCTCATTTGAATCACTTCATGGATTTTATCACGAGTGATCATGAGACGATAATATCTTATATTCTTAAAACCTAGAGATATGAGTTGTTACTATGAGTTGGTTATACATTGATTGCATGAAAACGCATTGGTAACTCGATGTTATAAAACGTGCCTTTGTGTATGATTCAACAAGTAGTAGAACAAGCCATATGAGTCGAAGTTTATCCATTCCTTTTACCTTCGGGATAAAAGCGATATCTGTGGGCCCCTCGATGATTTAGCGATGACACATGTGAGTGCTTGACCAAGCCAGGACTGATTTGATTTGTTCAATCAGTCAGTCATCATAAATCGAAAATCGGGAAACAACAAATGGACAGAGAGAATGATTATAATCCATGTCTCAGTCCATATGATATCTAGAATGGAGGAATATATGATCCCTTATCTAATGGACAAGTCATTGACAAGGTCAGAGTTCGACAGCGGCTTTAAGAGCTACGATTGTCAGTTAGGTTTTGAAGTCATACTCAATAATAGTTTTAGACTTATCCAAGTGGGAGACTGTTGGATTAATGTCTAAGTCCATAACTATATTTGGTATTTACTTGACCCGATCCGGCATGGTCCATTTGGGTTGCACTTCACCGGCACAATTTATATGGATAGTCTTTTGAGAATAGTATATTTATGATTTATATTAATATATTATAAGTTCTAATATATTAATATGGAATCATATTATTTAATTAGTATTGATCAAGAATTAATTTAGAATTAATTAAGTGATCAAAAAGAACTAATTAAATATGGACTCTTATATATATGGAATGGGCCAAGTTCATTTAGGTTGGGCTAAGCTTTCATGGATGGTCCATAGAGCTTTTAACCCATGGATCCTATGTAAATGAAAGGTCATGGGTATTAGGGTTGACATGGATGTAACCGTAATCCTCCATAATATATAAAGGGGTCCTTGGCTCACAAAATTGACACAAGTGTGTGAAAATAAGAGTGGGCCGATTTTAGTGTGCATACATATTCTCTCAAGTTCTTCCAAGGTGTTTTGGTGATTTGTGATTCCATTTGAGGCTTCCACACTATTGGGTCTAAGCTCTTAAAGTTTGAAGACATCAAGTTACATCAAAAGGTATGTCATCTAACTAGAACTTTGTAGTATAGGTGCTTCATAATATGCTAGTTAGGATGAAACCTTGGAATAGTTAATATTTGCATGTATAATAGAGAAAACAGAGATCCAAGGTTTATAGGGTTGCATGTACACCATATGTGACAACCGTAAAAAATTGAGTCAAGTCCAAGTCAAACAAAGTCAACAAGTCAAAACCAATCGACTCAAGTAACCCTTGTATATTAGGGTTTACACTATGTAATTACTGTACAATGCAATATTTTAATGAGAGAAACATCATTTGGAAAGTTCGTGTGTTGAATTTCCTAAGTCTCAAATGCAATAAACATTGAACCAAAACGATGAAACATTATTGCACACTCATCGGGAGTGTGTACGACACTAAAACACGGTTTAATGGGGTTTACGAACCTTGCGTTATGAAGCCGGACACTCAAATTAATCACAAACGAAACCTCTCTAAATCGTTTTCACTCTATCTCTTTCTATTTGAAATCTCTCCCAAATCTCTCTTAAAAGTTCCCATAACTTTTTGGAATCATTCGGGTCATCCCGACCCTTAACCGGGTCAAAAACCACTTGAAACGGGGTAAAAACGGGTAAAATAGCCTTAAGGACCCAAAACGGAAACTTCATGACCGAAGCCTCTCATCCGAAGGGATCAGGATCCGAAGCTCTCAGGCCGAAGCCCCAGGACCGAAGTCCTTGTCCGAATCCGAAGTCTCGGCCCCCATCCGAGAGGTCTCGCAGACAGCCTATTTTTACCGGTTTTTCGACTACGATTTCGTTTTAACTCCGTTTTTCATTATTGTAACGTGGGATTTTCACCCAAAACTTTATTTTATAAACTAAGGCCCCAAAATATATAAATCCCCAGGGTTTTTATAAAAATATATTAAAAGAATTAGTGGTTGAACTAATTATTGAGGGAATATTTGATTTTCCTTAATTTATGGCAAAAGCAAACCACCACCACCTCACTCTATGATCAGCCACTCTTTCCCACTACTCCTTGTCACCTTAGTGGACCTTTACACCCAATCTCCAGCTCTTCCCACGTTCTAAGAGCTGGAGGATTGATCCTCTCTCCTCATTCTCCATAAAATTCTTTCATTCTACACTTAGCAACCAAAGGACACTCTCCAAAATTCTCTCATCTTTTCTCTCAACTTCAAGAACTTCAAGGCTTTCTTCAGGGATTTCTTTCTTCAATTAGTAAGTATCTTCATCATTCATATAATTATTACACTCCATTCTACTTAAATCATTGATATCTCACACAAATTCCATCTTATTCGATGTTAGATTCTCGAATCATCAAGACATCTTCTTAGTGTTCTTGGGTTGAACACTTCCTCTCTCTCACTTTCATCTACTGAAACCACATAGGGTGAGTTCATACCCCTACATTTACATGTTTTCTTAAGTTTTAAGGGGGGAATACAAGTAAAATCATCAAGAACACAATTAAACTTTTTCTAACATATTACATCAGAAAAGATGGACTTTAATCACGGACTGTTTTGGTCAACTTAAATATTTTAGTTTTCAAAACTGTTCCAGGTGCAAGTAGTTCAAACTCTTAGCTTTAAAATGGCTACTTGCACATCTCCATATGATGTTTCTACAATTTATGGTGATTTTTACAAAACTGCCTATCATTTCAGAGGCAAACCCGGACCAGCCTGTGATTATGGACATTTTGACCTCTGTTAGAGATCACTAAAAATCATGATAAAATTGTTGAACAAACTAGACTCATATTCCAAACTCTCATAATTTGTGGATTTGGATTTGGAGCTTTGATGGTTTTTCTATAAATTTTCTAAGAACAGTAACAGAAACTGTATTCAACGAAAAGTTGCTGTCAATTTCATTTCACCTTGTAACATGTTGAGCAAGGTGTATATCTTTATGTGATTATATGTTATTGCAATATATGACATTTTATCTTAATATTTAGACACACATTAGTTTACAAATGGATTTGGACATATAAAATATAAAGAATAACAAGTGATTATAATCAAAGTACAACCGATACATTCAAACATTTAATAAACTATTTTGAATATAGTTTGCATACATTACTACGTACTACCCTTGCTTGATAAACTATAATAGGTATAGTTTATGATACATTACATAACACATACATTTAAAAAGGGTACATTTATACAAAGGATATTTTCATTAAGCAAGGTACGGCCATACGGTACCAAGTTTTCATAACACGTAATTCCGTTAATGACTTTGTGAGACATTTACTTCAAATTACCATTAAGTCCTGTATTGTAACCAGAGTCTCCTTAAGGGAGAGTGTGATAGTTGTGTATAGATCTATATTGGGTTTGACAAACCCACACCTAAACTGCATGCAACAGTTAGACCGATAGGTCTGGGGTGACAAATGTCATAACATTTCCGACGCCCGAAGAACGTCGTTTTAGGCAACCTTGGTCATAGCATGGTTATAATAAACTCACACAAAGTATTAATAAATATTGGAATTTACGGGAACTTCATTAAAATTAAACGAGTTTATGTCGATTTAAACTTACATTATTTATTATAAGTAAGAAAAGTTACTTATACATTTCGGTCTTTGAATTTAAGACTACATATACATTTTAAGGAAAATATTGGATTTTCTAAAACAAATACTACTTTTACAAACGAAAGGCTTTTAATAATACCAAACAAAAGCTTATGAACTCACCAACCTTTGTGTTGACACTTTTTCAAACAACTTGTATTCTCAGGAAATCATTAAACAGGTAACCAAGTGCTTTTGAGGATGGGACGCTAAGGCGTCTACTATTTCATATTTTGTCAACATATTGTAATTGATTCGTAAACATGTAATTCATACAATGATGTAACTTTTTCAATTATATATATGTTGGTTGTGTTTGCTTGAATTACTATTACAATTGTTGTTATAATACTATACATGAAGTCCTCCACCCCGGACATTTCCGCCATCCTTGGTTTGGGGGTGTGACAACATAAGAGTGTTAGAATGCTCAAAACCCAACAGAGATGTGGTGACGGGTATGTATCTTCTCCTTATCTCTTTGTTTATGTTGAATTGTTGCTTATATTTATGTGTTTTATTTTAGGACCGTTCCTCGTGAACGATATTTCTGCTGTGGTATTGTTTGATTCGATGGCTACCCGATCCTTTGTATCGCTTGCGCTTAGCAAGAGGTTTGCTGGAGCTCCGGGGGAGCTGTATTATCCGTTATATGTCGAGACCACAGATGATAGATCTGTTCGGGTTGCGAGGGTTCATCGGGATTGTAATCTTCAGTTGTTCAGTGAGGAGTATTCGATTGATTTGGTTCCCATTCCTTTGTGTGGGAACAAGGTTATTATGGGTATGGATAGGCTGAGCCCCAATGGGGTGGTGATCGATTGTGAGCAGCAGTTGGTCTGGATTCGAATCCCAAGAGGGGGAGAGTTAGTGTTTCATGGGGGAGAGTTTAGAATGGGTCGATGTTGTGTTCAGCAACGAGGGCTAGACGTTATATCTTGCAGGGTTGTTCAGTATTTGTAGCCTATGTTATGGATACTCGGGATAAGGGTAAGGGGATCGTGGATGATGTACCGATTGTGCGGGATTATCCCTATGTGTTTCCAGAGGATTTGACTGGAGTGCCTCTGGAGAGGTAGGTTGATTTCATGATTGATCTGGTTCCAGGTGCGGCTCCGATAGCCAAAGCACCGTAAAGGTTAGCCCCTCACGAGATGCAGGAGTTGTCTACACAGCTGCAGGAGCTGTTAGACAAGATATTCATTTGACCGATCAGTTCGCCATGGGGAGCACCGATCCTGTTTTTGAAGAAGAAGCAGGATGGGTCCCATCGTATGTGCATCCACTACCGGGAGTTGAATAAGGTAACAGTGAAGAACCATTATCCACTCCCGAGGATTGATGATCTTTTTTACCAGCTTCAGGGTGCATCATGGTTTTCCGAGATTGATTTGCGATCAGGTTAGCATTAGATGAGGGTTAGAGAGGAGGATGTGCATAAGACCGCTTTCTGGACTCGCTATGGTCATTACGAGTTCGTGGTGATGCCTTTGGGGCTCACCAATGCTCCAGCCACGTTCATGGATCTCATGAACCGCATGTGCAGACCGATGCTGGATCGGTCTGTGATTGTATTTATCGATGATATCTTGGTCTATTCCAAGAACCCTTGAGCATCATGAGGAGCACTTGAGGGAAGTGTTGGAGACATTGAGGAGGGATATACTTTTTGCAAATTTCTCCAAGTGCAAGATCTGGTTGCACGAGGTGCAGTTTCTAGGGCACCTTGTCAACCAGAATGGCATTCTGGTCGATCTGGCCAAGGTCAAGGCCGTGATGCAGTGGTAGGTTCTGTGGTCTCCATCTGAGATTCAGAGTTTCCTTGGTCTAGCGGGTTACGATCAGAGATTCATCCAGGATTTTTCCAAGAGAGTTGTTCCTTTGACTTGGTTGAAAAAGAAGACGGTTACATTTCGATGGGGGCTTGAGCGGCAGGAAACTTTTGAGACCTTAAGAAAGCGGTCATGCGAGGCACCGATTTTGACCCTGACAGAGGGTGTTGAGGATTTTGTGGTTTATTGTGATGTTTCGATAATAGGTTTGGGAGCAGTATTGATGCAGAGGGGTCGCTTGATCGCTTATGCTTCGAGACAGTTGAAGCCTCATGAGCCGAATTATCCGACTCATGACTTGGAGCTAGTGGCTGTGATTTGCGCCCTCAAGATTTGGCGGCATTACCTCTATGGTGTCCGTTGTACTATTTACACGGATCACAAGAGCCTGAGGTATCTGATGGATCAGCCGAATCTGAAAATGAGACAACGCCGGCGGTGGGATGTGGTGAAGTGTAACATCCATAAAATTTAAACTTTTCAAAACAACCCTTCTTCTATAGAAGTGTTTACAAAAACCGTTGTTTCCAAAACATTATTTAAAAATCAGAATCTCTTTCAACAAAGTTTTCAAAATATTCACATTATCAGAGTTTCTAAGAAATCATAAGTCCAAAACGCGAGGATGTGTACGGTCACGCCTTCACCCAAACAAGATCCGCTGAAGTACCTGAAACCATAAACCAAAACTGTAAGCACGAAGCTTAGTGAGTTCCCCTAAAATACCAACACCCAAACAGATAACATAAACAAATAACAACATACTATGGTCCAATCAACCATCGGGTTGGAATACCCTAGGCCCTCAACCATCGGGTTGGAATACCAACATATTATGGGTCCAGTCAACCATCGGGTTGGAATACCCCAGGACCTCAACCATCGGGTTGGAATGCCAACATACTATGGGTCCAATCATCCTCGGGATGGAATACCCTCGGGCCCGTTTAACCATCGGGTTGGAACGCCCTGGCATGTTGGTTTACGCACAAAGCAGTGAAACCTCAGCCACCGACCAAACATGTGCACATATAACAGATAATCATATGACAGTCTATAGCCAGACAAACATATCTACAGATCACTAAGCATAGCAACATCCTATCTACCAGGATTCCGATCTAACAGATCATAACAGCATAGCAACATCCTATCTACCAGGATACCGATCTAACAGATCATAACATCATAGCAATATCCAATCTACCAGGATATCGATCTAACAGATGATAACAACATAGCAACATCCTATCTACCAAGATGTCGATCTAACAGATCATAACAGCATAGCAACATCCTATCTACCAGGATACCGATCTAACAAATCATAACAGCATAGCAACATCCTATCTACCAGGATACCGATCTAACAGATCATGACAACATAGCAACAAATGATAAACCAGGATAACAAGCCAAAGGTCCGGCATTAGTGCCTTCGACCCGTAAGTACAGTGAGAGAAACTCACCTCGAATACGGAAGCTCCCCGAAAGAAAATCCTTAGCTACTGCCATGCCGGCCTCCCGAGCTATCGATACCAACAACACACCCAATTAGCAATTGGGTTCCACGCTATAATCCATAATCCATACGTGGGGTAAAATGCCCATTTTACCCCTGACCCAACATGAACCAAAACAGATGCCCAAAACCAAAAGATCCACAAAGGCCCACTTAATGGTCCAATTTTCCAAATTGGGCCCAACCCCATATGGGCCTTATCCTAAGCCCATAATATTCCTTATTACAATTCAGATTACTTCAAGCACCCCTTGGGAAAAACTTGGTCAAAGACATAAATCGAAAGTCAAAGTCAACGGTCCAAGTTGACCCAACTCGTCGAGTTGTCCTTCAACGCGTCAAATTTCTCCATCAACTGCACCAATCGGGAAAAACCAAGTCAACTCACCGAGTTCCTCTATCAGTCTGAAAATGTCGGGGAAAACCAAGTCATCTCGCCGAGTTTATCCAACAAACTCGCCGAGTTCGCCAGAAACCCACCTCTTAATACATTAAGCACTTAATCCACAAGGACGTGACTCCAAATCATAGATCTGACTTCCTTGAGATAGAAAACCACGTAAAGTTGCCAACTTTACGTTCATGCATGTCTAAATGAAGCTCTTAAGCTTGGAATGGACTTAATAATTGACTTAATGCATGATGACACCTAAATCCTCATAAAGAGGTTATTGTTGGACTTAATAATTGACTTAATGCATGCATGACATCTTTAACCTCAAGGGTACCAAAACCAACTCAGATTTGAAGGAACAACCCCTAAAATTGTTGGATTAGGTGTCTAAGCTCATAACTATAATTGGTATGTACTTGACCCAATACAAGCATGGTCCATTTGGGTTGTAACACTCTGGAACAATTTGATAGGATGGATATTTGAGAAAGAGGTTATTGTGATTTATTAATATATTATAAGTATAATATATTAATTGAGAAATCATATTATTTAATTGGTATTGATCAATAATTAATTTGGAATTAATTTAGTGATCAAAAGAGACGAATTAAATTAACGGGGACTGATTATGTAAATTAGTGATACATATGGTTTGGGCTATTGATCCATTGATGCGTGCAAATAGCTACACCTAATTTTAAATTTATAACCTAACTACTTAACTAACTAAAATGCACCTAGGCCGTGTACCTAGTTAAATTATAGAATAGTTTGGGTAAGTCGGGTGTCGATCACAGGGAACAGTTTTAACTAATTAATTTACCTACTATTAAATTAACCTAATTTCTAATTAAGGACGGGGTTTTATCTAATTTTGCAAGTTTAGATGAACTTAATTCTTAACACAATTCAATCAATAAACAAAACACTTCTGTTAGTTCGAATCCGCTTTCACTCAATGGTTTATAAATTAGTCATGACAATTACTGTTGGTTACTAATTAAGACAGTATTAGCAATTTAGGTCTAAATTTACTAATATTAACTAATTCATGTAGAACTATGTATGGTCATACAATAGCTAACACAGAATCAATTATTTAATGGATTGGAACTATGTAAGATTGATTTGATAAACACAATTATGGTCATAATATGAGTTCTCTAGCACAGCCTAATTCATTAATTCAAGTTCTTAACTAAGATTGGTTTGATCTTAGCTCTAATAATCTAATGTTCACTAAATTACTAGGTGTTCAAATTCATGAAGAATAATGGTCATTAACTACACAGAATAAGAAGTTTAAGCAATTAAATTAACAAGTCAAGCATGCTAGGTAAACCAATCAAACACAAGACATAACCAACAAGCAAAGTCTAGTTTAATTAAATAAAACCATGAGTTCCAGCTTCATATAGCTAACAGAAGCAGCTAGATTTAGCTGGATATCCTAGAAAATAAGCAAACACAATCCATAATCAAAAACATGTTTAAAAGTACCAAACTATGAATCAATTTATGAACTTCTTCTTCCTTGGTGTTAAAACCAACTTCCAGGCCTTCTTTCTCTCTGATTTTCGACTTCTGGAACCTCTATAAGCCAGCCAACCTTCCCAAAGTCGTAGGGATCAAGGATATATATAGTTTTGAATTTTGCCCGATTCACCTCGTGAATTTTCAAGGTTCACCTCGTGAATCTGTAAAAATCCGTATTCAACACGGATTCCTGATCCGCGATGTTTATCTTCTAGAAGGCCATACTCACCTTGTGAATCCTCTAATACTCACCTCGTGAGTACGCATTTTTCTGATTTTCTTGTCCTTCAAGCCTTTAACCTCCAAAGTTCCATTCTTTAACGCTTTTAGTCCCTTTTCTTCAAAATGTCTTCTTTTTTGCTGAAAAATATAATTTAACCTTGTAAGTACCATTATTCTATGCAAATAACCAAAATATATATAAAAATGTACTTAAATATTGCCTAAAAACATGTATAAATATGGCAATATCAAAATACCCCACACTTATTCTTTGCTTGCCCTCAAGCAAATCTAACTCAAACTCTTATCACTAACATCACATAGAACAATCCAATTCAAACTCGGCCATTATGCCAAGACCTCAACGCCTACATTTATGTCTAAATTTTTTCCTAAGTAACCCCCCCCCCCTCAATTCTAAATACTCACAATCCTCATAAACACTCGCCCACTTCTTTTGAACATTGCTCATTTTATGCATCCCTCCGAATCCATCCGTAGAAAATCTTTTTAACCTCAAGGTATTTTTGTAAAGCTACCCAAGCATACATAATCTATAGAATTACAACTTTTTTTTAGATACCACACTATGGAGATCTTGAATTCTTCATTTCTTTGAATTTTGATATTTGATTTCTTCGAATTCACCACCTTTTTGTGTAATTCTTGGTATCTTCAACTTTTTATATTTCTTCAGAATTTTTGATCTTTGATCTTCAAACTTTGATACTTCTATAACTCCAAAAATTCTTCAACTTTTCACTTTTTGGTAATTTCTCTCTTTTTTTATAAATATCTAACTTTTTCCACTCAAAACCTACATGCTTAAGCAGGGGTGCTTAACTTTAACCTTTATTGGTTAAAGATATTAGTTTTCCTGAATACATTTCAAGTAGAGGCTGCTAAACATATTGCATCTCTCAAACTAAGCGGGGTTGTGTTTTTGTCCCATGATTTCACTAGAATAAAGGAGGCCACAAATGCACTATAACGTATATTGGCTCAACTAAACATTTGAGCCCTCATCGGATCATTCCACACAACACTAGCAACTTAAGTTTAGATTATCATTATTACTAGAATTTTTATTTAGATTATTATTTCAAATCTATGTCTAATTTATTTTTTTAAATTTACTAAATTCTAGCAATCTACTTTTTCAACCTAAGCAATTACTTTTTCGACCTCCTACCCCACACTTATTACATACAATGCCCTCATTGTATGCTATGCAAAACATGTAATTAAAAACAGGGAGAAAAAAGAACAGACTCCCCTGGGATAGAAGTGGCGAGATCGAACTCCAAAAGTGTGGATAAAGTGTGCATCTTGAATACAGACTTCGTGAAATAGGAACTTGGATCTTGAACACGCGAGATATGTAATGTACCGGCAAAGTATGGAATCGAAACTTCAATCTTCAACAAATGTGGTGTAAAACTCCAAAACGGAAAGAACAATGTCGGAAAGCATACGCCACATTGCATGGTAAAGAAAATGAGTCATTCTTATCCTCATGATAATCCCAAAAAGAATGGTGGTGAACCACATAATGAATATGGAACAATAATATTCATTTTTGTGAAATATAAATTCACGCCGTGGGGCTACTGAATTCACGAGGTGAAGTCGGTGTGAAGCGGGTTTTGGGAAGTCATCATATACTGACTCACGAGGTGAATATTTGAATATTCACGAGGTGAAAACTGGAATCCCATAAATAATTTGCCCCCAACTCTTCCTTTAATTCTTGTATTCAACCCCATGTCTTAATGGATTAAGAGTCTTCTAACCCTATTATCTTGGACTCTTCTCTCTAACTCTACCTTCGCTCTTGACTCACCCCACACTTATTTTAAATTGTGGGTCTCGACTCTCGACTTTAAACACTCCCGGCTAAACATATACGCACTCATATCTCGACATCCTTTTCATGCGGCTCCTAGCAAATCTGGAAATTAAAAACCAAAAGGAAGCAAAAAGTAACATAATATATTAATAGTCTTACAATCCAAACAAATTTAAAAACAACATAAAACCAACCAAACAAAACTAAAATAAACGAAATAAAACTAAATATAAACGATCAATCATCTTCATCATCCTCGTTCGCTCCGCTAGTCCCGGCTCCATCTCCTCTTGGCATCCATAACTCTTCCTATATAGGAATATAAGGGCATTGAGGTGGCACGGTGGGTGGTCTTACCACATTCATATGAGAGAACATGGCTTCAAGAATTTGGGTGTTATAAGTCACCCCACCGCGTAAATTATCCAAATAAGAACCCACCCGACTTTGGAACGGATCGGTGGGTATGCCACCCTCATATGGTTGGGATCTACCCATCTCCCCCGGGCCCTCACGTTCCTTCTTCGAGGCCTTGGTTGTTGCTCGGGATCTTCGGTCGGTTGGTCCTCACCTTCGTTATCGTTGTGCGGTATCCCCCAATGCGTCCCATAATTGACCACAACCCGTATGGTCTCAAGGTATCCCATAGAAAATTCGTTCCCTTGTTTGCACGTAAGTGTCCGTGTAATTGCAGGAACGAGCACGACATAAGACTTAGCTAAGCGGGTGACAAAATGGCCACCACATATTGGGCTCCCAGGTCGGGAACTCACTGCATATTCTGCCAAGTAACGAGCCAAGAAGTAGGGAAGATTCCAACAAAACCCCGGTTGTAAAATAGACCACAAGAAAAATAAAATAATCTTGGTGACCTTATCTCCAAATTTTTTATGGTGGATGGAAAATGTGATCAGCCTATGAATTAAACGATGAATGGGTGATTTGATGTTGCTTTCTGGTGACACACCGGAGTTGAAAACACCAAAAGCGAAATGGCTCCAAAATTCATATCCCGACATTCCCCCAGAATAAGTATGGGTAGCCTCCTGTAAGAACATAGAAAACTCGGTGGTCATGGTCTCTTGGGCTTTGTATAAACCCATCCTCCATGAAAATTCTACCAAGCTGCACTCCCTATATTCCCCACCCAAACGAAAGACCAATGCTTGTGAGTAGTTAGGGTCTTGGACATTTTCTTGAGACACCACGGTGGAAAAGAATTCAACACACAATTCCTTGTAAACTCTTTCTTGGATGGTGAACAAATTACTCCATCCCTTGCATGTAAACGAATACCTGTTTCCCATAAAAGTTTTGGTAAGGAATGGGTTTGTCTGTCAATGAGTCCAACCTCCCGAAGCCTTTGCCAATTAACTGTTGGGGCAATAGCAAACTCTCTATTGTGTAACCATCCCAATCTAGTGTTGTATCGGGCGAGCACATCCCTATATATATTTGTCGGGAATACGTAAAACGGGTGCAAATTAGCAATCCCTCCTTGGTCGTCGCTAGCCTCGCGTCTAGGTGCCATTTTTCTGCAAAAATAAATAAACAACAAAAACAAAACCAAAAATCCAATGCATTAGATAATCCACAGAACAGATTGTTGATGTACCGGACTCACCTCGTGAGTTCGCTATTCACAGCGAAGATTGGTCTTAATAATCAGAAATCGGAACTTAATTCTTGTTAGGGTTTACTCATAAACCATTTCTAAGCACAATCAAGTAACATGCAATGGATGAATAACACATTTTGGGCAAAATTTCGACATTTAAGCATATGAAAAACCCTAGCCCCTAAATCAACAAATTAGTGAAAATTAACCAAAAGAGATATGAGATGTTTACCTTTGTGTGAAGATTACGTAAGCAAAAGGATTAAATTAAGTAAATCTAGGCCGAAATCGGGTGGGGGGACCAAAGAACAATCTTCACTTCGTGAGGTTGAGAAAGTGGTTTGGTCAAAAGGATTCTGAATTGTTTAAGGTGTGGTCCCCTGTTATTTCTGGATTCACCTCGTGAATCCTTTCGAACTCACCTCATGAGTTTTTGTGGACTAACGTGGTTGGGCCATTTAATTAAACAATAATGGGCTAATATAATTATTGGGTTAAAATGTCCCACCCCGTATGTCTTATGGACTCACGAGGTGAATATTATCGAACTCACCTTGTGAGTTATGTCTGATCGGAAACAATGCAAGCCTAATTAACAACTCTTCTTATTTACCACTTATTTTAGGGACCCCAAACTTAACTTTTTAACACTTAAATTGGATGATTAGATGATTGAATATCCTAAAGAGAATTAAATATGCAAAAACTAAACTAAAGGCATAAAGGAAAAGAAATTTCAAACCGAGCTCGGGTTGCCTCCCGAGAAGCGCTTCTTTTTTCTTGGATTCATGAGCCGGACTCCGTGCCTCCTTACGTTGAATCGTCTGAAGAGTCCATCACCAACTAAATCTTCTGTTTTTCCATCGCCTCTTGTTCTCGTCTAATGTACGCCTTCTTCGATTTTTCCTTTTTAGCTTTCACGTCATCCACATCAAGCTTTCTTTTGGTCCCTTTATTCTCCAACTTCTCTTTATTCTTCAACTCCATAGGAATCTTTTCTTCCTTCACCATTGGACTTGTCTCCTTGGAAGTTACCTCGTCTTTGTCATCATCACTCAATATTTCATCACTTCCCTTACTTACCCAAGAAGCTGGATTCGTGTAGGCAATGACTTCAACTAAAAATGGGACATATGCTCTTCGTTTTGTTCGTTTAACTTGTCGAATCGTTTTGATTTCTTCTTCCATGAGCTTCTCTAATTCTTCAAGTTCACTTTCTTCATCTATATTGAAAACCTCTTCTTGAACACCACTCCCCTTGAAACCATCTTCTATTCCAAAAATTTCCTTCTCATCTCCAACTCTCAAGGTGAGCTTGGATTCACGTATATCAACCAAGGCTCCAGCAGTATTAAGTAACGGGCGAACAAGAATAATCGGAACATCGGGATCTTCTTTCATATCTAAAACCACAAAGTCTATTGGAAAAACGAATTTCTCAATTTTTACGAGAATATCTTCCACAATGCCCCGGGGTTATGTCACTGAACGATTTGCCATGTGAATAGTCATTTTTGTAACCTTCAACTTCTGAATATTCAACTTCTGATAAAATGAATAAGGCATCAAATTTATGCTAGCCCCAGAATCGGCTAAAGCATAAATCTTCATATTATTCCCAAACTCACATGAAGAGTGAGGCGTCCAGGATCCCCCAACTTCTTAGGTATCTCTCCCAATACATCTTTTGAGCTTTGCTCACTTAGAATCATCTTAGAATTCTACTTTAGTTGCTGACGAGTGTCTAACAAGTCTTGTAAAAAAATTTCATATTCGGGAATTTTGGATAACGGCTCGACAAAAGGAGTATTAATCGGGATACCCCTCACGTGCTTAATAAACTCCAAATGCTCTCTTTCCAGTGGACTAAGATCAGCTCGGGAAGGAAACGGTAAAGGCGGACGATAAGCCATAACGGATTTTGAAGTTTTTTGTTCAGACCATGCCCACAACGTGAGCATAGATGGCTCACGTCGTGAGCTCGCTAATTTAGCAGAATTTTGATTTTCGATCTTTAACTTCTCCGTTTCTGGTTCGGGTTGCTTTTGCTCCACTTCTAATGCTTCTAGGAACTCAGAGATTGCCTCATCTTTAGTCTCAATCATCATAACATGGGATTGAGCATTCTTTTCGGAAAATTGTGTGGATAATTTGTTGCTCACCAAAGTAGTTAGTTGACCAATTTGGACTTCGAGATTATGGATCGATGCTTGATGATTTCTTAATGAAGCTTGCTGGTCAATCATCATTGTTTGCTGTTCTTTCATCATGTTCATGTGTTCCTTTAGCACTGCATACTATCATCATGCCTTTTCTCGGACGCTTCCATAAATCGGGTCAAAATGTTTTCCAAGTCTACTTTCTTCTCGGCTGGTGGTTGCTTTTTTTGGTAGAAGTCTCGGCCTGTTTGCTTATATTTCTCTTCCTTTTGCTTCTTGTATTCATCATATGGCAGCCACTCTTTCTTTGGTTTTCTCTAGTCCTCATCATACTTATCCCCACTCGAGTAACAAACTTGAGCCTTTTTGTACCTGTTATCGTCTAAGCTGCAATCCTTGGTCAAGTGTGGACCATTACACCTTTCACATCCAACTCTTATTGCATGAATTGATTGGTCCATTTGGGTCAATCCCCGGTCTATATTATTCAATATCGCCATCATAGCAGTCATTTTTTCAGATTGTGCACCCCCACTGCCTTTTGTTCCATCTTGTCTTGGGTTGTAGTACTCACGAGAGTGTTTTGCGAATTCTTCAATTAGCACCTTGATCTGGTTAGGATTCATCTTCGTGAGAGGGCCTTGTGAATCAAGGAATTGTCTAGTCATGACATTGACCACATCATAGAAGATAGACATCTCTTGCTGAATATTAAGGTCATGTTGAGGACAATTCCTTAACAATCCTTTGTAACGCTCCCATGCCTCGTATAATGACTCCTCCGGTTGTTGCTCAAAATTGTCTATTGCCTTCTTGAGTTTAGCTATCTTAGATGGTGGGCAAAATTGGTCTAGAAACTGCTCACGCATTTGAGCCCAAGTAGTGATTGTACCAGGTGGGAGTGCTTTTAACTAATCCTTAGCAGCTCCCTTAAAAGTAACGGGAAGCATCCTTAGCAAGACGTTATCTCTATTCACATTTGGGACATTAAAATAATCTGCAATGTCATTGACCTCATCTAGATGCTTAAAAACATCCTCATGATCCTTTCCATAAATTGGTATATCCTTAAGTGCAGTGAGGATATGTCCTTTCAGCTCGAATGTGGCAGTGGCAGAAATTACGGGTTGTACTAAACCCGGGCCAACATCGTCTCTAATTTGCTTCTTGTAAGCTCCCATTGACATTTCTTCAATGTTTGCCATCTCGCTTCTTGACTCGTCTTCGGGTTCGGTCGTATGTAGTTCAAACTCGGCCTCAGATTTGTATTCGGATTCTTTTGGATTAGGAATTGGGTCTAGGCTGTCAACTTTGCTCTTGTCCTTTGAAGATGTGCTTGATTCTCCCGTTTTCTTTCCTGATTTCTTTGAGAACACTGATTTGAATTCTTGTAAAGGTGTCTTCTTTGGTGTTTCATCTTCTTTCACGTTCTTGTTCTTATTTCTGTGAAGGGATGACTCTGGATCTTCAAGTGGTGGCACCAAAGGTGTGTTGGACCCTCTGGTCATGTACTCCTATAAAATAAACAAAATAAAAACGTAAAACTGAACTAAAATAGAAAGACAGCCTAAAAACAAAGAAAACTAGTAATCACAGGATTCACGTCGTGAGTTCTGTAATGCAAGAAAGAAAAATGAAACTGAAAAATAACTTTTTGCAGGTTTTACCCCACAAAAAGGATCGATTAATTTAATGCAAATAAATCAGTAATTAACTAAGCCATTCCCCGGAAACGGTGCCAAAAACTTGATGCGTGCAAATAGCTACACCTAATTTTAAATTTATAACCTAACTACTTAACTAAATAAAATGCACCTAGGCAGTGTACCTAGTCAAATTATAGAATAGTTTGGGTAAATCGGGTGTCGATCACAGGGAACGATTTTAACTAATTAATTTACCTACTATTAAATTAACCTAATTTCCAATTAAGGACGGGCTTTTATCTAATTTTGCAAGTTTATATGAACTTAATTCTTAACACAATTCAATCAATAAACAAAACACTTCTGTTAGTTCGAATCCACTTTCACTCAATGGTTTATAAATTAGTCATGACAATTACTGTTGGTTACTAATTAAGACAATATTATCAATTTAGGTCTAAATTTACTAATATTAACTAATTCATGTAGAACTATGTATGGTCAGACAATAGCTAACACAAAATCAATTATTTAATGGATTGGAACTATGTAAGATTGATTTGATAAACACAATTATGGTCATAATATGAGTTCTCTAGCACAGCCTAATTCATTAATTCAAGTTCTTAACTAAGATTGGTTTGATCTTAGCTCTAATAATCTAATGTTCACTAAATTCTAGGTGTTCAAATTCATGTAGAATAATGGTCATTAACTACACAGAATAAGAAGTTTAAGCAATTAAATTAACAAGTCAAGCATGCTAGGTAAACCAATCAAACACAAGACATAACCAACAAGCAAAGTCTATTTTAATTAAATAAAACCATGAGTTTCAGCTTCATCTAGCTAACAGAAGCAGCTAGATTTAGCTGGACATCCTAGCAAATATGCAAACACAATCCATAATCAAAAACATGTTTAAAAGTACCAAACTATGAATCAATTTATGAACTTCTTCTTCCTTGGTGTTAAAACCAACTTACAGGCCTTCTTTCTCTCTGATTTTTGACTTCTGGAACCTCTCTAAGCCAGCCAACCTTCCCAAAGTTGTACGGATCAAGGATATATATAGTTTTAAATTTTGCCCGGTGCACCTCGTGAATTTTCAAGGTTCACCTCGTGAATCCGTAAATATCCGTATTCAACACGGATTCCTGATCCGCGATGTTTATCTTCCAGAAGGCCATACTCACCTCGTGAGTACGCATTTTTCTGATTTTCTTGTCCTTCAATCCTTTAACCTCCAAAGTTACATTCTTTAACGCTTTTAGTCCCTTTTCTTCAAAATGTCTTCTTTTTGGCTGCAAAATATAATTTAACCTTATAAGTACCATTATTCTATGCAAATAACCAATACATATATATATATATATATATATATATATATATATATATATATAAATGTACTTAAATATTGCCTAAAAACATGTATAAATATGGCAATATCATCCATAATGGACTAAGCTTATGTGAAAGTCCATGAAATATTAGTCCATATGAATTATGGATCATAAGCCTAAGTGTAAGAATTAGGGTTTGCTTATGACTCATGGAATTCTACACTATATATGTATTCCTCCAAAGCTAAAATCGTGCACTAAGTGTTGTTAGAGAATCATAACCGATTTTGAGTCTCCAACTTCTCTCTCAAGTTCCTCCTCTTGTTCTTGCTTTGTTATAAGACATTTGAGGCATCACACTTGAGGTGCTAGGCTCTTGAAATAGCAATTCCTACAAGCTACAACTAAGAGGTATTCTTCTAACTTACTTTTATGTTTCAATTACCAATATTATATGCTAGTTGTAAGTTTCAAGCTTTGGAAATTTTGTTGCATGTATAACTAGAGAAAACTTAGATCCAAAACTATTAGGGTTGTTTGTGCACCATAGGAGTGCTATAGTACCTAAAACCCAACAGTGGTATCAGAGCCATGGGTAGTTTTCTGTTATATAGATGCATAGCTAATTGTTCAAAGTTGGAAAAGTTGAAAAACTGCACTCTGACAGAAGGACTCGACGAGTCCATATACTAACTCGTCGAGTCCATGCTCATAAGTGATGAACTCGTCGAGTCCATTATCCGACTCGACGAGTTGGATCATCTTTTGGAAGTTTTTCGGGTTTTTTGGCCTCAATTGGATTAGAATCATTACCACAAACTGTTTTGTATCATAAAATCTGTTTTTTGATATGGTAGTGATTATTGTCATCCAATTAAAAGATAAATTGTCAAATTTTAAGATAATTACTAGTTTATATGATAAAGCTAATTATTTGTAATTTTTGATTTGAAATTATCTTACTACAAGATTTGTATTATGATCAAATTGGTAAAGGATAAAATGGTTATTTTATAAGTTTAAGATTTGATCTAAATGTTTTTTGGAGAGTTACAAAACTTGGTTTTAAGTTTTGGAATTCTAAAAGTTTTTTAAGGACTTACAAATTTTGTCATCAAATTTGGAACTCAAAAGTTTTTTAAGGAGTTACAAATAAATATTAATTAAATTGATCTTAATGTTTTAGAAGAGTTCCACAAGTTATGGAACTTGAAAAGTCTAATCTTCATAAAACAAATTAACTCCTTAAGTTATGGAGTTCAAATGTTTTTCAAGAATTACAAAACTTGCCCTCAAGTTTTAAAAGTTGAAAAGTGTCAATTAAGAAACATTGAATTCATAGAAACCCTAGTAATTTGAAAAGTTTTCAAAAATGTAACTCATGGGTTCATAACTTAAAATTAATTAAATAGTTTTAATTTGATTTAGCATCTTGTTTTTGTTTTGAATAATTCAATTAACTCTTATGGACTTTATTAGTAGCTAATTAAATGTTTAATTAAAAGATTATTATTAAATCCATAATCATATGGTTTGAGTTTAATTAAATTAAATGTCTAGTTTAATTAATAAATTTAACCACCTAGTATTTTAAATGTTTAAAATACACCCTTATACAGTTATACTATATAAAAATAAAAGTCTAATATATTATATATGTATCAGTTAAAAGTCAGTCTTACCGTTAGTAGGCCTCATTCACGAAGCTGATCTATAATGGGTGTTTAAGGAAGCGGCCTATAAAATGACCGCCATTGGGTATACACTCTTACCCACCACACTCTTGACCAGTGGATGGTCGTTAGCCGAACGGGTTTGACAGGACATTTCAATCCTCATTAAAAGTATAATGAAATACCAAGTAACTAAATACTTTATAAATTCCCAATCTTAGTTACTCATGAAAAATGTGAAAATGGTGCTATTCCATGAAATTTCACTTTGCACCTTGTTAAGTCGTTAGTGGAGCATGTGTGGTTAACCGACACACTAATTTGGGACTGACAATGTGTGGCAAAGGGTAGCTTGATGTTAATCATGGATCAATGGATCATGTGTGGTTAACCGGCACTTTATCTAGGTGATTTGTAACATTAAGTGTACCAAGCTAATTTGCATGGTTATTCACACCTTGTTTGTGATCCTCGGCATCCCAGTCACAAACTTGAAGGGCATAATCGAGATTTAAACATGCCATTGAAAAGTTCAATGAGTCTCAAAGAATCTAGGAATTTCAATTCATTTAAAACCTAAAATTCATTTTCGTTTTTCATGGTGGAAATTGGTAAATCGTCATTTACCTACCTTCAAATATTTTGCAATTGGATTACGGCATCCCTCTTCCGAATTGTGAAGTATTGTGTTGGGTCCTATCCTTAATATTTCATTTTGGATGTTATATTAAGGACTTAGATCAACTAAACTTGAATTTCTCCCTTGTAGATGTCTATTGCTCACAACTATTGTCTTCCCGGATCTTTTGGAAAAAGCTTTCCACATGAAGAGGATATTCCTAAATATAATACTTCACTTCCTCCACCTCCTCCAATAGTTCTCCCTAACCCACATCTTCGAAGACTTGAAAAGTTCAAGATCACTCAAGCCTTATTGGCAAGAAAACATGAAGATGGAAAGTCTATATGTGCTCACGTCTTAGACATGAAGCTGCATATTGACAGGCTGGGAATGTTGGGGGTCGTGTTCCCAAGGAAGTTGGCTGTTAACTTGGTTCCTCATTCACTACCTAACTCATATAGTGAGTTTGTTAAAGACTACTATGTGACAGATCACGACGTGACCCTTATCGATCTTACTTATTTGCTTATTCATGTTGAATCAGCAATGATTTGGCGCACTAGTAAAGCAAACCTGATTGGAAGATCTACTTCGCAAGCTACCATGGACATAGGTAATGACATGGATATCCCAGAAATGATTCCTTCTCCTAAAGGAAAGGAATTGGCCATGGTCAAAAGTTTTGATCATAAGAGAAAAGCCAGTTCTGAGATAGTTCCATGTGAAAATGCCAAAGAGTCCACTTGTTTCTACTTCCATTTGAAGGGACATTAGAAACGAAGCTGCCCTGATTACCTGAGAAATCTAGGAGAGGGTAAAATCGAATTGTATGGTTCTACTTCAGGTAAATCCACTATCTAACTCTGTTAAGTTCCTATTTGGAGCTTCTTAATACATGATGTGATAAGATTACATTTTGATGTTTTGTAGGATCGAAGAAGAGAAAGGAAGCTTAAAGAAAGAGCAGGCTGAGTCTGGTCGCGAAGAAATGGATTTTGATCGCATGGTTCGATGATCAAATTTTTGAGCTGTTGTTAGGAGTTATGATAGATTGCTTAGAAATGTGTAGTAACATAGTTTTCATTTGTAATTGCATTATAAGGAAAAGTTTTTCCGCAAATTTTATAAATAAAGAAAAATTTTGTTTTATTTATATTTCCTTGCAATGGCATTTGTGAAAATTGATGTTTGTATATTTCTATTTTTAGCAATATGGATTTGATTCTTTCGTTTGTGGCAGTATCTAAATTTACCAAATAAGGAAAGATTGTCATCACCAAGTTTCAATTGGACACAAACTTGGAATCATGTGACTTGTATTGTGTGATGAATGGGAACCTTCATCTTTGGGAATTACGACTAATTCCTTGTTCGCATGTATATGTGAGTCAAGTGAAGGACTAGGGGATCGGGTACACTTTTTTATGTATGTTGGATAAGGTGTCTAAGTCCGTAACTATATTTGGTATGCACTTGACCCGACCCGGCATGGTCCATTTGGGTTGCACTTCACCGAACAATTTGTATGGATATACTTTTGAGAATAAGATGTTTATGATGTATTAATATATTATAAGTTATAATATATTAATATGAAATCATATTATTTAATTAGTATTGATCAAGAATTAATTTGGAATTAATTTAGTGATCAAATGAGACTAATTAAATATGGACTTTTACATATATATGGATTGGGCTAAGATTTATTTAGGATGGGCTAAGAGTATATGAAGTCCATGGATAGTCCATGGAGCTTTTAACCCATGGATCCTATGTAAATGAAAGGTCATGGGTATTAGGGTTTGCATGCATGTAACCCTAATCCTCCATACTATATAAAGGGGTCTTTAGCACTTGAAATGGCACTAGTGTGTGAGCATAAGGTGGGCCAATTTCTATATAGTGTTCTTATTCTCTCAAGAGCTTCCAACTTGTTTTGGTGATTTGTGACACCACTTGAGGCATCCACACTATTGGTGCTAGGTTCATAAACTCCAACCAAATCACTACAAGAAAAGGTATGTAATGCTATCTAGAATTTTTGTTATTCATGTACCTAGGATTGCATGCTAGATATGATAAGGCTTTGGAAATCAATTTTTCATTTATAATAGAGAAAACATAGTTCTAAAGCTTCTAGGGTTGTATGTGCACCTTAAGGTTGTTAGGATGCTCCAAACCCAACAGTTGTATCAGAGCCTAGGCTTGTTTTCTGTTATATTGTTGTTTATGTGATTTTGCAAAGCTGAAATCTATCCAGACTACAAAAATCGACGATTTCTTTCAAGAAACTCGATGAGTTCATGGTTTTTGGCATGAACTCGACGAGTTCCTCATGGAACTCGACGAGTTTAAGGTGCTGACAGTATGTTGTTCGAGTTTTTTGGCCAGAATTGGGTTAGGATCATTACCTATAACTGTTTTGAATCATTTAAACTGTTTTTTATGATATGGTGATGATTATCCTAATCTAATTACAAGGTAATTGTCATACTTTCAAGATTAGTGTTAATATGATTATGCTAAATGTCTTGAATTTGATGATATGAATTGTCTTGCACTATGATTTGAATATGATCATGCATGTTTGTTTATTTGATTATTATGATTAGTTAAATCCATGATTTTATGTTTTAATGGAGTCCATAATTTGTCCTCAAGTTATGGATTACCAAAGTCATTTTCATTAAAACCATTTAAAGAACTCATAGGTTACATAAAATGAAGAGTCTTCATTTTATTGGCCATTAACTCATAAGTTATGAAGTTGAAGAGTTTTGAAGAGTTTCAAAACTTGCCCTCAAGTTTTGGAATTTGTAAAGACTCACACATTAATACTTTAATTCCAAACTAAACCTTAGAATTTTAAAAGCTTAAAATTCAACCCTAATACTATTATTATAAGTTTAATTATATAGATATGTATAAGAATAAGTCAATCTTACCGTTAGTAGGCCTCATTTACGAAGCCAGTCTATAAGGGGGGTATAAGGTTACTGCCTATAAAATGGCAGTTTAATGGGTGTCCATTCTCACCCACCGCTTCTTTGACCGGTGGAGGGTCGTTATCCGAACGGGTAGGATATGACCTTAATCCTCATTAAAAGTATAATGAAATTATAAAGTAACTAAAACTTTATTAATTCCCAATCTTAGTTACTTTAGGAAAATGTGAAATAGGTGCTAACCCATGAAATTACACTTTGTACCTTACCAAGTCGTTAGTGGAGCGTGTGTGGTTAACCGACACACTAATAAGGACTAGTAAGAGTGTCAAAGGGTAACTTGATTTTATCATAGATCGGTGGAGCGCGTGTGGTTAACCGGCACATTGATTAGGTGATAAAGTTAAGGGTACCAAGTCAATTTGCATGGTTATTCACACCTTGTTTGTGATCCTCGGCATCCCAGTCACAAACTTGAGAGGGCACAATCGAGATTCAAACATGCCATTGAAAGTTCAATGTATCTCAAAAGATCTAGGAGTTTCAAATCCAATTAAAACTTAATAATCTTTTTCGTTTTTCATGGTGGAAATTGGTAAATCGTCATTTACCTACCTTCAACTATTTTTTAACTTGGATTACGGCATCCCTCTTCCAGTTATAAATAGATTGTTGGGTCCTAGCCTTAATATTTCATTTGGGTGACTTATTAAGGACTAATTTATCTAATTAAAACTTGTCTATCTTTCTTTTCAGATGTTTTCCAACAATGCTACTGGCTCAAACCCTACAGGCTCTTTTTCCCTCATGAACTTGTGTGGGAAGGTCACTTTTGATGGTTCCAATTTCAATGAATGGATTAGGAACATCAGGATGATCACTCGCTACAAGGGGAAGGAATATGTCCTTGATAAGGAACTGAAGGTTGTTGATGAGTCGACTGCTACTCCTGAGGAGGTTGTTGAGTACACTACCCATGAGAAAGATGTCACTAAGGTGTCTTGTATCATGTTGGCCACAATGACAGCAGAACTCCAGAAATCCTATGAAGATTTCTACCCTTTTGAGATGCACCAGGATCTAATGGATAGGTACCATCAGAGTGCTCGTCAAGAGAGGTATGAAGTCATTTCCTCCATGATAACAGCTAGGATGAAGGATGGTGAACCCATCACCGGCCACTTGCAGAAAATGCAAAGGTTCGTGGACCGGTTATTGAAGCTTAATGTGGACTTCCCTGAGGACATGGCGATTGACATCATTCTCCATTCCTTACCTCCAAGTTATGATCAGTTTCGCATCACTTATCATATGAACAAGGAGGAAGTCACACTCAGCAAGCTTCAAGGAATTTTAAGGACCGCTGAAAGTGGCCTTAAAAGTACATCAACTATTACTCCTACTCCTACTACTGCTCCTGTTCTGGTAATTGGGCAGGGAAAGGGGAAGAAGAGGAAGACCCCTTCGAAGGGTACCAAGGTAAAGCCCCTTGATGGCTCCTCTTCAAGTGGAACCAAGAAAGGTTCCATTCCTCTTTATTCAAACCCAAAGGAAGCACAATGCTTCTACTACCAGGAAAAAGGGCACTGGAAGCGAAGTTGCCCCAAATACTTGCAGGATGTAAGGGATGGGAAAGTAAAACCCACCCATGCAGGTATTTATACTATATTGTCTAATAACTCATTATGTTCTAAATCTTGGGTACTTGATACAGATTGTGGCATTCACATTTGTACTGATTTGCAAGGCCTAAAAAGAAGTGAGAAAGTGGAGCACGGAAAGATAAACTTACACATGGGCAATAGGAAAGCATCACCTGTTACCAAGATAGGAGTTTATTCTTTATTGCTTAAGAATGGGTTAATTTTAGATTTGAATAAATGTTGTTACTCGTCTGAAAGGGCGAGAAATATTATTTCTTTTCACGGCTTGTAGAAACAAGGATTTTCCTTTTCATTTGATAATGATAACGGTGCTATTAATGTTTATTACAATGATGTATTTTACTTTAAAGCATTACTTTGTGATGGTGTATATGAAGCTGTGAATGTTGTAGATAATCTAGGAAATAATGTATTGTGTATTGATTCTTCAAATAGTATAGATAAAGCATCCTTGTGGCATTGTCGTCTTGGACATGTTAACAAGAAGCGTATAGGCCAACTCCAAAAGGCTGGAGTTTAGAATCATTTGACCTAAAGTCGGAAGATAGTTGCGAGTCTTGTTTACTTGGAAAAATGACAAAGTCACCCTTCACTGGTACTTGTGAGAGGGGTGAGGGTTTTTTGGACCTCATACACACAGATGTGTGTGGACCCTTCAAAACTGCCACAAGGGATGCTAATCGCTACTATGCGACTTTTACTGATGATTATAGTAGATATGGATATATCTACTTAATCAAGCATAAGTCAGAAACCTTTGAAAAGTTCAAAGAGCTTAAGCAGGAAGTGGATAATCAACTGGGCAGAAACATCAAGATACTCTGATCCGATCGGGGAGGAGAGTATCTTAGTATTGAGTTCCTTGGCTATCTTAAGGAATGTGGGATTGTCTCATAATTGACACCTCCTAGGACACCACAGCTGAATGGTCTGGCTGAGAGGCGCAATCGAAACTTGTTGGATATGGTTCGTTCCATGATGAGTCGAGCTTCGTTACCTATCTCATTCTGGGGGTATGCCTTAGAGACTGCAGCCCATATCCTTAATCTAGTCCCTACTAAAAAGGTTGCCAAAACACCTCACGATATGTGGACTGGGAAAGTCCCCAATTTAGACCACATCAAGATTTGGGGTTGCGAGGCTTTCGTGAGGCGCGAGTCTCATGACAAGCTTGAACCTCTTAGTGAGATGTGTATTTTCATCGGCTACCCACAGAAATCCTTTGGTTACCTCTTCTACAGACCCAGTGAGAATGTGGTCTTTGTAGCAAGGAGAGGAGTCTTTCGTGAGAAATAATTTATAAGCCAAGGAAACAGTGGGAGGCAAATTGACCTTGAAGAGCTTCAAGAGTCAAGTGGTGAAGGAACCTCAAACACTATCGATCAACCTGAGGAGGAAACTCATGTTAAGCCAATAGATGAGTCTGTACCTCCAAGGCGTTCCACTAGAGTTAGGAACACACCTGATTTTCATTATAGTTATAATATCACTGCTGAAGGTGATACATTTATCAGTGATAGTACACTGATAGATTTGGATGAACCTAATAACTACAGGGAAGCCATGGCAGGCCCTGAGTCTGCTAAATGGAAGGAGGCTATGGACAACGAGAATCAGTCCATGTATGACAATCAAGTTTGGAACTTGGTTGACAATGTACCAGGTCGTAAGACAGTCGGGTGCAAATGGATCTTCAAGAAGAAGACCGACATGGATGGGAAGGTACACATTTATAAGGCGCGACTGGTTGTGAAGGGCTTTACACAAACTCCAGGAGTTGACTATGATGAGACCTTCTCACCAGTAGCGAAGATTAAGTCTATTAGGGTTTTGCTAGCCATAGTTGCATTTCATGATTATGAAATATGGCAAATGGATGTCAAAACCGCTTTCCTTAATGGAAAGTTGGTTGAGGATGTTTACATGAATCAGCCAAAGGGTTTTGTCAATGCTAAATACCCTAATAGAGTGTGTAAGCTTGAGAAATTCATTTATGGATTGAAACAAGCATCTCGTAGATGGAATCTTTGTTTCGATGAGAAAGTCAAAGAGTTTGGCTTTTCGAGAAGCGAGGATGAGTCATGTGTATATGTTAGGGATAGTGGGAGTATAGTTAGCTTTTTGGTATTGTATGTGGATGACATACTACTCATAGGAAATGACATCCCAATTCTGCAGGAGGTTAAGTCCTGGCTTGGGAAGTGTTTCACTATGAAGGACCTTGGAGAAGCTACCTATATCCTAGGGATAAGGATATTGAGAGACAGGAGTAAGAGACTAATTGGACTTAGTCAGAGTACCTACTTGGATAAGATGATGAAAAGGTTCAACATGCAGAATTCCAAGAAAGGGGATTTACCGATCCAGCACAATGTCAAACTGAGTAAGGCTCAAAGTCCGAGTACAGAGGCTGAGATAGCTGAGATGAGTCAATTACCATATGTTTCCGCTGTTGGCTCGATCATGTATGCTATGAATTGTACTCGCCCTGATGTGGCCTTTTCTTTGAGCATGGTTAGTAGATACCAGGGTAACCCTGGCATGGCTCACTGGACTGCGGTAAAGAATATTCTCAAGTACCTGCGGAGTACTAATGACTGGGTCCTTACCCTTGGTGGGAGTGATGAGTTGAGAGTGGTTGGGTATAGTGATGCTATTTTTCAGACTGACAGGGATAATTTCCGCTCTCAGTCAGGCTGGGTCTTTAACCTTAATGGAGGAGCAATTGCTTGGAAAATTTCCAAGCAGGAGACAGTAGCTTATTCAACTTGCGAATCAGAGTACATAGCAGCAAGCGAGGCAGAAAAGGAGGCGATATGGCTAAAGAACTTCATCAGAGACCTTGGAGTTGTACCAGTTATAAAGGAGCCTATGGAGATTTTCTGTGACAGCAATAGTGCGGTTGCCTTAGCCAAGGAACTAAGAGATCATGGCAGATCAAGACACATTGACAGAAAATATCACTTCATAAGACATAAGATAGAAGGACTCCTTGTGGCAAAGAGGGTATCGTCAGAAGAGAATCCTACAGATCCCCTCACGAAGGGACTGACTAGGGTTAGGCATTTGCAGCATGCAAGCAGCATCGGGCTGAGGGACGATATTAGTTTTAATAATTAGATTTCTAAAACTTGTAAAATGTAATTAACATTTGATGATTAAATAAAAGTTGTTATTTATTTATGAGTAAAGTGTTACTATCCTATGTTGATCGTTTACTATTGTTTCAATTTTACATGTTTTGACTTCCTGAATAATTATATTATTCGAACCCCCACAGTCGGTCATACATTGGAAGTAGGTATTGAATTAAGACTGTCATGAATTCTGATTGTAGATTTATCTAAGGTGTATTAGACATAGCAATGGTTGCTGCAACATTCATGAGTGCTCATAAGTTCTGAGTATTGGATTAAACCCACGCTCACTTATATCACTTCAAGGAATTTATCTCGAGTGATCGTGAGACGGTAATATCATATAAATCTTCAAACCTAGAGATATGAGTTGTTGACTATGAGTTGGTTATCCATTGATTGTACGAAAACGCATCAGTAACTTGATGTCATCAAACGTGCTTTTGTGCATAATTCAACAAGTAGTTAGTACAAGCATATGAGTCGAAGTTTATCTGTTCCTTCTAGGATTAGAAGCGATATCTGGGCCCCTTGATGATTTTGTTTTGACTTATGTGTCGGGCCCGGTCAGAACCTAATTGGTGTGTTCAATTTAGTTCTATGTCAAACAAATCAATAGATCGAGAAACAAACTGTTGGACAATAAGTACGGCATTGTTCCATGTATTTTTCCGGCAGATATCTTGAGAACAGAGGATTGTATGATCACTTATCTAAAATGCCACTTCATGGTTCAACATAGTTTTAAGGAGATACGATTGTCGGTTGGTTCTTGAAGTTATACTTACAACTATAGTTATCAGACTTATCCAAGTGGGAGACTGTTGGATAAGGTGTCTAAGTCCGTAGCTATATTTGGTATGCACTTGACCCGACCCATCATGGTCCATTTGGGTTGCACTTCACCGAACAATTTGTATGGATATACGTTTGAGAATAAGATGTTTATGATGTATTAATATATTATAAGTTATAATATATTAATATGAAATCATATTATTTAATTAGTATTGATCAAGAATTAATTTGGAATTAATTTAGTGATCAAATGAGACTAATTAAATATGGACTCTTACATATATATGGATTGGGCTAAGATTTATTTAGGATGGGCTAAGAGTATATGAAGTCCATGGATAGTCCATGGAGCTTTTAACCCATGGATCCTATGTAAATGAAAGGTCATGGGTATTAGGGTTTGCATGCATGTAACCCTAATCCTCCATACTATATAAAGGGGTCTTTAGCACTTGAAATGGCACTAGTGTGTGAGCATAAGGTGGGCCGATTTCTATATAGTGTTCTTATTCTCTCAAGAGCTTCCAACTTGTTTTGGTGATTTGTGACACCACTTGAGGCATCCACACTATTGGTGCTAGGCTCATAAACTCCAAGCAAATCACTACAAGAAAAGGTATGTAATTCTCTCTAGAATTTTTGTTATTCATGTACCTAGGATTGCATGCTAGATATGATAAGGCTTTGGAAATCAATTTTGCATGTATAATAGAGAAAACATAGCTCCAAAGCTTCTAGGGTTGTATGTGCACCTTAAGGTTGTTAGGATGCTCAAAACCCAACAATGTACTGGTCAAGTCCACCACAAAAGAACTATAAGACTATTCGTTATGATTTACTAAAAGTTTAGTAAAAAAATGGTTATACTTACAAGATTAAGTGTAATTCTGAATCATTGAAAAGGTTTCAATGTGTGGCAGAACGAATAAGAAGAATCAAATTAGGCAGAAAGATAAAAGTTTCTCCAATCTGAAAGGAAGGGAGAGTACTTGAGTATCGTGTTTTATGATTATCTTAGTGATTATGAAACCATATCACAATTGATCCTCTAAGGATATCTTAGTGCATTTGTATGGCTAAGAAGAGGAATCGTGAGTTGTTGAAATGGTTAAATCAAAAGATAAGTCATACTTTGTTCCAAAAATCGAGTCTTAGAGTTATTCTCCAAGATTGTAACTTGAGTGACATATATTGTGTGAAGTGTTATTCTTGATAAGAATCTGCACTAACTCTTGAATATTTGATTGTCAAGGAATGTATCTTGACAAGAGAATCTTATATGTCAAGAGGTCAGTGGGAGTCTTAAAGACCACAAAAAGTTTCAAGAACTAATCAAGAATAAAACAATTGTTTAACACTAGCACATGATTTGAGGTTTGTAACATATCGTGTTGACATATTCTTGTTTCTGTGCCCAATCCAGTTAATGATGACTATGCATGTGAGTTCTGTGAGCTCACAATTGATTGCATAAGGCAAAGCACCTTGATCAGTGAAAGCTCATTGATCAGTAAGAGTGATCTGTTAAACAACTTGGAAGACATGGTAGGCCCTTGTGATGCCAGGTGGCAAGAAATTAAGATTAAAAAAGTTCAGTCCATATGAGTTTAGATTTGTCACTAACCTTGTCTTGTGATTATGGTTATGACAAATTCACATGGATAGGAACACATATACACCATTAATCTAAGTGACAAAGGTTTCTCTCCGCTTCATGAAAATGATTTTGAAGAAACGCTTTCACTAAGTAGATTTTAAGGAGATAACAATTGTGATATTTGCATTCTTAAATTCGTTATGATTACGGCATTCCTCTTCATAGTTCGAATTGTGAGAAATGGCAAAAGGTCTAAACATTTGAGACTTAATGTTGTAAGTTCTGAAATTGTTTAGACACACATGTGAGATATCTAAGGAAAAGGTGTATGAGTTTGAAACTCTGAACTTTGGTAAGAAAGTCAACAAGTATTGATTTCTAGAAATCCAGCTTATTTCTGGATACATGTCAAAGCTAGTGGGAGCATAAGTGTTGTACTAATAACAATGTAATTATTATGCTAGTGGGAGCACAATTATCACGTTAAGTGTTGCGAGTTAGCAATGTTAATTATAGAAAACACAAGTTTCAATTCACAAAGTTGCACAATTTGAAAAGTTGTTTTGCTATAATTAAGGGAGAGGATACTTATACTTTATTTCGAATCTAAAAGCTTAGATTGAAGTATTAATCAAACTTAGTCATGAGTGTATATGATTACCATATTGGAATGTTTCAACATTGGAAATTCTATATATGGAAATGTTATAGCAAAAGACTGGTCGAGTATCACATCTTTATGTAAGACATTATGAATCGTATCCCATATGCTTCGGGTATAGGATCGATTGCATATGATATAATATTCTCGTGTTCTAATTTTCCAAATGCCTAGGGAATTAAGAGGGAAAGAGGACTAGAAGCGGATATGACTAAAATGGTTAAACAACTGTCAATGACGATCTAAGGCTCGCCAAGGATTGGTCACTTATGTGTAATCAATATGGTGATTAAATAAAGGTGTTTTATTTATATTCAAAAGGTTGAGACCATATTGGATTCGATTATTCTTGTGTTTCACTTTGCATGTTTTGACTTCCCGAATAATAGAATTATTCAAACTATCCACAGTCGATCATATTGAAGCTAGACTGTCATGAATGGGTCTGTAGATTGTCTAAAGGTGTTTAGACATAGCACAAGTTTGCTGCAATATTCATGAGTACTCCTATAATAAGATTTGAGTATTGGACTAAACCCACGTTCATTTGAATCACTTCATGGATTTTATCACGAGTGATCATGACACGATAATATCTTATATTCTTGAAACCAAGACATGTGAGTTGTAGTTTACAAGTCGGTTGCACATTGACATATGTAAACACACCAGTAACTTGGTGTTATAAAACATATTGTTGTGTGTGATTTGATGAGTAAATAGAGCAAGCACATGAGTCGAAGTTTATCCGTTATTTTTACCCTAAGAGGGATAAAAGCGATATTTGTGGGCCCCTCGATGATTTAGTGATGACAACCCTAAGCGCTTGGCCAGGCCTGGACTGGTTTGATTTGTTCAATTAGTCGGTCGTCATAAATCGGAAATCGGGAAACAACACATGAACAGAGAGAATGATTATAATCCATGTCTCAGTTCATACGATATCTAGAATGGAGGAATATATGATCCCTTATCTAATGGACGCCTTAATAATATGATCAGAGTTCGACAACGGTCTTTTTGAGAGCTATGATTGCTAATTGGATTTTGAAGTCATACTTGCAATAATAGTTATTAGACTTATCCAAGTGGGAGACTGTTGGATTAGGTGTTTAAGCCCATAACTATAATTGATATGTACTTGACCGGATACAAGCATGGTCCATTTGGGTTGTAACACTCTAGAACAATTTGATAGGATGGATATTTGAGAAAGAGGTTATTGTGATTTATTAATATATTATAAGTATAATATATTAATTGAAAAATCAAATTATTTAATTGGTATTGATCAAGAATTAATTTAGTGATCAAAAGAGAGTAATTAAATTAACGGGGACTGATTGTGTAAATCAGTGATACATATGGTTTGGGTTATTGATCCATGATGGACTAAGCTTATGTGAAAGTCCATGAAATATTAGTCCATATGAATTATGGATCATAAGCCAAAGTGTAAGAATTAGGGTTTGCTTATGATTCTTGGAATTCTACACTATATATGTATTCCTCTAAAGCCAAAATCGTGCACTAAGTGTTCTTAGAGAATCATAACCGATTTTGAGTCTCCAACTTCTCTCTCAAGTTCCTCCTCTTGTTCTTGGTTTGTTATAAGACATTTTAGGCATCACACTTGAGGTGTTAGGCTCTTGAAAGACCAATTCCTACAAGCTACAACAAAGAGGTATTCTTCTAACTTACTTTTATGTTTCAATTACCAATATTGTATGCTAGTTGTTGGTTTCAAGCTTTGGAAATTTTTGTTGCATGTATAACTAGAGAAAACTTAGATCCAAAGCTATTAGGGTTGTATGTGCACCATAGGAGTGTTATAGTACCTAAAACCCAACAAAAATGACTTTACCCCATCATCATCCCCAAAAAGAGTCCAAAACACAACAAAAACCAAAATAAGGTTATCTAATCATCCATAAGTCAAGGTATGAACTTGATACCTTAAAGTCACTGCAAGAAATGGAGTGATTCTGGATCCAAGACTTCCTTCTCCAAGCTAGAAACTTCAAGATCTTCTAATTCCCTCACAATGCACAAAATGAGCACCAAGCTTCCTTCCGGGGCTCCAAAAACTTGACAATGGAAGCTACAACTCGATTTAGGGTTTGGACAACAATGGAGGAAGATAAGGAGGCCAGAATAAAGAATTAAGGACTTTAAATAGGGTACAAGACCCTAAAAATTAAGGTTTCCTTCCTAGCTACCAACTCGTCGAGTTGAGGCTCCCCAACTCGTCGAGTTGGTTCATTAAACCCTCGTGACCATCCATTTTCAACACGACGAGTTGGTCTAGAAATAGGGTTATTATCAACAATTCCTCTTCAATATTTTGGATGTTACATGAAGGATTATGATTGTGACATCCTTTATCACCCGGGGAAGGCCAATGTGGTGGCTGATGCTCTCAGCCGCGAGGCGGTCGCGGCTCCAATCTGGGATATATGTTTGAGGGTGACCGTGATTACTCCACTGTTGGAGCAGATTCGGGAGGCTTAGGTTGAGTCTATAAAGGAAGAGCATCATAAGAGTGAGGATATTGTGGGTTAGGTGGCTTCCTTCGATTATGATAGTCGTGGGCTGTTGACTCTGTATCGGCGGGTTTGGGTTCCGTATTTGGGCGGTGTGCGTCAGGTTCTGATAGAGGAGGCGCACAAGTCTTGGTTCTTCATTCATCAAGGGGCGATGAAGATGTATAGGGATCTTCGTCCTGATTATTGGTGGCCATGCATGAAGCGGGATGTAGCTTGGTATGTGCAGCGATGCTTGACTTGCAGGAAAGTCAAGGCCGAGCATTAGCGACCTCACGGCAAGATGTAGCCGTTGGAGATTCCTGTATGGAAATGGGAGAATGTTACCATGGATTTCATCACAAAGTTACCCCGGACTACGTGCGGAGTGGATTCGATTTGGGTCATCGTGGATCGGTTGACCAAGAGCACGCATTTCATTCTGATTCAGGAGAGTATTTATGCGGAGAAATTGATAGAGATTTATATCAGGGAGGTTGTGGCACATCATGGGGTGCCAGTTTCAGTGGTTTCTGATAGAGATGTTCGGTTTGATGGGTTTTGAGCATTCTAACACTTCCTAAGTGTACATGCAACCCTAATAACCTTGGATCTATGTTTGTCTAATAATCATGCAAAGTTGAATTCCAAGGTTATATTCCCTATCTAGCATACATGGGGAACATTTTTAACTTGAATGAAAGATAGAATAACTTACCTTGTTGTTGATTATGATCCTTGAAACCTTGTGAGCCTAGCACCCCAAGTGTGATGCCTCAAATGCTTCACACAACACCAAATGCAAAGGAGTAAACTTTGAGAGAATCTTACACTTGCAAAATCGGCTCTAGCCCTCTTGTTTCTTAGTGTCGCCGATTTTGGTGGAGAATGGGTTTCTTATATAGTGTTGACACATCTAGGGTTACACCATGTAAACCCTAATGTGTCATGACTCTTCATTTCCATGACCCATGGGTTTGTAACTCCCATGGAGCATCCATGGAGCATCCTATGGGTGGAACCCAACTTGATAATCCATGGAGCCTCTTAGCCCACTATATAAGATATGGAAGATTTACATAATCTACCCATATATTTAATTAGTTATCTTTTGATCACTTAATTAATTCTAAATTAATTCTTGATCAAACTAATTAAATAATATTATTAATATATTAGAACTTATAATATATTAATAAACCATAAGTGTTATTTCTCTCATTTTAGTTTATCCAATTGCATGGTGCCATGCAACCCAAATGGACCATGCCGGGTCGGGTCAAGTACATACCAGAAATAGTTATGGACTTAGACACCTTATCCAACAGTCTCCCACTTGGATAAGTCTAATAACTATAACTGCAATACTTCAGGAACCGATCGGCAATCGTAGCTCTTTCAAGGTCTCTCGGAACTGAGAAGATGATGATACGCCATTTAAGATAAGTGATCATATAATCCTCTGTTCTAGATATCAGCCGGACAAATACATGGAACAGTGTCTTACTTTGTGTCCAGCAGTTTGTTTCCCGATTTCCGATTTGTTTGACATAGAACTCAATTGAACACATCAACTTAGTTCTGACCGGGCCCGGTACATAGGTCAAAACAAAATCATCAAGGGGCCCAGATATCAACTTCTAATCCAAGAAGGAACAGATAAACTTCGACTCATATGTTTGTTCTACTACTCATTGAATTATACACAAGAGCACGTTTTATAACATCGAGTTACCAATGCGTTAACGTACAATCAATGCATAACCAACTCATAAGTAACAAATCATATCTCTAGGTTTGAAGACTTATATGATATTACCATCTCACGATCACTCGAGATAAATTCCATGAAGTGATTCCAGTGAGCGTGCGTTGAGTCCAATGCTCAGAACTTATGAGCACTCATGAGTGTTGTAGCCATGTCCAACAACTTAGACCTCTGCAACCAATCATGACAGTCTTGATTCATACCTACTTCCGACATATGACCGACTGTGGAGGTTCGAATAATATGATATACCAAACATAATTATTCTGGAAGTCAAAACATGCAAAAGAAATATAGTAAACGATCGACAAGAGATAGCAACACTTTACTCATAAATAAAACACATTTTATTCATCATCTAATGTCAATTACACTTTACAAATTTCAAGGTTATCTAACTACTAAATCTAATATCATCCTTCAGCCCTATGCTCCGAGCATGCTGGAGATGCTTAACCCGAGTCAGTCCCTTCGTGAGGGGATCTGCTGGATTCTCATCCGATGATACCCTCTTTGCCACGAGGAGTCCTTCTTCTATTCGATGTCTGATGAAATGGTATTTTCTGTCGATGTGTCTGGATCTCCCATGATCCCTTGGTTCCTTGGCTAAGGCAACTGCACTTTCACTATCACAGAAAATTTCCATTGGCTCTTTAATAGCTGGTACAACTCCAAGGTCTCCAATGAAGTTCTTCAGCCATATCGCCTCCTTTGCTGCCTCGCTAGCTGTTATATACTCTGATTCGCAAGTTGAATCAGCCACTATCTCTTGCTTGGAACTCTTCCAAGAAATTGCTCCTCCATTTAAGGTAAAGACCCAGCCTGACTGAGAGCGGAAATTATCCCTATCAGTCTGAAAGCTAGCATCACTATACCCTACAACTCTCAGGTCTTCACTCCCACCGAGGGTAAGGACCCAGTCCTTTGTCCTCCGTAGGTACTTGAGGATATTCTTTACCGCAGTCCAGTGTGCCTTGCCAGGGTTCCCCTGATACCTGCTAACCATGCTCAAAGCAAAGGCTATATCAGGTCGAGTACACGTCATAGCATACATGATCGATCCTACAGCCGAAGCATAAGGTATTCGACTCATTTCTGCTATCTCAGCCTCAGTACTAGGGCTTTGTGTCTTACTCAATCTGGCATTACTCTGGATGGGTAACTCTCCTTTCTTGGAGTCCTGCATGCCGAATCTCTTCAACACCTTATCCAAGTAAGTACTCTGACTAAGTCCAATTAGTCTTTTACTCCGGTCTCTCAAGATCCTTATCCCTAGAATATAGGCAGCTTCTCCTAGGTCCTTCATAGAGAAACACTTCCCAAGCCAGGACTTAACTTCCTGCAGAGTTGGGATGTCATTTCCTATGAGTAGTATGTCATCCACATACAATACCAAAAAGCTAACTATACTCCCACTAGCCTTGACATATACACAAGATTCATCTTCACTCCTAGAAAAGCCAAATTCCTTGACTTTCTCATCAAAGCAAAGATTCCATCTGCGAGGTGCTTGCTTTAACCCATAAATGGATTTCTCAAGCTTACACACTTTATTAGGGTACTCTGTATTGACAAAACCCTCTGGCTGACTCATGTAAACATCCTCAGCCAACTTTCCATTAAGGAAAGCGGTTTTGACATCCATTTGCCATATTTCATAGTCATGAAATGCAGCTATGGCTAACAGAACCCTAATAGACTTAATCTTGGCCACTGGAGAAAAGGTCTCATCATAATCAACTCCCGGAGTTTGTGAGAAACCCTTTGCAACCAGTCGTGCCTTATAAGTGTGTACATTACCATCCATGTCGGTCTTCTACTTGAAGATCCATTTGCACCCTACAGTCTTACGACCTGGTACATTCTCAACCAAGTTCCAAACTTGATTGTCATACATGGACTGTATCTCGCTGTCCATTGCCTCTTTCCACTTGGCTGACTCAGGGCCTGCCATGGCTTCCGCGTAACTATTAGGTTCATCCAGACCTATCAGTGTCTCATCACTGATAAGTGTATCACCTTCCGCAGTAATATGGAATCCATAGTAATGCTCAGGTGCATTCCTAACCCTTGTGGAACGCCTCAGAGGTACAGACTTGTCAATTGGCTCAACAGAAGTTTCCTCCTCAAGTTGAGTGCTAGGGTTTGAAGTTCCTTCACCACTTGACTCTTGAATTTCTTCAAGGTCAACTTGCCTCCCACTGTCTCCTTGGCTTATGAACTCTCTCTCTCGAAAGAAAGCCCTCCTAGCTACAAAGACCACATTCTCACTAGGTCTGTAGAAGAGGTAACCAAAGGATTTCTATGGGTAGCCGATGAAAATACACCTCTCACTTTGAGGTTCGAGCTTATCATGAGTCTCGCGTCTCACGAAAGCCTCGCAACCCCAAATCTTAATGTGGTCTAGTTTGGGTACTTTACCAGTCCACATCTCATGAGGAGTTTTGGCAACTTTCTTTATGGGAACTAGATTAAGGATATGGGCGGCAGTCTCTAAGGCATACCCCCAAAATGAGATTGGTAGTGAAGCTCAACTCATCATGGAACGAACCATATCCAACAAGGTTCGATTACGCCTCTCAGCTACACCATTCAACTGCGGTGTCCTGGGAGGTGTCAATTGTGAGACAATCCCACATTCCCTAAGATAGTCGAGGAACTCTGAACTAAGATACTCACCACCTCGATCGGATCAAAGCATCTTAATGTTCCTGCCCAATTGATTCTCGACTTCCTGTTTAAACTCTTTAAACCTCTCAAAAGTCTATTACTTATGCTTGACTAAGTAGACATATCCATATCTACTGTAATCATCAGTAAAAGTCAAATAATAACGATTAGCATCCCTTGTGGCATGTTTGAAGGGCCCACACACATCCGTGTGTATAAGATCCAACAAACCTTCACCCCTCTCATAAGAACCTGTGAAGGGTGACTTTGTCATTTTTCCAAGTAAGCATGATTCACAACTATCATCTGACTTTAGGTCAAATGACTCCAATACTCCATCCTTTTGGAGTTGGCCTATGCGTTTCTTGCTTATATGTCCAAGGCGACAATGCCATAATGATGCTTTATCCAAGTTATTATCATTAACATAATCAATACACAATACATTATTTCCTAAGTTATCAACCACAGATACAGTTTCATACACACCATCACAAGGTAATGCTTTAAAATAAAGAACATTATTAAAGAAAGCATTAATCGAACCAACTTCATTATCAAATGAAAAGGTGAAACGTTGTTTATACAATGCATGAAAGGAAATAATATTTCTTGCCATTTCTGGCGAATAACAACATTTATTCAAATCTAAACTAAACCCACTACTTAGCGATAAAGTATAAACTCCAATCTTGGTGACAGGTAAAGCTTTCCTATTCCCCATGATTAAGTTTATTCTTCCATGCTCCACATTCTCACTTCTTCTTAGTCCCTGCAAATCAGAACAGATATGAATACCACAACCGGTATCAAGGACCCAAGAGTTAGAATGGGGTGAGTTATTAGATAAGATAGTGTAAATACCTGCATGGTTGGGTTTAACTTTCCCATCCTTCACATCTTTCTGGTACTTTGGGCAGTTCCGCTTCCAATGTGACTTTTCATGGCAATAGAAGCATTCAGCCTCTTTAGGGTCAGAAGAAGGAGTGACAAAACCTTTCTTGGTTCCACTTGAAGAAGAGCCATCAAGGGTCCTAGCCTTGGTACCCTTCGAAGAGCTCTTCCTCTTCTTCCCTCTACCTTTCCCGATTGCCAAAACCGGGGCGGAGTTTGGAGTAGGAGTGTTAACAACCGACTACCCCTTAAGACCTGTTTCTGCGGTCTTGAGGAGTCCCTGAAGTTTGCTGAGTGTGACCTCTTCCTTATTCATGTGATATGTCATGTGGAATTGATCATAGCACGATGGTAAGGAGTGCAAAATGATATCTATTGCAAGCTCCTCAGGGAAGTTCACATTAAGCTTCAGCAACCGATCCACATACCTTTGCATTTTCTGCATGTGGCTCGTGACGGATTCCCCGTCCTTCATCATGGTTGTTATGATAGAGCATATGATTTCATACCTCTCTTGTCGTGCACTTTGATGGTATCTTTCCATCAGATCTTGGTGCATTTCAAAAGGGTAGAAGTCCTCATAGGACTTTTGGAGTTCCGCTGTCATGGTGGCCAACATGATGCATGCCACTTTTGTAGCATCCCTTTCATGTGCCCGGAAGTCAGCGATCTCCTGGGGAGTTGCAGTGGTCTCATCAATCTCCTTAAGCTCCTTGTCAAGGAAATATTCTTTGTCCTCGTAGCGGGTAATCATCCTGATGTTTCTGATCCATTCATTGAAGTTGGATCCATCAAAAGTGACTTTCCCACACAAGTTCATAAGGGTAAAGGAGCCATTATGATTAGAGCCAGAAGCAGCATTGTTTGAAGACATCTGAAAGAAGAGAACAAGATTAGTTTAGATATTAAGAGAGTCCTTAATAAAACACCCAAATGTAATATTAAGGCTAGGATCCAATCACAATATATTATAACTTAGAAGAGGTATGCCGTAATCCAAGCTATAACATATTTGAAAGGTAAGTGAATGACGATTCACCAATTTCCACCATGAAAAACGAAATATAAATATTAGGTTTTTAATTGGTTCTTAGAAATTCCTAGATTCTTTTGAGATTCAATGAACTTTTCAAAGGCATGTTTCAATCTCGAGTGTGCCCTCCAAGTTTTGTGACTGGGATACCGAGGATCACAAAACGAGGTGTGAAGTAACCATGCAAATCACTTGGTACACTCAATGTTTATTACTCAATCGATGTGCCGGTTAACCACACGAGCTCCACCGACCTATAATAAACTTTAAGTCACCCTTTACCTACCTTGTTAAGTCCAAGTTAGTGTGCCGGTTAACCACACGAGCTCCACTAACGACTTAAACAAAGTGTAAAGTGTAATTTCATGGATTAGCACCTTATTCACATTTTCCTAAAGTAACTAAGATTGGGAATTTAATAAAAGCATTTAGTTACTTTATAATATTCATCATACTTTTAATGTGAATTTATAAGTCTTTGTCCTACCCGTTGGGCTAACGACCCTCCACCGATCAAGGAAGCGGTGGGTGAGAGTGGACACCCATTAAGTTGCCATTTTATAGGCAACAACCTTATACCCCCCTTATAGACCGGCTTCGTGAATGAGGCGTACTAGCGGTAAGACGACTTGACGTTATACATATATATATTAGTAACTTATAATATTATAAAGTATAAGGGTTGAATTTTAACTTTTAAAATTCTAAGGGTTGGAACTAAAGTTTTAATCAAGACTTTACATGTTCCAAAACTTGAGGGTAAGTTTTGTAAACTTCCAAAACTTTTCATTTCTTATAACTTATGAATTAATTGAGTAATAAAAATGAAGACTCTTCATTTTTATAACTCTTGTGTTCTTTTAATGGCTTTAATAAAAGTGAGACTTTTGGTTTTCCATAACTTGAGGACAAGTTATGGACTCCATTAAAACACATTATGATCATGAATTAAACTACCATGAATGTTACAAACAATTCCTACGATCATCTAATCTTCATAAGTTCAAGAACATGAATATGAACACTTTCAAGAATAAAAAATTACACTTAAAAAAAACTTGTAATTTTAATAATTGCCATTGTAAATGGATTAGCATAAACATTACACCATCTAAAACAAGCTTTAAAACATCAAAACAGTTTAGGGTAATGTTTCTAGTCCATTTCCAGCAACAAATGTGCAAACTTTCATACGAGCAGAAAACAGAAAAACGATTTTTTTTTCAAGCTGTTTGCACACAAAAAAAAAAACAAAAAACAACAAACAAACCTAGGCTCTGATACCACTGATGGGTTTTGAGCATTCTAACACTTCCTAAGTGTACATGCAACCCTAATAACCTTGGATCTATGTTTGTCTAATAATCATGCAAAGTTGAATTCCAAGGTTATATTCCCTATCTAGCATACATGGGGAACATTTTTAACTTGAATGAAAGATAGAATAACTTACCTTGTTGTTGATTATGATCCTTGAAACCTTGTGAGCCTAGCACCCCAAGTGTGATGCCTCAAATGCTTCATACAACACCAAATGCAAAGGAGTAAACTTTGAGAGAATCTTACACTTGCAAAATCGGCTCTAGCCCTCTTGTTTCTTAGTGTCGCCGATTTTGGTGGAGAATGGGTTTCTTATATACTGTTGACACATCTAGGGTTACACCATGTAAACCCTAATGTGTCATAACTCTTCATTTCCATGACCCATGGGTTTGTAACTCCCATGGAGCATCCATGGAGCGTCCTATGGGTGGAACCCAACTTGATAATCCATGGAGCCTCTTAGCCCACTATATAAGATATGGAAGATTTACATAATCTACCCATATATTTAATTAGTTATCTTTTGATCACTTAATTAATTCTAAATTAATTCTTGATCAAACTAATTAAATAATATTATTAATATATTAGAACTTATAATATATTAATAAACCATAAGTGTTATTTCTCTCATTTTAGTTTATCCAATTGCATGGTGCCATGCAACCCAAATGGACCATGCCGGGTCGGGTCAAGTACATACCAGAAATAGTTATGGACTTAGACACCTTATCCAACACGGTTTACTTCCAGGTTTTGGAAGATGTTTCATGACGAGTTGGGTACTCGTCTCCATTTCAGCACAACATTCCATCCGCAGACCGATGGTCAGAGCGAGTGTACTGTTCAGACCCTAGAGGATATTCTACGGGCGTGTGTTTTAGACTTTGATGGGAGTTGGGATACATATCTTCCGTTAGCGGAATTTTCATATAACAACATTTATCATGCCATCATTGATCGACCTCCTTTTGAGATGCTCTATGGGAAGAAATTTAGGACCCCGATTTGTTGGGGCGAGGTCGGTTAGCGAGTTATGGGGAGTACCGAGGTGATACTCAAGACCACTGAGTTGATTCAGCAGGTTCGAAGTAGGCTCCAGACAACTCAGAGTCGGCAGAAGAGTTATGCCGACAGACGCCGATCATAATTACAGTTGGGCCCTAAAGGTGAGGGATATGGTTCTCCTAAAGGTGTCACCTTGGAAAGGTTTCATCCGATTCAAGAAGAGGGGAAAGTTGGGCCCCATGTATATTGGTCCTTTTAGTGTTTTCGCTCGGGTGGGTCGGGTTGAATATCGCTTGGATCTTCCATATGAGCTTAATTAGATTCATAGCATGTTCCATGTCTTTCAGCTACGGAAGTTCTTAGTGGATGATTCTGCAATGGTATTGTTGGAGGAAATTCAGGTGGATGACCGCTTGGATTATATTGAGAGACTGGTATCTATTCTTGATCGGAAGAGGAAAACCTTGAGGAACATGGTCGTGGAGTTGGTAAAGGTGCAATGGTAGTAGCGCAAGGATTCAGAGTGGACTTGGGAGTCGGAGGATGAGATGATGGAGCATTATCCGAAGTTATTCAGTGCAGCGGACTTCGAGGAAGAAGTCTGATTCAAGTGCGGGAGAATTGTAACACTTGGAAAATTATAAGTTTCTTGTTTAAGCCCTAATCAAAAAATTTTGGTAAATGGTCCTTAAGGCTAGTACGCAGGGCGTATAGGGTGGTACACTTAGCGTACTAGCCCGATGCATGATCACGCCTTCGGACACGTACACGGGTAGTACGTGTGGATAAGTGAAACCCGAATTTTAGGGTGTTGTATCCTATTTAAACCATGTGATAGCCTCACTAGGTCATGTTTAGACAGCCTCCATCCCTTCTTGTCCATAAAATCAAACCCTAAATGAGATCTTGAGAGTTTGAGCCTTGAAGTGTGATTTTTGGTGCATTGTGAAGGAGAAGAAGTGAACCATTTGAAGCTATGCTTGTAGCTTGAATATATGAGATTAGCTCTTCATTTGCTTTCCTTGTGAGGTTAAAAGCTTTCATCTTGCTAATCCATAATGCTAGATCTAGTTTGCTGCCATTTTATGCTCTTTGAGTCCATAGTTTGATTGTTGAGCCTCTTGCTTCACTCCAGAAGCGATTGTTGGTAGATCTAGGACCCTTTTGGTCCCTTTGTCCATAAAAATGCAAGCTTCAGGGCATTTGTGGTCTCATGCATGTGCTAAGACATTTTTAAGCTCTTTTGAGCTCTAAGAGCCTCACTAATCCATGCATGCACGTAAAGTTGGAAACTTTTTGTGATAAACCACCTTAAGAAAGTCAGATCTGATTTGGGGTTGAAGTCTTAATCGATTAAGAGCTAAAAATTGAAGGTTGGCCAAAAGGGTGGAGTATGTTGGGACATTTTTAAGCTCTTTTGAGCTTTAAGAACCTCATTAAGCCATGCATGCACGTAAAGTTGGCAACTTTACGTGATAAACCACCTTAAGAAAGTCAGATATGAGTTGAAGTTGAAGTCTTAATCGATTAAGAGCTAGAAAGTGAAGTTTGGCCAAAAGGGTGGAGTACGTTGGGCGTACAAGCAAGTATGTTGCGCGTACAAGCCCTTAAGCGAGTACGTTGAGCGTACGAGCTGGGTACGCCCTGCGTACTCAACAGTGAACTTCAGTTTCGTGGGCTCTTCGGTTGTGGGACATGGCGGACTTTAGTTGACTTGGGCCTTATTGGGCCATCAGAATTCTAATACTAGGCTGTTAATATTTTATTGGACTCTTGGTTTTAGACCCATGAAAGGGATTTGGGCCCAATTTATTAGGCTTTGAGTGATTATTATGGAAATTGGGCCTTTGGATAATTGGATTAGGCCTTGGCCTTGGGCCAAGTTAGGGAAAGCATAAAAAGATCTTTTACCCTAGTTTGGATTCTTAGTTTGGGTCGGGATCCGATTATTGATTGGATGATTATTTTGTAAGGCAGCGTTTGGTATATGGACTGAACTGAACAGGACTGGACTGGACTGGATTGAACAGGACTGGACTAAACTAGACAAATTATTTGTGAGCCGTTTGGTAGCAGAAAGATGGAACAGAACATGATGTTAAAATGACCAAATTTCCCACAAAATTAACATAATCTTATTAGTGGTAGAAATTTATAACAAAAGATATCAATATTATTAAAGAACCTTCTTCAAGATTCCATGTGCTTGTATTATAAAATTCAAGCTCTACTTACAAACACAAAAAGCAAATGGGTAATCGATAATTTGAAGAAAAAAAACATTTGACGAAAATTATATGTTGTGTGGGTATGATTTTTAAATTATATATTAAGAGAAAGTAAATGGGTAATTGATGAAGTTACTTAATTCCAGTAATAGTGTTGACGACAAAGGTAAAAAGGTTTAATTATAAGTTAAAATGGACTATTGTCGCTGCAACAATGGACTGCACATTTCAAAAAAAAATGTAATGGGTGGAGAGAATATTATAGGACGATAGGTATTTTCAGATTATGTAAACTCGTTGCAAAAAAAATGGAGTATAAAGTTGTTGAACGTGAAGAAATATAAGATAAAAGATGTGAGGGTTTATTAGTAAAATGTGTTTTGTTCCACTCAGTTCTACCTTTTTGGGTGGGACTAAAATCTAACAAAATAGTCCCATTTGACTTGGTCAACAACTAATTTTGTTCTTGTCTCATTCATGCCAAACACCATTTCAAAGACCTTTGTTCTGTCATGTTCTGTTCGGTCCCATGTACCAAACGGTACCTAATTGATAGCGTGAGGATTTTATCGGGCCAGCAGCCAAAGATTTATTTGTGAGATTCGGCAGTGTGAGGTGAGTTTCCTCACTGTACTTAGCGGGTCGAAGGCACCAATGTTGGCTCGTGATTATTTATGATAGGATGCTAGATGTTTGTGTGACTCTTGCATGTGTTATGTGTTGATATGTATACCGAGCGAGGTTCGATGTCAGGAGAGGCCCGATGACTGTATTGTATGATATTGGTTGTGGTTATGTCATGTGTTAGCATGATTATATCTTTATACTTTTATATGTTTGTTATGTGTACCGGGCGGGGCCCTATGTCAGGCAAGGCCTAATAAATGGCAGATCTGTAAACCGAGCGGGTGTTGGAACCTGAAAGTGAACCTCTAGCAATCATCAACCTTTTGATGTTCCGAAGTCAATCAGTTCAGAAGAGAATGGTGTTCCAAAGTCAACTTGTGGTCCGGAGTCAGATCGGTGTCCGGAATGAAGATGGTGTTCAAATGTTGATGTTCAGAGATGATGCATGTCCGAATCTTTTTGTCCATCTGTATTAATTACATTTGTCATTTTGTTTGATGTAACATATCATAGGACTTAATCTATTTTGTCAACTTAGATAATTAGAGTGCCAGGAGTAACTCCATTATCCGGTCCTATGTATGTTTCTGGTTAGTACGATGTAACTTGTTCGCCTATTTAAGGAGCATTCAATGACAAAATCAACAGACAGATTGTTCCACCATAGATAGATATTTTCACATTTACTTCACTTGCACCTGTCTCTCAAATCATTCTTTCAAACATTCCTTGTGTTCATTTATTGTCTTTACTTGATCATATTCATAGTCTTATATTTAATACTTGAAGTACTTTGTTGATTATTATATTCAGTCTTGACTGGTCTTGCCAGATTTTACTGGAACTATTAATATGAAGCAGACATTGATCTTAAGCATTAACTCAAGGTTTGAGTTTTCAAGCCTTGTCCTTGTGCAATCAGATTGTCACAACTGGCATTTTGCTAGGAAATTCTATTTCCCACATAAACTTCATCCATTGTAAAGACATGTACTCTAAGTGAATACTATACTCTATTCTCGTTCAAATACATCTCATATGTTCAAATAAGGGTTGGAAACCCTAGAAATCCCGGCTCAAGTTTATTATGGACTAGGATTCTCTTATTGGGCCTAATGGACCAATAAATATCCAACTTCACCATCTTGGGCCTAGGAACCCTAATTGGGCTCTAAATGGACCACATTCATAAAACTTTAGCATTTTGGACCATTGGACTTAGAATGATTCATTCTAACCCTAATGGGCCTTATTGGGCCATAAATGAATTAGTTAGCCCTAATGGGCCATAAACCCATTCCTTTATACCATATTGGGCCGTGAACCATCCTAAGGGCCCAATGGGCCGAAAAATATTCTTAGTCCTATGAAATTCGAACTAAGCCTAGAATGGGCCCAAACTATCTCATTCTTATCTCCTTGGCCCAATTCTCGGCCAAATACATACATACATATATATATATATATATATATATATATATATATATATATATATATATATATATATATATATATGAGTGTAAAAAAATGAAGAAAACAAGATTATTGTAAGCTTGCCACCTAAGTTTTATCTAATGGTAATCTAGGCAAAGAAACTCACATATAACTAAGCATCTACACCCTTAACCATTATATATTAACCTCTTGATCCTCTATCTTCCATCTTTTTGAGTTATGGCCGAGAATCACAACTCATCCCACCATCTTCACCTTCTTTCAAACACTCTCAATAACTCACTCAAGAACCTTCCTTTCCTCTCTAAATTTTCGTGAGTTGGAGCAAGATTTCAAGAGTTTCATCAAGGTTTCAACCTTTTGAACCCTCTAAGTTCGAAGACTTCTTCAAGGTGTTGCTAGAGACAAAAATCACATCATCTTCTTCCATTTCTTCTTCAAAACCGAAAACATCAAAGCAAAGGTGAGTTCATACCCCCCTATTTTCGATTTTTACTTTGTTTTGGGGGAGAATACAAGTTGTGTTGTGTAGATCTGTGTGTGTATGCATGAATATGTGTGTTTTTCATTATTTATTTGGTGGTTATGTGTTATTTACTTCATAAATCTAAAAATATGTTAAGAATGTTAAGTTTATCACTTGGATCTACATGAAAACCTTGAGAAAAGTATGTGTTATCACATATAATACAGGTAAACTAGTAGATCTGGGATTTATACACTTAAAATAGTAAAAATGAGTGTTGTGTTCCAAGATCTATAAACTAAACTAAAAAATCAGCCCTTCACAGAAACGTTTTGGTCCAATCTCGAACTGTTTTGACCACCTAAATGATAATATTTTTCAAAACTGTTTTACATGCAAAAACTTCAGGTTTATACCTTTGAAATGACTACTCTCACCTTTTCATACGATTTTTCTACAATTTTTGGCGAATTTTACAAAACTGCCTATCAAATTTGAAATAATTTTGGACCAGCCTGTGAAGGAGAGCAATTTCACACTTGTTAGATGCCATTAAAAATTATGATAAAAATTGTGAACAAAGTAAACAAAATTTCCAAACTTCCAGAATTTACGGATCCAAATTTCGACTTACGATGATTTTTCTATGAATTTTCCAACAACTAGGTCAGAAAAGCCCAAAACCAGAAAAATGTGTGTTTTCTCAAAAATAAGCCAAAAATGATATTTTTGACAAAAATGGGTTTAAAATGTTATTTTTACCACAAACTAGTCATCAACACAAGTTTTGAACAAAAATGGAGACTAAAGTGTTATTCTTACAAAAATTGGGCCTTAATTGTAAATTTTTGGCTTATTGGGCCAAGAACGTCATTTTTACAAAAAGTGGGCTTTCATGCTATTTTAGTGAATACTTGAACCAAAACCAACGATAAACTAACAAACGGATTAATTTGATCATTTTCTAGGTTATTGGGCCTTAGTGGCCCATTTATATGTTTGATAGGCCCTGTATACTATTTATATGTTTATTGGGCCTCATTGACCCATTAACATGTGCGATGGACCTTGGATACTATTTGTATGCTATTTGGGCCTATAAATACCTTACATGTGAAATGGGCCTTAGTTGTCCTTTCATATATATTTTGGGCCCATGTTATATAATCTCATTCCAATTGGGCCTTGAAATGATTTACATGTTTAGCGATGCCTTAGTGGTTCGCTTACATGGTTCATTGGGCCTGGAATGAGTTTATACTTTTCTTCGCGTAAATTCGATTAAGGATCTAGTGAGTTTTGTCGGTTGGCACCTATTAAGTGTACGATCGTAGCTTGTAGTTATAAGCAGAGTCTCTTGGAGGGAGAGCGGGGAATTGTGTATAGTTCTATACGGGGATGACACCCCACACCTGAGTTGTTCGCTACAGTTAGACTAACTCAGTCTAGGGTGACGAAAACCTTATAATCAAAACCGGCGTCCAACAACGCCAAGACAGGCGAAATTGTCATTATTTAGTATGGTTATGACGGCTCACTTAGAGAAATTAACGTTATGAAGTTTACGGAAGACCATTCTCTTTTCTTTTGGATTACTCGGAAACATACTCGTATTGGTACTCAACCTCGGGGGTTGGTATGGCAGCTTTCTCTTTTACAGACAACATCGGGTTGTCTGGGAACATTCTCTTTACATGCTCTTTACATTCTCTCTACATTCTCTTTACCCTTTTAGTCAAATAAACAATAACATACATGCATTAATACAAGATCTGACACAAACATACTAAACAGTTTGCAGAAAATATAGGATTTTCTGGTGGTTTCAAAGTTATACAAATCATTTTCACAAACATGCTTATGAACTCACCAACATTTTTATGTTGACCTTTTTAAATTAACTTGTATTCTCAGGAAACCGTTGAAGCAGGATGAACGAAACAAACTAATGGATATTGTGTTATATTTTGTTTCGTCATACTGTGACTATTTTGGCATGTAATATTCAACTACAATACTCGATGTAAACAATGAATGTTGTTATATTACATGTGTGATGATGATGATGTTATGTTTCAATTATATACTCTGTAATGATACTACAACAATGAAGTCACGCTCAAGCCCCCGGACGTTTCCGCCGTCTGGTTCGGGGTGTGACAGATTGGTATCAGAGCATTGTATATAGTGAACTAGCATATCTAATCATACAGGATATGCAACTATAAATACAATGGGACTAAACTACTCTGAACATAATAATAATAAAAAATACATACTTAAGTGTGCATTTTAGATTAATAACACAACAAGAACAGTAAAAGTCTTTGGAGGATTTGAACGTCGCTATTATACCCGGACAGTTATGTAGTCGTATTGGGGGTGAATGTAGCCTGATCAACTACATTCATTCAAAATACGACCAACATGTGTTCGGGAGTAATTGTGATGGACAATGAATCAAAAACTTACCATCTAATTTTCCAAAGAGCTTATAGAACCAAACCTAAGTAAAAATTTAAAACACTATAGGAGTATTTGGGGTGCTGTTTGTTTCTAGTATTTATACAACCTCGTGCTGACGCTATGGTCGGGTATCATTAGCCAGGAGAACCCTATCTCCCTAATTAGGGGAATGCAGGGTGGCTTGATCCAAAGGAAGACCCAGAAGAAGACTCAGAGAAAGAACCAGAGGAGGAACGTGAAGTAGAACTTACAGATGAGCCCGCCGAGCAGGTAGTGAACCTCGAAGAGAAAAAGCTCGAGGGCAATGACGATGATGACTCGGATGCAGGGTCCAAGGTCATCAATCTTCCATACATGGCCAGAGTACCGGATTATCGTAAGGGTTCCGATGGCCCCACGCCCCATGGGCACACGATAATTGGAGATGGAGTCACTAGCAGGGGATACGACCACACTACGGTAGGAACCGAGGTCTCTTCGATCTTAGTCATAGAGGACCAGCTGACCGGGCCCTCCCAGTCATGGTCCGGCGCACCCGAGACGTTGGCAACCAAACTCAGGACACCCACAATCAAATGGACCAAATGTGGGCTGCTGTTGACAGAACTGAGAAACAAACTGAGGAAGTGATCGGGACTCCCAAACGAGGCAGTTAGTTCGGGAGGCACGACTACGAGACACCGAGCGACAAGTAGCTCATCTTAAGGGTGCATCCACTTCATCAGAACCACCACCAGACACTTTCCGCCACGATTAGGATCAACTTCCCCCCCCCCCCCCACTACCATTTGTTATGATTCTCTTTCGCGTGCTAAGATGGTATTTACTAATGAAGCAATATAATGTGTTTTCCTTATTTCATGTTATTGCACGAATTCACTTATATGCACAATCGAAGCCCTGAAACCGCTAGATACTCAAGGATCTCAAAACCAAAATAATCTATGAACTCTAGGGATAGACTTAATATTCATGCCAAATCCACGATTACCTACTACCATAAATACATCATAGGGATGTAGATTGAAACATTGTGAATCATGCGATAAGACGCGAAATTTATAGAGTACAACCAGGAATAACGATCACTACTTACCATCTGGCTTATCATCATACAGCAGGAAAATGTCATCCCACAGAAATAACAAGCACACCCACGAGACACCGCTCCTGCAGATGGACTCTGCTACATTCCAAGCTGCTGTAACAGCAGCAATAACCGCTGCCATGGCACAACGCAACGCAAACAACACCAATAGAGGTGGAAACAGTATCGACAACTCCAGCCGAAGGAACGAGCATGGAAACCAACAAGTGACAGCTTATCAAGGCACACTAAACCCCAAGCTTAAGAGCAGGAAGCGAAAGTCCGGAAGTAAGAGAAAGGGACAGCCAACTCAAGGGTTCTCAAAGAAGCAACATGTTGTTGTTGTTCATGCGACCATGACCCCTATTACACCAACATCAGCAAGACCATATGCTGGAAGCCTTCCAAAATGCAACCAGTGCAATTTCCATCATAAAGGAGCCTGCCGGGAGCTGCATTGTAAGAAATGCAACTGAAAGAGTCAAACCACCAAATACTTTAGAACTTATCCACGACAGAATCGTCAGCCAAACAAAAACAACAACAACCGCAACAACCTTAACAACAACACCAATGATGAGACCAGTCACACTTGCTATGGGTGTGGAGGAACCGGTCACTTCAGGCGCAATTGCCCCAAGGCTAACAATCAAGGAACAGAAGGGTCAGGAAGGGTCCTGACCTTGGGTCAAGGCGAAGCAGTCCAAGACCCGACAGTTGTTACTGGTACGTTCCCACTTAACAACTCTTTTGCTTGCATCTTACTCAATAGTGGAGCTGAGCGAAGCTTCGTTAATAACAAATTCGAGCACTTACTAAGACAACAACCCCAGAAGCTAAACGAATCCTTCACGGTGGAGATGGCTAATGGGAAAAACCGAATTAACCTAGGATATTTATGTGAAGTACACCTTAACACTAAACAACCATTCATTTCAAATAAAATTTAATGTCAGTAAATATTAGGAGTTTTGATGTGATAATCAGCATGGTTGGGTTAAGCCCCCACCGTGCTCATACTATGTGTCGCGAGAAGGTCGTTTGCCTTCACCTTCCCAATCACGAAAATCTAAAAATCCATGGTGATAAACCTGGCACCAATCCTCATCCTATCTCGTGCATCAAGTCACAGAAGTGCCTGCACCATAAGAACTACGTTTTCCTCGCTCATGTTGTGGACAAGACCAATGAAGAAGTAGGCATACAAGGTATTCCAGCAGCATACGATTTTCCGGATGTATTTCCCGAAGAACTTCCGGGAATATCCTAGAGAGACAGGTCGAATTTCGAATCAACCTCATACCGGGAACCACATCAATTGCCAATTCATCCTACAGGGTAGCTCCCGCCGAAAATTCAGAAGTTATCCAATCAATTGAGAAGAATTGTTGCGCAAAGGATTCATCGGACCAAGTTTCTCACCCTGGAGAGCTCCGGTCTTGTTCTTCAAGAAGACGGATCCTTCAGAATGTGCATCGATTTTTGGAAATTGAATAAGCTCACTATCAAAAACCGATACCCACTCCCTCGGACTGACGACCTATTTGACCAGCCCCAAGAAGCTAGTTTCTTCTCCAAAATAGATCTAAGAACCGATTATCATCAGCTCCGAGTCCGAGAAGAGGACATTCCAATAACTGCTTTCCAAATTCGTCACGACCATTTCAAATTTGTCGTGATACCCTTCGGTCTAACGAATGCTCCCACGGTATTCATAAACCCTATGAACCGAGTTTTCCCCAACCGATAGTGGAGCTGAGCGAAGCTTCATTAATAACAAATTCGAGCACTTACTAAGACAACAACCCCAGAAGCTAAACGAATCCTTCACGGTGGATATGGCTAATGGGAAAAACCGAATTAACCTAGGATATTTATGTGAAGTACACCTTACCACTAAACAACCATTCATTTCAAATAAAATTTAATGCCAGTAAATATTAGGAGTTTTGATGTGATAATCGGCATGGTTGGGTTAAGCCCCCACCGTGCTCATACTATGTGTCGCGAGAAGGCCGTTTGCCTTCACCTTCCCAATCACGAAAATCTAAAAATCCATGGTGATAAACCTGGCGCCAATCCTCGTCCTATCTCGTGCATCAAGTCACAGAAGTGCCTGCACCAGAAGAACTACATTTTCCTCGCTCATGTTGTGGACAAGACCAATGAAGAAGTAGGCATACAAGGTATTCCAGCAGCATGCGATTTTCCGGATGTATTTCCCGAAGAACTTCCGGGAATATCCTAGAGAGACAGGTCGAATTTCGAATCGACCTCATACCGGGAACCACATCAATTGCCAATTCATCCTACAGGGTAGCTCCCGCCGAAAATTCAGAAGTTATCCAATCAATTGAGAAGAATTGTTGCGCAAAGGATTCATCGGACCAAGCTTCTCACCCTGGAGAGCTCCGGTCTTGTTCTTCAAGAAGACGGATCCTTCAGAATGTGCATCGATTTTTGGAAATTGAATAAGCTCACTATCAAAAACCGATACCCACTCCCTCGGACTGACGACCTATTTGACCAGCCCCAAGAAGCTAGTTACTTCTCCAAAATAGATCTAAGAACCGATTATCATCAGCTCCGAGTCCGAGAAGAGGACATTCCAATAACTGCTTTCCAAATTCGTCACGACCATTTCAAATTTGTCGTGATACCCTTCGGTCTAACGAATGCTCCCACGGTATTCATAAACCCTATGAACCGAGTTTTCCCCAACCATTCCTAGTCATCCTTTTTAATTATTTTCATCGATAACATACTCATCTGCTTACGAAACAAGAACAAAACACTGTCAACATCTACGACCATCCTTGAAAGCATCAAAGCCGGAGAATATCGCGAAGAAAGCACTACATGGATGGATAAAACTCCCGAAGTCGAAGGACGAAGCTTATTGTTGTAAGAGTGGAGTTGGGTGTTATCTGGGCGATCGTCGATAGGTTAACCCAATCTGCCCATTTCCTGCTAATACAGAAATCAAACAAGACGGAAAGATTAGTTGGGATCGATATCAAGGAGATCATGAGACTCCATGAAATATCGGTATCTACTATCTCGGATCGAGATAACGGGATTACTTCAAGACTTTGACAGTCACTTCAGAAGGCTATGGGAAAATAGCTAGATATGAGCGTTGCTTACCACCCTCAAACCAATAGCCAAAGCGAACAGACTATTCAACCACTCGTAGTCATGCTCCGAGCCTGGGTGTTTGAATTCAGCAAGTCATGGGATACCCGGTTGCCCTTGATTGAATTCTCCCGTAATAACAGCTATCGCACGAGCATCAAGGATGCTCTTTTCGAGGCTCTTTATGGTCGAAGATACAGATCTCTCGCCAATACTCTCACGGGACCAGAAACCATTCGCAAAACGATAGAGAAGATAATCCAAATCAGAATTCGACTTCGAGGATCACGAGATAGACAGTAGAGTTATGCTGACAAATGATGAAAACCTCTGGAAATCCAAATCGGAGGTTGGGTGCTATTGAAAGTCTTTCCCTGGAAAGGAATGGTTCGCCTTGGGAAACAAGGAAAAATTGAACCCGCGATACATTGGATCGTTCGAGATCCTTGCCCGGATTGGTCCAGTGGCTTACGAGCTGCAGCTACCTTCGGAGCTCAGCAATGTACACCCTGTGTTCAACATCTCGAATTTGAAAAAGTGCCTGTTAGATGAAGCCCTTGCTATTCCCTTAGTAGAGATCGAAATAAACGACAATCTCCTGTTCGTTGAAGAACCAGACGAGGTATTGGATAGGGAAGTAAAGCGTACAAAACAAAGCCGCATTCCAATTGTGAAAGTTCGATGGAACGCTAAATGTGGACCGGAATTCACATCGGAACACAAGGACCAGATGAAGCAGAAGTGCGCTCACTTATTCTCTCATTCATGATCCTACCTTTCGAAAGAATTTCGGGACGAAATTCCCTCTAACGGGGGGGGTGATGTCACAACTGGCATTTTGCTAGGAAATTCTATTTCCCACATAAACTTCATCCATTGTAAAGGCCTGTATTCTAAGTGAATACTATACTCTATTCTCGTTCAAATACATCTCATATGTTCAAATAAGGGTTGGAAACCCTAGAAATCCCGGCTCAAGTTCATTATGGACTAGGATTCTCTTATTGGGTTTAATGGACCAATAAATATCCAACTTCACCATCTTGGGCCTAGGAACCCTAATTGGGCTCTAAATGGACCACATTCATAAAACTTTATCATTTTGGACCATTGGCCTTAGAATGATTCATTCTAACCCTAATGGGTCTTATTAGGCCATAAATGAATTAGTTAGCCCTAATGGGCCATAAACTCATTCCTTTATACCATATTGGGCCGTGAACCATCCTAAGGGCCCAATGGGCCGAAAAATATTCTTAGTCCTATGAAATTCGAACTAAGCCTAGAATGGGCCCAAACTATCTCATTCTTATCTCCTTGGCCCAATTCTCGACCCAATACATATATATATATATATATATATATATATATATATATATATATATATATACATGAGTGTCAAAAAAAATGAAGAAAACAAGATTATTGTAAGCTTGCCACCTAAGTTTTATCTAATGGTAATCTAGGCAAAGAAACTCACATATAACTAAGCATCTACACCCTTAACCATTATATATTAACCTCTTGATCCTCTATCTTCCATCTTTTTGAGTTATGGCCGAGAATCACAACTCATCCCACCATCTTCACCTTCTTTCAAACACTCTCAATAACTCACTCAAGAACCTTCCTTTCCTCTCTAAATTTTCGTGAGTTGGAGCAAGATTTCAAGAGTTTCATCAAGGTTTCAACCTTTTGAACCCTCTAAGTTCGAAGACTTCTTCAAGGTGTTGCTAGAGACAAAAATCACATCATCTTCTTCCATTTCTTCTTCAAAACCGAAAACATCAAAGCAAAGGTGAGTTCATACCCCCTATTTTCGATTTTTACTTTGTTTTGGGGGAGAATACAAGTTGTGTTGTGTAGATCTGTGTGTGTATGCATGAATATGTGTGTTTTTCATTATTTATTTGGTGGTTATGTGTTATTTACTTCATAAATCTAAAAATATGTTAAGAATGTTAAGTTTATCACTTGGATCTACATGAAAACCTTGAGAAAAGTATGTGTTATCACATATAATACATGTAAACTAGTAGATCTGGGATTTATACACTTAAAATAGTAAAAATGAGTGTTGTGTTCCAAGATCTATAAACTAAACTCAAAAATCAGCCCTTCACAGAAACGTTTTGGTCCAATCTCGAACTGTTTTGACCACCTAAATGATAATATTTTTCAAAACTATTTTACATGCAAAAACTTCAGGTTTATACCTTTGAAATGACTACTCTCACCTTTTCATACGATTTTTCTACAATTTTTGGCGAATTTTACAAAACTGCCTATCAAATTTGAAATAATTTTGGACCAGCCTGTGAAGGAGAGCAATTTCACACTTGTTAGATGCCATTAAAAATTATGATAAACATTGTGAACAAAGTAAACAAAATTTCCAAACTTCCATAATTTACGGATCCAAATTTCGACTTACGATGATTTTTCTACGAATTTTCCAACAACTAGGTCAGAAAAGCCCAAAACCAGAAAAATGTGTGTTTTTTCAAAAATCAAGCCAAAAATGATATTTTTGACAAAAATGGGTTTAAAATGTTATTTTTACCACAAACTAGTCATCAACACAAGTTTTGAACAAAAATGGAGACTAAAGTGTTATTCTTACAAAAATTGGGCCTTAATTGTAAATTTTTGGCTTATTGGGCCAAGAATGTCATTTTTACAAAAAGTGGGCTTTCATGCTATTTTAGTGAATACTTGAACCAAAACCAACGATAAACTAACAAACGGATTAATTTGATCATTTTCTAGGTTATTGGGTCTTAGTGGCCCATTTATATGTTTGATAGGCCCCGTATACTATTTATATGTTTATTGGGCCTCATTGACCCATTAACGTGTGCGACGGACCTTGGATACTATTTGTATGCTATTTGGGCCTGTAAATACCTTACATGTGAAATGGGCCTTAGTTGTCCTTTCATATTGTCACAACTAGGAAATTATATACCTTTGTAACAACAATGATGATAACACTTGTAAACAAATTTGGAAAACTTGCATGATGATTATTCAATGACAACAAAACTTCCATCAAAAACTCTATGCAAACACTTCAAATAGTCAACATAAGATTTGGAAACCCTAAAAATCCTGGTTTAAGTCCAATATAGACTAGGATTTCCTTATTGGGCCTAATGGACCAATAAGCTTCCAATTTGATTATTTTGGGCTTAGAACCTTTAAATGGGCGCTAATTGGACCCACTTTCATGAAACTTAAACATTTTGGGCCATAATGGGCCTAAAATGGATTAGTTACCTTCAATGGGCCTTGTTGGGCTATAGCAAAGCTAAATAGCCCTAATGGGCCATAAATCTATTCTTTTATACAAAATTGGGCCGTGAACTACTCTAAGGGCCCAATGGTCCGAAAAACAATTTTTGGGCCTCAAAATGTCGAACAAGGGCAAGGAATGACCCAAGATAACCCATTCCTTTCTCCTAGCCCAAGTTCTCGGCCCAACTACAAAAAAAAAAGAATTAGGGGTTGACTTGGAGATGCCACCTCTATATTGCCCAACATGTATCAATGTTAAAAACTCCCATGTATCCATACTAGTCACCTCACCTTTCTCTCTCCCATCTCTTTTCTTTCTTCGGCCGAGAACAAGAAGCAAACACACACACACACCTCTTTAAACATACTCTTCAAACACTCTCAAGAACATCCTTTTCTCCATCCAAATTTTCGAAGATCTAGGGTGATTTCAAAGGGATTCTCCACTAATCTCATCAATCCTTGGTAAGATCTTGTACACCCAAGTTTGATTACTTCATTCTTTAACTAAATCACTCCATAACAACATCTATTTCATGATCTTACTTCCTAGAACTCCTTAAGTTCGAAATCTACTCAAGAAGTTTGCTAGTGCCAAAAATCTCTTCCATCCTTCTTCAAAAACCGAAACATCAAACCCAAGGTGAGTTCATACCCCCTTGTTTTCGGTTTTAATTGTTTTTGGGGGGAGAATACAAGTTCTATGTGTTGATCTATGTGTGTATGCTTGTTATATGTGATTTCTTTGATTTTGTGTTGTGAAAATATGGTATTATTGCTATATCTCGAAATTATGGCTAAAGTGTGAAAGATACATAAACAAATAACCAACATACTTCAAAGATCCAAGAGTTTGTATGCTTAAGAAGTAAAAACAAAGATAAAAATCCTTAAAAGTGTCTTTTTTGCAAAAATAACAAAGATTTGGGTAAAATATGATATCTTCGGTTTTTCAAGGATGAAATTGGTAAATACTAGCTTATAATTGGGTTTTTATGATAATAATACTTCTCAAGGGGCTAAGAACCTAAATTTAGAATTTATGAGCCTAAGAATTGGGCCTCACGGTTTTTGGGCCCAAAATTGTGAAGAATAGAGATTTTCGAGGACTAAAACTGTAAATTCAACTAAATATGGGTCAAAAACATAAATAAACTATTTCAGGGGCTGAAAACGATTTTTGTGCAAATTTGGACTAAAAATGCAAACTTTTTGGAAATTGGGCCAAAAATGTAAAACTTACGGAAATTGGGCCAAAAATGTAAACTTTTTACAATTAAAGGCTGAAAATGTTCAATATTATATATTTGGGCAGAAATTGCAATTTAAATAATGTTTTGGGCCGAAAATGTCAAGAAAAATGATTTAAGGACCAAAAATGTCAATTTTCACCAAAAAGGACTAAAAACGTCATTTTTACTGAAAAGGGGCCGAAATTGTAACTTTACATAAAAATGGGCTGAAAAGGATCAAATAAATATTTGGGGTCAATTATGTTAATATTAAAACAATCGGGCCAAAGATATTATATATATATATATATATATATATATATATATATATATATATATATATATGTGTGTGAAGGTATATGTTTATAATCAAAGTGTCGTTATAAATCCAACGTCGAGTGTTTTACCATTGAAAGTAAGTACTAAGCGTAAACAAATTCTAAACTACAAACATAACGAAGAACGGAGAAACAATACAATGGTTGGGCCCCAATGTTTCCTGTTCGTGCATATTGGGCCCTCGTGGCCCAATCACACGATTATTAGACCCAATCTAATCAATACATGTTTATTGGGCTTCCGGTGACCCAATTACATGCCTATCGGACCCTCAATGGCTTTTACATGCTATTGGGCCTTAGTGGCCCATTTGCATTGCTAGTATGGTCCAAATCCATCATATGCTTGATGGGCTAACGTGTCCGTAAGCATACTCGACAGCCTAGAAATAACATGCATGATTAGTGGGCCACAGTTGTCCTTTTTCGTGTTTGTTAGGCTTTATTCATATTCATGTAAACATCAAACGGGAAGTAATCAATGTTATTCAAATTCATGGGGTAATAATTGGGGTTTAGTGAGAATTATCGGTTGGCACCAACGAGTGTCGTTCGTAGCCTGTAGTTATAATCAGAGTCTCCTGGAGGGAGAGCGAGAGTTTGTGTATAGATCTATACGGGGGTGACTCCCCCACACCTAAGTTGTTCGCTACAGTTAGACTCGGCCAGTCTAGGGTGACAAAATCTTGATCAAAACCGGCGTTTGGAAAAATGCCAAGACAGGAGAAATAGTCATTATTATGCATGGTTATAACGACTCACATAGAGATCCATTACCATATCATCATTCATGAGTAATCATATTCATATACTGTGACGATGCAAAGTGATTCATACAATAATACGATACTATCATACTATTTGAATTGGAAAACATCGGGTTTTCCGGGGAACGACATTATTCACTTCTTATATACAACAACTACAATACAAAGAATAATTATGATGAACATTCACTTTTACATGTTTTGAAATCACATACATATACACTTATGGGATCATCACACCTTTTTCGTAAACAGTTTTTGTTTCAGAAAATATCGGATTTTCTGGGTTTTACAAACGATACAAAACATCTTTACATCAAACCTGCTTATGAACTCACCAACATTATATATGTTGACCGTTTTCAAAATAACTTGTGTTCACAGGTAATCGTTAGGATGAAGAATTACCAAGCGTGTTTCTAAACGTCTTTTGTGTGATGTTAATCGATAAACAATTTATGTTTTGGATTATGTAATGTAAACAATGTACTTGATGTGAACAATGACGGTTGTAATGCATGGTGATGTTTATGTTATGTTTCATGTATATTCGTTGTGATGATATTTCAATTTAAGTCACACGAGCCCTCAGACGTTTCCGCCGTCTGGTGCGGGGGTGTGACACATATATATTTCGGGCCCATGTTATATAATCTCATTCCAATTGGGCCTTGAAATGATTTACATGTTTAGCGATGCCTTAGTGGTTCACTTACATGGTTCATTGGGCCTGGAATGAGTTTATACTTTTCTTCGCGTAAATTCGATTAAGGATCTAATGAGTTTTGTCGGTTGACACCTATTAAGTGTACGATCGTAGCCTATAGTTATAACCAGAGTCTCTTGGAGGGAGAGCAGGGATTTGTGTATAGATCTATACGGGGATGACACCCCACACCTGAGCTGTTCGCTACAGTTAGACTAACTCAGTCTAGGGTGACGAAAACCTTATAATCAAAACCGGCGTCCAACAACGCCAAGACAGGCGAAATTGTCATTATTTAGTATGGTTATGACGACTCACTTAGAGGAATTAACGTTATGAAGTTTACAGAAGACCATTCTCTTTTCTCTTGGATTACTCGGAAACATACTCGTACTGGTACTCAACCTCGGGGGTTGGTATGACAGCTTTCTCTTTTACAGACAACATCGGGTTGTCTGGGAACATTCTCTTTACATGCTCTTTACATTCTCTCTACATTCTCTTTACCCTTTTAGTCAAATAAACAATAACATACATGCATTAATACAAGATCTGACACAAACATACTAAATAGTTTGTAGAAAATATAGGATTTTCTGGTGGTTTCAAAGTTATACAAATCATTTTCACAAACATGCTTATGAACTCACCAACATTTTTATGTTGACCTTTTTAAATTAACTTGTATTCTCAGGAAACCATTGAAGCAGGATGAACGAAACAAACTAATGGATATTGTGTTATATTTTGTTTCATCATATTGTGACTATTTTGGCATGTAATATTCAAATACAATACTCGATGTAAACAATCAATTTTTTTATATTACATGTGTGATGATGATGATGTTATGTTTCAATTATATACTCTGTAATGATACTACAACAATGAAGTCACGCTCAAGCCCCCGGACATTTCCGCCGTCTGGTTCGGGGGTGTGACACAGATCCTTGTACTCATAATTGGTATTAGAGCTTGAGTGGTTGTCCTTTGAATCCATAAGAACAAATTATAGTTGATTCGAGATTACCCTGGTATTTCGATCATTTCTGTGTTAAGCATAAAAGTTCTTCTATATACCACTTTTGCCCAAGATATCTTAACTTCAATGGATGCTTATAATTCTCAACAAATGTACTCAATGCAAATAGCAAATAGCGTGGGTTGCCCTACACGTGCCCCACTGCTAGTTGTTGAAGAATATGATCACTGGAAAGTCAGAATGGAAAGATTTTTACTTGGAAAAGAAAAAGGTGAATCAATCTGGAGATCCGTTAAAGAAGGTCCTCATGTTCCAGTTCGAACCATTGTTAGAGATGCTGCTGCAACTCTCTTGGGAAAGGATCAACAACGACAAGCACCTCTCAGTGCTGATGATCTTGAAAAGTTGCATGCTGATCAAGTTTCCTTTTCAGAAATGGTGTTTGGTGTTCCACCTTCTCTCTTTGAGCACATCAAACTGTGTAAGTCAGCAAAAGAGATTTGGGACACACTTCAAGATTTGTTCGAAGGGTCATAGAACATGAAGGATAAGCGTCTAACATCGGTTGTCAATGAGTTCGACACTTTCACCACTACACCTTGTGAATCTGTTGCCTCGGCCTCAAACAGATACCGAATCGTCATCAACAACATGACAGCTCATGGGATAGTCCGAACCCCACTTGAGTACAATCTCAAGTTCATTAACAGTCTTAGAAATAGATGGGGAAATGTGAAATCATGTCTTCAGAGCAATGGGTCTCTGAAAAAGCTCAAACTCTATAAACTTTTCGATGAGCTTCAAGGTTATGAGTCAAATGTTGCACAAACTTTACACGAAATCACTAGAGGTCCTCTAGCTCTAGTCAGATCCTATGATCCACAAACCTCAAACCCAACCGTTTCGGACCCCATCACCGTTGTTGTTCCTTATATCCTTCCTGTTCAACCCTCACCTCCAACCGTTCCTGATCTCACAAACTCCAACTATCAATCTATGGGTGATCTTAACCCTTAAGAAATGGACTCCGAACTACGTTTCCATCAAGAGTTTACCCTACTTTCCATGAGATACAACCGTCCTTTCAACAAGCCTCACAACAATCGTTTCCAAACTCCTCACCAAAATAATCATCAACCATTTAACAAACCTTCCGAAAACCCACCAGCCTACAAGCCTAACCTTCCTACTCCGAATTACACCTCGGAACCACCACAGATTCCAAGTCTGAAAAACACAAGATTGTATGTCACAAATGTGGCCATTCAAACCACTTTGCCAAAGATTGCTTAGCCGAAGTCCCACATAAACCCAAGATCAAGGATTCTGCTTACTATGCACGTCGAGCTCAAGAAATGGCAGAAAGTGAAAAGGCTTTTATTACAACTATATCAAAGGATGTGGAAGGGTATTGGTCGTCTGGAGATGATGATGATGTAACCACTGGCAGAAACATGTGTCTTATGGCTCGAGAAGAATTGAATGTGATGAAGGCTACCAGTCCTCTGGGTCCGAAAGAGATGATGAAGATGCCGAACCAAACTACTGCTACATGGCTACCAACGATCCACCCCGATAGAAGCATAGTTCAACAGGTAAAATATATGATTACTAATAATAATTTTGACTTATCTCTTTGTGAACCGTATCTAACCCAGATCCAATCAGATATGAACATCATTTACAAAGCCTATGAGTCAACCATAGAAGCCAGTGAGAAGAAGGAAAGTAAATTAAGTTGTCTTAGATTACGTTTTGAGGATAAGAAGTTGAAAATAGAGTCTTTAGAACGAGAGCTTGTAATGTCACAAGATGAATGTATCATTCTTAAAGACAAATGTGAAATCACTTATTCTAAAAGAAATGTTTTAATTTCTGATAACAAATGTCTCAATGCTAGAATAGATGCTATGCACCATTCCATAGATATTCTTGAAGCAAATGAACGGATGACTCACGATTTTCGTCATCCTTGGTCAAAAGCACCTGGTCTCGGAAGCGAGTTTCCGAAACCTATTTCTCGTCCCTTGAAGGAGTTACAAAACCTAACTTTTATGGGAGACGTTCCAAACATCAAACATCCGGACACCCCTGTCTCACCTTTGTCACCTCTTCCTGAGTCTTCTGACCAATTTGCATCACTAATTCCCGAGTTTAAGCCTATAGTTTTCAAGTGTCCCGATTCCACACATTTTCTGCCTCTGACAAACCTGGACCTGAATCGGACATCGGAACTCCACTCTATTATTCAAAATTCTATCATTCAAAATCCGAACCACAGCCCTCCTAACAACTGTGTTGTTGAGGAAATTTTTCCAGAGACAACTGGACCTGAACTCTCTGAGTGCGTTTAGGCATCTTTAGATAGTGACGTTGAAGAGTCAATCTCATGTGATTCTGAACCTCAAGTGATTTCCAAAACAAAACTAGTTCCAATTAAGCATGTGTTCAAGAATCCTTCAGTGGGACAAACCTCCAAATCTTCGTCTCATTCCAAAACAAAACTAATTCCAATTAATCAGAGTGTCAGGATTAACTCCATTATCCGGTCCTATGTATGTTTCTGGTTAGTACGATGTAACTTGTTCTCCTATTTAAGGAGCATTCAATGACAAAATCAGCAGACAGATTGTTCCACCATAGATAGATATTTTCACATTTACTTCACTTGCACCTTTATCTCAAATCATTTTTTCAAACATTCCTTGTGTTCATTTATTGTCTTTACTTGATCATATTCATAGTCTTATATTTAATACTTGAAGTACGTTGTTGATTCTTATATTCAGTCTTGACTGGTCTTGCCAAACTTGACTGGAATTATTAATTTGAAGTAGACATTGATCTTAAGCATTAACTCAAGGTTTGAGTTTTCAAGTCTTGTCCCTGCGCAATCAGATCCTTGTACTCACAGCGGGGCTCGATGTTGGGCGGGTCCCGAGGCCGAGTGGGACTCGATGTCGGGCGGGGCCTGATGAAGGGCGGGGGTCCAGTATGTGTTTATTATGTATGGTATGAGGTATTTTGGAGAACTCACTAAGCTTTGGGCTTATAGTTTTCACTTTTTAGTTTATGTTTATGGTACTTCTGGATCAAAAGGGAAGAGCCTGGGATGATTGTAGAGCACATACCACTTTTTTCCACATTTTGAGATTACTCTGATATGTTTTGGATTTAGTGACATACTTTGATCTTTTGGGGGTTGTATGACAATGATTGAATAAATGTTTTTATTAAATCAAAAATGAAATTTTTGGGTCTTATTTTTGGGACGTTACAGTTTCTCCATTGATGAAGTTAGCCGGTCAAGGATGGTATGGTAGTCAGCTGCTCAAATGAGCCGACTTTTAGTTCGGATCGGGTTTTGGGGAGGACCGTCAATGTGGCCCAATGTGGAGATGTGGGAACTCTACCATGGGTTAGTTATTACAGCAGACTTCGAGGACGAAGTCTAAGTCAAGTGGGGGAGAACTGTAACATTTGGTTTTGAGGCACTTTCATTGTTGACCCTTATATTGAGATTTATTGCATATTGGTCCCTAAGTAATAAAAATAGTGCAATGAGGGCCCTAGTGGCATTTTCGTGCTTTGGGTTTTAGGGGAGTACGACATGCGTACGTGTGTACGCTGAGCGTATATATGTATGCAGGGCGTACGTGTCATACATGCAAACCCTAATTTTTAGGGTTTTGCTAATATTTAAACCCCATTATATCCTCATGTCCCCTCACTTTATCAGCCTCCACCCTCTCAAAACGTTTTTGTAACCCTAATCTACCTTGTGAAGCATTTCTAAGCTTGTGTATGTGTGTGTTTTTGTGCTTTGAAGAAGGAGGAAGAAAGTAGAGACCATCTTAGAGGAGTGAAGCACTTTGGATATGGGACTTCTACCTTGTTTGCAACCCTTTGAAGGTATAAATCTTGCAACTTTACCACTCCATCATATATATCTAGATCTTGTTCTTTTAAAGACACTTTTTGGTCCCAAAATGGTGAATCTTGAGCATAGCATGTTTTTGACCCATTAAGTCGTCCTTTCAGACCTTAGGAGAGGTCTTAAGCAATAAAAATGGAGTCTTAATGGTTAGTTTGTTCCCATGCATGTTATTGAAGGACTTAATGCATTAAGATGTGAAGTTTTGGTGTTTTAAGCACTTATTGAGCATGCAAGGTCATAAAGTTGGAAACTTAATGACTCCTAGTGATATTTGGCCATGGATCTGCAATTAGACGCATTAAGTCAAACTATTAAGTGCTTAATGGGAAAAGAGGAAAACCTTGGAGTACGCCGTGCGTACCTATGTGTACGACCAGTGTACTCGGTCAACCATCTTTATCCAGTCAATGAAGGAGTACGCCCCATGTACATTTGGAGTACATCCCACGTACGAGCACTGTGTCAACTTGGCTGGGTTTGACTCGATTGGGTTGACTCAGTTGACTTATGGATTTAAATCAGTTTGACTTTGACTTTGACCAAGGGGTATTTTGGATGGTTTTTGAGAATTGGTCTTTTGGATGGATAGGTGTCGGACAGAGCTGAGATACGGAGTCAGGACCTCATCAGCTATTGTTCATATTGAAAGGTGAGTTTTCCTCACTGTACTTACGGGTCGAAGGCACCAAGTTTGGCCCTTTGGATTGATATCCTGGTTTACCGTATGATGCTATGTTGTAGTGAGTTGTTAGATCTGTATCCTAGTTTATAGGATGTTGTTATGATGTAGTGGTCTGTTAGAACGGTATCCTGGTATATGGAATGTTAGCATGCGGTAGTGATCTATAGATCTGCTTGTTTGTCTGATGTTTAGTTATATGTTTATCTGTTATGTATATGTCGACATGTTGTGGTTGGTTGGGTTGAGGCGGTCCTGCTTTGTGCTGAAGGCCAAGATACTCAGGGCGATGTGGATATACTGTGGGCCCTACGAGGCGGTCCAGTCAAGCCGAAGGCCCGGCGAGTGGTCCATATAGGTTGTAGGCCCTACGAGGTGGTCCAGTCATGTCGAAGGCCTGAGAGTGGTCCAGATAGGTTGTAGCCCCTACGAGGCGTTCCAGTCAGGCTAAAGGCTCGGTTATGCATGCTCTTGTTGGAAATGTTGTATGTGGTGGTACTTTGGGGGAAATCACTAAGCTTTGGCTTACGGTTTTTAGTTGTTGTTTCAGGTACTTCTGATGATCGCGGGAATGAGAAGGAGTGACCGTACACATCCTGGGTTTTTATTTTGATGATCTTGGGAGGCTCCAATTTTAAATAATATTTTTGGAAACAATGGTTTTGTAAACATTTTCATTAGTAAAAGGGTTGTTTTAAAAATTTTAAATTTCTTGTGATATTTGGGATGTTACACGAAGCTCCGTCCGACTATTTTTGCATATTTTCTCGATATCTTCAGTTTAACACTACGCTACTTACAAAGTGAGATTAAGGCCCTGCTTGTAAACTTTTTTACAGTTTTTGGGGGAAAATACATGCATAAACTGTTATAGTACTACTATTTACTCATATTTTATACAAACTAATATTTAAAACAACGTCATACCTCTGTTCACAAAACAAATACACTAGGGTTATATTGTAGGACCTCTGATTTCAAAACCAATATAGTAGGGTTATAGATATTCTACCCTAAAATTTTGACATTTAAAGTTAGGGCTTACAACAGATACAACATCAATAAATTATGTGAGATACATTCATCAACTAAGTAACAAACACTTTGGAAAACTCCTGACTTATAACCGTTAATATTTGGGAGCAAGAGAGTTATGTATAGATCTATACGAGTTGACACACCCACCTATGGTTTCTAGCTATAACCTTGACGGTCGAGTCATACCAGATGATAATTTTCTACACTATTATGACGTCTGATGAAGCTTTGGGAGGGGCATAACGTATCGTAAGGAGCTTGGTTATAAGAACTCACAGTAACATTAAATACAACTATATATATATATGCTAGGAAACTACCTATATACATAACACACATACTTTTGGTAATAAAAGTACATTTGGATTCATACATTACAAACATGTGAACTCACCAACTTTAAGTTAACACTCTTTCAAAACACATGTATTCTCAGGGAACTAACAAGATGGAAGTCATACTCTTGGAATAATCATGGGACTGTAGTCTATTTATCTTATTTCAGTACTTTAATAGTTGCCTACTATTGAGGCATGTTCTATACCTTCATGTTTTCCTATACCCTAGACTAAGGAATATCTAATCTACTCTTTTGAAGTAGTAAAAGTATCTATTGTTCAATGTGTGCAAATTACTATGATCCATGATGTCCTCTCACCTTATGTCGCTTCCACCGTCGGATGGAGGTGTGACAACAAACATCAGTGTGGATTATGTCCAATAATCCTTCACATCTTTCACATGTCCCTGTGAATGGTGCTTTCATCATCTTTCCTAATGAATAAGATTAACATTCATCGCTTGATTTTAAGTTAAATGATTCCAATACTCCATCCTTTTGGAGTTGGGCAATGCATTTTTTTGTTTATATGCCCAATACATCAATGTCATAAGCATGCATTGTCTAACATATTAGAAGAATCAATATTTAATATATTATTACTCATATTATTCACACACACAACAATTCCATACACACTGTTACAAGGATAAGCTTTGAATATAAAAGAACCATCTTTATAAATCAAAATATTCCATCACTATCACTAAATGAATAACGAACACCCTATCTAAACAATGAATGGAATGAAATTATGTTCTTGTCATCTCAGATGAATAGCAACAATTAAATTAAGTAAATCTTCTAACACCACTATTAAGCAAGAGCTCATAAATCTTAATCCTTGTAACATACGCAATGTGTCTATTCAACATGATCAGATTTAGCTCCCGATGCTTGAGCTTCTTACTTTCCTTTAGTCCCTGCTTATAAGAACAGATATGAAAACCACATCAAGTATTAAGGACCCATGAATTCAAAGTTTTAGTGTTATAGAGTTCGATAATATACATACCAGAGGAAGTACTAGACACCTTGGCTTTACCATACTTTATCCCTTGCAAGTACTTTGGGAAGTTTTTCTTCCAATGGCCCTTTTGGTTACATTAAAAGCAATTGGCCTCTTTCGGATCATTAACAGGTGGAATATCATACTTGACCTTTCCATTTGACCCCTGACTAAACTCTTTAATAGGGTATTTCCCTTTCCATTTAGGTTGGGAATAAACATTTCTTTTTCTTTAATTTACCTTGTTGAATGGCTAGGATAAGAGCAGTCGAGATAGTGAGCCATGAGACATTCTCATGCTGCCTCGACAGTTTGCAACAAATTATGGAGTTGCATCAACGTGGTTGTTGTGTTGTTCAAATGTTAAGTCAAAATGAATTGATCATAACAACTAGGCAATGGGTTAAGGACCATATCAATAGCTAAGTGCCTATCAAAGTTCATGTTGATTTTCTCAAGTCTCTCAACGTGTCTTTGCATTTTCTTCACATGAGTACACACAAACTCTCATTCCTTTAGCTTACACGCCATTAGGGATTTCACGACTTCAAAGCGTTATTTCCTCACCTTTTTATGGAACATTTATGCAAGTTTCAAGTTCATTTGAAATGGCCAGTAGTCCTCAAAAGTATTTTGGGGTTCTTGGGATATTATCGCTATCATGACACAAGAGACCTTTGTGGCATCATCAACGTGTTGTTTGTTAGCAACAATTTCTTTAGGTGTGGCGGTTTCCATATCAATCTCAAGAATTTGGTTATCGAGAACATACTCTTTATTCTCATAATGAAGAGTCATCTTCATATTTTACATCCAATCCAAATAGCTAGGACCGGTCAACTATTCCCTTGATAGGATTTGGAGAAAAGTAAAGTTTGAATTAGGAGCAGATGGAGGTGGTGGAGGAGGAGGGAGATCAATTTTTCCATACATCTATATGATGAGAGAAATAATTTTAGTTAGTTAAATGGTCTTTTTCAACTTTTATTTATTATAAAAGTATTTCCCGCACATCCGAGTTAGCACAATGGGTGAAAACTAGTCTGAAAAACCTGTAAACATCGTATAAACAACAAATTAAATAAATACTAAATGAAAACATTATTTTATACTATATGAAAATTGATTTTTTATAGGTTTGTGAGCCGATTTCACTTAAATCATAAAATACTCAAACATGTATAAATCGTTAGATCAATTTCAACCAAACCAATTTCTAAATCAGACCGGTTTCGGTTTGAAAACCAATTTTTGATCATGAACTATTTTTTTGTGTACCTCTAGTTGCATGTTTAAGATTAAAGTGGGGGGGGAGGGGGTATGGATTTCAATTTGGTGATGACGAGGGTAATATCGATAATTTGTGGTTGTGTTATTAGTGATGGTGATGATCGGTGACAACGCGAGTGGTGATGGTTGAGCTAATGGTGGTTGGTAGTTGGTGATGTGGTGATGTTTGGTATCAGGTGATTAGTGACGAGGGTGGTGATGACGGTTGGTAAGTCTAGTATCAACATTGATAGATCTGACGACTGTAATATGGGTGTTGGGTGGTTGTGGTGGTGATATAAGGTGGGGCCCACTAATTAATATAATAATAGTACCAAAAGCTTCTAGCCCAACGGTATCAGGTGTTGTCTTCTATCTTTGAGGTCGAGGGTTTAAGTCTCGTCATGGACTTAGTTGAATTTTGGTGTTAGTTTAGGAGTAGTTTAGTTTTATCGATCAAAAAACTATAATAATAGTAATTCTAGAAAAAAAAATTAAAAATTACGTATCAATTTAATATACGTATTTAACAGATAATATAACCTTCCAAAAGAAGGACAAATGACTTGTCAGGGTAATTATCATTACGTCTTGTTTGCGTTTAAGCATTTTTTTTATACATCTGACCATTTAATAAGTTAAATTGTCAAATATGTAAAAAAAGAAAAGTTGCTTAAATGTGAACAATTTTTTTTTACAAAATTTTTAAAACTTTTATAATTTCTTACAATATTTTTATGATATTTTTCCTATAAGTTTTTCTAATACAATGTTTTAAACTTTGCTTATAAATTTTTTAACTTTTATTTTATACTTTCATATAATTTTTATACAAGTGCTTTTAAACTAAATATTTTATAAATGTTTTAAATTTTTTTATAAGTTTTAACTTTTTTTTTTAACATTTTTATACAAAAATTTTTATAACTTTCATACAATTATTTCTAGACTTTCTTTTATAACAATTTTAAAGTGTTTAACAGATTTTGTATGATAATTTAATACTTTTTTATAACATTTTAAAATACTTTCGTTAAATATTAGTTTAAAATGTTATATTAAAAAAATTAAAAGTTTATAAACTACTAATTAAAAAGTTCTAATAATTTTAAATATTTACATTATATAGATTTTTTTTGTTTTTTTATTTGCTACGTAATATTTTCTTTTTATTTTTTTTTAAATCATCCAGTCTTGTTACATATCTAATTTTATTGTTAAATACTATTTACTTTAAAAATATTGTATATGCTTAAAAACAAAAGAAAAAAAATATAAGAAGCTATATAAAGTATTTCACAAAACAAAAACATATTTATTAATTAAAAAATAAAGTTTAGACTTGATCAATATCTAGGACATTACAGATATTTTAAAAATAACATTTGAAAAAAATAATAATACAAATAAATATGAAAAATAAAATCGTTATTAAAAATAGGGAAAATAACTTATCAGGATAATTAACTTTTGGTTTTGTTCACATTTAGGCAATCATCTTTTTTTGTATACATTTGACAATTTAATTTGTTTGTATTCACATATTATCATTGTCACCGGATATAGCCGATTACTATGGTAATATGTGAACACATATAACAAATTAAATAGTTAAAATATATAAAAAAATTATTTAAATATAAAAAAAACAAAAATATTATTTTGGTAAGTTATTAAAAAAAATGTAATTTTGTATCTTAAAAGCAAATAAAATAATAAAAAACATATCCGTTGCATGTATTTGCAAAATGGGCCGTTTGCAAGATGTGGTTGGTTGGTATTAATGAAGATGGGATCCAGCTGTACGTGATTGATTGTTTTTGATAATAATTTGACTTTATTAAACGATGGTTTGCGAATCCTTGTCGCTGTCGGTGCCTGCTGATAACGCGTGAGAACGATGTTTCCACGTTCCCTCCCACTTTACGATGCCAAATGGTTCTCCTTTTATTAACTTTACTTTCCCATGCAAATAAATTTTTTTAAACTATTTTATCACTCACCTAACAGCTTTTACTATTATTATTATTATTATTATTATTTGATAATTGATATAATAGTTTTAGTAACTATATAATTTATGATACCTAAACAGTCTGGTAACGTTTAAAATAATTATTTTGTTACATTATATAGAAAAGTATAACATAAAAGAATAAATTTATTTTAAATTTAATTTTGTTAAAAATAAATTATATAAATTAATAAAATAATAGAAAGTATCTTTTAATATCTTATTTTTGTTAAAAAAATATTAAAATATTGTTGTTTTTTTTTCAAAAACATGAGAACCGTTTTGGTAGATTTCACTATTTTAAGAAAAGATGATCAACGTTGATAATTTCTAATTGTTTGACAAAATCTTTAATCCGTCAACGAATATGATTTATGATTTCTTTATGTAATACTAATACATGTTAATTGCAACTACATGGTTTTAATCATTTATTCAGTCAGATAATCTTTTATTGATCGATATACACATGTAGTTATGTTTTAATTTAATAATGATAATAATGATATATGCAATAAAATTTTATATTATTTTATGGTTTAATCATTATATTATATTTTTGGTTAATGAAAGTTATTGAGATTTGACAATTTACTTTTATGTCGATAATTTCAACATGTAATATTTGTTATATCATGTTATAATGGTCATTATATAAATATATAATGTTATCAAATTTAATAGCTTTATTCGAATATTTATTGTCAAAAATTTAATGCTAAAATTTTCACTATAGTCGGTAAACTTTAATAATATTTTCTACTCTGACTATAGTAAGCTATCTAGCCATAATAGATCAAAGTGGTTAAATTATAAAAAAAATGTAAAAACTTTGATGATTTTAATTGGTGAAACTGAAATATAATAATCAAAATGATCAAAATATAAAGATGTATATGTAACTTGCTTGGTAAAAATAATAAAAATATATTTTATTTGTATTATTCTTTTTTAACGTATATATATGTTATGATTTATACGTAGTATTATCTGTACTTTTTTGTAAATACACCGGAAACGCAAACACTTGTTTTATCTTCTTGTCAGTAGGCAGTACTATAAAGGCAAGCGGCTATCACTCGAAACCTCATCACTCGTCACTGAAATCTCTCCGACAAATTTTCAATCCGGTGTCATATATACGATCAAGAGATCTAATATAACTGTTCTCCATTCAGGTATGAATAAAATTCTTCATGTAAATTCAAAATTTCTTCATGTATAGACTCTCCTATATCTGATTTCACTTCAAAATACGAAGCATCGTTTCCTGAGAACTTGAACCATGTTCTAGATTTCAAGAAATGAAGTTTATTTAAGATAGATAATCATCTATCATCTATGGTGTATGTGTGTGAAAGAGTTCAAGTGTGTGGTTGTTTTTTTTACTTTTGTGGTCAAAGATGTGGATAATAAGTTGACTATGAACTCAATAGAGCTGTGAATTTGATCTAGTTTTAAGCCACGAGACTCTTAGACTCTACAAAATAACAAGTAAAACATGTGTTATTCTTTTGAATTTGGGGTTAAAAAATGACTTGCATATGACCACAAAAGTCAACTCTAGCATTAAATAATAGTGGGTGTATGTGTATCTCATTTCTTGAAAAAGACTTGTTTGTTCGCAAAAACTATAGAAATTTTGGATTAAGTTTATATAATATTTGGTTGTGAAATCTTTAGGTAATTTAAGGCATGATGAGCGAAAGAGGAGATCGATGGCTATGTATAATCTTGGTTTGCTCATTAAGCTTGTTATGCACAGAAGCTTATGACGTTGGACTCACTTTTCTTAATAGTGCTGTTGCTAAAGGAGCTGGTAAACAAGCTTTCTTCTTTCCTTTATGAACTTAAATTGAATTATTTAAGCTAAATTGGTTATTTTAATTTAATTTGTTACATTTTTTTTTGGTTTTTAACCCGAAATTTATTGTTGTTTCTAGTTTGTTTGGATGGTAGTGCACCCGCGTATCATATCGATAAAGGATTCGGTGCAGGAATCGACAATTGGTTGGTTTTCTTCGAGGTTGGTTCCTGATAATCATCACTTCAAGTTAATTTGTCAAATTCGCTATATATGTAAACTTATGTATAATCAGCTTAAGTTTTTTGATATATAACAATCCATATAGTTTATGATGTATTAATTAATTGATATAGCAACCAATCATCTTATGATGTTTTATGTGATGTGTGTGTCTATAGTTAGCAACTAGCATACATAGTTGCAATATTGATGTTAAATATGTCACTAAATAATAATTAGGTATTGACACTAACATTTTTACGTATCATATGTCACTATATTGGTCATTGCACTAATATTTTTATGCTAAATATGTGACTATACTTACAATTTTTATGTTAATGAACAACATGTGCTATACTCAATTAACCTTTTATGTATTCGAAGTCTCGGTTACCAAATAACCAGATAGTTGGTTGCTATACGAGTCAATTAACCTTTTATGTATAACTAATTAATTAAAGTTAATAATTATAGAGTTTCTTAGTGAAAATTTCTCATGAAGGTTCGTTTTTCACATTAATATTAGGGGGGAGGATGGTGCAACAATGCCACAAATTGCCTTACCCGTAGAGATACTCGATTAGGTTCCTCAAAGAAAATGTTGACAACAGAGACGTTTTCGGGCATGTTTCACAACAAGGCCAAATATAACCCTGGTATACCTTTTATTTATCATTTTTAATAAATAAAAATACAACTAGTGATTTATACTAATACATTCTACTTTCTTTTTTAGACTTTTACGATTGGAATAGGATCAAAGTCCGTTATTGTGATGGAGCTTCCTTTACCGGTGATGTGGAAGCAGTCGATCCTGTAAGTCAACAAATTCATAACAAATCTTGTGGATTTTTTGTGCTTTTTTTTTTTTTTTTTTTTTTTTTTAGTAATGTATTCTATTTTTTTTTTTCAGAATACCAAGCTTTACTATAGAGGAGCGAGGATTTTTCGTGCAGTTGTTGACGATTTGTTAGCAAAAGGGATGAAGAACGCTAAAAATGTACACTCATATTTTGATGTTGACCTTTTATTCCCTTTTCACATTAAAGATGAACATGGTTTGATTCAAACCGGTGTTTTGAACCAGACCAAAAAAAAATCAAGTCCAAGTTTCCTCTTGAAACAGATTAAACGAAAGAAATAACAAAATAACTTCGTATATTTGTTTATTTTATCAAATTTATAACATCATCTAGATACAAAACATCTTTTTCTATAGTTAGATAAATTTTATTAAAAAAATGGAAGATGGATGCTATAAATAAAGTTACAATTAAAAAAAAATGATACTACATTTTCTATTCATTGCTTTTATTTAGCCTAGAACAAAACCCGGTCCGAGAAACTATAATAAGCCCGGTCTGGTTGCTCATATCCGGTTCACATATAACTAATTTAAAAAAAAAAAAAACAAATCATGTTGTAGGCGATTCTAGCGGGGTGTTCAGCCGGTGGATTGACTTCGATATTGCAGTGCGATAATTTCCGATCACAATTACCGGCGACGACTAAAGTGAAATGCCTTTCCGATGCCGGATTTTTCATCAATGCGTAAGCTTCCACTTTAATATCCAATGTTTACTTCGCGTTTCCCCTTTGTTTTCGATGTATTGATTTCACGTTTTTGATTCATCAACAGGAAGACGATTATAGGGCAAAGTCACATCGAAGGCTTCTACGCTGACGTCGTTAGAACACATGTACTTTCAAAATTTAAATCCCCTATTTTCCACTCTAAAAAATGTCATAAAAATTTTTGATTATTGAATTTGATTTGTTTGTTTAGGGATCTGCTAAAGTTTTGTCTCCAGCTTGCCTTGCGAAAATGAGTCCTGGTTTGGTAAGACTTACAAAGCATATATTTTGATAGTGAAATCTCCGGAAAAGTCTCAATATTATACTCTAATTTACGAAAAAGTCCCAAACTAAAATTTGTTTATGAAAAAGTCCCAATTACCGGTAAAAACGACGATTTGGCCCTATTTTCCCGATTTACCGGTTTCATTAATTATCGGGTTTTAATAAAGTCCCATTATTTTACCATAATTTACGAATAAGTCCCAAATTATGGTAAAATAATGGGACTTTAATGAAAATTTTGGTAAAATAATGGGACTTTAATTGAACCGGGTAAGTATTGAAACCGATAAACCGGAAAAAAAATGGTCAAATCGTCATTTTTTCCGGTAATCGGGACTTTTTCGTAAACCAATTTTAGTTTGGGACTTTCTCGTAAATTAGGGTGAAATGTTATGACTTTTCCAAAGATTTCCCTATTTTTATATATAACTCCTTTGAATTTTTGCCTTTTTCTCTATCAAAAATGTAACATTTCTCTTGTTTTTTTTTTTTTTTGCAGTGTTTTTTCCCACAAAACATGGTGCAATTCATCAAAACACCCATTTTTTTGATAAATGCAGCATATGATTCATGGCAGGTTAGGCAACCATAGCATCATCACTAATGAAAATTTCAATTTTTAGTATACCATTTTACTTTTGTTTCTACTTATAACAATGTTGTACTTTCAAATAGAGTGGCCTAATAAAAAATAACTAGGTATATATTTTGGAAATTGTATTTTGGAAAATATATATTTTTGTTAGGACACTTTATTTTGGAAAATATAGCAAAAAGTAACCTTCAACCTTTGGAAAATAAAGCAAAAAGGTAAATGCTAAAATATAGCAAAAAGGTTTGGAAAATATACATTTTTATTAGGACACTATGGAAAATATAGCAAAAAGTAACCTTCGACCTTTGGAGAATATAGCAAAAAGGTAAATGCTAAAATATAGCAAAAAGGTTTGGAAAATATACATTTTTATTAGGACACTATATTTTGGAAAATATAGCAAATAAAGCAAAATTTGGGTAGCTAAGGTTACTTTTTTGCTACCCGCTTTAAAAGGTAACAAGTTATAACCTTTTTGCTATAATTAGGTTTATTTTTCAAATTAAAGTGACCTAATAAAAAATAATTTAAAAATAGTGAATGCACAATGTTATTATAAAAACATTAAAATAGTACATAGTTATTTCTTGCATTTAGTCTTTTTTTTCTTTTAATTTAATTGTGAATGATAAATTTACAGGTGAAGAATATTTTAGCTCCCGGAGTGGCTGATCGCAAAGGCACATGGCGCGAATGCAAACTTGACATAACAAAATGTTCATCCGCTCAGCTTAATGTCCTTCAAGGTTTCACTACTGTCATTCATTCAGACTGTGTTTGTTCCATTGACATCAGTTTCAGTCTAATACTGTTTACAAAAAAAAATTTACACGTTTTTTGTTAAATTTGTTAGGATACAGACTGGAATTCTTAAAAGCTCTAAATGGATTTGGCAACTCTCCTTCTAGAGGAATGTTCATCAACTCTTGCTATTCTCATTGCCAAACAGGAATTCAAGAAACATGGTTGAGAAACGACTCACCATTGTTGGGTAACACGGTAATGTCATTTTCTCTTTAATAAATGATTAGAAAATAGACAAATTTACAAATATGGTCCTTGTACTTTACCTAAAAATCCCAAGCTCAGTCCAAATTTTGAAATTGTCCTAGTGGCTAGTGTTGTCCTTAAGTTTGCATTTTGTTGCGGATATGGTTCTTAATGACTTCAAAGTTTTGGACTAAAATTGTGATTTTGATTAAAGTATGGGGACCATATCTGCAATGAAATGCAAACTTAAGGACTGTGTTGAGAAAATTTCAAACTTAGACTAATGATTTGTTGCGAATTATTTTTTTTTTTTTTTTCAGACGATTGCAAAAGCGGTTGGAGATTGGTACTATGAGAGGAACTCATTTCAAAAGATAGATTGTGCATACCCATGTGATAAAACTTGCCACAATCGTGTGTTCGAGTAGAAGCTGACATCATCACATTGTTTATTTACAAGAATGCCCCTGGAAATTAAATTTAATATAAATTCAGTATAAGATATGTTTCCGTACACATTCTTTGATGCGGGTTTTGTGTTGGTGCTGCTTATATTGAAAGGTTAAGTGCCAAATATCAACTATAATTAATTATACAAAATACAAAATTTGAAAAGTTATAAGTTTATGATATATGGGAAGATCACCAATTTCTGCTCTTGGTGTGTTCCTTTGTTATTATGGATCTTTTGGATGATTACAAATCAATAAAAATGTGGTTATAATTTATTTTTGTATGGTCTAAATGTATTTTCTGTCAAGTTTGAGCTTCATGTAATTTAATTTCAAGAAAACAAATTATATTCATTAAATTAGTGTGTTTTTTGTAAAAGCATTACAAGTGAGTTGATAAATTTGAACTAGTGTATAATAATAGTTGATTTGAGCTTTAAGAGCACTTGAGTGATTTTATAAATTTAAGAACTTGAAGAACTTGAGTGGTGATAGATAAGAGAGTATTGTATTGAAAAAGTTCAATACTCGGATGAAATGAGAACTTCCTTTCGTACGTGTGAAGGAAAGGATTCTTTTTCAATAATCACATACTATTTTCAATATAAGTTGGCACACTAATAATAAATATGACATAAGCATCGACGTCGTAATAATATAAATCATAACTAAATATAACTAGAAATTGCTCAGTCCCCACTCCGTGGGGAACACAAACCAGATTTTGCTTAGTCTGTTATGTTTTGTTTTGTGGGGAAACCAAACTTATCAACATGTCAATATAAGAAAGTTCAAGAGGTGGAAAATATTGATGTTCAAATTTGAGGGGATAAACGTGATATTTTATATAGTAAAGTGGTCAAAAGTAGCATTCTACAAAGTATGGTGGAAGGTGCCAACAAAAGAATGTGTAGGGGTGAAATATACCAACAAAAGAAACTTTTGTGGTCAAAGTCTAAAATAAGAAAGTTTTGTTGCTAAAGTATGAAACCACAAAACTATAGTCTAGGGACCAAATATATCAAAAAAAAATGAATTTTATGGTCAAGTATAAAATAAGAAACATGTGTGGCCAAAGTATGAAAACATAAAAGTATATTATTTATAAAAACTTTTGTTTCCATATATAGTATAATTACAAAAGTCGGTGCATGCTTTTGCATTATTTACTTTTGGTGAAATATCCGGAAGGAACGAATCATCTTAGTATGGATCGAATTTGGAGTCATTGAGGTATTCATTGTATGGCGAGTCATTTTTTTTCTTAAGAAGTTTCAGTGTAAGGTGATGAGTTATCATCTATCAGTTAAGAGCTTCGATCCGATTTGAGGAGACCGGATGGTCATCAGACTATACAACCATTTCATGCATTATTTGGATTGGTATTGATCTAAACTCAACCTTTGTAGCATTTTTCCAACGAATTGTGTAGTCTTTAAGTATATTTCAGTATGAATGACTATGTTGATCTCTTTTAATGGATTGATGTTGGGCCATATGAATGAGGGAAATGGGTGAATGGTAAACATGCAGTTATGATTTATAAACTTTTGATGTTGTTAGGTAAGTGATAATGCGTCAGAACATAATTCCCATATATGTTCATATAGACACATGTCTTGACTATTGGTGAGCATGGGGGAACCATGGGGGAAGGGTGAACATATTCTTAGTTCTTGGTTTGTTATTGAAGTCATAATGGAAGACATATGAGAGAAGTTTCACAAAGTTGAACAGTAAAAGGATGGTGTGATTCTCATAGAGATACTAGAACAAGGTAGGAGCTTCTTTAAGGATCATGAAGAAGTCATGGATATGGGAAACATTTAGCACTATTCAGGTGGGCCTAAGGCCGTTCTTGAACATGTCATGGCTTCATAGGAGGATGTATAAAAGTTCCTTATAGTTTAGAGAAGAGCACTATTTGAGCGTAAATTCTCCAATGAGTTTGTTGACTTCTTTAAGAAAGTAAAGCATCTAGATAGGATATGGATGGACAAAGTGGGAGGAGGTTCCATGATTAGAGGATTTAAGGGAACATGAAACCATTTGAACCATGTGGGTTATGTCATTGAGTTGAGTCTTCGTGGAGTCATTGTATTCTATACTCTTGTCGTCTTGTTGAAAATCTACAAGAATAATTTTCGCTTTATTGATATGATTAACCATAAATTTCCACATTTGACAACCTTATAAGTTAGGCCTCCAGGAGCATCTTTTGTCTAAAGTGGGGCATCTGAGGGAAATAGGACATATCCATCTCAATTTGGAACATGTGTCTAAGTAGATGAAATTGGAAATTGTCACAACTGGCAAAATTAGGTTAAGATGTGAATTCCTGAACAATATAATCTCCTTGTATAATCCCAAAACTCGATCCAATAAGCCAAATTCAATCATTTTTGGGCCTTAGCCCAAGAATTTTCGACCCAAAACCTTTATTGGACCAATATTTCCTTATTGGGCCCTATTGGGCCGATAACCTCTCATTAGGCCCTAATGGGCCGAAAACTTTTATTAAACATTATTTTGAGCCGAAAAACTCCTATTGGGCTAAGTCGAAACCGAACACCACTATTTTGGGCCACCCTTTGGGCCGAAGATCTTATGAATCGGCTATGACTTGAACAAAAAAAGAAAAAAAAAAGGGTGGATAATAAGGGTGCCACCACTTTATAATCCAACATACACCCAAGGCTTTTATCCCCCAAACAACTATGCTAGTCCCAAGTAAAGAGAAGTCAACTCTTCTTATTTCCCCCTCTCTTCTTTTATTCTCGGCTACAACACACACAATACACACACTTCACAACTTCAAATTCTACACATTACTCTCAAGAACAATCCTTCTTCTCTTCAAAAATTTCAAGTTCATCATCATCAAAATCGGGTTCTAGGCTTGCTTGGTAAGTTCTATGCTAAACTCAAGTGTTTTGCTTCATATTTATGTTGAAAACATCCCATTTACACACTTTTGTTGTGTGTTAAACTCTTAGAACCACCATATTTTCGAGATCTCACCAAAAACTCAAGCTAGGTTCAAAGTTTCATCTTCTTCTTCATCTACATCTCAAAAACCCCAAGGTGAGCTTCATACCCCCATATCTTTCGTATTTTTCATGTTTTCGGGGGGAGGATACAAGTCAACTCTCGTTTAACCGTTGGATATTTGCATGTACCATTGTGTTATGCGTATAACTTTTAGATCTTTACTTGAACATGAAGTTTATCACTTAGATCTTCACAAAAACCATGAGAAAAGTATGTGTTGTCATATATATTACATATAAACTTGTAGATCTGGGATTATACACTCAAAATAGCAAAAATAAGTGTTGTGTTCAAACATGTATAACCTAAACTCAAAAATCAGCTTTTAACAAAAACAATTTGGTCAAATTACAGACTGTTTTGACCACCTTAAATATAATATTTTTCAAAACTGTTTTACATGCAAAAAGTTCAGGTTTATACCTTTAAAATGACCACTCTCACGAGTTCATACGATTTTTCTACAATTTTTGGCGATTTTTACAAAACTGCCTATCATTTCCGGAATGATTTTGGACCAGTCTGTGAAGATGAACATTTTCACACTGGTTTGAGGCCATTAAAAATTATAATAAAAATTATGAACAAAGTAGACTCATTTTCCAAACTCTTGGAGTTTACGGATCCAAATTTCGACTTACGATGATTTTTCTATAACTTTTCTAAAAACAGGGACAGAAAGGTCAAAAACCAGAAATTATTTTTATCAGGTTAAAAGCTCTTATACATGTGTTAGATGCAAGTTTGTATAACTTATATATACTTTTAAAACATCTAGACATGTTAACTTATATGTACTTTATATATATATATATATATATATATATATATATATATATATATATATATATACATCCTTATTGGGCCTGGATATAATATACATGTTTAGTGGGCTTTAGCGTCCTTTTACATGCTTAGTGGGCCTTAGTGTCCTTTTGCATGTTTAGTGGACCTTAATGTCCTTTTACGTGTTTAGTGGGCCTTAGTGTCCTTTTACATGCTTAGTGGGCCTAGGTGTCCTTTTGCATGTTTAGTGGGCCTTAGTGTCCTTTTACATGTTTAGTGGGCCTTAGTTGTCCTTTTACATGTATATTGGCCCCGGGATATACATTCTCATTCCTTTTGAGCCTGGAAATAATATACACGTGTAGTAGGCCTTAGTTATCCACTTACATGTTTATTGGGCCTGGAATATACCTTATATGTTTTTCTTTCTCTTTTCACGTAAATTCGATTAAGGATCTAGTGAGACGTGTCGGTTGACACCTATTGAGTGTACGATCGTAGCCTGTAGTTATAACCAGAGTCTCTTGGAGGGAGATCGGGGTTTGTGTATAGATCTATACGGGGGTGACACCCCACACCTGAGTTGTTCGCTACAGTTAGACTAGGCTAGTCTAGGGTGACAAAAACCTTATTCTATTCCGTCGGCGTCCAACAACGCCATGACAGGCGAAATTGTCATTATCTAGTATGGTTGTAACGACTCACTTTTAGAGGAATTAACGTTATAAAATTTACGGGGAAATCATTCTCTTTTCTCTTTGGATTACTCGGTAACTTACTCGCGCCGGTACTCAACCTCGGGGGTTGTTTTACCATCATTCTCTTTCACAGACAACATCGGGTTGTCTGGGGGCATTCTCTTTATATTCTCTTTGCATTCTCTTTACATTCTCTTCATTCTCTTTTTTCATTCTAGTAAACAATAACACACATGCATTAATACAAGATCGAACACAAACATTTCAAACCATTTCTTTTTAGAAAATATCGGATTTTCTGGGAATATTCGCTTCACTTTTGCAAACAAAAGATAATATAGGACAGGCATGCATATATTTACAGTTTTAGAACGAGACTTACAAATTATTTTATAGAAATATCAGATTTTCTGAAAACACTATGAGAACTACTCTAAACAAGTACAAAACCATTTTATACAAAAATGCTTATGAACTCACAAACTTTTTAGTTGGCGCTTTTTCAAAACGACTTGTATTCTCAGGGACCAGTAGTAGGTAATAAGCTCGACTATGAGATCAAGTGGTGCGACTTCAAGAAATTTTACTTTACTTACTTTTGTGTAACTGATGAACAAGTTCAATATGTAAACTATGTAAGTGTGTATTTCCAATGTATGATGTTTGGTTGCTATGTTTCATTCATATTCAATTGTTATGATATTGTACAATGACGTCAACCGCCCCCGGACGTTTCCGCCGTCCCGGTTCGGGGGTGTGACAGATTGGTATCAGAGCATTGTTTATAGTGAACTAGTATATCTAACCATACAAGATATACAACTATAAATACAATGAGACTAAAAACACTCTGACTAAAAGTATACTTTAAAGATATAAGTATTTTATAAAAGTATACATACTTGCTAGAACCGTATCATAATAATAACAAAAAAAAAGTATTTAGATGTTGACCACTACAGTCAAACCTGGGCAGTTATGTAATCATATTTGGGATAAATATAGTCTGATCAACTATATTTATTTGAGATACGACCAACATGAGACGACCAATATCATAAGGTATGGTTTATTAAATCATGTACATCTTTTTAGACTAGTAAGACTTTAGTTTTTTAGCTAAATAAATAAGATTTTATAAGTTAAAAAATATTGGAAGATTTTTTAGAAAATCCTTCCATTCTTTTTCTTAAAAGCGTAGGTTCATGGGTGGATAAGAGATGGTTTTTATCTTATTATATTCAAGGGAACATGTCTTAGGAAGGCATGGGTTAAAGCATAAATAAAATATAGCCTTGTAGAGGTATGATGATCTTAACGGATTAAGATCTAATGGACAAAGACTTAACGTAAGAAAGATAAAAGCTAGTTTTCATCTTCCTTTCTTTTTAGTTGAAAAATCCGAATTTTCTTCTCTACTCTCTCCTTCTCTCTAGTTTCTTAAGTGGTTAAGATCATATGAAGAAGCCTTGATACTTTACTTGAACTCTCCTTTAGAACAAAAGCCTTTTTTGTTCTTAATGGCTTAAGAGTTTTGTTACTACAAGAAGATGACTAACATCTTATCAAGTTGGCAAATTGTTTCTGGATATCTCTAGAGAGCTTCTACTTTGGTGCTTGTTTCCATCTTCATCAACTTCCTAATTGCTAAAAGGAACCAAAGACTTCAAAGGTTGTAATCATTTTTCCTTTTCTATGGTTGGTTAAATATTTCTAAGCTTTGCAAAATGATCATTTGTGGGTAAAATGGTTTTACTTTATTCAAATATAAAAATGCTTATGTTGCTAATTATGTTGAATTTGTCACTATAATTAAACGATTTTTAAATAAAACCCCAACAAGTCATTGTTTGAGAAGTTTCAATGTAAAGTGGCGAGTCATCATCTACCGGTTAAGAGCTTCGATCCAATTTGAGGAGACCAGGTGGTCATCAGACTAGACAACCATTTCATGCATTATTTGGATTGGTATCGACCTAAACTCAACATTTGTAGCATTTTTCCAACGAATTGCATAGTCTTAAGTATATTTCAGTATGAATGACTATGTTTATCTCTTTTAGTGGATTGATGTCGGGCCATATGAATAAAGGAAATGGGTGAATGGTAAACATGTGGTTATGATTTATAAACCGTTGATGTTGTTAGGTAAGTGATAATGTGTCATAACATAATTCCCATATATGTTCTTTTGACGTATGAACACATGTCTTTCTATTAGTGAACATGGGGGAACCATGGGAGAAGGGTGAACATATTCTTAGTTGTCAGTGTGTTACTAAACTCATAATGGAAGACATAGGAAAAGTTTCATGAAGTTGAACGATACAAGGATGGTGTAGTTCTCATAGAGATACTAGAAGAAGGTGAAAGCTTTTTTTAAGAGCATGGAGAAGTCATGGATATGGGAAACATTTAGCAATATTCAAGGGGCCCTAAGGCCTTTCATGAACATGTCATGGTTTCATAGGAGGATAGATAGAAGTGCCTTGTATTTTAGAGAAGAGCATTATTTGAGTGTAAATTCTCCAATGAGTTTGTTGATTTCTTTAAGAAAGAAAAGCATCTAGATAGGATATGGAGGGAGAAAGTAAGAGGATGTTCTATAATTAGAGGATTTAAGGACACATGAAACCATTCAGACCATATGGGTTATGTAATTGAGTTGAGTCTTCGTGTGGTCATTGTATTCTGTACTTTTTTGGTCTGGCTGAAAATCTGCAAGAATAATTTTTGTTCTGTTGATATGATCAACTGTAACATCCCCCTCTAGCACGTATCACAATGTTGTCTTCTTTGGGCTCATGACATGAAAACTTCCTAGAGGGTCACCCATCTCTGAATTTTTCTCGTCCGAGCACGCTTAACTGCAGAGTTCTTATAGGATCTTATGCCCTCACGACTTTAAAACGCGTTGTGATAGAGAAGGTTTTCACACCCCTTATAAGGAGTGTTTAGTTCTCCTTCCTATCCGATGTGGGATCAGGTGCAACCCACCTTCACCCCCCCCCATTATAGGGTTCAACGTCCCCGTCGAACACATCGACCCGTGCCCTAGCTATAATACCATTTGTAACATCATCCTCTTGCACGTATCACAATATTGTCCGCTTTCGGCTCCCGGAGTGAAAACTTACCAGGGGTCACCCATCCCTAAATTGTTCTCGCCCATGCACGCTTAACTGCAGAGTTCGTATAGGATTTGTTGCCTTCACGTTTTTAAAACGCGTTGTGTCATATAATGTATCAACACCCCTTATAAGGAATGCTTAGTTCTCTTACCCAACTGATGTGGGATCAGGTGCAGGTACCCCCCCATCTTAATTTTCATTAGGAAAACACATTTGACCAACTTAAAAGTTAGGCCTCGAGGAGCATCTTCTGTCTAAAATGGAGCATGTGAGGGAAATAGGACATATCCATCTCGATTTGGAACTTGTGTCTAAGTAGATGGAATTGGAAATTTTCTATTCATTTGTTGCTAGAAAATGTAGAGTGATAATGTATCTTAGAAACTTTAAAAATACCACTTTTTAAATGGATTTCTCAACATTCGAGTTTTTATCAAGTAACACTATAATCTAAAAGTTATATTTTGCATCAGCCTAGAGAACTCTTTTGGCTAGCGAAATGAGATCTTTAAAGAAAGCATCATATTACAAACTTTTTAATAGCTCAAACAACTTGCTAGGTCTGACTATATGTAAATGTAACGCCCGTGTTTCTAGGCTAGGCATTAATATTGATGTTATAGTCTAGGTTAACCTTTGTAATTCATTTTGAAGAAATGAAAAGGAATTATGTGAATATTATGTGAAAATTGTGTGTTTTATGCTTAATTATTAGGGTTTAATTAATTAAGAATAAAAATGAGTGTCAAAAATAAATATTAGATAAAGCCGATATCTATTAAGAAAGTTGTAGTGGTCGTGACAAGGATTACGGATATATAAAGAATACCAAAATCCGAGTTATAACGAAGAAGTTATGACCTGTCGAAGTTTCGCGACAAAACTGGCACGGTGCCGAATGTCGTAAAAAGTGAGTTTTTGATAAACTACTTTTTAGCCTTAGTGATCTAAACAAAAGTCGTAGTGTTCGTTAAACCGAGAGTAGGTATAAAAAGAACGCCCAAATCTGACTTCGTATGAGGAAGTTATGATTTTTCTAAGTTTCAGCTTAGCAGTAGACAGCTAAAAACTCAAATTTTAGATCGAGTGATTTTTAGCCGATACAACCTAAACGAGAATCGAAGGTCTCGTCAATAGTAGCACAACAGTAAAAAGACAGACGAAAACGGACGTCGGATGAAGAAGTTATGAATTTTTAACGGATTTCCTGTCCCGGTCTGTTAAAAATAATAATATAAAAATTAAAGTCAAAATTAGCCGACGAAGTCTAAACGAAAGTTGTAGAGCGTAGTTTTACCTACGCGTGCATATAAAGAATGTCAAAAACGGAGCCCGTATGCGAAAGTTATGGATTTTAGAAGTTTTTGCACAAAAATCGAGAAAAAATATCAAATCCGAGGAATTTCGCATGGTGGGACTTCGGCCACGTCACCCGGAATCTCGCATGCATGCCACGTGCTCGCTGCTGATTCGACCGAAGGGAGGCCCAACCGAAGCAGTCCGCATATCGCCCCGTGTCCGATCTCGTGTGTCATCAGAAACGTGTCCGACCTTCGCATGGAGTGCCACGTCCGAAGCCTCGGACCTAGACCTCGGTCCAATCAGGAGGAGACACCAGCACCTTCGCATGTGCGACCCACGTGACCTCGCTCCGGATCTGCTGACGCGTGGAGGCTTCTCAACCCTTGGATCAGGAGCCTCGCCCCTATAAATAGAAGGGTGCGAGACCTCCCGGTAATACTTTGAAAACTTGTCATTTTTAGCCCCTTTTTCAATATTTCTTTCATTCCAACTTCCCCCAAAGCCCCGGTATTATACCAAACACCCGAAATACGCCCCGAAGTGCCCAAGAAGCCCGAGAAATTTATCTTTTCGGTTTCGAAGCCCAACCTTCGCAGAGCCCGGTTTCTCAATAAAACTTCCGGTTTTATTAGAAACGATCGTTTTAAGAAACGAAGTGCTGCCCGATTATCAGTAAATCATGTGAGTGTAAGTCACCTTCATCTTACACCTAGATATGAAGTATTTTCTATAAAATACGTGCTATGTGTAATTATATTAATTGTTTAATTGAGGTGACTGTTGAATAGATGTTTTATACAAGTTTTAAACTGTATATGTATTTTTATCTACAAATATGTTGGGTAAAACATGGGTAGATAGTTGATGTGTGATGAAATAAAATGATGAGAGGCATCGATGTGATAGTGATCCAGTCATCTAGCGGAGTATGGATGACGACCACAGACTTTTCTAGACAGTCCAGTGGAACGCTGGCAGGCCCGCAACCTGTAGGTGTTAATAAACTTGGGTGTTCATTTGCTGTACTCCATCCCCCTCATGGTTGCCTTTAGGACATGTATGGCTGAGGAGTCCCCTTAGCAGTAGTGTCCATCTCGATGATATTCTTTAGGCTAGGTCCCTTGTGATAAGTGTTTAGGGACGTAAAGTGAGGATAACGGGAACGGGTAATCAGGGTTATTGTTGATTGATGAACTTAATAAGTTTATTATTATTGTGGGTTGAAAACCCTATATGCTCACCAGGCTCCCAAGCCTGACCCACTCAGCTTTTTATGTTACAGGTCAGTGGACCCCGAGCATAGTCGGAGGATGATGAGAGATTTTTGGATTATAGGCCAGTAGTTGTAAATAACTGTTGAAAGACTTATAATGTCTTGTTTATGCTTTTGATCTGTATCGGAACATGACATCCCGATGTTTTGATATGAAATGAAATTATATATTTCTTAAAGAAAGGTTTTGACAAACTTTTATCATGTTTTGTATTGGGAACCAATTCCACAACATCTTTTAAAAGGATTTCTCTGATTTTATTTTAAAAAACATAAATTAAATCGGTCTTTTCTGGCCGAGAAATTAGGGGATGTCACAGTAAAACACTATAATCTTTTATGATGGTTTATAATAATATTCTATTATTAAGTACTACGTACATTGATTAAAGATAGATGTGATTTTCACTTGTTTAATCATCTTGATTGGAGCTCTCGTACTGATAATGTTTTATAAATTCTATAATTAAAAAAAAAGTAACAAAATCTAACTAAAACTTTATGGATAGAATAGAGAAGACTTGAGAAAATTTGAACACGTGTTTAAATTCTTATGTCATTATCTTTTTTATTTGATGCGTATTTATAATACATATCATCATATTCATGCATCATAAAAATATAAGTACATAGTTAAAAAAAAATGATTCATAAATAAAAATCGTTCATCTTTGTCTATCCATCAATAATAGATGAATTATTTATAACAATATGACTTCCCAAACAATATATATTATCTTGTAATATTGAATTTTTATTCTTAATGTCACTTTATGCATTATCATGTATATATTACTATATTTGTCTGTGGGGAAAAAAACATGACAGCAATAATAATGACGCAAAGCCCCACGTCAATACAAGTCATGGTACAATCAGTCGTTCGGATTTGAATCCCGGGTTCTCCGTTTGCACGGCGGTCTATCGCTCTATCTCCGCCCTCTCTATCTTCCAAACCCCAACACCTCCGAATCCGATTTCCACATATCACAATGGGATTAAGGACGTACACTTTATCCATCCACCTACATGTTATTCATTTTAGGAAAAATGGAAGTGCCAATGCCATCAATCATTTATAAAATCTGGATCTGAAACCTTTGCTTAAACTTCATCATTTAGGTATCTGAAAAATGAAATCTTTGTGGAGTTAATCGATTGCGGGTTAGTGTGCGAGTGTTCTGACAGAAATAGATGGGATCGAGCACCAGTAAATCTATTGACCCTGAAGCCACGGCAACGCCTATCGGCCGGCGGAGCTATTCGAGAAATGTGTTTCAAACTTCGTGTATTCGACCGGCATCTGGATCTTCCGATAACAGCGACATTGATGACGATGAGGGCATCGACGACGAACAGGTTACTTTTCTCTTTGCTCTTTTATGTATTTTTCCCTAACCAAAACCTAGGATGTGCATTCGTGAAGTTTAGTAGCAGAGATTTTGGCCGATTTCAATTGAAACTTTTTTATTTATGATTCGTAAGTGATATATACTTGCTAGAGAGACTAGTTCTAGGAAATTAGGAATCCCTACATTGTTAAATTAGTTATATCAATGTTGATTAACAATCGTGATGTTTTTTAGTACTGATGGATGAATAATAAGCGAACTTATCAATGATGTTTTTTAACTTTTCAGGTAGCTAAAGAAAACGTTATCGAGGGCAATCGTTCAAACATGATTACATCAAAATCAAAAGGTAAAACAGATCGAAACAAAAGCATCAAAAAGAAAGGAACCGATAAAAGGGCATGCATACCTTCTGAAACACAGGTGAATGAATGGGGTGAATCAAGCCTAAGTGGCACTGTATCAAGAAACACCAGTGGCTCTTCTTCTTCCCAAAACCCTTCAAGTCGCTTCCTTTCACGCTTCACTTTCTTTCCTGGTAACACAAGCTCACGTTCCTCAAGGGCATATCCGGAATCTTCCACAAGTTCCATCATATCAAATGATGAAGACCTTCACTCCAATCGTTCAACCAATAAACCCAAAACCCGTGTGGGTTGTGAGCCTTTTCCTTCATGTTTCATGCCAAGATCATCATCTCACGCACCACAACATGATGATTCTGACTCTGATAATAGTGATATAAGTTCTATCCATGAATTAAGTGGAGATGCCATTGCCAACAACAATGGAAGCTTCTTTTCTCCAAGAAATGCTTCTCGCTATGGTGGAAATAGGAGAATGGAATCTCGAGAACCCGTTGAACAAAATGTTAGATTTAGTAGAACTTTAAGTGTTGGAAGACTTCGTGATCGAGTTCTTCATAGACCAACATTTCCTGAATTAGCATCTTTCCCATTTCAACAAGAAAGGGAAGTGGTGAATGAAGTTAGTGAAAGTGGATCACGTTTGTCTAATGAGAATGTGATGATATCTACAACTTCTAGTTACACTCCTTCCACCATTTCTAACTCCTTGTTTGGAAATCAAGATTTTGAAGTTGATAACATGGGTGCTAGAGAAACTAGATATAGCAACCTTCTTGAACATAGGTCAAACTTTCTTGAAAGAAGACGAAGAATAAGATCACAGGTAACCATTATACTTTGGTTGCGTTTGTTACATAGGACTGGACCCGAATGTACAATCTTTCTTGGGCTAGTTTCGATGATGAGGATGAGGAGGGCATTCACGTCTTTTTTCAACCAAAGATTGAGAGCAAGTCCATGTCCCATCTCTTTTGGGTGTGACAAAAAGTTACAACTTTTGTCCTATTGACACCGGTCCCTATAATACCATGTTACACCTTTTTAGATGAGACAAAAAGTTGCTATCTTTGTCTTATTGACAAAAAGTTGTTATTTTTGTCTCATTAACATCAATCCCTATAATACCCAGCTACCCCTTTTTAGGTGAGAGACAAAAAGTTGCAATCTTTGTCTTATTAACATCGGTCTCAGTCAAATGCAGTACAGCCCTTTTGTAGGTCAGACAAAAAGTTACAATCTTTGTCTTATTGATATCAGTCCGAGTCAAATGCAGTACAACCCTTTTGTAGGTCAGACAAAAAGTTACAATCTTTGTCTTATTGATATTAGTCTGAGTCAAATGCAGTACAGCCCTTTTGTAGGTCAGACAAAAAGTTGCAATCTTTGTCTTATTGACATCAGTCTCAATCAAATGCAGTACAACCTGTTTTGTCATGTCGCCTGTTTCTTAACAAAACGAGCACTTGATAACAAACCTTTTGTGGGATTTTGGGCATTGTTAGGTACACGCATTACAAAGAATGGGAAATCGATTTGAGAATCTTTCAGGTCATGAAAGGTCTTGTATATTATCTGGTCAATATCAATCAGGACATTGCTCATGTCGAATCAACAATCAAGACTCAAATGATGGGAATACTAATAGCACAAGGGGTAGCATTTCAAGAATTGTTTTGTTAGCAGAAGCTCTCTTTGAGGTGATATCGTTTTTTCTTTATGTTTTCTTTTTTATAATGAGAAGGGCATTTTCGTCTTTTTTCATAGATAAGTGGTCCTGTCCCATCTTGTTCCACCTTTTAGGATCTAACAAAAAGTACAGCTTTTTGTTTTTGTCCCATTGACATCAGTTTCAGTCTCAGTCAGGTTACACAGTATGGGGCTTAAAGGATGATATGTTTTGATATTTCAAATTTTTTTTTAATAAAAGTTGAAACTGGTGGACTTATTTTAATTAGGTTTTGGATGAAATTCATCAGCAATCTGTAGTTTCTTCATCAAGGCCTACACTGTCATCAATCGGATCAATTCCTGCTCCAATTGAAGTTGTGGAAGCACTTCCTCTTAAACTCTATCACAAGTTGCCAAATCATTTAAATGAAGATGATGCACAGTATGTATATAATATATATTTTTCTCCTTATCAATAAATATTGTGATGATGAGAATGGGCAAATAGGTAAATTTAGCTTGAAGTTTTTTTAAAGAAGAAATATTGTAATTTTGGGTTTGGTTAATTTGTGAACAGATGTTACATTTGCCTTGTTGAATATGAAGATGGAGATGAAGTTCGTGTTCTTCCATGTCATCATGAGTTTCATAGACTATGCATTGACAAATGGCTCAAGGAAATCCACAGGTGCTTTTTTGCTAATCTTTTTTTATTCTAGGGTTAAATGTGTAATTATGAAATTACATTTCACTTAAGTTTAAAACTTTAAATTCACTTGATGAAACAGGATTTGCCCATTATGTCGTGGGGACATTTGCAAAACGGGCTCATTGCCTACTGAAGGTTTGCAACTATAAAAGACCCTTTTGCCCCTGTGTACCTATAGAACCAAGCTTGGAACTTGAGGGTAAAACGGGAAAACTAAAAATCTATGGGGTGTTGGTTTTGGTTTGTGTTTGGGTTTCTTGACTTGACTTGTTAAAGCCTTGTAAAAAAAGGATGGAAGTTTTTGTGAAAAATCATTTTGGTGCAAGAATTCTTGAAAAATAAGTGAGAAAACAAGATTTGAGTTGGCTTCTTTCCTAGAAACCGAAGATCCGGATGTATTTTGTTGATTTTTATTTTTTTGAATTTTAATGTCAAACAACTATTTTGGTTGTCTTGTATTTTTTTGTTACATTCTTTGTACTTTGGTGGTGGTTTTGCTAGTTGTTTGAAGATAAGATTTAATATGATAAATTATGTGTGGTTTATTTTTAGAACAAATTACTGAAATCGTCGTCCCTGTGGTTTGCCAAAATTTCGTGTTGGGTCCCTAACTTTTGTTTTGCATTCGGACTGTCCCTAGGTTTTGATTTTGTTACGGTGTAAGTCCCTGCCTAATAGAAAATGACTATAATGCCCTTAATATTTTCCTTTTCAATTTTCTTATTATTTTTTTAAATAAAAGAAATGATTTAAGTGATTTATTGACCTAATTGCACTCTTACTCTTGCTCTACTTCTACCATTCCCACTCCCACAGCCAGTCATCGGCCACCATCAGCCATCTCCAACCGCCGCCAGCCACCGGAAAACCACAACAATCGAACCTCAAACAATTATCAAACCATAATCTACCCGAAAATCTGAAAGTCATACCAGAAATCAAACAATCACACTATCACCACCATATGTCACTACCATCGTCAAAAACCTGTCAGCCACCGGAAATCATCACCGGCCACCATCGGAAAAATGAAAATACCTCTAGAAAAATCTATTATATAACCTAAACATTCGATGAGATATGAAAACCAAAGTTGATGCAGATCTGAACAAATCTAAAGCAAACACTAGCCACCCACTGTCGAACACCTACTCCTCTAACCCTAACTTGTAACTCAAATCCGGCGAGACCAAAACTCAAACGACCAAAGCATCGACATAAACCACACGTCACTACCATCTCCGCTCTGAAGCCACCACCATCGCTGCTCTAAAGCCACAACCACCGTGCCCTGAAGTCTCCACCATCGGATCTGCTGCCACCACCACTACTATTGACCATCGCCAAATAGATCTACTTCAGGAAAGCGATCAACAAGCAGATCAGGACAAAAATGGGAGGAAGACGAAGTAGAGAGAAATCGACGTCGGTAAAACATTTGCAAAACTGATGATGGCGGCTGAAGAGGTTTTCAGCGAGAGAGATAAAAGCGACAAGAAGAAAGAGTCGATAAATACGAAGTAGACGACGGTCTGAGTGCCTTCGTCGCCAGCGATCTGGTGGTTTCTGGTGGCCACGATTTGGTGTCTCTGGTGGGTAGGGGTTGAGTTATTTTCTTTAACTGATTATTTTGATTGATAAAATATTAAACTGAAAAATAAAATATTAAGGGTATTATAGACATTTTCTATTAGGCAGGGACTTGCATCATAACAAAATCAAAACCTAAGGACGGTCTGAGTGCAAAACAAAAGTTAGGGACCAAACACGAAATTTTGGCAAACCACATGGACAATTTCAGTAAATTATTCTTATTTTTACTTGATACTAAAAGAACGAAAAAGTTTGGTAAAAGAGAAACTTTGTATTAAATCCCAAGTTTGTTAAGACTAAATATGTTTTAATATCATTTATCAAGAAACTTTGTATTAAATCCCAAGTTTGTTAAGACTAAATATGTTTTAATATCATTTATCAAGAACGTTTTATTACAACCATATGGAAAATGACCTTAATAGTTGATTGTGAACTAAGCTAGTAATTGTTTGAGTTTTGGGTCAATATGACAAGAGTTTGATTTTGAAGCTTTATTAGAAGTAGTTTGACTGTTTAGAGAAGATTGGTGAATAAGAAGATGTAGTTATTTTTATATCGGAAACTTGACTTTTGATTTCCAATGAAACCTATTTCAATTGCAAACATGAAAGTCACAAGTTTGACTTGCAGCAGTGATAAGAATGTTCATGAACCCAAAAAATTACATCTAACCACTACTATAATGTTTCAAAAGGAAAATATTATTATGAGTATTGATAGGTAAGGTTACACTAAATGAAAATTTAAAATGGAAAAGAATTATAATATAAGATGTTATATCCGCAACAATACAACAGACCCTGATAATCATATTAAAATGGGATAGATGAAGAGGAAATGTTAGACAAATGTGCTTCCATAAGAGGTAGAGCAACTGCTTCATATAGATGACCTGCGCAACCGATATTTGTAAAAAAGACAAAGAAAAAAATACCCCGTAATGGTTTTGTAAATTTTAAGGAAAAAATGTGACATGGATGTAAACGTGGATTAAGGGTCTCCAGGTGGAATAAGGGTTTTGTAAATTGGCTTTCACGAAGACGTCTGTAAGGTTCGATCGATCAAGTTTCCTCGCCATTTTGTGAACTCGATTCGTTGCTAAAGCCGACTGCTATGTTCTTGAAATCGATTTCTATCCTCTCCGTTTTCAGTCCAGCAACCACCTAATCTCTCCCCAAGCTTTAGAAAATGGCAGCTGCTCAGTTGAAATTGACTTGTTTTCTTCCTTCGTTTGAAGGTCTGAGATAGAAACCACCTAATCGATTGTGGTGTCTTCTCCGTTTAGAAGTTCGACACTCAGGTCAACCTGTAGTCTGGTCGTCAAATTTTCTACTACCGTTGCTCCCAATTACACTTCATTGAAACCATTGGGTGACAGAGTGTTGGTAAAAATCAAGGTTGTAGAGCAGAAAAGTGCAGGTGGTATATTACTCCCATCCACTGCATAAACGAAGCCTCAAGGTGGTGAGGTTGTTGCAGTTGGAGAAGGCAGGACAATTGACCACAAGCATAACTCAACTTATCTGTAACTACACATGAAGTGAAAATAGAAGCTCCATTCATTTTTGTATGAAGGCGTAATGGTTGATTCAAGATAATGGAAATGAAACATTAAAAAAACTATGTTCAAATATTCAATTTTGAAGTTATGTTTAATTTGAATTTAATTACTACCAGTTATTTAATAATGTTAGAATGAAATATAACTACCACTATATCATTATCTACATTAAATAAACAATAATTTTTATAATTTTATGCTTTAGGACCATTTTACCCCTGTATACTGATTTTAACAGTCAATTAAGGTGCACAAAGACGAATCTACTCTTGCGTTAGGCTAATCATACATACATCTTTTTACGACCAAATTGCCCCTATATACAATATGTTATTATATGTAAATTGATAAGAAGTTACAAAATGCAATTTTTTTTGTTCATATTTAAGTTTCTGAATAAAATGGGACAGTGTATGCAGTTTTTATGTTCAAAATGAAAGCAAAGTTTTTTTTTTTTTTTTTTTGGTTAAAGTTAACAAATTTTAACAGTAAAAAACACATATTTTTTTTATCATTAAAAGTTTGTGACTAAAATACCCCTATGACCAAGGTTAAAATTTTACAAGGTTAAAACTTTCCAACATTGTTGTTATACCCTTGACAAAAATGACAGTTCATATAAGGCAAAAATGATAGTTTTGTCCCTTAATAAACATGATGGTGTAACCCTTCATAGTTTTGTGCCTTGGACTTTAATTGTGAGTGGAATCAGTCATTCCATTCCAGTTGCACACCAAGGAAAAGGTCTTACCTTTCTTACATAAAGATTGGTTCCAAACTACAAGTTTCCAAAATAAATACTTATACCCATTCCATTTCAAAAATATTACTTTATTACATCATATTAAGTTTAACACATAAGTAAATTTCCATGCCCCTGTTGACAGTTCATAGACAGTTTATGGATCATTTTGCCCATTTTGTTATTATTCAAAAAATACATTGCTATTTCTGGGCATGCCCCTCCATTATTATGGCTTGATGATAGTTTATGGACCATTTTACCCCTACTGTTACATGAACAATATAACTAAAGATTTATACTTTTGCATCCCTTTACACCATTATACTATCAAAGCTCTAAAGTCTAATCTACCCTCTAATATGGTCTCACTATCATCTTCTGGAGTGTTGCGATTTTTTTCCAAACACCAATTCAGAAATTAAACCTAAAAGAACATATTAACAGAAAGGGAAAATGACTTATATGGGTAACTATGTTTTAAAATCGTTCAAAAAATACCATTTAAGTTTGGTGTGTGCAAAAAACACCATCCAAGTAAAGAATTTGTACAAAAAACACCAATGAACTACATTCTTTGTTCAAATTTGACCTTGTGGTAACTGGCAATTACCGGTAAAAAATAAGTAAAGGAAAAAAACAAGAGGAAATGACTCAAAGAGGTAACTATGTTTCAAAATTGTTCAAAAAACACCATCCAAGTTTGGTATGTTCAAAAAACACCATCCAAGTAAACTTTTTGTACAAAAACACCAACAAACTATATTTTTTGTTCAAATATTACCCACCGGTAACTGGCTCTTACAGGTTAAATGATGACTTGACTTAACTATTATGACATGGAAAAATAATTATTGACAAAACAATAAATGATATATACCTCCTTTAAAAATTGATTTAGGGTTTCTTCATGAACGAATGAGTACTTCTTCTCCTATGATTGATCTTCTTCTTCTAAAGTGATGATCTCGAACTCAAGTCCAAAACTCCAATTCTTGACTTAAGGCAAAAAGGGCTCCTTTACCCTTGGATATAAAGAATGATGAAATCGGACTTAGAATGAAGAAGTTATGGTCTTTGGAAGATTTGCGGTTCTTGACCCTAGCCGAGTACGCTAGGAGTACACCGGGCGTACTGGCTCGACATCCCAATCGTTGAGGCTTCAGCATATGTTGGGCGTATGCATGGACTTGTTTAAGTTAGGCCTCAGGCCCACATGATTGTAGCAAGTCATTTTTTGGGCTTAAGGCCATGTTGGGGGTTCTTGGGCCATATTGGGCCTTAGAGGCCTTATGGTTGGGCTTGGATGCCTTTGGGGCTTTTTATGGATTTGGGCCTTAGGGGGAGGGAGGCCCATTAAGGCAGGCGTAAAGGAGCCTTTTTTGCCTTAAGTCAAGAATTAGAGTTTTGGACTTGAGTTCGAGATCATCACTTTAGAAGAAGAAGAGCAATCATAGGAGAAGAAGAAGTCATTTGTTAATGAAAAAACCCTAAATTGAGTTTTAAAGGAGGAATATATCATTTATTGTTTTGTCAATAATTATTATGTCATGTCATAATAGTTAAGCCAAGTCATCATTTAACCTGTAAGAGCCAGTTACCGGTGGGTAATATTTGAACAAAACATATAGTTTGTTGGTGTTTTTTGTACAAAAAGTTTACTTAGATGGTGTTTTTTGAACATACCAAACTTGGATGGTGTTTTTTGAACGATTTTGAAACATAGTTACCTCTTTGAGTCATTTCCTCTTGTTTTTTTTTTCCTTTACTTATTTTTTACGGTAATTGCCGGTTACCACAGGGCTAAATTTGAACAAAGAATATACTTCGTTGGTGTTTTTTATACAAATGCTTTACTTGGATGGTGTTTTTTGAACACACCAAACTTAAATGATATTTTTTGAACAATTTTGAAACATAGTTACCCATATAAGTCATTCCGTCCTAACAGAAGTTGAAGAAGAAGAGAATAGAAAGTAATGATGCAAATCGTTTAATTGTTGTAATGTTAAACTGGAAGTTCTCTGTCGAATACGAATTAAGGAGTCGCAATCGTCTTTTGCCAAGAGTCGTTGAATTCATTCCAAAGCAGAAAGTGGCGACTGATACGCAATTTATAATCGATCAGAATAAAATAAAATTGATTTGGAACATCGAATTTGTAGCGACTAGAACGATTGGAATTACAATTGGAAACGCTTTGAGAATTGAGTTGAGTCGCGACCCAGGTAACTATGCACAGGACCCCAAGAAGAAGACGATGCAGGAGAAGACAAGTAGGATAAGAAGAAATAAGTCGTTCCCTTTCTTTTCTTTGTAGCCCTAAATGTCATGTCATCCCCATTTCACCATGTCATTACTCTTAGACCAAGTCAACAAATTTTTAATCCAAGTCATCAATTACCCACAAAAACCGGTTACATTAGGTGGGATTTAAACAAAATGTATATTTCATTAGTGTTTTTTATACAAATACTTTAGTTAGATGGTATTTTTTTTAACAGGAAAAACTTCAATGGTCTTTTTTGAACGTTTTTGAAACTTTCTTACCCTTATAAGTCATTTTCCCGAAAAAAAAAAGTAAATCAAAGTTAACATCAAAACATAAACATATGTAAACTAAATTAGGATCATATGGATCTAAGAACCTCCAAAATGAGGCAAACAAAGAAAGAAGTCATTGTGAGCGGTAAAATATAAGCATATGAACAAGAATTATGTCTCAACAATACAAATTAACAAACAAAACATAAAAGGAGGCCATTCTACCCAACAACCGCTTTTAAAAACATATTTTTTAAATTAACCAGTGTATCTTTGTTTTTATGAAATCTTTTCTCTCATCTTTATTCTTAAATATATCATATATTTTATATAAAATTATATTTAACAATAAATGAGGTTAAATAGTATAAGCATATTACAATACACAAATTAAAATAAATAATCATAAAATGAAACAAATTAAGTACTTAAAAATAATAAGGTTGGAAGATTAAGTATAGCTGGAAGTATAATAAAAATATTATTATACAAAAATAGTTAATTATATAAAATACTAAACTTAAAAGAATATATTTAATAGAATATAATTAGTTGCTAATATTGACCAAAATTTCTACCATCAGATACAAAACAATTCACAAGGTTGATTTTATATTATTTACCTCTCCTAATGGCTAATAATAATATACATTTTCTTTCCTAAAAACTTATAAAAATGGTTTTTAAACAAGAATAAAAATATTATAATTAATTAAACGCCATTGAAATTACAGATTTGAGAGCGATAGATTACAGTGTTGTTTTCTCTGTCTCCAAAACAAAACCCTAACCCCTCTTTTCCGAAGAAACGCCACATCTTCTCAATCCAAATTCGAAAATGGTGTGCATACGCAAAGCAACCATAGACGACCTGCTTGCGATGCAAGCCTGCAACCTCTTCTGTCTTCCTGAAAACTACCAAATGAAATACTACTTCTACCACATTCTCTCATGGCCCCAGCTCCTCTACGTCGCCGAAGATTATGGAGGAAAGATCGTCGGTTATGTGCTTGCTAAGATGGAAGAAGAAACCACCGAGTGTCACGGACACATCACTTCCCTTGCTGTTCTTCGAACGCATCGAAAGTTAGGGCTCGCAACCAAGCTCATGGCTGCTGCTCAGAACGCCATGGAACAGGTAGGTCTATCTCTCTATTTCGTCAGTTTGCGAATTTTGATATCGGTTTTTGAGTAATTTGATTGGATAGTATTGAGTTGTGAATAAATTTGGATTCGAATCATTCGATAGTATTTGATGTATCGTGATTCGTGATTTGTGATCGCTTCTTCTTTGATCGCTTGCTAAAGTCCATTTTTTGTTAGGTCTTTGTTCAATACTGTAATAAACAAATCAATGAACGTAAGCTGCTACCCTTATTCAAATATGTTCATAAATCATTATAACTCATTCTTTTTGACTTATAAATCATATATTTGTTCTTTGTTCTTCGCATAGACTGATTTCTTTTTTTTTTTTTTTTTTAAATTAGGTTTTTGGTGCTGAGTATGTGTCACTCCATGTGAGGAAGAGTAACAGGGCAGCATTCAATTTGTACACAGAAACATTGGGATACAAGATTCATGATATGGAGGCTAAATATTATGCAGATGGAGAAGATGCATATGATATGAGGAAAGAACTCAAAGGAAAAACTCAACATCAACATCACCACCACCACCACCACCACCACCATGGTGGTGGTTGCTGCTCTGGAGATGCAAAAGCAGAGTGATGTAGGTACAATTTTCTATGAGGAGGGGCATTTATGTCATTTGCATAGATGAGAGATGAGAGCAACTCTTTGTCTTGTCTTACTTTTTTGGGGTGGACAAAAGGTTATAATTTTTGTTCCACTGACAACAATCACAGAACAATGTTGTAGGATAACATGGGATTTTTTTTATTTGGCAGAAATACCCTCAAGTCGAATGAAGAAACGGGAGAAGATTGCATGGTTCTATATATACCAAATACCATTTCTGTTTTGTGATGTTATTGTGTTAATTGCAACATCTGTTATCTTTGCATAAAGTATAAAATGAAGTATTTTTATACATTACTAGCTATGGTGAAGGTTATTTTAGACATTTGCTCACTTTTACTATTGGCCAACTATCTTTAGAATTGTGAGACTTGAAACAAAAGATTGTTAAGGGGCTGTTTGGCAAGATCTGAATCTTTAAGATCTGAATTTTGTAATGATGTTTGGTTGGAACCTCTGAATTACAGTATTGAATGATAAAAATGACCATTTTACCATTTTGTATTATTTTTTGCTGAATTCAAGGTTTTTGTTTATATAATAACCAAATCAACTTCATACATTATTATAAAAAAAATATAAAAACTACATAAAATCCAAATTAAACATAAATCAAAGTCAAACATAAATTAAACATAAATCTATATAGGCATGCATGTTTTGTATCACTCTAATTAAATACAAACTGAAACTCTCACAAGTAGGAAAACATGTTTTCTCTTCCTTCCTCCCATTTCACCAATTCCATCACTTCATTCCAACTTTTTCTAATCATCTTTCTTCCTTTTAACCCAAGGTCATTTTGGGAAAACATGTTTCCTCTTGGTTCCTCCTAATTCTGTAACCACCAAAACCACACCTTCAAAACATATGTGATGAAACCCGTCAAATTGGCAAACATGATCTTGAACCATCATCTTACCCATTAATCACTAATCATAACCCATTTAAAAAAAAGACTCAAATAAACAACGCCCATAACAAATAAATTAAGCAAATGAATTCAATTTCAGCAAATTAATTCAATTTCAGCCATACATACACATATATTTTGATTTCATAATTCCATTTCAGCAAATGAATTCAACAATAATTTAGCACAAATCAGCAAGATCCGCAACAGATTTCAGCTATATAGTTCAACAAATAAACACAAACTCAATAAGTTTCAGCAACAGATTTCAACTATACATACACATACATTTCAGAAATCAATAAAATCAGCAAGATCATCAACTTATATTTTAGAAATCAAGCCATATCAGCATTTAAGATTTATCAGTTTTTAGATTTATCAAACATCATATACTATAGCATCGTTTTCAGAAAGAGGGAACGTGGGAGGCAAAGCTGTCGGAGGCGCAGCAGTCGCCGGAGGTAGAGAAGACGCCGACAATCAACAATACATTCCAGAAAAAACAGCAAAAAACAAGTTTATATCTATTAATACTCGATTTTCAGGGCAAAAAAAATGACAAAAACCTTATCTACAACCGGAGGTTGGCATCGTTTTAAATAGGTGGAGGTCTATGTTGCTGCAATAGATGGCGGAGGCGAGGCGACGAAATTGGCGGCGGTGGTGTTGTAGATCGGAGGAAGCAGACGATTATTGGAGATCGGTGAGGTATAAGAAGTGGGGTGAGAAGGAGGAGAAGGGGGCGAGAAAGAGACAACGTGTTTTTGGGTCAAGGGCATAGGGCGTCTTTTATTTTTCAGATGGAGTTTGAAATCTAATTCGGTAAGTGCTAAAATTCAGATTCAGACCAAAACTTAAGAGATAAACAAACGGTCAGAATCTTAAAGATTCAGACCTACCCCTTATTAAGAGGTATTAAGATACAAACAAACAGGCCCTAAGTTGAATGAAATTTATAACTTATTGGCATAAAGAAAAAGTGGTTTCAACGACATTAACTTTTTGGAAATGATGTTCAAAGTGAAAGTAATGGGAAAGCGTTTACCCACCATAAATGTTGGGGAATTGTACAAAGTTGTCCAAAGTGGGTTGTGGTTCAATTGACGGAGGAATGAAACATATGGGTTTGAAAGGTCAAAAACATCTGAGTCCAACAATTACACATAAATGTCAGATGAGCATTGTCATATCGACCTAACAACAAAGATGTTGCCTTCAATGAGAGCACACGGTATGTGTTTGAGATTGCTCGTTATTACAGACGTGGACACGTCTTAACGGCGTTGTAACAAGGGAGCCCCCCCCCCCCCCCCTACTCGTTGTTTCTCGTTACGGGGCATGTCGTTGCCGTTACCACCAGATGAAACGCCCAAATTTCGAACGTTCGGCCATTTTGACTGTTGACGACTTGATTAAAAAAATATATATATTTTTTCTAATTATAAATACATTTCATTCTCATACATTTTATATACATTTTCATTCATTCTTTCTATATTTCTACTTCAACAACAAAAAATGAAACAAAACCCAAACACTCCAACACAACCATCCGTTGGAACGCAAACGGGAGGGAGAGGGAAAACTATAGCGGTTGACATGGAAAATGAGGAACCTCTATATTGGTGGACACCGGATGAAGAAAATGCTTTGGCACAAGCGTGATGTGGTACTTCAAAAGACGAATGTCGCGGAAATATGATGAAGAAAGGTGCTTATTGGGAGGCGGTGTGCAAAAAATTTCACACTATATTGAAGAAAAAACCATATCGCAATACGGACATGCTTAGTAGCAAATGGATTCAAATTAGCAAACGGTGTACAAAATTCACTGGTATTTACAACCGGCTTAAGGCGCAACAACAAAGCAGAACCAACGACGTGAATTTGTTCAAAGTTGCAAAAGAAACAATATCGGGTCGAGATGGGATATATGTTTGAGTTCGAGAAAGCGTGGGAGCTGGTGCAATTTGATCCAATGTGGAATAAAACTCCTACATCGTAGTAAAATGTTATGTATTAGGCTTAATTAATGTTGTCTTTTAATGTTGTTTTATTGTAATCTTAATTTTAGTTTTTAAAATTATATCTTTTTTTTTTTTAATATTATGTTTTATAAAAATATATTTTAGTTAGATATTATGTTTTATTTAAAATATATTACTTTTTTACAACAAAAATAAATTCTGGAAAAAAAAGAAACTCGAAAAAAAAAAAAAATTATGACATGAAAAAAAATTGATGTCACATCTTATTATAACATTGTGACAATTTCCCCACTTGGTGTTAACCATTGCTTATGTAGCATATGATGTGGCACCAATTTGGTGTTATAACTAGTTGCACATTCAATGCTCTAAAAAACTTTTTATGGAATAACATTCAACAATTAGTTGAGTTGATAAAATAGATTGAACATATAATTATACAAAAACAAAAGATGGTGATACATCAAGAAATGGTAGGGATGAAGGAAAAAAAGGCGTAATTAGAAATCTTGAAATCGAAGACGGATGATTTGGAAGGCGACGCCCTCCACTCAACACTAGCTATGCAAAAAGGAGTTAGGAATAAGTATTTGTAATGTTTATAATTTTTATTATGTAAATTTTATTTTTACGAATTAATGAAATATTTTTAATTTAATTAATCTATATTTATATTTGTATTTATTTATTAGATATTATTTATATTAAAAAATTAATAAATTTATAATGGAGAGTGGTGTCCAGAATGAAGCGGTAAATAGTGAAAAATGAGTGTGTTGTCTTTGTACTGAGAAGAGAATAATATTTGCTTTATGGTTATGACGCGAGAGGACAAAGAAATGGTGTAGTAAGCCCATTGAAAACAACCGACACCTAAATAAACCGACCGACCTGTTTAAGATTTGGGGGGATGTGTTCGGGTTATTCGGGTTTCAAGTAAGGAAAATCAGGTAATCGGTTTACCCGTTTTAACATCGGATCGGGTGGTATCGGATAAACATATATATATTATCGGGTATATCCGAAATACCTGATTAAAATTAAAAAAGAAATACCCACCATGCTTCTCTTTCTATTTCTTATATACACAGCTGTGCATAATTACATTATTTTATATGTTATGTTAAGTATATAGTAATCTAAATTTGATGATAAAACTAAAACAAATACATCCATAAGTCTTTACTTGGATATATTATATGTTTGAGATATGACTAAGTTAATGAAATATTGCTGTTAAAGTTTCTTGTTTCAAATATATAAAATAATAGTTATTAAACCAAACTTATACATCAACAAAAGTTTTTTTTATTTTATTAGTTTTAATGAATTAAACAGAAGGGAAGAAGTATAGGATGTAATACACTTCTTTAGACGTCTTCAACGGAAAGGTTTGACACCTCCAACTGTTTTTGGCTTTTATTTAATAAATTTAAATGACTTATTTATAATGCCAAGCATGACTCATATGGCTTTGGTTTAATTAAAGAGATCTGGCATCCTTAAATTTGTTTGTTGCTCAATTGAAGAATTATTTTTACAATGACGAATTGATGAATTATGTTGCTTGTGAAAATCTAGGTTTAAAAGGGTATTTGAGTAATTTTACAATGATGAAATGCTAAGAATTGAATTCCATGGGTTTTAGGATGAAACCGAACTCATTTGCAATTGCAACCAAACCTAGGATAGGAATGGAATGCAATTCCAATTCCAGGCAAACCCTATGGAATCCCGAATTCCAACTAAATTCAATGCGGTATCTAATAAGCATAAAAGCAATAAGAACTATTTGCAAGTTTGTATACAAGTAATTATTCAAAGAAATGATTTGGATGAACAAAGAATGGCACTAAAGCTTTGAAGAACTCCATCAACATACAACATACAAGAACGATGTAATCAGATTCAACCTAAATGTATTGAAAGCACATATCAAACTACAATCGTTCTCTGCGAGAGGGAACAAGAAAAGACATTGTCCCTACAAAATTGTACAACACACAGACAGACCCATCGATTCATCTAATATTATCCAAAAGGAACAAATCAATCACACCATTGAAGAACAACAGCTATGTTCAAATTCAAACGTACCAGGATCTAACTGGATCATCAATTGAAGCTGTAAGCTGCTCTAGATGAAGAATCGCTACCAACAACCGAAAGCAAACCTCCATCCACAGCCTCTTGTTCATCAAGAAACAAGTCATCAGGGCTTCTAAACGCCGCATGTAACCCCACAATCACTGCCACTATGAGCAAGGAGACGAACACATTCATTCCGACATTCGTGAAAGCCAAGGCGAAGATTGTTAATAAACTCAGACAGGTTAGCACGACTCGGTCGTCAACAACTCGGTTGAAGATCATAATAGGGCTGCGAGGATCCCGGAAGAAGTAAAGAAAAAACCAAGCAACGAGTACGATCAGAAAAATAATCATCGAAATCGGGTGGTAAATGAGGCTGAGGAAGATTATTATAAGCATCACCATGGCGTAGTTGACTCGGAAGTAGTTGAGATTTTGCCTGATTCGAGACATGGAGTCTTCGTAGCTTATCGGCCGAGAGATGGCGGAGAAGTCGAAAAAGTCTCGCCATGGGCGGCGCTTGGCGACGAAGTTCTCCGTGTGGAACCTCGCCCGAGCGAAAATTGTGGAAGGAGACCCTGGTGGAAGGGTGGAGGTGCTGGGGCTGCTGACGGCGGTGCTGCTGGGGATTCCACTGTAACCGGTGTTTGAGATCTTGGACATTGTTAAAGAGATTTATTAGTAACAGAAAAATGGGAAACGATTACCAAATTGAAACCCTAGATTTTGGGATGCTATTGCTACTGGATCTGTAAAGGTAAAGGTAGTTAGAAGAAATGGAAACCGACAGTGCCACGTGGTCTTGATTCATCAAAGTATATGCACACCATCATCATTATTTAATGCTATAAAATTGATAAAATTGAGAAATTAAATATACTTCTATTTTTTCTTCTTTTTTATTTTCCTGCCTAATGAAATTATGACACGTGTCATATTTAGATAAGATTAATAATATTTTAATACACTTGTCATAATTTCAAATGGGTAGGAAGAAAAGTAGGAGGATATAGAAGGTGTTAGTGTTACTTTAGCCCTACAATGTTCCGTACATTGGTTTAAATGGTAATTTATGATTTTTTTTTGTCTTTGAAAGGTACGAACTTTTATTTTACTGGTTAATTTGGTACCTTTACTCATTTTTGAAGGTTACACCGCCTTGTCAGTTGCCAACTAAGCACGTGAGTCAACAATGACTCAGTGATGAGTCGACTCATCCTGATTTTGAAGACGAAGATTACTTCCAGGAAGAAGTCGTCAAGGAAATACATTCTTCAATCCCAAAGTTCATTAATAGTGGTGGCGGTGGAAATGGGGGTAAAGGTGATTAAAAAAAGGCGATTGTCGTTAATGAAGAGAGTGAAAAAAGTTCCGGTGGTGAGTTGCATTATAGAAATGACCCAACTGTAATAGAAGACAAACCGGTGGAATTTGAAGTTCATGTGGTTGATAAAGAAGAAACATCTAGATAGGAAAAACCTCTTGCTGATTTTCAAAACGATTCCGAAGTGGTTAGGGAAATTCAAGTCCAATTTGCGAGCTTCAGAATCCAGCAATGAGCTAGCAAAGATGCTTGAGGTCGGAAAAGTTCCACACAACAGAAAACACGCCGCCTATCAAGTTCCCTCAAAGATGTTGAACGTCTTTTCACCATCATTAGCAATCGCAACTTCTAAATACACATTTGCAGAAACCACCGATCCTTCCAACTTAGAAGCTGGTATAGATTTAAGAACAAAGTCAAAACATCTTTCATCCACCTTACATAAGCTCTATCTTTGGGAAAAGAAATTGTTCGAGGAAGTTAAGGTATGTTAACATTTTTATTATCTCTCTTCCATAGATGCTGTTCTTGAATCTTGATTCTTGTATGTAAGTTTGGGTTTTTTTTTGTACTTTTTCATATGATTCATGAGTAATTAATCTTTATTTTTAGGTTAACAAGAATGTGGAGGTCAATGTTGGAATGCCACCATAGTCAAACTCAAGCTATTGCATCTCACAAACATTTCAGTGATGATAGTCTTGAAGCCACATTACAGCTTTAACATGAAGTTTTAAATTGGACTCTTAGATTCTCTTGTTGCTTTGGAGCACAAAAGGGATTTGTAACATCATTAAACAACTGGCTTCTAAAATATCTCTTATACATCCCTAAAGAAACAACAGATGGACTTGTTCCATTTTCCCCTTCAAGAATCGGTGCTCCAATTGTGTTCATAATATGTAACAAATGGGCACAAGCAATGGAAAGGATTTCAGATAAAGAAGTGGTGGAATCCATGCGGGATTTTGTGAGGATTATGCTTCAGTTATAGGAAAGGGATAAACAAGAAATAAGAATATGGAAAGGAAAGTTATGGATTTGGAAAGGGAGGATGTGAAGATTCATAAGGAGTTGCAGGTTCTTGATAAAATAATTATTGTTGGTGGTTATGGAGAAGATAATGGGATTTCAGTTGTTTATCAGAGTAAGACTAGTAAAAGTGTTGGAGCTCAAACGAATTTGAGACTTGTTTTTGAAGCTATGGAGAGATTTACAGCTGCTTCTTTGAAAGCTTGTGATGAGTTGTTGCAACATATTGAAGAAGATATGGTTTCTCGTGACAATTAAAGAAAAAAAAAGACTTAAACTGAAAAATGGAATTAAGGAGCTCGAGTTCATCTGGTTGAATCAGATGTCTAGTCAAGACACAACTTGTCACGAATAAGGTGAATGACTTATTTGGGTTATATGAAAGCACTAAAGATATATACATAGGATGTACCCTAACCCTAAACAATCACTCCTTCCAAATCGACCTAATATCGGTTACAATAGGAAGTTTTTATGTGATTATTGGCATGGATTGGTTAAGCTCTCACCATGCTGATATCATGTGTTATGAAAAAGCCGTCCGACTTAACTTACCAAATAACGAAACCCTGTTCATCTATCGTGACAAACCCGAAACGAACCGCCGAATCGTCTCATGCATCAAGGCTCAAAAGTACATGCGCAAGAAGTACCACACATTCCTAGCCCACGTTGTTGATGAGAAGAGAGAAGTGAAGGACATCAAGGATATCCCAGAAGTCTGCAACTTTCCCGACGTATTCCCAGAAGACCTTCCGGGAATACCACCCGTGCGACAAGTCGAGTTCAGAATCAACATGATTTCTGGAGCCACTCCCATAGCCAAATCACCATATCGATTAGCCCCCACAGAGATACAGGAGTTGTCCAGTCAACTGAACGAACTGCCGAGCAAAGGATTCATCAGACCAAGCTTCTCACCTTGGGGAGCACCAGTTTTGTTCGTAAAGAAGAAAGATGGATCATTCCGCATGTGCATTGACTATCAGGAGTTGAACAAACTCACTATCAAGAACCGGTATCCCCTACCCCGAATTGACGACCTGTTCGACCAACTACAGGGATCAAGCTACATCTCAAAAATCGATCTAAGTTCGGGGTACCATCAACTCAGAATACACGACGAAGATATTTCTAAGACGACGTTTAGGACTCGTTTCGGCCATTACAAGTTCGTTGTGATGCCCTTCGGATTGACTAATGAACCCATAGTATTCATGGATCAAATGAATCGCGTATGTCGGCCTTACCTGGATAAATTCATGATAGTGTTCATCGATGACATCCTAATCTATTCGCGAAGTAAGGAAGAGCATAGTCAACATCTGCAGATAGTCTTGGAGACACTAAGGGCGGAAAATATGTACGCAAAGTTTTCAAAATGTGAATTTTGGATTCGAAAGGTGGACTTTTTGGGACACGTGGTCAGCAAAGAAGGGATACATGTGGATCCCTCCAAAATTAAGGCAATTGAAAACTGGGAAGCGCTAAGGACACCGACATAAATCCGCCAGTTTTTGGGCCTTGCTAGCTGTTAGGCGTGTCAAACCCAACAAATAAAGGGGTACGATATACTCCAAAAGAATCCCACTATATTGCACTAAAAGGTAGTACAAGGCAAGCCCGGTCGATCCACAGAGACACGGGATAATTAGTCTATACCTCTTTGCGCAAGGTACTTTGGTCACAAAAGGGGGTTTTGTTTGCAAAAGTCAAATAATGACAATAACAATCAACTTTGGAACATGCAGAAAATGAAATAGATTTGTAGACAAGTTGTAAAAGTGTTTCCAGTTCTGGTTCTCAATGTTGTCATTTAACCTGATTATGACTTGATGTAATTTGTGATTACTATTCTAAGTTGGTACTGAAAGATATTAACACGCTCTAATACCTCTCGCTTGCCAAATTATCTAACCAAAACACGCTCTTTGACTAGACCTAGCTTTACTAATTCAACCTAAACACGCTCTTAGATTATATTGAAAAACTGCATTAAGTTTTGTACAAGCTTCCCAACAATGTTCATTTCTTCTCATACGCTCGGAAGTGTGAAAACATGTGATAAATATTCTACAATAAGAAAACCTATTGTTTGTTACCAACCATTAACTTTATAGAACGATTAGGTGCCCTAAAAGTTAATTAACTACACAAAAATTCAAATCATGAAAGTGGCCAATCAAACACAAATCAAATTTAAGGATTCTAGTTTAAACAAGAACATAATCACTAGAATAGAATCACAAATCAAACATCAAATCATATGCTTCAAGTCAAGCAATCAACATATCTTGAACAAGAACTAGAAACTAGGGTTTCTTAGCCACACATGGCTAGAACAAGATCACAAGAATAAAAGATAGAAATAATGTGGAATTACAAGTTACAAATAAGAGAAATAATGTTTCCAAATGATAAAGGGTCAAAACCTTGCAAAAACCTTCGAAATCCCCTCTCAAAATGTGCTTTGATATGTTCTGTGTGTGTAAAAATGGCCCTCAACCCGTAATATGAAAGATAGGGAAAACTGCCAAAAGTTGGTTTTTGGGTCGAACACGGCCCGTGTTAAAATAGGCTAAACTAACACGGTCCGTGTTCAGTAGCCAACACGGCCCGTGTTGATTTGCACTAAACTGATATGGCCCGTGTTCAGCATGGTCAACAACTCCCATTTTGGTCAACACGACCCGTGTTGATTTTGTAGTGTAAATCCAACACGGCCCGTGTACCCCTCTGACTCCGAATCCAAACTTGATTTTTCCAACTTTTTCGTTCTTCGCCTGATCATCCCGAAATCTTCACCAATGCTTCCCGGCACCTCCCAAAGCGCATTCCAAGCTCCGGTTTACCTGAAAAAGACATGAAAGTGTGCAAATAAGCTTGTTCTAGAGACTAACATGAATATGATGAAATGCAAGAAAAAGGAAGAACCATTATGCTAAATAGATGCATGAAATGGGACTAAAAGGTGTGCAAAAAGGTGCACAAATTGCACCTAACAAATATCCCCAAGCTTAGACCTTTCTTGTCCTCAAGAAAGAAGAAGAAAGATCTAGACCGGGGAAAATAAAAGAAAAGAAAAGAAACAAAAATCAAATCAAGAACCTTTTGAAACTTAATGCAAAAATCAAAACAATCATGAAAAAGATTCAACCCAATTAACCTCGTTTTTGTAGCATAGTTGAGAATGTATCTGTCGTGCCTTGAGTCAACTTGGCATTGGTCTCAAAATATTATATGACAATAGAAATAAGACTTTGGCCACTCCCTAACGCAACTTAACAGAATCAAAGATCACAACACTTGTTCCCTTTCAATTGCATCAAGTCAATTCATGGAACACATTATGGTCTTACTCTCGTGAAAATGTATGTGAAAAAAAATATACTCAATCATCTTTGTTTTACAAAATGTAACAATGATCGACTCCAGCTATTCGTTGATTAACAACAATCTTTTTCTAAAAAATATTTTCTAATAATTCCCTAAAATTTACCCAGATTGGTTACAAATTTAAAACCACTTACACTAGTCAAAGTAATTAACAGTCAGTCCCAATATCATAAGTTCAAGTCCAAGTCCAAGGGAATCTTTTTGCAGCCAAACATTTTTCCTAAATATATTATTCAATTAAACTATAAAAATAAATATATATACAAACTATCTAATTATGTTTTTCCTACAAATAAAGCTCATGACTTTCTTTGAAATCCATGTAACGGACTTCCAACCAACACATCCGGACCATATGACCTTAGTGTGCTAGATTTAAAGAGATCCCGCGGGTTTACTCGCCCGAACCTCAAAGGCCACATATTAGCTTTATTTGGATACCTATACATATCTATAATTTTTTTTGTTATTATTAAGTTCATGACTTTCTATGGAACCCGTGTAGCGAACTTTCAACCCAATCAGTCCCAAACAATTCAGCTTTAGGCGATTAGATGTAGAACACCCCTCGGAGTTTACTTATTCGAGTCTCAAAGGTCACAGATTAACTTAATTTTTTTTTTTTAACTTTTTTTTTGCTAGGCTTATTTCTTTATATTTCCATCCTTGACTTTTATATTATGGGGACATCTCACGGTCTATTACCGTGAGGGGCTTTTAAGACATTTTTCAGGGGACTGAAGTCAACATGCAAAGACCCGTAAGTATAGTTGGAAACTATGTCCCCAAGCAGGGTATATAAAAGGGAATTAGTAGAAATGACTTTTTAGAGCGCTGGAAGGTTCGGGACACTAAAATTTTATATTCTTTTTATGTTTTCTTGAATTTGGCATTTTAGGACCAATTGATCACTTACTACTCATAAGACCGGTCACGTGTCCCAAAGATTGACTCATACCTGTCGTTATGCTCCGGTGTTGACAACTTTTTCATTTTCTGTTTTGCACGAGTAGCTTCGGGAGGTGTGTTCATGTGCAATTAGCTTGCTTTGAGATTTTTCAATAAAAAGAACAAGTCTAATCTCAAGGCATACGACTCACTGACCAATTCAACTGTTTTTAGAAGATTAGGCTGCCTTGGGTTGGATCAAAACAAACATGGAATAAAAATCTTTTTTTTTTTTTTTTTTTTTGAAAATGCATGAATGAACCTAATGCATGAATGAACCTAGTGTACAACTCTACCCCTCACCAAGCTTAAAGATAAGCATCGTCCCCGATGCTCGGAGAGGGCGGAACAACCTATTACGGAGGAGGAGACGGGTGGTGCCCGGTTGGGTAAGAGTCCAAACAATCACAAGTGCACACAAATTGAATTTTTAAGCAAAATATGGACGATTAAAGATATGGAAAGAATTTTACCGAATCGTTCTTGGAGTCTTGTAGTTGGTGGTGAGAACCTCCTCTTCAACCTTCCCAAGCTATCCGTGAAATATTTTTGGAGCCCGAGAGTCATTTTGAAGGCTTAAAAACATGTTGCAACACATTTGGAACATTAAAAACTACAAACTTCAAAAAAAAGTGAAAATGTTTTGAATTAAAAGACGAAAATACCCCCGGGTTGCCTCCCGGTTAGCCGCCCTTGTTTTAAGTCGTTGGCTCGACTTGGCCCCGAAATATGCTTCATTCTATGTATGTGGGCCCTTCCAAAACATCAACCTTCTCGTCACCTCCTTCAATGGAACATTTATCTTGTACTTGACTTTCTTTTTGCGTGGGAACCATGTTGGACTTAGACCCTTAATGACAACAATCGTCCAGCCGACCCCTTTCTTGTACTTGTCCAGTAAGGTGGTCAAATCTTCCTTCTTTGATAAAGTGGTCGATTTGATGACCAGTTGGGTGTCTTCCTTCTCAGGGTACATATCCCTTGAAGGGTCCAACAAATTTGTCGTTTTCGGCTCTTGTGGTTGGTCTACCGGTGAAAGGAGTTTCTCATTGGTAGTGGGTGGCTCAGCCTCTTTTTTGTCAACCTCCAACACCTCCTCTATAGTTTCCTTGACATCCTCCTCCACTTCTACTTCTCCCTCTTCTTCCCCATCTTCAAATTGCAATCTTGGGTCATCAACAATTTTCCTATCGTTCAAGGTAATGGTAGAAATGATAGGCCTTAGGTCCTCATCAGTCTGCGATGGTAATTCGCTCTGAGCTTCCATTTTACTCACAGATTGAGTAAGTTTTGCAATTTGTTGCTCTAAGCTTTTGAGGCTAGCTTTTGTTGTTTCTTGGAAGATTTGGGTGGTAGTGGCAATGCTTTTGACAATGTCTTCCAAGGATATGCCCAGCGTTTTAGGTTGTTGGGGAGGTGGAGGATATGGTTGTTGGAACTGTGGAGTTAGTTGGTATTGGTCATTTCCCCAAGCTTGGGATGGGTTTTGGCATTGGTTGTTTCCTCAAGCTTGGTTGTTTTCCCACCATTGATCAAGTTGAGGTTGATCATAACTCCATTGGTTTGGCCAGTAGTAGCTTCCCCTTTCCTGCACTTCCTCCCATTCCCCTTGTAAATATGGACACATGTTGGTATGATGTCCATTTTGAGTGCAAAAATCACAAGGAATAGGTGTGGGTTGCGCACTTTGGTCATTTCCAATCATCATAACTAACTGAGCTAGCTCAGAAAGTTGGTATTCAATGTAAGGAGCATTCATTTATGATCGACACTTTTTGTTTTCTTTTTTTTTATGTGTTTTTTTTTGTTTTTTTTATAGAGATGTACCTGCTCACAAAAATCTTGGCATAAACAATTAGTAACACCGTGTCCCCGACAACGGCACCAATTTGTTAAGGGTGTCAGACCCAAGAAATAAAGGGGTATAGACTAATTATCACGTGTCTCTGTGGATCGACCCAACAAACACAAATCAAACATCAAATCATATGCTTCAAGTCAAGCATCAAATCAAACATCAAATCTTGTTTAAACTAATTTGATTTGTGTTTGATTGGCCACTTTCATGAAAGTGGCCAATCAAACACAAATCAAATTTAAGGATTCTAGTTTAAACAAGAACATAATCACTAGAATAGAATCACAAATCAAACATCAAATCATATGCTTCAAGTCAAGCAATCAACATATCTTGAACAAGAACTAGAAACTAGGGTTTCTTAGCCACACATGGCTAGAACAAGATCACAAGAATAAAAGATGGAAATAATGTGGAATTACAACTTACAAATAAGAGAAATAATGTTTCCAAATGATAAAGGGTCAAAACCTTGCAAAAACCTTCGAAATCCCCTCTCAAAATGTGCTTTGATATGTTATGTGTGTGTAAAAATGGCCCTCAACCCGTAATATGAAAGGTAGGGAAAACTGCCAAAAGTTGGTTTTTGGGTCGAACACGGCCCGTGTTAAAATAGACTAAACTAACACGGCCCGTGTTCAGCAGCCAACACGGCCCGTGTTGATTTGCACTAAACTGACACGGCCCGTGTTCAGCATGGTCAACAACTCCCATTTTGGTCAACACGACCCGTGTTGATTTTGTAGTGTAAATCCAACACGGCCCGTGTACCCCTCTGACTCCGAATCCAAACTTGATTTTTCCAACTTTTTCGTTCTTCGCCCGATCATCCCGAAATCTTCACCAATGCTTCCCGGCACCTCCCAAAGCGCATTCCAAGCTCCGGTTTACCTGAAAAAGACATGAAAGTGTGCAAATAATGTTGTTCTAGAGACTAACATGAATATGATGAAATGCAAGAAAAAGGAAGAACAATTATGCTAAATAGATGCATGAAATGGGACTAAAAGGTGTGCAAAAAGGTGCACAAATTGCACCTAACACTAGCTACTACCGAAGGTTCATACAGAACTTTTCCAAAATCGCAAAGTCACTTACTAGCCTGACCCATAAAGGAGTGGCCTTCAACTGGTAGGAGAAACAAGAAACTGCCTTCCAGACGCTAAAGCAAGCTTTATGTAGTGCTATGATCTTGTCTCTTCCAGAAGGGATGGAAGACTTTGTAGTCTGTTGCGATGCGTCCAAATAGGGTCTAGGTTGTGTACTCATGCAACGGGGAAAGGTCATTGCCTATGCCTCGAGACAACTCAAGACTCACGAGGTCAATTACACCACACATGACCTGAAATTAGGAGCAGTAGTATTTGCCTTAAAGATTTGGAGACACTACCTTTTATGGTACAAAGTGCACAATCTTCACCGACCATAAGAGTCTCTAGCACATTCTTAATAAAAAAGAACTCAATATGAGACAATGACGATGGGTAGAACTGCTAAATGATTACGATTGCGAAATTCGCTATCATCCGGGCAAGGCCAATGTAGTAGCATATGCTCTAAGTCGAAAGGAGTACTCGGGACGCCGAGTAAAATCATTAACAATGACTATCCATTCACATCTGTCCACCCAGATCAAGGAGGCACAACTTGAAGCCTTGAAACCTGAGAATGTAGCAAATGAAGCCTTGCGGGAATGGATAAAAACCTTGAGGTCAAGGATGACGGAGCTCATTACCTCATGAACCGAATCTGGACATCGAGATTCAGCGATTACAGAGACATTATCATGGATGAGGCTCACAAGACCAAGTACTCCATTCATCCTGACTCTGATAAGATGTATCTAGACCTCAAGAAACTCTATTGGTGGCCAAACATGAAGACGAAAATTGCTACTTATGTGGGCAAGTGCTTGAATTGCGCCAAGGTCAAACTAGAATACCAAAAGCCCTCGGGTTTGCTACAACAACCAGATATACCCGAGTGGAAGTGGGAGCGGATAACCATGGACTTCATAACTAAACTCCCCAAGACAACTGGTGGGCACGACACCATATGGGTAATTGTCGATAGGTTAACCAAATCCGCGCACTTCCCGCCGATAAAAGATACATACAAAATGGAGAAACTAACTAGGACGTACATCAAGGAGATTGTACGATTTCATGGGGGTGAAAATATCCATTAAATCTGACAGGGATAGCAGGTTTACCTCACGGTTTTGGCAATCATTACGAAAGTCTTTGGGAACCAGGCTTGACATGAGTACAGCCTACCACCCATAAACCGACGGGCAAAGCAAGAGGAATATTCAAAAATTGGAGGATATGTTAAGAGCTTGTGTTATAGACTTCGGTAAAGCTTGGGATGCCCATTTACCAATCATCGAGTTCTCATACAACAACAGTTATCACACGAGCATTAAAGTGGCTCCATTTGAAGCCCTCTATGGGCGCAAGTGCAGATCACCTCTGTGTTGGGCCGAGGTGGGTGACACGCAGCTAGCAAGGGGACAAGTGCCTAACAACACACTCACCGCTTTGAGATCATATGGGAAACGACAGAGAAGATCGTTCAGATCCGTGAACGACTAAAGGCATCCTGGGACCGACAAAAGAGTTATGCGGATAAACGACGCAAACCCTTGGAATTCCAGGTTAGTGATCGCGTGTTGTTGAAGGTCACACCCTGGAAGGGAATGATACGTTTTGAAAAACGTGGGAAACTAAATCCAAGGTACATAGGGCCATTCGAGATCCTTTCCAGGATCGGCCCAGCAGCCTACAAACTTCGACTACCACAGGAACTCAGCAACGTGCACCCCACTTTTCATGTGTCCAACTTAAAGAAGTTCCTATCTAATGAGACCCTCGTCATTCCACTTGATGAGATCGAAGTGAACGAGAGTCTCCACTTCGTCGAGGAACCTGTGGAAATCATGGACAGGGAAGTCAAAAGAACAAAACAAAGCTGCATAACAATAGTAAAGGTCCGTTGGAACGCCAAGCGAGGACCTTAGTTTACTTGGGAACGCGAGGACCAAATGAAATAGAAATACCCACATCTTTCCCCTAACCCTTGAGGACCCACTTGGAATGCCAATTTCGAGACAAAATTCTTTTTAACAGGGGGATGATGTGACAACCGTCAATTTTGGTCAAACAAAGTCAACCAGGTCAACCCAACTTGTATTAGAATTTTAGGAGAAATGAGATATTCCCTAATGCTTCTAATGTACTATTGACAAGTTATAATACAAAGTACCTTTCTTATTGGAAATTATTGGATTTAAACCCTAATTAGGGTTGGTAAAGTAAAAATTCGATAATTCAATTTCATATTATTTGGGTACAAATAATATTCATAACACAATGTATCGGAGTTCATAAACCTTATACTACATGACAAATTCATAACAAAAGCTACAAATATATATTTTTTTTGGTGAATTCGTCACCAAATGCGACAGATTCTATATCCGGCTAAACACTCAATTTTTAACGGAAAGAATTTAGGAATCAACCTAACTTCCGTGTAACGTATTATTATTTTTGATAATAATGATTATTATAATAATTTTAATTTTTATAATTCAAATTAAATATTTATACATCCTTTATACCATATTTCTTTATAAAAATACCAGTATTTTTATAAAAATGCCAAGTTTTATAAAGAGTTGACTTTTTTTTATTGTTTTATTTTTATTTTTTTTATTTTTATAAAAACACATAAGATACAAAATGTCTCCTCTTTTCCCCACCATATTCTAACACCCAAGATACAATTACACAAACCATAAGGTAATATTCAAAATGTCTCATCCATGTTCCCTCATACCCCCTACCCACCCCACCACCCTCCCTCCCCCTCCCCCTTAAAGTTACGCCCCCACCCCTTTATTCACTTCATCTTCTTGATCATTTTCATCTCTTCATTTTCTCTCAAGAACTCTTCATTTCTCTCAAGGTTAATTATCCATAAGTTGGTTCTTCATCTTTTGTTAAGCTTTTCTTCACTAATCTGGTGATTCTACACATAAATATACTAGTTTTGCTACAATTACACACATTAACATGTGTTAACATTCATAGGGTAATTCCATCTTCAAGTGTTCTTCAAGCGTCTTCAAGTGTTCTAAGCTTGAAAACCTTCATCTTCATCTCTTTATCCACCAAGAAACACACTCAAAGTGAGTTCATACCCTTTCATTTTCGTTTTATCCCAGTTTTAGGGGGGAATACAAGTAAACTTGTGTAATAACACTAGTTGTTACGCATGCTTAGTCTTCAAGTTGTGTAAAAGTATTCTTTACATGAAATAATGTTATTACCTAGTATTATTAACATTTATGTGTGGTATGTTGTATAAAATGCAAAAATCGATGAATAATGAGTATAAACATACTATATGTTCTTGAGAAAAAGTAACAAAAACAAAACTATAAAAACTATGGTTTTATGAACATAATATGACTTTTCTAGCAAAAATGGTTTTAACCAAACTATTACATTATTTTTGTGGGATACAAATCAAAATATATTATTTTGAACATGTGTTATGAAACTAGTTAAAAGTACCAAAGATTTGGTTTTACAAAAAGAAAACCTTAAAAACCCACAATTTTTATGTAAAAGAAGAGTTTTTCTAGCAAAAATGGTCATGACTAGGTTATGGTACCATTTTTGTGAGATTTGACCTAAAATATGTTATTTTAAACATATAAGGTTAGTTTGACTTAATATCCACAAAAAGGTAAAAATAAATTTTACAAGGTTTACAACCTAAATTTTTACCGGTTAGTGATGTTAAAAAAGCCAAAAACTAGAAAATTGACTTTATCATACTAAATGTTCTTATATTTGTGTTAGATGTAAATTATATGATATAATCTTTTAAAACATCTAAACATGTTAACTTATATATATCTATATGAATATATATGGACACAACAAAACATTTATGATAAACTATAATGGATGTAGTTTATGAGTCATTAACACTATTTTACCATTTTGGGGCGAACAAATAATTATTTAAAGGTATAATTATTTTACACTATGTAATTATTATGGAAATGTAATATTTCCACTTACAAAAGGGTTTTCATTACACTATACGTAAACCTGTTGATACAATTTTGTGAGACATAGTCTTCACCGTACCTACCAGAGTACACACTAAAGTCCTGAATTACAACCAGAATCTCGGTAAGAGAGCATGACACTTATGTATAGATCTATACGGAACTGATAATCCCGCACTTAAGCTGTTAGCTATAGCTAGACCGGCAGGTCTGGGGTGACAATTGTCTAACATTCCGACGCCTGAAAAACGTCACAACAGGCCAACTACGGTTTTAGCATGGTTGTAATAACTCACATGGGATATTAACAATACATTTGGTTTAAGGGGCTAACATACGTTCAAATGGTTTTATATAATAATAAAACTACATAATACTATTTTCAAGTACAACAATACTTATACATTTTTGGTCTTAGGTTTTAAGACTACAACTCATTCTTAAGAAAATATTGGATTTTCTGGAAACATACACTATCATTTTACAAGGAAAAGTTGCAGATTTTTTACATACAAAACTCTTATAAACTCACAAACTTAATTGTTGACACTTTTTCAAAAGTACTTGTATTCTCAGGGAATCGTTAAGCAATGTAATTTCAAGGTCGTGAGGATGGACGTTACAACGTCACACTATTCATTTTTGGTCGTAATGTAATTAGAATTGAAACAAACAACATTTGGATGTAATGTAATTTTCCCAATTATAATTATGATGGTTGTGTTGCTTTGATCACCATTATTCATTATGTTATGATATTGTTCATGAAAGTCATCCACCCCCAGACGTTTCCGCCATCCTAGTTTGGGGGTGTGACACGCAACCTTCGAGATAAGACAAATACATATATTGCAAAAAGATCCATTATAGGAGTATGGTAAAACACTGCCTCCATAAATGATGATTTGGTATCACTCGGGGTACCAATTAAAAGTATCATGAAATAACAGATGAATGCTAGAAACACCACTCTTTTTCTGGATGGATGACTGGCTTGGGTATGAACCTCTCAAAATACGATTCCCAAATCTTTACTGTTTAGAAAAGAAAAAAGATGCATGGTAGAAGATAGAATAAAAATTGGCGGACCATGTTGGGATTGGACCTCACATCCCACTTTGATTGATAAAAAAAGAGAGTTATTAGAGCTATCATCCTTAGTGGGGTCATTCTAGCCAATAAGTAGACCGGGCGAATGGAGCTGCAACGTGTCATCGGATGGTATGTATTATGTGGACTCTTCGCGTCACAAAATTGTATGGTTGGTAAATATGCTTTGTATGGCCGGTAAATATGGGCCGAATTCCTACAACAATTGAACCAAGGAAAAAGGGAATGACCATGGTTTCGAGTTTATGTGGATAATTTAAGGTAAGTGATGAAAGCCCAGTTCATATATAAACTAGGTGCTCCTTTATGGGAATGGATATGGAGATGGTGCAATTTATCAAATATACAATGTAGCTCAATGGTGATATCATCAAATATACAATGTAGCTCAATGGTGCAATTTATCAAATATACAATGTAACTCAATGGTGATATCATCAAATATGCAGCAAACTGGGGGGACTGCCTAAAAAAGAGGAAGGTTCTGATAAGTATATGCAATGACACCATATGGTGGATTTGGAAGGCTAGGAATGACAGACCAGTGGCGGAACACAAGCACTAATGTGAGGGGGGCCGGAACCAAAACTACAAAACAAACGAGTATAAACGAGTTTAATTTTAGTTAAATTGTAACATGTCATAAAACTCTTATATTTTTTTGGTTATTAATACGTTTCGAACAATTACCAACAAGATTTTTGAGTCTAGATAAATTAACAATTGACTTAATTAATTTTTTAGTATTTTCTTATTGAAAAAAGACCCTCATAATATATATTTTTTTTCTAAACGGTTTTCTAATAATTTGTTTGTAATCTCCTCAAATCCTGTCTATACATTTAAACAATAACACAAGATTGAGATATAAAACAAATAAACATAACAAAATGGTTTATACACGTCTTGCTAAAGTCTAAGGACATCTCACTATCTTATATTTCTAATAATTATTAAGAAATATTTGCACTTATCACAAACCTATTGAAAAGAAAAGTCAAAAGCTAATATATAGCTTATAGGATGCAGAGCCAGATGTACTTCTCTTTTTAGTGTTGAATAGAAAAAGCAATTCATATATAGATACACACGCAATATGTTGTACTCTTTGCTCCGCTTAGCATCACTACACAATAAAAAAAACCCTAAAGCAGCCAACAAGAAGGAACAAGATACAAAGAACAAGTATGTATTGTGGACTTACAAGTAAGTGAGGCTGCAAAGGGTAACCAAAGCAAGTACGTCGAAGTCGCAAAGACCGGAGTTCGCATATGATGACGAGATCGGGGAAAAAATCAACAATGACGGAGAGGACGAGAAGAGTGGCGTCTTCAGTTACATTATTCTTAGACTTTTTAGTTGTTTTTTTTTTTAGTTATCAGATAGTTTGAAATATCATATTTTATTTTTGCCTTTTTGGTGTATCCATTTCCTTCAAATTAGGTTTTTTAGTTATTCACAAAACTTCTTGTTTTTATTTTTCTGTTGTCCAGTTCATTTCAAATCTCTCCAAAACTCCATTTTTTTTAATATGCAAGAAATAATTTAAATTTACTTATAATCAGGTATAAGGAGGCTGAAAAGCGGGGAGGCCATGGCCCCTCTGGCCCCTAAAGGGATCCGCCCCTGTGACAGACTCTTTAAAAATATGGGTATTCCTTCAACAAAGGTTGTGGATAGTATTCAATCGATGGCACACGTTTGGATTAAACACATGAGCCTCAATTATATACTTAATTAGGTTGATTGGTGTGTACACCCCTTTAACTGAGATGGTTGTAGCTATTATTTTTTGTTGTTTCTTTTCTCCTTCATCTTGTATGTGAGCTCCCTCTACTTTTCTAGCTACTTGCTAGGAATTGGTTTGTTTTAGTTCTTTACAATATTTACCGGTTCCCAAAAATATAATAAAATATATTTTTTTCATTAATCAAGCCAAAATATTAAAACTATTCTATCAATAACTTAAAAATAAATAAATTATTCCTTTATTTGTTAAAAACATTTTGCGGCTTGTAGTTATGCCCGTCGTCTGTTAACCTCCCGCGCTGAATTATACACGCCGTAATAATCATATCCAACGCTTAATCCCCGCCTCCGTGTCTCCTTCATCTATTCTCACTCGCTACTGTCATACTTCCACACACACTTAACCCCTTCCAAAATCCAATTCATCAGCTTCATGTCATAACAACCTTCTCCTTTCTCCTTATTTCTGAAACAAATCGCCAATTGCATCCTACTCGATTTGTTGCCCATTTCTAGTTCCTTAACTTCACATCGGTATGTATTATGTATACCCCTTTCTACTTTATTTAACTGTAATTACATTTTCAGATACATAAATCATGGTCTACGGTTTATTTGCACTCTAATATTACCATCGGTGTTTAGTTTTTCATCAGATTAGGGAAAATTATGCTATCTAACTAGTGAAACGTATGAGCAATTTGAATTTTGATGGATGTTATGTATTTCGGTGCCTTGGTTTAGATTTATATGTTAACCCTAGGACTTTTAGTATTTTTTACACCAATTTTCTATCGTTTTTATTTAAAGTAATTTCGTACATTTCATTGTTGAAAATGGAAGCAGCCTGTTTGATTTGACATTCACGAATTCTTAGGTCTGGCTTTTATAATGATTAAAATTGAAGATATGATACTTTTATCATACAATTTCTGGTATTTTTGCAATGATTTGATGACAAAATGTATCTTGAACCACAGTAATAATGGCGACAACTACAATAGCATCTATGGGGACAAGTACTTGTGGCTCAATGGAATTGGCTGCATCTTCATTTACTCCCAAGTATTTGAGTTCCAAGTTGCAGCATAAAGAGCCTCATTGGTTTGGATTTTCATGGAACAAAAAACATAATTTAAATGCTTCAAGTCGCTCATTAAGGATGATTTCAAATGGGTATTCTGGGAGAGGTGTTTACAGGGTGAAAAGGGATAAAGATGATGATGATAAGAAGATATATAGGAGGCTTGATTCTTGTTTAGTTATTCCTCCACCTAAAGGAAAGAAGCCTAAAGCAATCGTTAAATTTCTTGGTGGTGCTTTTATTGGAGCAGTTCCTGAAGTTACTTATAGGTGAGTTGTTAAAATTTCATTAATTTTCTTTAATTATTAATTATGGGTCAATTTTAATTATTAATTATTAAAAAATATGATGTTTATATGCAGCTATCTTTTAGGGCTATTGGCAAATGAAGGTTATCTTATTATATCTGTGCCATATAACGTGACTTTTGATCACTCAAAAGCTGCTACAGAAGTTTATGACAAGTTTCATTTGTGTTTGGATTCAATTTTAACATCTGGATTGCCTAATGATGACGTGTCATCAGCTCAACTTGTTGATCTTCCTCTTTATTCTGTTGGTCATAGGTGCGTGTATTTATTTTATTCTACTACCTTTTTACTGTTTTATTTTGGCCAAAAAAAATTAAATTTTTTATTTTTTTTTATGATTATTAATTTATTATGATAATATGCAGCAATGGAGCCCTACTCCAAGTACTCTCTGGAAGCTATTTCTCTGAGAGGATACCAAAGGTTGGTTTCAGTTTTCATGCTTCTCTGTTCCTCATAAGTGATCTAGTTTAAAATGACCATTATGCCCTTTATTTAAAAAAAATAATCTGTTTTCCATTTTTTTTATTGAAGGCTAATGCCATAATATCATACAACAACAGACCAGCAACAGAGGCAGTACCTTACTTCGAGCAGGTAATTTCATTGATGCCACGTGGCACATTTTGAGACTTATGAAAAACTTAAATTTTTTTTTTCAGTTGGGTCCACTAGTAAGCCAATTGATGCCTGTTGTGGAAGCATCCCCTGTATCTTCCATGGCTAAGGGCGCTGCAGGTAATTTTTTATATTTGTTTACTATTTTGGTAATCATATTTTCTTATAACTTATAACTAATTATAAGTCTTTGTTTCTAATTTTGTTATGTTTTTTTTTTTTTTTTTTTTAGATGCGTGGAGAGTGCTCCTTGATACAGCGGAATCAATGACACCTGATTATGATCCGGAAGCTAGGGTTTCATTAAACAAGTTTGTCGATCAATTGCCATCGGTTTTTAATCAGGTATTCTTCTTGCTAATCGGGTTAAATTAAATCCTGAAGCTAGATGTGTTTTAATTCTATTTTTTCAGGTTGCTCAAGGAATATCAGAATTCAAGCCAACACCTAATGAGAATCGCGAGTGTTGCAAAAACTCTTATAATATCCGGAAAACACTCCTCGTAATTTTGTCCCTCTCATAATTGAAACATTCTTTTTTCTCTTATTTACATATAATAATAATAATAATAATAATAATAATAATAATAATAATAATAATAATAATCCATGGTTTTTGTATTTCAGGTAAAGTTCAATTCTGATGCGATTGATGAAACGGATCTTCTTGAGGAGACTTTGAGGCCTCGTGTGGAAGCTATTGGTGGAACACTGGATAAAATCTCATTAAGTGGTAACCATATCACACCATGCATCCAGGTTAGCTTATTTTCACTTTTGGTCCCTGAGTATATCTGATTCTTTCAATTTTGTGTCCCATTAACAATTATTTTATTTGCGATTTTGTGTGAGTATTGTAGGAACCAAAATTGCAAGTAGGTGATGTATATACTCCAGCAGATGCAATTGCACAAGTGCTCAAGACTCTTTCACTAAACGAGACCAAAATTCTTGCTACAACCATCTCAGATTGGTTCTCAAGCATCAATGAATAATTTGAAATTCACTATATTAAATTGTATATATTACTAAAGAAATATTATACCTTTTTGGGTGGGATAAAAAATTATAATTTTTTGTCCCATTAGCATCAATCAGTCCAATGCATAGTAAAAACTATTAACCATAGATTTGTATTTCATTAAACATATAACATCATTTACAAAAACAAAAGGTTTCTAAGATTACTCGCAATCAAGGGGACGTTAAATAAGCCTCTTTGCCAAGACAACATCCACTACTTCTACTTGGTGTTGATGTAACGGATCTTCTATTGGATTCCTCACTTAAAAATATAACATGAGAATCCTCTTCTGTTTTTAACAAATTCATCTTCCCTTCTATGTTATCCATTTTATCAATTAATGTGTAGCTTGAAGCATTTGTATTTGAACTAGGTATAGAAATAGTTTCCCCCCTATTTGTTCCATTTGAGGAATCGGGATTGCTTAACATGTCTTCTTGAGAGACGTCTCCTATTCTTGTTAGAATACTAAATGCCAAGTTTCCAAGAACACGAGAATAAGCTTCTAAGATCGAATGTGCAACATCCTGAAATAAGGCTACATTAGCAACTAACTTTTTCGTCTTTTATTGTATGTAAGGCTTATACTGCGTTTGACATGAATTGGACTGATGTTATTGGGACAAGCATTGTAATATTTGAGAAGTTTACTAACCTTTCCGTATTGGATTTTCATGACATCGAGAAACTTTTGTGGAAGGTTGGGAAATCTGATCTTGATTTCACGTGAAAGATTTTCGGCTCGGTTTATTAACAACTCTATCTTATCAAGTTCTGAAACAGGATCCTTAAATGACCATGATGATGTTCTTGCGGGAGATTTACCACTGTCATGTTCCCCGACTTTCTCTTTCCATGCATGTATTGCTGCTTCTAATCTGTTAATGGCATCAAGAGCGCTGTTTTCTGATTTTAAATTCAGTGAGTTGATCATATCGGAAGATGATGAGGAGACTCTGTTTAGGACCCTATAAAGATCCTCACCAAGGCTTGCCTTTCCAGACTGTAACAAGAGAAAAAATAAATTCATTAGCATATACATAATACATTATACATCCCAATGGATATTTGAAAATACCAGGACAAGTTGTACTGTATTTGGTTTGCATTCGATTAGGACTGATGTTGATGGGACAAAAATAACAATTTTTTGTACCACTCGAAAAGATGGAACACAAACTCTCCCTCGATTTCTTGTTTGTGCAAAAAGACGTAAATGCCCTTTTCATCTTCATTATCGCAAATAGCCATAGAAAGCATGTCATGACTGAGTCCAGTCCCAACCCGTCATGTCATCTCCCGTGACACGGGAGATGACTAGACAGGTTGGGACTGGACTGGACACTGGTCAAGCAAGCTTTCTAGGGCTATTTTCGATGATGAAGATGAAAAGGGCATTTACGTCTTTTGCACAAACAAGAAATCGAGGGAGAGTCTGTGTCCCATCTTTTCGAGTGGTAAAAAAAATTGTTATTTTTATCCCATCAACATCAGTTCTAGTCCAATGCACACCAAACACTAAACAACTTGTTCTGTCATGTCATGTCATGCAAACAAGATATCAGATAATTAGATAAATGATGTATTAATAGTGGCAATATATTAAAATAACATATTGTGGAAGGAGAAAGAAGGATGGATTACCTTAGGAAGTGCCTCTCCGATGATAGAAGGAATCGGCATTTCAAGTAATACAGTTTCATTAATCGATTTAGCAGCCTTGAAAATTTGATTGACCAATTTACCCTTATTTAGCAATCTCTTCCTTTCATCATCAGAAAGGCCACCAATGGGCACTTGTGGCATAGGAAGCCACCATCTTTTGCTTTGCTTTACATTCCTATCTCTTCCTTCAGCTCGACTACCACCTTCTTCATACCAAAATTCCGTCTCAGTCATTGAATCCAGTGTTTCCTATAAACATACAAGTGAATGACTTTACACAAACATTGGCTTTCTTATTAAGACATTCTACTTTGTAAAAATCTATCTAATTATAACATCATAGTTAAAATGTTCCAATTATAGCATTGTACTTTCATGTTGTAATAATTATAAACCAATCAATGAAAGTACATTGCTATTTCTTGCATAAGAGATCACCTACAATAAGCATGGAGTCTAACTTTCGTAGAGCTGGGAGATTCAGATGAACGTCTCCACGAGCTTTTGGCGTCATTATCTGTGAAACAAAAAAAAATCCAATTTTTATAAATTATAAATAGAAAGTATCAATGAAATTAAACATAAAGGAATGAAAAAAAGATGCCTCTAATGTTCTTCCATCTGCACTACATTGCTTAGCTGGAATCAACTCAACCATATAATTAGTTGGAGAAAGCAACCAATCCATCTCTCTACTCCACTTGTTCTTTTTCTCCTCAGCCAATGGCTCAAGTTTCCATAGCTCTCCAAAAACAGTTCCTAAAAATAACAAAGTAGGATACTATAATAATTAATAAACAAATAAATAAAAATACATTGCTATTTCTTGCATAAAACACCGATGTACTAACATACCCGCTAGATGTGTTATGGCATTGGACAAAGCCAAAGCAGGGGAAACACCATTTCTTCCTCCTGTAGCATCTTCACCTAACAAAAGCTTTCCAAATTTTTCTTTCATGACTTCCATATCTGAGTATTGAAGTGTATATGAAGGACTGATTTTGTGAATATATTGTTGTGGGCTCTCTGAGTAGTCCCAATCATCCAATTCGTGTTGTTCCCTTTTCATGATACTCCATTGAGAAAAGAATGATCCGGAAGGATTATTGCTTGAACAACAACTTGATATATCTTCTTCTGGTGACTCGGTTGGGGATCTGTGTAGTTTATTTGTCATGCTTTCATCCTCGTATGAGTTGGCATTTAAAATGCAATTCTCAAGCCCATTGTATGTCATAATTCCTGACGTTTTGAAACAAATATCAACTAGTTTTTACCAAACATTATTACCAGATTGAATTTATAAACTTTTGTCAAAATTCAAAACGTTAAATGAATTGAATTTTTTTTACCAGATTGATTAGTTATGTTAAACCAAACATCGATTTATACATGCATAAAACTGGTAAGAGGTCTAACGTGTTACATAATCTTATAATATATTTTGTTACACAAACACATAGAAAACGTATAGTTATATTATATAAATAAGTCATTAACCTTTTAATAAAATAAACTTTGCGAACAAAAAATTATTCAATCAATAATAGGTAAATAAATGGTTTTATCTATTTTAACATTCTCAACAAAAAAAGTTGCAACTAAATAAAAAAAATGTTTAAAAAAAGCTGTACATACTACATAGTACATAGTCTGTGTGTGATATACAAGACATATGCGATTTAAATATACATAAAGTTTATCCTTGAGTTATTTCCTTAAGATATATTATAAAAATTTCTATAATATTAAAAGCTATTTATAACACGAGATATAATAATATCGAATAATAATAAAAAAATGTCCCTACCATGATTTAATGCATGGGTTTGTGCGTTTGGTAATTGGTACTACCAAGTCACACAATATACCGTAACGCAATTAAAGGCCATTAAATTTAAATTCATAGACACGAAACCTGCCATTTTCCGTGGATTTTGTCATGGGTAGATCTGACATTTCACTATCACTTTTATGTTTCTTTATATTTTTTGCTTTTTCTCCCAATAGCCAACTTTCTTTTTCTGGGGCAACTTTTTTAATTTTGTCGTCTCAGCAGTCAGCAAGAGAGCTCCTAGTCATACTCCATTTAATCATTTTTTGAATAAAATATCAATTTTAATAATTTTTACGTTCGTTATTTTGAATTTGGCATTTTAATTTTGAAAGGCCCACAAAAAAAAAGGGTAAACAAACTTAAATACGGGTAAAAAGTACGGGTTGACCATTCCCAATCCAAAATTAAACATTTTCAAGCAAAATATTTTTATGTTTTATAGTTATATGTTTAATCAGAATATATAATAGTTCTATACCTTAGATGCTTTATACAAACAACTTTTAATTGGAAAATATCTCTAAATACTTTTACATGAAGAACTGTTATAAAAGATTGTACTAAAATGGATGAGTATATTATATTATTATATATACGACCTCCTTTCACATCCGTTTAACTTCAGCTTTAAGTATCTTATGAGTATACTGTAATAAATTCATTTGATTTGAAATTTTTTGGAATGATATTTAAAGTTTATGTAGATTTTCGTGTAAACTTAAACAACATTAAAAATTTAAAAGAGAAGGAAACGAGCTTACTTTCCGGTGGTTGATCAAAATCGATGCTATTGCTGATTCCCCGCTTCCATGTACAGCAATTCAACCTCCTCTTCAATAAAACCATTCTTAATTTAATGTGGTTAAGCGTAGAAGACGATACTCTGCAGAATGAACAGAAAGAACAGAATGAACAGAAACATCATGACTTTTTGGATATTATATTCGTCTGCAATTCTGATATCAACTGCAGTATCTGTTTCATCAGATTCGTTAATTCGATTTCTTCTTTGTTGCATTTTTAGGTATCTTAACATGATTTCCATAAGATTTAACAAGTAGGAAAATGTTCTAAAGTGAAAATCAATGATACATTTCTGAAATAGTTGAAAATATTTGTAATTAATGTCAATAAATTGTAGTAAACTCTTTTAAAGTTATACTTGACTATAATTTTGTTATTTAATCATTTAATGCATGAACAACGGTTTAAGCTCTCGTTGATGATAATCATCGTCATTTTCCATTTCGTAACTGAAATCATGATGAAAAAGCGAGCAAAAAAACTAGAAGTAATGAAGAACATGATGATGCGAATCAAGAGAAATACAATCGAAATAAGTTTCATCATGAAAAACTCGAAGAAGTAACGAAAAATGTTGACGCGTTAGAGAGATAGATACACATACTGATACAGATACAAATTGCACGTGTTCATCGAAGGAAATTACATACATAGTTGAAGAATTCAGTAACCAGATCGAGAAGAACATCAAATTTCCCCAAATTACCAAAAAAATCTACCGATTTCCGATGAAAATATGAAATGACTCCAACTCTAACAAAATTTCAAAATACAACAACGAAAAAACATACCTGTATGATTTCCGAAGCGATTTCTCGTCTAGATTCGCATTCACACACTACCTAGCTAAAATGGCGACATAACAGCGTTGATAACTCGAATCTGCATCGCCATTGATGGAGAATGTGTATGTGAAAGGAGGAGAAATTGAGGGGAAGGAAGTCAAAATTAGTAGGTAACAGCAGACGATGAATTGAATTGAATTTCAATTCTTTCTTACAGTGTTACTGTGTGTCAGTACGTGGGGTACAGGGAGTGATTTCGTTGAATGATAATTCGGGTTTGGATCCATTGGAATGATTCGTGGGTTTATTCACTTTATAAATCTGGATCGATGGTCCCGGACCTTTTCAAATTTCAATACATTCCTTTATTTACTTCATTGGACAAGGCAAAAGTAATAATAATAATAATAAATACTATTATTATAAGGTGTAAAAGTTGAACATTTGAAAAAAATGTCAATGACAATGTAAATTGTTATTTATTTAATAAAAATGTCAACCTTCTATAAAATGACAATGTAGATTGTAATTTGTTTTATTTAACTCACCAAATTTTTTCCTATATAAAATGACAATATAGATTGTAATGTGTAGTAAGTTTCGCTGACGTGATTTCGTACTTATGCATTATAAAGTAATAAACTTATGAAATAGTGATACACTTGTTTATTTATCTTACTTAGGTCATATAACTTTTTTTTTACACACACAAAGTAATTTTAGCTGTAAAAATAATGTTATCTAGATCATGTATCATCTTTTTAACTTGTTGAACGGTTTATTTGTAAGTTTTATTTATATAACATCTATATTATATAAATTCAAAACGTTTTATTCGAATTTAGAATATTTATATGATAATATGGTTTATATATTATTATTTAACCTTTGTTAGAAAAATGTTGAATAAATTAACAATTATGTTTTATGGATACCTATAAATAGTTCTATTGTACGTGGCTTGATTATATATATATATATATATATATATATATATATATATATATATATATATATATATATATATATATATCACAAGTCAAATTGATCTGCCGATCATTGTGTGTAACCTGATATATTGTGTTGTATTACTGATTGTCTAAAAGTAAGTTGGATTTGTTGTGTTAGACAGTGTGAACTGAAATATGTTGAGTTTTAAGTTCGATTATCTTTATTTACGTATTGTTTAAATAATTATCAATGATGCTTTAATAAATGGTTGAAAATAGCTTCATCTTTAAATATAGTTATTTTTATATCTTTAAAGAAAATGGAGTGCATCTATTGACATGTGTGTTGAAACATGTTTTAGTTCAAAAAAACGTTTTAAAGCTGCGGTTCTTTTGAGGGAATTCAGTAAAATTTCAATCTATTTAGAGCCGTATATTTATTGGTTTTGATTTTGATCCTATTTAGTGATAATATTTTCCTTAAGTATTCTAAGTCTAATAATCTTCTAAATGACTTGTTAAAAAAAATAACATACATTTTTTTTACCAGTGTTGCATGTAATATACAAAATTTTTATTTATTGTTAATAGACAAATTTATCCACCTCATTCTCCGTATAGTCTTTCTTTTTTTGAGAGATGGAGTTCGATTCCAGAGAGAGATTCAAGGAGTTCAATTTGAGAGATGGAGTTCGATTCTTTTAGGAGATGTGTCTTCTTTTGAGAGACGGAGTATGATTGTTTTGAGAGTTTGAGTTCAATTTTGAGAGATGAAGTTTGATTCTTTTCTATGCTAAGTATCAAAATTTTGCATGAAACCTTTTTTAATTTATGAACATGGTGTTGTAAAATTTGAGGGGTTTTAAGCGATATTTGATGTAAAAAGTGTGTGTTTATTTTCTTTAAACGTTTTAACAACTTAACTATAAAGGGTTGATTCCGTTTGTAGTGTTATGCTGTAGGTTTTGGTTAAAGATTTTGAAGATTAAAGGGTGTGCACAATCCCATATCATCAAACCACGCATCATTGGTGCCAAAATTAGGGGATTCTCTGAAGTTAACCTATAAATTTAAGTTAGCTTATGTTAGAGATCATTTAGTGGAATTATACTTTGTTTTGAATTTTGATTTGATTTTTATGCAAAGAAATGATTCCACGTATGGGTATGTTTTGATGATAAAGACGAACTTGCCTATAAAAATACCGGAGAATGTGAACAAATGGGGTGGTTGATGGTTGTTTGTTTTTTGTTTTAGTAGTAACAATAATAATTTAAAACTTTATGAAAATATAAAATCAAATAGGAAAAAACTATGTGGACTTAATGTCAACGTACATCAGGTGGGCATGTTTTGTGATACCACATAACAAGGTGACTAGACGACCCTTTGTATCCCATAAAATGGTTTTATTGATATAGATTTTGTAAGATAAATTTAGGGCCTGTGGTGGAGATATGGATACCAACTTGGATCGTGAGAACATTTTCCGAACTGATATTTCTACCCTATGCTTGGGTCGCAAGAAATTCAACCTACAATAATCCAAGTGGACACTTACGATTCTAGGCACAGAAATCGTAAGTCAATTTGCTAGAGAGATTCTGTGAGAGTTTGATAAAAACGAGAGCTAAATTTTGTAACCCTCTTCTGAGAAGGAAGAGCCGTTTTTATATTAAAAGAGATTAGGGTTTTATTAGGGTTGGACCGTCATTAGTTACTTTGGAAGCAAGCCAGGATAATCCGGATTTAATGAGGATTTTGATAGCTTATTTTATTTCCTTATTTTTATTAGTTTATTTTAGATTTTTAGCTCTTTTTATTAGTATTGCATTGTATATTTTTTATTTTCTTTATCATGGATCGTATCAGGGACTTTTTATTTTGCATGAGGAATTTTGCAGGGTTTTGGAGCCCATTGCGGTTGTGGTTTGACTGGAGTTGGGCTTAGTGGGCTTTCCGATGCATTATTGGGCTTGGCGGATCCATAAAAGAAGACTTGGGCCTTAAAGAGTTGAAGACTTGGATATTTTGGGCTTGTGAAGATGGATCATGAACTTTTATTTTGGGCTTGGAGCATCCATATTTGAAGCTAGAAGATGATTGGTTAGTTTGAATCATGTGGGATATGGAGGGGACCAAGGGAATCTTTGGTAGTGGAAGGGTGGAGTGGAGGAATGAAGGACCAATAGCATTCCAGCAGCACTTGCGCATGTGGAATTTTCGTTGCAACTGCCCAGTTTTGGGCATTTTGGTCATTTGGCTTGCCATTACCTTGGGGGATCAGATCTAGCAGCCATAACCTCGATTTTACACCATTGGAGACCGGGAGAAGGCGATTTTGAAGCTCAAGACTCATTTCTTTTCATCTTTCCAAGATATTGGTAGTTTCTTTATGCAATTAGACTTTTGTGATTGTTATTCTAGTGCCATGAGTGGCTAAACTCTTTATATTTGGTTAACTTTGGCTAAAAACCATTGAATGTTTGTGGGTTTTTGAAGGATTTATGCTTATTTATCATTTATCTTATGTCTATGATTCTAGTTCATATTTCCTATGCTTGTTTAGTGCTTTGATCATGAGCTTGGTACTTTAATAAGCAATTGTTGGTTTATTTCTTTGGTTTTGCATTGAATCATTGAATTTACTTAGAACAAGAGCTTTATGATGGTAGAAATCATCTCTAGCTTATGAATCATAGCTCCTTTATGGATGTGTAAGCATTGACATCCTCTAGGAATTGGGGATTCCTTCATTCTTAAGGCTAATTAACTTCTTGGGTTCAATTGCTTCAATTGGATCTTTGATTTTGATTAAGAAGGTGTGTTGTGGGCTTCCCCGACCTCCATACTACCTATGAGGAATCTTGGCATATCATGCTTCATGATTGCTATAACCAATTTGGGATGAATGATAAGCTTTGTATTGAATCCTAATGATAAACACACAAATGTTCATTGTGTTGAATTGTCTTGGTTAACCAATTGTTCCCAACATTTGAGCATCTCACCATCTTGCTTAATTGCAAGCTTTTTAGTTATTCAAGTCTTTTAGTTTTCAAGCAATCACAACACCCCCCCTTTTAGTTTAATTGTAGTTAGTTAGTTTATTTTCACTAGTTCTATTAGATTGCATTGGTGATTGAATACAACCATTTCCCCGAGGATCGATACCCCTTTTTACCATTATATTACGTTTTATTTGCAAACAAAGGGTGTAATTTAATTGGTGGACTTGACATCCCACCAGATTTAGGGTTACTAAAACTAACGAGTTTCGTTAGTTTTACCATAATCACCCTCAAGAGATTGAATTTTCTACCATGTTCCGGATTTAATGAGGATTTACGGACCCCAGCAAGGGGCTCTGCCCCTTGGACCCCGCTAGAGGCGCTGCCCCTAGACCCCGCCAAAGGGGCGATGCCCCTTTGGAAACCCCGGACCCAGGGACGCTGCCCCCGGACCCCCGACTAGTCGTCGAAACGACTTCTAATTCGATCTTATACATGCGTGCACTCCGTACCAACCCCGTACATATATTAAAGTACAAATTAAGAAGCTCCTTAGCTCTCATATTAGTTTCAGTTACATAAAATGACACGGTGACATTGAAATCACCAACATATTTTGACATTTTAGTGATAGAATACATAAAAATGGATATTAACCAAATGAGATCAAACCGATTTTCGGTTGCTGGACAACATTGGCTTTAATCCTATTTATAATTCTTATAATGTCTTACACTCAATTCATAATGCTCTCCATCATTTTCATGAGAAATGCATGAATATCTTTTATTGGATCCACAATATTCTGGCTATTTTGTATTGTTATTAAATATATTTTCAACATCATAACAATCAAATAATTTCATTAAGTTATGTTAGAAATCAAAAGTCTCAATTTCTACATGATGTTTCAAATTTTATTTTGATTTTTTCCAAACAATATGATGTTTATACCGAAAAGTTTTATAAGTGCAGATGTTATATTGAATCTTTTCTTAGTTGTTAATAACTACTAATGCAAGTGCCAATTTATTGTAAGACTTAAATTATTTTGACATGTCATATGTAATTCAATCAATATGTGTCGTAAACAATAGAACAAAAAGTTAGATCGAATGTTTTTTCTTCGTAATCATGAAAGCAACATAGAGACCTGAATTAAGTATTTTTATTATATTATATATGCGTTTATTATATTTTATAAAGTCTAAGTGGGTTTTACATGGAATAATGAAATTAAAAATAAAACAAAACTGATAGACACCTACTGTTTAATGGAGTGGTTAAAAAGCCCATCAACACAAAATAAAGCCTATATACTGTTTAATAATACTAATAGAGTAATAGTATATGATGATAAAAGAAATAATAAATATTAATAACATTATTTTATTATTATGTAAGATAGAGGAGGGGCGAGGGGCGCCTATCTCATATTTTAATTTTAATGGACATAATAAAGGTCATAAAGGGCGCCGGAGGGTGAGGAGGCTGTCTAATGTTTGCTACCAATGTGCTTATTTTTATTTATTTATTTTATTTATATTTTTTTTCCTTAAAAGTTATATACATATAATAATTAAGTATTTTAGATTAATTTTGGTTATCCTAACCTGTTTTTTTCTTCATGTTAGATGATGAATATTTGGCATTTTATCTGAAATATCAAATATGAATTGTAAGTTTGTTCGTTGATGATGCTTTGTATATTTAATATTGTATTACATAATAAGGTATAATCAATAACGGTTCGATAAGAATTCAAAAATATATTATTATTTTACATAAAATTTACGATACAAATTTGTTTAAAATACTTTATTATTATGCGCACAAAATCATGATGTTGACGTCAATATTTAAAAAATATATATATTTTTGCATATACATATAATAGGTGGTCAACAATATTTTATTTGAAGATTAATTTGTATCAAATCTATTATTTTATATGTCTAGTTATTTGAGTTTTTATATGCTTATTTGAAATTAATCTCTTTTTTATCATTACGTGATAGTATTTTGTCATTACGTGACAGTCTTTCATCACTGTGTGACTTCGTCATTATTTGACTTCGTCATTATGTGACGATTTCGTCCTAAATGGCTGGTTTCAAATGAAAGAGGCTATTTTATAAGTATAGAAAACTTGAGTTGGAAAATCTAGTAACATGTACATTGCATTTTGGTTGGTTTTAAATTGATCATATTAAAGCTTCTTATCTCCATATATATTTTCTAAATATAAAATGGTTTAGAAGTTTATCTTAGGAATTAGATTATTACTATTATCAAATTCATTCAAAAGTTAAACTCCTAGTTTACTCACTAAGCTCTTGAATTCTAACATTACTATTTTGACTATCCATGTTGAATATTAATGAAGATTACTAAATGATTTGTTTTTAGATATTTAAAAGAGTATGTAATTGATAGCTTATTTTATTTCCTTATTTTTATTAGTTTATTTTAGTAATTTTAGCTCTTTTTATTAGTATTGCATTGTATATTCTTTATTTTCTTTATCATGGATCGTGTCGGGTACTGTCTATTTTGCATGAGATATTTTGCAGGGCGTTGGAGCTCATTGCGGTTGCGGTTTGACTGGAGTTGGGCTTAGTGGGCTTCTCGATGCATTATTGGGCTTTGCGGATCCATCAAAGGAGATTTGAGCTTAAAAAGTTGAAGATTTGGATGAAGTGGACTTTTGAAGATGAGTCATGGATTTTTATTTTGGGCATAGACTATCCATATTTAGAGCTTGAAGGTGATTGGCCAATTTCAAATCATGTGAGTCATGGAGGGGACCAAGGGAATCTTGGGTAGTGGAATGGTTAGTGGAGAAGAATGGACCAATAACATTCCAACAACACTTGTGAGGGTGGAATCTCAGGCGCGCGGGTACCAGCGCAACTGCACACTTTTGGGCATTTTGGTCATTTTGTTTGCTATTTACCTTGGAGGGCTGGATCTTTCAGCAACACTTTGATTTTCCACCATTAGAGAGCCGGAAAGGCGATTTTGGGAGCTTGGATACTCATTCTTCTCATCTTTCCAAGTAATTGGTAGTTTCTTGATGCAAAAACACTTTTGTGATTGTTGTTTTGTTGCCATGAGTGGTTAGTTTCTCTATTTTGGTTAACTTTGGCTAAAACCCTTGGATGTTTGTGGGTTTTTGAAGGATTCATGCTTAATTGTCATTTATCTTATGTTTATGATTCTAGTTCATATTTCTTATGCTTGTTTAATACTTTGATCATGGGCTTGGTACTTGAATGAGCAATTGTTGGTTTATTTCTTTGGTTTAGTATTGAATCATTGAATTTACTTAGAACAAGGGCTTTATGATGGTAGAAATCATCTCTAGCTTATGAATCATGACTCCTTTATAGATGTGTAAGCATTGACATCCTCTAGGAATTGGGGATTCCTTCATTCTTAAGGTTAATCAACTTCTTGGGTTCAATTGATTCAATTGGACCTTTGATTTTGATTAAGAAGGTGTGTTGTGGGCTTCCCCAACCTCCATACTACCTATGAGGAATCTTGACATATCATGCTTCATGATTGCTATAACCAATTTGGGATGAATGATAAGCTTCATGTTGAATCCTAATGACAAACACACAAATGTTCATTGTGTTGAATTGCCTTGGTTAACCAATTATCTCAAATATTTGAGCATCTCATCATCTTGCTTAATTGCAAGCTTTTTAGTTATTCAAGTCTTTTAGTTTTCAAGCAATCACAACACCCCCCATTCTAGTTTAATTGTAGTTAGTTAGTTTATTTACACTAGTTCTATTGGATTGCATTGGTGATTGAATACAACCATTTTTCCGAGGATCGATACCCCTTTTTACCATTATATTACGTTTTATTTGCAAACAAAGGGTGTAATTTACTTGGTGGACTTGACATCCCACCAGTAATTTATTTACTTTAACTATTACTTTGATTCATTCTAAACAATGATTAGATATTTTGAAAGATAACTAAAATAACACGAAACATCAATTACAACAATGATCCGGGCTTTAAGCCTATGATATGTCCAAACATAAGCCCAACACCATAAAATGAGTTTACTACTTTACTATAAAATGAGTTTACTATTTTGACTATCCATGTTGAATATTAATGAAGATTACTAAATGATTTGTTTTTAGATATTTAAAAGAGTATGTAATTTATTTACTTTAACTATTACTTTGATTCATTCTACAACAATGATTAGATATTTTGAAAGATAACTAAAATAACACGAAACATCAATTACACAATGATCCTATTTCAACGGGCTTTAAGCCTATGATATGTCCAAACATAAGCCCAACACCATAAAATGAATTTACTACTTTACTATAAAACAAATGAGGCCAGTGTGTTATGTAACCCAAATCACAGACAATTCCAATTAAAATTTTATTAGATCTAATATAATTAAAGGGCTAAATATTCCTAGATAGGCCCAAAAAACAAATTAGCCCCAAACTTAAATGGCTAATAATTTATTACTTACCGACACAGTTAAAATATCTAAAAATCAATTTAACATTATAATAGTACTCTATCTATTAGCATGAATTTCTAAATATCAGTTTCCGTCGTGATATTACGATGGAATTAGATGTTAGATTAGAAATAAATTTGATTTACCTGTTAAAAGAAAAAAAACTAGTAACATGAATTTTTCGATTTAAATAACCAAAATATTAGAGACATAATATAACAATCTACACCCATTGATCATAAATCCTCAAATTTACCTTATATAAAATTCTATCTCAATTTTCCGTTAAAAAAGTAGGGTGTGTATGGACCGGTGTGGTTCGGTTTTCAGCCAAAACCGAACCATAACCATTATAAATGGTTAACGCATTTTGGTAGCCATTGGGTATTGGTTGATATTAGTTTTAGTTAACGGTTTTTTTTCGGTTAATGGTTAATATTGGTTAATCATAATGAACGAAAATGAAATAAAAATAAAAAAATACTTTGCTATAAAAACTAAAAAACATAAAATACATTGTTATAGAAAGTGAAACTTTATTAATATGATAGAAGATTAAACATCACATTTAATTCCAAATAATTACCCTTTAAATTTTCAATTCCAAATATAATTCCATATCTTATATAATATGATATTATATTAAAAACATTTATTAATATTATTGGTTCGGTTTGGTTTTTAGTGATTCGGTTTTGGAAAAAAAATCATAACCAAACCATATGTATTTAGTTAATCAAAAATAGAAACCGAACCACCTTTTTTAGTAATAGTTCGATTAAAATGGTTTGATTATTTCGATTAATTTGGTTTTGGTTCGGTTTTTCGGTTAATATGCTTACCCGTAAAAGAAAGTATTTGACTCTTGATTTCATGAGTTCAATGTCATTCTTCTTTTGATCTCATCATACAACTTTATAACTTTAAAGGAAAAACATCTAGTCCCAAAATGCAAGTTTACAAACATAATATCAACATGCTTTTAAATCTATGCACATAAAATAATAAGAGATTTATCATTTATAATCATTTCATGGTTGTCCACATGTCGTTGACAATAATTTTAGGGAAAATGACTCTTGAGGGTAACTAACAGTTGCGTTTGTTTTCATTTGGTCAATTTTTTTTTTTTTTGTACTCAATATACCATCGAACTTGTTGTTTGTGTTCACCATAACCCTTTTGACCAGCTTTTGACCTGTGATAGCCGGTCAAAGGATTATGGTGAACACAAACGACAAGTTCGATGATATATTGAGTACAAAAAAAGGAAAGAGACCAAATGAGAACAAACTCAACAGTTGGTTACCCTCCTGAGTCATTTTCCCTTTACTCATTTACAACAAATCCCACGTCATCTCCTGCTGATATTAATGACTTTATGAGATTCATTCTTGCTTCTCTTCAAAATATAACCCACGAAAGAACATTATTCGTACATGTACAACTTTGTAATGCACTTGAATATTTATTAGGGGAATCTTGACTAAGCAGGTGCATTTCATGACTACATTTACATTTCCAATCAAATGATTTATCGTATCATGGATTCTAGACAAATCTACAAACGAGTGGAATCACAAGTGCTGTGATTTTTGAATTTACTTAGCTTTAACATCGAATTCATGGGATAAGATACAACATCAATATGTACAATATCATGCAACTTTTGCAGACACATCACCATAATATACTTCGAGGTAAACATTTATGCTGATAAATATACCTCTTATACACAGTCATATCCTTTTGTAGAGAGGTGTTGACAACTAACCACAATAAGCATAACATAGACCATGTTTTAACGAAGTTACCCCTCCGAAACGCTTTTCATATACGTTATGGCCAAAGAAGGTTGCAGTCTTTAATAATTTTGCAACTTTAATTTCATTTAACTTTTCGGGGAAAATGACTCAAGAGGGTTACCAACTGTTGAGTTTGTTCTCATTTGGTCCCTTTTCTTTTTTGTGTACTCAATATACCATCGAACTTGTTGTTTGTATTCACCATAACCCTTTGACCGGTTATCGTAGGTTAAAAGCCGGTCAAAAGGGTTATGGTGAACACAAACAATAAGTTCGATGGTATATTGAGTACAAAAAAAGGAAAGTGACCAAATGAAAACAAACGCAACAGTTAGTTACCCTAAAGAGTCATTTTCCCATAATTTTATCCTGTTTGTGTTGAACTTTCGTTGATTATAATAGGTAGTTTAATCAAAAGTATGGTAGTTTAATCAAAAGTATGGTAGGGCTTAAAGCATGGGGGATAATTACGTCTTAGATGCATGGTTGACTTAAAGTGTTAAGTCCCTTGGATGATGTTTTAACTTAAAAAAAGGATTTTATCCATTTCTTTCCTATGAGTTGAAGAATGGCTGAATCCTCCTCTTTCCCTCTTATTCTATCTAGTTTTTGGTTAAACACTTGGAGAATACTTGCTTTTATATGCTCTCTTTAAGTCATATTTTGATATGCAATTAAAGCTTAAGAGATTAAGAGTTCTACACAATACTAACATCTTAAATCAAGTTGAGTTCTTGTTGATGTCTCAAAGGTTTCCACATTCTCTATCAACTTCCAAACATCCCCTTGAGGATTATGTGATTTATGTGCAACATATGTGCTTATAACGATATAATAAAATAGTAATAAAAATATGCGCCAAAAATAAAATAATAGATAGACCCAATATCTATGAAGAAAGTTGAAGTAGTCCTAACAAGGATTTCGGAGATATAAGGAACGCTGAAATCCAACTTATAACGAATAAGTTTTGACCCGTCGAAGTTTGGCGACAAAACCGGCACGGCGCCACGTATCGCAAAAAGTGAATTTTTGATAAGCTACTTTTTAGCCTTAGTGATCTAAACGAAAGTCCTAGTATATGTTAAACCGAGAACGTACATAAAAGAACGACCAAATCTGACTTCTTTAGAGGAAGTTATGATTTTTCTAAGATTTAGCATATCAGTACACAACCCGGAAATCGAATTTTAGATCGATCGATTATTAGCCGACACAACCTAAACAAGAATTGCAGATCTCGTTAATAGGAGCTCAACGATATAAAGACAACCGAAAACGGATGTCGGATGACAAAGTTATGAATTTTTAACGGACTTTAACTGTCTAAGCCTGTTAAAATATAACTTTAAAAATAAAGTCAAAATTAGCCGACAGAGTGTAAACGAAAGTTGTAGATCACGTCACTACCTATGCATGGATATAAAGAACGTCAAAAACGGAGCTCGTATGTGAAAGTTACAGAATTTAGAAGATAGATAATTTTTCTATTAAGTTCCGAAGCGACACGTGGCACAATCCTAGCCACACCTTCCTCCCCACGGCTTCGCATGCGATGCTGACATGTGGAGCCGGTACGCCCAGCGTAAGGCTTGGTATGCCCCGCGTACCAAGTACGCCCAATGTACGTGTTTTGTACGCCCCGCGTACGCTCCGTTCCCAACCTATAAATAGAGGCGTTTTTCGTTATTTTTCTTCACACCTTTTCTCAACTTCTCTCCCAAATACCCCCAAACCCTCCTCCCCTTTCCCTAGAACTTCCTAAGTGTTAGAAGCGAGTCCCGGAGTGCCAGAAGGCCCCGAGAAGTAGAGCTTTCGGCTCAGAAGTTATGCCCGCGCAGAGCCCAGTTTCTTGCTAAACCCCCATTATAAGTGAGTTATGTTTACCATAATTTAATTATAACTTATGTTTAAGTTCATTATCGTTATTATGAACCTATAAACAAGATTTATCAGTGATTCCAAGTCGTTATACTGATTGATCTACTTACGGAGATGATGTCTAGGCTGTGATTTAGTGAGGTGTTTAAAATGAGATTTCCAAACAGTATACTTCGTATACCAAACGGACCCTACCTCCGATATGATCGTACATGGTTGTTCCTTACTTGATAGATCATGAAAGTAGACTTTGAGTTAATGATAAATCTAGACTAATAATTAGTCGCAATAAATATTAGACTAAAATATAGTAATAATGATACTAGGTTTCGTCGAAGGAAAAGAAAATTGTTAGAAGTGAAGCGCTGCCCGAATTTCGAGTCATCACTTTCACAAGTGAGTGCATAGTTACTTTCATCTTACACATATATATGAAGTATTTAATATAAATTACCTGCTATACGTGCATATTATCTGTGTTCTTGATATCTATGCTGCATGAACGATGTATACATATTTTACTTGATTTAAACTGTATATGTATTTTATACCTATCAATATGTTGGGAAAATATGGGTAGATGAAATAGACGAGGAAAGATGAAATAAAATGATGAGAGGCCTCGATGTTGAAAGCTGATCCAGTCATCTAGCAGAGTATAGATGACGACCATTAACTATTCTAGACGGTCTTGTGGAACGCTGGCAAGCTCACAACCTGTAGGTGTTTGTGAACGATGTGTTCACCAGGTGTACTCCATCCCCCTCATGGTTGCCTTACTGACATATATTGATGATGAATCCCCTAAGCAGTATCGTCTATCCCGATGATGATCCTTAGGATAGGTCCCTTAAATTAGATACTTTAGGGACGGGAAGTGAGGATAACGGGAACGGGTAATCGGGTTGAATGATTTGATGAAATTAAAGAACTTAATTATTGTGGGTTGAAAACCCTATGTGCTCACCAGGCTCCCAAGCCCGACCCACTCATTTTCTTGGATTACAGGTAGTGGCAAAAGAGCACATGAGTGATGATCTGATGAGAGATCTATGGATTATAGGCCATTTGAATAATAGATATTTGTAAGGCCCGTACCATTTCTGTTTATGCTTATGTACTGTATTGACAATGACATCCCAACGTTTTTAATATAATTAAACACATTTCTTCGAAAATGCTTTGATAAAATCTTTATCATTTCTTTGGGATCAAATTCCGCAATATTATTCTTCAAAAAGATACTCTGATTTTTAAATAAATCATAAACAAATCGGTATTTTCTAGCCGTGAAATAGGGGATGTCACAGTTTTAAAATAAAAAACCGGTTTTATAAAAACGTTAATCACGACAAATTTTGAAATACTCAATTATAAGTTTTAAAATGATGATTTTGTAACTTATACAAACTCCAAATATATAAGTAATAAAAGGAAGTTTTATTAAAGATATAAAAGGTTCAAAAAGCGCTAAAACTCAAACTTAATACCGATTATTAAATTTAAAATTGAATCACACCAAATTATATAAAAAACTAGCTTTTTATATAGAACCTTTAAAGGTGATTTTCTTTTGAAAATTGGTACCATGGATTATTATATGCATGTAATAACCATGATATCATATGTTTTTCTGAACTAGAATTATAAAAAAATAAAAAGATCCCTTACAAACCTCAAATTTATGCAATCCATTTTGAAGAACATTCGTACATCTCTTGTATCCACTAGTACGATAAATGTCACCTAACCGCTTAGTGTTATCTTTTGATGGCCGTGGTGTATTCGCTATTTATATAACAAAGTTATAGGCCGATTACACAAGTTTTTCAAATTGGATGATTTGATTGAAAATATTTTATGATAAAGGTCACCTAAGCAAGAGAGTTCTGAGGCATAAATGAGATCAAACATATCTAATAAAATTTGTTATTAGTGATCCCATAAATGTAGGAATTATATAGTGGAATATAATTGATTATAAATATCTACCGGGTTAGGTTCAAATACATGGGATAAAGGTCACCTAACCATTTATTTGTTTTTCAACTTGGATCATAGACTTTGATAATTAATGTTTTTGGAAACTAAAAGGGTATTAATTATTAAAGATTAAATATTGAAAATACTAAATGAATTTTGTTAAAATTTTATAGATATAATAATCCATTCTCATAACCATGAATTGTCATTTTCTTTAATGACTTAATGAAACCATAACATTCAATAGATAAAACTTCAATAAATGGTTTCATGTCTTGAGAGAAAATCTCGTGAGAGATATGAAATTATATACACTTAAAGGTTCTAGTCCTAAACAACCTACTTTGAGCAACAAACCTGAACATAATACCTAGTAAAGGAATCAATATGATGCTAAAGATGCTTCTAATATCAAACTAGGAATAGTTATTCATGACTTCCAGAAAGTCTTGGATAATTTAGATATATATCTGATGATATATGTAACGCCCGCAGATCCGGACTAGTCAATTTAGAGACAATGAACATCAAAAATGATTTTTTGATGGAAGATTATTTAGAAGGAATAATCTTAACCAAGTGATAGTATATGTTACAAGGGTTCCGTACATATAAAGAACGCCGAAATCCGAGTTATAACGAAGAAGTTATGGCCCGTCGAAGTTTTACGGCAAAACCGGCACGACACCGGGAGACGTAAATAGTGAAATTACGATGGAGGACTTTTTAGCCTTAGTGATCTAAATGAAAGTTGTAGTATACGTTAAACCGAGAACATACAAAAAAAGAACGCCCAAATCTGACTTCGTATGAGGAAGTTATGAATTTTTTAAGATTTGGCTTAGAAGTGCACGACCCGAAACTCGAATTTTAGTTCGAGCGGTTTTTGGCTTACGCGACCTAAATGAGAGTTGAAGATCTCATTAATAGGAACTCAACGATAAAAAGACAGACGAAAACGGAGTCTGTATGAAGAAGTTACGAATTTTACGCGGACATTTAACAGTGTAAACTTCTCATACTACTAAATTTAAAATCGGTCGAGAATTAGCCGATGGAGTCAAAAGGAAAGTTGTAGATCTTGTCTTTACCTACATGTGGATATAAAGAACGTCAAAAACGGAGTTCGTATGCGAAAGTTATGAATTTTTAAAGATTGACTGTTTTACCTGCGTCCGGTGCCACGTGTCAGCACCAGACTTCGCCTTGGAGCCTACGCAAGGCTCACGACGTGAGAACCCTTTCTCACGACGTGAATCGGCCCAGACAGCCTATAAATAGAGACGTAAATCGCCCCTAAAACTCACACCTTTCATACTCTTTCTCTCCTATTACCCCCAAACGCTCTTCCCCCTTCCCTAGCACCTCCTAGGTGTTAGAGGCGAGTCCCGGAGTGCCGGAAGGCTCCGAGAAGAAGAGCTTTCGGCTCAGAAGTTCTTCCCCTGCAGAGCCCGACTCCTAGCCAAACCCCTGGTAAGTGAGATATGCTTACCCTACCTTAAGTATAGTTTATGTTTAAATATAGTAATGTTATTAGGACCTTATAATAAATATATGGGCTATTATTATGAGTTATATAAGTGTCGTTATAATATCTTTTTAACCACTCGCGGTACGGGGAATCTGGTTTGGAGGGCCGCTTGGGTTGCTGGATTTCAGAAGTGCTATATACCAAAATGATCCTGCCCTCCGGTGTTCCATGTCTGGCCCCTGTCTGTACATAGTGGGTGAAAAGTATTGTGTTAACGCTTATATAATAGTAATAATGGCAAGACTATTAATTAGTCTCGTCGAACGTTAGACTAAACTCTAGTGGTAATGATACTAGGTTCTGTCAAAGGAGTTGTTTAAAGTAAACGAAGTGCTGTCCGAGTACCGAGTCACCACCTTATCAGGTGAATGCATAGTTACTTTCATCTTACACATAGATATGAAGTATTTAATATAAATTACATGCTATGTGTGAATCTTATCTATATACTTGCTATCTATGCTGGTGTTGAGAGAAAAACTTGGAGACACACTTGAACAAAAGTTAGAACAAGTATAATGCGGAATAGTTAATCTCAAAGGATCTAAAAGCTCAACAATAATATAGTTAGATTGTTAGAGAGTTAGTTGCGGAAATGTAAAGGAATGGGAATGACAGCAATTGTTATATCAAGAAGACACTTAAGCTGATTCATAACACGGAATGCATTCACTCCAAGTTAATAAGGAAGGTCAAGCTTAGTGATTAAGTCTTAAAGACTTGCTCCGAAGAGGGATTATGATCAGCAGGATTATGATAAGATTTAAGTAAGAAGATATGAGTGAAGAAAGATAAGAGAGATAACTTCAGAATGTGTATTCAGATAGAATTCATAAGTTATCGGTTTTTTTTATCTCTATGAATACAAAGAGAGTAAGTCTCTATTAGTACCGCGAGATCTGATTTCTTCTTTAAAAGCCTTTTTTGCCAAAGATTTTGGTGAACCGCAGTCATTGTTGTTCAACTGCGGTTTCCTGGAATTCTTGGAATGATTTTGAAAACGCGGAGTTGAGTCATTAGAGCTTGAGGATTCAGGAATTTGGGAACATTGACCTACTTCAAAATTTTCTATAGGTAGTTCATGAAATATTGGCAGAAGAGTTACAGTTCCTTGAACTGATGACTGCGGTAGGGATGACTTGACTACCGCTGAGTAAGTCTTAGATGGGACTTCAGTGGGACATTTGTGGGACATTTGACTACAGTGAGAGACACTGCGGTCTGAGGACAGAGATGGAAAGTCTTTTGGGACTTCGGGGCCCTCAACAACAATCTCTTCGTCAAATACGGATGAAGTTTGAGAATTTGGATAGATGGTGCCACAGATAGGAATTTGATCACATGTGTGACCCGAAACCTCCAGCACAATTTCCTCAATGACACAATTATTGCTTAAGTAGTGCAGTCTACCGAAGTGAGTTTTAATATCTTCGGGAAAAGTCTTGTCATTGACAGGGAAATGAAATTCTCGGTCTGGAGGGACATACAGTCTGTCTTTGTTGAACCGGGGTGAGGAATCCATTGAGGTAGGATATCCATTTGACCAACCCCAGTTGTATGTATTGTCCACGGTTCCATTGTTCACCAAATTTTCAATAGCTTCACTTTCATTAAACAATTTTTCAATTAAGAGATTTAAGCGTACAATTTCTCTCTGAGCTAAATCTCTCTGGTTCAAAGCTATCTCTAATTGGGTTTCACTTAACATTCTTGCATCATTTTCTAACTCTAGGTCCTTCTCTAACATAGCCATCTTAAGTCTTTTGTTATCCAGTCGTCCTCTCACGTGGAACATCTCTTGGGACGCAATGTTCTTCTCATCTAAGGCTTTATTATAGTCTGTAAGGACGGCAACACAAGTGTCATTAAGATCATCTATGTAAGGCTGACAGTCATGCATGCTATAGTTTAGAGTTTGGATCATGAGTTTTACCTGTTCGACGATGCTTAATGTTCCATCCTTTGCCATGTAGCAGTAGTTTTTGTTCAACATTGTAGACCCATCATCATCCGCAGTGGCCAGCATGCAGATTTTCCCTTTTCCTTTGACACTGCTGATGGCCTCATCTTCGTCTCCGGATGACCAGACTTGATGGTCCCTTTTGACATGGGCCACGTATGCCCTTGCCTTTTCAGCTTTTTCTTTGTCTTCCAACTCTTGAGCCATTCTAAGGTAGAATGCTCTGTCTTTTACTACATTGGCCTTACAATCTCATGCAAAGTGATTCTCTTTGTTGCATTTGTGACAAATTACAACATCAGTCTTGTCTTCTGAAGGAGTACCAGAGTCAGTGATTTGAGGAGACTGCGGTACCTCCTTTGGTTGAATATTCTGAGATTGCGGTGGTGGATGAGAACTTTTGGGAAATCGAGAGTAGTTATTCTGAGAACCGAAGTTACGGTTGAATGGAGGTTTGTTGAACTGCTGATTCTTGAGGAAGGAAGGAGGTGGTAGACGGTTGAACTGTTGGCTAACCAGAGCAATAGCCTTCTGAAAATCTTCTTCATCATCATATTCAGAATCCGCTTCGTATGACTGCGGTAGAGTGTCATACGAGGAAGGGTAAGGTGACTGTGGTGGAGCTTGTGCGATGAGAGCAAGTGGTCCTCCGAAGTCAGCATAGTCTTTGAGTACGGTGGATTCTTGAGCTTGCAGCTCTCCATAGAGCTTGTAAAGTGACAGGGAGTGAATCTTTCTATTGCCTTGGACTATCATCTTGGCCGTAGTCCAATGTCTGCCCAAGCCATTAAGAAACTGAAGATTGATTTCATGGTTACTGCGGATGGTGACCGCATTGGATAACTTGGTGACTATCAGGTTGAACCTTTTGAAGGAGTCTTCCAAACTTTCTCCAGTATGAGCTTTGAAGTTGTTGAACTCGTTGAGTGCGGTAGTAAGCTTCTTATCTTGTGCTTGTTCCGAGCCTTCGTACAGGTTTTTGAGAACATCCCATATCTCTTTCGCTGATTTGCAATTTATGATAATATCGAAGTTGTCAGGAGCAACTCCGCAAGAGATTTCATAAAAAGCAACAGCATCATTTTCCATTTTATCGAGATCATCCTTGGTGGGACGGCTCATGGCTGGTTGACCTCCTCCTAGCCTGGTTGCAGCGCCGTCAGTTTGGACTGGTGTCAGGACTGGAACATGTGGTCCTTCTTCTACGGATCGCCATACATCTCTACCCAGTCTTCTCAAGTACCTTTCCATTCTTTGTGACCAGTGATGATATTCATTTGCGACTAGTATTGGGGCTCGGTTAGAACCACCGACATTGTTGGAAACATTTAGAGATAATGATTGTGCCATTTGAAATTGTTTTTTTTTGTTTTGAAGAAATGAGCTTTAGTGGTATAGAAGGCTCTTTGAAAAACCAGAGTTCCGTTTTCAAAAAGCAACCACTTTGGCTCTGATACCAATTGTTGAGAGAAAAACTTGGAGACACACTTGAACAAAAGTTAGAACAAGTATAATGCGGAATAGTTAATCTCAAAGGATCTAAAAGCTCAACAATAATATAGTTAGATAGTTAGAGAGTTAGTTGCGGAAATGTAAAGGAATGGGAATGACAACAATTGTTATATCAAGAAGACACTTAAGCTGATTCATAACACGGAATGCATTCACTCCAAGTTAATAAGGAAGATCAAGCTTAGTGATTAAGTCTTAAAGACTTGCTCCGAAGAGGGATTATGATCAGCAGGATTATGATAAGATTTAAGTAAGAAGATATGAGTGAAGAAAGATAAGAGAGATAACTTCAGAATGTGTATTCAGATAGAATTCATAAGTTATCGGTTTTTTTTATCTCTATGAATACAAAGAGAGTAAGTCTCTATTAGTACCGCGAGATCTGATTTCTTCTTTAAAAGCCTTTTTTGCCAAAGATTTTGGTGAACCGCAGTCATTGTTGTTCAACTGTGGTTTCCTGGAATTCTTGGAATGATTTTGAAAACGCGGAGTTGAGTCATCAGAGCTTGAGGATTCAGGAATTTGGGAACATTGACCTACTTCAAAATTTTCTGTAGGTAGTTCATGAAATATTGGCAGAAGAGTTACAGTTCCTTGAACTGATGACTGCGGTAGGGATGACTTGACTACCGCTGAGTAAGTCTTAGATGGGACTTCGGTGGGACATTTGTGGGACATTTGACTACAGTGAGAGACACTGCGGTCTGAGGACAGAGATGGAAAGTCTTTTGGGACTTCGGGGCCCTCAACAACAATCTCTTCGTCAACTACGGATGAAGTTTGAGAATTTGGATAGATGGTGCCACATATAGGAATTTGATCACATGTGTGACCCGAAACCTCCAGCACAATTTCCTCAATGACACAATTATTGCTTAAGTAGTGCAGTCTACCGAAGTGAGTTTTAATATCTTCGGGAAAAGTCTTGTCATTGACAGGGAAATGAAATTCTCGGTCTGGAGGGACATACAGTCTGTCTTTGTTGAACCGGGGTGAGGAATCCATTGAGGTAGGATATCCATTTGACCAACCCCAATTGTATGTATTGTCCACGGTTCCATTGTTTACCAAATTTTCAATAGCTTCACTTTCATTAAACAATTTTTCAATTAAGAGATTTAAGCGTACAATTTCTCTTTGAGCTAAATCTCTCTGGTTCAAAGCTATCTCTAATTGGGTTTCACTTAACATTCTTGCATCCTTTTCTAACTCTAGGTCCTTCTCTAACATAGCCATCTTAAGTCTTTTGTTATCCAGTCGTCCTCTCACGTGGAACATCTCTTGGGACGCAATGTTCTTCTCATCTAAGGCTTTATTATAGTCTGTAAGGACGGCAGCACAAGTGTCATTAAGATCATCTATGTAAGGATGACAGTCATGCATGCTATAGTTTAGAGTTTGGATCATGAGTTTTACCTGTTCGACGATGCTTAATGTTCCATCCTTTGCCATGTAGCAGTAGTTCTTGTTCAACATTGTAGACCCATCATCATCTGCAGTGGCCAGCATGCAGATTTTCCCTTTTCCTTTGACACTGCTGATGGCCTCATCTTCGTCTCCGGATGACCAGACTTGATGGTCCCTTTTGACATGGGCTACATATGCCCTTGCCTTTTCAGCTTTTTCTTTGTCTTCCAACTCTTGAGCCATTCTAAGGTAGAATGCTCTGTCTTTTACTACATTGGCCTTACAATCTCGTGCAAAGTGATTCTCTTTGTTGCATTTGTGACAAATTACAACATCAGTCTTGTCTTCTGAAGGAGTACCAGAGTCAGTGATTTGAGGAGACTGCGGTACCTCCTTTGGTTGAATATTCTGAGATTGCGGTGGTGGATGAGAACTTTTGGGAAATCGAGAGTAGTTATTCTGAGAACCGAAGTTACGGTTGAATGGAGGTTTGTTGAACTGCTGATTCTTGAGGAAGGAAGGAGGTGGTAGACGGTTGAACTGTTGGCTAACCAGAGCAATAGCCTTCTGAAAATCTTCTTCATCATCATATTCAGAATCCGCTTCGTATGACTGCGGTAGAGTGTCATACGAGGAAGGGTAAGGTGACTGTGGTGGAGCTTGTGCGATGAGAGCAAGTGGTCCTCCGAAGTCAGCATAGTCTTTGAGTACGGTGGATTCTTGAGCTTGCAGCTCTCCATAGAGCTTGTAAAGTGACAGGGAGTGAATCTTTCTATTGCCTTGGACTATCATCTTGGCCGTAGTCCAATGTCTGCCCAAGCCATTAAGAAACTGAAGATTGATTTCATGGTTACTGCGGATGGTGACCGCATTGGATAACTTGGTGACTATCAGGTTGAACCTTTTGAAGGAGTCTTCCAAACTTTCTCCAGTATGAGCTTTGAAGTTGTTGAACTCGTTGAGTGCGGTAGTAAGCTTCTTATCTTGTGCTTGTTCCGAGCCTTCGTACAGGTTTTTGAGAACATCCCATATCTCTTTCGCTGATTTGCAATTTATGATAATATCGAAGTTGTCAGGAGCAACTCCGCAAGAGATTTCATAAAAAGCAACAGCATCATTTTCCATTTTATCGAGATCATCCTTGGTGGGACGGCTCATGGCTGGTTGACCTCCTCCTAGCCTGGTTGCAGCGCCGTCAGTTTGGACTGGTGTCAGGACTGGAACATGTGGTCCTTCTTCTACGGATCGCCATACATCTCTACCCAGTCTTCTCAAGTACCTTTCCATTCTTTGTGACCAGTGATGATATTCATTTGCGACTAGTATTGGGGCTCGGTTAGAACCACCGACATTGTTGGAAACATTTAGAGATAATGATTGTGCCATTTGAAATTGTTTTTTTTTGTTTTGAAGAAATGAGCTTTAGTGGTATAGAAGGCTCTTTGAAAAACCAGAGTTCCGTTTTCAAAAAGCAACCACTTTGGCTCTGATACCAATTGTTGAGAGAAAAACTTGGAGACACACTTGAACAAAAGTTAGAACAAGTATAATGCAGAATAGTTAATCTCAAAGGATCTAAAAGCTCAACAATAATATAGTTAGATAGTTAGAGAGTTAGTTGCGGAAATGTAAAGGAATGGGAATGACAGCAATTGTTATATCAAGAAGACACTTAAACTGATTCATAACACGGAATGCATTCACTCCAAGTTAATAAGGAAGATCAAGCTTAGTGATTAAGTCTTAAAGACTTGCTCCGAAGAGGGATTATGATCAGCAGGATTATGATAAGATTTAAGTAAGAAGATATGAGTGAAGAAAGATAAGAGAGATAACTTCAGAATGTGTATTCAGATAGAATTCATAAGTTATCGGTTTTTTTTTATCTCTATGAATACAAAGAGAGTAAGTCTCTATTTATAGAGACTTAGAAACTACACAAGATTACAACTCTATAAGCAGCCGTGCAAGGCATACTGGATAATAGAGTGTATTACATAAAAGACAAATAACGTAATCTAGCTAAGTTGACTGCGGTAGCTGATGCGGTTGCTGATGAACAAGATTGACTCCGGGTGCTGAAGCGGTTGCGGTAGAAAGATGGTTGCGGTAGCTGAGTTCAAGAGGGTCACTTTTATGATTCAACAATTCCCCCCTAAGTGACCTCTTTAACTCCGGTTCAGCTATCAAGTTTGAGGAACTTGATCAAAATCCACCAGAACTCCTGACGTTTTCCAACCATGTGATTCTTCTTGTGATCTCGAACTTGACTTCTGCGGTAGTATGCTTAGATCTTTCAATTGCAGTCCGGCAGATGTCAAGTTGTTTCTTGGTCAGGCGGTGCATGGCAGTCATAGGAATGAAATATTTGACGTTGTCAGTCTTCCTTTTGAATATGACTCCAAGTTCAGGGTAGTTTGTTGCGCCTAGAGATCTTTCTTGGAAGCCTTCGGTAGGCATTGGCACAGGTTCAAAAGGTGGGAGATCAAACTTCTTGAGGATGGTGGGGTAGATATCCGCATCTATCTTGGCAAAGTCACAGACCGTATCCCTGAGAAAAGAGTTGGCTTTTTCAAGCGCTATCTGCATTTTAGGGTGCTTTTCTGACTTGTTTTGGAACACCCTGGCAATAAGGAAGATTTCTTTCGGGTTCATACAAGGAAAGTCTGCCTGGGTGCGGATGTAGTCATGCTCCCTTCTGGTGAGGGTATACTGGATGTAGTCAGCCTTCATAAATTTCCTGACTTTGTAGTTCTTGACTGCGGATGGTCTGTCGTTAGACCATATGTTTTCAATGGAGGAGGCATGTTTAGCATGAAACAGACTAAGTCTCTCAAACTCCATTGGCAGTCTCTTGTGATCTGGAAGGCTTTGGTCAAACTGCTCAAATACAGTGAAGTACTTGGCATTTGGAGAAATTGGTATATCCCAGTATCCATCAGCAGGGGGTTCAGCATAAGTGAGGTGCGGTCTGTAATCTTTGTCTAGGAGCCTGCGGTGCGGATTGATCCAAGAATTGATCAAGGACTCATCCATCATGGTGTCAAACCCGTATTCTCTCCAAATTAACTCTACCAGCTTGGCTGCTTTCCAATCATGCTTCCTTTGAGCGATGGCAGGGGAGTCTGTGGTGCTTGGAGAAGACATGTTTTCAGCCAAGTTCTTGAAGTGCGGAGGAGTCTCTGGCTTTTTGGGAGTATCTTTTGGAGGTGAAGTGTGAGGAGATGGAGTATGTTGAGATGGTTGCGGTGGTGTGGGAATTTTTTCAGTGATGATGGGGGGACTCTGATGAATAGAAGTATCAGAGTGATGGACTTCTTGTTCTTCATCACTTCCCCCTCTTGAGGGATGCAACCCCGGTGCTTCCTCAAGCCATTGCTTAAGTCCATCCACCTTGTTGAAGACTTCTTGGAACTGAGCTTTGAGAGCTTCTGCCAAATGTTGGTTGTTTGTAGTGGAGGAGCTGAAGAGCAACTTGTGGATTTCTTTGGTGAGCTGGAGGATCTCAGGGCCATGGAAGTTGGAGGAAAGGGATTTCTGCAGTCTGTTGATGGTTGCTTGAAGAACAGAGATAGTGGACTCATAAGCAGTATGAGTCTCATCTATCAATTTCTGAGACTGAGAAGCTTGATCCGCGATGGCCGCTTGAAGATCCGTTTTGATTGCGGTCACCTCAGTAATGAGGCGTTCCGCTGCAGCCATGAAGTCCTTGTGGTCAGCCTTGCGGTTATTGTCAAGGGACCGGATTCCCATCTCTACTTTGAGAGAGATTCGTTCAGCAGCCATGCGTTCCCTTGTTTCCAGACGCTCTATTCTTTCAATCAGTGACTGTGGTCCTAGAGTTTCTTCAGGTTGCGGTTGAGTAGGCTGGACCGCAGCCAGGATTTGATCGATTTTGGCTTGAAGGCTCATGAATTCCTTCCGGGTGACAACATTCTTCTTCTTTTTCTTCTTCTCTTTAGGCTTGGAAGTCGAATGTTGAGAACCGCTGGACTCCTTTTCTTCAAACATCATGAGGTCATCATCAGAAGGGCTTGGCTTGTTTACTTCTTGGATGTCTTCATCATCAAGACCGAAGGTGGGAGCTGAACTGAGTTCGATTGCAGGTTCTTCGTCTTGTGATGGATTGACTGTAGGAGTGGGAGATGGAATGGGAGTTGGAGTAGGAGGAACTTTGGAGGTACCTGCGGCTGCACCTGAAGCTTGAGCTTTGGAAATTGTTTCAGCCATCTGATCCATCCAATTCTGAATTTTTTGAATGGTGGCTACGGTACTGGCATTGCTGATGGCATTTGCCCAATATCTAGCCACATACTGGATCTCCTGTTCTTTCTGTTGTTGCTGCTTGATTTGTTGTTCCTTGCGGGCTTGGAAAGCCCTTTGGAACGCAGCATACTTCTTCTTGTCTGACTCAGTTACCGGATTGTACTGTAACCAAGAGTCATTGGATGCATCATGGTCAAATCCTTCAAAGCGCACCGAAGTGTCCTTCGGGTCCACGGATCCTTGCACATTTGTGCTCACCGTGCCTAAACCACCTGTAAAAGATGAAAGCAGAGTAGGATTTCCTAAGCTTCATCGGTCTCCTTGACCCGTGGTCAAGTGTGGCCTCTGCTCAGTTCTGGCATGGGCGAAAGAAGTGCCCTGCGGGTGGGAAGGTGTTTGTAGTGTTTGGGTGACAGAAAGAAGGATGGAGCGCAACTCCTCTGGTGAAAAGAAATGCAGTCGGGAAGCCCTGGAGACCTTAGGGCGTGAACCAGTGTCGTCCTCTTGGGAGTGCACTGGGGGGGAGTCTCCACGTAGTTGAGAATCAGATTCACTTACTGAGTCTGACTGGAAAATAATGGTGGTGTCGAATGGGTGTGCGGGCACCCCAAGGACTACTGGAGCCTGTTGAGAGGCTTCAGCATCGGTCCGGTCACGCATATGGATAGTGGTATCGGTTGTTTTCCTTTTCTTGAAGATAGAGATTGGATGCCTATCCTCATCTGAATCACTGCTAGATATGATTGGGGCAGGTTTTGTTTTGCATTTCTTGGTGGGTGCGGTTCGTTTAGGGGCATCCTTCTTGGGTGTTCTTTGTTTCTTGGTTGCCAACTGCTTTCTTCTTTGAGAAAGATTGGATAGTGTAGTGGAAGAGGGGACTGCGGTACCCTCAGGGATAATGGCTGCGGATGGAAGAGGCGGGGTAGGAGGGTATGGGGCAATACCTTCCGTAGCCTCAATGTGGTATGAGACATCAGCAGTCTCAAGACCAAGAGAAGAAAGGATATGAGTAGGGAGTCTGCGGATCGGTCCAAATATCGTTTGATCAGAAGAAGGGTTGTACCTTTTAAGATCCTTAGTGACGAAAAAGTTGATGTCACTACCCATGTCTATTCCAGCATCCGCATGTAAGTTTGAGATGCAAAGTGACCAAAACCGTGCAAATGTGAGCTTGGTTGGGTTCTCCCTTGGGTGCTCTTTGGGAATGTATTGGAGGAAGTCGTCCCAAAGGATTTGTCCATAGTTTACGTCGTGGCCTGTGTAGATGCTCCATACCAATTCCAGTAGCTTCAGTCCCATATTGTCGATGCCTCCGGTTCTGCCGGATAGGCAGCGGATGACAAAATGACACACAAACTGCCATACCGCAGGCAGCTGATTCTTTTTGAACTCACCACTCCCTCGAATTGGTTTCTGATACCCCATCTGGTAGAGTGCGGATGTAATATCTGCCATTGAAGGTGAGAAAATCTTGATGGAGGGGTGAACCAGAAGATTAATGGCATTTAAGAACTTTTCTTTGGACAAGATGACCAAAGAATCGTTCATGAGATTGAGGTGAACTTCTTGGGGGTTTTCCATTGGGCGAGATGTAGAGAATGCACATTTGAATAGAGTAGAAACTGGAACAACGTCTGTAAATGCATCGAATGGACCGAACAGAGGGTGGTTCCTGAGAAACTTGATCATAAGCTTGATGGGAGCATTATATGAAGGATGATCTTCAAATATTGCTCTGAAATTACTTGAAGCGATTGTTGGAGAGTCGGAACCTGTTGGATTTACAGAACCTGAAGCCTTGGATTGCTTCTTTGATGCACCTGATTTCACCATTGTTGAAGATTTGAGAGAAGAAAACAGAGTTCTTGAAAGTTTTGAAGGTTTTGAGGAATTTGGGAGAAAGAATCGATATTCAGAAAACGTAAAGTATTGTTGGGGAAGAAGATGGGTTTATATAGGGGGGTAAAAAAATGTTTAACCCTAGGTAAATGGTAAGGATAGGGTAAAATGTCGATTGGGGTTTTGGGGGGAATCTATGAATTTTGGATTAAATCTCAGCTACACATAATTAAAACGGGTTTGAAGAGATTTTGGGAGATTTCCAAAAGGGGTTTTGCATTTAATGTAAAGTCAGACGCATGTCAATACGTCAGGTGATCGAGGGGGTGATGGGAGAGGAAGTTGTAACGGATGGGACGTATTGGGGAGAGGAAAGGACAAATTAAGGATGAGTTTATTGAAAAACGTTCTTTTTGTCATCATCCCTAAAATAGGTCTGATACAAGGATTATTCAGAAAGAGAATGTGACAGTTTCTAAAGAGAATGTTTTTTTGTCTTTAATGTTTAATTTATTGAAGGATCATTAAATAGCACACAAAGATTCAAGAGTTGATAAAACAGTTTGAGAAATTATCATGATGATCGTGGATGGAAAATTCATTGCGGTTGAGAAGCGTCATTGCGGATGAAACTTTCATTGCAGTTGAGAAACATCATTGCGGATGAACACGGAAAGACTAGTGAGAAACTGAGGAAAACACTTGTACAAAGATTAGTAATAACAGACCATAAAGACCCATGAGAGATACGTATGATATATGGTTGTGGTACCTAGACAGCGGTACCAAAACCATCTATCACATGTAATTCTCAGTTAGAACCGCAACGGAGACCAAGGATGGTCTGCGGTAGCTAACAATTCAAAAAGAATTGCGGGTCTGGATTCATCATTCCTAAAATTTGCAGGAAGATGTTAAGCTTTGTTGAATCGAGCGCTTTTGTGAACACATCAGCAATCTCTTCATGAGAAGGGACAAAGATGAGTTCAATATTACCTTTTAAGATGTGGTCTTTGATGAAATGATACCGTAGTTCAATGTGCTTAGTCTTGGAGTGTGGAATTGGATTGTGAGAAATAGCAATAGCACTTTCAGAGTCACAATAGATCGGTATCCGCAGCATTCTATACCCGTAGTCCATTAGTTGAGTTTTCATCCAAAGGACTTGAGAGCAACAGCTGGCTGCGGCCACATACTCGGCTTCTGCAGTTGATAGAGAGACACAACTTTGTTTTCTTGAGGACCAGCTGACTAGTCTTTCACCCAAGAATTGACATCCTCCTAAAGTGCTTTTTCGATCGAGCTTGCATCTGGCATGATCCGCATCTGTGAAAGCTTGCAGGCTGAAGTCATTGCCTGCGGGGTACCATAGACCAAGATATTTGCTTCCTTTCAGGTACCGTAGTATCTGTTTGGCTGCGGTCATATGTGAGACTTTTGGGTCAGCCTGATACCTTGCACATACACCAGTTGCAAAGACAATGTCTGGCCTGCTTGCAGTGAGGTACATCAAAGAGCCGATGATGCCTCTATAAGTCTTGTGATCCACAGATTCGCCTGAGGGATCAGCAGAGATCTTATAACCGAAGGCCATGGGGACCTTAGCAGATGAACAGTTGTCCATAGAATATTTCTTCAATAGTTCAGTGGTGTATTTTTCTTGATGAATGAATATGCCTTGCGGTACTTGTTTTACTTGAAGACCTAGAAAGAAATTAATCTCTCTATTCATGCTCATTTTGAACTTGTTGGTCATGAGCTTAGCAAATTCATCCACCATGCCTTGATCAGTCGAACCGAAGATGATATCATCCACATATATTTGTAGCATCATGAGGTGGTCGCCATTTGCTTTTCTGAATAGTGTGGGATCAATCACTCCTCTCTTGTACCCGGATGAAACAAGGAATTCAGAAAGAGTCTCATACCATGCTCTTGGGGCTTGCTTCAGACCGTAGACTGTATTTTCAAGCTTGTAGCAGTGGTCTGGGAATTTAACATTTTCAAAGCCTGGAGGTTGCTGAAGATAAACCTCTTCTTTTAGTTCCCCATTGAGAAAGGCACTCTTAACGTCCATTTGGTGTACCTTGACGTTTTTGTGGGATGCGTATGCTAGAAAGATCCGGATAACTTCCATGCGTGCTACCGGAGCATACGTTTCATCGTAGTCAATGCCTTCAAGTTGACTATACCCCTTTGCAACTAGCCTTGCCTTATTTCTGACTACCGCACCAGATTCATCCAACTTATTTTTGAACACCCATCTAGTGCCAACAATGGAGTGACCACGTGGCTTCGGAACGAGCTGCCAAACTTTATTTCTTTGAAATTCTTCAAGCTCTTCTTGCATTGCAGCTATCCAGTCAGGTTCAAGCAATGCTTCTTTGATCGTTCTGGGTTCTACCGAGGACATAAATGCTGCATAGTGGCAGTGATCAGATAGGTCCTTGGAAGATCTAGTCTGGATGCCTGCGGATGGGTTCCCAATGATTTGACCTGGTGGGTGGTCTTTCGTCCATACATGAAGACGTGGCAGCAGATGATCAGCAGCTGTGGTAGAGGGAATATCTTGAATGTCAGAGGAATCTGCAGTTGGAGATGACAGTTCCCCCTGGACTTGAGAACATCCTGCTGAGTCATCTTGATCTATTGGAACAGAATTCTCTTGAGTAGTTGGGAGAGGTTCCCCCTGGGTTGCAGATAGGAGAGTGACAATCTTTGGATCAGTTCTAGTGTCGATATTTTCTATGAGTTCATCATCCGAATCCAAAGATACGTTTGATGGTAATGCTTCTCTGCGGACAGGAATTTGAACAACATTAAGTAATGGAACCTCGACGGTTGCGGCTAGATTCGGAGTAGATCTTTCCCCCTCACCCGGAGAGGTGGAAGTATTGAGAGAGGCTACTTCAGATAGAGATGGTCCAGAAACATCAGCATGTTGTTGTTGAGCTACGGGTGACACAAGAACTTCAGATAGTTTCGCCGTTTCAATAGGATGGAAAAGATCCTCATAGTTGACTTCAACTAGATTCAAGGGACCTGAAGAGGCAGGAATGTCACTTTCCATGATTGCGGTGGTTTCATTAGATGGAGGGGCGTCGCGGATGTGAGAATCATCAAATTTCACATCGAAGCTTTCAATGATCAGCCTTGTACGCCTGATGAGCACTCGATAAGCAACCTTGTTAGTGGAGTAACCAAGGAATATGCCTTCGTCGGACTTCGGTGCAAACTTGTTGAGCTGATCTCTGTTGTTGATCACGAAGCATCTACACCCAAAAATATGAAAGAAGCGAACATTGGGCTTGCGGTTGTTAAGGCCCTCATATGGTGTTTTATTGAGGCGTTTGCACACGATACTTCGGTTTTGGACAAAGCATGCGGTTGCTACTGCTTCAGCCCAGAAGTAGAGAGGAAGTTGGGCGAAGTTAAGCATGGATCTGGCTGCTTCTACTAGTGTGCGGTTCCTTCTTTCTACTACACCATTTTGTTGCGGTGTGTAGGGTGCTGAGAAGTTGTGAGAAATGCCTTTGGACACCAAGAAACTGTTAAGAAGATGATTAGTGAACTCGGTTCCATTATCACTGCGGATGCGTCTAACTGGAAGCTTGATCTGAAGTTCGATTTCTTTGATGAAGTTGATGAAGATCTGCGGTGTCTCTGATTTGAGTCTGAGGAAGAAGACCCATGTGAAGCGTGTATAGTCATCAACAATAACTAGTATATACTTCTTGTGGTGGAGGCTGGCTACGGTTGATGGACCGCAGAGATCAATGTGCAATAGCTCCAGTGGTTCAGAAATAGAGGAGTCCATTATCAGAGGGTGACTTGCTTTAGACTGCTTACCACATTCACAAGCCGGACAGAGAGTATCGTTGCTAAATTTGAGAATAGGGAGACCGCAGACTAGTTCTCCAGTGACTAAGTTGTTGATGTACCGGAAGTTGAGATGAGCTAGCTTACGGTGCCATAGCCAGCTGACTTCGGATACAGCTTTGGACAAGAAACACAATTGCGGTTTACCAATGATTAGAGAAACATCCAAAGGGTACATGGTACCTTCGGATCGAGATTTGATCAGGCAAGTGTTTCTATCACTCGTCATTACGTAGCAAAATTGATCATCAAATTCAACACGATGTCCTGCTTTACATAGTTGGCCAACACTGATGAGATTGTGTTTAAGGCTTTCTACATAAGCAACCTTCTGAATGGAAAAGTTCCCCGTAGTGAGAACACCGTAACCTCGGATGACACCGTTTGCATTGTTACCAAAAGTGACATTTCCACCATTGCATATAGGCCTGAAATCCCGAAGGTACTCTAACCTTCCGGTCATATGCAAGGAGCAGGCACTGTCAATTAACCACTCTTCTTCTTGTTCCTCCTTGCACAAAGCCTGAGAATTACACGGTTAGTTTAGGCATCCAAACAAGTTTGGAGCCTGAGACAATTGATGTGTTTCTGAGTGATGCATGGTCCGAGGTTGCAGGGACAGGTCTCTTGTCAAATTTTGAGCCTAGTCCTGGGTGTTTGAGTAGATTTGGAGTGTTGTGATTTTTTGAAAAAATACGAGGTTTCTGACTCTGACTCGATTTGACATGAGATAAAACCTTTTGACAACTACACTGACATTTACAAAAGGAGATTTTGTCTTTTGATCTAACACTGTGATTGGTCAGCGGTTTTAAGGATGTTTTGGATCTGTTACCGGTCCAAGATGGGTTATTCCAGACACGAGTGTTTTTGGGTTTTGAAAAAGTCTGTTTATGAAAGGTTTTAGCACGTGTAGATTTCTGAATTCTTTTTGATGGATTTGGTAAGATACCCTTCCATTTGAAATTTTGACGTGACTTTAAAAGTGTTGGAGTGGGTAAAATACCTTTCCATTTAGGATCATTTGAAGAATAGACCTGAAAAACATAGTTTCGAAAAGATTGAACACCCTTTTGGGTTGTGTCAGAAGGAGTAGGAATGACTTTTGAAACTGAACTTTCCTTTTTGTTTGTTTTCTTGAAAGAAGAGTTTTTTGAAATGTAGTGAGAGAAAACAAATTTTTTAGGACTTTTGGATTTAGGAAATCTGACTTGCTTCTTGTTTTTTGAAAAAATTTGTCTATTAGTACCGCGAGATCTGATTTCTTCTTTAAAAGCCTTTTTTGCCAAAGATTTTGGTGAACCGCAGTCATTGTTGTTCAACTGCGGTTTCCTGGAATTCTTGGAATGATTTTGAAAACGCGGAGTTGAGTCATCAGAGCTTGAGGATTCAGGAATTTGGGAACATTGACCTACTTCAAAATTTTCTATAGGTAGTTCATGAAATATTGGCAGAAGAGTTACAGTTCCTTGAACTGATGACTGCGGTAGGGATGACTTGACTACCGCTGAGTAAGTCTTAGATGGGACTTCGGTGGGACATTTGTGGGACATTTGACTACAGTGAGAGACACTGCGGTCTGAGGACAGAGATGGAAAGTCTTTTGGGACTTCGGGGCCCTCAACAACAATCTCTTCGTCAACTACGGATGAAGTTTGAGAATTTGGATAGATGGTGCCACATATAGGAATTTGATCACATGTGTGACCCGAAACCTCCAGCACAATTTCCTCAATGACACAATTATTGCTTAAGTAGTGCAGTCTACCGAAGTGAGTTTTAATATCTTCGGGAAAAGTCTTGTCATTGACAGGGAAATGAGATTCTCGGTCTGGAGGGACATACAGTCTGTCTTTGTTGAACCGGGGTGAGGAATCCATTGAGGTAGGATATCCATTTGACCAACCCCAATTGTATGTATTGTCCACGGTTCCATTGTTTACCAAATTTTCAATAGCTTCACTTTCATTAAACAATTTTTCAATTAAGAGATTTAAGCGTACAATTTCTCTCTGAGCTAAATCTCTCTGGTTCAAAGCTATCTCTAATTGAGTTTCACTTAACATTCTTGCATCCTTTTCTAACTCTAGGTCCTTCTCTAACATAGCCATCTTAAGTCTTTTGTTATCCAGTCGTCCTCTCACGTGGAACATCTCTTGGGACGCAATGTTCTTCTCATCTAAGGCTTTATTATAGTCTGTAAGGACGGCAGTACAAGTGTCATTAAGATCATCTATGTAAGGCTGACAGTCATGCATGCTATAGTTTAGAGTTTGGATCATGAGTTTTACCTGTTCGACGATGCTTAATGTTCCATCCTTTGCCATGTAGCAGTAGTTCTTGTTCAATATTGTAGACCCATCATCATCCGCAGTGGCCAGCATGCAGATTTTCCTTTGACACTGCTGATGGCCTCATCTTCGTCTCCGGATGACCAGACTTGATGGTCCCTTTTGACATGGGCCACGTATGCCCTTGCCTTTTCAGCTTTTTCTTTGTCTTCCAACTCTTGAGCCATTCTAAGGTAGAATGCTCTGTCTTTTACTACATTGGCCTTACAATCTCGTGCAAAGTGATTCTCTTTGTTGCATTTGTGACAAATTACAACATCAGTCTTGTCTTCTGAAGGAGTACCAGAGTCAGTGATTTGAGGAGACTGCGGTACCTCCTTTGGTTGAATATTCTGAGATTGCGGTGGTGGATGAGAACTTTTGGGAAATCGAGAGTAGTTATTCTGAGAACCGAAGTTACGGTTGAATGGAGGTTTGTTGAACTGCTGATTCTTGAGGAAGGAAGGAGGTGGTAGACGGTTGAACTGTTGGCTAACCAGAGCAATAGCCTTCTGAAAATCTTCTTCATCATCATATTCAGAATCCGCTTCGTATGACTGCGGTAGAGTGTCATACGAGGAAGGGTAAGGTGACTGTGGTGGAGCTTGTGCGATGAGAGCAAGTGGTCCTCCGAAGTCAGCACAGTCTTTGAGTACGGTGGATTCTTGAGCTTGCAGCTCTCCATAGAGCTTGTAAAGTGACAGGGAGTGAATCTTTCTATTGCCTTGGACTATCATCTTGTCCGTAGTCCAATGTCTACCCAAGCCATTAAGAAACTGAAGATTGATTTCATGGTTACTGCGGATGGTGCCCGCATTGGATAACTTGGTGACTATCAGGTTGAACCTTTTGAAGGAGTATTCCAAACTTTCTCCAGTATGAGCTTTGAAGTTGTTGAACTCGTTGAGTGCGGTAGTAAGCTTCTTATCTTGTGCTTGTTCCGAGCCTTCGTACATGTTTTTGAGAACATCCCAGATCTCTTTCGCTGATTTGCAATTTATGATAATATCGAAGTTGTCAGGAGCAACTCCGCAAGAGATTTCATAAAAAGCAACAACATCATTTTCCATTTTATCGAGATCATCCTTGGTGGGACGGCTCATGGCTGGTTGACCTCCTCCTAGCCTGGTTACAGCGCCGTCAGTTTGGACTGGTGTCAGGACTGGAACATGTGGTCCTTCTTCTACGGATCGCCATACATCTCTACCCAGTCTTCTCAAGTACCTTTCCATTCTTTGTGACCAGTGATGATATTCATTTGCGACTAGTATTGGGGCTCGGTTAGAACCACCGACACTGTTGGAAACATTTAGAGATAATGATTGTGCCATTTGAAATTGTTTTTTTTTTTTGTTTTGAAGAAATGAGCTTTAGTCGTATAGAAGGCTCTTTGAAAAACCAGAGTTCCGTTTTCAAAAAGCAACCACTTTGGCTCTGATACCAATTGTTGAGAGAAAAACTTGGAGACACACTTGAACAAAAGTTAGAACAAGTATAATGCGGAATAGTTAATCTCAAAGGATCTAAAAGGTCAACAATAATATAGTTAGATAGTTAGAGAGTTAGTTGCGGAAATGTAAAGGAATGGGAATGACAGCAATTGTTATATCAAGAAGACACTTAAGCTGATTCATAACACGGAATGCATTCACTCCAAGTTAATAAGGAAGATCAAGCTTAGTGATTAAGTCTTAAAGACTTGCTCCGAAGAGGGATTATGATCAGCAGGATTATGATAAGATTTAAGTAAGAAGATATGAGTGAAGAAAGATAAGAGAGATAACTTCAGAATGTGTATTCAGATAGAATTCATAAGTTATCGGTTTTTTGTTTATCTCTATGAATACAAAGAGAGTAAGTCTCTATTTATAGAGACTTAGAAACTACACTAGATTACAACTCTATAAGCAGCCGTGCAAGGCATACTGGATAATAGAGTGTATTACATAAAAGACAAATAACGTAATCTAGCTAAGTTGACTGCGGTAGCTGACTCAGGTTGCTGATGAACAAGATTGACTCCGGGTGCTGAAGCGGTTGCGGTAGCTGAGATGGTTGCGGTAGCTGAGTTCAAGAGGGTCACTTTTATGATTCAACAGCTGGATAAACAATTTCATACATGTTTTAAATGATTTAAACTGTATATATATTTTATATCTACAAAATATGTTTGGTAAACATGGGTAGATGAAATATGAGTCGGATGATGAGGTGAGAGGTGAAATAGACCATGAGGTGAGGGTGAGAGGTGGACGATGTGAGAAGCCTTTTACCCAAATGCTGGCCCCGTCATCTAGCAGAGTATGGATGACAACCACAGACTATTCTAGACAGTCCAGTGGAACACTAGCTGGCTCGCAACCTGTAGGTGTTGTGAACGATGTGTTCACCGGTGTACTCTAAAAACCCATTGACATGTATTGCGAATGGACTCTCGAAAATGATACTGTCAATAAACGAGATAACCCTGGCAGCTGTGCCCGAAGGACAATACCGGCAGCTGCGCCTCATAGAGAATGTCACAATTCTGGCAGCTGCGCCTAAGTGATAGAACTAGTAGATGTGCTTGATAGCTGTGTCATAGGCAACGATGGACTTCGTGCCTACTCCTTAGGAATGAATGAACGAGGAATAGCAGAATCTTAGGGTAGATCCTTAAGAGTAAAGAAGATAATGGGGATGGGTAATTGGGTTGATTGTTTGATGTTTAACATAATAATTATATTATTGTGGGTTGAAAACCCTATGTACTCACCAGGTTTCCCAACCTGACCCACTCAAGCTTATTTGAATCACAGGTGCCGATACGAAGTTACATTACACTGAGAGATTAAAGAGGTGTAGATCACTAGTGTAAATGAATGTAAGTTCTGTTTATGCTTATGTTTCTGTATTGACGATGACATCCCAAATGTTTTAAAATGAATAAAAATACTTTTCTTCGGAAATGTTTTGATAACGTATTTATCATGTTTTACTGGGAACAAATTCCGCAACATTTTTATTAAAAGAGGTACTCTGATTTTTATAAAGCATAAACAAAATTGGTCTTTTCTGGCCGTGAAAATGGGGATGTCACAGTTGGTATCAGAGCATTAGTTTAAGCGAACTAGGAATATGGATTTATTTCTAGACTTAAACTTAGAATGCTAAGCAATGATTGTGAGGAGTGTGTCTAATTAAATTTAGGTAATACACCTGAATAGACACAAGCACTAGCTTATTTAGGGAAAATACCTAACAGGCTTTTATGTGCTAAATGAATTGTGATGTTTTACGATGCTATCGTTTGAACGGATCTATGGTCTGTTGCCGACCGGATCTGGAAATTTTATGTGTTCAGATTTCTAAACGTTTAATTACGATATTAGAACTAGCATGTAACTTTTCGGAGTAATAAGGAGGATTACACGTCTAAATCTTCTCTATCCATATTCTCATCTCGATGCAATGACTGCATGCTTCCGTGAAAATAACGTCATGGTGAAGATTCATAGAGAATTGAGTAAATAGAGGAAATGAAAAGGGTTATGATAGTGAATGACACCTATCAGAAGATATCGTAAGAGTGGTATCTTGCCTTTAGAATATGTTAGACAGTACGTTTAGAGGAGTACAGTATGTCCGAAGTACACCTTCGATTGGCGGGATGATGGAACGATTGGCGTAATTCCTGAAGTTGTCCCATCGTATGACATTTCCACCACCAACCAAGTTGAAGCAGAATTGATGATTGAAGATACGCGTGGAAGAAGTCCTAGTAGAGTCTAGGGGAAAATTTTGTGATTGCTTGGACACATTTGTATGTGTTAAAATTGTTTTTGTGATAATAACTTGGGAAGCTGCGAGACAATACTTGGGTCGAGTATGAGTAGGTGTGAATGGTAGTAGAGGCCTATACTTTCGGAAGCACAGGACTCACACTTGGATCAGGGAAAGTCACAAGGTTACCAAGGAGCAAGTAATTGAATTCGTTTTATTCAAGTATGTCGTTACCATTGTTTCGGTAAAGATTAAGAAGATGATTGTTATTCCGACCCTAGTGGTCATACCAAATTGAGTCCGACTACGACGAGTATGTTACGTGGTTCCGAGAACCAAGTTCGATGTAGCACCTGACTTAAGCCGGAAGAATTAATCAAAGCGATCAGTAGAGGTATCGCGACAGTTGCTTGTAGCTAGAAATGATACCTTTTAAGATGAGATTAGAACATGAAGGAAAGTATAGTCTGTTCTG